>NC_073638.1:56235000-57504000 GCF_029407905.1 Bubalus kerabau
AGCATCAATTCTTCAGCGCTCAGCTTTCTTCACAGTCCAACTCTCACATCCATACATGACCACTGGAAAAACCATAGCCTTGACTAGACGAACCTTTGTTGGCAAAGTAATGTCTCTGCTTTTCAATATGCTATCTAGGTTGGTCATAACTTTCCTTCCAAGGAGTAAGCATCTTTTAATTTCATGGCTGCAATCACCATCTGCAGTGATTTTGGAGCCCCCCCCCCAAAATAAAGTCTGACACTGTTTCTGCTGTTTCCCCATCTATTTCCCATGAAGTGATGGGACCAGATGCCATGATCTTAGTTTTCTGAATGTTGAGCTTTAAGGCAACTTTTTCACTCTCCTTTTTCACTTTCAAGAGGCTTTTTAGTTCCTCTTCACTTTCTGCCATAAGGGTGGTGTCATCTGCATATCTGAGGTTATTGATATTTCTCCCAGCAATCTTGATTCCAGCTTGTGCTTCTTCCAGCCCAGCGTTTCTCATGATGTACTCTGCATATAAGTTAAGTAAGTACCTTACCATGTGCCAAACATGATATAAAGTGTTTTATAGATATTTTCTTACTGAATAGTCTCAACAGCCATGTCAAGGGTATTTTACAGTTCTCCTCATTTCACAGATAAGACAACTGAGGTCATGGAAGTGGAGTGACTTGCCCAAGGGTACTTGCCTAATTTTTGTTGGAATCGGGGTCATTCTTTTATTCAACTGACTCATGATGCCAGACCCATTATCAGGGACTGAAGATTCAAAGTGATGAGCACAAAGCTTCTCCCTCTGGGATATTGCTAATATCTGGGTCTGTCTGAGAGTTCCACCACACCGTAGCCTTTGAAAAACTGCTTTGCCTTCCCCTCTAGGAGGCACATATACTGTCACTCTGGTTCATTCCTTGCTTTTCCAGTCATACCTATGGACTCCCTCTCTGGTGTCACCTCCTGCAGGAAGTCTTCCTTAACTTCTCCATCCCACAGTCCCCTGCCCCTCCTTCCTCTTTCTTACTGCTCTCTTTCACATGCATTTAGTCCTGGCCACTTCAGGAAAGGAGCCCTTGAGGGCAGAGTGTGGCAGTTCCTCTCTGGGTTCTCTATGCCAAGCTAAGTGCTTGGGAAAACTTTGCCAATTGATGAAGAATCACTGAGTGAGAGAGAGAATGAGAACTGGGAAAGACTTCAGAATACAGAGTGAGACAGACTTGGGTTCACACAAGAAAGTCTGTGTCTTTCTGTGTCTTTAGGCTGCCTCTCTCTGACCCTCAGTTTTCTCTCTAGCAAATGAGGCTCATGATCCCTGCCTCCCTTACAGCCTGCAGGGAGAGCTGGGGTGAGGATAGAGGTCAAAGCTCCATCCTTTACAGAGCGGTCCACTATGTGTCCTGAAATTCACTCTGTGTGCTTGGACAAGACATGGCCCTCTCTGGTTCTTTTTCCCTCTGATGGCCCCGATGACTCTATGGCCACTCCTGGCTGTGCCTTAGCTCCAGCTCATGAGAGCTTGGTGTAGAGGGCCTCAATCTTCCCAATGTCTCAGCCTTCAGAGGCCCTGGCAGGCCCAGGCCTCTCCCTCTGGCCAGCCCAGGCCAGAGACCTTCCTGGGAATCAGCGAGGCTCCAGACTTCCTGGAGCCTGAAAGGGAGAGGGTGGGAATAAGTCAGGCCTGGAGCCCCAGAGAGGCTGCTGCTGTCCTAACCAACCCACACAGGAGGTCCCTCAGGGCATCACGGGAAGCAGGGCAGGAGGTCTAGACACACAGGCCCAAGGCTGTGGACTGAAGGGCTGAGGACAGAGCTCTGACTTGCCTCAGAACCCTGTTATACCCCTTATTTGATGCTGGGTGATGGCGGTTTTCCCCTTGGTAGGGTAGGTGCCCTTGGGAGATGATGACAAATGTCACTCCCCTGAGCATCGCCCAGCTCAGATCACATGGTCTCTCCTGTGAACCAGGCCGAGGGCCACCTCACTGACCTCCTGATTTTCAGATAATGCCTTTGGATACATGTAATTATGTAGCCACTACTGCCTTCCACCAAAGATGAAGACAGAGCCATGAGGCCTGGCCTTCAGGTTGCCAGAGCTGGAAGCAGTCTGGGTATTTCATGCACATTGTATCAATGAGCTTTCCCTGTGGCCTTAGGAGATTCGGATTCTCATCAACCCCAGTTTGCAGATGGGGAAACAAAGGCTCAGAGAAGCAAAGCTGCTGTCCCAGTCTAGCATGTGCTCCATCTCCGTGTGCTTCTGTGGTAATAGTAGTGGGAGAAGGCATTTGCTGCACGCTGGCTGGGTGCCAACACCCATCTAGCCAGATTGTCTGAGCCTGCGTGTGTGTGGGGTGGGGGGGGGCAGTGGCCCTCCTCTTCCCATCCTGCCTCCATCTGGTTGGCCTGAGAGAAGGTGGATGTCTGTAGAGGCTGAGCTGAGGGCGGGGGAGAAGGAGCTGCTGTGAGCTGTCACACTGGGAAAGCTGCGGTTCCAGCATCCTGTAAAGTCCTCCAGAGGCTGGATGGCCAGAAGAGCAGGTGCAGAGTAGGAGACCTGAAGAACAGCAGAGGACATAGTGAGGAGGGGAGGTGAGGAGGGGAGGAGGGGATGGGGAGGTGAGGAGAGGAGGGAGGGTGGGGAGGAGGCGGGGGGGGGGGGAGAGACGGTGGGGAGAGGAGGGGGGAGGGGGGAGGGGAGGAGGTGGGGGGGGAGAGGAGGAGGGGAGAGGAAGGAGGGGAGGGGAGTGACTTGCCTGTGGCCACCAGATCACCCCTCACTCCAGGGACTAAGAGCTCAGTGAGGTCCCTGGGCTCTCAGATGCCGACGTCTCAGAGGTCCTGAGGTGCCCGTGCCAGGACTCCCTGATTCCTCCTAAGATTTCTTTCCATCTCTCTATGTGTCCAGTTCCAGGAATTTGAGTGGCCTGAGGGCTTTTGGGAAGCCAACCCTTTCTTAAAGCTGCCTTCAAGGTGAGATGTAGAGTCCTGAGCAGACTCTTGTTCCCAGATATCACTGGTTTATCACACAAACTCTCACACTGCCTAAATTACTTCCATTAAATCATTTCTTGGGGTGAAGGTATAGAAAGCCTTTGTTAAAATAAAAATCTATTTTCTAGACTTCTCATAAATACCAGCTGAATGGTATTTTCATCTGTTAAGGGTTAGTTCAGTCGCTCAGTCGTGTCTGACTCTTTTCGACCCCATGAATCGCAGCATGCCAGGCCTCCCTGTCCATCACCAACTCCCTGAGTTCACTCAGACTCATGTCCATCGAGTCGGTGATGCCATCCAGCCATCTCATCCTCTGGCGTCCCCTTCTCCTCCTGCCCCCAATCCCTCCCAGCATCAGCCTTTTCCAATGAGTCAACTCTTCACATGAGGTGGCCAAAGTACTGGAGTTTCAGCTTTAGCATCATTCCTTCCAAAGAAATCCCAGGGCTGATCTCCTTCAGAATGGACTGGTTGGATCTCCTTGCAGTCCAAGGGACTCTGAAGAGTCTTCTCCCTGTTAAGGGTTAGAATGGACAAATTCAGTTGTTTTAAACTTTTTTTTTTACTTTTTAGCCATTGTACCCTTCTAATCAAGCTATTTATTGAATAGAGCTGCTCTGATCAAAAAGGGAGAGAGACATTTGTTGAAGTCTTTACATCAGTGGTGGGCTCATAGGGACTCCAAGGAGGAGTGGCCCCTGGCCAGTTCCTGATGAATGGCTGAGACTTTGCCAGGGGGAGACGTGGAAAGGGCATCTTGGGTGGAAAGACATACTTGACAGAAGCACGACAGTAAGAGGGTGGGTGAACTGATGGGAGAGGCAGGTCTGTGGGGAGGGCCCCTGGAGTGCCTGTGGGCTGGAGCCCTGGCTGGGGAGGGGGCTGGGCTGGAGCAAGGTTTAGTGGATCCAACTCCTTGCCAGGCTGGAGAGGGTGGAGGTGGTTCAAGTTCTGGCAACGGGGGCGAGGGGGGCCCCACCATCAAAACATGTCCAGTCTACGGACTATATCTTTTACTTTTATCTAGTTTGTTTCACTTTTCCTATTTCACCTTCGGTGCTCCCATTTCATTTAGTTTGTGTTTCCCAATTTCTCTGTCTCTTCTTTTTTTAAATTTTCTTATTTTCTTTCTCAAGCCTTTATCAAGCATAGAAGTTTTTGTATACATATATAAATAATATGTATAATATATATATTTTAGAAAACTTATGAATTTTTGCCTAACTAAAAAATTTATGACATTTTGATATCACTTGTTTGACTTTGTGTGAATCAGATCAGATCAGATCAGTCGCTCAGTCGTGTCCGACTCTTTGCGACCCCATGAATCGCAGCACGCCAGGCCTCCCTGTCCATCACCAGCTCCCGGAGTCTACCCAAACTCATGTCCATCGGGTCGGTGATGCCATCCAGCCATCTCATCCTCTGGCGTCCCCTTCTCCTCCTGCCCCCAATCCCTCCCAGCATCAGTCTTTTCCAATGAGTCAACTCTTCGCATGAGGTGGCCAAAGTACTGGAGTTTCAGCTTTAGCATCATTCCTTCCAAAGAAATCCCAGAGCTGATCTCCTTCAGAATGGACTGGTTGGATCTCCTTGCAGTGTAGAATGCTAGATTTCTAATAAAAAAAAAAAATAGATATGCAACAAACAACAAAGGTTTACTCTATAGCAGAGGGAACTATAGTCAGTGTCTTGTAATAACCTATAATGGAAAATAATTTCAAAAATAACACAGGTATATATGTATAATCGCTTTTGCTGTGCACCTGAAACATTGTAAGTCAACTATACTTCAATAAAATACATATATTAAGAAAAAAAAATGTCCAGTCTAGTTAAGGAACAGACCTGCATCCACTCGAGGTGCTCAGGGCTCTGATGGGGGTGTGGGGTGAAGCACAGGGGCTGAGGCAGAACCTGGGTAGGGGGACCCCAACTAGCTGGGCTCAGGGTAGGCTTCCTAGAGCAGTTATGTGATCTGCATGCTGCATCCTTTCAGACGAGTGTCAGCCCTCAAGGAGGGCGCCCAGCCAGAGGGGCCAGCATGGGCAGAGGCTGTGCGCAGTCCTCGAAGGAGGGTGAGAAGCAGAGGAATATGGCATGGGCCCTGCCCTATCCCAGTGGGATCCCTGAGTATGGCTGGTTTCCTCCCTCCGGTGCCTCCCACCTTCCCTACCTCAAGTCTCACCCTTTCAGCTCATCCTTAACACCCTCCCCCAGGACTCCCCTTCTGAAACCCAGCTGAGACTCTGGCCCTGCCATGCTCTGCCCTCCATGGAGACCCCTGGCCCTCAGGGAAAGTCTAGGTTTCTGAGGGGGCAGTTGCTGGGAGAAGGTCCATATCAAACCTGCATGATCCCAGTCCTGCCAAGCTTTCCAGCCTCCAAGAGGCAAAGAAAGGTGAGATGGGGAGGGTGGGCGGAGGGACCCAATGGCCTCCTCCGGATGGGGGAAGTGGAACTTCCCGAGATAAGGGCCGCCAACAATGGGGGGTTGTGTGGTGCGGCCGGTCTCCAGAGGAAATGAGTGGCCTCTGCACCATTAATCCGCTGTGGCCCACGGCACCCTGTGAAAGGGGGACCCAGGTAGGGGGAGATGTTCCCAGCCTGCCCCAACCCCCAACACACACACACACACACACACACAGTCCCTGACACTCCGGGTTCTCTTGCTTCCAGGATAATGCATGCAAGAAGAGATCTGGGGCAGGGGCAGGGGCAGAGGATGGGGCTACTTGGGCTGGGGAAGTAGGGTTGGATTGGCTGCCCGATTGAACTCAACCCGTGGCGGTGGGCCCTGGCAAGCGCCTGTTCCCTTTTGAACCCTTTGTTCCTACCTGAACCCTAGTCTCCCTTCTTCTTGGCTGTCCTTGGAGTCTGAGAACACTGCCATGCCTGTCATGCCCCTGTCGGCACATGGGGCTCAGGACATGTGCTTTTCCCAAATCTGGGGACTCTGACTGGAGCTTTTAGACAACAATCTAGGCTGCTAGCAGAGACATTCGGGCTTTGTGAATAGTTGCAGCTACTGCAACTGAAGTCAGTATGGAGAGTGCACAGCCCTTTTCTCTTCTGGGCCTCAGTTTCCCTTCCTGCACTGTGAGGGATGGGATTCAGTGACCATCCTGTGGAAGATGGGCTGCTGTGGCCAATGACGAGGGGTGTGAAGCCAAGGGGTTCCCGTAAGTCCTCCCCTCTCCCCACTGCCGAATTCCGCCTTAGCTACTGATCAGCCATGTGACTCTGTGCAAATCCCTTCCTGCCTTGAGGACTTGGTCTCCCTGTCTGTAAATTGGGGCCCCTGGCCAGCCAGCTCACAGGAATTCTATGACCGTGGGTGTAGGGAGCTCTGCATGCTACATAGGGAGGGTTACCCAGGTTGGGGGTTGTGGGGAGTCGCTGTTTCTGAAGTGGCCCAGTCTGGGACTTTTTATCCAGGGCCCCATCTCCAGGTCCCAGAGCCTAGCCCTCTCTGCCCACCCTTCCCTCCCGACTTCCCGTCTCTCACTCTTGCCCCCACCTCTTGGATGGCCACCCTCAGGGAAATAGGTTAAGATTCCCACCCCAGGAGACACTCAAGACAATAGACAGGACCTGTGAGGCCCTCAGATTGCCAAGGTCAGCCCACTCACTATTCAGACCAGGAAACCAAGGAGACAGGGACTGAGAGTGTCCTGAAGCCATACACCCTGGTTCTGGAACATTAAAGTAAGAAGGATCTTCAGGCTCAGGTTGTCCAAATCCTCTCTGTTGCTGAGGCGTGGAAGGGAGGAAAGCCATGCCCAAGTTCTCCCCAACAGCAGGCTGGAGCCATGACCTCCCAAATCTAGGGTCCCTTCCTGGCCCACACCCTCCAGTGGCCCAACTGGGTTGGGATATCCCCTCCTGTCCCCAAGCTTGCAGTCAGGAACAGGGTTTGAGAGGCCGAAAAGAGAAAGAATCATGACGAAACATACTAGTGTGAGCCCTTTTCCACCCACTCCACCCCTCTGTGCTTCCTTCTCCACCACCCACTGCTCCTGCACCCTCCCAATGATCCTTTCTTCCAGAAAGGAAAGCTGTGGAATGGGGAGGAGGAAGCAGGCGACTTTGTCACAGGAAGGGCTTGCCTTAGTCCTGGGGGTATGTGGCTGGGGCCGGGGCGGGGGGCAGTGCTGAAACACATCAGGGCCCTCCCCACCCAGCTGCTCAGACTGCCATCACCCCCCAGGCAGTGTGTCCTGGGCATGGCCCAGCTCTCTCAGAGCAAAGAAAGAAAAGCAACGCTTGCTGAATCCGCAGGCAGTGCTTAGCCCTGTGCCAAGTGTCCTTATGCAAAGAACTGACTCATTGGAAAAGACCCTGATGCTGGGAAAGATTGAAGGCGGGAAGAGAAGGGGACAACAGAGGATGAGATGGTTGGATGGCATCACCGACTCAATGGACATGAACCTGAGCAAGCTCCGGGAGTTGGTGCTGGACAGGGAAGCCTGGCGTGCTACAGTCCATGGGGTCGCTAAGAGTGGGACAGAGCTGAGTGACTGAACTGAATTGAAGTGTCCCTAAGCATGATCTCTGTTCATCTTTAGCAGAGCCCTGGAGGTGAGAATGAATGCTTCCGTTTTACAGATGAAAAAGTAATCATCCACAGACAGTAACTTCCCTAGGGTCACAAAGATGGTACGTGGCAGAGCTGGGGCTAAGCCTGGCCTGGGCTCATTGTCCTGCTCCCCGATGCCCACTCCCCCCGCCCCCACTTTAGGAAACCAGTCTTATTATGTGAGAAACTATGATCCAGCTCTGAGGCCCTCTCTTGTCCATAGGGATTCACTCACAAGATGACCAGATGGCCGGACCACAGCAACCGCTCTTTCCTTTGTTTCTCTCTGTCAAACCCACGTCCTGTCCCCGCTGGCTGGGTAGGAGTGATAAGCTGTGACTCTGGCAGGACAGGTGGGTTTCATGGTGTCATCCACACTTCCTCCCCTGTACCCTGCCGACCCCCATCAGTGGGAACACAGCCCGTTCCCCACTCTCGGTGCTCAGAAAGCCTCATATATTTTGGATCTGGGTTCATAAGTTCCCTATTTCCTGGGATCTGTGAGTCTGTACCAGATTCCCTGAAACCTCCCAGGCTGGGATCCCACACCCCCAAGATTCCTTCTGTCCCAGTTGTGAGTACCTGAGGGTCATTGTTCTGTTTATCTGTGCTTCTCCCCACCGATCCACAAGGTCTCCTCGGGGACAGTAGGTCCAATGGATCTCTGCCCAGCAAAGGGCCGAGTACGTAGTACATGACAGGGCAAGCTTGTTCAGTGAAGGGATGTGATTGATATCAATCAAATTGATATAATCAAATATTCCTTGATTTTATCTGGCACCCGCTTTCTGCCCTTGGCGTGAAAAGAACTTTCAAGGCAAGAATAGAGAGCTCAAGATGGTGCAATGAGGTGGCCTCTAACCTTCTTAACCCTGAATTAGGTCCTGCATGTCAGTGCTGCAGGCCTGGGAGACACATGGCAAGGGGCAGCTAATGGCCCTGTCTTCTGGTCAGCTGTTTTGAAATCCTGCCACCCATCCAGTCACTGGGTGCCTGCTCTGTTCCAGACCCCAGGCCAAACACCGTCCCCACACCGAGGGAGGTGGTATGTCCCCACTGACGGGTAGGAAGACTGAGTTCAGAGAGTGGAAAGAACTTGCCCAAGAGTGCCTGGCTTGGAGGGGGTGACATGGAACTCCCAACCATCCCGTCCCAGTGTGGCTCTGCCTCCCAGTCTCTGATGCACTGGGGGCAGCTCTAGAGGACGACCTTCTTCTGGGTAGAGGGAGGGATCCTCTTGGCACGAGAGAATCATGAGACAGGGAGACCCCGTCCCAGGAGGAATGCAGAATGGGCAAGATGGACACTGGCGAAGATGCACAGAGAGGACAAACACTCCATAAAGGCCTGTGGAGACCTGAGGGGGAGTTGGTCTGTCCCCTCCCCAGAGCAGCTGTGCCTGGGGCCACCAGCTACAGATGAATGGAGCCCAGGAGAGGGGCCTGGCCACAGAGGCACGTGTGGATCGGCACTTGGCTGCTGGACTCAGAAAGGCTGGAGCAGACAGAGTGAGAGCAGCCAGGGTTGGAGTAGGGGGATTGGGGGTAGGGGTGGGGGGTGGGGGAGCGGAGGGGACGGTGGGGGGTGGTGGTGAGGAATGCTGACAACTCTGGAGGGAAAGGCAGCTCCCATGACACAGGTGATGGGAGGGAGCCAGGGGAAGGGGTGTCTGCAGAGCCGGGCAGGGATGGAGGTAGGTGGGTGGGCGGGTGGGTGGGGAGATGGGGTCACTGGTGAGCTAGGCTTGAGGCTCAGGGTGGAGGTGAGGCAGGGGGCCTGCTGAGCGGAAAGGATGGGCGAGAGCAACGTGAGTGTGTTTCCATGGGGATGGAAGAGGGTGAGGACAAAGCAGGGAGGTGCTGGGTGGAGAAAGAGAAAGGTGCTGGAGGGAAGAGCAGACAGGGAGCCCAGGGGTGGGACACAGGAAGTCTCTTCCATGGGACAGGCCAGAGGGAGGACAGAACAGGGAATGGGAGCAACACAGGTGAGTTTTGGGGGCAGGAAGTTAAAGATCATTCTCTGTGCAGCAAGAGAGTGGAGTGCCTTGAGGGGCAAAGGCTTGCTGCTGATGGGAGAAGGGGAGAGAGCTGAGCAAAAAATCTGGAAATGCTGCCACTGAGGGCCAAATACAGCTGGACACAGACCCACGCAGGCAACCCACAGCGGTTGACACTTAGTGGCGCTGACACTTGGTGACCCAGGCAGCCTGATTCCAAAGTCCAGCTTTCAACCATTACACTCTCCCCTTCATCACAAAGAACTTAGATTTATATTTATAAAGAACTTGTGAAGTGTCAGGCTCTGCACCAAGACTTTTACAACGTGTTAACTTATTTAAGCCTCATACAATCGTAAGAGGCAAATCCATTGATTACATACATGGACACATGTGAATACACATGGATACACATGGACACACAGACAGACACTCACAGATATACAGAGATGCACTGGTTCACGGCCACCCTGGGATGGAGCATGTGATGGGGGAGGGGCAGAGCTGTGGTTAAAGACCCCTCCTGCCAGGCTCTCACCCCTCTCTCCACCTCCCCACCTGCTTTTTCCTAACGGCACCACACGCCTCTGCTCTCTGTCTCCCTAGGACCGAAGATTCTTTCTGAACCATTTTCAAACTATCCTTCCTTGTCCCCCAAAGCCCTGACTCATCCCCACTTTGGGAAGACAGAGAAATCTAAGTCCCAGGCCCCTGTGATAGAGGATTCCAGGCCCTAACCTTTAGGATAGACTGCCTGGTGTTGGAGGTTCCCCCCAACCCTGTTACCCCACCCACAGTCCAAGCATTCCTGGGAAAGGGCCCCTAGAACTGGAGCAGAGAAAGGCCCCTCTAGTATTTGATTGGGGTGGCTTTCACCATCCCTGGGCAGTAGCTGGCTAGAAAGAAGGGGGCCTCTGCAGCTGCCTGCCTCCTATCATGCCCTGCTCCCTCATGGAGGTCCTTTCTCCCCCCAACCCAGTCCCAGAGTTCACTGGCTGCCTCCCTCCCCACCCCTGGTCCACCCAGCTACATAAACTAGAACTCCCTCCAGGAGGTCCCCTGGCCTGCAGCGATTCTACCACATTTTGAATTCTTCCTACCCTGTATCCAGATCCAGCCCCTGCCCACCAAATTCAGCCATTCATTCATCTGCCATTGTATCCATCCTTCCCTCATCCAGCATCTAAAAGTGACTGTGTCACTGGATGCCAGAGATTCAAAAACCTTGTCTTTCCCCCTCATCAGGGCTGTGATGAGGTTTAAACAAGTTAATGGTTGTGAACATTGTGGGTAAACTGCTGGGATCTGTGCCGCAGGATAAGCTTCTCACTTGTTTCCAGAGCACGGTAATCCTGGGAGGCAAGAACCCTGAAGGCTTGAAGCCACCTGGTGCCTCTGGGAATTAAAGGATTCTGTCTGCTGGGAGCCCAGAAGTGAGGAGACGAGGGCTTCATAGTGAGGCTGGAGCCAAAGACAGGCCTGGGTGAAGGAGTTCCAGCTTTGTTCCGTGGGTGTTGGAAAGCTGAGATAGGATTTCCAGTAGGGAGTTGTAAGATCAGATCCGCAGGGCAGCTCATATGGACAGCCCATGCTATCTCCATGGAGAACATAGAGAACTTAAAAGAAGAGGCCATTGGAATTGAGGGCTGACTCCCATTAGTAGGGGGAGAGGTGCTTATTCAGAGCGGGAGTCTGAATCCATAAGCCAAGATTAAGGTGGAGAATTCTAGAAGATTCATAAACTTGGGCATGGTCCTTTCTACTGCCTTGATCCCATGAATCATCCTGACACAGGAAGGGTGTCTGGTTGGTCTGGGGGAAGAAGAAAAGGAGACTGGGGACAGGGTGCCCCTTCCAGGCACCCTGGGGAGCTGCAAGGATAGAGTGGGACCCAGACAGGAGCGGAGAGCAGAGGGACTGGGCAGGGCCAGTTGTGCAGGGTGTTCACTGCACAAGGGCAGCCAACCGAGGAGGGGAGTGGGTAGGGAAATCCTGGCACGGGGCTGCATCTGCTCAAAGAGGCACCTTCTTTCTGACTTTTGTAAAGGCCCCATAGGGCCTTACTGGGGCTCTAGGGACAGAGGAACGCAAAAGGGCCTTGGAAAAAATTCAGGAGCTGAGAAGGCAGAAACCTACTAGGGCTCATCACTATCTCTTGCTCTTCCAAAACATGGCCTAGTTGTCCCCTGGGCAACAAGGGAGATGAGGCTTCACTGGCTGGTTGAAGACTCAGCCTGAGAAAATGGGGCTATGACTGGCCCTGGGTTGGTTCTGGAATCCCCAGCTGATCCAGGCATGGGTGGCCCCATGGCAGAGCTGTGTGACTTGGCCAAGAGAGGGGTGGTCTGGCAGGGCTGACCCTGAGTTCCACTGCTGCTCTACAGGGCACTGTCCAGCAGTTTCCAGAAGACCCAGCTGAAAAGTGAGGCATCAGATGAGGCGGTGGCCACACTCGTGTTTGCCTCCAGGAAGCTGTGAGGTGGGGGAGGTCCTGCAGGGGGCTGAGCTCAGAGTCTGGCCACATCCCATCACTTTGTGGCAGTAGCATATCAGTGTCCCCTCTATAGTTCAGTGTCCTCGTCCACACAGAGGTAGTATCTGAGCCTGCCCTGAGGTATCTTCTAACTCCCAGACCGAAATCCCTGTGCATAGCCCTGCACCCTCCATCACCTCACCTGATTTTATTCCCTTCTGAGTTAGGCAGAAGGCATTAATCCTATCTGACCAGTGGGGAAACTGAGGTTCCATCACTGAGATCCAGGATCCCACAGTGGGCAGGTGATGAAGCTGGAATCCACTCCCGGGCCCTGAGGTCATCACCCTGCCCCGAGGTGCCTGCCTCGTGGCTGCTGTGGGAGGGCCGGACATCCCCCTCCACCTAGGAGTGGGGTGTGGTAGGGAAGTTCAGTCAGGTCAGGGGGCAAGAGATCCCTCAACCTAAATGGGGCATTTTCTCCCATGACTTCCGGGGAACCCCCACCTTTCCAGCCACCCATCTTCCCCACACGCCAGATTCCAGAGGCCTGGTCTGGGTTCTGGAGTGGTGGTTGCCATTTGAGAGCACAGACCATGCCAGGCCCACTGCTCAGCACAATACACACGTCAACTCACTTAAGCCTCTCAACAGCTCTGCAAGTTACAGGGGTTTTATTCCCAGTTTACAGATGTGGAAACAGAAACCCAAAGCAGTTAAGTCACTGCCTGAAGTCACAGCTAGCAAGTGCTGGTGCTGGGAGCAGAGTCTGTGCCTCAACAACTCTATTGTTCTGTGCTCTGGTCCACATGGTTTACTGGGTGGGTCCCATGTCTAACTTTCCGAATGGATGGGCTAGTCCTGACCCTACAGGGCTCACCCAGCGCAGAACCAGCACAGCGCTGTCTTCTGGAGCCACATGGGGTCCTGGCCATCAGGTTGGACAGCACAGGAGGCCTGGCCGGCTGCCTCTAAGTATGAGGAGTTTTCTGCAGCTTTAAAGACAGAAAGAGAAGCTCCTGCCAGACCCGGCATGAAGCCTTAGGCTAGAGGGGACACAGCCCCCAAAGCTGCCCCTGGAGACCGAAGCCTCCTGTCCTGTCCCAAGGGACTCTATCCCACACCTGGAGTCACATGCCTCTGATTCCTGGGAAGCTGCTTTGCACAAATGGACACGATGCTCCAATGAGTGAGAGTTTCTCATTCGGCCCTCCCCCGTCCTCCCTGCTCCAGCCTTGCTACCACACCCCACGTCAGGGCATCCCCGAGTGCAATCCCACTGCTAGAAGGGGAGACTGAAGCTCTACAGGGGCCCAGACTGGTGCAAAACCACACAGCCTGGGGACCCTGTTCTACTCCCTCTTCCTCTCCCAAGCCCCCCTGCCCAGCCCAGCACGACAGGGCTCGGCCTGGTGTTAGCACACAGATTATAATGGGTTTCCACCTCTCACAGGATACATCCCAGCTCCTTGGCCTGGCAGATCAGGATATGGCCCTGCCACCTGTTCCAACTGGGTCATCCCTGACTGTCACCCTGGGCACCTTATATACTCACCTCCCAGTTCCAACACCAGAGACCACCACAGTAGCATGCCAATCACATGTCTTCCAGGTCCAATCATCTGTGGCCACGTCACATGGTCTAGTATGGTTGCCAGGGCCACTGGGATGTGGGGGAAGTTCTGAGGATGTGGGGCGTGAGCCCTGAGACTACCACCATGATGATGGAACCACTTCTGTAGGAGAAGAGCTCCTAGGCCCCTGGGCTTGCCTAATCCAAACACTGCCTTGTTAAAGTCAGGAGCTGAGGCCAGAGAGGGCCAGGGACTTGCCTGAGTCCACACAGCACATGAGTGAAGATGCCATGCAGCAGGGGTCCACACAGGGATACACACCATTTCCACAGTCTGTAAGGCATTTTTACCATCGTTGCATCATTTAATGCTCACAATGACTATGCAAGTTGGTTCCCAGAGTGCTCAATTTCCAGGTGAGTAAGTAGGGCCTCGGAGTGGTGGTTACACAGCCACGGAGTGGAAGAACTGGGATAGAATTCAGGTCTATCAGAAACCAAAAGTCTTGGGCTCTTAGAGTGGCACAACATTGGAAATGTAATTAATGTCACTGAATAGTGCACAGAACAATGGTTAAAATGGCAAATTTGATGTTGTATATATTTTGGGCTTCCCCAGTGCCATGCAATGGAGAAGGCAATGGCACCCCACTCCAGTACTCTTGCCTGGAAAATCCCATGGATGGAGGAGCCTAGTAGGCTGCAGTCCAGAGGGTCGCTAAGAATCGGACACAACTGAACGACTTCACTTTCACTTTTCACTTTCATACATTGGAGGAGGAAATGGCAACCCACTCCAGTGTTCTTGCCTGGAGAATCCCAGGGATGGGGGAGCCTGGTGGGCTGCCGTTTATGGGGTTGCACAGAGTCGGACACGACTGAAGCGACTTAGTAGCAGCAGTAGCAGCACTGCAATGCAGGAGACACAAGAGATGTGGGTTCAATTCCTGGGTCGGGAAGATCTCCTGGAGGAAGGTATGGCAACCCACTCCAGTATTCTTGCCTGGAGAATCCCGTGGACAGAGGAGCCTGGGAGGCTATGGTCCATAGGTCACAAAGAGTCCAGCATGACTGAAGCAACTGAGCATGCTCGCACATATATTTTAACTGCGATTTAAAAAATGAATACTGTAATATACCAAAAGCCGTCGTACACTTTAAATGGGTGGGTTGCATGGTATGTGAACTATATCTTAATAAAGTTGTTTTTTTAAAAAGCCTTGGGCTTTTAACCAGGATATTTTGCAGACTGTTGTCTCAAGGAGCTCTCAGGACAGGAGGGGAACAGACCCTGAACAGACATTCCCCAAATGAAGAGGAAGGGGAGAAGCAGAGACAGCAGAGCCTTTAACCAGGGTTATCAGGCTGCAGGTCAGACTCTTGTGGGGTTTTGTAGCTGCCCAAATGCCCAGGTACAGTCTCTAGACATTCTGCTGCTGATTATATTGATACCATGCTGAGAACACTGTCCTAACCCATGGCAGAGGAGACACTGAATGGGTTTTGAAGGATGAATAGGAGCCACAGGCTGGAGAAGTTTGAGAGAGGAAAGGGGATCCAGATAGAAGCAAGAGTGTCTACAAAAGCCTAGAGGTGTGAGGAGGAGGGGCTGGGTGTGGCAAGTAGTCAGACCCAGTGGGTCAGCGCCAAAGAACTGTGCGAACTTCAGCTCTGAAGCCAAAAACAACAGAGGCCAGCGGACGCCCCGGGCACCCTCCCTGCCACCTTTCCCACTTCAACCCCCACCATCACCTGAGGCCTTCTCATCCTAGCAGTCTAGAGCCTAAATTTACCGGGTGACCAAGACTCAGCCCTGAACTTTCTCTCACTTCTCACCTACCAAGGAAAGAAGCACAAAAATCCTCTGAGGAGGCCTCTACTTCAGTCCCCAAAGGCCCCTGGGGCCCATGACATGCTGCTCTGAAGGTGCTGCTTTGGGACAGGTAGGAGTACCACCCTGGGCTTTTATATCTTGGAGGTCTGAGTGCTACTGAGACAGTAGGAGGGAGGTGGGAGAAAAGGTGGAAAGAAGTGAGAAATTGTATTCATTCAAAAATTTTTTTTACTGATTGCTTACTGCACACCTGGTACAGAGTGGATGAATACAGAATGAATGAGTGAGAAGATCAGTGGGTGGGCGTGTGTGCTGGCAGCTGGCCCTTGGGGGACCTGGGTGGGGGGCTGCCAGGTGGGGCTGAGGGCCTAGAAGGAGACCCTGGGTGGGCGTATCAGTGAGTGGTGCCGCCTTGATCACAGGGGCGTCCACTGGTATTCTCTTTCAGAGGCCAGGCAGGAGGTCTAGGCCCTGACAGGCCACTTGTGCCATAAAAGCCCTGATTTACTCTGCGGCCACCTGCTGGCCATGATATCGCCTGCACCTTGTTTATTTGTGAGAGCCAGGTTGGGGTCTGGCTCCTTGGTCCTTCCCTGTTTCATATGTTCTAACCCCACATGGTGAGGAAAACGGATGCCTTGGAATTATTTTGCATGAAATAGCCGTGGAAAACTATTTAGCCGGCATTTGATTTCACCTCTTGTTACAGCATAATTTGTTATCCTGAAATATGAGCAGCTGCAGGCCTGGAAGAGCAGATGTTCCTGGGGAAGCTGAGGGCTCTCCAGGCAGGGCTGGCAGTGACACAGGGCAGCAGAGGGGCACAGCTTCTGCCATGCAGGCCTGTACCCCTTAGGACTGTGGGCTGCTCATGGAGGCCTTTCTGGGGCTTGGTTTCCCCCATCTGTTAAATGGGGATAAGGACACCTCCCTCCCAGAGTTGTTGTGAGGACTGGATGAAACAGTTGACAAAAAGTACTTAACACAGTGCCTGACCCACAGTAAGATTCAATAAATGTTGGCTATTATTCCTGGAAGAGATGATTGTCCAAGAGAAGCTTTGAGAGCATGAGTAGAAGTGAACTGGGTGAAGAGATGTGTTTTCTGGCATGACATGAGAAAAGACATGGAAGGGAAAACTGGAACAATTATTTGGTGTGGCTGAAACGGAAAGAAGAAGGCAGGCAGCAGTGGGAGAGGACACCCTTGGACTGGGAGGAAAGCTGGGTGAAGGCTGCAGAGTCAGCTAAACGCTCCCCCACCCCCCACCCTGTATATGTTTCCTAGGGCCACCATCACCAAGTACCACAACTGGGAGCCTTGAAACAAGAGCAACTTATTCTCTCACAGTTCTGGAGGAGAGATGTCCAAGTCCAAGGTCAGGCAGGACTGTGCTCTCTCTGTAGGTTCTAGAGAAGACTTCACCTTTTTCTAGCTTCTGCTGGTGGCCTGCAATCCTTGGCATGTCCTGGTTTGCAGTTGCATCACTCCAATCTCTGTCCCTGTTGTCACATGGCAGTCTACTCCTCTGCCTGTGTTTGTATCTCCTTGTCTTCTTGTAAGGACAACAGTCATACTGGATTTAGGACCCACTCTGCAGCCTTAAAAGCAGAGTTATCTGGGGAGGGAGGAGGGAGGAGGGTTCAGAATGGGGAACACATGTATACCTGTGGCGGATTCATTTTGATATTTAGCAAAACTAATACAGTTATGTAAAGTTTAAAAATAAAATTAAATTTAAAAAAAAAAAAAAGGAAAAAAAAAAAAAAAAGACAGAGTTATCCAGAACTGACTTCAGTCTGTGCCAAGGCAGAGGTCCAGAGAGGACAAAGACCTTCCCCAAGGTTACACCTGGGACCACAGTGCCGGGAGGAGAGGCAGGGAGCTGGCGGCTTGTTCTCTTGGACCTCTTGGCTTGAGATCCAACCCCCAGCCCCCCAACCCACCCTCTCCCATCACTTCAGCAGCACGGGTGCTCCCTGCTTGAGACCAAGAATTTCAAGGGTAACAGGAGATAGGGATGGGAGTGGGAGGTCGTATTGAGTTTGGAGCCCTCTGGGAGAGTGGGCACCACCAGGTGAGGGTAGGACCAGGGTACATGTGGGTGGAAGGGCAAAGTGATGGGCTTAGGGCAGTGGGAACAGGTGTGTGTGTGTGAGTGTGTGTGTGCGCGCGCGCATGCACGTTTGTGTGTGAGAGTGTGTGTGTAGAACAATGACCCTGAAGAGAGTGACACCAAGAAAAAAAGGAAGGATTTATTAGTCGGGAGGACTGATTGTGCCTCTCTTGAGAGAGGAGACCTCAGAACTGTGGACAAAGGTGAGGATGGGTGCTGTTGTCCTGAACTCAGAGACAAGGCCTTGTTGGATTAAGTGGTTCTCCCACTTTTAAGCTGCTGTTCTGTTAAGACCAGAGAAGGCAACGGCACCCCACTCCAGTACTCCTGCCTGGAAAATCCCATGGACGGAGGAGCCTGGTAGGCTGCAATTCATGGGGTCGCTGAGGGTCGGACACGACTGAGCGACTTCACTTTCATTTTCTGTTAAGACTCTCAGGTTAGGCCAGAATGGTTATTCACTCTAAGGACGTGGTGATACATGGTGTTCTCAGGCCAGCCTTGGTCCCTAGAGAACTAGAAAAGCAGCCAGGAACTGAGAGGGCAGGGCCACGGCACTTCTCACACTGCATCTCTCTGCAGATGCCTTCCTGGACTCATGGGGGAGGAGAGACACCCCTCAGCCCTCCCTTCACCTGTCCCTCAATACTGGCCACACTTGAAGACGGACTGACAGACAAAGCTGACTCTGAACCCTCAACTCCCAATTCAGCAAGAGAATAAACATGGCCTCCGGGTCACGTGTTCAAGATGGCCCAATCAGGAGCCAGGATCCCAGGTGGATAAACATGGCTGCCGGGCCCCACCCACAGAGTGAACCACGAGGAGTTTTTAGCGGGCTCAGTTCCCCGCAGAAGGTGCCTGCCTACTAGCAAAAATCAAAGATTAATCAAATTAAAGAGAGAAAATAAGTTCACAATGATACAAAAGGAGTATACATGATGCATTAAAAACAACCTAGGCACAGAGGAAACACAAAGTAGGGTAAAGAACAGGTGACAGACACGTTCCAAACCTCGACCACAAGGACCCTGGAGCACAGCTCAGGCCCTGTTCGGCTAGTTTTCCGGCTGAAAAGAACAGAGGGCAGAAGTCCTGGCTGCCTGGTCTAGGGAAACTCCCCACCGCCCCCGGAACCAGCCTACCCCACACACCAGTGTACCCCCTGGTGATCTGATCACCTCTCTGAGTCTCCAGGGTCTCATCTGCCAAATGGGAGTGCTAATCACTCCTATCTCTCAAGTTGGGACTAACCTGAGGATGCATTTTAATAAACGGCTGGCCCACTGGATGGGAGGTGGACTTAGGGGAGAATGGATACATGTATATGTATGGCTGAGTCCCTTCACTGTTCCCCTGAAACTATCACAGTATTGTTTGTTAATCGGCTATTCCCCAGTACAAAATAAAAAGTTTTAAAAAAAGAAAAATAAGGTCATAGTCCAGGGTTTAACAGTTGATAGGCACTCAGCATTTGCTAGTTCTCTCCCTTTTCTTCCTCCAATTCCAGGGTCCCACAGATTTTAAATAAAGGACCTGCCTCCCTGGTGAAAATTAGCCTGAGGTGCTTCTTGCTGCCCTCATGAGTGTTAGGGCTGGTTCTGCCTTCAGCTACGATTTTTCATGGATGTCAGACGCACTTCCAAATGTGAGCACAGACCGCTAGCCAAGGGTCCCCAGCTGAGCACTACCAGTACTCTAGGAGGTGCTAAGGACCCTAATAAGGCCAGTTACCATCAGTTTAATGTGCCCACAGCCTCCGTGTTACTACTCTGGAAACACTGGTGCTGGCCTGGCCCCTCACCCACATCGTCTGGTAGCTGCTAGAACACAGCAAGCCCTCTGTGGATGTTTATCAGGCAGACAGAAAACCAGGCCTAGAGCTGCTCTCCTGCACTGGCTGGCTATTGGCTCATGGGATAGAAATTCCATCTGCCTGGGTCTCCGAGGGCCGACTGCTCAGCACAGGCCTGGGAACCGCACACCCCTTGGGGAGCTGGAAGAGTTCATCGTCTGGCCCCTCCCTCCCTGTCCCAGCATAGCCTGGGATAGCTTGGGACAGCCAGTTCCTCCTGGAATCTCTATTTGGGTTTGGTTTCGGGTTGGAGTTTGTTTCCATTCAGGGCAATCTGATCCCAACCCAGACCCCAACACCCACCTCACCCCTACCTCTTTGGAGAGGGCTTGACTTTGCTGATATGCTGACAGGGCAGGCTCCTCCAGACCGCCCACCAAGGGCATAAGCTTGGTTGACTTTGATGTCCTGAAAGGTCCCCCCGACCCAGCCCCAGCCCCAGCCCCCTCTCCCCCAATCCGTAAATAAGTCAGAGGCTGTGGAGCCAAATGCCATCTGGTGAAGTAAAACAGAAAAAGGAAAACAGCCGTAGGGAGACAGAATAGCTGGGGTAGAGACACCTCTGGACCAATTCTTTACTGTGTGACCTGGAGGAAGACACTCAGCCTCTCTGAGAGGCAGCTGAAATGACTGCGTGAATACCTGTGAGAAGGCACTAGGGACAGATGACTGGGTAGCCAGTACGGTTTCTTCTAAGGCACAGTTGATTCCCATTCTTTGTCTTTAATGTGTATCATTGCCCACACTGTGCTTTGGTTAAAAAGTGAACGTGTTTTAGTCCTGCCCTCAAGGAAACTGCAGATCTGGGGTCTAAGTCCTGTGCTCAGTCGCTCAGTCATGTCCGGCTTTTTGTGACCCCATGGACTGTAGCCCCCCCCAGGCTCCTCTGTCCATGGGGTTCTCCAGGCAAGAATACTGGAGTGAGTTTCCATTTCGTTCTCCAGGGGATCTTCCCCACCTAGAGACTGAACCTGCATCTCCTATATTGGTGGGCAGATGCTTCACCACTGAGCTACCAGGAAAGCCCTCCTTTAGGTTAATTGCTTTCAGTGCTGCTACCGGAAAAGCTGCACTCCATTTCGCATCTCCTTGCTAAGTGCTAGATAAGTAAACTGAGCCTCAGAGAGGAAAAGCATGCCCAGAAATGTGGGGAGAGAGCTGCTACCGGTCCTGATCCAAGAGTGTTATTGCCTATGCTCTGCAGATGAGGCAAGGAGGCTCAGGCAGTTACATGTATGTCCCAGATTTATTGTCAGGGAGGGTGTGCAGGGTGGGATGGAGACCCAAGAAAGGCTTAACCAGAGGCATCATCTGTCCTCTTCCCCACGGGCCTGAGATCAGCATCCTCAGTGTGGCTCGTGGCCGCAGCCCAGCTTTATCCCTGCACACCAGGTTTTCCTGCCCTCACCTCCGAATCCTATCAGGTCACCAAAGCTTCTTGGAGAGCCCTGCACCATTCAAGCCCCTGAATGCCTCACATCAGGAGAACGCCTAAAACATAAGATACAAGCTACCCACCAGTTGACTATTCACCTATAATTATTATGCCCTTGCTGCCACGAAACCAGAGGTCAGATGGTTGAGTGCCTTGTCCAGAACCACATGTTACAGCATCATCAGAGCTGAGCCCGTCTGTCACTGGAGCCGACCTCCCAGCATTGACACATCAGGGTCTTGTGTAGGGCAGGAGCCCCAGCTGGGAGGGCCACAACCTTCTCTGCTTCTCTGCTTCTTGATGTGTGACCCTCTACAGAGGGCTTTCATTGTGTCTTAAACAACAAACATTTATTTCTCACAGCTCTGGAAACTGGGAAGTTCAAGATCAAAATTCTGTCCTACTTGGTGTCTGGTGAGGTGAACTTCCTGGTTTGCAGATGGACAGCCTCTTACTGTGTCCTTACACAGTAGAGAGAAATCCTCTCTCTTGTGTCTCTTCTTACAAGGAGCACTAATCACATGGAGGGGGCTCCACCCTCATCACCTAATTACCTCCCAAAGGCTCCACATCCAAATACCATCACACTGGGGATTAGTACTTCAATACACAAATTTGGGTCTTCCCAGGTGATGCTAGTGGTAAAGAACCCTCCTGCCAATGCAGGAGACCTAAGGGATGCGGGTTTGATCCCTGGGTTGGGAAGATCCCCTGAAGGAGGAAATGGCAACCCACTCCAGTATTCTTGCCTGGAGAATCCCCATGGACAGAGGAGTCTGGTGGGCTACAGTCCATGGGGTTGCAAAGAGTCAGACATGACTGAAGCAACTTAGCATGCACACACATGAATCTTGAGGGGACACAAACATTCAGTCCATGGCACATAGATACATAGGCAGTGGACTCTTGGGTCCAACCTGATGTTTTTGGCACCACCTTGCTGGGGATTCTAGGATTCCATATACAAAGATTCCATGTGGTAAAAGGAATCTCTGGCTTTAAAGTAATATAATAGTAAGATATCATTAGTGTGGCTTTCTGATTCAGTGATTCAATGATTCCATTATCCTGTGATTCTAAGATCCTAGAATTCTACATTTCCCTGAAAGCTTGGGCTCTGAGGAGTAGGAAAATCCAGCTGGTGGTACCAGGGTGGGTAAACAGGCAGCTTTTCCATCCTATGGACTTTTTCTAACAACTATGAGCAATGAGTTGTTTGGTTTTCATTGCGTTCAAAGGAAAGCTTGGCCAAGCCACATCAGAGTGTGAGTTCACCCGCCCCAGGCAGGACAGCCCACGGAGCCAGAGGAGAAGGAGGAGAAAGGGAGGATAGAAGGGGAAGGGTGGAAGACGGAGGGAGGAGGAAGAGGCAGCATCGTCCCACCAAACTGGAGGTAGCCAGGGTTTGGTCCCCTTCGGCCAAGATCTGAGTTGTGTCTGGTGCTGTGTTGGACACCAGGACCCTGAGTCACCCTTCTCTCGGCCTCATTGACCAAAACGGGCATAGCCAGTCAAGAGCAGGGACAGACAGAGCAGACAAGAACAGATAAGAACAGGAGCAGGGGGTTGAAGCCAGTTAGGGAGGGCTTCCAAGAGGAGGTAGTATCTGCACTGGGAGTCCAAGGCAGTAGATCAGCAAGCGAAGCAAGCCGGAGTGTCTGGGGAGTGATGGCTGGTTCCATGAAGCTGGAGCCTAAAAGGAGAAGGCAGGAAGTAGTGAGAGCTGGGGTCACAGAGTCACCAGGTATCTCAGTCCATGCAGAGCCTTGACTGCTTTAATAACCTTGAACTCCACTCTGAGGGCAGTAGGGAATCAGGCCTTTCTTGTTGGTGGAAGGCAGTCACCGGGCACCCTGAACATGTCACAGATGAGGGGCCGAAGATCATGGGGTCCAAATATAACCACGCTTTTGCAGAGGTGAGACCCAGAGAGCAGAAGAGTGCGCAGTCCCCTGGCACACAGGCACAGAGCAAGAGAGACCTCCCAGCCCACCCCCTCCATTGGTAGATTCTGGCACAGGCAGTCCTGGCTAAACAGGAAGGCTCCCCCTGAAATCTGCCTCTCCTTAGCACGCCTGGCAAGCCCAGATCCCAGCTCCTGTCCCCAGACAGTAGGAGCCCTGTGAGGGGCTTCCACACCTGGTGGGATCAGATATAGAGTGACTCAGATGGTGGGGCAGGACTACCCAGCCTGAGCCCTTAGTGGAGGACTTACACCCTCACCACTGAGGCCCCAGGCACACCAGGCCAGGATGACAAATGGGCACACTCTGAACAGTCCTGAGTAAAGAAGAGAAAGAGCAGTCCAATATCACAGCAGCATGGAAATCAAACCACAAGCAGTGAAGACAGCCACAGACAGCTTTGTGTGGCCTGCGCATGCTTCACCCTGAGGCTGAAGAAAAAAGAAGCAGTGACCCTCATCCCTGCCAGGTTCCTACAATCCAAAGAACAGAGACCCCTTCCCTACTCACAGCTCCAGCAGTGAGGAAACAGGTGAGACTCGCTGGCTCTGAGGCAAAGAAAAGAAAAGACCTTGAAGGAGAGAGGATTGAATACAGAAAGGACCATGGGACACCTCTCAGAATAAAGGGAGGAACTGGTGACACGCCTGCAACCTAGAGGGGTCTCAGAGCACTGCGACGAGTGCAAAAAACCAGTCTCAAAAGGCCCCATATGCTTGATTCTGTTTACATAAAACTCTTGAAGTGATAAAATAACAGGATGGAGAATAGTGGTTGCCAGGTGTTAGGAATGGTGTGGCTGGGTGGAAGGAATCCGGCAATATGAGTGGGACAGGAGGGGCAGCCAGGTGCCCAGAAGGGTGGGGACTATGATGGGATTAAGGGGATGGCAAAGAGCGTGGCAGCAAGTGCAGAAGACTGGTGTGTGGGGAGGGCGGGTGTGACTAAAGTGCTGTGCGAGCGAGGGCTGTGTGGCGATGGGACAGTTCAGTAGCCTGATTGTGGTGATGCTGGCGTGAATCTTCACACAGGATGAGATGACACAGAGCTATACACATGCATTATATCAACACACACACGTGTGTTGTGGTCCTACAAAGGTCTAAGGTGGAGCCACTGGTGGAAAGGGGAGAAGGGTACACAGGATCTGCCCCTTCTATCCTTACAACTTCCTGTGAATCTACAATTGTTTCAAAACAGTTTTCCTTTTTAAAGACTGAAACAGCCATATTTGTGAGAATCTCTTTGTGGACTCTATTCGGCCCCACTGATCTACAGATCTATCCTTCTGTGAGTAACACACAGTCTTTTTTAAAATTTTTTTTATTTTACAGTAGTCAAGTATGGATGTGAGAGTTGGACTATAAAGAAAGCTAAGCGCCGAAGAATTGATGCTTTTCAACTGTGGTGTTGGAGAAGACTCTTAAGAATCCCTTGGACTCCAAGGAGATAGATCCAACCAGTCCATCCTAAAGGAAATCAGTCCTGAATATTCATTGGAAGGACTGATGCTGAAGCTGAAACTCCAATACTTTGGCACCTGATGCGAAGAACGGACTCATTGGAAAAGACCCTGATGCTGGGAAAGATTGAAGGTGGGAGGAGAAGGGGACGACAGAGGATGAGATGGTTGGATGGCCTCACCGACTCACAAGGGACATGAGTTTGAGTAAGCTCCGGGAGTTGGTGATGGACAGGGAGGCCTGGCGTACTAGAGTCCATGGGGTCACAAAGAGTGGGACACGACTGAGTGACTGAACTGAACTGAATTGGAGCATAGCCAATTAACAATGTTGTGATAGTTTCAGGCGAACAGCAAAGGAACTCAGCCATACATATGCATGTATCCATTCTCCCCAACCCCCCTCCCATCCAGGCTGCCACATAACATTGAACAGAGTTCCATGTGCTCTGCAGTGGGTCCCTGTTGGGACATAACACATAGTCTTGATTACTGTAGCTATCTGTCTGAAATCAGGTAGGTCACCTTCCCGTTTTATTACTCATTTTTCAAAATTGTTTAATTTCCTGTGAATCTGTAAGTATTTCAAAATAAAAAATTTTAAATTAAAAAAACACTCAGAGTAGACACTGGGGGCAGAGGTAGAGGAGAGAGGAGAAAGTGCAGGCGTCCACTCCGAGGGGGGCTCTGTCTAGAAAGATGACCCAGAGCTGGGGGAAAGGGGCATGTGAAGGATTGTTTTGCACTATTGAGATATGCGATGTGTTGGGGCTCAGTTGTTGAATATGTAGTCTTTTTCATGGTAATGCCACAACAGACACCCCGTCTTACTCTCCCACCCACATGGGAGTGAAAAGACTGAAGAGGCCCGCCCTTGCGCAGGGGTGGTCATGCTGCTGCGGCAAGCTGTGTCAGTGATCTCAAAGCAAGCCTGTGACCACGATGTGGTTGTCTTGTCGGGAGAGCCTTTCCCCGAAGCTGGTCATCCTTCCCAGAGGACTGTAGAGAAACAGTTCCTGGAGCAAACTGAGAGGTAGGCGGCAGCTTCAACTATCCAGCCATCTGCACCTTCTGCCTCACTACCCCTCTCACACCACGGTCCACACTTCTGGATACCTGGCTGCCCTTCATGGTCTCCCTCATGTTGCACGTTCCTTCCTCCACCCAGCTTTCCTGGCAAGAAACGCTCTCTCAGACCCCGAGCCTGTGGCTCTCCACACCCACCTGCCCATTATACTTTGGGTCATGGAAACCACCCTGCAAGCTTAGCACAGCTACAAGCCCTCCTTAGAACAAGATGGAGTCAAACCTGGGTCCTCTGGCATATTCCACGTTCAGGAAAGGGTGACTTTCCCTATCTTCAGTCCCTTGCCAGACATCATAGTGCTGGAGGAGGTCATATCAGAAGCCCTGGCAAGACCCTTGGGATGAATCGAGGGTCCAGCAAGAGAGGAAGGGCACAGTGAGCCCCTTTATGTGGCAGAGCCCAGTGGGTCCTACAGCTGTCCACCTCTTGTGTGCGTGCATGCTAACTTGCTTCAGTCGTGTCCAACTCTGTGCGACCCTATGGGCTGTAGGCTCCTCTGTCCATGGGATTCTCCAGGCAAGAATACTGGAGTGGGTTGCCATGTCCTTTTACAGGGGATCTTCCCAACCCAGGGATTGAACCCAGGATCTTACATCTCCTGCTTTGGCAGGCAGGTTCTTTACCACTAGAGCCACCTGGAAAGCCACTTTGAATGTCCTTAATAAAGGATGGATCCCAGTAAACAATACAGCAGGCCAAACGTCAGGCAGTCAGTGGTCTTAGCACCAGATACTCTGGCTAACAAATGGTCCCACCTTCCATTTATTATAAACTCTTGGGCTGTTACCTAGAAGCTGTCCACTTCAAGATAGAGAACTCAAGGAATCGCTTGCCTCACAGATACAATATAAATCAAAGTCACACAGATCTCCATGTGTACTTAGGTGACAATATGAGACCTTGTCAGTCCTCTCCATATTCTCATTCAGGTTACAGGCTTACTGGTAATAGCCAAGGTACATGTTTTCACTTCTCAAAATACACAATGCTGGGGCCTTGGAAAAGGCATTCACGAGAACTCTTCTGTCCCTGAAAGGTCCCAGATACCTGGCTTAACTGAGAGGCACAGTGGCCTCCAAAGAGCTTCTTTTCCAATCTAGCAACAACAACAAAAATCCCTGATGAGTCTCTGTCTTGCCCCAGGTCTTAATTATCTTTATGAATTGTTGACCTCATCCCCATCCTGGCTGGAGGCTAAACCAAGGGTCACACTATCCTGCTGCTGCTGCTAAGTCACTTCAGTCGTGTCCGACTCTGTGCGACTCCATAGACGGCAGCCCACCAGGCTCCCCCGTCCCTGGGATTCTCCAGACAAGAACACTGGAGTGGGTTGCCATTTCCTTCTCCAATGCATGAAAGTGAAAAGTGAAAGTGAAGTCATTCAGTCGTGTCTGACTCTTCGCTACCCCATGGACTGCAGCCTACCAGGCTCCTCTGCCCATGGGATTTTCCAGGCAAGAGTACTGGAGTGGGGTACTGGAGTGTTGTAAAGGCCATAGTGTCTGATAATGCCATTGCCTTCTCCGATACTACCCTGGGACCCTTTAACTACAGATTGTCCCACAGGCCAGGTGACTACTCATCTGATATGGGACTCATTTGAACCTCAACTTCCACCAAAAACAAAAACCTGTCAGGCATAGCTGACCACCATTCTGGTGACTGTGATCTTCTTGCTGTTGGTCTGAGTGTGTTTATTGATTTATAATCCAGAGGCCTAAACCCTTGAAATAAGTCATAATTTCAACCAAACATGGCAGTGTTAAGGCCCACATCAGCTAGTGGGCCCCCACTTGGAAAGGAATCCCCAGTCCCTCATCCCAGAGGACATTGCCCTGGCCCAGAAGCTTACTGCTGGAGATGATATCACCTCAGAAACTCAGCCACCTCTGTAAATTAAAATTCTGGAGGTAATGGTTATGATATCCTGCCACTCGTATCCTGCTTCTAACCTGGCTCTGCCTGTCCATTCTGGATGGATCTGTACTGGCTTCTGATCTCTATACTGGTCATACCTGCTCCAGGCAGCTTCTGGGCCCCCAGCGGGGCTCTCAGTCTTCTGCACATGCTTCGTGTCTGCCTAGATTCCACACAGCTGGGTCTCTCAGAGCCCACTTCTCTGACTCCCAGATCTTGGTCACCAGAACTGTCGGGGCCCAAAGCCATTGTGACCAGAGTTATTGGCTATGCTTGCTCTCCACGGGAGGTAGTGTATTTGCCCACAAGAAGATGGGACTGAGCTTATAAGACAGGACTTTCCACCCAGGTCTGAAGGAACGATTCATCTCTCCCAGGCCATCTGCCTACCTGGAAATCACGGGACTTGACCCAACCATAGAGCAATGTTGTAAAGGCCACAGTGTCTGATAATGGGTAATCCTGCCCCCACTAATCTGCTCTTCCAGAGGACTTACTGGTGACAAAGTCATACCCTGGGAAGCAGCTCTCAGGGTAGAATTTTAGGGTCTGACAGGCCAGAGGAGATGATACTTTTAAGCTATAGCATCACCAATACCCCTGAAATCACATAACAGCAAAATGTCAGTTACAGGCAGAACTTCAAAGCACATCTCCATCTACGATACCATTGAAATCTTTCACTACTTTTTAACAAGGGTAAGAATGAATTTTCTCATCTCATGGAACCCCTGATCCAGGGAAGTGTAGTGACTTGTGCAGCGTCCCACAGCAACCATAGACTAGGGCTGAGGACAGTGAAAAACCATGGCTTGTGGGGAGACAGACTCTGGTCAAAACCATAGTCCTGGATGACTTTCAACTAGTCACTTCCAATCTCTGGATCTCAGTCTCTGCATTCAATATATGAGGCTAATAATCCCTACTTCCCAGGACTGTTGAGGGATCAAATCAGCAAATGTCTGTAAAATACCTGCCTCATTTTCTGGTGGCTGGCCGTGAAACTGGATTTGTTCTTAGAACTCAGTTCCCCTAATAGCAGCCATCCTTACTGCTCCAGGAGCCACTCAGAGGGGATGGGCGTGAAATAGCCCTCTGTCTCTCCACCTCTACAGGTGGGCCCCCAGCAGCCTACCAGTGATGTCATGATGGAGGCAGTGGGATGCCCTCCTCTCAAACTCAGAGTGGTGGGCCCCAGGACTGGGTTCTGTGCCCAGGGTGAAGCCATATCCTCTGAGGATTGACTTGATATTTCCACAGTTAGACGGAAGATTCCTTCCTGCTCCACCTGACACTATACTCCCATTTAATGTATCTTCAAGGGCTTCCCGAGTGACTCAGTGGTAAAGAATCCGCCTGCCAATGCAGGAGACACAGGTTAGATCTCAGGTCTGGGAAGATCCCACATGCCACGGAGCAACTGAGCCTGTGTGCCATAATTATTGAGCCTGTGTTCTAGAACCTGAAAACTGCAACTCTCTAAAGCCTAGAAACTGCAACTACTGAGCTCATGCACCCTGGAACCTGAGCTCTGCAACAAGAGAAGCCACCGCAGTGAGAAGCCTGTGCACTGCAACGAAGAGTAGCCCCCACTTGCCGCAACAAGAGATAAGTCCACGCAGCAATGAAGACCCAGCACAGTCAAAAAAAATAACAATAACAACAACAAATATATATATATATATATATATATATTTTTTTTTTTTTTTTTAAGTACCTTTAAAATGTGGCAGGTATGGGCTGCCTGGGCTACTCCCATGAGCCCCTGAGTATGTGTCCTGGATATGTTGCAGAATCTTGGACAAACTGTTAAAACTCTCTGAGCCCCAGTTACCTTGTCATTAAAATAGGAGATATAAAACCTAGCTTGAAGGTGGTTTGAAATGCAAGAAGCGGTGGATAATAATTAGCTCAGCCCCTGGAACGTAGTAAGCACTGAAGTGTGAACTTTGATGATGGGCACTCAGTAAAGTTTCGTTGACCAGATGAGCATCCCTCACTCTTCCCATGTTACAGAAGAGGAAAACCGAGGTCTGGACAAGGGAAATGACTGGCTCACTCCAGTGGCTAGCATCTAGAGTGCTCTGAAGTCAAAGCTCTGGCCACTTCCTTCCTAGTTTTTAATTCCCTCCAAGAAGGCCCTTTGTGATTGGATTTGGGGAAAACCATAGGTGTCTCTGCCCATTTGGCAAATCCTAGAGTGTCTAGATCCACCCACACAGCTGCAAATGGACAGGCCTGGGGAAAGGGAAAGGAGACACAAATCCTGGTCTCTCTCCAGATCATCCCCGAGTCTGGACATTTCGGAAGCCACACCCTGTCCCCAAGTCCCTCTGGAAGCCTTGGCAACCTTAACTGCAAAGAGGAGGAGGAAGGATTCTGAAAACAGCCAGGGCGTGTCAGGGGGTGGGGGGGAGGGGAAAAACAGGTCAGAAAGGGATAAAGAACACTCCACGTGACCCAAGCCATGCTTATAGGCACTTGCTGTCCTCCCAGACTGTGGACAGCAAGCAAGAACTGGCTCCCAGCCCTAACTGTCTTGAGCACCTTGGGTAAAAAAAACAAAATAAACATTTCTCTTTTCTAGGCCTCAGTTTCCCCACCTATGAAATGGAAAGTTGAAATTGAGCAGGGGGTCCTCAGCCCACTGGTAGGAAGCAGAGTTTCCAGAACAAGGCCTGTGACCTCTCTGCTCACAAGCCCCACACCCACCCTCGACGAGTGTCCAAGAATTTGGCTGTGGTATTTCATGTATCATCCTTGTGGTTTGCAGGTACCATGGCCGGCAGGCTGATTACTCAACAGGCTTATTACACTCCTCAGTGACTAATAGATTCTTTTTCTGTTTGTGTTTTAAAGCCATAGCAATAACATTGGCTCTCAATGATACCACTGAAATCACCATTATTCAGCCTGACCCTACCTACACGATAAACAGACCAGCAGAAACATCCTTTATAGAAAAAGAGAGCCTCTGCTTCTCTCATGGTGGGAGCAGGTTCTTTGATAGAGAAGTTTATATATGTCAGTGGTGGTAGGGGGGCATGGATTTATGAAGTGTTGAGAATCACAGGATTAGGTCATTTCTCTGGTCCCTTCCAGCTCTGACCTACACATTGGACCTCATCAAAGAGAGGAGTTGAACAGATACCATCTTCCCTTTGAAAGTTTGAGTGTGGGGTTAAGAGTCGGGCTGAGGGTCAGACAGCCTGGCTTGTGGTCCTGGCTCCACCACTTGCTGACTGGGTGACTTTGGGCAAGTCCTTTCTTCTCTCTGAGCTGAAAAATGGAGAAAAATGGATGACATCTCAGGGGAGGTGAAGAGGGCAGAGTACCAGGAAGTCATGCACGAGCAGCACTTGGCACAGGGCTTGCATACAGGAGAAGTTCACAAGCTGGGCACTGTTACCACTAGGTAAATGTAGAGACCTGGGTAGTGGGCTTCTGCGTGACAGGATGAGGAGGGCGTGGGCCAGCCCCAGGGGGTACTTGATGGAGGGCCCAAACCCCCAGGAGGACAAGTCAAGGGCTGGTCACTGTCAAGGTCACCTGGCCTCTCCTTTTTCAGTCAGTTCTATTTGTCAAAACTGCAACAGATAAAATAGCCCAGCACAACACAGCAGCCCCAGCATCTATCATGCCAAATTGCTAAATTCTCCAGAGCGAGGAGTAAGGAAGTGGGGGCTGCCTCTAGTGGGCCTCCTGCTTCTCTTATAGCTCAGTCAGTAAAGAATCTACCTGCAGTGCAGGAGACCCAGGTTCGATCCCTGGGTCAGGAAGATCCCCTGGAGAAGAAAATGGCAACCCACTCCAGTATCCTTGCCTGGAAAATCTCATGGACAGGGGAGCCTAGTGGGCTGAAGTCCATGGGATCGAAATAAGTCGGGCACAACTGAGCGACTAACACACACTTACTTACTTCAGAGGGATTAAGTGGGGGCTGCCTCTGGTGGGCCTCCTGCCTCCCTGGAAGCTGGTGGTAGGGAGAGTAGAACCTTCTGTGGTTTGCCTGACACCCCCTCAAGGCCTCTTCACAAGTATTCAAAGCTTTCTGGCTTCTTCAGGAGCCTGCTTCTCACTTGTCATGAGCAGGAGATTCTGCCCTCAAGCCCAATTCCCTCCTTCTGTGGGTCTCCATCCGATGAGGCCCAATGCTCCCTTTATTGTGCTAAAATTATACCATGAAATGATCATTGATAATACAGCCTGCCTACACACACAGTGAAAAACCCAGTGCAACCAGTGGTGGACTGATAAATGTTTAACAAGCAGATCTCTGAAGGAAAAAATAAAACTTGGTTTATAACGGCACGCCTTGTTTTATTGTGCTTCGCAGATACTGCGTTCTTTATAAATTGAAGGTTTGCGGCAAACCTGTGTGGAACAAGTCTATTGGCACCATTTTTGCAACAGCATTTGCTCACTTTATGTCTCTACATCATATTTTAGTAATTCTCGCAATATTTCAAACCCTCCACCAGAAAAGAGATTATGACTCCGTGAAGGCTCAGATGATGGTTAGCATTTTTTAGCAATAAAGTAATTTTTAATTAAGGTCTGCACATTGTTTTTTAGGTATAATGCTATTGTACACTTAACAGACTATAGTGTAAACATAATTTTTATATGCATCAGAAACCAAAAAATTTGTGTGACTTGATTTATTGCGATATTTGCTTTATTGTGGTGGTCTGGAACCAAACGCACAGCACTCCAAGGTAGGCTTGTATTTTTGGACAATTTCCGTGGTGGGAATACTTCCACAATGGCAGATTTTAAGCCACCAGCATGATGACCCTGAATGCAGGGTTAGGAAGAAACACATGCCCCATCTGTTCTGTGTGACTTAGCTCCAGCTCACCACTGGATAAAACTGAAATGAAATAAATGCAAAGTCATTTATACCAAAAATACATATTTCAGTATTTTCGTGCCCAGGCTGGCTCCCCTAAGAAGACATAAGGGGAGGCTCTAGCTGAGGGCTCATTACTGTGCCTACAAGCAGGCCGGGTCACTCAAACACCATAAGTATTGCCATCAGTGACGTAATATTTCTGAAATGATGAACCAGTCTTAACGATGTTCTGAACAAAGGACAATCTTCCCTTAATTTACAAAGTAATTGTGTTCCTATAAAATTCAGGGTGTATTATAATTGTGTAAAAAATACTTTGTGTTCACACATAAAATAGAGTTAGGGTCAAGGCACAGGTGGCTACAAACAGGCTTTTCATTTGCACAGATGTCCCACAAGACTTTCCAATGTGCTCATTTGCAAAATGTCAGTGGAGGTCCCCAGTCACTGTGACATAAAAAAACTGACTCCCACAGATTTCCAGTACAGATCCTTGGTTTGGTATTTGGCATCCTGTAGATACCACTACCCCAAATACATACCCTTTCGTCCCAGTAGGCTGTTATCCAAGACTCCTGCCATGCTAATTTTGTTAATTTGCTCATGTGTTATCTTCCAAATTGTGGCCTAGAGTTTATCCATCCATCCAACTCCTCCATGCCAGGCCCAGTACTGAGACCAGGATGAAGCCAACCTGACCCCTGTCCTCAGGGATCTCCCAGGTAAGAGGCATCACAGACAGTGACAGTGCAGTGTGCCAAGTGAGCCGACAGGGGCGAGGGTCTTTCAGCAGGTGTAGTTTAGGCCAAAGCACCAGCTTTGGTCTTAACTCCTGAATACGAGTCCCACCTGGGCAGGTACTCACTGTATGACCTCTGCAGTGCAGCCATAGTCTCTGGACTTCAGTTTTTTCAGCAATAAAATTGGGAAGGTAAAAAGTTAAATTTTCCTCTCCCACCTCCCCATAGTTGCTATGCAGATAAACTGGGATAAAGCCCATGATGGGCCCACGTGCCCTGGCAGGGGCCTCACAGAATCAGCAATGACCAGTCACTGGTCTTTCCTAGGGGACCTGTGTAAGCTGGCTGCCACCTCCAGAGGGTAAAGAAGCTGTTCTGTGGAGTCCAGACTTGGGGGGATTTCCACCAATGGGATAGTGAGGAGATAGTCCTGGGCTTCCCAGACTGAGAGTCACAATGAACTTAACATCCAGGGTTGGCCCAGGGCCCTCATTGGGCCCTTGTCTGATGGAGATGGTTTTGGCTGAGTGAGAGTCCATCACTCACTCAACTGAACCCCCACTCTGGGCCAGTCCTGATGTCCACTGACCATGCGGAGATCAAGAGGACTTAGACAGGACTTCCCTGGTGGTACAGTGATGAGAATCTGCCTGCCAATGCAGGGGACATGGCTTCTATTCCTGGTCTGGGAAGATTCCACATGCTGCAGAGCAACTAAGCCCGTGCCCTGCAACTACTGAAGCCCGCACGCCGAAAGCCTGCGCTCTGCAATGAGAGAAGCCGCTGCAATGAGAAGCCTATGCGCCACAATGAAGAGTAACCCCTGCTCGCTGCAACTAGAGAAAGCCTGAGCACAGCAACAAAGACCCAGCACAGTCCAAAATAGATAAATACATAAACAAAAATTATTTAAAAAAAGAGAGAGGAGCCAGACAGTCTTAATGCCGGGGGCACCCCCCCGCCGCCCCATTCTGTGGGGAAGGCAAACACATCACTGAGTCATTGGCCACTCCCCATCTTTTTGGCTTGTCTATGTCACTCCCCAGTGCCTTCTATGTCATCGGTGGCTAATGGCCATGCTCCAGTCCCCATCGTCCATGACCTTTTGGCTGCCTCTGAGCCTGAGATCTTCCTCCTCCTTGGCCCCTGTAACAGGCCCCACACTTTCCTGAGCCCAGGGTCCCTTCCTCAGAGGCGGGCTCCCAGCTCCAGCCCCTAGCCCTCCTCTGCTGCATGACGCCACCTCGGGGAAGAGGAAATTGCCCCAGTTCTCTGTCTTCCCCCAGCCCCAGGACACTCCCCGGCCCCGTGGCCTACAAAATAGCAAACAGCTGCTGTGACCATGGGCTGCCCAGACCCCAGGGGCCTGGGGGGGAAGCGGGCCAAGGGGAGCTTGGAGAGAAAGCTCTTAATAACATACCTTCCCCAAGCTGCTTCCAAAGAAACTTCTCCTCACAAATCATTCCATAAACACTTAGCAGGCTCTCAGGAAAGCGTGCACGGCTCTCACCCGGCTATTAGGAGGCTCCTTACAAGTAAATTGAGACCAGGCAGCCGAAGCCTGTGCCAAATCCCCCTCCTGCCCTCTTTCCGCACCACGTCCCCCTCCTCTGCCCTGGGCCTTTCGGTTCCTAGGGCTGGGGTCTCCTCCCTTGCTGCTCTGGCCTCTCTTCAGGCTCCAGCCCTCTCTTTTTGCTGGGTGCTCTGTTTCCCTGGAAACCAGCCCCCTACCAACCACAGCTGCTAGGTTTCCAAGGGGCTCTCCTGGGCTGCCGTGCAGACCTAAATCCTACTAAGATTTCTGAGGGCCACCCCACCAGGCCAGGCCTGAAAAGACTGAGCCGGGCCCACTCCCTGCTCTGTCCCACAGCCACCCTCATCAGAGGCTGCTGGTGCCTCTCAGGCTGGGGCTCCTCAATAGGGAAATAGCTCTAGGTTCATCCAAGTCACGAGCTGGAAAATCCCCCCCATCCAACAATTCGCCTCCAGGGAGAGCGTTGTGCAACTCACTCTGCTGGCCAATATCCAGCACTTGGCTAATATCCAACACGGATCGGGAATTGCTTGATTGTTGGTTAAGTTGACACATTTGCTTACAGGTTAGCAGCTTGCTCGTGTAATGACTGCCATTAAGGTCTCGGAGAACCTTAGCAGGAGCTGGTACTCCGAATCGTCCTCCATTTTCCAGCATTGGCTCTGGAAATGCTTTAGGAATGATTGTCCCTTTTTCTAGGTTTGCCCAATATCATTTTGGAGAAAGCTCTATTGCAAACAGAAATCATCAGTGAAATAAACAAAACATTCAGATGAAAATAGCATGCAGATTTGTGGGCACTGAAATTAGCATTAGACAGGCTTTGAGGCCCCAGCCGCGGATCTTGTATCAAGCTCAGCCCCCCACTTACAGGAAGGCTCATCTTGAGCAAGCCTCTGTAAACCTCAGTTTATTCAACTCTAAAATGGGGCTAAATCCTGCCCACCTCAGATTGCTGTCAGGGGCTGCCCACCTCTACCATACAAGTAAGTCAATGGTGCTTCCCAGGGAACTCAGAGGCTGGGGGCCTTGCCCACGACCCTGAGTACTGCTGTCTGTTCACTCCGAGAGTTCAATCACCGGTCACTCATTCAGTCTTTCTTTCAGCAAATATTTAGGGAATTCTTTTATACACTAGGCACTAAAGCAAGACGCTGACCAAGACAGACATAGGCCCACCCCGTGAGGAACGAGCAGAACAAGAGAGACAAGCACAAAAGGCTATGTAATGAATCACAGTTGCGGTAAGAGTTACAATGGCCCTGAATCAAGGAACTGAAGATTTCCTTCCGTAGGCTAAGAATCAGGCAAGCTCAATGCTGTAGGGAAACAGAAATCCAGGCCCAAAGGCACCAGGGAGAGGAATCAGGGTCTATTGTCTGCACGAGGAGAAAGAATGGAAGGAAGAATGGGTTCAGATGTATAATAACAATGTTCATAAAGATGTTGAGGATAATAATCATAATAGTTAACATCCTTAGGAAGGAAAGGCGCAGTTGGTAAAGAATCTGCCTGCCAATGCAGGAGACACAAGAGACGCAGGTTTGATCCCTGGGTTGGGAAGATCCCCTGGAGTAAGAAATGGCAACCCACTCCAGTATTCTAGCCTGGAAAATTCCACAGACAGAGGAGCCTAGCGGGAGTTACAGTCCATGGGGTTGCAGAGAGTCCTACACGACTGAGTACGCACTGGCTGGCCAATCGTATTGGATCAGTGCTTACACTAAGGACCATCCTTAGGGCACCTGCTCAGAGGCAAGCTTCATTCTTTACTCTCGTTATTGTGAATCCTTGTCACACTCTGTAACTTACAGATGGGATACCAAGGAGGAAGGTAAAATGAGTTGCCCAATGTCATATATTTTAGAAGCAGAAGGGCCAAGGTGCAAGCTCAGGGCTGTCAACTTTGAGATAAGATGACAGCAGAGCCCTTCCTAGATCTGAAACGAGGGGTCACCTCTGCAACCTGAGCAAGGTGGCTCAGTCCACAGCGTGTGCTCTGTGGGACTCAAAATAGACCCTCCTGCCTCTTCCAAAGCCCATTTTCTCAGACGCCAGGGGCCTAATTTCAACTCTGACGCTACCTGTGCCCCTGACCTTAGCGGGCCCTAAGTCACCTGTCACTCTCCATCACACCTGCCCTTCCATCTCCAGGCTTTTTCTCACATATTCCCCCCGTCCAAAGATGTCCTTCCCACTTTCTCTATTGGGATCTTACCCATTCTGCAAGGCCCAGCTCAAATTCCACTTTATTCCAGAACTTTTCTTGACTCCTCACCTTCTGGGATGGTGACACAAGAGGAGATAAAAAGTGTTACGTTTTCATCTTGGGAAATCTGGTCCTGGCATGTAACTAACATGTATCCATGAACAAATCAAATCAGGCTCAGTTTTCTTATCCATAAAGCAGGGCACACAACCCTTACTTTACAAGCTTACTGTGATTATTACATGGATATAAAAGTTCTTTGTAAATGGGAGAGTACTGTAAGAATATTATTCATGATCACAATCCCATTGCCACATAACAATCCTAATGCCCCAAAATTGGCTTAAGCAAACATTGTTTTTTTTTTAAAAAGTATTAGATCTTCCTGGCGGTCCAGTGGTTAAGAATACGCTCTCGCCATTGCAAGAGATGCAGGTTCGATCCCTGCTCCAGGAATATCCCATATGTCTGCTTCAGGGTAACTAAGCTCATGTGCCTCAACTACTGAAGCCCATGCACCTAGAGCCTGTGCTCTGCAAAGAGAGAAGCCATCGCAATGAGAAAGCCTGTGCACTGCAATGAAGAGGAGTCCCCACCTGTTGCAATTAGAGAAAGCCTGTGACCACAAGGAAGATCCAGTGCAGCCAGAAAATTAAATAAATAAATCTTTAAAAAGTACTGACTCATGTAACTAAAAATCCAAAAGTATGAGAATTTCAGGAATGGCTTTTTTCAAAGGTTAAAATTCTGTCCTTCAGACCTGTTTGCCCATCTCTAGAGTCTCCTGGTTTCCATTTTGGCTTCATTCTTAGGCTCTGCGTGGTGGGAAGAGAACTGTGAAGATATCTTCCAGGTTCAGAACCAGCTGGGAAAAAAAAAAAATAGAGTATCCCTTTCTCAATATTCCCAGCAAGTATTCCAATATTTCACCTTGTTGGTTCTGATGTCACGTGTCCATCCCTGAACAAACCCTTGTGGTCAGGGATGTGTCTCTGATAGGCCAGGCCTATGTCTCTGGAGTTGTTCGAGGAGGAGGGTAAGAGGAATGATTGCCCTAAAGCAAAATCCGAGTGTTTTGGCCAGAAGGAAAGGGGAAAGGATGTTAGTGGAAAAAAGAATAACTGCACCACAGAGTTCACCCTTTGCTGGACTAACATTACATACAAAATAATACCCTCCCATCTCCTCCTCTCCCCCACATGGAAGACAAACCAAAGATTCATGTAATTATTGAGTCCAAATCTCTGGGTGACTCACATTCTTTCCCTTCAGAGTTAGATGTGCTTTTAAAAGTGAAAGTCGCTCAGTCGTGTTTAATTCATTGCTGTATAATGTCAGGCTCTTCTGTCCAGGGGTTTCCCAGGCAAGAATACTGGAGTGGATAGCCATTTCCCCAGGGGATTGTCCCAACCCAGGGATTGAACCCGGGTCTCCTATATTGCAGGCAGATTCAAACCAAAGACCTGTAATTACTAATTTCCGAATCTCCGGGTGACAGACATTCTTTCCCTTCAGAGTCAGATGTATTCTTAAGCGCCTGTCATCTGTGGCCTGAATGATAACCACCCCAACCTGCTATTACTTCACAATGGCCAAGAGAGAATAAAGTAATTGCAATCACAACTCCTATTTGAAAGAAGAAAGAACAGAAGCAGCACACAGGGCCTCTGGTCTACAGCATCAACCAGTTCCTGATGAGCAGGAGTAGCGAACTCTGTCTTGAAGGAGCAACAAGTTACTTGGACGGAGCAACAGGCAGAATAATAGTCCCCCAAAGGAGTCCACATCCTCACTCTCAGAACCTGTGAATATGTTATATTAATTATATTACATGACAAAGAGGAACTAAGAATGTAGATGGAGGACTTCCCTGGTGGTCTAATGGTTAAGAAAAGTGAAAGTGTTAGTCGCTCAGTTGTGTCTGACTCTTTGTGACCTCATGGACTGTCCATGGAATTCTCTAGGCAGGAATACTGGTGTGGGTTGCCATTCCCTTCGCCAAGGGATCTTTCCCACCCAGGGAGTGAACTCGGATCTCCTGCATTGCAGGCAGGTTAAGAAACCACCTTGCAATGCAGGTGACACAGGTTCGATCCTGGTCAAGGAACTAAGATCCCACGTGGCCAAGAAGCAACTAAGTCTGCATGCTATAACTAGAGAGTCTGTGCACCACGAAGATCCTGCCTGCCACAACTAAGACCCAATGCAGCCAGATAATAAATACTTTTTTTAAAAGACTGCGGATGGAATTAGGGTTGTGAATCAGTTGACCTTAAAACAAGGAGGTTATCCTGGGTTACCTGGATTACCCGGATGAGCCCACTGTAATCACAAAGGTCCCTAAGAGTAGAAGAGGCAGAAGGAGAATTGACATCAGAGCAAGGGAACATGAGGAAATGCAATTGGTCACTGTTTGGCTTTGAAGAGAGAAGGTGCTGTGAGCCAAGGAATGCAGGTGGCATCTAGAAGCTGAAGGGTGAGTGTTCCCTAGAGCCTCCAGAAAGGAACACAGCCCTGCAGACACCTTGCTTGTACCCCAGTGAGACCCATTTTGGCCATCTGGGCTATAGCATTGCAAGATAAAATTGTGTTGTTCTAAGCAACTAAATTTGAGCTATCTTGTTACAGGAGCCATAGAAAATGAGTACAGACAGCAAAACAACAAATCCCACCACCCCAGTGAGCCTTTGGATCCTATTTCATGCCTCTGGCTGGGCACTTAACAGACACTGCCACTTTTGCTCCCCTAGCCATCTTGAAAGAAGCTGTGATCATCCTTATACCACAGTTGAGGAAGCTGACACTCTGGCAACTGCCCACTTGTTCAGAATCAACCAACTAATAGAAAAGGGAGCCAAAATTCAAACTCTTATCTGTCTGGCCTCAAGCTGGATTGGGTCCCCATAAAACTTCTTTGTCCAGTGGGCCTCTCATCTCTGCCTGAACCCTCCCATGATGGGGGCTCACACCCTGCAAAGCTGCCTTCCTACCCCAGGCCTCCTGACTCCTTCCTGGCTTCACTCCCTGCCTGGTCCTGATGTATGAGACAGCCCGGCGGATGGCGGCTAGAATGTTGGACTCCGGGCCAGCCAGTGGGCAATAAATCCAGGATGGAGTTGCCTGGATAGCTGGACTGAAGCTGAGCTTTCCCATCCGGGGGGAGCAGGTTCTTTTTATCCAAATCTAGATTTCTGCTCCCCTCCCCTCTGCTGTATGGAGAAGGGCCTGGAATGCACCAGTTTGTATCAAATGGAGGAAACGTGCGGCTCTGTCTTTCAGGATTTATCCTTCTCTTGGCTGTCACCTTCACTCTGTTCTGACCCAGGAATGTCCCAGGAGTAGCTGAGGTGAGGAAGGGCAACTCTGACTCTTCCAATTTCTCCCTGACAAATGTGAAATGGGTTGGGGCCCACAGGGGATGTAAACAGATTCCTAAAGTGCTTTGTGTGCAATTTGGGGCTGAAAGTTCACGCAGATATACAGCTCCATGGGTGCATCCCCAAGGCCTGGCCCAGCTGACTGCCAGCCAAAACCCAGTTGCCCTCCCCACCCCAACACACACAACCCACACAGAGGCCCAGACCCATACCCCGACCCTGACTGAGTGGAAACATGCAAGGGCCCCCGGCTTCAGACCACAGAACCTAAACACAGATTCCAACGAAAGATCAGATGAGACCCAGGGAGTTTCTAATTTGATTCCTCCATTGGCCCAAAGAAGGGAGGTGATTTTCCTAAAGTCATGTAGCAAAGCCAGGGGCTAGTGCCTCATCGAGCCTCAGTTTCCCCAGAGGTAAAGCAAAGGCATGTGGGGAGGCTCAAATGAGGCAGAAATTGCTAAGTGCCTCATGTGAAATAATAACAGCCTGCCGTGGCCTGAGCGCATTCTGTGTACCAAGCACCGTGCTAAATGCCTGGCAAGCTGCATCTCGTTTTGTCTTTGTAACATTCTATGGACCTATTGTTTCCCCATTTTTACAGATAAAGAAACTGAGACCCAACAAGGAAACTTTCTAGGGGTCAAAAATCAGTATCAATTCACATGGTTGCTACACAGGTGTATACATCTGGAGTCATTGAACTGTACACTTAAAATTGGTGTACTTTATCTTCCGTCAATTACACTTCACTTAAAAATGCTGTGATGATATAAAAAAAAAAAAAGAATAAACTGGAGCTCATAGAAGTTAAGTGACTTTCTCAAGATCATTCAGCTGGCAAGGGCAAAGCTAGGTGGGCCTTGAACTGGATCTGTCTGACCACAGAGGCCATGGTCACTACTCTTGCCATATAGTTGGGTCACATTCATGTCACAGTCACTCAAGAGGGTGACTGGGAGGCCTGGGAGGCTCTGGAGAGAGGTCTGAGTCTGGACAAAGGACAAGGGCTGCAGCTGTGCCATGTGGTGCCACAGTGCAAATTAGAACAATCTGCTCTTTCTCCTGGCCTTGGAACCTCACACCAGCATGGTATAGACTGTAGACCCCAGCCCCTCAGTTAGTTTTTTGTTCAATGCGCAACCTGAACAACTGTACACAGCCCTGGCAGGGTGTCTCATGCTATATGCTTTTGTCTGGGGGCAATGCTCTTCCTGACCCAATGCACTCTCCTACCCAGCCATTTCTGATGTCCTCCCATCTATCTGGGGCTTTGAGTTCATGCCCTAAACAAGGGCCCTCAGCTGCAGGGCGCACAGTTGGGGCATGGAGGGGATGGGGTTGTCCGTCACTGGCAAATGCTTGGCAAGGTTCCTTTCTGTACTAGGCTCTGAACAGAGATGATTAGATCCAGTTCCTGCCCCCAGGGCCATCCGTGGCATCAGGACATGCAGGAAGAGATAAATGACAAAAGGAGAACTAGTACCTTCACACATATGTAAAGGGTGACTTTTCCTCAAAGCAGAAAACCATATTAATAAATACACAAATCCAAGATGACAATAATGCAAAAGGTGGCCCTTTGCATTATTAGAATGGTACAGAACCAGCCTACATAGCTGGACAGTTCTCCTATGCCCCCCAACTCCAAGCCAAAATCTGACTCAAGGTCTGTCTGACTCCAAAGCTGTGCTTGATGACAATATGGGCCCGGCTTCCCTCTCTGCCACGCATACATTTTCCTTCACTTGCTTCTCCTTGCCTAGACTGGTAGCTTCCTGACCAGTCTCCTGTACCTCCAATGCCCGGGGAGGGGCTGGTTGAGGATCCCTAAGGTCCCTGCCTGCCTGAGATGGTCTGCATTCTCTGCATGGGAGAGTGTGCAGCCCTGGTCCTCAAGCCAGGGCAATGGTCCTTGAAGTACTCAAAAGCATTCCTCTTCAATGTGACGTGACCACAGGGGTTGCTTGGAAAGGGCGGGAGAAATGGGTCATGGGAGAGTGAGCAAGCATAACGGGAGCCCCTTCCACCCACACAGCCTGTGCAAAGCCTATTTTCACACCTTAGTTCACTGAACCTACATAAGAATGGGTGAGGGGACAGAGGCTCAGAGAGCTCAGACAACTTGCTCAAGGTTACATAGCCATGCAGCCGCCCAACTGAGTCAGGAACGCCAACCTGCCTCTCTGTCCCAGGCCTTCTCCACCACCCACAGTCCCTCTCCGGCCCACATGGGTGGGCTCAGGGAGGCAGGGGGCTGAGTCCCACCAAGCGCACTGAGGCATAGGAGCTGGCGATGATGACGGAGCTGCCGTCTGCTGGGAGGAGGTCACGGTCTGTAGATGCCACGGTCTGTTGCCTTTGTGAGCAGGATGCACTGGGGAGGCCCACCTGGGGCTAGGCAGGCCTGGGCCAGGGGCTCTCATCCTGGGTTGGTTGGGGGGCTCTCAGCAGAGCTGGGGAGTTGGCAGCACTGCCCAGGCCCTCCTGCTTCCCCGCTCCTGCTGGGGGAGGAGTGGCAGTAAATAAAGCATCAAAACCTCCTTTGCTGAGGCATCTGGAAGGGTGGTAGGCAGGGCAGGGGGTTAGGGGAGGTGGACTGGAGAGGACCAGGAAGACCTCAGGCCCAGGGCAACTTTCCCCACCAGCAGGCAAACCCAGAGTGGGTTCCAGCTAGTGAGAACAGAATAGGTAAACCCGGGGGCTTTCCAGCCACATTCCCGCGTTGAAATCTCAGCCACCTCTGTGTGACCTTGGGCAAGCCGCTTCACCTCTCTGTGTTTTAGCTGATACACAATATCTTGAGAGCTGTTATCGTTGTTTATCTCCTAAAGTTGTTATGACAGGTAACTCCTAACTATCACAACCTGAAAGTCAGGGCCTGGACTACTGTGTGTGTGTGCTACATTGCTTCAGTTGTGTCTGACTCTTTGCAACGCTATGGACTGTAGCCTGCTAGACTCCTCTGTCCATGGGATTCTCCAGGCAAGAATACTGGAGTGGGTTGCCATGCCCTCCTCCAGGGGATCTTCCTGACTCCGGGATTGTACCTGCGTCTCCTGCATCTCCTGCCTTATAGGCAGATTCTTTACAGCTGAGCTATCGGGGAAGCCCCCGGATCTGCTACTTGCCTTTCAAAAACGAACGTTTGACCAGGTCTTTTCTGGGCATGGGTCGACAAGGATCACAATATGTCTGGGGGCGAGACAAATGTAGGTTCCCAGCCTACTTCTTCCACTTAATGCTGTGTGACTTTGGGTAAGATACCCAACCTCTCTCTGTGTCCATTTCCTTGTCTGTAAAATGAGAATAATATCCCCGTGCTCACAGGGACATGATGTGTGGGACGGTTCTCAGACCAGAGATGATGCTCAGAAGACAATGGTTGCTTTCCCTCCTCTTGCTGATTCGGTCCAACCACCTTGATGACCCTTAAAATGAGCTAGGCCTGGGTATAACTGGGCACCCACATGGACCAGCCTCAGTCTCTGCTTTCCAGGAGCTCAAAAATCCCTGGGGAGCCCAACGCTGTGACCAAAATTTGGGGATGACTGAAGGCTTTCTGTTGGAGGTGGAGGTGACTGGATGTCTATTCATAATTGTTGAAGTTGAGTGATCAGTACATAGAAGTTCATTATCCTATTCTATCTAATTGTGTAAATATTTTAAATTTTACACAGTTTAAGTTTGTAAAGCTTTTTCACTAATCACCTAAAATCATCTTAAGTACCACTAGCTATACATAATAGTCTTCAAGAAAAACTCGACAAATCTCTCTCTTTCCTAGCTCACTGCTATTACCCTCAAATCCAGGGGTTATCAGTCCATGGTCCATAAGCCAAATTCTAGCTTGCTGCCTATTTTTATAAATAAAGTTTTATTGGAACACAACCAGCAAATTCATTTATATTATGCCTGTGGCTGCTTTTGCCCTTCAGGCAGAGTTCAGTAGTTGCTATAGAGATGCTAAACGATCCGAGGCTACAAATCCCAAAATGCTTATATCTGCCCTTTACGCAAAAGTTTGCCAACCCTTGTCCTAATCTCCTACCCATCCATCCTCCATTATTCATGGACAGCTCTGCTCTCAGGATTGCAATCGTGCTTTCCAGCCCTAGGGTGATCGTGGGTGGTTTCTAGGACCAAGAAGATGACGATCCACTACCTGGCCCCTCAGTCCTTCCCACCACTGTCTCCACTCCCTTTCTCCACCACCTCCAGCCTTCACTACCACAGCCTCACCTTGGACCTTGCCACCACCCACTATGGCTCCACTTTCAAAGCACTGATTAAAGCCAAACTCTCAGCCAACTACTCTCAGGCAACTAACCTTTCCTTTTGTCTGTGTGATCAGTCCCCTAGTCGATAGTTCTCTGATCTCACTGGCTTCTCCGTGAGTTGATCTCTCCACTTCCTCCCAGTCCATAACTTTCTCCTTTCTTTGCTTGCCTCCTGACCCCCAGTCCATTGTATCAATAACACTCTTGCTAATCCTCCAACCCTGTTGCCTTTTCTCTTTGCACGAAATCTAAAAAGAATCCAACAGTGGATGAACCCAACTATCCTGTTTTTAATGCGTTGACCCTAGCAGCCAAGTGCCACTGAAGAGAGAAACCACACAGCAGCAGGAATTGTTTTCACTAGTTCCATACCACACTCTATAAACAGTCAGCACTGACTCAAACTCCAAATGCATTGACCTAGTTAACTCATTTCCCCTCTATCCACAGCACCTATTTCAAGCCTTCTTCAGTCTCTGGTGATGGGATTTTTTACAGGCTGAGATGTAGTGCAAAGGGCCTGGCAAGTTAAGGGAGCAGCGAGAGCATGGGCAGAGGGCCCCTGCCCAGACGGAGCGGGGCATGGCCAGCGGGCAGTGCGTGTGAGGCTGGAGAGGGAGGCCGGGCCGGGAGACAGTTGCATCCTATAGATTTAGGAGAATGCCGTGGGCACTGGGGAGCCACAGAAGGCTCTGGAACAGGCAGCGGTCAGGGGGGAGATGGGGATTAGCCAGGGCACAGTGGGGAATCAGGGAAGAGGTGTGAGGAAGGGGTGCTCATCCACCACCTGCTCTGCATTCAGCTGACAGTTTGCAACTTGCTTCTGAGGAGAGATTAAGTTTGATGTTCCAGTGTTTAAACCTGGCGGCCCAGTGTTTAAGACTCCACACTTTCAATGCAGGGGATGAAGTTTCTATCCCTGGTCGGGGAACTAAGATTCTGCAAGCCACCTGGTACAGGCCTATTCCCTCAAAAAAAAAAAAAAGAAAAGAAAAAAAGAATGTATTTTTCCAATGCATGGAGGAAAGACTAAGCTTAAGCTTCCAGGCACTCCCAGTGCAGAATTGCTGCCCATCCCCAGGGAGGCCCCCCCAACTGCAGTACACAGCACCCATGTCCTTCAGCCAGGGAGCACCAGCAGCAATGTCCCCTGGAGAGACAGTCTGGCCCAGTCATTGGGCATCTGAGAACAGATCACCACCCTAAGCATTTGATAAAGCAGGAATGATGACATTTTCCTGTGCCAGCTGTTGTATGGGGTAGACTACTGTGTGTGGGGCCTCATCTCTCCACTGCCCATGGCCAGAGAGGAGAATACACACATACACACATTATACATCAGGAAACTGAGGCTCAGCAGGACAGGGGACCTATGTCAGATCCCCCAGTTCATGATGGCACCAGACATGGAGGCCATGTGTTAGGTTCCCTTCCAGTGCTTTCCCTACAAACATCTGCCCCTGGGACTCACCAACCATGAAGATTCAATACCCCGAGGAAGGAATTTACATCCATCGCTTTGGATTGCTTCCATGGAGGGAGTTCAGCCTCCCAGGACAGCCCCTGTGGGCTGGCTCCATCCAGGAGAACGTCATTTATTATATGGAGCTGTGACATGACACGCTGGTGAGTTCCAGTTCATCCAGAGAAAGAGAGCTGGCAAGGGTGGCCTTCTGGACTCCCACCCTCACCTCCAAGCCTGCCCTTCTCCAGGTGGGCACCACTGCCATCTCAGCCACACTTCACAGGACATGCTTGAGGACCTATCCAACATTCTGTCTCCTCTGAGCAAGCTCCAGTCTCTCCGTGGGGCCCAGAGGGGGCTGTTCTCCAAAGCAGGACACCCCCTCTGTGGTCCTGGCCCCTATGCCTCTTGGTGATGCAGCCAGAGATGACACTGGCAGCCTCTGCAGCCTCACACTGTTGGCTCGTGACCACCCTCCTCTCTTCACCCCTCCTGGGTGGCCTGCAGGTGCACTGAGCCACAGGTGGCAAATATTTGCTGACTGAGGGAATGCATTGTCACTGAAGCCACTCAGCAGGTGTCTGCATGTGCAGGAGGTGAAACAGGGGGCAGTGGCTGGGGAAGCAATTGCCCCAAACCTCACACCTGTGGGGAGGCCCAGACAGTGTGTGACCCAGCCCCAACCCCAGTCAAGTTCAAAGACTAAGGGAGAAGACCGGGGCCAGGTGAAACCTTTAAACAACCAGGTACACATGAAGATGTCCTCGAAGGCCAGGATGACAGCCCCACAGCTGAGTCTGAGCAGGAAAGAGCTGGGCACGAGAAGACAGCGGGGAGGGCAGTAGCTGCTCCTGGAAAAGCCCGGACATCCAGAGACCCACCAAAGATGCTGAGCATGAGGGGCTGGAGAGGGGGGGTGCATATCAGGGTCCGCCTGGGGAAGGGCTGTGACTGTGAACGTTCTGGACAAAGAGTCCCATAGAATATGCTCCACCCCCCAAATCTGTGCAGCCTCAGCCAGGACACACCCCCTCTCTGAGATGCCCCTCCTCCACAAGGTCATTGCCCCAGGAGGGATGATGGCCGTGCAGCGGGTGTTCAGTAGAGAGGAACTCACCCCGTCTCTAAATCAGGCCCAGCCTTCAGCTCCACAGCTGCACCTGGGTGAAGCTGGCCTGTTCACCACTAGTTTAAAAGTGTCCATAATATAAGTGGTGAATATAAGTAGCTACATCTTATTAAGCATCTACTAAGTACCAGTACTTGTTCCGTGCTTTGCAAGCCCTTGCAATGGATCCTCAAGGCAAGGGCATGAAGTAGGCGCTGCCACCACCATCCCTTTAGAGACAAGGATCCTGAGGCTAGGAGCTGGAGGGACTTCCCGAGGTGCAAAGCCAGCCTCAGAAAGCACGAGGCCCCCAAGGGGCTTTGGGGCTTTGATGCCAGGCTGCAGGACCCTGTCCATCCTATGGCAATTCCCCCCGACCCTGCAACTTGTCACCTGGTCACTCGTCTGACCCAGAACCACCTACCACCTTAGAACAGTTTACAGAAGGGGTCCTGGGTTTCCCCCTGGTCCTGTGGGCAGGAACGCTATCTGCTACCTCCTGGTCTCCCTCTCTCAATGGGAGAGACTGGGCAGCCTCATGCTCCTGTGGAGAGATGAGGGCCTGGGTGTGGCAGGCCATGGCTAGGGAGGGGTCCTCAGAGCAGCAGAGAGTCCAAGACTCAGGAACTTACACAGCTTGCCATGTCTGGGGGCTGGAGAGGACCTGGCCTCCTGCCGACAGCCAGCTTCTGCCCACGCCTGGGAAAGGAGAGGCAGGGAGACGGGCCAGCCAGGTCTTTAGCTGTGGGGCTGAGGCCCCTGCATTGGAACCTGCCTTGCTCAGTGTCTGGGGTGAGCACAGAGGAAAAGGTGCCACATACGGGCCTGGGACCCTGGGATCTCTGAGGCAGTCTTGGCAGCCCCATACTGTCTCAGGGCCTCAGTTTCCCCCTGTTGACTGATGGGCAGAAGTGTCCAGGGAGACAGTGCGTGTGAACATCCTTGGGCAGGGGGCAGCTCTCTGTTTTTTTACTGTCATTGTTGTTGATATGCAACCTCAGGGCACCTGTGTGTCTGTCCCAGCAGGGTTCCAGGTGGGGGACAGAGGTATGGTCTGCTCAGATAAGGGGTCCCCTGGCTCCTGAACCGGATGGCAGGGGCACCGCCATGTGATAATAGAGGCCGTCATAACAGTTAGGGGAGCCAGGAAAATCATAGCACGACTGCTCCTTCCTGCTGCCAGAGTCACAGATGGGAAAGAGCAGGGTGGGGCCGCATGGCATGGCGGGGAGAGGGTGGGGGTGGGGGTGTTGTAAGGCCAGTTGCCCTTGAGCCCACTTATTCACTATGTGGATATCTAGGGGGAAAGCCCCAGCCCAGGGCTGGTCTCAGCTCACTGTGCCTGCAGCCTCCCCCAAGGATGGGCACCAGGGCATTGGAGGGGGCTGGATGGAGCTGGGCTGGACTAGGAAGATCCCTGTCTTTCAAGGGAACTTGGGGGTCACTGGCCCACTCTGGACATTACAGTTTCCATCTGTAGAGGAGGGATTTCTTTCTGACTTGACTTCTCCAAGACAGGTGATCCTGACAGAGGCTGCGGGTTGATGCTTGCAGGGGCCTGTGCTGGGAACAGGCCGAAGGGGAGAGCTAGGGCCGCTCGTTCAGCCTCTGCAGGTCACTCTGGCCCTGCATCTGTGGCCTGTTCCTTCACATCCCTCATCTGGACATCCCCAGGCTCCCTGCCTCCCTGCGCCTGCCTCGCCTCCTCCAGGGTGCACAGACATCACCCCCACCCAACACAAAGGGCTCCTCAAAGCAGGTCTCTGGCAGGTGCCTGGCACAGAGGAGGCACATGGAGATGTCTGCTGAAGGACCATCTCCTGGTGCAGAGAACTGGACCAGAAATGCTCAGAGCTGGAGTGGACCTGGCCCAGTGGGGCCCTGGCGTGTCCTGGTGTGGCTCAGGGACCAAGATGGGGTGGAGACAGCAGTGGCAGGAGAAGGGACTGAAGAGCACATTGAGGGTAGACTGAGAGGGCCTTGAATGCTGGTTGAGGGGCTGGGGAGGCCCCCACACAGGACACTTTTGCTCCAGGAAGGAGCCCTGTGTTCACAGTATGGAAGAGAGCCAAGAAAGAAGGAAGAGACCAGGACAGTGGGCCTGGAGAGTGTGGTGGGGTTGGGAAGGATTCCAGAGCCTTGACAGAAGTGCCAGGACAGTCACAGGGGAAGGTGCCCAGCTCTCTGGATGGGGGTCTTGCTGGGGCTGGGTCTCTCACCACAGGGCAGAGATGGGGAGTTGGGAGGGGGGTGGCGCAGCATTCAGTAGCCACAGTGCCAGGAGCCCAGTGCAGCCTCAGGGTGGTGGGGGGCAGACCCTTAGTCTAGGACAGTCCACCTGGGTAGGCCTGGGACAAGGGCAGTCACCACCCACCCCAAGACAAACTTGACCAGTGTGGGGTGGGGGAGCTGGTGCTCCCATCTAGGACCTCCCCCAACCTCAGCTGGAGGTGGACACAGCCCCTGCCCCACCTCTCTTCTGACACCCAGGGCCTCCTGCCCACCAGCGCCTCCTCCTCTGATTTCCCAGGAGCGTTTCTCTGTGTTTTAAGGCTGGGATCAAGGATGCCTCTTCTGGCAGTCTCCCTGAGCCTTTCCCATTTTGGGTTTCTGGGATTCCTGGGTTTCCCAGCTCGACACGATGTGTTGGTGACATCTGAGTCTGCGTCTTTTGCCTGGTGCTCCCAGGATCACTCTGAAGTCTGAGACTCTGGGATGTGACCCAATCGGAGGTGTGTGTCCCCAACATGCTGAGTGACCGTGGGCAATCCACACCTCCTGAGCCTTAGTTTCTTAGCGTGTGAAGTCTGATGATCACCACCAGGCCCATCCTGCAAGTTGCCAAGGGCCTGTGGAGTTGTGTAGGTAAGAGTATCTCTAGATGTTCTAGGCATCCGGCTCAAGGAGCCGTGTATCATCACCGAGCATCCTCTGGGATGCAGGTGCTACTTGTGCCTGGCACCCGTTGGGACAGGAGAGAGGAGACTGCTCCCTGTCTGGTCTGTGGTTTCATCTGAGCCACCTGCACTTCAAGGGCCCTACTCCTCCCTGCCCTGCCCTGTCTGTCCCAGAAGCCACCCCCCACCCAGACCCTTACTGTTCTCAGAGTCCTTCTCCTGAGATTCTGCTCCCAGGCTGGAGCTCTGGAGAAAGCTCGCATTCCAAGGATTCCACAGCCCACACCTCTGCTCTCAGCCTCCTTCAAAGAGGCCGCTGGAACTAGGGTCCTCTTCACAGACGTGCCAGGCAGTGCACCCCTCCCAGGCCCCTCAGGCTTTACTGCTTAACTGCTTCTGAAGTTCTTCCAGGGGTGCTGAGAAAGGGCTCGTGCCATGGAGCGTGCAACTAGGGAGGCCTGGCTGGGATGGTGGACTTCAACCTAGATCCAAAGCCAGGGAGGCCCTGGTGAAGCCACTGTCCTCCTGGGACCTCAGTTTCCCTGAGAGTTACAGAGGTAAAGCTGGTCAGAGACACAGGGTTCGGTGGTCCTATGCTTGGGTTTTGGACTCAGATGCTTCTAGGCCCTGGTCCTGCCTTTGACCTGCACAGGGTATGAGATCTCCGTATGCCTCAGTTTTCTCCTCCATCAAATGGGGATAGTACCAGCACCCAGCTCACAGGGGACTGTGTGGTTTCGATGAGCTATATAGACAGCCCTCCCAACTCAGGGCCTGGCCACATGAGCACAAAGGGGAACAGCCATCCCTAAGGGGCCTTCCAAACATGCCCCTCCCCTGCATCACCTCCTGCCACTTTTTGCTCCCCATCACAGGCTCTCCATGCAGTCCTGCCCTGTGCCTTTTGCCATGTTGACCATCCTATCTCTTCATCGAGCCCCAGCCATGGACCTAGCACAGTACACACCACACAGCCACCCAGGGGTGGGGAGGGAATGAGGGAGCTTAAATAAGGGAGAGAATAAGAATTCATGGCAGCTTCTCAGGCTCTGGACTGAGCCTCTTTTATGCTCTCTGGCACTTCTCTTCCTGAGCAATCTCGTCCCTCACCCTCACCTGGACCCAAAACAGCCCCCTCACTGGTCCCTCTGCCCCTGCAGGATGCTCGGATGTCCAAGTGGGCTTTTTACGCCTCTTTTCCAAGACTCAGTGTTCCTTGGGGCAGGGCCAGGGCATGCTCATGGACCTGTCACTCCAGTGCACATCTGGGCTCGGGCAGTGAGGATGCTCAGTCATGGAAACCTTCAGTGATTGTGACCCTACCTAGGATGGCAGCCTCACCTCGGGCCCTCTTCCCAGGCTCCGCTCTCCAGCTGCATTGACCTTAAACACTCGCTGCCTGCTCCTCTGGTTCATCCTCCACAAGCTCTTTCTGCCACCGGGACCACCCTTCCCTCACCCAAGACCATCCCTTCCCCAGAAGAGTCCTTTCTGACCCTCACACTGAGTTAGCTGCCTTCTGTCCTTCCTGCCGTCTTTCCCAGCAGAGTCATCTCCATCGTGGCCACTTGAGAGGTTAGATGGCATCCCTCCAGGTTGTAAGTCCCACAGGGCAGAGAGCTGTGCGGCTTGGGTCACAGAGCGAGCCCCACACTCCTTGACCCTCACTCAGGGCCGTTTCCAGAGCCCGTCTCCGCCTCCGAGGGGCTGGACAGGGCAGGGCCCTTCTGGTGGGTCTCACATGGAAAGTTGAACAGAGAAAGGACTGAACTCAGGCCAGCCCAGGGCCATACGGCCACTTTCCTGCCCCTCACCTGCTCCTAGTGCCCCCTGAGGCCTGAGACTTTCCACCCACACCGTCCCACATCCTCCTATTCCCACTAAGACTCAACTTAGATGTTACCTCTCCCTGAAGCTGCTGCTGACCTCGGGGCAGGCTTGGTCATCCCAGCCTCAGGGCACCTATGTGTTAATCATTAGCTGTCTACCAGTCAGTCTCCCCTCTGCACACCAGGCCTGGAGTCCATTGAAAGCAAGATCTGAGCCTGCCTCCATCTCTGAGTTCCCCACTCCCAGACAGGGGGACCTCTGTTGCATTTGGTGTTGACTGATGAGTGGACAGGGAAACGAGGACAGATGAATGAAGTGATTTGAAGGAACACACCCATCTCCAAAAGGCCTCCAGCCAGCCAGTCCTCCCAGCCCCTCTGGCATCCCTGCTGGGGCCTCCCAGGCCAGGCAGCAGTGGGCCTTATCCTGCCCTTGCTGGCCTTGATTTGCGGGATCCCTGAGGTGGTGAAAGGGGCCTGGGCCCCCTTCCCCTTCCTGCTTGGCCTACATGCACCTCTTGGAGGCTCTGAAGCTGAGAACTCCCTCAGAGGAGGCATCTCTCAACAGCATCAGGGAAGGGCCACGGTCAGCTTAGTCAGCCCATTTGTCAGCTCACTGGTTGACACCTGCCTGCTTCACAGGAGATGCTGGCCCTGGCCCCTCCCTGCCCTGTTTCCCTTGGAGCCATTTCCCAGAGCTGTCTGCTCCCCATGATCAAAATCCACTCATTTCCTTCTAAAAATACAAACCACTTCCTGGCTTCACAGAGAACTGCCCTGTTGAAATGGGCCATGGTCTCAGGATAGTCTGGACACCCCTCTCTACCACCCAGCTGGTCAAGGATATGTCCCCTGTCCCCATCCCCCATCCCAGTTCATGTATGTCCCCACAGACACACATGCTCAGCCCATCCACAGTCTCGACCCCAAGCCGCCCATCTGCCCAGCCCTGCACAGAGGACTGGGGCAGGTGCAGAGTGCTCTTTTATTCAATCAACTCCCACCAAGCATCTTTTCCATGCCAGGGCCTGGACTGGGCACTGGGGTGACAGGAGGGCATGCCCTGGTCTTGCCTCAAGGCTTTGACCATGTGGATAAGGAAACCTAGATATGGAGAAAAGCCAGATCCTGTAAGCCCACATCTGAGTTTGCCTCCTGACTTGGCCATTCACAAGGCTGTGTGGCCAGGGGAAACATGGAACCTCGTCCCTGAGTGCAGGTGGCACAGGCTGTGCAAAGGCCCAGAGGTGGTGAGCAGATGCCACGAGATGCTCCAGAGGGGCTGTCTCCTGGGCAACCCTGGACTGTCCTTAGTTATAAGCCAGTTATAAGGCAACAGATACTCAGGGTGGGGGGAACAATTCACTCCAAAAGTGCTGAAGAGATTCCCAAGTGGGTGAGATTGCCTGGAGCCCCCAGAGGTGGGAGCCTGGAGCCTGCCTCTCACTACCTCCAGAAGGGCCTCCAGACCAGGCCTCCCATTGGACAGAAGGGGGCACGGGGATCCAGAAAGGAGCAGGACCTTATCTTAACGGAGTGTAGCCCTGAGCGACTAGGAAAGGAGGCGGCCCTGAACCCAGGTTCACTGTGGGGTCCCCACACCCTAAATGAAGGGGAAGAGGAGGATGTGAAAGAAGGGGTGTGGTCTGCAGAGGAATCGGTGGCAGGGGAGGGCACGGATGTAGAGTCCGGGGCTCTGATAAAGAGTCTAACAGCACCTGGACATCCCTCATGCCCTGCAGACCCCACCTGTCCAAAACCTCAGCATCCACCCTTACCCCAGCTCTCCCCGCATTCTCTTTCTCAGCGGGAGTGCTCCTACACTCCTAAGAGGAGCCAGAGCTCAGCCATTCCTGGAATATCCCGCCTCTCCCTCCTCCCCACAGTGAGCCTGTGACAAGGCCTGGCGGCCCGGCCTCTTGAAAACCTTTCCACGGTGAAGGTGTGAGCTCCTATAACTCTCACGCACTTCTGAAGGAGCGTGGACTGGCACAAGTACTTTGGAAGATGGTGCTGCTGTTCAAGCTGAATGTATGCACTATACAGCTCCCGTGAACCAGCACTAGGAATGGCCCCGGTGATGTGATGGCAAATGTTGACCACCAGCTCTTTTTTAAAAGCCCCGATTTGTAGCACTTGGCAATGCCAAGTGCAGATGCCCCCAGGGTCCATAGTTTTGAACTATGTACCCAGGCCATGGCACAGAATGCAGAGTTGGGAAGAGAGGCACGCCATGGGCCCTAATGTGGCACCACTAGATACATCCCACACAAAGGATGAGAATATTCACAGCAGCTCTGCTCCTAATAGCTCCAACCTAGATGCTGCCACATGCCGACCACAGCAGAAACAGTAAGCAAGCTCTGGTCTTTTCACACAGTGAAACATCACGCAGCCACGCGAGAGGACAAGCTGCTGAGGCTCCGAGCAGCCCGGTGGGTGACCTTTACATGTTCTGTGTTGAACAAGAGCAGCCAGACACAAGTGGGGACACGCTGCCCTAAGAAGCCCCAGCGCCGGCAAATAAGCCTGCAGTGATGGAGGGCAGGCTGTCCCTGTCAGCCTGGGTGAGGTCCTGCCTGGACGGAGCCCGGGGCGCTGTCCTCTCTCTGTTCCTGCTAAGCCGTTACCCAGGCGTGTCCACTTTTGCTAATTTACTGAGCCCTGTGTTTACAATTTGTGTGCTTTCCTGTATTGTGGTATACTTCAACAACAAGAGAAAAACCAACACCCAACCTTCTTGACTGCCCCAAACCACCCATACGCTAGCTCTACCAAACTTGTTTTTCTTTTTTCTCATGGCATATCAGTGGACACAGCTTTTACCCATTTTCCCCCTTTTTTATACTGAGACATAATTGGCATACAATAGTAGTTTCAAGTGTACCACATAATGACTCAATATTTGTATATATTGCAAAATCATCACAATAAGTCTAGTTAACATCTACACCACATATTAGTACAAAATTCTTCATCTTATGATGTGAACTTTTTATAAAACAAATTTATTTATTTTTGGCTGTGATGTGTCTTCATTGCTTCGCGGTCTTCTCTCTAGTTGCGGTGAACAGGGGCTACTCTCAGCTGCCGTGTGCGGACATCTCACTGCAGCGGCTTCTCTTGTTGCAGAGTACAGGCTCTAGGGCGCCCAGGCTTCGGGAGTTGCAGTGTGTAGGCTCAGTAATTGTGGTTCCCAGGCTCTAGAGCACAGGCTCCATAGTCATGCTCTATGTGGTATCTTCCCGGATCAGGGATCAAACCCCCACCTCCTGTGTTGGCAGGTGAATTCTTTTCCACTCAGCCACCAGAGAAGCCCTGTGATGAGAACTTTTATGATCTATTCTCTTAGCCACTTTCAAATATAGAATGTAGAATTTTTAATGACAATACTCCCAAGCTTCTTCACATTCATTCAAAAGCTAGTCACTGAGGGCTAACCATGTGCCAGGCCCTCTGCCCCACTACTCTCTAAAGGACTGTCATTTTGCACGTTCTCTCTGCTGTAAGGACCGTCCTGTAGCTTCGCTGTCTGATGAACTCATCTTCAAAATTCAGGCCAGGCTTCCTCTCTCCATTCTCCCTGTGAGCTCCCTGACCCCAGGCTGTGTTAGGGGCCTCCCCGCAGGTCTTCTACAGCCCCTGAGCGTCCCTTTGCCCTGGCACTGAGCAACTGGTTTGTCGTTGTCATTGCCTGTGTCCATACCTGTCTCCCCACAAGACTGTGACCTCAAGCCGGACAAAGGCCAGGTCTGACTCATCTCGGAGTCCCCAGCCCCAGCTTGGGGCCTAGAGTGGAGCCAGAATCAGGAAAGGTGTGTGGAGGGACTTCCCTGGCAGTCCAGTGGTTAGGACTCAGCCCTTCCTCCGCAGGGTACATGAGTTCGATACCTGGTGGGGAAACTAAGATCCTACACGCCACTTGACACTGCCAAAAAAAGCGTATGGAGTAAGTGGAGGAAAGGGTGATAAAGGAGCCAAAGGAGCAGAGTCCTGGAGTTTTCCAGGAGATTCTGATTTCACAGTTTCTTTCCAGTTGCCCTTGTAAGAGCTCAGCTATTTGCAGACATGCAGACCATGTGTCTCTACTGATGTTTCAGAAAGCACAGTCTAGGCAGAAAGCATCTCTGTGCAGGCGCAGGGCCTGGGAGGTGGGGTGGGATACGCAGTGGGCTGTGAGGCTTGAGTTGGGGTTTGAGCTCTGACTCAGCCTCAGTGGGTCTTTGTTCCCTCAGCTCCCCAAATTTCAGTCCCCAATCTGTGATTGGAAACTGGAAAGTGTTTGAGGGTCCATGCAGGCAGCCATTTCGGCCCTTGCTGTGTCTTCTCCAAGTTGCCCTTGGGTTTCACGCTCTAGTGCCTGTGGCTGTGGGAGGCGAGACCAACAGCAGCAGAGGTGGAAGCCCCAGCGCATTAATGGGACTTGTGTTTACCCAGGCCGGGCCCATAAAATGCCTCAAGCGGAACTGTGCTTGGCTTAGCGTGATCTGGCATTGTCCGTTCCAGCTCTTGAACCTTGGAATGGACCACCTGGATAGGCATCTCCTTTCCTAGACACCTGGGGAAACTCCAGAGGGAAGCCTGGCAAGGCCTCGGAGCAGAGGAGTGGACAAAGTTGGGTTTGTAAGACTTGGAGACCTGAGGGGTCAATTTGTCCAGCCCCCAGTCCCAGGCAAGGATCCCCTTCAGGTTGCATAGTGGCCTAAGGGGAGAAGGACTTGAGCTTGTCCTGCATGCTACCTCTCAGCAGAACCCTGCACTGGTGCCCAGGAGGCACGGCTCTCTGACACATCACCTCTGCCCAGTCTGGCTTCTTTCCCTACATTTTTTCTGTGTTCCTGAGGTCAGGGATTTGAGTCTCTTCACCCTTCTGTCCCCAGCCTGGCCCTTCTAAGTTCCTCCTTTGTGCCCTGCCCTGTGCTGAGCTCTTAGAGTCAGAGAAGCATCAGATGCAGTCTTTCCTTTGGGTCATTTATGTCTAGCAGGAAAAATAGCTGGGTTTCCAATGCACCAGACGGTAAGTCAGGAATCCATCCATCCATCCAACTAACCACCCACTGTCCATCCCTCCATCTACCCATCCATCCTTCCACCCATCTCTTGACAATAGTCCCATCAGTTCTGGGAAGCAAAGCTGTAAGTGAAAGCTTTGGGGTCACATGATTTCAAGTTCCAAACTGTCCTGTATTGCATGACCCTTGGCTTCTCTCTCCATCTCTCTCTGGGCCTCAGTTAAAAAACCTGCCTCACTGGGTAGCTATGAGATTCCCTGAGACAAGACAGGCAAACTGATGGGAACAGTGCCTGGCACCAAGGCACACTCAGCTGGAAGGTAATGAGTCCTCTGGAAGATACTCTCAAAATGTGTTCTCACAGCCACATGTTTTTTAAAACTTTTGTAAAAAGTAAGTTATTTTGGCCACAAAGGTAGCACTTTTTCTCCCTGAATTCCCTCCATCTTCCTTTCCAATTGAATGGTGTTGAGTGGCTGAGGCACTTTGGAGATCTGGCTAAAAGGGAAGTTAAGCCGAGGATACATCTACAGCATTGGGGGATGAGTGATGTGTATGTATACCCTTTGTAGTCACCTATGGGTACAAATATTGTTAGCTGTCCTGGCGTAGAAAGAGCTTCCAGCATGAAGACCCCTGCCGCCCACTGCGCCAACTCCTTTTAGCCTTGGAACTGCACCCAGCCCCGGGAAGTATCAGTGGAAGAAAAACAAGTCTTGAAATGAATGCACCTGGGAAGTTAGTCTGTGGAATATTCTTTCAAGCATCAGTTGGGCCAAACCGCAGGCAAAGAATTTGGGCCTTATCAAAATAGAAACTCTCTCCCGTCAATAATGGCACTGATAACAAAGTCTGTATAATTAGAAATGATAAATACAGCTTTTTGTCTTGCTGGGAATCATGTGGATTAGAACTGATCCGAAGTTCTGTGTTTGTAGGGTACCATCTGTAGCTGTACACAAATGGTAAGTAGCTCTCCATCTCAAGGGGCATATTGTATGTATCCCAACCAACAGTAAACTAGTTTTAACTAATCAGACAAGAAGAAAGACTGAAATATCTTTCTACAGATGATATTACAAAAGTTATTATGAGGAGGCAAAGAAAGAGCACGTAATCCAAAATTACATGGAAAAAAAGTGTTATGAAGGTATTTTTGACAATTTTTTAAAGATTATATTTATATTTTTCTGAATTTTTTGGTGTTGGTGGTATTCATCCACTTCTTAAAATTTGTAATTAGTTGTGACCTCTTTTCTCATTCTGATTATTTACTTTTGTACTTGGTTTTGTAGTTTTTGTGTGTGTATTTTCCTCTCAAAGATTGATCCCAGAATTGTGTAGTTTTCGGGTCCCTCAAAACTGGATCCGGCCCCACCTAGCACATAGTAAGTGCTCCGTAGTGCTGGAAATTTCTGAGTTGGTCCTTTTGCTCTAGCCAGGATGCCCGGCAAGGCCTTCTGCCTCCTCCACCATAGAACCCAAAGCCCCCAGCCATGTTGCAATTATCGGCAGATACATGGTAGCAGAGAGCAGGGCAGATGCAAGGTCAATGCTGGCTCAGCCAGCCAGTGTCTCTATCACACATCTGTCTGCCCCACCAGAAGGAAGGCTCCCGGGCAGAGACTGACTTCTTTGGGTCCCCAGTGCCCAACGCGAGCCTGGTGTGGGTGAGGCCCTCAAACCCTAGAAGCAATCTGTCTTGGGCTCAGTGCCAGCCACAGCTGGCACTAGTTCCTTCACTTTTCATCCAATGGACCAAGAAGAGTACAGTTTGGTGGTGTTAAACTGAGACCTCAGGACCCTCAGAGGGGCCCGAGAGCAGCCAAGAGGGTGGAGGGAAGGCTGAGAGGTTGGGTTTCTGAGGCCTGCCCTCACCTCCCTCAACCCAGAGCACTTCTTCTTTGGTGGATGTATTCACTGGGGTTCTGCTTATGAGTTCCCCTGGAAATATGTTGTAATGCAAGAAACAGGATGGAAAAGCGGTGGTATGTCCCTGCCTCCCATGCCTCATAGGAGTCCAGCTGGGCAGAAGGGATGGCAGACCTAGGCACTACCACACTAGGCTCACAAGTATTTGCTGAACAAATGAACGAGTGAGTGAGTGAGTAGGGTCCCCTTGGGCAAAGTGAGGACCAATAGAAAGGCAGCACAGGGAGGGAGAGGTTTGGACCAGTGTCTATAAGGACCTTCTGGGCAGAGTGGCCCCCACAGAGGCCCTGCCCTGGGAGGAGTGAGCTCCCCATCAAGGGAAGGCTGGAAGAGTCACTCTGTGAAGGACCCCCGGTCAGAACTGCTAGAGCCAGAGTTCTGGCTCCTGAAGATCTGGTGTCTCTGAGATTCTTTGCACGGAGCTGCTGGGGACCACAGCTGATCACGTCAGGAAGAGGAAAGTGCCTGCAAACTGGACACCCAGCAGGCTGGAAGGTGACCCCTCTGAAGGTCTGGAGGAGGCGGGGGCCCACGGAGGACTTGAGGCCTCCATGCCAGACAGCCTCGTGGTCTAAATGGCCCAGGCCAGCCTGCCACCAGCTCACCGTGAGGCTTCCTGTAAGTCTTGCCCCCTCAGTGCCCTCACCCGCTCTGTCTGCTCTCAGGGTTGTTCTAAGGCAAAAAAAAAAAAAAAAAAAAAAAAAAATCCTATCCTCCCACACAGTTTGCAAACTAAAAACACAGTTACATTATGCCACTTATATACAGTGGGGGAAAAAAAAACACAACTCAAGCTTGGATGTATGTCTTAGATGCAAGAATTTCTTACTATAGTGGAGGTGGAGGGCTGTGAGGTGGCCCCCAGAACAGGACCGTTCTCGTTCTCATCTTCCCCAGAGCCACCTCATTCTTCAAGTCCCTTTGGATCTCCACACCTCAGTTTCATATTCCTTAAAATGAGGGTATAAGACTGTTTTACAAAATCAAACTGAAAAAAGAAAAAGTTCTTAAGAAAGGGATGGCTCTTACCTGACCCCAGGACGTTGAGGGCAGATGTGATGCCTAGAAGATGCCCACCCCAGGCCTGGCTCCCACAGATGCCCCCGTTGGCCCCCAGATCAGGCACCAGCATGGAGAGTAGGCCAGCGTGGGGAGCAGCCCTACCACACACTGCTTCTGAGCTGCTCGCTCCTCTCACTTTGGCCCCGAGCCGGGAAGACATGGAAACTCTGAGGGCCTCAGACTCCATGTGTTTTATGAGCTCCAGAACACGGCAGCCCCATAAAGTCACTTCAGATGGCTTACAAGCCCCGAGACCTACCGGGATCACCTGATCCAGGGAGCCCTGAGCTCACTGGGGAGCGGTGGGGCCTCAAAACCCAAGGACGGGCCTCCAGGGCTGAGGGACTGTACCACCAAGGTGAATCCCCCGCCTGCCTCGCTGCTCCTGTGGCCTGACAGACTTGGGAATGCATCTCAGCCAGCCAGACCCAACTGAGGAGGCACTGCGAGACTGCTCCCCTGTGCACTGGGTGAGCTGAGGATGGACTCGTCCCCAAACCCAGGCTGAGCCTGTGTGGCTCCTGGAGAGCAGTTTAGGAAGGGAGCCAGAGAGGCTGCTCTTCTGCTTGCATCCCACGGGGCCCTGGTCAAAGGCTCAGGCTTTGCTGTCAGCCCCAGGTTTGATCCCACTTCTGCCACTAACCCTGTGGCCTTAAGCACAGCACCAGCAAGCCAGCTCCTCACTTTCTCCTCTCTTCAGTGACAGTAAGAGCAGCTGTTTCTACCTCACGTGGTTGTTTTGGGGGTCAAACAAGATAAATGTGCCCAACAGGTGCTATTATTTCATCCCAGCTTTGCCCTCCAGGCATGATGGTGTCAACCCCTGACTCAGTGGATGGGCATATTTTGTTCTCATCACAGCTGCTTCTCTCAGGGATTCACCCCACTCCATTTGACTCGGTCTTGTTCCAGGATTGCCAAGATCTTCCAACAGAAATCTTGGCTCAAGTGTCCACTATCCACACACAGTAGCCCCCCTCAAACTCTCTAACCTGATTTTCAGGGGGCCCTCCTCCACTCAGCCCATGTAGACCTATCATTGCCCTCTGGCTCCCCCAACCCAAAGGACCCAACGTGCTTCACTCACACAGGTAATGTTACTACTAACAATAACTAGCATTTATGGAGTGCTCAGGCTTCCTTCCCAGGTGGCTCAGTGGTAAAGAATCCGCCTGCAATGCAGGAGACGTGGGTTTGATCCTGGAGAAGGAAATGGTAACCCACTCCAGTATTCTTGCCTTGGAAAATCCCATGGACAGAGGAGCCTGGGGGGCTACAGTCCATAGGGCCACAAAAGAGTTGGACACAACTGGGCAACTAAACGACAACAATGGAGTGCTCACTCACCGTGTATCACATGTTACACATCATTGAGTTACATGAACAAACTCAATTAATCCTCACAACCACCTTATGGGATAGGTACCCATGTTATCCCACGTTTCAGATGAGGACACAGGCCGAGAGAGAAGTAACCTGCCCAAAGGCCACGCAACTGAAAGGCAGCAGAGCTGGGTTTCGAGCTTGTGAAGTCTGGCTCCAGAGCCCCAGGATGCCCGCTCTTGGCTCACACTATATGTTCACTCACAAGACCTGAACGGGGACTGGAGGGCATGGAGAACACGTGGAGGAGGGGCCGATGTCTGGTCTTGGCATCCTGGAGCTGCCCTGTCGCCTGCAGTGTTATCCTCACCAAAGACATCAAAGTGAGGGTGGTGTTTCTGGGATATGTTCTCTGGACCACCTACCTGAACCGGAGCTTTTCACAGGAGCTCGTGGAAATGCAGAGTCCTTGCCCCCACTCCTGATCTGAATCAGAGTTTTGGGGAGTTGAGCTTGAAGGCCAGAAAAAGAAGTGCTAGAGTAGAAAGTTCTGCCCAGATGCTCCAGTCCATTCAAATCCTGATTCAAGGGCCCCTGGGCAAGCCATTGAGTTTCTCTGAATCTATTTTTTCATCTATAATTAAGCAATGATGATAAAATTGACTTCAGAAACGGTGTAAGATTCCTTGGAATAACGGATATCATCATTGTCGCTCAAACCTGCCCTAAGGTCTCTCCCTCTCCAGCCCTAACAAGGACCTAGGCTGGAGCCCAGCATTCCTGCTCCAGGTTAGGTATAAAGTGACAGTCTCATTTTTAGATGGAAATGGGTGCATTCAGTTTGACCTCAGACGGTCACTCACACACGATTTAAAGTTCCTTCTCCACCTACTCGGGCCCATTTCCAGATTTAGCCACTGGGAGGGGGAAAGGAGCTTAGGGGCTTCTATTTCCTCACTTCCCTCCACTCTGTGTCACTCACTGCTTTCAGAGTCAGGTCTGGATGGGGGGACAGACTAAAGGGGGGCGTGGAGCGGGGGTAGACACAAAGTGACACAGCCAGGCTTGCCTAAGGGGTGCTGAAATCTGGCTTGGGGTTGTGGGGGAGTCGCTTTGCAGACTCTGGGACTTTGCAATGTCCCAGACAAGCTTTCTCTCTTTGGCTGTACTGTGGATTTTTCAATGACTCCCACTCCTTGCTAAGGAAAATGTGTTGACATAGGTGATGCCCCCTCTTCCAGTTGATGTCCATTCTCCCTTCAATGCCAGTTAGACACCTTTGGGTTGGGTCACCTGATCCTGGCAGACAGCAGACCCTTGACTGGTCCTTGCTAGACCCTTGACTGGTTCGTGCTTCGCTCCATTCCAGAGCGCCCACTTGGCCCACAGAAATCTTGTGTTCTTTGTCTGCAAAGCCTAGTAGGGAAGGGTTGACCCTGCAGCCCGCTCTCCTCTCTCTCCAGTCTCAAGGCTTTAGGTGCCATTTCAGGAGAGAATCAGACACACAGCCCTCTGCCCCCAAACTCCAGGACCAACACGAGGAGGGGACAGTCCTTGCACATCAAGCCTGTCCTTCAACTCCTACTTGGACTAGAAGTGAGTGTCAGACACAGAACTGGTCTGAGGTCATTCTTTTGTCCTGTCCTGCACAGATGCTTTTAAATGTGGGGTGCTGGGTATCAGTGGTATGCAATTTAGGGCCTCAGCATCCAAGTCAAAGAAGGTGTCCATAAAGAATTCCAGGCCCTTCTCTTCCTAAAACAAGAGGAGCTAGGGATTCAAGGAAGGAAACAGAAAAGCAGAAGCAGGGCTACACAAAGCATCAGGCAGAGCAGAGCCTCCGTGGGCTCCCGGAGATGCACGTAAAACCAGGGATTGGATGGATTCGGTTTTAATTAAAAAGCAATCGAGGCCCAGATATAAAGTATCATGATACTAATGGTTCAGGAAATCTGGAACCTTAAATCACAGCAATCTCTCCCCAGAGGGCAGGCCTGGGACCCCAGGATTAGATAGGGGGCTCGGCGTGTGCCAAGGCAGGAAATGCTGAAGGTGAGTGCAGATTCCTCCCTGCTAAAGCATTCAGATAAACAGCGGGTGAGAGCTCAGAGGCCTCTGGGTCCAGTTTGGCATTGTCATTTCACAGATGGGGAAACTGAGGTTCAGAGGTGGGGTGGGTCCTGCCCCAGGTCACACAGAAAGCAGAAACAAACCCAGAACCAGAACCTGAGCCGGAGGCCATGTCCCTGTATCAGCATTGTGATCACACCCCAGGATGGATGCTTTCCCGTGGTCCCTTACCAGGGTCCTCCAGTGGGGTCTGGGCATCTGCCAGGGTCATGGAGCCAAATGATTTTTTGAGTTTCTGCATGGCTCAGGTGGTGGTGGTGAACAGGGCTAACCTAGAAGCCTCGCAAACAGGGTGAGCCAGCTGTCTCCCCTAGGTCAGGGGCCACCTGCACTTCATCATCCAGTGTCCTCACCACTGGTGGAATCGCCTTCCAGCAGCAACTCACCCAGTGACTCTAGGAAACCTTGACAGCATCTCCCTTTCCAGCCTCAGTTTTACCATCTGTATGATGAGAAGGCTGGACTGGACCCTCTGTAGAGGCCCCTCAGTGCTGACAGCCTGTGAGTCTATGAGTCTATTAGCCTGCCATTCCATCCCCCAAAGAGGGGTATTGTGAAGACAGCAACCAGCAGGGTGGAGTGATGATGAATGAGGAGACAGGAAGCATTTTGAGCTCCCAGGGAAAGACTGCAACACAGCCCCCAGCTGCAGGGATCCTTCTGTGCCCCCCTAAATTCTCTGGATTTCCCTCCTTGGGGCTGGCCTGAGCCCAAAGTCAGACACTTCATTCATTCATCCCACAAGGATTTATCACTTCCTGGAATGCTCTGTGCTTCTACAAATCTTGAGAATGTCTGAGAGCATCTAGCCTAAGTGGGTGGGTCTCCCTGCTGCAGCTGAGTAAAAGGCAAGTGGCTAGCCATTGACTCCTTTGGCCATATCAATAGAGATTGTGTCCAAATCCAAGGAGGTGATTTTCTCAATCTACTCCACACTGACACAATTCCTAGAGAGCAGTGATCAGTGTGGAACTGTGTGACCAGAGGAGGTGACTAGGGAGGTGAGAACTCTGGAATCTGGAGAAGAGCAGACTCGGGGGACAAAGGTGCCAGTTCCAAACCTCTACAAGGGTGCTGGGCTAGGTGGCCCTGTGTGTTTCGTGGAATAACAGACCCGAGAACTAGAAGACAGCAGAAAGTTCTGGTTCAAGCTCTCTTCCCACAGCCTCCTTGACTGATAAACCCCTACCCGGCATCTGCTCCTGTAGTAAGAGTCCGGCAAATAGAAAGCTCTGTGACTGGTGGTGCCCCCACTGGGTACCTCTGCGCCGACCTCTGCCAGAACCCAGGTGGGGTGTTTACCAACCTTCTTTTATTTAATTCTCACAGCTCCCACATGTTAGAATTATATCCCATTTTCTACAAACTCTGAGGTTCAGACAGTCCAGCAACCCTCAGAGTCCTACAGCTAGTAAGAGCAGTGCTAGGGTTTGATCTCAGGTCTCTTTAGTTCCAGAGCCATTTACACCAGGAAGGAGTCACCACTTTCTCGATTCAGCAACGTAGAACTCTGCACTCCTGTCCAAACCCACGATGCCCTTTCATGAGTCACTGCCTTGCCTAGAGCTTCTTCTGCCAGGAATGCCTTTCCTCCACACCGGTTTGAAAACTTCTTTTCTCAGGGTTATGTCTTTCTTCGTCTCTGTTTTATACACAGCATCATCTTCTTCATCTAGTATGTTTTATGACATAAAGTAGGTACTCACTCCCTGTTTATCTAGTCAATACATAAATGCATCAGCAATTCCATCCTCAACAAAACTCTCCCTCACTGTGAAAACTCTTTCCTGCCTTTTGTCTCCAGCTGAGTGACATGGTTTTGGGGCTCCCCCAGAGAATCCCATGGATGGAGGAGCCTGGTAGGCTGCAGTCCATGGGGTCACTAAGAGTTGGACACAACTGAGCGACTTCACTTTCACTTTTCACTTTCATGCATTGGAGAAGGAAATGGCAACCCACTCCAGTGTTCTTGCCTGGAGAATCCCAGGGATGGCAGAGACTGGTGGGCTGCCGTCTCTGGGGTCGCACAGAGTCGGATACGACTGAAGTGACTTAGCAGCAGCAGCAGCAGTGCGCTTCCCTGTCCCCACCCTCTCAAACACACACCAACAGGCCCGCAGCAACTCTCTCGACCCCAGCACTGGCAGAAGAGGGGGCTCAGAAGGGAATGTGAATTGCAGTGGAACATGAGACCCCTAACAAAACTTGTAGATGGCTTTATCTAACCGCCGATTGTTACAGAAAAAGAAACTGAGGCCCAGAGAAGGCAGTCCTGACCAGAGAAATGTGAAGAGGAGGCTGTGCCAGCACAGGGCCGGAGCTGGCCCCAGGCTTCCCGCAAGTCAGCCTTTCCGCAGCTCAGCCAGCGAGGCCTGCCTCTGGGGCCCTGGAAGGGTGAGCCGGGGGTCAGGGGGGTTACAAAGGCTCCTGCCTCCTCACAGATGCCTTTCATTTTCCCAGCCAAGAGCCTGCTCCCGCTGGCTGGAGGAAAGGACCCCAGTGGGCGCTGAGTGTGGGGCTGAGATTCAAAGGCTGCCTGCAGCAAGCGCTGGCCCTCTGCTTCTGCCATAAATTTATAACCCCGAAAAGGTCCAGTGTTTTTGGACGGAGGTGGGGAGGGTGAGTTTTTCCGTGGTTGGCCCCATGGCCCTACAGAGTCAAACGGCTTGTTGGAAAGTCTGATGGAGATAAAGTATACTTTCCACACGGGGCTGGGGGATGGGGGAGGCAGGGCCTGCCCAAAGGGACCCCACGTGTAGGAATCTTAAGGCAAGTTTATCGCCTGAGCCCCAATCTGACCAGGCCATTTCCTGTCTTGCAGGGACTCCCACATTTCTTAGGTGATGTTCATGCTTCCTTATCTGGATTCAAAAAACAGAGGGTCAAATTGAGGGAGAGGGGGAAGTTGACTCCATACCCCTGGACTCTTTGGGGGGCTCTCTGGGGCTCAGAGCCACTCAGGCCTGTCTGATGTTCCCAGCCCTGCAGAGGGCAGCCAGGACCCCAAAGTGGAGTACCCCTGGCAGAAGCGGCAGCAGGGACCCAGCAAACTGAGCATTTGATAAACATCTGTAGAAAGACCCCTGCCTGCCCAGGAGAAGGCAGCAAGGAGGCTCAGTTCCTGGGAAACCCTTCATGCTGCCTGGAGGCTGGGGCTGAGCCCCAGGGCCCACCTCTGCAACCCCTCATCACATAGCATCAGCACCAGCCTCTACTCTCTGCAGCCAGACCTACAGCAGAAACTGCTGGAATCCCCGAGCAGTTTCCCCAGGTACAGGGCACCGACTGCCACACTCCGCAGAATAGGAAACCAAAAGGGGAAGGAAGTAACTGGTCTCGGGTCAGTGGCTGAGCTGAGTCATGAACGAGGCACCTGGTTCTTCACCCATTGTGGCCTGTGCAGCTGAATGATCACCGGGGCCTGGGCTGGGGCCTTGACAGGGTCACAGCATTAGCACCGTGGGCGACACTCGAGACAATAGAAACTTCCTGGGCACTGCCTCAGCACCAGGTTCTGTCCTGGCTCTGGGGGCATCGGAAGGTGGGGGAGGTCAGATCTGCCCTGTGCCCCATTTTCTGGAGAGACAGGGCATTGCACTTGAGGTGTTAAGGGCAGGGATGGGGCAAGGGTCAGGTGCTCTCTAGGAAAAGTAGGGGAGAGGACAGCCTGAACCAGGAAACCACAACGGCAAAGGCCCAGGGAGATGGGAACAGGGGTGCAGGCAAAGCTCGCTGGTCAGAGAACTACAGGTGGATACAGAGCGTCTCCGGTGTCTGGTGAGAGCAGGTGGGACAGGAGGAGGAGGGCAGGGCAGGGGCTGGATTGGGGGAGGGCTCTAGGAGCCTGTTAAAGAAATGGGCTTCACCCTCAGCACAGAGGGGTTCAATACATCCTTCACACAGCAAGCTGCAGACAGAGCCCAAACAGCGGTCCAGATACCCAGCTCTCATTTGCACCCACCCACTCACCACAAAGAGCCACATGTCCCCTTGCCTGGGATCGTGAGGAACAGAGACTTGGCCATGGGTGAGGACCTCCCCAAGTGACCCCTTCAAGCCCCCCACCCACCCAGACCTTGGGAATCAGGCCTTAGCCAGATCTGCCAGTCCTTACCATCCCTAACCAGGAATTTGCTTCCTAAAGTCTTTGTTTAATGAGGGTCATTTTCTCCCAATTTGCACATCGGGCTGAAAACAAAACAACAATCCTGGCCTCTCCCTCTGCAGCTCTGCTTTCCCACCAAGGAAGGAGCAAGCCCCCACACCCAGCTCACTGCTGCCTTTCAGAACTCCCAGGGGTCAAGGTGTGGTCGGTCAGGCCTGCCCCACCACCGAGGGAGGGGCCCAAAGCATAGAATCCATATAAATTAATTTAATTGGGCCCTATTATCACTTTGCTCCGAGCCTGCAAGTCTAATCTAGCGTTGAAGTAATTCATTGAGTGTGAATGTTCTGGAGCCAAGACTTCCCTCTGCTCTCGGAACAGAACTCTCCACGCTTGGCCTGGGCCCCAGGCCGCTGCAGCCTGGCTCAGCAGAGGGGCTGTGTGAGGAGCAGGGCGGGCAGGAGAGGCCTTAAAATAGTTCTTTGCTTTGGCTTCGTCCCCTGACTTTCCCAGAATGAGGCCCCGGTCCACACCTCCAATACACACACACTCGGCCACAAATGCACACGCCTGGTGCCACTTGGGCCCTCGCAGAACCCAAAGTTGGCTGAAGAGTTCCCCAGAGACCTCGGTAAACCTCAAATGACAACAAGAGGTTGGACAAGTCTTTCTTGCCCTTCAGTGCCTCAGTTTCCCATCCTGCCAAGTTTCCTGAATTCTCACTTTAGCAGCTGTGTGACCTTAGGTAAGTTATGAAATCCCTCTGAACTCAGCTTCTTCATCTGTGAGATCCAATGTTGATCCCATGGGGTCATTCGGGTGATGAAATGAATACAGCTGTAAAATGCTTAGAACCCTGCCTGGCATACTGTTAGTGCTCCACAGATGTTCTCCCATCACGGTTGTGAGACTCGGATGGGATGGGGGCAGAGAACCCTTCATGCTACTCTAATCGGTGAGGCCAAGGTACACATTGTAGTTATAACTTCAGAAAAGTAGGAGGAAGCTGTATGGAGTGGTTCCCACGGAAGTTTTGTCCCAGGAGCAGGGCACCTGAGAGCTGAGAGAATGTGAGCTTTGCAGCGTGGTATTGTTATGCTTAGATTTGCATACTTTATGGTGCAATTATTCATACCCTGATGCCAAGCTCATTAAGCAATCAGGCACCATGAACAGAACCTACCTGGGTTGGGCCCCAATCTGAAGGAGAGACATGGCCTAGGGGCCCTGGTCTGCGGGAAGAAGCAGCACACCCATGTGTGAATGCAAGTGTGCATACCACACACCCACAGGGGACCCAGGCCCTGCCAAGGGCCCTCTCGTGAAGAGGCAAGGGGCACAGGCCCTAAAAGGGGTGGGATGTCCTTGTCTGCCTGCTCCTTCCCTTGCCCACCTTGAAATACCAACCAACCTGGAGCACAGGACTCCCTCCTCAGCCATCCCCCAACCCCAGCCCCTGTGCACCAAGCCCTCGGCGTATGCTAACCCCTGAGCCACACAGCGTCCAGAAAGGCAGAGTCTATATATTAGCACTACTCCTAGAATTAATACTGATTTACAGATAGGAAAAGTAAGGGTTGCCAGGTCCAGCCCAAATCTCTCCCCAATAAAAATAAAGTCAAACCAGAGGTTCTTTCCCACTGATATTTGCTCCCTAATTTGGGGATTATATGAGATGGGAGTTATGGTTTGGGGCAGTAATTAGGAAAAGTTGAGAGAACTTTAGGAGATCTGGGTAAGGCCCTGCATGTCTTTGGACCTCAGTCTCCCCATCAGAGCAATGGGAGTGATCTGCTCTCTCCCACTGGGCCCTGGTGTGGATTGGGTGAGACCACTGATTATAAGCCTTCACACGGGGCAGGCACACATCAAGTGCACACAAGATAAAGCAGATGTGAACACAGCCCTAGAGCTGCCAAGTTAGGACAACAGTCAAATTGCTCTGACAAGTCTTTTTATTTATTTTTTACTGCACCGGGTCTTCAGTGCTTTTCGTGGGCTTACTCTAGTTGTAGAGAGCAAGGACTGCTCTGTTGCAGTGCATGGCTTCTCATTGTGGTGGCTTCTCTTGTGGAGCGCAGGCTCAGGTGCGCAGGCTCAGTAGTTGTGGCACAATCGCTCCTGGTTTAATCAGTAGGCAGGTTCTTATCCACCACACCACCAGGGAAATCCCAAGACTAGGCTTCTTGATAATAAATCCTTGACCCCTACATCTGGCCTTAGCTGGAGAATCTCTACAAGGGGTTGGAAGGTAGGAAATCAGGCCCCCAGCCTCCTTACCCAGGACGGAACTTCTCTTGTTCTGTGGCTAATGACTCTGTTGTCAGGGGAGGGCGTCTACTCCCGCTTATTCTCTTCCTTCTTTCCAGGGCTCAGCAGAAGCAGAAGAAAGATTCAGACAAGATTCATCCAGGACTCTGTGGCTGAGGCAGCTTGAACCTGTCCCACTTCAACTCACCTCCAGGCATGGACTCGCGGAACTGGCCAGACCTGCACTTGGAGGGGCTTCTGCTCCACCCTCCTGGGAGGCTGCCAGAGCTCCAGGAAAGTGTGGTGGCTCCCCCTCTGCCTCTCCATTCTGAATTCTCTTCCTCTCACCTATGTTCCTTCTGTCCACCATTTATTAATTGGATATCACCATGCAAGTCACTGCAGCTCCCCAAGCCTCAGTTTCTTCATCTTTCAAGTGGGATAATAAATTGTACCTCTTCACAGAGTTGTGAGAACTGCCTGCAGTGTATATAGAGCACAGGTAAAGCACTGACAGATACTTCCAGATGGCTGGGGACTTGGGAGTTTCGTTTTGCTTGTTTTGCTTTGTTGTTTATCCTGTCTAACCCATGATCCTGGGAATGGCAGGGCCCAGCTCTGCCTCACCTGTCTTTCCACTAAAACACATGACTTACATCACCTGCTGGCTCTCTGCCGGTACCCAGGCTGTGCCTCTGAAGGGCTCTGGGGGACCAGGGATGGAACTAAGGCCCAAGTGAGGACACTCCTGGGGCTGTGAACCACCAGCGGGAGGTGTGAGATCATCCCCTCCCTCTTGGGTCCCCAGAAGTGGCTTCTGCAGTGTCCCTCTAAGCCCCGAGTGAGGTCACCTGGCAGAGGGATCAGCCATTCACGGCCCCTGCACTGGATCATTTAATTATGTGGCACCCCCTCAGACCCGCTGGTACTCTGCTGCCCCCATGGTTCCCCAAGCGTACAGCTGGTGCCAAGGGCAGAAAGAAAGGTTGGGGGCAGATGGACGAGCTGAGACTGAGAAGCCATGCCATCACAGAGCAATCACAAAAGCAAATCTTGGAACCTCTGCAAGCCTCAGTTTCCCCATGTGTCACGCATGGGTGACATGTACCCCCATGTACTGTGCTGGGCCGGCCAGGACCTTCTTATGGAATGAAGTGCTGGGAATGCTGTGTCAGCCCTTCCCGAGGACTGGACGGCTCTGCTGACAAGGATCGCTCCCCCTTCTAGGGGAAGCCTTTGTCAAGGGTGGACCAACTTGCAGGAGGGAGGGCCCAGCTCCCCACCACAACTGGGCCCAGTCTGAGGTGGTCCCAGCTCCAGAGCTCCCCATGGGCCTGGCCGAGGCCACCTTCTCCCTCTGCCCAACCTTGCTTTCTCCTTCCCATCCATAGCAGGTGGTTCCAAGAGCGCACTTAATAAACACCTTGCAAGCCTGTCTCCATCTCAGAGAACGCTTCTCACGGAAGCCAACCCATGACAGATACTGCCTGAGACATGATAAATGCCTGTCCCAGTGTGTCATTATTTACAGGGCGTTCTTTGTCTAATTAAGCCTCTCACTGGACTCTAAGCTCCAAAAGGGCAAGGATCATGCTTATTCTTGTGTATTTCTAAGCCTCATACGTACAAGGTGCTTAATGAAGATGGGTAGAGAAGGAGGACTTCCCAGGTGGCTCAGTGGTTAAAGAATCCACCTGCAGTGCAGGAGACACAGGAGGCTCGGGTTCGATCCCTGGGTCGAGAAGACCCCCTGAAGGAGGGCATGACAACCTACTCTAGGGATTCTTGCCTGGAGAATCTCCATGGACAGACGAGCCTGGCAGACTACAGTCCATAGTGTCAGAGTCAGACACGAATGAAGTGACTGAGCACCCAGGCACCAGAGAGAGGGGAGGTAAGAACCGGAGAAGTAAAATGATCCTGACAGAACGAAGAGAGGAGGGAGTTGGAGAGTATACATGGAAACTGACTAGATTTGAAAAGGCAGGTAAGACGGCTTCAAAAAAGCGATGTTTAAACTGAGAGCTGATGGAGGGTGGAAGGCGGCCAGCAGTGGATGCCAGGAGGGGTGGATGGAGGGAGCAGAAAGACATATTCTTCCAGACAAAGACGACAGCCCAAGCAAAGACTGAGGCAGGAGTTTGGGGAGTGGAAAAAAAACTGGGCACAGACGACTGAGGGGCACAAGACCATCCTGGAAAGGTGGGCACAGCTGGACACAGATCCACAGAACATGGCTTTCGTCTACAGGCACTGGGAACCTGGAAGAGTTTCCAGCAGAGAGAGACAAGGTCAGGTGTGCATTGTGGACAGATATCCCACTGCCACGTGGAAGACGGGTGAGAGAGACCAGTCAGGGAATTAGACCTGAGTGATGAAGGTTCACGGAGAAGGCAATGGCAACCCACTCCAGTATTCTTGCCTGGAAAATCCCAGGGATGGCGGGGCCTGGTGGGCTGCCATCTATGGAGTCTCACAGAGTCGGACATGACTGAGTGACTTCACTTTCACTTTTCACTTTCATGCATTGGAGGAGGAAATGGCAACCCACTCCAGTGTTCTTGCCTGGAGAATCCCAGGGACGGGGGAGCCTGTTGGGCTGCCGTCTATGGGGTCGCACAGAGTCGGGCACAACTGAAGCGACTTAGCAGCAGCAGATGAGGGTTCAAAGAGGATAGTGCTGGTGGAGACAGAGAAAACTGGAAATAGCAGAAACATATTTGAAGGTGATATCCTCAGAAAAACTATGACAAACTTAGTGTATTAAAAAGCAGAGACATTACTTTGTTAACAAATTTCTGTCTAGTCAAAGCTATGGCTTTTCCAGGAGTCATGTATGAATGTGAGAGTTGGACCATAAAGAAGGCTGAGCACCGAAGAACTGATGCTTTTGAACTGTGGTGTTGGAGAAGACTTTTGAGAGTCCCTTGGTCAGCAAGGCAATCAAACCAGTCAATCCTAAAGGAAATTGGCCATGAATATTCATTGGAAGGACTGATGTTGAAGCTGAAGCTCCAATACTTTGGTCACCTGATACGAAGAACTGACTCTTTAGAAAAGACCCTGATGCTGGGAAAAATTGAAGGCAGGAGGAGAAGGGGATAACAGAGGGCGAGATGGTTGGATGGCATCATTGAGTCAATGGATGTGAGTTTGAGCAAGCTCCAGGAGATGGTAAAGGACAGGGAAGCCTGCATGCTGTATAGTCCATGGGGTTGCAAAGAGTCAGACACGACTGAGTGACTGAACAACAACAACAATCCTCAGAGCTTACTGCTTGTTTGTTTGGGTATCAGAGGCAAGTGGAATGGAGAGAGGAGTCTGGAAAGATGCTGACATTTTAGGGGTCATTTACTGACCTGGGAAAACTGGAAGAGAAAAATGTGTAGCTAATGATGCTCAAGTGTTCTGATTTGAGGAGCCTGGGGGAACCCAAGTAGTGAAGTTCAGGTATCTGTGAGATATAAGAACCCATTGTTCAGTCGCTAAGTTGTGTCTGATGCTTTGCGACCCCATGGACTGCAGCACACAAGGCTTTCCTGTTCTCCACTGTCTCCCAGAGTTTGCTTGAGTTCCTGTCCATTGAGTCGGTGATGCTGTCTGACCATCTCATTCTCTGCTGCCCTCTTTTCCTTTTACTTTCAATCTTTCCCGGAATTAGGGTCTTTTCCAATGAGTCGGCTCTTCCCATCAGGTGAGAGAGTAGGAATCCATACCTGATAATAAAGTCCAGGCTAGTGACAGAGATATGAGGACAGCTGGGAGATGGACTGTCGGTCTTTGAGGGCAGGGACCCAGTGGGGGTCTACTCTGCCATCATAGTATAGCCTAGGCTTGGGACAGCGACCCTGCTGGGTAAATATTTGCTGGGTGGATGGATGGACTAATGGATATATGTGTTCCCCCTTGGAGAACTTTAAGATCTCTCAGGCTGTGATGCCTACGACCCAGCCCAGGCCTGAAAAGTGACCAGGACACAGGATGCTAATGTATTCACCACCCTCTGTGTGAGGCTGAGAGAGAGAGAGGAGAATGGTAAGAAACAGGACATAGTCAGGGTCCTGTTTGTACAGACGTGTTGCTGAGGTCCAGAGAGAGACAGAGCCAGGCATAGCTCCTGGTCTAGAGTTTTTTCCCCACAAACAGCCTCTCCATCTTTACAAGCACCTTCAGGAATACTGGGCAATAGTTATCTTCTTGAAATAGATAAAGAAACAAGGCCCAGAGGAAGTCATCCACTTGCCCAAATTCACACCTTCAGGCAGAACTGGAGGTTGAAGCAAATCAGTTTGGAGTTTAAGACTTGATTTCAGATTTGCAGCTGGGTCCCTGGTCACTCAGTGCTAACGGCCCATCTGACCCCTCCCTCTGCAGGTCCCAGGTTCCTCACTGAGAGGCTGGCCCCCAGGCTGTGAGGAGGGCCGCAGGCTTGGTGACCTGCAGAGCACTGCAGACCATCCAACCCTGGGAGTGGATTCCAAGACCTGCCCCCAGCAAAGCTTGGCTGATGTCAGTGGGTCCACTAGCCAAGTAGGCTTGCTCAGGGCAGAAAGATCAGAGCTGAGATGGAGCAATTCTGAGATGAGATGATGTGAAGCAGCGTGGGGTTAAAGCAACTTGGTAGGCCCTTCTCACACCCTGGCCTTGTGGGGCTCAGGGCTGAAGGGACAAGAACAGGGCAGGGGCTGGGGGCAGCGTCATGTTGGGCATGCGCCTCACTCCCAGTTTCTAAGGGGCTGCTGGAGGATCCCATCACCCCAGTGGACAGAAAGTGAAATTGAAAGTGAAGTTGCTCAGTCGTGTCCGACTTTGCAACCCCGTGGACTGTAGCCCACCAGGCTCCTCTGTCCATGGGATTTTCCAGGCAAGAATATTGGAGTGTGTTGCCATTTCCTTCTCCAGGGGATCTTCCCAACCCAGGGATTGAACCCGGGTCTCCTGCATTGCAGGCAGACTCTTTATCCTCTGAGCCACCAGTGGACAGATGGGAGACTTAAAGCCAGAGTGGAACAGGCTTTAACATCTTCAGGTGCCTCTACCCAACATCTTTAGGTGCCTCTTGGTAGAACTGAGGCCCAAAATTTGCCAACTGGGGATATTTGACCTTTCTGATTCTTTCATACATTTATTTGTTCATTCATTCATTTATTCACCCATCCAACAACCTTCCTTCTTGGCTGTGTCATGCAAGCTGCAGACTCAGAGAGGAATCAGACAAGCCCTGCCCTCAGGGAACTCCTGGTCTGATGGGCAAACAACCACATTACTAGTCAATGACAACATGGAATTGTTGTGACAACAGTTCCCAAGGCTGGAGAGCTGGGAGTGAAGCCCAGTCCAGGCTGGGGTACAAAGTGGCTTCCTGGAGCAGGTGGAGACTGTGGGAGAAGAGGGGCCCCCAGGGGCGTGTTCCCAGCAGAGCGGGGAGCCCAGAGATAGGAGAGCCATGTGGGAGGACGAGACACAGGAGCCCAGAGGGAACACCCCACTGCTAATTCAGTGCCCACCCAACCCTGGTTCTCTCCCCCTCCTCAGACTGGCATTGCTTACCCCTCAATGAGGGGGAAGTGGAGAGGAAATGACACTCCAGCCAGTTGCCAGGGACAAACGTGGCTCTGCACTCAGGGCCCCAAGGGGCAGCTCCTTCCCTGGGCTGGGACTGAACACCGATAAGAGCAGGTCCCCTCATCCAGCCGCCTGTCCTTGAGACTTAGTTCATTCACTCACTCCTTCCCACAACAAACACTTCTTAGGCCCATACTACGTGGTCCATGGGGTCACAAAAGTCATATCAGACTCTCTGCGACCCCATGGACTATAGCCCACCAGGCCCCTCTGTCCATGGAATCCTCCAGGCAAGAATACTGGAGTGGGTAGCCATTCCTTTCACCAGGGCATCTTCCCAACCCAGGGATCAAACCTGGGTCTCCTGCACTGCAGGCAGATTCTTTACCTTCTGAGCCACCAGGGAATGGTTATTCTCACCAGTCACAATCATTTTAAGAAGGAGCAATCATGGTCTTTCCCTATACATGAATGGGGACAGCTTTTTTTAAAAAATAGGTATTTATTTGGCTGTGCTAGGTGCCAGCTGCGGCATGTGGGATCCATTAGTTGTGACATGCTACTGGACTCCCCAGTTGCAGCATACAGGATCCAATTTCCCGACCAGGTATGAAACTTGGGGGCCCCACATTGGGAGCATCGAGTCTCAGCCACTGGACCACCAGGGAAGTCCTGGGACAGCTTCTGAATCTATAAAAGATTTAGAAAGACTCACATTCAAGTCCTGGTTCCCCCACTGAGTGACTTGGAAATTTGGGGTCTCAGCTGGCCATCGGAGTAATGACACCCACACCACTCAGAGTGACTGTGAGGACTGCCCAGAGAAGGCAGCCACACCAAGCACCAGCGGGAGCTCAGAAGAGGCTTGTCCCCTCTCCCCCTGGCCATCAGGGCAAGCACCCTTCCCCAGGAAGGGAGAGGATGCTTCAAGGATGAGGCAGGGCCTGAGGAAGAGCCAGGGGGCCAGAGGCAGAGGCTCTGGAGCATGCTGAGACTCGCCTGATTGCTCCACTTGGGGAAGGGAGACGCTTTTCCCCGCAAGTCCCCCAAGGCGAGCTGGCGGCACCATCCTGGGGCTGATCTGACTTTTCCCACCAGGAAACCAGCAGGGATTCTCCACCAGAAACCCAGTCATCTAGAACCAGATGGCTGGAGAAGGTGCCCTATCCCGAAGCTGATGATCCACAGGAAGAGCTGCCTGCTAGAAGTGGCTGGGCCCCTCGGCTGAGTCCAGGAGAAGACCTGACTAGGACCCCATGGGAGGCCCCGGGAGCAGGCCTCCCCAAGAGAGGATGACCTCACCAAGCCGAGTGATGCCATTGGGTGGGCATGTGTCAGGTTGAGCTAGGCGTCACCACTAGGCAGACACCCCCGTCCTCACCAGCAACTCCACACAACGCCCTGCCTCCACACATCCCCAAGCAGCCTGGTTGCAGCTAGTGTGGGCAGGGGTAGACCCAAGGAAGTTCTCCAGCACTGCTCAGAGTGGATTTAGGCCAGCAAAGCACTCTGGACACTACCTCCAAGAGGGTAAGGGTTAAATCCAGCCATAGGGGCAGCCCTAAATGACCCCCAGAATGTTCCCCCCAAAGAATCTGAGCACAAGTCTTAGAAGAACAGGAGGGAATGTGCTTAGAGTCATCACCAAGTCAGCGTGGGAGTCAGGAGACCTGGCTCCTGGGCCTGGCTTGCTATGGGACTGGGCAGGCACACTTGCTCTGTGCCTCAGTTTCTCCTTCATACAATACAGGACCCAGGTTTCAACACCAAGGGCCCTTCTATCTCTGACTTGTGCGTGGCTTCAAAACTGGGCACCAGACACAGGGGTCCCAAGGTGGACTACGGGCTAGAATTTTCCACACTGGTGCCTAGACCAGGCCAAGGTCACACAGCAAGCGGAGGACACACCCATCATTGTACTGCGACCCAGAAGCGAAAAACACTCTGTGGGCCCCTCCTTCCACCCATCCCCAGCCCTGGGATTCTCTGCAGCGAATACTTGCAGCTCGTTACCACACCCTGCTCCTACTGGCCTGGTTCATGAGGGCAGCCTGACCTCTGGCTTTTCCCAGCATCTGGCCCACTCACCACAGGGCTCCTTGGAAAGTCTTGGTGTTTGGGCCTGGTCTGATCTCAGACCATGAGCCACCCACCTGCCCAGCAAGGCCTGCCCCTCCCCAGATCACCGGGTCAGCCTCTTCCTGGGCCTCAGCCGCTGCTTGCTGTCTCACAGCCGCCATGTGACCATCTGGTACTCAGGCCCCAGGGCCTTGCCTGACTCAGAACAACTGAGGGCCTCCCAAGCCCCAAGACAGGGAGGGAGCTCACTTTTGAGGGCCATCTGCTCCAGGCACCCCTGATGGCCCCACACGGGCCTTACTCAGACCCTTGGGTACTTGTGGCTCCTGCTACCCTTCAGCTGAGACCTTGCCCTGCCCGCAGCCCCCTAAGCTCCATTCCACTCACTCACTCACCTTCTGCACTTCTATTTCCTGTTTTGCAAAACCAAGGTAATAACTGCAGCCTCTTACCTGCCCAGGCTTTGTTGGGATCAGAGAGGCTGTGAGTGTGCAAAAGCGCCTAGCTCCGTGCCTGTCTCGTGGCAGCATGCACTGACCTGGTTAACGCTCTGCCCTGAGTGTTCCTGTCGGTCACCTGGTCACCCAGAGAGGCTGCCCTGAGCTCCAGCTGGCACTCCCTGCCCAGGGCGCCCAGCAGAGGGGCCAGGCACAGGGGTGCCCAGTCACACAGTATAGTCACAGCCTCGGGAGCCCTGGAAGGGGTACCTAAACTCCCACACCTCAGAAGCCCCACCAGGTCATGGAGGTTGAATAGGAGTCTGACAGGACAGGGAAGGATCAGCTTGATGGACCCAGAGCAGATGAGGTCTGTGAGAGAGACGTGGGCCTTGTTCCAGGGCCTGAATTCCAGGCTCAGGAGCATTCCCCAGGGTTGGTGGGGCAGGGAAGTGCTTCAGCAGGGAGGATGAAGGTCAGATCCGTGTATGAGAAAAATCTTTGGCTTGAGTGGGGGCACAGTGGGATGGAGAGAGGCACAGGCAGGCGTGGAAGAGACCACCCTGCAGGGGCCTGTGAGGAGACGGGGACGAAGGTCCAGGCCAGGCAGATAGATGAGGACTGAGCGGAAAAGAGGCAATGGGGATGGCGAGGCAGAGGCAAACTGGAAGAGGGACTCAGGAGGAGGAAGGGACAGCAGATCTCCCCACATCAGGCACTCAGTAGCACCCCTGAGATACTACCCCACTTAGAGACTCAAGCAAGCTGCTCCCTCTCTGGACCTTAGTTACCTTACACATCCTGCAATTCTGTAAAGCAAAGCAAGTGGCTCTCTTTGCTCTTGGAAGAGGGGGAGTAAAGCCCACCCATCCCCGCCCCACACACATACACCCCAACCCAACCTTTCTCAGCACCTCATCAACAGAGATAGGGCCCAAGCAGGACTGGGGGTCTCCCTGCCCAGGTGAGGGGCAGGTAGCGCTGCCCACAGGGCTGGATGTACAGGGAGGCAGCGCCACCTACTGTCGAGCTGGGAAGAGGTCACCATTCCCAGGAGCCTGGCTCCGCCCTTAACAAGTCCCCAGGGACTGAAGCCTACGCAAGGGTTCCTACTGGGGCCTCTTCCCTGGTTCCCTCTCCCCTGGGCCTCTCCAGGTGGCTTACCAAATACATTCCCTTCTCTAGTGGATTCTGACCACATCATTCTCTTGCTCAGAAATATTTCATGGCTCCCCATTGCCCTGGGGTTCCATGCACACTCAGCTTAACAATCAAGGCCCTACACCATTCCAGAGCCCCCAGCCTCAATTCCTAAACAGCAAAACACGCAACAGCCCCCGAAACTCTCCACATTTTCCCAATCCCCACGACTTTGCCTTTGTAGAAAATATCCTTCTCTGCCTTATTGGCTTAGAAAACTCCTGCATAGCCATCAAGTGAAAGTCGCTCAGTTGTGTCCAACTCTTTTCTACCCCATGGACTGTACAGTCCATGGAATTCTCCAGGCCAGAATACTGAAGTAGGTAGCCTTTTCCTGGAATCAAACCCAGGTCTTCCACTTTGCAGGTGGATTCTTTACCTGCTAAGCCACAAGCGAAGCCCAAGAATACTGGAGTGGGTAGCCTAGCCCTTCTCCAGGGGATCTTCCCAACCAGGGATCAAATCGGGGTCTCTTGCATTGCAGGCAGATTCTTTATCAACTGAACTATTAGTGAAGCCCACACAGACGTCGAAGGCCAATGCAAATGCCACCTCTTTGGTGAAGGCTTCCTTAACACACCTTATATCTGAAGTTCAACACTGAGCCCCAAGCCTGCTCCGCTGCAGGGATTCAAGCCAATCTTCTTCTGGGTACTCCTGCCAGTCCCTGGGCTGCCCTTTATTTCTGCATAAACCAGGAATGTTTCTGTGTTTATCTCTTGCTCTTCTCAGGCTCTGAGCTCCTTGAGGAAAGAGAGTGCGGGTGTGAACCATTGCTTCCCCACATAAGGTTTGGTGTTCAATTAAGTAGCATTTATTAACCATCTACTCAGTGTCATTGGACTAGATCTTTCCCATGCCTTACCCCATTTCAGTAACTCAATTTACTTGTGTTGAACAAAGAAGCCTTTACCATTTTGTTCCCACCAGTAGCCTGCTGCATGACCATGGGTGGCTCGCTTAATTTTCACTGGGGCAAAGAGAAGGGTGTGCTAACACCACGGTAATGGTTCCTTTGGCTGGGATCTCCCATGGCTCTGCTAACAGATGCTCATCCTGCTGTTCCCAAGATGCCCATGTCCCATGCCCTGATACCTGCTGCAGCCATTCCAAGCCAGGCCCTTGCTAGTTAGTCCTCTTGGAACTGCAGCTCGGGGCTTGTGTTTCAGGTGCCTCTGCCTCCCAAGGAACCACAGGCCGAATCCCATGAGACTCCAAGCCCTCCTGGGGAACTAGGCCTAGGTCTGGCCTCTAGAGGTCTGAAGGAGCGGGTACTTTTGCTTCCCCATGAGGATGGCTATAGGCAGAAACCAGATTCACAGGTAGGAGGAGGAGCTCATGGCAGCCTGGGAAAGAGTACCGCTAATTCTGCAGTGCTCAGGGCTTTTTGGGAGCTATGGAACTCCACTGGAAACTGGATGACTGAAGGGGCAGCAGTGGGGACTCCAGGAGCTATCTTACGTACCCCTGTAGTCCAAGGCGGGCAAAAGGGCCCTGATCTGCCTTTTGGGAGGTCCAAAGCAGAGCCTCGTGCCTTCTAATCCCAGCCTTAAAATCATTCTGCTAACCCACTCTGTGACTTCTTTCTGAAAGTTCCAGAAAAGAAGTTTTAGGAGACACTCTTAAAGACCTTTGGTTGGTTCACGGCTGACCAACTTTAGTGGGGGGAAGAAAGCTCACTCATTGAGCACACCCCTCATGCCTGGCATACAGAACCCTTCAAGGGAGGATTATTATCCCAATTTATGGATGAGGAAAGCAAGGCTAGAGAGAATGAATGACTTTTCCAGGTCACGGAGCAGGCCCACTAGGATTCTGTGATCTTAACCACCATGCTGGGCTCCCTTGAAGGCTGCTGCACACAAATTAATTCTACAACAATGCAAGACAGCAAATAACCAAACACAAGTTCTGATGTTCTGAAATCCATCAAGGAGAAGGGAAGGCTTCCTGGAGGTGGTGGGGTGAGGCACACTGAATAAGGCCTTAGATATAAGCTGGATGGATAGGAAAGGAGGGGCACATCATGGGAGGAACACATCATCTTCCCCCTTGCTTCCTACTTGGGAAAGGGTGGGCCACCCACCCATCAACCAGTCTAGCACTGAGTCCTATCCACAACCCTCATAAGTTTTCCAGTCCATCCCCTTTCCTCCATTCCCACTGGAGCCACCTTGGCCCAGGCACCATGACCTCTGTCTACAGTCTCCTCCCTCATGTCCTGCCACCCCTCTATTCCACCTCCCACACCATGCCAGAGTGCTCTTTCTTAAAAGCAAATAATCTGGTCAAAATACATGTCCTGCTTACTACAGTGCCTGCCCCACTGGGTTTACAAGGTCCTATTTTGGACTGGTCCTTCCCTGATGGCTCAGATGGTAAAGAATCTGCCTGCAATGTGAGAGACCTGGGCTCCATCCCCGGGTTGGGAAGATCCCCTGGAGAAGGGAATGGCTACCACTCCAGTATTGCCTGGAGAATTACTTCCACAGAGGCTACAGTTCATGGGGTCGCAATGAGTTAGAAACGACTGAGCAGCTAACACTTTCACACTTTGCCACTTTCTCCAGAGCCATCCTGTGACACTTCACCTTGAATTCAATACTTCATTAACACAAAATACCTGTAATTTCCCCAACTGCCACCCTCTTGGCCTTTGCATATTCTGTTCCTTATGTTCGGATGCGTTCATCTTTCACAGCTTAGCTTAAATATCCCTAGGAAGTCTTCCCTGACCCTTGGATCGAGTGCAGAACCCTCCTGCAGATTTCCCTCATGGGTCTGTTTGCCTCCGCTGCCAGGGCCCGGCACTTGGACAGCGCGGGGCTGAAGCTCGGGCGGGGTACATTTACCCTACCCGGGACTGCGCATGCGCCCTCAGGCTTCCCAGGCGGAAACGGGCTGACTCGCGTCCAGGCTTCTCCTCGCACAGTTCGCGCCGGGAGGAGATGGTCCAGGTCCGGAAGGCGCGCTGGAAAGTCCGTTTCCCCCCGCTCTGACCCAGGGAATATTTATGGGCTGCTGGAGGCTGGTCGGAGGGAGGCGGGGGGCCTTGGCTGCCCGGCAGGCGGGGAGCGCCGTGCACTTGGGTCCCCTGCGGTCCCCGGCGGGGGGCCGGCGCGTGCGGAAAGGGGATCCTGAGCCCCCAACCTCAGGGCGCGTCCGCAGCCTATTAGGGAGGCGACCGCAGCCTGGAACCAAAGAGCCCCCAGCTGTTTCCTTCCATCTCCGGGCGGGGCGGATGATTGCGGCAAGGATCCTGGGGAGGCAGGCAGGTGTGGAAAGTGCCCGCGGCACTTCGGCCTTCGGATCCTCGCGTGACTCTCCCACTTCGCAGGCAGGAAAATGAGGCGGTCCCAAAACAAAGCCCAGAGGGGCAGTGCTGACGCCAGGGTCCCCGCTCTGCCCACTGCGCCGTTTGGCATCAGTGCAGGCCCAGGGCGGTTCATTCTTTGGTGAGCACAAGAATCAAGGGGACAGCTGTTAAAATGCGGATTCTAGGGTCCTGTCTCCCATTGATTAGGTAGGTCTAGGATGGGAGCCAATAACCAGATTTTTAAAATAAGCAAGAGTCAAATATGAAAAAAGTTCTATTGGACTTAATGCACATTTGTCAAAGCCCATTGAACTGTACATTTAAAGCTAGTGAATTTTATTGTATGGAAATTATATTTCACAAAAGCTGAATTTAAAAAGTTGAAGCCCTCTTTCTCCCCCTCTAAAAAAAAAAAAAAGTAATAATAAGCAATAGGGCCATACACCACGCATTGTGAAACATTGGTGAAGAGTTATTTTGGAATGGGAAGGCTCCCCTCAACTGATGGCCAGGATAAAGCTAGACTGAAGAGGGTGGGAGAAGCAGGGAACCTGGAATTAGAAGGGATGGATTTGAATTCCGAAACCAACATTACCAGGAGCTAGTGATAAAACCTCTCTGTGCCTTCATTTTTTCTTGCCTAAAATGGAAATAACCTTCCGCCCACCAAATTCTATGATATCAAAGAGATGTCTGTAAAAATGCTTTGCACACTGACCCACCACCATCATTATTATTTGCTGTCACTGCCAGTCCTCTAGGCAAGTAGAGAAGCCAGGCTGAAGTGGTGGTGGTGATGAGGTCAGATGCCACCTCCTCTGTAAAGCCCACAGTGGTTCAGTCACTTGGGATGAAGCCCTCCTTCCCCTGGACTGCACACCACTCAACTTCTTTACCCTGTTGGGTGCTCCTTCTCTGCCTAGGGCTGCCTTTGCAGTACATGTGCCGTTTTTTCACCAGAATGTGAGCTCCTTCTTTGAGGAGCCTCTGAGTTAAGGATAATGTCAGAGAGGCTGGATAGTAGAGACAGGAGTTCAGTCCTGTCACTCATTAGTTGTGGGATCTTGGTCTGCGGATCCACCTCTCTGAGCCTCTGTAGCTATAACCTATGAAAGATTAAGTGGAACGATGTCTGTAAGTTTCTGTAATGTCTATCACTCAGTAAGTCCAACTTAGGTAAAATAAGATATAAGCTTGGGAGACTGAGGAAGGCATCACAAGGGATGGCTTTTGACCTGCACTTTTAAAGCCAGGAGAGACTGTAACAGGTAAAGAACTGGTGGGGAGTGCCCCTACAGGCCCTCTTCATATTCTGGTTACACTCTATTTACTTCTGTAAATTGGAAGCAGAGAATTCCTCCTCTGAAATGTGTTGCTGTTCATTTAAAAATCGAAATGGGATAAAGATAGCAAGTTGAACACACACTGTGGTCTTTCCTGAAACCAACTAAAACAACAGTAAAGGGATTTAATCAAAATATTGGAAACCAGATGCAGCCAACAAAGAATGGTAACTGACTGACTCCTAAACAGGCAATAAAGAAAGTTGAAGAGCAGCCCAGTTTACATGTGAAACCCCCAAATGGTCCAGGAATTGGCTGTCCCAGGTATTTCTGGAAATTGGGTGGGTGGGGAGGCTTAAAAACAGGAAAATTGTTTGAAAATCTATTTAAGAAGCAATCAGACTCCAGACTCTCTCTCCACCTGGTCGAAAAGTGAAGGTCTATTCTCAGGAGAGGGAGCAGGATTTCTATTCTGGGAGCACACTGACAACAGGAATAAAGCCAACACTTTGTATGCAATATTGAGGCCTCTAGCCTTCTTTCTCCACTCAGCTACCCAGACTCTGGCTGCCAGGAGAGTACCCTCCAGGCAGGAGACTGGAAGAGTTTTCTCTTGACCAGCTCAACAGATAAGACACGGAATGGCCCAATAGATTCATGCAGACAGCCCCAGTCATGACCATCATGTATCAAGTCTTTTAGTGTCCCATTCTTAATTATAAGAAGACAGTACAGGATGAGTAAATATTTGAGGAAGGCCTCTAAGAGTGAAGTTAAATATTGGGACCAAAAAAGGAACTTAAAAGATAGTGACTATGCAAAAAGAAGACTTAGAAGAGAAAACTGTCATTAATGTCTTAAGAGATAAGATATTGCATCCATGAACAAGAATGGGATGCTACAGAAAAAAAGAAAAAAGAAGAACAACTTTTGGAAATTAAAACTACAAAAGCAAAAAATTAAAAAAACTTTAAAAAATGGTTGGAATATAAATTTGAGAAAATAGAGCAAAAGGGCCAAGAGATGGAAAACAGAAAAGATATGATAGTTTGCGGGCTAGTCAGGGAACTCAACATCTGAATAACAGGAATTCTAGAAAGAGGGATTAGAGAAAATGTCCTAGAATTGAAATACATCAATTTTAGATTGAAATGCCCAGTTGAGGATTCAGCACAACCGATGAAAGTAGATTGACACCAAGACATCAAAACTTCAGAACCCTGAGAACAAAGTAGTCACAAAAGCTTCCAGTAAAAGAAGAAATAAGCAGGCTTCATACAAAGGCTTAAGTATCACAATGGGGACTTCCCTGGTGAGCCAGTGGCTAAGACTCTGCACTCCCAATGCAAAGGGGCCAGGGCGTGATCCCTGGTCATGGAAATAGATGCTACAACTAAGAGTTCTCATGCCACAATGAAAAGATCTCACATGCGGCAAATAAGCTCTGGTGCAGACAAATAAATATTTTTTTAAAGAAAAGAATCACAGTGGCGTTGGATTTCTAAATAGCAAGGTGAGAACTGGGAGATAGTGGCAAGAGAAAGGTACTTAACACTAAAATGTCCCTTCAAAATGCTGAGGGAAATTATCTCCATCCCCAGATTATACCAGCCAAATGATCATAAAGATTAAAAACAGTCATGTAAGGTCTCTTTGTGCATCTTCTCAGGAAGCTACTGGAGGATGTGCTTCAACAGGAATGAGTGAGCAAACCAAGAAAAAGGAGGACATGGCATTGAAGGAGGAGAAGAGAACACAAAAGGGGAGGCAGAGAAATGCCCAGGTCAGTGGTTGTATGGTAGAGAGTAGCTAATCCTGACTGGAACAGGATGGAAGACTCTGAAAGAGATTCCTTCAAGAAGGTGAAATTGGTAGACTATCCAATGCATTTAAACATATTGAGAGGAGATTACATAAGTGTAATTGTTATGCAGGAAAGGAAAGGAAAAGTAATCATCGCCTATTACATGGCTCACTTGTCAATGGCATTTATACTGCCTAATAATGCACACAGTGAATACTGTTCCAACCAAACCTGTGAGGTAATTATACTGGGAGGGTGTCAGGGAACACAAAATGGACATGTGGGTGTGGAGAGAGCAAGGATAAAGGGGGTGGGTGGTGAGAGAAAGGTACTTAACGCTAAAATAAACCAAGAAGTAGCAATATAAAGAAATAATTTAGAATTGAAAGCAATTGCCTCTGCAGAGTGCCAAGTGGCCTGTGTGTATGTGCTGAGTGGGGGACTACTATCTTTTATTACCAGCCTTATAGATTTTCTAAACTATGTACATGTACAACTAAAGCTTGTAAAAACTGAGTGAATGGCAAAAAGCTCCTAAGCAAAGGTCACTAGTGCCAGAAGGGCAGTTTGCTTTCAGCACAAGGCTTAGTCTGACACTGACCAACTCTGAAATGCTAGCAGGAGAGGAACCTCCTGCGGGACTCTGGGGAACTGAGTAAATGGAATGCAATTCATCTGTCAAGGGCAAATTCAAATACCACGCCTTCCAGAAGCCACTTTCTGTGGTTCCTACAGCCTCGTGGGTACTTCCTTTCCCCTCACTGCTTATCCCACTGCCATTATTGTGTTGTCTGGCTTCAACGGTAGATATTCTGTTTGCCCCACCAAGCTGTGAACTCTCTAAGGACAGTGACTTCAGCCAAATGACATGGAGAAGCTGCTCAATACTTAGCTTGCTCAATGCATGAGTGGTCAGCACCTAGTGAGGCCTGGGCACATGCTTATCGAACACAATAATACTTATTTGAACAAAAGGATCGTCTTCCCTAGAATCACTCTCGCCTGAGTTCTTGGGACAAATCAAGTCCTTGATAAATGTGCATTGCCTCAGTACAGCGTATACAGTTTCCTGGATTCCCAGCTTGCTGTATGGTTTTATCAAATTCCTTAACCTTTCAGAAAGGTGCCAGGATTTCCTCATATATCAATGAAGAGAAAAAGAGAGGTAAAGAATGATTTCCTACATCTAGGAGGGTTGACCTGGGAATTGAGTAGCGGGGAGAGGAGGTGGTGGTGATGGTGCACAAAAGAGCCTCCAGGGATTCTTGTGTGTCCGGGGGGCGGGGATTGGGGAGGCAAGTAGGTGGAAGAAAGAGTTACAGCTAATGAAAAGCAGCTAGAGAGCAGCCTCGATGGGAGCAATGATTCATCCCCGGCATCGCCTGCCCAAAAGCCACTCCTCCTCACTGTCTCTTGGCCCTGGCTTCCAGCAGCCAGCACTGCTTAGTCCCACATCCGGAGGGACATTTGTCCAGATCCTCCCTATCTATCCCCCAGGACTGGGCGGCAGAATCCCAAGCCAGGACTGCTTCCCTCTGGTTGGTGCATCTCTGAAGATGCCAGTTCCAAGGACTCAGGTTGAACTGCAGAGTGCTAACCCTGCACAGGACATGAGGTCATCTAGCCAAATTTTAAGTCTTACAGATGAGTAAATCTTAAATAAAGAGAGGGGAGACCAGCCTAAAGTTGCCAACTTTTTATTTTGCTTGGTAAAAAACAATTTTTTAAAAGAATTATCACAACGTTCTGTTTCTTAATCTGGGAGGTGGTGATGGAGTGTGTTCACTTAGTGGAAATGCATCAAGCTGGACACGTGTAAGTGAGACTATGTGTTAGAATTTGTAAAAAGTTCACTCATAGAACTATCATGTACTATCACACCATCATTTCATCTTAAAAGACATTTTAATGCTATAAAATGGGAAAGGCATAATCTCAATAAAGGACAATCAGTCCTTCTAAAAAGGGGCAGTGGTAAATTCACAACAGCATAGTTTGCATGTATGAGAGTAAAATAAATCTCATCAGGGATGAAACAAAGCTTTATTTTACAAGATTACTCATACATCAGTTTTGTCAATTTAGGAGTCTATTTCCAGGATGTACTTAAGCTTTATCACAGTTCTTGTTTCATTTGATTATCTTGAGGGAAATGGAATGTACTTCCACTGAATTTGGAATGTTCCACTAGAGCTGAGAGAGGCTGAGAACCAGGAGAGTAACCACCAGCCCCTGCTCCCTCTACTGCTTGAGGGAGCAGGTGGCCAGGTGGTGTGGGACTCAGAGCCAACAGGCACCCTGCTCACCCAGCACAGAGTAGTCAGACATTCACCTAAAGGGATGCTGCAGACAGAGACTTTCTGGAGACCTTGGTCAGTAAGTGCATCTGCAAGCTTTTGGACTCCACCCCTCTATTAGATTGAGGCCTAGGGAGAGGAGGTGGTTTACCTGAAGTCACACAGCAAATTAGTGAAGAGTTGAGGCTAGAACCTGGGTTTCTATCCTGTCAGCCCCATATTCTCCCCACCCCTCTTGCCTCTGGGGCCCCTGGTGGTCTCCTTTCCTAATTCTGAAAGGGGCTCACAGGTCTTGCCATGTTGTCATAAACTTTTCAAGCCTCCAGCTCTGGTGGCCAGAGATAGGCTGGTCCTAGGCTGCAGAGGATCAAGTTTCCTGCTTGGAGTGGGTCTCCTCCAGGAGCCAACCGCTCTCCAGCTTGGCTGGAGGACAACTTGGCGAGGCTGGGTTCATGGAAGATGCCAGAGTTTCTACAATGGAGGGCTTCAGCGATCCAACACCTCCTTTGAGGCTGCTGTCACCAAACCCAAGCTGACACCCTGGCTCCAGGCAGAGGATGGTGGGGGCCACTACGGGGGTGGGGGCCGGAGCACGGTGGGGGGAGGGTGTTCAAAAGGCTCTGCCAGGTAGGGGAGGGAAGAGGGTGGGAAGGCCTGGCCTCTGCAAGACTTCTTTCCCTCCTTGAGGGCTTCGCTTAGGCCATGCCTTTTTCCTGCTTCTCTTTCCTCTTAGACACGCCTGCTTCCACAAAGCCTCTTTGACTAGGGACCCGAGACCTGTTCTACATTTGGGGCCTTCATCACCTAATCTGTGAAATGGACAGTTGTGAGCATGGGAATATCTCTAAGGGTCCTTTCAGCATAGACATTGAGCCTCTCGGGTCAGCTCTGTGGTGGGTGGGCTCCCAGATGAGGACATGGACCTGGCAGCCCAGGTGGCTGATTCCAGCCCGGAGTGGAGAGATAGGGACCCTTAATTTTTCTGCCATATGTCAGAGTGCCTCAAAGCAGGAAGAAAATCTAGTGAACCGTATGTTCCAGGCACCTGGAAGGTCTCAATAAATACTTTGTTGAATCGATGAACTAATATTAAGGTTTAGCTTAAGGTTATTTTTAAGAAAGTTACCAAGGCTTTAAAAAAAAGACAATCAAAGACCTAGTCCAGCTGTGCTCATATGACAAAGAGGAAACACGCCTGATGAAGGCCTTTCCTTGCTGAAGGTCACACATGAAACACTCTGGGCCAGGCAGGTGTCCCAAGCCCAGCTCTTCGAGTGCCGCTTTTCTGATGGGTGAGAGCCCATCGAGGGTCAGGGCTGAATGACAGCCTCACTACTTCACTCTCAAATTTGTAATTTCCAGGGACACTCCCAGTCGGTACCCTGAGCTTCTTGAAAATCCCGTCATTCCTTGGGCTAGATTGCTCCACTCCCCACCCCCCTTCTTTTGAATTTTTCCCAAGTTCCCAAACCTCTGCTGTGTGACCTTGAGCAAGTTGCTCAACTTCTCTGATCTTGCATCATTACATTGAGAGACACAGTACTGACCTTGAAGGGTTGCTGTGAGCTTCACAAGCTCTAGGAGAGAGAGACATGACAAAGTCAACATTTGTGGGACACCCTTCCTTACTCTTTGCCAGACACAGGGGAGACACAGGGTCATTTTTTGCACAAAGCAGTGTAGAGGTTAAGGAGACATTAGATTCACAGGCAGGACTGACCTGAGGTAGAATTCTGGCCCCACCTACCCCTGATTCACTATGTGACCCTGGCAAGACACGTAGCCTTTCTAGGACTCTCTTCTCATCTATAAAATGTAGATAATAATACCTACCTTGCCGGATTGTTGAGAGGGTTAAGTGTGAAACCTATAAATGCCCAGTGCTTGACATATGGTAGGTGCTGAGTGAAGGGCAGCTTCATGCATTTCTTCCTCCATGAAGTGCCCCCTGGGCCAGTGCTGCACTCCAAGCCCCAGCCCTCAGCCCCAGGTCCGCAGGTAAGCCCTGGCCCCTGGTGTTTCCTAAGTCCCCACCTCAAGGCTGTGGAATCCTACCTGGGTCTAACCAGGGGCACCAAAATATAGGAAAATGAGGAGGCCCCAAGATGGGGAGCTTGGAGTGGGGGTGCTATGCTCGGCTGGCAGCCAGCAGGCCTGGCCTTGAGCCCCCGGCAATCACCTTTCTAAATCATATCCTTCCCTCCGAGCAAGTGAGCAAGCAAGCAGGCCCTGGCGGAGGCCCTGGCCAAGCACAGCAGAATCTTTGTGAGCTCTTGGCTCTCCCTGCAGCTCCCCGCCGTCATCCTGTCATCACCTACAAGGAGCCCTGGGGTGGGGCTCCAGGCAGGGGAGCAGTTCCCAGGCTCCCTGGCCCCCTTTACCTCCAGGAATCTCTAACTGCCTGAGCCTGACATTCAAGGCCCAAGGTTCTGGTCTCAGCCCCCTCTCCTGTCATCTCCCTCCAGGGTCCTTCCTCCGCTACCTGCCTAGCACCTGGTCTTTGAGTCTCTGGAGAGGTGTGAACAGGGCCAGGGCTACGGAGAGGCAGGAAGAGGACTTCCCTCCAGGAGAGGTCAGCATTGTCTTCCCACCAGAGAGCAACACTTTATCGCCACCCTGGCTAGTCCTGACCACTCACACCTCGGTTTACGTCTCCACTGGCCAGATGACTTCAGGCCCAAGATTCACTTTCTTCCCTTATACACAGAGAGGAAATCCCTGCCTAGAGCAGGTCCTAGTGGAGCAGCTTTCGGTCTACTCAGCGAAAGGCTCAAAGAGACTCCTTGGACGCTGTTCCTTGGCTCCCAGATCCACCCAGGCATAGCTGTGCCAGGTGCCTCATCACCCACCGAAGGACCGACTGGGCTCCAGGATCCTGCCTCTGAAACCTCTGTCTCTTTGAGATTTAGACTTGTATGAGTCACTGCTCAGAACTTTTCCCCTGCAGCCTGGACCCTGGTTGTCCCTCCTCATTCATCAGATACAGCCATGGAGGTGCCCCTGTGACATTCTCACTGAACACTGCCTAACGCCCAACGCCCATCACTGCCATCACTGCTTGTCTCCTTCACCACTGGATTCCCAGGGCCTGGAACAAGGTAGGAGCTCAATGAAGAGAACTATCTACCTGACTTAGGACCCCCACTCCTTTTGCTGCCAGCACTCAAATGCAACTTCACTTCACTGAGAAGTGAGCGTTTCCACATTAAAAAAAAAAAAAAAAAGACAAATGACAAAATGGAGAAAACATTCCCAACAGACGAAATGCTAATTCCCTTAATACTTTTTAAAATTTACTTACTTACTTTTGGCTGTGCTGGGTCTTTGTTGCTGCACCCAGGCTTTCTCTCGTCATGGCAAGCGGGGGCTACTCTCTAGTTGCAGTACGCAGGCTTCTCCTGTTGTGGAACACAGGTTCTAGGGCACATGGGCTCAGTTACCCCAAGGCATGTGGGATCTTCTCAGACCAGGGATCAAATCAGTGTCAATTGTATTGCAAGGCAGACAGATTCTTAACCATTCCTAGGAAAATAAGGAAAAGCTACACTTCACTTCCTCTGGAAGGAGGAATTTGCGAGACCAAGGGACCAAGGGTGGGAAGAGAACTTCAAAGCATACCCCATTGCTCTGTTTGAAAAATGTATTCATACTGTAAACAGATATTAACTTAAAAAACAAAATTAATCCCCTGCTGCTGCTGCTAAGTCGCTTCAGTCGTGTCTGACCCTGTGCGACCCCATAGACGGCAGCCCACCAGGCTCCCCCGTCCCTGGGATTCTCCAGGCAAGAACACTGGAGTGGGTTGCCATTTCCTTCTCCAATGCATGAAAGTGAAAAGTGAAAGTAAAGTCGCTCAGTCGTGTCTGACTCTTAGCGACCCCACGGACTGTAGCCTACCAGGCTCCTCTGTCCATGGGATTTTCCAGGCAAGAGTACTGGAGTGGGTTGCCATTGCCTTCTCTGAATTAATCCTAGTCCCCCAAATAAAGATGCCCCCTGAAACAAATGGATTTGTGGTGAAATAAGTTCGGTCCATGTAGGGTTAAGCAAAGTTAAAGTGTCTTTGTGCAGGATTTGGGGGTGAGGTGCCCTTTAAATACTACTGTGCCTTGTGGTTCCTGAGGAAGACTCTGCACGTGCAGCTTTCTACGCTAATTGCAGGACAGTGTTTCCATAGCGCATCTCTGGGGGCTAGTATTCTGTGACTAGATGCTGGGAATCCCCATCTCTAGGAGCAAACACAAATGCCTTCACCCTCCCTATATTCTCTCCCTCCCTTCCGCCCGCCTTCCCTCTCTCCCTCTCTCCCCTCTCCCTCTCCCTCTCTCCCCCCTCCCTCTCCCTCTCTCTCACACACATACACACACACACATGCAAACACACGATACCAAAGAATTTCCTCAAGGGCGTTCTTCAGGTCACTGATCTCACAAGATGCTCCATGGTCAAATATTCTTGGGAAATGCTGCTCTGCCAGTGCGGATGACAGATCACTGCTTACCCTTCTCCCAGATTTTACAGATTCTCTGTCTTTGCTCACACCATCCCTTCCATCTGGACTGTTCTTTGTTTTAACCCACTTCTTCCTGCCAAAGTTCTGGCTCATCTGTCAAGGTTTGGGTCTCATGTTTTCTGCACCATGACGAAGGCTTCTTGGATCCTGGCAAAATCCTAGAGATGCCTGACAAGTGTCCCAGACCCTTGTTGAAAGAAAGAAATAAATTACTGATGCAGTAGAGGAGGGAGGGGGAAGGGATGCCTGAAGGATGGATGAGTGGAGGGTGAGCGTGTTGGGGGTGACTGTGATTGGGTTAATGAGTGGGGATGCAGTAGCTCGTCACACCTGTGTCTGCAGATCTATTCATCACGGTTGTTGCAGCACAACTTCAGCTCCGTAGATCTGACTGAGGGCCCCAAAGCAGCTTTTTGGACTGCTCTTGGGCAGTCCCAGGCAGAGGGGAGAGGTCTCTCTCTCCAAAGCCTCTCCCCTGGGCCCTCATCCCTATCCAAAGCCCCACCAAGAAAAATGCCCACCTTTGGATGTGGATCTGGGGATGTCTTGCCACATTTTGTGCTCTTGCCCTTGTCTGCATGGGTACTCCCTAGGAGGTGGGTATCCTCTGAGTTCTTTTGACCAGAGAACCCGCAGGGGTCTGTAGAAACTAAGCTATCCTCGCTCCCCACCCAGACTCTTCGGCCTGACAGACACCCCAACACACATGGCTCAGAGGCCATATGAGAGTGGACCTGCACAGGGACCCAAAATGGAGAGGCCAGTTCTCCTACTTACCTACTTATCTTTAAGCAAGTCTCCTTATAAGCAAGTTTCCTCAAAGCAATTTCCTCTGGAACCTTTAGCAAATTGCCTAATCTCTTTGAACACTCTTTTCCCTCACTCCACAATGGGTATGTCTACCTCACTACTTATGTGTATTAAACAAAGTAGATGAAAGTATCTGGCACACAGTAGGTTCTCAGCAGCAGTTTCTCACTCCCTTTTACCCCAGTGTGGATTCTGAGCTGCTGGAGAGGCTGCTTCTTACGTTTTCCACTGTGTAGTATCAGCACACTGAATGAAGGATCAACAGGGACTGATGGGAGAAGGCAGCTGTGGCCCAGTCTGTGCCAAGTACAGGTATGCAAATTTCAAAAGCAGCCTCAGCCCCAGGGAAGGCTTCCTTGAGCGTTTCCCTGCAAGGGTTGCTTTGATCATTTTGCAAGTGACCAGCTGCTTTTCTCATCAGTCTCCACTCTCACCCCCACCCACCTTCCACAGATGTAGATTCCCCTCAGGTGCTGGGGATGACTCAGCTCTGTGTCCCCAGTCCCCCTCAGTGCTTGGCACAGAGCAGGCTCAGCAGATGGAGCATCGGGAAAAGCTAGTCTCTGCAGTTGTCACTGAAGTTCCCTTAAAAGACAGTTTGACTCGTTGCCAAGAGGGTATCATGGTCTCAGCCAGAGAGAGGAGGCACTGGGAATCCAGGCAAGAAGGGATGAGGTGGTAAGAGGCAAAGATGGTCAGAGCTGGATGAGGAACAAGTTACTTTGTGACTTGCCCATGGGTATTCATTCATCAAACACAATGAACAGATATTAAGTGCCTGGTGTTTGCCAGGCTCTTTGCACTTAATATTTGTTCATTGTGTTTGATGTTTGCTGGGCTTCCCTGGTGGCTCAGATGGTAAAGAATCCGTCTGCAATGTGGGAGACCTGGGTCCGATCCCTGGGTTGGGAAGATCCCTTGGAGAAGGGAACCGCTACCCACTCTAGTATTCTGGCCTGGAGAATCCCCATGGACAGAGGAGCCTGGCAGGCTACAGTCCATGGGGTCACAAAGAGTTGGACACAACTGAGTGACTTTCACTTGCACATTCCAGCTTGTGAGACTACAAGGTGTTTGGTCAAGAGAGATGTGGATCTGGCTCTATGCATTCTTGGGCAAGTTGCTTACTGTCTTTGAGCCTCAGTGATAGCATCAGCAATAAGGCCATAATACTCAATGTTTCACAAAGTTGTTCTGAGAATTGTATTCATTTATGTATGTGAATTGCTTGACACAATCCCTGCTAGGTTACTGTTTACAGATGTAATTGTTAAAGATGATAATAATCCTGACTCAATCCTGTGTGGTTAGAGCCAGGACTTCAGGAAGCCTTGGAGTCCAGGCCAGCAATCCAGTTTCCTCATCTAAGAAAACTGGGGCCACAGAAGACCAAGCAGGAAGAGGAACAGATCCCTGGCCAGGGGCTTTCAGGGCACTCTTTCCATCTGAGCTGTTGTTCCTGAGTTTAGAGCCTGCAGAGCAAGCGTGTATGCTGATTCTCCAAGCACTCCTCTGGGAAAAATGGTATGTGAAGCTGGGGCGCAGTTTGCACATAACAGCGCAATAAAGGCGACTTCCTGCATCCACAGCTGAGGATATACTTAAGGCACAATCCACTGCTGGCCTGCAATGTGCTGCTCTGAGCACCTCCTCTCTCTGGCTGTCCCTTCTGCTAAGTTACAGCCTGGCCCAGGAGACTTGATTGCTTCACCCTCAGAACACTCTCCTATTGGAGTTGAGGCAATGATAATACAAGTGTATCTGTAAGACTTTCCACTGTTTCCTTTACGCTGTCATATCCATGATTTCATCTGGATGAAACACTTTTTTTTTTTTTAACAGATGGAGAAACTGAGGAACAAGGAGTTAAGTAATTTATCTGAGGTCCTGGTACCAGTCACAGTATTCTCACAAAGTCTAGTGCTTATTCAACTGCTTAAAATAAAGAGTGGACATTCACTAGTTGCCTTGTGGAAGGCAGTCTCCATTCAGAATGCTCTACGAACATTAAGTCCTAGTAATTGTCACAAGCACCCTCTGTGTAGAAACTTATTATATTCTTTCCCAGATGACAGAGGTCAAGTAATTGACCCAAGGTTACAAAGCTCTAGCGGGGGGCAGAGCTAGGGTTCAAAACCAGATAGTTGGGTTCCACAATCCTCTTTGTTTTTTGACTGCACTGGGTCTTTGTTGCTGCGCATGGGCTTTCTCTAGTCGCAGCAACGGGGGCTACTCTTGGCTGCAATGCGTGGGCTTCTCTTGTTGTGGAGCACAGGCCCTAGGTGCAAGGGCTCAGTAGGTGTGGCACACGGGCTTACTTGCTCTGCAGCAAGTGGAATCTTCCCAAACAAGGGATTGAACCCATGTCCCCTGTACCACCAGGGAAGATCTCAATCCACATTCTTAATCTCTATGTCAGGATTTCTTGTGCTATGCACATTTGGGGCCAGAAAATCCTGTTTGGGGGGCCTGTTCTGTGCAATGTAGGATGTTTAACAGCATCTGTAGGCTCTGAATATTAGATGCCAGTAGCCCCCTCAACCATAGTTATAACAACCGAAAACACCTCCACACATTGCCAGATGTCATTTGGGGGGGGGGGGAGGGTAAAATCACCCCTCAGTGAGAAATACTGCTCTGTGTTATGCTCTTCTAAAATCATAATATATGCAGTGTTTTAATATAGCAACCTCTGATTTCAGACAAAATATGTTCTATAGATCTCTCTCCAAAATGAATCAACATTCAAATTCAAACCACCTTCACTGCTCACCTCCTATGCCCAGGCAATTTATAGACTATTTTAAAAATGAACTGATGCTTAGGGAACTTAAGCAACTTGCCCAGAATAACAAAGTTGGTATGTGGCAGAACAAGAATGTGAACATCTGTCTCAATCTCTGCAGACAAACGTTTCTGGTAGTATTCATTCTAAAGTGACATATTCTGTATTTTCTCAATGCTAAGATACATTTTCTCCTTCCAATTTAATAGCTTTGAAACTGAGATGCAACTGAAAACCAATGTTTGTTTCCGAAGAACTATTTTTTTTATTCTCTCCAAAGCTACAATTTAATTAAAAGTGTGTCTCACAACTAACAGCCTCTTAGAATTGAGAATTGAGGGCAGGAGCTGTGAATGTGGGAGATGCTGATGGAGTCAGATGGGAAGGAAAGAGACAGCAGTAGTGCTCCCTGCAATGGGATGTTGCCTGGTTCTCTGCCCCAGCTGTCCATCAAAACCCTGCATCCTTCCCTGCTGACCCCCATCCAGCCTTTGTGACCTAGCTCATACCACACTCCTCCAGGAAGTCTTTCCAGGTCCTCTGGCATGAAGTTCATCCTTTCTAATTTCATCTAGAGGCGTTTTTTCTTTCACAGCATTTCAGGGACATGATAGAACATAGAGCTGACTTTCTCCTCAATCATGGGTGATATTTGCAAACTTGCCTTAACAGATGAGAAGACTGAGACCCAGAGAAGGGCAGCAACTTGCTTAGCCTCTCTCTCAAGAGCACGGAAGAGAAGGGAGTGTCCAGGTTCTTCTCATCAGTGCTCAGGCTTGCTCTGGGATCGATAACCATAACCAGCTGGTTAGCTGTCACGTTAGCAGTCACTTGGCCTTGGAGAAAGTGGCATTCCATGCTGTGGTGAGGTCTGACCATGACTGTACAATAAACACCATGACATCTGAGCTCAGAGTGGTGAAATGGTTTGCTCAAGGCCCCATAACTCCCAAGTAGCAGCCCTTGGACTGGGTCTCCTCACACCAGACCTCTGCCCTTTCCCCTGTTCCTTATGGCGGGGTGGTCCAACCTTCTTTCACTCTGATGTTTCCAGGTCTTGACCAGGCCTGCCTCCACTCTCACCAGCAGGACAAGGACAGCAGCTCTTCCAGGCTTCCCTCAGAGAATTAGAACCCACCCCTCTGCTGTCACTGGGGCTGTGGTCTGCATACTCGCCCCCGCCACGCACTGCCCTCAATGATCTAACTCTTCTAGAGCTGGTTCGAATCCCGCATCCAGCACAGTGACAAGCACGGGTCCCTGCCCAAGCCCCAGACTCCAAAGCAGAGGGCCATAGGGCTGGAGGAAGTCCCCAGGCTGGTGCATTGTGACAAGTCAGCTGGGGATGACTCTGCCAGTCCTACAGGTTGTCATGAAGACTGAACTGACAATGTCTGTGAAGACCTTGGTGCACTCTCAAGTGCTACGGCAGGGTTGGGGCTGGCTGTGCAGTGTGTACAAGGACACAGCCTCTGGCTCTGGACAGACACTGACCATGTGACTGCAGGCAAATAATGTCTTTGAAATTCAGTTCTCTCATGGGGACAAAATACCAACCTCATCAAAATATGAGTCTAAATGAGATTATATACATAAAGCATATTACACGGTGCCTGGCATATAGGAGGCACTAAATAAATATTCAATTCTTCCCTAAGTATAAGCATCACTACATGAAGCACAGCAGAAATCAATACCTTAATTCTATTAATCACACTGACAAATCTTATGCTATGGGTAGGGACTCTAACATCAGTGAGAACTGAGACCACTAATGACTAAAGCACCAGCAGCCATCTTTGTGTTTAGTGATATTTCAGGAGGACTGCAAAGCTGGAAAATGAATTGCAGCCCAGAAGAAAATGTCACAATGTAATGGAGGTGAATTAACAATGCACATCTCCCTCCACACTGTTTCAGGTCTGCTCCCCTTTCCTATAAAAAGGTTCTAAAGAGGGCAATGAAAATTATATGGGCTGTGGTTTGAGAAGGGAAGGAAGAGAAGAAAAAAACAAGGCAAAAATTACTTGACTTGGAAAGGAAAGGGTAAGACGGGTGATAAATGAAGGGTATTACATGGAAGGGAAGGGTGGTGAGTCACATGCCAAGGCTGTTATTGTGGCAGGGTCTGGGGGGACCAAAGGGATCATGTCTCAAGACTTGGGACACTTTGGAAGAAAGATTATACAAATCACAGACGCTATTAATTATGATTAACAGTGACCAATGTGGGATTTGCTTTTTAGTTCAACCATATTCTCTTTTTCTAAACATGCCCAGAAACTGCAGGCCAGACTTTACCACACACCTCACCTTTGAAAGGCTCCATTCCTATGGCCAGTTCACACAGACAAGGGACTGAGGCTCAGCATCTCTTGAAGGATTCCTCTGACCAGAGGGTAATGGCCAGCTCCTAAGCATAAATTACAAGTGTTTTCATGGATTGGTCCCTAATTGCCTTTACATCTTTATCTCCAGTTTCTTTCCCCTCCCCTGAATCTTCCAGCCACTCTGAATTTTCCAGCGACCCTAGAATACATCATTTGTGCATTCATTCAACAAATATGGAGCACCAGCTACACGTCAGGCACTACTAAAGGCAGTGGGATACAACCACAGCAAACACTACAATCTCCCAGCCCTTGTAGAACTTATATTACTAATGTAGGAAGTCAATTCATTTCTAGAAAAAGGTAGGCTAGTTTCAAAATGGTCATCAGAGAAAGTTGCACTGTGGAGATAATATTTAAGCAAAAATCAGAATAGTGCAAAAAAAGAGCTAGGAGTTAATTGGGCTAACAGCTTTCAAGACTCAGCACATGTAAAGGTCGTGAACAGGCTTCTCTGAATGAGCCTGATGAATGATCACCATAGCTGGGCAGAATGAACAAGAATCAGACTAGAAAATGTGACCAGAGGTAGGCATGGACCAGGTTACATAGGGCCTTAGGGTCATGCTCAGAGTCTGGATTCTGGCCTAAGACCATTGGAAGGATCTGAGAAGAGGAGGTTCATGATAACTCTGCCTGTTACATGGAAAACAGACTTGGAGAAAAAGGTAAGTGAGAGGTGATAGGGGTTTGAACTGAGGTGGTAATAGCAGAGGTCATGAAAAGTAACTGGGAACAACTGATTCGCTTGCACTTGAGCTGGGACTTGAAGAATCAGTGGCCTAACAAATGGCCACCAGGGTCAATGACTTATCTTTGTAGACAAAACACCTGGCATAATGCTTGCCATGAAGTGTATTAAATGGAACTGGAAACAGCAACAAATCTTTTGGAAGAAAAATTTTCATGTAACTCATCTTGAGTTTTCCATTTCAGAATGCTACACAATCCTTCCAAAGATGAGAAAAATAAATATGTTGTGGAAAATAAGGAAAAGATTTAATTCCCCATACTCTTACCACCTAGAAACAAACATTAGTAATTTGATGTACTGCCTTCCACTCCAGTCTTTTCACACCCACTTTTTTTTTTTTTAAAGGTGAGGATTTCCATTCTGAGAAACAGCCTGCTCTATCAGCATTGGTTGGTCCGGATTTGACTCTCACTCCACAGCTGAATGGCCTTTTACAAGTCACTTTCAAATCTACAAAACAAGGACAGTAACACCTACTGCCTCAGGTTCCTGTGAGCGTAAATAAAATGATTCATACAAAGTGCCTAATACGACACTTGGAACATAGTAAGTGCTCAATATATAGTAGTTGCTATTAATAATAGGAAGTCCAAATCCCACAAGACACAATTATAAGGAAAGTTTTCAACATCTCATTTTTTAGGAAAAAGGCTTTGCAAACCCACAATCTAACCGCATGTACCATTCCAAAGAAAAATAATCATACCAAGAATAAGAATTTGCCAAATAAAGATGTAAGCAATACCAAATATTTTTAAAACCAAAATTTTACGGTAACAGAAAATAGCAATGTGCCAAGAACCAACCCCAGGCTCTGGCCTGTATAATAAATCTCTCTCCTATAAAGCTGACATACTTATGGGATTACCGTTTACATTAATAAGTTTTAAAGGTGGACACTGCTCACTTGCCAAGAAATGGTTCTTTCAGGCTTTCCATCTTCAGCTTTGGCTGTGTGGCAGGACAGACCACAGCACTGTCAGGCACTTCTGCTCTCCCTGGCCTCTGCCACCACCGAGTGGAGTGATCCTACACACGCTGTCCTGTTTAGTCATCTGTAAAATGAAGTGCTGTCTATACAATTCTGCTGCTCTAAAGCTTCTACAACCATGCAGATTTTAATATGTATAATACTGGTTTAAGTAAGAACTATCACTTCTTAATTAGCAATCTTAAAAACCTTATATAGCATACTGAATATCAGAATGATCATCTGGGGCTTTTTTTTTTTTTTGGTGGGGGGGTGGTGAGAGATGATTCACATTATATGGATTTATTTCTATACTAAAATAAAATTGTCACATTTTCTTTGAGAAGGAAGTAAGAGGTTAACTTAAAAAATATTCGGGGTTATGTGGTCCCATGGTACATACCATGTTCAAAGGTGGATCTTCTCTTGGCAAATGTTACTTTCTCAGTGGCTTCAAACTTATTCCAAATGGACCTCTTATTATGTTAGTGGTCAGTTTGGCTTACTTTTACATACCATTAACACTCATTAATTAGATGAGGTAATATAGGAGAAAATAAATGTTGCTGTTTTTGTAGATTCCTGCAAAAGCTGTTGCCTATCCTTTGAATTTCTACACTCAACGTTGGCCATCTACTCTTAGCTATATTCAGGGAGACGTGCTGGACCCACACAGGTTCTTGCTGGACTTACATCTAGTAGAAGATCCATCACTTGACTCAGATTTCAGGGGAGGTGAAGGTCCTAGGGAAAGTGATTCTCAGCTGAAGTCTGAAGGTGAGCAGCAAGGGTGTAAGGGTGATGACTGGAGACAAGAGCACATCTCACTCTCTTCTAGGTCTAGCTAGGGCACCACCTCCTCTAGCTGCTCAGGACCCTGCCTTCACACCGTAGGTTTTCCTGAAGCTGGGTAACTAAGTCCTGGTTTGTTCCAGGCAGTCCTGCTCTGTCGTTCTGGCACTAACTAGTAATAGTGACCCCTTACGCTATCAAAATGGCACCCCACTCCAATACTATTGCCTGGAAAAGCCCATGGACAGAGGAGCCTGGTAAGCTACAGTCCACGGGGTCGCAAAGAGTTGGACACGACTGAGTGACTTCACTTCCCTTTACACTATCAAAAGTGCCCTGGTTGGGATGATCAATGATAGGATGACCCTATCCTAGTCCTGCTCCTGGCTTGCATGTCTGGCTCCCTGACATGACTGAGCTCCCTGAGGATATGGGCTCCATCTTACCTCTAAATCCATGGCGTGGGCTTCATCTCATTCATCTTTGTATCCATGACCCGAGTCTCATGTCCGAGGCTCAATTCAGGTTGAATATCACAGACATTCAATACAATATTTGAAGTAAGAATGAAAAGCAAATATGAGACAAAGAATTAGACTTGCAATCTTTACATCATGTTAAAATCATGGTTACATCTTTCACTAGCTGTGTGGCCTTCTAATCCTTAGATTTTCACCTGAAAAATTAGGGATAATATTACCTTTTTCATAGGTAGAAAAGTTTAAAGGAGATAATTCAGGTAAAGTGCTTGAGCACAGCACTGAAATTCAGTGAGAACCTTGTTAGCAGCAGCTGCTACTGGACAATGATGAGGACAGCTCCTGCTGCTGCAACCCTGCTCTAAGAAAATAAAACTAAAACCTAACAAGTATCCAGTAGGCACTCAAGAATTGTGCACTAAACACATCTTGGCCTTATGCTAGACCAAGCTGGCAGCAGACCAGATTCTTGGATTACAAAATGCATTAAATTACAGTTTAGTGAGACTTCCCCAGTAGTGGTCCAGTCGTTAAGATTCCATGCTTCCACTGCAGGGGACACACGCTTCCACTCCAGGGTTTGATCCCTGGTCAGGGAACTAAAATCCCATGTGCCACACAGCGCGGCCAAAAAGATTTAAAAAATTACAATTTGGAAGTCAAAAGATTGGACTCTTTTAAGTTCAGTTTAAACAATAACAGAAGAAAAACCCACCTCATATCCACAAGCAGCACAGAACACAGAACACAGAAGCACTACCTGGCCACATTTTAGACATGTTAATTAACAGCATTTAAACGTCATCTTTGTTAGAACCATGCCCTCTTTTAAAAGTTATTTTTCTGTAAGCATGCCAACTTGGATATTTGGGCCCATCTCCTCTCTTTTTGAACTGTCAGCCTCTCAAGTTTTATGTGATTAATGTATATAGAGAAAATTAGAAAAGGCTTCAGATTGAGTCAACAGTAGTTTTCTTGATCCCTCAATTATAATATCCTTTTTGCGGTATATCCTTGTTGAACATTTGGAATGAATTAGAACTTTAAACTTCCAGATGTTTAAACTACTACTGTAAATTCAAACTCATTAAAAAGGGCAGATTTACTACCTCTACTTAGTTTTGAAGTCTGTTGTTCACCCTGTCCAAATAATTTATGAAACCAAATACAGTGGTAAGTAGTGTATTCTATTTATATAGTATTCATGGTAAGAAATAAGGGGCATGTAAAGAGGTCTGGAAATTAACTGCCATTTTAGCCAACCTATAGATCACACTTGTTGTTGTTTCTAAGCTAGTAATTGTTTCCTGAAACTGATCTAGAAGACTTTTATGCTAATCTGTACTAAAAATTACTTTGCTTTTTCTGGCCACAAAAAGCTGGCTACAGAGGAACATTTGATTACAGCAGAAGACAGCTGCACCCAGTCTCATGAAGTAAATGGACCTGGATCTACAGTCCTTTGTGGTAGTGCCTTGGCAGCCAAACAAAGGTGGCAGCATTTCTACACCTAGTTTGTAAAGTCTCCGAAGTTTTGAGCTTCACTTTTTTTTTTTTTTAACAAGGAACCCATATTGACTATAATGAGCACATTTTTAGAGATGCTGAATGCTGGCAATGGATAAAGCAAGAACATGAAAGAAGCCCATTCCTAAAGCAAATATTTCTTTTACAAATCTTAAGAATGAAGTGGCTTTCACAATCAATTTTAAGACTGAAGGACTGGATTGAAGTACCTAGTTCTGGCATTTATTAGCTATATAATCTGGGGCAATTCATTTACCTCTGTGAACTTAATTTCTCAACTGAAAAATGGGGATAATTCTTGCCTGAATTTTTTTTTAGAACTTGAATGATATATAATCAAGGTGCCTTGTGAGTTCTAAAATATATAAATATTAAAAACATTCCAAGTATAATTTTTGTATGTTTAATGAATTACTTTAAACAGCACTTAAAAAGTAGCTATCTCTAATATGAAATAAAAACCAGATCCAACTAAGTTACTGCAGAGGAACTGGTCTCAAGAGGGGTGGGAAGTGGGGTCTCTTTCAACTTAATCAATTATCACTTACTTCATGGGGTAATTGCTAAGAGTTAAGTAAAAATTACAAAAAATTATCAATAAAGTATTTGTTCTCATTAATTTACAGGTAACAAATCCTATGTTAGGCTTTAACTTTTTATCCCCCAAAATAGAGTGGATATGTCAAAAGCAAAAATTCCTCCAATTATATATGCTAAATCTTGAATATATTTCCTAGTATCTTTTAAAAATTGTTTTGATATGATATACAATCTTTTAAAAATTACACAAAGTTTTTATGGATACCCTATGTCATTTTCTTTTAACTTCAGTAATACGATGCACTTAACTCTGTGAGGTATGTTTGTGCGTGTGTGTGCAGTTGTAAGTACAACTGTAGCCCCATGGGCCAGCTCTAGGCTGTAAGTTCTGTAAGAAGCACATCTGTCATTGCCAGCAGTTAAGCACACAGAAGCCTGGCACACAATAAGTATTCAACTAATATTTGTGGAATAAATACTGACTACATCAACTACACCAACCAAAATCAGATTGATTTTATTCTTTGCAGCCAAAGATGGAGAAGCTCTACACAGTTAGCAAAAACAAGACTGGGAGCTGACTGTGGCTCAGATCATGAGCTCCTTATTGCCAAATTCAGACTTAAACTGAACAAAGTAGGGAAAACTACTAGACCATTCAGGTATGATCGAAATCAAATCCCTTATGATTATACAGTGGAAGTGACAAATAGATTCAAGGGATTAGGTATGATAGACAGAGTACCTGAAGAACTATGGATGGAGGTTCGTGACATTGTAGCGGAGGCAGGGATCAAGACCATCCCCTAGAAAAAGAAATGCAAAAAGGCAAAATGGTTGTCTAAGGAGGCCTTACAAATAGCTGAGAAAAGGAGAGAAGCCCTAAAGGCAAAGGAGAAAAGGAAAGATATACCCATTTGAATGCAGAGTTCCAAAGAATAGCAAGAAGAGATAAGAAAGCCTTCCTTAGTGATCAATGCAAAGAAATAAAGGAAAATAATAGAAGGGGAAAGACTAGAGATTTCTTCAAGAACATTAGATACGAAGGGAACATTTCATGCAAAGATGGGCACAATAAAGGACAGAAATGGTATGGACCTAAGAGAAGCAGAAGATATGAAGAACAGGAGGCAAGAATACACAGAAGAACTATACAAAAAAGATCTTCACGACCCAGATGATCACGATGGTGTAATCACTCACCTAGAGCCAGACATCCTGGAATGTGAAGTCAAGTGGGCCTTAGGAAGCATTACTACAAACAAAGCTAGTGGAGGTGATGGAATTCCAGTTGAGCTATTTCAAATCCTAAAAGATGATGCTGTAAAAGTGCTGCATTCAATATACCAGCAAATTTGGAAAATGCAGCAGTGGCCACAGGACTGGCAAAGGTCAGTTTTCATTCCAATCCGGAAGAAAGGTAATGCCAAAGAATGCTCAAACTCCTGCACAATTGCACGCATCTCACACACTAGCAAAGCAATGCTCAAAATTCTCCAAGCCAGGCTTCCACAGTACATGAATCTTCGGTGAACTTCCAGATGTTCAAGCTGGATTTAGAAAAGGCAGAGGAACCAGAGATCAAATTGCCAACATCTGTTGGATCATTGAAAAAGCAAGAGAGTTCCAGAAAAACATCTACTTCTGCTTTATTGACTATGCCAAAGCCTTTGACTGTGTGGATCACAACAAACTGTGGATTTCTTAAAGAGATAGGAATACTAGACCACTTGACCTGCCATCTGAGAAATTTGTATGCAGGTCAAGAAGCAACAGTAAGAACTGGACATGGAACAACAGACTGGTTCCAAATAGGAAAAGGAGTATATCAAGGCTGTATATTGTCACCCTGCTTATTTAACTTATATACAGAGTACCTCATGAGAAATGCTGGGCTGGATGAAGCACAAGCTGGAATCAAGAATGCTGGGAGAAATATCAATAACCTCAGATATGCAGATGACACCACCCTTATGGCAGAAAGCAAAGAACTAAAGAGCCTCTTGAAAAAAGTGAAAGAGGAGAGTGAAAAAGTTGGCTTAAAGCTCAACATTCAGAAAACTAAGATCATGGTCCTATCTGGTCCCATCAGGTCCCATCACTTCATGGCAAATAGATAGGGGAACAGTGGAAACAGTGACAGACTTTATTTTTTGAGCTCCAAAATCACTGCAGATGGTGACTGTAGCCAAGTTAAAAGACGCTTGCTCCTTGGAAGAAAAGTTATGACCAACCTAGACAGCATATTAAAAAGCAGAGACATTACTTTGCCAACAAAGATCTGTCTAGTCAAGGCTATGGTTTTTCCAGTAGTCATGTATGGATGTGACAGTTGGACTATAAAGAAAGCTGAGCGCCGAAGAACTGATGATTTTGAACTGTGGTGGTGGAGCAGACTCTTGAGAGTCCCTTGGACTGGAAGGAGATCCAACCAGTCCATCTGAAAGGAAATCTGTCCTGAATATTCCTCAGAAGGACTGATGCTGAAGCTGAAACTCCAATACTTTGGCCACTTGATGAGAAGAACTGACTCACTGGAAATGACCCTGATGCTGGGAAAGATAGAAGGCGGGAGGAGAAGGGGATGACAGAGGATGAGATGGTTGGATGGCATCATTGACTCAATGGACGTGAGTTTGAGTAAGCTCTGGGAGTTGGTGGTGGACAGGGAGGCCTGGCGTGCTGCAGTCCATGGGTCGAAAAGAGTTGGACACAACTGAGCGACTGAACTGAACTGATTCATTGGAAGGACTGATGCTGAAGCTGAAACTCCAATACTTTGGTCACCTGATGTGAAGAGCTGACTGATTAGAAAAACCCTGATGCTGACAAAGATTGAAGGCAGGAAGAGAAGGGGACAATAGAGGATGAGATGGTTAGATGGTATCACTGACTCAATAGACATGAGTTTGAGCAAGCTCCAGGAGATGGTAAAAGACAAGGAAGCCTGGTGTGCTGTAGTCTATGGGGTTGCAAAGAGTCAGACACGACTGAGTGACTGAACTGAACACCAACCTCTATCTAATCTTGCAAAAATGATAATCTCTGTTTCATCTATGAAGAGACTACCATAGACTCAATCTACCTTCCAAGACCAGAGTTTATGAAGATGCTTAACAAATCAGGGTTTTCAAGCTTCTAATAAATTCCTCAATTAACTTGGAGAACATACATAAATTATGAAAACAAGTGGTGGGCATCTTAAAAGCTTAACCAATGCTTGCTACATGTTTTGCATGAATTATTATAGCACACTGAAAACCGGGCCCTATTTTACAGTTCTGGTCATAACGATGAGGAGTCTATTATCCTTATCCTTTCTGAGCCAGCCTTGTGACTTGTTTTGACCAAAATATGTGGTGAAAGTGACGTTCTGTGAGTTCTGGAGCCCATACTTTGAAGCTATTGCCTTTGCCTTCTTGTACTCTGAGACCAGAAGTGTTAGTAGCTCAGTCGTGTCCCATTCTTTGTGATCCCATGGACTGTAGCCCACCAGGCTCCTCTGTCCATGGAATTCTCCAGGCAAGAATACTGGAGTGGGTTGCCACACCGTTTTCCAGGGAATCTTCCCAACCCAAGGATTGAACCTGGGTCTCTCGCATTGCAGACACTGTTTACTGTCTGAGCCACCAGGTAAGTCCCTATAACCATGCCACAAGCCCAAAATAAAAGACCACATGGACAGGCCCAGTTGTCCCATCTAGGCCCCCAACCAATCTGCCAACTGAATGAAGAGCCCAGATGAGATTAGCAAAAGAACTATTGAAAACTGGTGGTTTAGCTTTTTTTCTTTTCTTTTTAAGCCACTAAGTTTTGGGATACCGTTAAGTAGTAATAGATGATTGATGATAAATTATCTAATTCTCATAGCGCAGCCTGTGGTTTTACAGTTGAGGAAATATACCCAGATTACACAATCTGCCAAGGTCAAACTGCTACTTAAGTGTCCTAAGAACTAGATGCAGCTATTAAAAGGCCTGCTCTGTGTCTCCTCCTCTGTTATCCTGCCATCGTAACCTGAACAGTTCTGTCAAGGACAGAGGTACCTCTTAGAGCTTTGGGTATTAGAAAAACCCTGTTATCATTTTTATAGCTTGCATGGGTAATGTGTCCTGATTTGACACATCTGCCCTGTTTGTCTACAAGAAGGAAATGCACTACTATCAGTTCAGTTCAGTTCAGTCGCTCAGTCGTATCCAACTCTTTGCAACACCATGATTCGCAGCACGTCAGGCCTCTCTGTCCATCACCAACTCCCGGAGTTTATTCAAACTCATGTCCATTGAGTTGGTGATGCCATCCAGCCATCTCATCCTCTGTCATCCCCTTCTCCTCCTGCCCCCAATCCCTCCCAGCATCAGGGTCTTTTCCAATAAGTCAACTCTTCCCATCAGGTGGCCAAAGTATTGGAGTTTCAGCTTTAGCATCAGTCCCTCCAATGAACACCAAGGACTGATTTCCTTTAGAACGGACTGGTTGGATCTCCTTGCAGTCCAAGGGACTCTGAAGAGTCTTCTCCAATACCACAGTTCAAAAGCATCAATTCTTCGGCACTCAGCCTTCTTCACAGTCCAACTCTCACATCCATACATGACCACTGGAAAAACCATAGCCTTGACTAGACGGACCTTTGTTGGCAAGGTAATGTATCTACTTTTTAATATGCTATCTAGGTTGGTCATAACTTTCCTTCCAAGGAATAAGCGTCTTTTAATTTCATGGCTGCAATCACCATCTGCAGTGATTTTGGAGCCCCCCAAAATAAAGTCTGACACTGCTTCTGCTGTTTCCCCATCTATTTCTCATGAAGTGAAGGGACCAGATCCCATGATCTTTGTTTTCTGAATGTTGACCTTTAGGCCAACTTTTTCACTCTCCTCTTTCACTTTCATCAAGAGGCTCTTTAGTTCCTCTTCACTTTCTGCCATAAGGGTGGTGTCATCTACATATCTGAGGTTATTGGTATTTCTTCCGGCAATCTTGATTCCAGCTTGTGCTTCTTCCAGCCCAGTGTTTCTCATGATGTATTCTGCATAGAAGTTTAACCAGGGTGACAATATACAGCCTTGACATACTCCTTTTCCTATTTGGAACCAGTCTGTTGTTCCATGTCCAGTTCTAACTGCTGCTTCCTGACCTGCATATAGGTTTCTCAAGAGGCAGGTCGGGTGGTCTAGTATTCCCATTTCTTTCAGAATTTTCCACAGTTTGTTGTGATCCACACAGTCAAAGGCTTTGGCATAGTCAAAGCAGAAATAGATGTTTTTCTGGAATTCTCTTGCTTTTTCCATGATCCAGCGGATGTTGGCAATTTGATCTCTGGTTCTTCTGCCTTTTCTAAAACCAGCTTGAACATCTGGAAGTTCACATATTGCTGAAGCCTGGCTCGGAGAATTTTGAGCATTACTTTACTAGCGTGTGAGATGAGTGCAATTGTGCGGTAGTTTGAGCCTTCTCTGGCATTGCCTTTCTTTGGGATTGGAATGAAAACTGACCTTTTCCAGTCCTGTGGCCACTACTACTATCAGTAACACCCGGCAATTGGCAAAGACACTCTCATCCTGTTTTCTGAAGCTCAAACAGCACTAACTTATCCCAACATAAACAATTCAATGTCTCTGCAATATTTATTCATTTACATTTTAGCCAGCAACAATTATGCAAAAATTAACTATATCAGGGGTCATATAACATATTTTAAAAGTTAGATAAATCTTACATTTAATAACTTCACAATTCAAATGGTTTTTTTAAAGAACTTATCTTCAATTGTGATGGTGATATTTTTGAAAAGAGAATTTTACCACAAGAATCTGTTTTGTCCCCACCAAAAAAAAAATCTGAACTTTACACAAAATTCACATTTTATTTAGGTTGAAATAAACTATACAAAATTGATTTTCTTCACCAAAAATAACAGCAATATTTTCTGTATTATTCCTAAACTACAAAACACTTATTTTTGTAGGCTTTCTAGGCTTTGCTTGTAAATCAAGATGAGGCAGTAGATACAGTCATGGAAAAAGCCAGAAGAAAACAGACAAATCAGCTGTCAGTATCCATGGCCTCTGATCCTTTCTTGACCATGAAACTGAAATGTTCAACATATACCTGCCAAAAAGCTTACAAAGACGTAGGCTCAATAAAGGAATGTAAACAGCAATACCAGATGTGGAACAACAATGGCAGGCTCTTCCATTCAAATTTTAACTTCATTTGATAAAGAGAAAATCTACACCGAAATCCTTGTTGGACAAGCTTACACGTTTCTCTTAGAGTCTGATAATTTTCTTAACTGTCCTTTATAGATTTTTAATAGCATACTTATAACTCCTACTATTCAAAAGTCAGTCATGAGCTTCACTGTAACATTTTACAAAATGCATTCCTTCTTCCCATACCTTCTCTAATTTTATTTTTTCAAAGATCTGATAACTTAATACCTGACAATTTGATCCACAGTGATAAACGTAATGTCTAAAATCACTTAACTAAAACAATTCCAAAGTGCCATTAGCAGAGATCACATAAAACTGTAATATGGTACTTTCAATGCTATCTTCTGGAAGAACAGTTAGGTCTCCAAAGCATGGGCATTTGAACAGGCCATTTAAACAGGCAGATTATCAATGACTAATATACTCAATGGGAGGCCTACAGGTCAAGATATTCAGTGATTAAGTGGCCTACCCTTAAAACTTTTCTGTAAGATATTTTAAAATTTCTTACATTTTTTTTTCAAATATCAAATATAAGAGAAAGTCTAGGTTAAAAGTCTCTTAGGTATTTTCAATGGTTTCTGAATTATCTGTAGGAAGCTCTGACTTACTTGTATACAGTTTGATATATGTATCCACCATTAAATCCAAATCATGTTTTATATCAAAATTTATGTTAAGCAAAGCCAAGTTACTTGATCTTTGATCTGTCAAAGTGTTCCTCAAGTATGCTTTGAGACGCTTTCGCCCATTTTCATAGCGTTCATTCTCAACTTTCATCACAGGAAGAATACATAGGACCTTCAGCAATGCATAAACATTAGGAAAAAACTTGATGTCTGGTAGATGAAGGGCTTCATAAATAGTGGATGGAAGTTCTATATCTTTCCCTCTGTGTTTCCATTTGATTCTCCAACAATGCAGCTCAGCAGAGAGTGTGTCAGGATTAGGTAAGTCACTTCGGTACATGTCAGCATGGTGCTCCTCTGATGTATTGAATTTGAGCTGTCCCATGACAGAGGGTACCAGGGATAAGCATTTAAGCGCTTTGAGGTGCTGTTCTGAGAATATATCTTTCAGTTCCTGAATAATGTGTTCCACAGTTGGAACACTTAGAGTTTCTTTATAGTAACTCTCAGAGGTTAGCTGAGATTCCAGGTTACTGTGCTGAGCTCTGCGAAATTTCCCTGGGAGTTTCATCTGAATATCAAGTTTGGTTGCCAAATTTGTGGCTTCCTCAAACCAAAATTCATGATAAACTTCAATATTTTCCATCACTTCATTTAGTGAATGTAACACTGCAGTCAAGCTACTGGCTGCAAAAAAGACATCAGAGGTTTGCCCCTGAAGATTTTTCCCAAAAGCTCTTGTAAAAGATAAAACATTTTTAAGAACAACAATGGTAACGATGAAATCAAAATCTGTTACCGCACTACAGAGCACAAATGCTCGGCCAGCTATACAGTTAGTCCATCTAACATTTGTGTCACTATTTATACCATCTAAACATAAAACAAGTGCTTGCAGGAGGTCCACTAAGATTTCAAAAGCATCATGCCTGCCTGTCCACTGAGAATGGCAAATTTCCTTCAGTTCTTTGCCCCTTTCTTCATTGTTCTGAAAGAGGAGAGAAATTACATTTTCAAGCTCTAAAAGCAGTTGTGGTGATCGATGAAAAAAAGAACAAACTTCCTCAATTGTTCCTAATGCAACAGATACTCCCATAACAGGCACTGATTTTGCCAACCACATATTTAAGGCACAGGAAGAGCAGAGTGTGTAGATAGCTTGGGGATATTTCTCTAAAAGTCTAGAAGCAACAACTTTCATTTTGGATGAAAATCCACTAGATACAATGTAAGCCTGGCCACGACAGTACTCCATGTTTAATCCCCATTTCTCAGTTATTGTAGTGTGAAATTTCACAGCCAAAATTTCTGCATCAGCTTCATAAGGCAGGAAGCCTACAAATTCCTCTCTCAGGTTGTGAGCTTCGTCGACAAACCTCACCAACACAGGCAGGTGCTCTTCCCCTGCTATGTCCACCACATCATCAGTGATGATGGAAAAGAAGTGAGAATCTCTCACTTCCCTCAGGGTTTCTTCCCGAATGCAGCTCTCACAGATCTCCAGCATCTGTTTCTGCTGTGTTTTGGAACAGAACAATGTGTTAACTGCTGTTGTCTCAAAGCGCTTTCTCAGAACCTCTTCACCAGAATTGATCCGGCACTCTAGCAGTGCTTGAAAGTTATCAGGAGTAAAAAGACCTTCTGGGATTTCATCAGTTTCATGTCCATCCAGAGGTATGTTTTGTTTTCCCATAAGAATCAAAATTTCAAATAAAGATTTTAAATATTCTTTGTTTTCCTTCTCTTCAAGAGTTAAAGGTAAAATGTCTTCATCCTGCTCTTCACCCGCTTCTTCTGCACTGGGATTCTGAGCATTGCTGTTGTTTATTTCCTTATGTTTTGGTTCCTGTTCAGAAGTTTCATCAACTGGAAAACAAAGAATTAATTTTATAAACAGGTTCATAAGGAATCATACAAACAAAAAATTACATATTTGACTGGTTAAATATTTAAAATTCACAAATTCATTCATTCAACACTCACGAGACACCTACTAGACCACAGACGAGGATGCAGAGATTAAGTTAAGACACTCTAGTGGAGGAGACAAATACTCTGAATGAATATATATTCATCCTACATGTCAATGCTATTATGAGAGGAACAATTTCTTATAAATTTAAGAAAGCACATTACATATACAGAGTAATAACAGACAGTTCACGCCGTCACAAAAAGGACTTGAAGGACTAATATTTACTGAGGCACTGTGTTGTCCTCTTATATGTAGCAGACTGCTCCCTCTACAGGCATGTTATCAACCCCATTTACAAATGAGGACAGTAAATAATTGCCAAGGTCACAGATAGAGGTGAAAATTCAAATCCAAGCTTGTCTGGCTCCAAGGTCCATGCTGACACTTTTAAGCAATACTTTTATATGGGAGATGAGACAATATACTACAAACTATATTCATGCAATTTCTAGGGCTCTATTAGTATATTATTAATAGAAATCTCAGCATAATCTCTTCATATGTGGATGGGAGAACTGAGGCCCTGAGGTTAAGGGTTCTGACTGTACTCATACTCACAACCCTGTAAGTCCTGGCCCCTGTGGCCCCTTTTTTAACCATCATGGGTTCGTAGAAGTTCCAACCACAAAATGAATGTGTAGTTCCCCAAATCCGGCACCCTGTTTCAAGGCACAGAATATCCTTCACTCCTTTCTTTGCCTGACTCCATGTCTCTTCATCTATAAAGGAGGAAAGTAATAGTACTTACCTCAAGGCTACTGTGAGAATTACATGAATTAATATATGCAAAGCTCTTAATGACTTGGCACACAGTAAGCACTCAGTAAAAAGTTATGTTAATAATAGAAGTAGTAGGAAGAGATACGAAAGGAAGATTAAAAGTAAAAATTGATAAGAACAAAAACCCCTCTAGTTCTCATTCTTTGGTTACACAGCTCAGGCATCAGCACCTGGAGAACAGCTACTGTGACTCCTACTGTCCGTAAAGCCAAGTATCTCAACAGCACTTATTCTTTAAATATTTACCAAGAACTTAGTATGTACCACCAGAGAAGGTGATGGCAACCCACTCCAGTGTTCTTGCCTTGAGAATCCCAGGGATGGCGGAGCCTGGTGGGCTGCCGTCTATGGGGTCGCACAGAGTCAGACACGACTGAAGCGACTTAGCAGCAGCAGCAGCAGCAGCAGTATGCACCACAGGTTGCATGGACAGAGATTCGGCTCCTTTCCTTCCCTACAATGAGATACTCTGCCTTGTGCCCTACCACACTGGGAGCACCTAGTAGAAAGAGAGAAGGCCAAGTGCGTGGCATAGTGATACTCAATAAAGACTAACTGAGCTAAGATTTTATCTCACAGACAATTCCAGACCACAGGACAATGCCTACCACACTCTTACATCATTCTCACAATAGGTTTTTGGACATAAAACATATTTATTTGTCCTTACCAGGTCAAGGCCTTTTAAAAAGGCATTCAGAAGTTGAGTCATTAACACTATCACTTACTTTTTTTCTGTTTCAGTGTCCTGATTTCATCTTCACTCTAAATGATAAGAAAAAAAGAAAAAAATATCTTTAATAAAACTGAACTCCAGTATATCATCACAGATTCAAGTAAAAAGCATATTATGAGTCAAATTTAATTCTTTTTTTTTTTTGGCCATGCCATGCAGCATGTGGAATCTTAGTTTCCTGACCAGGAATTGAACCTGTGCCCCCTGCAGTAGAAGTGTGAGATCTTAACTACTGGACCACCAGGGTAGTCCCAAATTTAATTCTTTCAAGAGCATAAATTCTTCATAAAGAATATATTCTTCAAATAGACAGATGACAAGAAAAATAGAATAATCTGCTAATGACTCCAAGTTTATAATAAAATACTAGAGGGTAAAGAATACATCGTTTAACTTACTTTATACCTAATCATCATAATTTGGGGTTACAAGTATGTGCTGGCTAATAAAAGGCATGAACGTATATGATGGCATTTAAGGTCAAACTCAAGGTTCATAAATCATGTCCCTCTCCCCAGTTTAACTCCAGGGGATGTCATGTAAAACGGAGTTGCTGGAGTCCAGAACCTAACACAAAAGCTGTGAGAAATCTCTGAGAAGCAGAAAGTGACAATGCCAAAATGGAAAAGAAATGGATATAAACAGCAGAGAGAGCCAAGTGGCATCTTCAGGCTTAGACTGAGGGAGAACTTTCCAAATGTGTCCTTTTCTCGCTCTAACCCACTACACATGACTGAGCGACTGAACTGAACTGAACCCACTATAATTATTAGCTCACAACCTACCCCATTACTATTGTAGGGCATGAAAGCAGCAGTACCAGTGACAGCTAGAGACAGCAGGGTACCTGCTGGGCAGCACAGGACATAGTACTGGTAAAATGTCAGCAGGTTAGCCAGTCTGGAACATTCTCTCCTTATCCTATGGGCTGTGGAGTTACAAGGATGGCAGATCCGGAAGTGAGCCTGCTGTATGATATCTGAGGTTCTTTGAGGGGCAGAGAACAGGAATTGATAGTTACAGGATGGGAAGTGATTGAGCTCCTCACCCTTGCTTCATATTACTAAGAAGAAAGCTGATGTGCAGTGTTAGCACTCATTTATGAGAGGTCCCAAAAAAAAAACAGAGCAGAAGAAAAGCATGAAGAAATAAAAACTGAGAATTCCTCAGAACTGTACAATATAAGTCTGGATAAGAAAAAAACCTCACATTCAGATATAGTTTAGTCAAATTTGAAATATCAAACATAAAGAAAATATTTAAAGGAGAAAAATGCATTCACTAAAAAGGAACATGAGACTGGCATTGACGTCAACAGCAATAATGGATGAAAAAAATCGAATCTAGCAGAAACCAATAAAATAGCTCATAAGTACAGCAATCAGTGATAAAACTCACTACTGTTTCTTTGAAAAGACTATTAAAGTAATTTTAGGAGCAGAGAAAGGCAAGCAGCCTAAAACTCTAGGTGAAGCTCATAAAGTTTTGTAAACATATAAAGCACAAGAAGAAAGAGAAACAAATAAATAAACAGAAATGATAATCAAAATATTCCCTCATCCACCCAAAGCCCTCTGATGGTTTTACCAAGTTCAACCTAACTTTCAAGAGCAGACAATATCTACCTTATACAAGTTTTTCTAGGGAAATTAAAAGAAAAAAAAAGAAAAGTTATCTAACTCATTTTATGAGGCCAATGGATCCCTGATATCATAACTGTGTAAGAAGAATACATGAAAAGAAATTACAGGCCAAGACTTACAAATGCAAAACTGACCAACTAAATCTAACAGTATATGAAAATGAAAAGAAATATACTGCAATCAATTAGGCAAAGATGGTTCAACATCAGCAAATCCATCAATGTTATCACTAAGCATTAAAGAAGGGGGGAAGAAAGAACAGATACAATGAAAATATTGATAAGTTCCATAAGTTAAGACAAAAAAAAACCTCTGAATATGAGAACTAAAAGAAAATAAAGGGTATTTCTTTAACTTGATAAAAAAAATTACCTAACAATACCAATGGTAACATCACACTTAATGAAACAAGACAAGTGTACCAGCCATGACATTCCTGGGACTACTCAATATAGTACTAGAGATGATCCTGACCAAATAATAATACAGGCAACAGAAAACATTAAAATTGGAAGACTGAAAGAAGAGGCAAATCTGTCCTTATTTACAGATGATACAATCAACTACATAGAAAACCCAGTAGACTATTAGAATTAATCTAAAAAAAAAGGATCTTCAAAATTGCTGGAGGAACTTTGCTGGTGGCCCAGTGGTAAGAATCCGCCTTGCCATGCAGGTAGCACACGTTTGACCTCTACTTGGGGAACGAGGACCCCACATGCCACAGAGCAACTAAGCCCTTGTGCCACAACAACTGAGGCTGCACACCACAATTACAGAGAGTCCGTGGACCACACTAAAAGACCCTGCACAATGCAATGAAGATCCCATGAGCCTCAACTAAGACCCAACACAGTCAAACAAATAAATAAGTTTTTAACTGGTGGAAACACTCTCTTAACCAGAAATACATAATCTTACCGTAACTTAGCAAGTAATTAAGGAAGGATGTACACGTTCTCTTCTAAAGAACAACAAAAATCCTGACAATTTTTCAAAATTTTTACTTTCTGCACTTCTAAATTATTATAATTTTTTTTTTTAGTATTTATTTACTTGGCTGCATGGAATCGTAGTTGCAGCACACGAGATCTTTAATCTTCACTGCAGCATGTTGTTTAGCTGCTCAACTCTTTTTGACCCCATGGGCTGTAGCCCACCAGGGTCCTCTGACCTGAATACTGGCGTGGGCTGCCATTTCCTTCTCCAGGGGATCTTCCTGACCTAGGGATCAACCTGAGTCTCCTGAAAGTCTCCTGTATTACAGGCAGATTCTTTTACCACTGAGCCACACTGCAGCATGCAAAATCCTTTAGCTGCGTGTGGCATGTGGGATCTACTGGGCCCCCTGCTTTGGAAGTGAGGAGTCTTACCCCCTGGACCACCAGAGAAGTCCTGTTTTGAAACTATTTTAATAGTCTTTTCAAAGAACTAGTAGCTTTGTCAATGACTGCTCTGGTACTTGATAGCTATTTTATTGTTTTTTTTTCCATTCATGGATATGACTAATTAACACTGTAAAAATATTAATTCAAAGTATTTACAATGAAAATCTCAACAGAATTTCTAGAATATGACAAAAGGATTCTCAAATTCACATGGCAGAATAAAAGTCTACAAATAGCTAAGACAATTTTGAAAAGGAAGGCTTAAGAAATCACTCTCTTTGAAAATGATATAATATAAAGCAATGTAAGGGGCAGCATCTTATCCAGACTGATTAACAGACTATGTTAGGAAAACTTGATCCCTATAAATAGAAAGGTAAATTAGATCTCTACTGGACACTATACAAATTCAAATGGATCAAAGATCTGATTACGAAAGGTAAATATAGAAGAAAATGAGGAAAACTAGATAAATATTATCTTTAAAAAGCACATAGCCAATGGACTGAAATGACTCATTAAGTACAGGAGCACGGATACAAAATGGAGGAAGGTGAGGAATGGGAATGGTTATAAGGAAAAAAAATAAGGGGCTTCCTGGTGGCAATGGTGACAGAAAGCCATGGCCCGAGGAGTCTGAGTAATTTCATTTTGTTCATTTGAGGCCAACAAAAAACAGGTAGGTTTTAAGGATATCAAAGGTTTATAAAAAACATGCACAAAGATGTCACATAGAGAGACTTAAAAGCTTTTATAAACCTTGTCAGTACTTAATAATGATGGAATCCTTATCTCTAGTAAAAATACCCATGTCTTAACTTTCACTCTTTCCCTTCTTAATCCCTTTGTGCCAAAATATTCTAGAAATATACTTCAGTCCCACTTTACCACAAAGGAAGAGGTGAGTTTTTTTTCCAGCTTCCCTGGAAGAAAATGATTTAGTAGCCCATAATTAACAGCATGAAATTAACATGAAATTAAAAGATGCTTACTCCTCAGTTATGACCAACCTAGACAGCATATTAAAAAGCAGAGACATTACTTTGCTGACAAAGGTCCATCTAGTCAAGGCTATGGTTTTTCCAGTAGTCATATATGGATGTGAGAGTTGGACTATAAAGAAAGCTGAGTGCCGAAGAATTGATGCTTTTGAACTGTGGTGTTGAAGACTCCTGAGAGTCCCTTGGACTGGAAGGAGATACAACCAGTCCATCCGAAAGGAAATCAGTCCTGAATATTCATTGGAAGGACTGATGCTGAAGCTACAACTCCAATACTTTGGCCACCTGATGCAAAGAGCTGACTCATATGAAAAGACCCTAATGTTGGGAAAGATAGAAGGTAGGAGGAGAAGGAGCCAACAGAGGATGAGATGGTTGGATGGCATTACTGACTCAATGGACATGAGTTTGAGTAAACTCTGGTAGTTGTTGATAGACAGGGAGGCCTGGCATGCTACAGTCCATGCGGTGGCAAAGAGTCAGACATGACTGAGCAACTGAACAGAACTAAACTGAATTAACAGCATACTTTGGCCCAAGTCAACAAGTATCAACTGGCTAAATTTGAGGAAGATTTTCCAAAGCAAATACTAAAACAAACTAAATATCTTAGGTCCATGCTACTTCAATAACCATGGCATTAATCCCCCATAATGCTACACCTGATATAGAGAGTAACTTGGTTCAATGTTAACATGAATGCATCTATACTACATTTCATAATATTATAGAAGATAGAAAAGCTGGAGGAAGCACACTGACATACCAATTCTTTTATTCGTTTTCTGTGTCTACTATGTGGATTATTCAAATGGCTGGTAAGATCGAATATTGTTGGTATGGCATTATCTCGGAGAACTGTCCTGTAAGGACTCTGAAAAAGAAAAATGCATCAATGCAGAAACAGTCCTTAAAAATACATTACACACAAACAAAATTGTTAATGATTTCCCCAGTACTACTTCAACTCCAATTCTAAAGTGTAGAGACTTGCAGAATTGATGATGTCAGTCCAGATCAGCTAACTATTTCTAACTCCTTTTACATTTGTCCTTCTGGCCAACTTATAAATGAAGGAACTGAACTGATGATAGGCATAAAAAGTAGAATGTATTTGTATTATATATATATTTTTCTAATTCAATCTTCCCGCTACTTTTCTGTTCTTCCATGAGCCTACAAAGCAAAGCAGGCACAGAAGTTTCTCAAATAAGCTATCCTCTTATACAATTCATAGTAACTCTTCCCTCCTTTACCTGCCATTCACGCCTCTTTTGCTACTATTACTGAGAAGCATTAAGGCACTGTGAAATAATACTGATGAGGACCCAAGAGACCAAGAGCTTCCCTGGTGGCTCAGACAGTAAAGAATCTGTCTGCAATGCAGGAGAACCAGGTTTGACCCCTGTGTTGGGAAGATCCCCTGGAGAAGAGAATGGCTACCGACTCCAATATTCTTGTCTGGAGAATTCCATAGACAGAGAAGCTGGTGGGCTACAGTTCATGGGGTCAAAATGAGCGCACACTACTGATCGACTAATACTTTCAGAGGAGGCTTAGGGGCTAGCCCTTAATCTACCAGTGACTCACTCTGAGACCCTGGACAAATACTTTTCCTTTCTAGACTCAGTTTCTTCTTTTGAATAAAACTCAGGTATTGAATTAGATGAAGTTATTCACACACTAATGATCATAAAGCTGACCATTTCAGTTACCCAACCACTTATACTTTTTCATAATTGACTCATTTTTTTAACTAACAAAATCTTAAGGAATAAAAACTATAAAATAATGATTTGATGAGCTAGTTATATTTTTAACACATATTACAAAATTTAAGATAAAAACTGATTCATGTACCACTTGATACCACTCATATGCCACAAGTTATACACATAATCACATTTTTGCAAACACTGAACCAGGTATTTCTAAATTTCCTTCTAATTATAATATTCTTGTCACTGAAGGGTGACCATTCTCTATCCTTATAAACTAATTCAATCTGACTAGAAACTGAATGCAAATTTAGATGGCGACAGTCTCCCACAGCCAGCAAGACCAGAGGTCAGGTAGGGACAAGAAGTTTATTAAGAGGTAGAGTAACAGATGAATAACTGCTACTACATTCCCTTAGCTAGTCCAAAGAAACTGTGCCTTCCCAAATTTGCACTGATAAAAACAAAACACCCTTCAGTTTAAAAAGCTTTTGTGGGAGCACTGATTGTTTCAAAGCTAATAAAGCACATTCAAAGTATATGTCAAACAAAAGTAACAATCCCCATATTTTTTTAACTCAAGGAAAGGTTAGGAAAATATGATGGAAAAATATATAATTAAAGAGAACACACTTAAGTTTTATCTAAAGAACTGTTAAACACATTTGGGAAGAATTTCTATTTCTATTCAATATTTTCTAGTTCAATCACAAGCCTCAGGGAAAACACAAAGAAGAAAATCTATTTCTTAATAACATTCAACTTCTAGTGCTGGGCCAATTATTCTCAGTCTACTACGGAGTTTCAATCAGGGATTGATATGGTACACAATCACTGAAGGGCACAAACACAATACTATACCCTAAGTGCTTTAGCTTTCCTGCTTGGCAAACATCTCAAAAAGCAAAACCATATCCATATACAGAGTCAAGTCTTGATATCTTCCAATTAAATAAACAGAGGAGGGATAAAACACCATGAAGAACTTAAAAAATTGGTATAAAATTAATCTTCTATAAAGCAAAGGTATTACAGACGAAAAAAAAATACATGAATGAAAAACATGCAATATTTTTACACCCACTCTAAGTACCCATGCCAAAAAAGGCTACATTCTATTCCTGTGCATGACAATTTTTATTCAGTATCAAAATTTAATCTTTAACTGCTGAATGAAGGCTTGAGTATAAAGTAATGATCTTACTTTAGCATCAGAGATAATATTTAGCTTTGGTTGAACTAACCACAAACGTTTACTGATGAAATCTTAAATGCCAAACTAATGAATTCAAAACTCTTACAACATTTGGGTATAAACATTAGATAATCCAGCTTTTAACAGCAATATTTTCTATATGTGGAGAATGAAAATCTCTCACATTTGCAATAACTGATTCAAGATTAAAAAATTATGTGGAAATTTAAAAAGTAAAAATAATTCTGTTCTATGCTCTGACTAAACAAGAACAGAGGTGAACTATATATCTTATATTTCTCACAATCTTGTTGGAATTAACTGATTAAGAAATGGTATTTATTAATAAAATAAAAATTTAAAAATTCATATGCGTGCATATTCAAAATAATTTGGGATATTTTAATTTAATGTCAAGAACATAAAGTTTGCCTTTTAAACATATGAAATCTTTTATTTTGATCATTACCCTGTTAACAAAGCAAGGCAAAAATATCCCTCAAATATTTGTGATTAAACTGTTGAACCGGAATAGGCTCACCTCCCAATGACTTCACAAGTATCTGCTTCAATTAATTTTGAGAAATAAAATAACCCAATCATTCTTTAGTTTTCTGATGCCTCTGCAAAATGTATCTGAAAAAAATATCAAAATAAATTGCTGCATAACAATATATAGTGTATCTTCAAATTAAGTTTATGTCTATCCCAATAACTGTTGACAGTTATGCCTAAACAAGAATATTTGTTTTCATACCTAAGCAAGAATACTTAACAAAATTGTCTTCCTAACTAGTTTTTAAAGTGTTTCAAGTCTGCTTCATTTCAATCAAATCTGTCTTATCTGTGCCTTTTACGAATCAAAGCAGTAACAGAATCACAGACGGTTAAAAATCTTAGACCTCAGGAATTATCTGGTCTAAATTCTTCATTAGAAATTGGGGGGCTAAGAGAGGAGAAGTGACCTGGACAAATTTACAGTTAACTGTAGTAAGACTGAGAAATTCAGGTCTTGATATGAAATTGCAAATTACTGATGAAAATGTTTTTGTCACATGAACTGTATGATTTGCTTCCTGTTGTATCCAGCACACAAAAATTAAGGGTAGGTTCTAATAGTACACACAAAAATTTGCAAAGAGCTCTATGCCTCGATGAAGATTTCACTCATATAAAAGCTCTAGAGAAGCTGTTCCAAATAAAAATGCCAAATTCACCTTAAACATACACATTTATAATCATCTAAAATTTTCTGAAGGCTACAAAAAAAGTTTAAAAAGTGGTGACCTTTGATAAAGTGGGAATGGGGCATCAGAAATAGAAGGGTTAAAACACACACACACACATACACAAAGGTTTTTAAAGAACAAAATAGGTACTATTAAGTTCCAAATCTGTCTTCATCTTAAAGGAAAAAAAAAGTGGCAGGGTGTAAGGATACTCTCCAACATTAATATATAAAGATTTACATTTCCAACCAAATAGTGAGTGAAAACAAAACAAACAAAAAAACAAACCTTCTGCTTACTTACAGTTCTGCAGATCATAGAAGTTTCAAAGTGTTTGGCACACAATCGATAATGTTTATTTAGTTGATCAGGTGTTTTATCTTCTAAGTCTGCTCTCCGACAGTTCTCCACCCACTTCTGGCATCTACAAAAATAAAGCCAAAATAAAACTACAGAATATGAGCTTAACATTTAAATTTCAGCATTCAGTTTTAAGGTAAATACCTGTTATGGATAACAGACTTCTGCTCCCCTAGACCCAAAAAATATAATTTGGAGAAGTTGATTAACAACAAAATGAGAGCTGGTAGAAACCTCAGAAATCATTTAGTACATTCACTTACAGACAAGGTTAAGAAGTAACTTGTCAGAGTCATGTACAAACTTAGCAGTAAAACTAGAACTTAAACTTGAATCTTTCAACTCCCAGGACATCCTAGCATCAGAGAGGACTTACTAATCAGCAGTACAAGCAAAAAACTGCACAACCATGAGGCCAATGGCTTAACATTCCCCTTAAGATTTCAACTTAAACAAGCATATGAAAACACATTGTCACTATAGAAAATTACAAAGTAGATGTTCTATAAATAACTAGAGTTTATTATGGAAGCATAATGGCTATATTCATCTGCTTTATTATAAACATGGTTATCTACAATGATAAGTGCAAACTAGACTGTAAGCTCCATGAATGCAGGGATTGTGTCTACACAATCTTGTACACAGATGGTGTTAAGAGATAGTGACTGAGACAAAGTCCATGTCCTCTTGGTGCTTAAATATTTGTAGGAAAAAACTAACATCATCTTCATCATCATAATGCTTATTAAGCACTTATTAAGAGCCAGCTGCTGCTGCTGCTGTTTAGTCACTAAATCGTGTCTGACTATTTGTGACCCCATGGACTGTACCAGACACTGCTCTAAACTGTTTTGAAAGAGGATAGAAATGTTCTATGCACCTAAAAGAGCAAAACTAAGCTCTTGGTAGAAATTTCAGGAAAACAAAATTACCATGGTGAAATGTTGATTATCTAAAATTGTAAAGCATTTCATTTGACCAAGAGGTATTAATTACTATACAGTGACGATGCCTAAGATGTTTGTATTTTAATCACATTCTTACATAGTTGTACAATGTGATTATAAATATTTTGATTTCAACACGTAAATTATTTGGTATGAAAACTCACTATAAAACAATTGCCATATTGTTAGAGTTAAATTTGTTTTTTAATTCTTAAATCTCTGGAGATCTTCCAAACAAAACATCACTGTCTGTATTATTTCTGAACCAAACTGAAATAGCTTTCTGATAAAAAGAAGACTCAGATTCAATCAAGAATAAGTTGAGCAGTTCAGTTCAGTCACTCAGTCGTGTCCGACTCTTTGCAACCCCATGAATCGAAGCACGCCAGGCCTCCCTGTCCATCACCAATTTCCGGAGTTTACTCAAACTCATGTCCATTGAGTCGGTGATGCCATCCAGCCATCTCATCCTCTGTCGTCCCCTTCTCCTCCTGCCCCCAATCCCTCCCAGCATCAGGGTCTTTTCCAATGAGTCAACTCTTTGCATGAGGTGGCCAAAGTATTGGAGTTTCAGCTTTAGCATCAGTCCCTCCAAAGAACACCCAGGACTGATTTCCTTCAGAATGGACTGGTTGGATCTCCTTGCAGTCCAAGGGACTCTCACGAGTCTTCTCCAACACCACAGTTCAAAAGCATCCATTCTTCAGCGCTCAGCTTCCTCCACAGTCCAACTCTCACATCCATACATGACGACTGGAAATACCATAGCCTTGACTAGACAGACCTCTGATGGCAAAGTAATGTCTCTACTTTTTAATATGCTATCTAGGTTGGTCATAACTTTCCTTTCAAGGAGTAAGCGTCTCTTAATTTCATGGCTGCAATCACCATCTGCAGTGATTTTGGAGCCCCCAAAAATAAAGTCTGACACTGTTTCCACTGCTTCCCCATCTATTTGCCATGAAGTGATGGGACCAGATGCCATGATCTTCGTTTTCTGAATGTTGAGCTTTAGGCCAACTTTTTCACTTTCATCAAGAGACTCTTTAGTTCCTCTTCACTTTCTGCCATAAGGGTGGCGTCATCTGCATATCTGAGGTTATTGATATTTCTCCCGGCAATCTTGATTCCAGCTTGTGCTTCCTCCAGCCCAGAGTTTCTCATGATGTACTCTGCATATAAGCTAAATAAGCAGGGTGACAATATACAGCCTTGACATACTCCCTTTCCTATTGGTGATAGAAGCAAGGTCCGATGCTGTAAAGAGCAATACTGCATAGGAACCTGGAATGTTAGGTCCATGAATCAAGGCAAATTGGAAGTGGTCAAACAGGAGACGGCAAGAGTGAATATCAACATTCTAGGAATCAGTGAGCTAAAATGAACTAGAATGGGTGAATTTAACTCAGATGACCATTATATCTACTACTGTGGGCAGGAATCCTTTAGAAGAAATGGAGTAGCCATCATGGTCAACAAAAGCGTCTGAAATGCAGTACTTGGATGCGATCTCAAAAACGACAGAATGATCTCTGTTCATTTCCAAGGCAAACCATTCAATATCCCGGTAATCCAAGCCTATGCCCCAACCAGTAATGCTGAAGAAGCTGAAGTTGAACGGTTCTATGAAGACCTACAAGACCTTCTACAAGTAACACCCAAAAAAGATGTCCTTTTCATTACAGGGGACTGGAATGCAAAAGTAGGAAGTCAAGAAACACCTGGAGTAACAGGTAAATTTGGCCTTGGAGTACGGAATGAAGCAGGGCAAAGGCTAAGAGAGTTTTACCAAGAGAACACACTGGTCATAGCAAACACCCTCTTCCAACAACACAAGAGAAGACTCTACACATGGACATCACCAGATGGTCAACACCGAAATCAGATTGATTATATTCTTTGCAGCCAAAGATGGAGAAGCTCTATACAGTCAGCAAAAACAAGACCGGGAGCTGACCGTGGCTCAGATCATGAACTCCTTATTGCCAAATTAAGACTTAAATCGAAGAAAGTAGGGAAAACCACTAGACCATTCAGGTATGACCTAAATCAAATTCCTTATGATTATACAGTGGAAGTGAGAAATTGATTTAAGGGACTAGACCTGATAGACACAGTGCCTGATGAACTATGGACGAAGGTTCGTGACATTGTACAAAACACAGGGATCAAGACCATCCCAAGAAAAAGAAATGCAAAAAAGCAAAATGGCTGTCTGAGGAGGCCTTACAAATAGCTGTGAAAAGTTGAGCAGAGGGCCCAATGAACTACACCTACCTGTTCCACATCAAATACCTAGAAATAAATCTAATGAAAGATGTATAAGACTTCTAATAGAAAATACTTTTAATTTTTATTGTTTCTTTTAGAAAAAAATTTTAAATAAATAAACAGAGCAATACACAAGTTCATGGACTGGTACACTGAATCCTAAAGGTATCAATTCTTCTCAAAATGATTTATTGATTTAATACAATCACAGTCCCAACAAGTTCTTTTATGCATGTCTCTGTGTGAGAGAGAAATGACAAAGATCATTCTAAAACTTTTTATACAGAAATTCAAAGGATCAGCATAGTCAAGACAATCTTGGGGGGAAAAGCTGAAAGACTTATATTACCAGATAGACTTATTATAACGCTTATTAAAACTGTGGTATTGGACTTCTCTGGTGGTCCAAAGGTTAAGACTCCGAGCTTCCACTGCAGGGGGTGTGGGTTTCATCCTAGGTCGGGGAATTTCCTTCCACATGACTCAAGGTGAAGTCAAAAAAATAAAATAATAAAATAAAAATGCATATATCTTTTTTAAAAAAGTGTGATATTGGCACAAAAGCAAACAAAAAACAGAACAAAATGAAGAAGAGCTGTGGATGCTTAAGACAAGGGAATCATTGCACAGCGGTGAAGCTAAAAGTTTTTCAGTAGTCCTGAATTGGCCATCCATATGGGAAAAAATGAATCTTGACCTGCACTTCCATCTATGGAAAATAAATTCCAAGTGAATTATAGACCTAAATATGAAAGGTAATACAATACAGTTTCTAAAAGATAACATAAAAGACTATCTTAATCACCTTGACACAAAGAACTCTTAAAAAGGCAACAGAAAAAAAGTCTAGAGGCAAAGATGAGTAAATCAGGCTACTTTATAGTTAATAACTTATTCATTAAAAGAATCATTTAAGAGTGAAATGGCAACCCGCAAAATGGAAGAAGGGATCTGTAATATACCAATCTAACAATGAACTCATATCCAAAATATATATGAAGAACTCCCTACAAATAATTCAGACAATCTAATATAAAAATGAGAAACTTGAATAGGCCAATACACATGAAAAAAAAATGCTCAGTAAAAAGAAAAATAAAATTTTTTAAAAAGCTCAATCTCACTAGTCATTAGGGAAATACTAATTAAAACTGTAACTAAATTATTACCATATACTCATAAGGATGACTACAATGTAAAAGAAATAATACCAAATGTTGATGAGAAGGTGGAACAACTTTGCCCATCAAGGATAGAAAGGATAAACTGTGGTATACTATTACATACAGACTACTATTTTGGCAATGGAATGAATGAACTAGCTAGATCTCACAAATGTGTTGAGCAAAATAAGTCAGGAGTACATACTGTAGGATTCTTTTCATATTAAGTTCAAGGGTAGGCAAAACTCATACATGGTGATTGTACAGAAAAGGAATTATTTAACACAGCAGGCCTCAAGTTGCTATCTTCAGAAAGACTTTTTTGTAAGGCTAGTCTTTTGGCTGATGTTGGAACTTGGCTTCTCTACACTGATATAAAAATTTCCTGTAACTGATAAGGTGACTTTTAGTGCCTTGACTATTCATGCAAACAGTATGACTTTTAATGAAAGTCTGTCCTTTTTCTGGGAGTCTGGAATTTTAGCATATGCTAAGCAGAGAGTGTCTAAGTGACCAGAACTCAATAACAACTTTGGGCACTGGGTCTCTAAGGGCTTCTCTGGCACAAATGTTGCATTTTCACTGCTGGGGAAAAGTGGACTCTGAGTGACCAGACATGGGAGGGAGAGAACATAAGGAAGACTACACATAGATCCTTCCAACTCTACCTCTGTCTTTTCCCTCTCTTAGGATGCAGATGTGTGCTCTTACTACATTGCTGTAAGAAACCTTAGCTGTGAGTACAACTATATACTGAGTATATACAGTACAGCTATATACTGAGCTGTGAGTACAACTATATACTTAGTACAACTATATACTGAGTTCCATGAGTCCGAGTGAATCTCTGAATATGGGAGTGGCTCCGGAGACCCCCTCAACATAGTAATGATAGTGAGAACAATGGATACATTTAGGGAGAGGTTAACAACCAGGAGTGGGCACTTTCTGAGGTGCTGGTAATGTTTTCTATCTTGAACATGATCTGTGTATATTTACCTTACAAAAATTCATAAAATTCTAGACTATCATTTTTGCACTTTTCCCTATGGATGTCATATACCAATAAAACAGCTTCCCATCACTCTTCCCCTCCCTGTCAATAGCCAACTAATCTAATGTGCATGTAGTCAAACAGTGCCTACCATGGGGGAGAGTAGGATAATAACTGTAAGAACCACAAGGGAGAGGAAGTTCAGGATGTTAGTAATATTCTTCTTTTTTTTAAATCTGGGCAAAATTTTCATGGACATGTTACTCTGAAAATCTAACAAGCTATATACTTATGATTTGCAATCTTCTGTGTATATATGCTTTACATCAGTAAGTTATAAAAATTATGTATGACCACAAGTCTTTTTTTTTACACATACATATATTTGTGTACATGTTAAAATGCACATACACACTTCTACAGTTCTCTCTCGACCTTTTTTTTTAAACTAATGCCTTCCCTGTCCTAGCTCTCCCTGTCACTGTTCTGTGTCCTTTTTTCCCCTTGGCACAGTGGAATGATTCCCCAAATCCATCAACTTCCAAACTGGTCTTACCTTTCTGTGACCTCTTCTCCAAGTGGAAAATGCTTTAAAAAACCAATTTGAGAATACTATCTTTCTCTGATTAAGATCCTTTAGTGACTTTTCATTACTCGTAGGATAAAGAACCAACTCCTCATGTGTCTTACATGTACAATCTAACCCTTGTTTTCTTTTCCCTCTTCATATCACACCACCCTTCCACTTTGCCACCTCACATGCCTTATTTCAGTTTCATGAATGCACTCTGATTCCTTTCATCATAGGGCTGTTCCCCATGCTGTTTATTCAACCTAGAATACTCTTCTTGTTGCTTTTTTGCACTTCCTTTGCACAGGAAAATCTATGCAAAGATCTGTCTTTAGATCTTCACTCAAATGTCACTGAGGAAAAATTTTCAGATTTGAAAAGAGTATGTACAATACACACACACACACACACACCCAGGTAGGTAAGACTATTCTACCTCCATGTACAGTAGTTTCCCCCTTACCCATGGGGGATATATCCCAAGACCCTCAGTGGGTGCCTGAAACCACGTATAGTACTGACTCCTATATATACTATGTTTTTGCAATACTAATGGGTAGGTAGTGTATATAGTGTGGATAAGCTAGACAAAGGGATGATTCACATCCAGGACAGGACAGAGCGGGCCAGTGTAAGATTTCACCATGGCTACCCAGAACAGCTAAAGGTTATGAATTTCACCCTGCCAAATCCAAAGGTCACTTCCTGTCTTCAACTTAATCACCCTTTCAGTACTAGGCAACCATCACTGACCACTCCTTTTTAAAGTTTGAAATTTTTTCTTTCACTGGCCTCCTACTAATGCAAGATTTCCAAAACATATTCCAAAGACGACTAGTCAAAGAATTGCTCCAATTAAAAACAAAGGAGGTTTCATGGTCAAATAAATTTGGATAATATTACATACTTTATCCTACATTTGGGGTTTTAGATATTTCTCTGGGATCTTGAATAATTTAGCTAACCTCTCTGTGCCTGCTTTTCTCATCTGAAAGCAGAGACTATCTCAAAATTTATTGCAAGGGTTAACTGAAATAGTCTACATAAAACACACAGAATAGTGCCTGACACACAGAATATGAAGTATTCTATAAGTATTATTATTATTATTACAATTCGCAGCATTGTTTGGAGGATTAAATAAGATCATATGAAAGTACTTTAAGATTGTATCTTATAGAAGTGATTCTCAAACATCATCGTCTCAGGAGCCCTTTACCCCTTAAATTATTGAGTAACTAAAGAAATTTTGTTTACATGCATTTTATCTATCAATATTTATGACTACAGAAACAACTTAGAAATTTAAAAATATTAGTTCATTAAAAATAGCAATTCCATTACATGTTATATAGATAACATTTTAATGAAATAACTATATTTTCTAAAACAAAAACCATTTAGTGAAAAGAATGGCACAGTTCACCATCTTTGCAAATCTCTTTTATGTCTAACTTTATAGAAGAAAGCTACAGTCTCACATCTGCTTTTGCATATAATCTGTTGCCATACATTGTTTTGGCTGAAGTACAAGAAAGAAATGACTTCTCAATGATATGCAGTTTAAAAGACTATTTCAACATTCCTGTTTCCTACGTAATTGTGGATGTTCTTTGATAGGACACTGAAACTCCACAAGCAGTGGTTTCTTAAAGATTAGCTGCAATGTGGAATCTGAAACCAGACCAATGAGCCTTTTCATACTGTTTGATTAAAATCCACTAGTCTAACTTGCACTTTGAATAGAACTTTCATCCATGTATGTCTTTGTAAAATCATGAATTTATCAGTTTGGAAAATCTTAGTTCAGTAAGTTTGGCAGACTGGCTAAATGGTAACATATTTCATTATATGATATATACATATATATATTTTTTTTAGGTCACATGTATCAATATCACCACTGATCTCATCAGAAAAGTCTAATTAGAGAGTTGTCTAGCTCAAGGTAATGAATATAAATTTTCCAAAATTCTAACTTTTGCTTGAATGCTTGGCTGTCAGTTGTTTTTCTTTAAGTGGCAGGCTTATTTTGTTCATTTCCAAGAAAATGTCTACTAAACACCTATATCTGAAGTCATACTTAGAAAATTTTATAAAACATGATATATAACTTATCTGAGTAGTGACTTCATAATGTTATAATGCCCCTGAAAAACTCCACGGTACACTCCTGAGATAATGAGCACAAAAAAGGCAAATAATGTCAGTGTTATTATGAAGTAGTTTTCACCTTTTTGACTCCCTGAAAGGGTCGTGGGGACCCTCCTGAATTCCTGGAAACCACCATTTTACATTTTACACATTAGAGTATATCAATTCTCAGTTAACTTTGATTAAACTACCAAAGAATTTTGCAAGACTTCACTACCTCAGGGGAAAGTACTGTCTGAGAAGAAAGAAGAATGTTTCAACTGCCCAGTTCAGTTCAGTTCAGTCGCTCAGTCGTGTCCGACTCTTTGCGACCCCATGAATTGCAGCACGCAAGCCTCTTGATGAAAGTGAAAGAGAAGAGTGAAAAAGTTGGCTTAAAGCTCAACATTCAGAAAACTAAGATCATGCCATCTGGTCCCATCACTTCATGGCAAATAGATGGGGAAACAGTGGAAACAGTGTCAGACTTTATTTTGGGGGGCTCCAAGATCACTGCAGATGGTGACTGCAGCCATGAAATTAAAAGACGCTTACTCCTTGGAAGGAAAGTTATGACCAACCTAGATAGCATATTCAAGAGCAGAGACATTACTTTGCCAACAAAGGTCCATCTAGTCAAGGCTATGGTTTTTCCAGTGGTCACGTATGGATGTGAGAGTTGGACTGTGAAGAAAGCTGAGCGCTGAAGAATTGATGCTTTTGAACTGTGGTGTTGGAGAAGACTCTTGAGAGTCCCTTGGACTGCAAGGAGATCCAACCAGTTCATTCAAAAAGGAGATCGGTCCTGGGTGTTCTTTGGAAGGAATGATGCTGAAGCTGAAACTCCAGTACTTTGGCCACCTCATGCGAAGAGTTGACTCATTGAAAAAGACCCTGATGCTGGAAGGGATTGGGGGCAGGAGGAGAAGAGGACAACAGAGGATGAGATGGCTGGATGGCATCACTGACTCAATGGACCTGAGTTTGAGTGAACTCCGGGAGTTGGTGATGGACAGGGAGGCCTGGCGTGCTGCAATTCACGGGGCTGCAAAGAGTCAGATACGACTGAGCGACTGAAGTGAACTGAACTTATCTTCCTGCCACTGCCCTAAGGTGAGTTGATTATATATATATATATATTTAAAGTGCATTAATGCTACTTTTTCTAAACTAATATGAGGTATTAGGGTATGAAATTCCACAGAGTGCCATGTATTAATTATACTCCTCAATTTTAAGTTACTTCTAAACAGTTGTTTTAAAAAGTGTGCACAGGGACTTCCCTGGTGGTACAGTGGGTAGGAATCCATCTGCCAATGCAGGGGACATGGGTTTGATCCCTGATCCAGGAAGATTTCACACGCCACAGGCAACTAAAGCCAGTGTACCACAAATGCTGGAGCCCGCATGCTCTAGGGCCTGCGAACCAAAATTAATGACCCCCTGTGTCACAGCTACTGAACCCTGTGTACCCATGCTCTACAACAAAAAACCCACAATGAGAAGCCTGTGCACCGCAACAAAGAGTACCCCTCACTCACTGCAACTACAGAAAGCCTGCGTGCAGCAACAAAGACCTAGAGCAACCAAAATTCTTTTTTCATGTGCATGGAATTTATAAATATAATGAATGGGAAATATACTATTTAACAGCTTTAAATATATTTATATTTATGGTTAGTTAACAATGTGAGTTAACTTTTGAATAATACATGGGCTGGCAATGTCACCTTTTATCAACCTTCCCTATAACCCATTTACAGAAGGAAAAAAAAACAACTATAACCACTAACCCTAAGAATACAATTATTAATTCAGTAAGCAACTCTGGAAACTATTTCTTTATTATAATAAACTGGGCAGGGTGAAAAACTGTTAAATACAGTAGAATTTGAAATCCTCTAGTATTGATTTTTGGTTCTGATACAAAGTTAAGACCTTTAATACATTAAGTAAAATTTGACAGACATAAAAGGACTATTACTGTATGACTGACTTAGATAGTATGAGTATAAAGTACCTAGAACAGAAAAATTCATGAAGACTAAAAATGGACTGGGGTAAAACGTTACTGTTTAATAGTTAAGTTTTTGCTCAAGATAATGAAAAAGCTGTGGAAGTAGACAGTGGTGATGAATGCAGAACACAATGAATGGTAACTAATGCCACTGGATTATACACTCAAATATGCTTTTTAAAAAAAAATGATTAAAATGGCAAATTTTACACTACTGCCATTTACATAAGGGACTTGAGCATACATGTATTTTGGTATCTGCAGGGGATTCCTGGAAACAATCCTCTACAGACACCAAGACACGCCTGCATATTTTTATCAAAAAAATTTTAAATTAATAACATGATACACCAAAAGCCACTTAACTGCACATTTTAAAGAGGGGAATTGTATGGTATGCGAATATCTCAATAAAGATGTTTTTAAAAGAATTTTTAAAAAGCTCGTAATTTGGTCATGAAACACTCAAAGGGCTCTTACATATAGGTTGGTGCAAAAGTAATAGCGGTTTTGCATTGTTGAACTTTGCTGTTTGACAGTGGAATACATCCTTATATAAATGTGGCTATACATCATTTTAATGCTACCCGTCTGATCCACTACAGCTTTCTGAATCCTGGTGAAACTTTTACATCTGAGAAGTATGCTCAGTAAATCAGTGAGATGCACCAAAAACTGCAATGCCTGCAACCAGCATTGGTCAACAGAATGGGCCCAATTCTCTTCCACGGCACATCACACAACCAACACTTCAAGAGTTGAACGAACTGGACTACGAAGTTTTGCTTCATCTGCCAGATTCACCTGACCTCTCATGAACCAACTACTACTTCTTCAAGTATCTGGACAACTCTTTTGCAGACAAAACGCTTCCACAACCAGCAAGAGGCAGAAAATACTCTCCAAGAGTTCGTAGAATCCAGAAGCACCATTTTTTATACTACAGGAATAACAAACTTATTTCTCGTTGGCAAAAATGTTTTGGTTGTAACTCTTTTGATTAATAAAGATGTATTTGAGCCTAGTTATAATGATTTAAAATTCACGGTAGAAAACTGCAGTTACTTTTTCACCAACCTAATAAAACTGGGCAGAGTCCAGTGCCAGTCCCTGACAGTCCAGTGGTTAAGACTCTGTATTGCCACTATAGGGGGTACAGGTTCAATCCCTAGTCAGGGAACTAAGATCCTGCATATCACAAGGCCAGGCCAAAAAACAAATTAAAAAATAGATAAAATAGGACACAGCTTTGTTCATTGTCACCTGAGAACAAAAGACCTCCAAAGCATAAATTATAAGGGGGAGGCACATTTCCACTCAATACAAGGAAGAAACAATAGTCAATCCTGTCCAGAATCCTCAAGTATCCCCTCACAAAGCAAAGGAACTGACACTAGAGGTGTTTTAGCAAAGGCCCACCTGTCAGAAATGTGCAGAAGCCTCTTAAGGGTCCATAAATAACTTGATACGAAATCATTTCTCTGTCTTTTCTTAACAGTCATTACATTAGATTCTCAAAAGGAACACAGATCCAAAAAAGTTTAAAAGCCACCACTCCCGAGGGAATTCCAATACTTCAATGGATACTGTACTAGATCTACAAACTCCTTCCAAATCTGAGACTATAAGCCCCTACAGGCCATACTCCCCAACTATGGAGTATAATGAAAAGAGTATTCACTACCTATAAAGATTAACAACCTGTGGTCCAGAATTGACTAGTGGTGCCTTCATTATGCAAGTGAAATATACTTCCAATTGGGCTCAAAGGAAGATAATGCTTAACAGAGTGAGGCCCAGTCAGATTAGGATGCTCCTCTTCTGTGCTCTCACAGAACCCAATGGCTATTCCTCACTCTCCTGAGCTAGTAGTTCCTTCTTATCTCCCTGAACTTTAAACACTAAGAATACTCCAGGGTTCAATCCTCAGACCTAGTCTACTTCACTTATCCAGTTCCATGGTTTTAAATACCCTCTAGACGCCAGAGCATGAGATGGCTGGATGGCATCACTGACTTGATGGACATGAGTCTGAGTGAACTCCGGGAGTTGGTAATGGACAGGGAGGCCTGGCGTGCTGTGATTCATGGGGTCTCAAAGAGTCAGACACGACTGAGTGACTGAACTGAACTGATAAACTGAGAATGACTATATTCACAATCTCCAGTCTAGAAGTCTCTAAATTCCAGACCTGTATATCTTTTAATAGTTTTGGCTCTTAAATATTTAGGTCATTGATCTAAATATGGACAATTTTGAGTTCATTTATGGATATGTATAAAGAAAGACATCTATTCTTGAATGTCTATGAGGCCTCTCAAACTTCACATGTCCTAAACCAAATTTTTTATAGTCCTCCACTGAACCTGCTCCTCCCAGTCTTCCATAGCTCAATAAAGGCTCAGGTTAAAAATCTTAAGAGTCATTCTTCATACAGATGGCCAACAGGCACATGAAATCACTAATCATTAGAGAAACGCAAACCAAAATCACAAAGTACCACCTAACATGAGTCAGAATGGCCATCACTAAAAAACAAATAACAAATGCTGAAGCGGGTGTAGAGAAAAGGGAACCCTGCTACACTGTTGGTGGGAATGTAAGTTGGTGCAACCACTATAGAAAACAGTATGGATGTTCCTCAGAAAACTAAAAACAGAGTTACTGTATGCTCCAGCAATCCCACTCCTGGTCATTTATCTGGACAAAACTGTAATTCAAAAGATACATGCACCCCCATGTTTAAAGCAGCACTATTCACCATAGCCAAGACATAGAAACAATCTAAATGTCCATTGAAAGATGCTTAAAGAAAATGAGGTACATATCTATAATGGAATACTACTCAAGACATAAAAAAGAATTTAATAATGTCATTTGCAGCAACGTGGATGGACTTGGAGATTACCATACTAAGTCAGAAAGAAAAAGACAATACCATATGATATCACTTATATGTGGAATCTAAAACATGACACAAATGAACCCATCTACTAAAAAGAAACAGACTCACAGACATAAAGGACACACTTGTGGCTGCCAGTGGGGAGGGTGGTGGAGGAGGGCTGGACTGGGAGTTTAGGGTTAGCAGATACAAACTATTATACATAGAATGGATAAACAGCAAGGTCCTATTGTGTAGCATAGGGAACCACATTCAATATCCTGTGATAAAACATACTATAAAAGAATTTTTAAAAGAATGTATGTACTGGAAAAAAATTTTTAAAAGAGTATGTGTGTGTGTGTGTGTATATATATATATATATAACTGCATCACTTTGCTGTATAGCAGAAATAATACAACACTGGAAATAAACTATACTTCAAATTTTTTTTTTAAAGCAAAAAATCCTAGAGTCATTCTTGACTTCTGTTTTTCTCTTACAACCTATATCTACACCATTAAAAATCCTGCTGGCTTCACCTGACAAACCTCAAACGCAACTACTTACCACCTCCACCTCTATAAACTTAGATTACTGCAATTAAACCTGGATTACTGCAACTGCCTTTAACTGGTCTTTCTGCTCTCACCTTTGCTTCCCTACAATGCACTCATCAAGTTAGCCAGTGATTCTGCTAAACATATAAGTCTCTCTCTTCTAAACCCTTTGATGACTTCCTATTTCACTCAGGATGCCATTGTGCTTTCCAAGCCTACAATAACCTACACAATTTGCACCTACCACAAACACACGTACATTTTTCTGGTCTCATCTCTTCCTCTCCCACGTCCCTTTGGGCTTCCCTGGTGGCTCAGAAGGTAAAGAATCTGCCTGCAATGGGGGAGACCACGGTTCAATCCCTGTTTAGGGAAGATCCTCTGGAGAAGGGAATGGCAAGCCACGCCAGTACTCTTGCCTGGAGAATTCCATGGACAGAGGAGCCTGGTGGGCTACAATACATAAGGTGGAAAAAAGAGTCAGACTCGACCGAGTGACTGACCTTACATAAATCAGCTTGAGGACTCCTGCTTGTACCTCTAACAAGCATGCCCTGCCTTTACATTTACTCTTTCTACAGACTGAAATGTACTTCCCCTGGATATTTCCATGGCCGACTCCCTTACCTACTTAGGGTCTTTGCTCAAATAGACTCTCTTAGTGAGGCCTTCTCTGATAATCCTATTTAAAACAGCAACTGTGCCTCCCCTGCTGCTGCTGCTGCTGCTGCTGCTAAGTCGCTTCAGTCATGTCCAACTCTGTGCAACCTCATAGACGGCAGCCCACCAGGCTCCCCTGTCCCTGGGATTCTCCAGGCAAGAACACTGGAGCAGGTTGCCATTTCCTTCTCCAATGCATGAAAGTGAAAAGTGAAAGTGAAGTCGCTCAGTCGTGCCAGACTCAGCGACCCCATGGTCTGCAGCCCACCAGGCTCCACCGTCCATGGGATTCTCCAGCCAAGAGTACTGGAGTGGGGTGCCATTGCCTTTCCGGTGCCTTCCCTACTACTCCTATTCCCCTGCCCTCCCAGCCCCCTCCCGTCAAACCTTTGCTTTCTCTCCATAATATTATGACCAACCTAGACAGTATATTAAAAAGCAGAGACATTACTTTGTAACAAAGGTCAGTCTAGTCAAGGCTATGGTTTTTCCAGTGGTCATGTATGGATGTGAGAGTTGGACTATAAAGAAAGCTGAGCGCCAAAGAATTGATGCTTTTGAACTGTGGTGTTGGAGAAGACTCTTGAGAGTCCCCTGGACTGCAAGGAGATCCAACCAGTCCATCCTAAATGAAATCAGTCCTGGGTGTTCATTGGAAGGACTGATGTTGAAGCTGAAACTCCAATACTTTGGCCACCTGATGCGAAGAGCTGACTCATTTGAAAAGACCCTGATGCTGGGAAAGATTGAGGGAATGAGGAGAAGGGGACGACGGAGGATGAGATGGTTGGATGGCATCACCGACTCAATGGACATGGGTTTGGGTGGACTCTGGGAGTTGGTTATGGACAGGGAGGCCGGGCGTGCTGCGGTTCATGGGGTTGCAAAGAGTCGGACACGACTGAGCGATGAACTGAACTGATCCATCCCATCTGATACACGTGTATCTACTTATTTTCCCCCACTAGGACGGGGGAGCCTGGTGGGCTGCCCTCTATGGGGTCGCGCAGAGTCGGACACGGCTGAGCGACTTCACTTTCACTTTTCACTTTCACGCACTGGAGAAGGAAATGGCAACCCACTCCAGTGTTCTTGCCTGGAGAATCCCAGGGACGGGGGATCCTGGCGGGCTGCCGTCTATGGGGTTGCACAGAGTTGGACACGACTGAGGCGACTTAGCAGCAGCAGCAGCAGAACGTAAACACCATGAGAACAGAGTCTTCGTTTTATTCATCTATTCTTTCCCAGTGCTCAGAACAATGTCTAGTACACAGTAGGCCTTCTATAAATATTTGTAGAACAGCACACTATATTATAATCGCCTACTTATATATATTGTATATCTGCCTCCTTAAATGGATTGTAAGCTTTCTGTAGGCAGGAACGCTGTCTCATAAACTCTGCATTTCCGGGACCTCCAACGTTAGTGCCCTGACACACACAGTAGATACTGACCTGAAATGAATGAATCAACAAGACATGCCAAGGAAAAATCCTCAGACTTTCAAATACAGTCCCTACTCTATCACTCTCTAAATATAAGTGAGAGCAGGTGTGTTACGTCAAGGATGACGTTTCAATAACTACTACCAAGCCCTCTCGCGTACCCCGTCCTCTCCCACGCCCGTTATCCCCACATTAACCAAGTGAGATAACGAGTAACGGTCAGAAACAGAATTTGAACCATGAACAAGTCCGAAGGAGGGAGTAATTGTGACTGGAGATCAAAGGTGGTCAGACTCCAAAAAGAAACATTGTCCCGGGGGTAGAAGGGCCCCGGAGACACAACCATAGATTCTAGGTCCCTCTTTTGACAGCTAGGCTAACTAAAGCCCAGAGAGGCGAGAACCCACCTTACCCACTCGCGCCGCCCAGTTGCCTCTTATTTCGGGTGGTGCCCAACACACAGAGCCCCCGCGGACGCACGTGCTCCGAGGCCCCCGAGCGCCCGCCCGCCCACCGCTCGAGGCCCGCTCCCCACCTCGGAGCCGGGTTGGGGTCAACAATTATGCCCCCCACACGCCCCTCTTGCCCCGGAGTCTGCCCAGGGCCAACGGTTGGCAGCACGAACCGCGGAGGAGGGCCCGGGCTGCCAGCTCCGCGCCCGCCTCTCACCTGGCCGGATCCCGCGGGAACCTGAAGAAGGCCAGGTCCGACTGCGTGCTCTTCCGCGTGCAGTTGGGGGCCGCGCAGAAGTTCGGCATCGTTGTCTGCCAGCCGGCCGACCCAGCCCTCCCCTCCCCGCCTCCTCAGGGCAGCCCGCCCGCCCGTCGGGGCCGGGGAGGGGAGCCAGGCCGGCCGGCCGGCCCGTGAGAGCCGGTTCGCTGGGGGGGAGGGGCGGGCGAGAAGCCGCGAGGGGCAGGAGGGGCGCCGCGGTCCGAGGCCGGGCTGGGGACGCGGCTCCACAGTGCTGTGAGCGGCCGGGAGGATTTACCGCCGCCGCCGCCGCTGGTGCACCTCCCGCCCGCCCGGGACGCTGCCGCCTCCTTCCCACAATGCACCCTGGCGCCCGGGGGTGCCCTCTCTTCCCTCAGCCTTCCTTCCCCGCCCCCTCCTTTCCGCCGACTTCTCCGCGGGCGGGTACGCGCAAGGAAGCGCGCCCGCTCGGGTGTGGCGAGGCAGAGGCGGGGCCTGGCGCAGGCTGTCGCAGTGCGCCTGCGCGCGGCCTACCCGCGAAGGGAGGGAATGGCGCATGCGGGCGTGTCTCCAGGGACTCCAGAGGCTCCAAGCCCTCTGCAGCTCCGGTAGGTTTGGCGTGCACGGATTTCCGCAGATCTGGAGCGAGCCTGCACGTTACAACACCGATGCGTCGTTTCTTGCTTCTTTAAATTGCCACCACGTAGGCTTCTACTGCAGAAATTGCCTTAGACTCTTCAGAGCCGCGGGCAACGGGACGATCTTGGTGACTTGATTTGCACACCCCCATCAGATCTTCGTGCCCGAGTTGGACGCAGACGTGGGTTGTAGGAGATTTCATTTTCCCCAGCTTTGCAGCTACACTGTGGCCCCGTTAACTTCTAGATTGGAAGCCCCAGGGGCTAAAATTCAGAAAGGCAATTACTCTTACCTCATGAGGCTTCCAGAAGAGCAATAGCGACATGATTCCACCTGCACCCCTATAGAGATTGGTCCCTCTGTCTTTCCTTCACAGTTGTGGCGTTTTAACCTTCTTGTGTTGCTTAAGCCCCAAAATGAGTGACCGATACCTAGAACAAAGAATTAGTATCAAATTTTGCGTGAAACTGAACAAATCTGCAAGTGAGACTCACCATCTTTTAAAAGAAGCTTACGGGGATGAAGTCATGTCAAGGGCCAGAGTTTTCGACTGGCACAAAAGGTTTAAAGAAGGACGCGAAGACATTCGAGATGATGCCAGAAGTGGTCGTCCTGTCACCCACCGGACGGATGAAAATATTAAGAAAGTCAAGGACTTGGTCTGTTCGAATAGGCAGTTAACCGTGAGGATGATGGCCGAAGAGTTAAATTTAGATAAAGAAACTGTTAGGCTCATTCTGAAAGAAAACTTGAATATGAGGAAAGTATCTGCAAAAGTTATATCGGGTATTTTGAAGGATGAACCTAAACCTCGAAAACTTGACTTTTGCTCTCATCTTTCAAAGGAAACTAGGAAAAACAGCTCATGTGTGAGGGAAAAGGTAAGGAGCTCTGAAGCATGCAGTCATCTCCAGTGAGAAGCTGATGAGGAAATGCCTCTGCCTGTATCCCATCCCAAAATCCGTTCCCCTGCCAGCCAGCTGCTGCAGACTTCCTCTTCAACCAGCCTTCCCAGCAGGACAGCTCAGGGTTGGTTCACACCGTGGTGAAAGGAATGTGGGGTGGCTGAACCCAAACTGGAAAGCTGCCTAGCAGTTGGTCACCTTCATTTGCTGCTCATTTATTTTCAGCTTCTTTACTGCTCCTCTCTGTATGTCATATCTCTGCTAGTTACTCTTTACTGAACTCTTGGGCCAGCTTCCTTGCTGTTTTCCACAACTTTGAAGAACTTTTGGCTATTGACTTCTGGTACTTGCTTGTGCTTGATTTTTTCCCCTTAACAAGTTTTTTCTTCACTGAGCAGACCTTAGCTTGATGTGGCTGTCCTCTTCCTTTGTTCTCAGTATTCTGCCTCGGGATCATACGAATGCAAGGTGGGAGCATGACCTCTTGGAGTCTCTCTCTCTGTGTGCCCAGGGAGGCGTACTCTGCTGGGAGGACCCTGAAAGAAGGCCTACAGTTCTGACTGGCTTCACAGTCAGGGCCTGAGGTATGGTACAGAAGGCAGTGGCATGCTGACATACCGAGCAATGCTAAGGGCCCGTCCAGACCAAATGACTCAGAGGGAGCCCCTCAGAACTCAGGGGTTAGCCTCGCATTCTGACCTTCTCACAGACTTACCCCTCACAGAAGAGCTGGGTTTGTTTCATTCTAATCTTGTGCTTTGGACTCCCCTCCACCCACTTCATTTGGGTGTATCCTGTCTTATGGAGAAGGAGGATCTGGTCCTTAAAAATATAATATAAACCAGAGGATTCAGGCCCAGGCTGTGATGTGTATAGAGTAAGAAAAGCTAACACTCTAGACCTTGAATTCAGGCAGTCTTTTGCCTCTGTGCTGATTCGCACATATCAGCTGTTTTTAGTAACTAATACCAACATTGTCAGGTATTTTTTTGAACACCTTCAGTGTTTAGAACACTGCTGAGCATTGACAGTGTAAGGTTATGAAATAAGATCACCAAGGGTTGGATGGACTTCATGCATGAGATGGTTCCTGGACTGGATCCTTAGGAAATTAGGCACATTTCCAGGCAGGTAGAACAGGATGAGGCTTCAAACCTCTTGTCTGTAGGAAAATGAGGGCACTGTTGGCTGAAATAGCAAAGTCTAAAGAGGAAGATAATAGTGCTGTGCAGAAGATGAACAATTTGAGATAATTTGCTTCCTCTCCCTCTGCCCCAAACTCTGTTCTAATAGTTTATAAATTGCTTCCCCCTGAGTCTGTAGGCAAGTTTGTAATAGCCCACTTATTTGATTATCTAATTTTCTTATCAAACCTTCAAAAAGAAGCAGTCTTTACTAGTTTAGACTCCTTTATCTCTTCCTGGCTGTCTGCCAGGATTTATGGAGTAGAACTTTTCCCAAATGGGTTCCAAGAAATACCACATAGACTGGAAACATCTCAGAATGCCTGGAGGAGGAGTGTGTGTGTGTGGGGGGGGGGGGGGGCGGGTAGTGGTGGGGATGGTTAGTAACAGCATTTCACAGAATTGGCCAATGTCTGTGTTTTAACCCAAGGATTTTTACATATAGTAGCTCCTACTTTTTAACTGGTAAGTTAGTAAACAATACTGGTTGATGGTAGAGGCACAACATTTATTCAACACAGTTGTTTTTAGTTCTTGCACTCTTACCTTCAAAAAATTACAAGTTTCCAACTAATACCTGTCAGTTTTGAGGCACCCTGAAAACTAGACCTTATCTCGCAAATAACAGATATTTTTCAGGAAAACTCTAAGCAACAGCTCACAGACTCCTGCCTGCAGAGCAGCTTCTAGGCATTTCATCTCAGGATCATTATATCTTCCTACATCAGATAAAGCCCTGGGCTCCCCATAAGGCCTTTCCAACAAGGACACTGCACTTCTAGGAAGAAAACCCCACAGCTGGCAACCAGAAGCAGGTAATCAGGAGGGTGAGTTCAAATTGTTCTAAGTAGCTGTAATGAGAAAGACTTATTTATTACCTACCTTACCTTAGATCATGTCCTAGGCAGTAGTCAGGTTGTACTATATCACCTGAACCCATTACCCTTTTGCGAGGTCTCTTAGAAAATAGTCAGTAAGATCATAATACACTCTAGAAAGCCTCAAGTTTGGAGGGAGATAAAGATACTCATGCAGACCAAATCATTCACGTACAGCTTCTCAGGATCTCTACACCCCATTTTAGAGCATAACCTCTAAGGATTATCCCCAGACAAGAGAGTTCTCATGTACCCCTTTTGTGTCCACCCGTCAAACCTGTTTTGTTTCTGACAAGAATTTTGCCTGGCCTGCACCTTGCTGCCTAGGCCCCTTGAGCTTTTGATTTTATAATCTCAGGGATCCACCCATCATCAAGCCCCAGGCCCTTGGCCTTGACTTTTCTCAAATATTGCTCAGTTCATTATCTAGTCTACTCATGCTTCTCTGCTTCCCTGGGCTTTGTTTTCAAGTTCTGGACCACACCTCCAGTAGCTGCTTTTGGCTTCTTTGATATGTTGACCTTGAATTCCCCTTTTGGTCTTGATTTTCCACTCAGCTGCAGCTCTTCTCTCTTCTAATTTTTAGATCCCTCTTTGGCTCCCTAGTTCAGCCCTATCGTCTTTCTTTTTTTGTTGTTAGTTTGTTTTTGGCCATGCCATGTGGCTTGTGGGATCTTAGTTCCCCAGCTAGGATTTGAACCTGGGCCCTTGGCAATGACAGTACAGAGTCCTAACCACTGGACCACCAGGGAATTCCTGGCCCTATAGTCTTAAGTAAAGAAATTAGTCCATCCCTAACCCCAGATTGCCTTCCTATCCTCAAGAAGAGGGGTGGGGGAACATGGGAAAATGCAATCTTTTTTGTTTGTTTCTAGCCACCTGTCACCCTTAGCCACCAGGGGTTCCATTCCCCAGAGGCAATCAATATTACTAGTTTCTCAAGGCAATTTAGTTACCTCTGGTACTCAGGAATTGTAAAAGGATTTCAGAGGTATAATATGCAAATCCATTCTCCCAGCAACTGTATTTTCCTGGTTAGGAGAAGCTCCATTTAACCATAAGAGATGAAGCCTGGCTCTCTATAGGTTGTCAGGAAGAGAGCTGGCCATCTGCAAACCTTGAGTATAATTCTCAAGCTCAATACACAATCAGGGAATCTCTTTGGCTTTCAGGCTGATCTTCCCCATCCCTATTATGGTTCAAAATCCACATGGAATGTTATATATGTTATATGTATATATGTTATATACCATGGCTGCAAGTCTGGAAGGAACAAACACTTTCCAGGGCAGATCATCCCATCATTGAGTTTATCCAGTTCTTTCTTCTCCCATTATCCCACCTTCCTTCCACCTGTCCCACTGGTACTAGGACAGAAAGAATAAAATATTCACCAATCTTTGATTTAGAAAAACATGAGTAAGTTCTGCAGTCTTCTGAATTCTGCTCCTGGCTCTGAATTCTCATTGAAATGTCATTGTTTGGGAAGAATGTGTACCTGGGACCTGCTTTCCAGAATCTTCCTTTCAGATCCGTTTCTTAGCATTCAGACTTGCCTTTGGAGATGCCTAAGTAAATCTGGATGCTGAATGACTTGAAGATGTCTAATACAGGAATGGGGTACTATTGGGAACTGTCTGTCACTATATCACATGTACTGATCAGCCAGCCTGCTATCTGCAGATATCATTGCCAGCAAGTCCCACTGGGCTCATTGGAATCGGTTACTAGGGTCCTACGTGGCTCACTTTAAGAGTCTTTTTTGCTGCTGGGATTGTATATGTAACCCTGCATTCTCCAACTGCTCCTTAGTTGGATTAGACCTCTCAGATTTTATCAGGCTTTTGCATCCTATATGAGGCAACACTCATGTATTTATCTTCTGTCATCCTGCTTTGTCAGGTTCTTACAAATCTGTCCCAGTTGCATCACCCCTCTCCCAGTATTAATATCCAGGAACAAAAATTCTGTAGGGAGAAACTTTAATATCTCTAAGGACACACTTGGATTTAATGAAGATATCAACAAACTTCTGTAAAGGAAATGTCCTAAGTTGTATGAGTAACTTTCTCAACATTTTAATGCAAAACCAGACATAGCTAATATGGAAACAGATGAGCATGGCTGTGTCCTAATAAGGATTGATCCTTTTCCATCAATAACATTGTTAATGTTAAGTTGATCTGGCAGTATCTGGCAATTTACTACTATAGATATGGTGGAATATTGAAGGGAATCTTTATGGTGCCAGGAGAGTGAACCTGAGCTGAATGATTGACTATTTTACCTTGACCATATTCTGATTCACAAAATAAATTTTATGCCATCCTTTACTAAAAATTACAATATACAAACTACTACCTATATTTTGCCCTTGTAATATCTCAACAAAAAAAGAAATGGCAGTACTGAAAATGGTGCCAAGTTACAACCAGTGATAACAGAATGAACTGAAGATAATTCCAAAACTGCCTTGACCATGGATGGCATTTGAATAAGTTTGTTATCAGGAGGTGACAAAACTCATTGAATTACATTTTTTGCATGCTTGTAAAAAAACTATATATATATATATATATATATATATATATACTTGCAACTGATACTAAGCTGTGTTCTTTCAGATGTGTTTACTTGTTTTTCTCCCAAAGAGAGCCATATTGTGTCACCATTTAAACTGATTTTCCAAAGTTGAAATAGAATCTCAGGATTGAACAGACATTTGCAAGGGTGTTTAATCCAACCAGTCATGTTTCCTTTGAATCCAGGAGTGGCTAAATACTACAGCTACTGAAAAACTGCATCTGAAAGAAGATTCTGTGTTAATTTAGCAAATTTTTATTGAGTGGCTCTATGTGCCAGGCACTGTCCTGTGTCCTGGGGTACAGGAATGGACAAAGCAGACACAAGCTTTAGATTTGATGGTCTGAAATCTAATTATATTACTCTTCACTCTTGCAAAACTTCTGTTCCACGTGCTCATACTAACTCTTTTTCAATTGCATACCTGGAGAAAGATATGACCTTTGCCACAGACCACTCTGCTGTGGTCATGATGCCTCTCCAGCTGCATTAATAATTTAAGGAATGTATTATATTTTATTATCCTTTAGACCAATTTCTATTGATAGAAAAACACGCTGGCAATGTTGGAAGTGTAAATTGGCAACAGCTTTCTGAAAAGCAATTTGGCAGTATCTATTAGGAACTTTAAAAATGTTTATATCTTCTGATCCTCTAGTTCCACTTCTGGGAATCTGTCCTAAAGAAATAGTCTAAAATGTGGGCAAAATTTATGCTTTAACAATCCAGAAGTCCAACAGTAGAAGGCTGGTTAAGTAAATTACAGTATGACTATACAGTAGACTATTATGCAGTCATTGTAATTAATATTTGAGTGAAAACAGCATGGCAAAATGCTTAGAATGTTAAGTGAAAAGTGATACACAAAATTACATGCATAAATCCAAAAGTATTTTTCTAAAATATTATTACTTTTATTATCAGAATAAAACAATAGCACCAAAAGTTGGCAACGGAGAGAGTCGGGCCAAACCATGAGTTTGGCCCAGGAACTGTTAACTGGCTGGGTCCACATAGAGACTGTTTGATACTATTGTGTTGGTAGCAGGCGTGGAACAGGAGTGAAAAGGGCCTTTCCGAAAGGAGAAGGTGACCAGAATCCCTACCGAAATCCCAGCTGGCATGAGAAGACACCATGCATGGCATGTTCCTGTTACGTGGTCCTAGGGAGGTAAGGAACACATACGGACCCAGTATGTTCTGACAAATGGAAAGGATTTGAAGTACTCTCCTGGGTAAAATTAACCTCATTCTTGCATTCTCTCATACAAAATGAATATTCTTGAGAGATTTTATTACAGCTGATTCTCTGAAGAATCCTTGAGCCATCCATATAATTTCTTTAGGACAGGAATGATTTTCCATGTGCCAAGTCTACCTCCTCCCATACTGGGACACTCAACATGGATGTGCACAAGAATATTGGATATTCCGCACGGAGAATACCACACACATATTAATAGTCATCTTAATGGTGTAACTTACAAACTCTAAGGCTTGCAAATGTTTTTTGATGGTGTCCAGAATTACTGTGCGTTTATTTATATCTGAAGAGTAATCATGTCATGGTATTTTCAAGTGAGAAATGATGTCAATAATGTATAGAAGAAATGTTGGGGAAGTGTGTCTTTCGTTGTTACTTTAGCAAAATGTTTGTCATTAAAATGCCAAATACATCTCCTTGGTGAATTTCTAATTTTTAAGTGAGTACACAAGGTAAATACATGTTTTGTAAGCATAAAAGGTCTTCAAGGTCTAAGTCTCTTGGTCGATAGAACAAGAGTGAAACTGGGGTTTTAGTCCTGTTCCTTAACAAGCCATGTGACTTTAGGCAGTTCATTTGCACCACTGGAGCACTTCAGGTTATTCATCCACAGAAGGAGAATAATAAAACCTACCTCATGGAGGTGTTCATTTGGTTCATTCAGCAAATATTTATTGATTGCATATATGTATCTGACTCTCTTCTAAACACTGAGACAGCAGTAAACAAGACAAAAAAAAAAAAAGTCCCTCTTTATGAGCTTACCTTTAAGTAGGGGAGACAGACAAGAAATAAGATAAATGAGTGAAAATATGGTATGTTAGTGATTATTAGATGTGAAGCTTACATTAGAGTAATGTATGTGAGGTGCCCAACACAAGATCTGGCATGTAGTAAGTTATTCAATAGAGAGTAATTTCCTTTGCTTCTTCAGTCTTCCTAACAGCTCCTCAATTAGTCTGTAGCATGGTAGTAATCAGCAAAAGGCCTGACCCAGTGCCTTCTACCTCTTGCCAGTTAATAAAACCTACTTTGTTTAAGAAGACAAAAGAATTCTTACATTTACTTGTGAATACACACCTCTGGGAGAAGTAAGTGTTGTGCACTTCCGTGTGGCAGGTTAATCAAGGTCATGCCACACTGTTGATAAATATCCTTTTCTGAAACCAGTTGGCGAGGGCCCTTGCCTGGAGCTAGATGGCATTTGTCCACAAAGACAAATGCATAGTGTCTTTTAAGCAGAATGGACTAGGAAACTATACTGGCTGTTTCTCTTAAAGAAAAGATGTGTGACCTATATCCTGTTCCAAACATTGGAGAACTAGGCAAAGTTTACATTATTTATGGGAAACCAGGGTATTGACTAAAAGCCAGGAAAAGGAAGGTTTAATACTTGTGGTTTCTATATATTTTTTGCCCCTTGTAGAAAATTTGGGGAGTTCAGAAATGTTTAAAAAAGCAGCCAAAAGTTCACCTCTAGGGTTCAGGAATTTCACCATTTGCAGTGGCTTCTCTTGTTGTGGAACACAGGCTCTAAAGCATGGGCTCAGTAATTGTGGCACATGGGTTTAGTTGCTCCGCAGCATGTGGAATCTTCCCAGACCAAGGATTGAACCTGTGTCCCCTGTATTGGCAGGAGGATTCTTATCCACTGCACACCAGGGAAGACCCTGAGTTCCTTCTTTAGGCCTGCATCTGAACTAGGCACAGAGGGTATAGCCCTTGCCCTCAAGCAGTACCAGCCTTGTGTGGTAGGGAAAGGCCAGATGTGGAGAGACCCCTGAGAATGGGCTCCTACCTTACACTGTCAGGCTTTTTCCCACAAATCAGCTCTAGAACAAGCTTTTGTAAAGAATTGGGAACAAAAGTTGGAATCGTCACACTTAGGGTGATTGTGGGGATGAGAAAGGGGAGTATAAAGAGGCAAAACAGAGAGCAGTGGTAACTGCCTGCCTGGCATTGACATCCCCAGCTCCTCTTGTGTAGAAGGGCCTTCAGTTCTGTCCTGTGATGTCACCTCTCAGGAGAAACTGGACGTCAGGCTGTGGGCCATCACTCCTGTGACTTGCTTTGAGAACCTAATAAAGTGAAAATTCAGTATTACAACCCAGATTAGATGAGGAAATTGGCCCAGGGAGATTGAGTGAATTTTCTTGAATCACACATCTAGTTGGTGACAGAGCCAGGATAATAATGAAGGATGCTGAATTTCACTCAGTCCAGTGACTTTTTTTCCATTACTCCTTTGGTAATAATTTCCTTCACTAAAGTGTACATTCTTCAGATAACTTTAAAATAATGGTCACTCTTGCATTTGATGAATATGGTTTATCAATAACTGATTTACATGCAATTTGGGGAGAACATATTTATGGCATAGAAAGTGGTAAAAAGGTTTTTCCAAGTTTTCCTGGGATGTCTGGGCCTTCTCCTTCTCTCAGAGGTGTGTATTCACAAGTAAATGTTGGCCTTCTGTTGTTCATTTTTTTTTCCAGATGTTCTTCCCAAGTAGTGTGTTTTGTGATTTTAATATTTATCACATTTTTTTAAATCTGGGCACATAAATCTTAATAAAATTCTCAACTATCTCCTCTCTGCTGTCTGAAATTTCCGGGTGTATTTATATTCATGACGGTATCTGAAAGCATGAACGCTGTCACATCATTAGGGCTTATATTCCTAAACCCTAGATTTGTGTTTCTAGATGTTCTGAAAATTCTTTACACTTCACTTGTAAATGCCACTATACTGCACCATGACATTTCTATAGTAACATATGTTTCAAACAAGAAAACTGAAGAAGCCCAAGAAAAAGGGAAGGAGGTCTCAAATACAAAAAAAAAATTAAAAGTAGACTACATAAGATGGGGAGGAGTATAAATTCTAGTTTGATGTCCCATAAGAATTGAATGTCCTGCAGGCCCACTTTAAGGACTGGCAATTTCCACCACCAACAAAGTAGCCCAATTTTGGAGTCACACTTCCTTTGACCCTTACATCCTGTCAAGTCCAGGTCATTCCCCTAACATGTCTTAGTGTCACATACTGCATCCAGACAGGGGTGGTCACCTACCCGTCACATCACTGTTCTGAAGTCCATTCTCTGCAATGCTGCACACATCCTGTTTAGTTTGGAGTTCGCTTTTAAAAGAAAGCTATAGGCTTTTTGATGCCAGCTTTTCCAGCTTGATTAAGTCACACCCTCTGCTTGGAATCCATCCTTGCTGCCATCCACCTGGCAAACTCCTACTCAGCATTCAAGCTTCAGCCTTACCATTGCTGTCCTCCACCCCCTACTTCTTGGTAAAGCAGACCCCACAATGTACAGTGCCCATTCTTATGTCAAGGAAACCATAACACTTACCTGAACTTAATTGTCTGCAGAATGTTTTTCCTCCCCTACCAACCCATGAACTTATAAGCCAAAACCACATTTGATTACTCTCTGTATTTCTTGCATCCAGAATAAAGCTTGCCTGGAACTGTTCAATAAATGTTTGATAGATGAATGAAAGAATAGATTTATGGAAATTGTTTTTGTGTGTGTGATTAAATTCACCATTTTAACCAAAGTGTGCATTTCAGTAGCATTTGGCCCGTTCATGGTGTTGTGCAATCATCACCACTGTCTAGTTCCAGAACATTCCAAAAGCAAATTTTGTATCCCTCAACTATTCACTCCTCATTTAACCACTTCTGCAGCACCTGGCAACCACTAATCAACTTTATGTCTCTATGGATTTGCCTATTCTTGGCATTTCAAATAAACGGAATCATGCAATATGTGGTCTTCGTGTCAGCTCTTTTGACCTAGCATAATGTTTGCTAATTCATCCATGCTGTAGCATGCATCAGAACTCCATTACTTTTTAGGGCTGAGTAATAGTCTATCGTCTTGATATACCACATCTTTATCTGCTGCTGCTACTGCTAAGTCACTTCAGTCGTGTCCAGCTCTGTGCGGCCCCATAGACAGCAGCCCGCCAGGCTCCCCCATCCCTGGGATTCTCCAGGCAAGAACACTGGAGTGGGTTGCCATTTCCTTCTCCAATGCATGAAAGTGAAAAGTGAAAGTGAAGTCGCTCAGTCATGTCCGACCCTCAGCGACCCCATGGACTGTAGCCTACCAGGCTCCTCCATCCATGGGATTTTCCAGGCAAGAGTACTGGAGTGGGGTGCCATTTGCCTTCTTTATCTATTGATGTTTAAATGTCTGATAGACATTTAGGTTGTTTCCACCTTTTGACTATTATGAATAGTGCTGCTATGAATATGTATGTACAAGTTTTTGTTTAAATATTTGTTTTTAATTTTCCTGAGTATATACCTAGGAATGGAATTGCTGGGTAATATGGTATTATATGTTTAACTTATTGAGGAACCACCTGAGTTTACCACAACAATTACACCATTTTATGTTACCACCAACAATGTACAAGGTAAGGGTTTCAATTTGTCCACATTCTCTCTAACACTTCATTTCTTACTCTATCTGTGCTAATGAGTGTGAAGTGGTGTCTTTTGATTTTGATTCCCATGTCCCTAATAACTAATGATACTGAGCATGTTTTCATGTATTTTTTGGCTTTTGTGTATATTTTCTTTGGGGAAATGTTAATTCAGGTCTTTTGCCCATTTTATTTGGGTCATTTATCTTTTTGTTGTTGAGTTGTAAGAGTTCTTTATATATTCTGGATACTAAACCCTGATCAGGTATATGCTTTGCAAATACTTTCTGCCATTTTGTGGATTGTCTTTTTATTTATAAAATTTCTTAATTTAATTTTATCTTTTTGGCCATGCTGAATGGTTGTGGGATCTTAGTTCCCCAATCAGGGCTCAAACCAGTGCCCCCCTGCAGTGGTAGAGCAGAGTCCTAACCAGTGGACCACCAAGGAATTTCCATGGATTGTCTGTTTACTTTCTTGATAGTGTCCTTTGATGCACATATTTTTTAAATTTTGATGAAGTCTGCTGCTGCTGATCTATTTTTTTCTTGGTTGCTTATGCTAAGAAAACATTGCCAAATCCAAAGCTATGAGGATTTACCCCTATGTTTTCTCCCAAGTGTTGCTTCTATTTAGGCATTTGATCCATTTTGAGTTTAGTTTTGTACTGAGATGAATGCCCACCTTTATACTTGCACATGTGGCTGTCCAGTTGTCCTTACACCATTTGTTGAAAAGCCTGTTCTTTCCCTATTTTCACATTTGTTTTTGAAAAATATTTTCAAATTGTAAGTAAACAATTCTTTGTTCCTTTCTTTCCATATTTGAAAGATTTTGCTTCACTATCTTCTGGGTTAATTCTTACCTTTTTTCCTCTGTATGTACTGTTTTCACTCATGCTGCTCTTCAGACTTTATCATGGACCTTAGCAATTTTATTAAGATATACCCTGGTGTAGTTTTCTTCATGTTTCTTGTGCTTGAGGTTTATTGGGATTCTTGAATGTGTGGCCCTAAAGTTTTCATCAAATTTGGAAAATTTATGTCTATCATTTCTTTCAAAAATTTTTTTTGCCCCTCCTTCCTTTAGGGTCTCCAATTACATGTATATTAGTCTACTTGAAGTTGTTCCTTAACTCAATGATGCTCTGTTCAATATTTTCTGTCCTTTTTTTCCCCTCTTGTGTCTTTTTGTGTAATTTTTATTGCTATGTCTCCAAGCCTATGAATCCTTTCTTCTGAAATACCTAATTTATTTTTATTTCATTTAATGTACTTCTCATCTGTAGTTTCTATCCCTAGAAATCTGGCTTGGGTTTTGTTTGATTTTTTTAGTAGCTTTTTAGTTTTGGAATAATTTTAGAGTCATAGAAAATTTGCAAAGCATTCCACATGCCTCTCATCCAGTTTCAGTTTCTTCTAATGTTATTTTCTTACATTACCATAATACACTTATCAAAACTAAGATATCAACATTGGTGCATTAATAGTAAATAATTAACACATTTTATTCAGATTTCAATACTTTTCCCATTAATGTCTTTTTTATGTTCCAAGAATCAGCTGAAGATGTCACATTTCATTTAGTTGTTATGTCTTCTCTTCTCACCCACTACAGTTTCTCAGTGGTTTTTTTTTGTTTGTTTTTAATGACTTTGAAAATTTTGAGGCATACTGGTCATGTATATTATAGACTATCCTTACTTTGGATTTGTCTGATGTTTTCCTCATAATTAGACTAGGATTGTGGATTTGGGGAAAGAATAACATAGAAGTGAAGGATCCTTATTGTTACATCAAATTAGAGGGCACATTATATCCACATTTCATCATTGGTGATGTTATTTTAATCACTTGGTTAAGGCAGTTTTGCTAGATTTTCCTACTGTAATGTTACTATTCTTCTCTTTCCATACTTTGTTCTTTAGAAGCAAATCACTAAGTTCAGGCCACATTCAAGGAGAGGGGAGTGATTAAGTTCCACCTCTTATGGTGGGGGGTAGTATCTATATATATTATTCAGACTTCTTCTAAATGGAATAGTTATTAATATATTTTCTCCCCAATATATTTATTTATTCAATGACTGGTTTATATCAGTTTGGATTCATGTGTATTTATTTAACATTTTGTATTATAATTCAATACTATTTTTTTTATTTTATTGATCAAATGGTTCCAGCTTTGGCTACTGGATGCCCTTTAAGATTGATTTCTGTGTCTCTTTTACATGGTCCATCCTTTCATTTTCTTAGCACTTCCTTACTTTCTACTATTACATTATGCTTTGAGATCATCTTATATTTTCCTTATTCCAGATCTGTAATCAACCATTTCTCTAAAGTGCTTTGGTTCCTTTTATTGGAGAACGGTGTTTTGAAACCAGGATATGGACTCTGGTTGTAGGGAAGTCCCTGGGTCTTTTTTTTTGTACTGTCCATGTCTCTATTATCAAGTGCACTCTTTTCTCTAGTTTCTTATCATGTGGAATATAATTATAACTATTTTAATGTCCTTATCTACTCATTCCACCTATCTTAATCAGTTTTAAGTGACCGATTTTTCTCCCCTCATTAGGGGTCCTTTTATATGGGTCCTTTGGCTTTTGGAAAAGAGATTTTGGCTGTTATTTTTAAGCTTTGTTAGATGGTACTAGAGCAACTAAGTTATCCTAGGGCTAAATTTGCCCCACTATTGTGACGAAGCCCATCTGATGCCTTGTGATTTATGCCTTGCCACTCTTAATGTTGGGAACAGGCACTGGACCTCTGTGATATTCAAGAATTATTCCTTCTAATTCTTTTGGATGATTCTTTTTCTGGATTCAGGTAGTTTCCTCACATGCATGCTGAAGACTCAGGGTGGACCCGCAGCAGATAGCCAGGGCTTCCTTTCTGTTCAGCTCTCTTCTTTTTGGCATTCTTCTCTGTGAACTCACCACCTTAACCACCCTGAGATTCCCCACTTCATCTCCTCAACTCAGGGAAACTATTGAGTTCTGCCTGGGTTTGCTCTCTTGGTACCAAGGCTAGGAAATCCTCTCCAGGAGGAAAGCAGAGATAATCATAGGGCTTACTTCACTTATTTCCTGTCTTTTGGGAATCACTATGTTTAGTTACCTGATATCCAATGTCTTAAAAGTCATTGTTTCATATATTTTGTCCAGAAATAGGTCTAATCCCTATTCCTACATCTTGGCCAGAAGCAACAGTATAAACACAGAAAATTAATAGAGCTAGGGCTTATAATTAGCTCATGGGCATTCATACCATAAAACTTAAAGATGGAATATATATAGTGGTTAAGAGTATGGACTCTGGAAAAAGACTGCCTGGATCCAGATTCTGGTTTTCCATCTTACTAGCTATTGTCAGCTACAAATTGGCACTTGCTGTCTACACGGATTAAATCATGTGCTGCTGCAGCTGCTGATTTTCAGCACCCCCTGAAAGAAGCTCAGAGTGGAGAGCAGAAATGAGGCACTCTGTACTCCGGGAAAAACTGGCAGAACAGTTCTTCAGATATTTGGATATTTTTAGGAGCTGATTTTATGAGCCCAATTCTTATATCTCCTTATTTCTAGAAAAACACTAAAATCCTTCATGGTGATGACTTCTCGTGACTAGCAAAAACCTTCTGCAAAAAAATATGCTTGATTGCATGTAGTTTCCCTTCACCAAAATCACATACATATTGATCTTCCCCTCTACCTCTCTGGAGCAGTTTCTCAAGAGTTATCTGATATGCTGTCTCCCAGGTGATAGTCCTTATTTTGCCCTAAATAAAACTTGACTCACAACTCTAATGTTGTACTTTTTTTTTTTTTTAAGTCAACACTACAAACCCTGGGCCAGTCATGTAATCTTTCTGGGTCTCAATTTCCTCATCTTTAAGAGAGGATCTTAATGATCTATTCTCACTGGAATGAGATGAGGGTTAAATAGATTAGTACATGGAAAGCATTTGGAACAGTGCTAGGTTCAGAGCAAGCATTCAATAAATATTAGATATTATTATTCTGAATACAGTATTCTCCACCTCTTATTTGCAGGGAATGTATTCCAAGAGCCCCAATGGATGCTTGAAACCACAAGTAATGTGAACCCTATATGTACTGTTTTCCTATACATACATATTTATGATAAAGCTTAATAAATTAGGCACCATAAGAGATTAACAACAACAACAATGAATAACAAAATGGAACAATTATAATGAGGTACTACAATAAAATTTATGTGAATATGGTCTCTGTCAAAATATATTGTTGTCCTGTACTCACTTTACTTTTTCCTATGATGCTGTGAGATGATACAATTTCTATGTGATGAGATTAAGTGAGGTGAGTGAAGTTGATATTGTGATGTAACGTTAGGCTACCACTGACCTTCTGATGCGTTGATGAGAATCATCTGCTCCAGGTGATACTGGATAATTGAGAACTATGACAATGTTGATGGTTGGATGTCAGGAACGAATGACACTATGCTTGGGGATCCTGAATAGAATAGACCAGGCAGCATGAGATTTCATCAAGCTACTCAGAATAGAATGCAATTTAAAACTTGTGAATTATTTCTAGAATTTTCCACTTAACATTTTCTGACTATAGTTGACCACGGGTAACTAAAACTGTGGAAAGCAAACAACAGATAAAGGAAAACTACTGTACTTATTAAAAGTAGCCAGCAAGCTTGGCTGTGAGTTCTCTACTGACCCTAGTAAAGTGGAAGTATTGGTTACTTGATTTAGTGTTCATAAAATACGTACAAACTCTTGCATAAGAGACATATAGATTCCAGAATATTTCCTCCCAATATTCCTCACAAAGAGGTTACAGTGTGTGCCTGGAATAATATACCAGCCAGAAGGAGTTTCCCAGGATTCTGTCTTTACCATCCCGCCGAATAGCCGATAACCTCACACCAGAGCTCAGTTCAGTAAAAGTAATTCCACTGGGACTGAAATATTGTAGTACTTTTGGTCTGGTTTAATCCAACAATAAAATGTATAGTGTCAACATGAAACTCCTAAAACACATGTCATCTGGGCAGTTCTCCATAAATATTGGGGGATCACTTAGGAACCAATGACAATGGTTCAGGCAAGACAACTAAAGCCTGAGCCAAAGAATTAACTCCAGGATGAAAGGGTGTTGGCAGGAAACCAGCCCACTTTACAGTGAAAATCCACAAGGCTTGGCAATTAACTCAGTGTAGAGCTACAGGAAGGAGGAACTTTCAAGGCCCAGGAATGGAAGTATGGAAAGATAGAAAGAAAAAGTGATATTTGTGTTGCTCAAATCTTCTATCAGTTCAGTTCAGTTCAGTTGCTCAGTCGTGTCCAACTCTTTGCAACCCCATGAATTGCAGCACGCCAGGCCTCCCTGTCCATCACCAACTCCCGGAGTTCACCCAGACTCATGTCCATCAAGTCAGTGATGCCATCCAGCCAGCTCATCCTCTGTCGTCCCCTTCTCCTCCTGCCCCCAATCCCTCCCAGCATCAGAGTCTTTTCCAATGAGTCAACTCTTCGCATGAGGTGGCCAAAGTACTGGAGTTTCAGCTTTAGCATCATTCCTTCCAAAGAAATCCCAGGGCTGATCTCCTTCAGAATGGACTGGTTGGATCTCTTTGCAGTCCAAGGGACTCTCAAGAGTCTTCTCCAACACCACAGTTCAAAAGCATCAATTCTTCGGCGCTCTGCCTTCTTCACAGTCCAACTCTCACATCCATATATGACCACAGGAAAAACCATAGCCTTGACTAGACGGACCTTTGTTGGCAAAGTAATGTCTCTACTTTTTAATATGCTATCTAGGTTGGACATAACTTTCCTTCCAAGGAGTAAGTGTCTTTTAATTTTCATGGCTGCAGTCACCATCTGCAGTGATTTTGGAGCCCCCCAAAATAAAGTCTGACACTATTTCCACTGTTTCCTCATCTATTTCCCATGAAGTGATGGGACCGGATGCCATGATCTTCATTTTCTGAATGTTGAGCTTTAAGCCAAATTTTTCACTCTCCACTTTCATGTGCTGATAGATAGTAACAATCAGCTCTCATGTGGTAGGGAGTAAGGGAGTCTTTTTTTTTTTAATTCATTTTGGCTGTACTGGGTCTTCCTTGCTGCATGCAGGCTTTCACTAGTTGCGGAGAGCAGGAGCTACTCTCTAGTTACAGTGCACTGGGCTTCTCATTGTGGTGGCTTCTCTTTTTGCAGAGTACGGGCTCTAGGGCTCACAGGTTTCAGTCGTCATGGTGCACGGGCTTTGTTGCCCTGTAGCACGTGGAATCTTCCCAGACCAGGAATCAAATCCATGTCCCCTGCATCGACAGGTGGATTCGCATCCATTGTCCAAAGGGAGAAGTCCAAAGGTAGTCTTGATTTGTAGCATTTGCTGATCTTTGAGGTGCTCAAGCTATAATCAAGCTAGCAATGTGACGTCACCGAAGTCTAGAGAAAGGGAAAAGATGCCCAGCAGCACACCATTACACAGTACTTCAACCATACAGATGCGTGAGATATAAATAACCTCAAGAGCATAGATAATAGCAAAGTTGTAGTAAAATAATTAAGAAGTGATACATTGTGAGGATTTTAAACCTGTATTTTAAAGTCATTCATTTAAATGTAAGTTTGTGTGATTTAACTTTTAGCAATGACTGTTTAACATCCAGTTCTCAAAATTCCTGAAATTTTAAGAGTCGGCTCTTTGGGCTGATGTGAGCTGACTCTAGAACCTTCGTCGCATCCCCCTCCTTACATCTAACTTATTTTGCTGGATTGAATTATTTTCTTCTTACTGAAGTATATCCACTTGTATTCTTTCAGCAAAGTTTGTGTAAGGTAAACTCATCATCTTCGCTTGTCTGCAAATGGCTGAAAGTTTGGTGTCACTTATGAATTTAACTTGTGCAGAATTGTAGTTTGAGGTTTATTCTCTTTCCACATTTTGAAGATATTATCCTCTTGTATTTTGGTTTCCATTGTTGCTGATGAAAGGGTGCTGTCATAGTTAACATCCCTTTTGGTAATCTGGCCCTTTTCACTGAGGGCTTTTATAGTTTTCTCTTTGCCTTGTGGTTTTGCAGTTTCATCAGGGTCATTCCCTCTATTAAATCTTTCTGGAATTCCTATTAGACATCTGCTTGACTTTCTCTTTTTATCACTCATATCTCTTAAATTCTTGTTCAGGTTTTTTTATTTCTTTCTCTCTTTTTATTCTGTTTTGGGTAATTTCCTCAAATTTCTCTTCTAAGTCCCTCTTCAGCTAGATCTATAGGTAGTTTAGTATCCTTTGAGTTTTTAATTTCAGTGGCAGTGTCTTTCATTTCAGGAAGTTCTACATGGTTGTTTTTCAAATCTCCCCACTCTTTTCCTCTTATACTATTCTGTTATTTTATTATGGCTTCTACTGCTTCTCTTATATCTATATTAATCATCCTAATTCATAGTCTCTTTCAGATGGCTCTATTTTTATCCTTCTTATTTCTAGTTTGTTATGTCGATTGACTCTCCATTCTGCTCATTTCTTTCCTCATGGGGTTGATACTTTTTGTGAGCATCTTCATCAAGGATTGCTTTTTCTAGTGGATCTGCAAGCCCTGAATTGTTAAGCATTCTGCAGAGCTATTTTGAATTCGCTTCAGCCTAAACCTAAGAATTTTAATAAGTCTTACTTCAGCCCTAATCCAAGAATTTTATGTTAACTTCTCAATAGCTGTTTTCACATACAGGTAGAGTAAATTTAAACCCCCCATAAGCATTTGGCCATGATTAGAATTTCTGTTTCTCATGAGTGCCATTTTTTCCCCTACCCAAGGCCTCATCAGACATATAGCTTCCTTGAACTTCTCTGACCTTGGGATAGTTTTGCTAGTCTCTTTTTCATGGAAGAGGACAGAGCTTCCAATGTCAGGGCTTTTTGCAGCGGGCTCTGTTCCAACTTTCTTACTTGTCCAGGACTGAAGCTCCATCTCTACTCCTTAGTGTACAGTGTAACCCTGGCCTGCAGCTCTCAGGATCTATAAGTGTGAAATCTCTGTGGCAGCTCAGGCACATCACCTGTGCCCTGTTCTGGCTTTCAGTTTTCCATTTCTTTTTCATTTATTTTATCTAGAGATTTCTCTTTCTATTTTTTTCAAAATTGGCAATAAAAATATAACTTTTCTGTTATAGTTCATACAGCATCTCCACATGTCTATAGTTGGGGGGGGTGCCCATCTATGTTAGGATAATTGGTCATGTTTCTGAAGTTTTTCAGATCAGAAACAATCATCCTATGAGGCAGACATGTATTGTCTCCATTTTGTTCTCCAAAACTGAAGCTCAGAATGGTTGTCTACATTGCCAAAGCCATAAAACTTTAAATGGGATTTTTGTCCAGTCTGTTTGCAAAATCCCATGCAAGATATCTAAGCATCTTCAAGTTGACTTGGTACCACTGGCTTCTCTCCATCATTAACTTTTACGGATAATTCATCTCTGGCATTTTGCTGAAGCGAATACTCTCTAAAAGATTCTTCCTACTTCTTTAGGTAAGGCTGTTTAGAAGGGAAGGGAGTACAATGCAGGTCGTGGAAGTTGGGCTGTCCTGAGCCCGAGAGCCCTTGGTAGGAGCATTTGCCTGGGAGGAGGTGAAAGCCAACAGGCATTTCTGCCACCATCCAGAAGCACTCCCAAACTCACTTGTGCAGTGGGTATTGAAGGGGACGTACCGAGGGTCCTGCCCGTTGTCTCTGGCTTGCCTCTGGAAAAAGGAAGAAGCCCAGGCAATGGCAAGACTTACCTGTAAGTTTTGCTGAGTTTAGGGATCCCTCAGCAGAGACCATTACATGCTGAGGCTTTTTGCTTTGCTCCTTAGACTAGCACACCTCTTGCCCTGTGTGTCCTGCACAGAACCTGACCCCGAGTGGGTGCCCTAAAAAGCTAATATGGATCAATGAGTGTAACTGAGGAAAAAGAGGACATGTCAAATATTTACAGTGGAGGGACCTAATGAAGTGGACTGGTTACACAGGTCGTAGGATAGGGGATGGAGAGGCAGCCCAGAGCTTAGGGAAACCACTGCTATCCATAAATCAAAGGGGCAGAGGGAGGAGGCCGTCTCACAGGGGATGGGGAGCCAGGAGATGGAAGCCAGGAGCCACGTGGTCAGAAGCTTGAACCCTAACATTGGGAGCAGGAGCCATTGAAAATATGCAGCCAGAAATGCCCCTGAGGCAGATGGTGGTGGGGGGCAGAGGGCAAAAAGCATCCCAGCATCTTCCTTCCAACCCCCACCTTCCAGCCCCCACCTACCCCCAATCTCCTGCTAGTATGATACTTTCCCTAGGCCAAAGTCAGATGTGTTGGAGCCTGGATTCCCAGCCTGAATGGATCAATGTCCCTGCATTACAGAGCACAACAGAGCAGAAGAAGCCTGAGGGGTGAGTCTGAGAAAAACAGGCCCAGGGTTGGCATGGAAGGAAAGAAGGAAGGAAAAAGGGAAAAAAAGAAAAGAAGACAAGCCTATGTGTAACATATGAGCATTCTAAAATACTTATTAAATATCCTTTTGCAATTGAAAAGGATTTTTCAGATAAAAAGTTGCCTTCCTTACAGAGTTGTAAGGAACAAATGACAAAATAGATGTGAAAATCTTTTGAAACTTGCCAAGTGCTACATAAATACGAGATGATCATCATTCATATCATTAATTCTCTGAATGGAGGAACTGTGTTTGAATATGAGTATCAATGGAAACACTTCATAGGGCATCTTATTATGTGTGGATATCTTTTATGTATGTGTATTAGAATATTATTAGCTGTAAGCAATAACTAGCAGTGACTTAACCAAATAGGTAGTTATATACTTTCTTATATAACAAGCTCCTTTGGTCTTTCCATCTAGATTACAAGATGGTTGCGATGCCCAACCTTACCTCCAAGATTAAGGCAGGAAAGGGTGGGGGTGGGAAAACAGTTCAGACTTAGCAGTCCTGTTTCCTTAGGAAAGCAAAAGCTCTCCCAATAACTCCCATAAGAGTTTTACCTAAATCTCACTTGCCAGAACTGAGCGACACAATCTCCCCTAAAGAAGTAGCAAGAGAGAAACAGCTTCTAGGTGGTCAAACAGCGGTGTCGGCCACATGCATATAAAGCACAGTACTGGGCACAGAGTAAGTGCTCAGTACACCTTAGCTATTTTGTGTGACTGTGCATCTGTCTGCGTCTATGTTGGTGTGGTTCTTTGTAGTTCCCGTTTCTAACAATCCTGTGAAGTAAAATCATCTAGGTGCCTGCTCAGTCTCTCAGTCATGTCTGACTCTTTGTGACCCCATGGACTGTAGCCTGCCAGGCTCCTCTGTCCGTGGAATTCCCCAGGCAAGAATACTGGAGTGGGTTGCCACGCCCTCCTGGAGGTGATCTTTCCAACCCAGGGTTAGAACTAGAGTCTCTCACATCTCCTGCACTGGTAGGGGGGTTCTTTACCACTATTGCCACCTGGGTGAGGTAGCTGAGTGGTTAAAGCGACAGACTGCTAATCCATTGTGCTCTGCAGGCTGTGGCTTTGAATCTCATTCTTGAATGATTGCCGCTTCCGCGGCGTTTGTTGTTTTCCAGGGGGTTCCCAGGGGTCGATAGCGGTAATTACCCACCTGCCAAAGCAGCAATGCAGGAGACACCCTCCCCCTAAACTGGCCCTTTAAGATCTTGGCCTTGGAGTCACATCAGGGCCAAGTGGGCTTGATGAAGAGAGAAAGTGGAACAGGACCAGCTCTGAAATGAATTGACGCCTGTACCTGGGGCTATAATGATGAAGTCCTGGGAGATGGGCCATATACGAGCTAGACTCATGCCTCCTCCTACCTGTACTCACTTTGGAATGGTCCTGTAGGGAGGCCTGGCACTTGTGATGATGCCACTTCTGCCCAAGAACTCCTGTGGGAATCCTCTTTACAAGTCACAGAAAGACCTCAATCTCATTACTGTAAAATTACACCTCATTTCTGACTCAAACCCAGCTGCAGCTCCTCATCTCATTTGCCATGAATTCCAAATGGCTTTTGATGGTTGCTGAAAATAAAAAATCATTCCCCAAAGACAGAATTATATTGCAATTGAGGTGCAAAAGAGTGAAGTTTCTGCTCTTTGGGCAATTTTCAAATCAAAATTATAGAAATACTTACAGCAGTAAAAGATATGTTTAAACAAATATGCCCTCCTTAGGTTATTATCTCAGAAGAAGACAACTCTGTATGGTTGAATAATTTTTGCTGTGTTTAAGAAAATTACCCACCCTAAGGGAAATTGTGAGACGATCACTGTGGTTGGTGAAGATTCCAATGGGATAATACTAAATGTAGGTGAGGACACTGTAAGATGGGCACACTCATGTACTACTGGAAGTGTAAATTGGTTCTTAGAGCAGTTTGGCAATGAGCATCAAGAACCAGCTTAAGGAGTTTAAACCAGTTGACCTAGACATTCCATTTCTAGGAATCTTCCTGAGGGAAATAGTCAAAGATGTAGAAAAAGACTTATGTGTACAGCAACTCATTTTATTTGGAAAAACAGTAAAAAGAAGTAATTAGCCTAAATATCTCTCAGTGAGGAAACTGTCAGGTAAATTGTGGTCAACTCATTAAATGAAAATAGTGCAGCCATTTAAAATGATGTTTTTGAAGAATTGTCAATGATGTGTTTATGTTCACAATGGAAAGATGCTAAAGCCAGACTGTGAAACCACATGCATTACTTTTTTACTTTCTATTTTTACTTTCTATATGCTATGAAAAGGCTCAAGATATATTAAACATGTTGCTGCTGCTGCTAAGTTGCTTCAGTTGTGTCCGACTCTGTGCGACCCCATAGATGGCAGCCTACCAGGCTCCCCCGTCCCTGGGATTCTCCAGGCAAGAACACTGGAGTGGGTTGCCATTTCCTTCTCCAATGCATGAAAGTGAAAAAATAAAGTGAAGTCACTCAGTCGTGTCCGACTCCTAGTGACCCCATGGACTATAGCCCACCAGGCCCCTCCATCCATGGATTTTCCAGGCAAGAGTACTGGAGTGGGTTGCCACTGACTTCTCTGATTAAACATGTTACCAATGATTTTATCTGGGTGATGAAATTATAGGTGATTTAAAATTTTCTTCATTATACATTTATATATACAATTTTGATCATTATAACTATAAATATTACTTTTATAATTAGAAAAATATGTATGATGAAAAGTACTTTTTAAGAAAGAAATGTGTTTAACTAGGAGAGAAGAGATCTGTCAAGAAATTGATGGTTTAATGAAGGAAATGAGACACGTACACAAATTCATTACAAGGTAATAAGGGGTCTAATGGACACTCTACAAAGTGTGGAGGGAAGGATTAGCTCTGCCTGGGAGAGTTGAAGGTGAGTGAAAATAGGTGCAGGGTCTTGAGGGATGAACTGGAGTTCTCTAGGGCTTTGTAAATTGTCGAGCACTGTGTATGTATAAGTTAGTTTGGGGCCTTTATTATGACCGTCAAAGCTTACCTCATACAAAGCTCTCTTTCTTGTCTCTCCCAAGCTCCCTAAAGCCCAGCATCGCTGGGACAGGAAGCAGAGGCAGTTAAATAGTCACACATCAGTGCTCCAGCAAGTGAACTGAGGTGCATCCAACGAAGAAGCAGATTCAGGACCAGAGGACATAAAATTATCTGGGAGCAGGGCCAGGAAGGTGCTGGTGGGTAAACAGTTCCACCTTATTTGCTGCCCTGTGGAAAGGCTATTGGGGCCCCCACCCTGAGTTATGGGGCCATCTCCATGTGCTGCTACTGCTAAGTCACTTCAGTCGTGTCCGACTCTGTGCGACCCCATAGACGGCAGCCCACCAGGCTCCCCCGTCCCTGGGATTCTCCAGGCAAGAACACTGGAGTGGGTTGCCATTTCCTTCTCCAATGGATGAAAGTGAAAAGTGAAAGTGAAGTCGCTCAGTCGTGTCTGACACTTAGCAACCCCGTGGACTGCAGCCTACCAGGCTCCTCTGCCCATGGGATTTTCCAGGCAAGAGTACTGGAGTGGGGTGCCATTTCTATGTGGGGGATGGTAAAAACTGAGAACAAGGTCACATATCCGTTTAGGATTTTCATTGGCAGGAAATGGTGTGTCAAATGTCCTTACAGACTCCAGACAGGGTGGGGTAGAAAGGAGGGGTGTGATGAGGAGACCCTGAAGGGTGGCAAGAGATGATTTGTTTGGGAGACAATCCTAGAAGCTCAAGGTTGCAAGAGATGTAAAAGCTATCTTACTTAATCCTCTTGATACCCTTCTAACATCCCCATCACATTGTCACCCTTCTTGGCCTTCAGGGAGCAGCTCGGAGACCAACTTCCCATCTCAATTCCTCCAGCCTATGCTTTAGGTGAGACTTCCCAGGTGGCTCAGCAGTAAAGATCTGCCTGCCAATTCAGGAGACACAAGAGAGCAGGTTTGATTCCTGGGTTGGGAAGATCCCTTGGAGAAGGAAATGGCAACCCACTCTGGTATCCTTTTTTTTAAAATTTTATTTGTTTTAATTGGAGGCTAATTACTTTACAACATTGTGGTGGTTTTTGCCATACATCGACATGGATCAGCCACCGCTCCAATATTCTTGCATGGGAAACTCCACGGACAGAGGACCCTGGCAGGCTACAGTCCATGGGGTCACAAAGAGTCAGACACGACTGAGCACACATGTGCTTTAGGTATTTCTCGTTCAATTTTATGAGAAAAAAAATTCAATGCCAACAGTGCAGCAGGCAGTGTGTTTATATTTCCTTGATAGCAGTAAGCCTTCCTGAGCCTCCTGAAGTTTATTTACTTATTCAGGCAACAAACCTATATCAAACACCTATACTGTGTCAGGCAGTGTTCTAGATGCTGTGATAGAGTGAAGAGAAAATACAAGATCTTGTGTTCTCTTGGATCAGTCATTCTAGTGAAGGAGAAATACAAGAAACAAAGGAATAAACGAGAAAATACCAGGTTATAAATGTGAAGCTGTCACCTTTGAGAAAATCTAAGGAAAGAACTTTCATAAAAAGAAAGAAGCTGATTCCAAAATCCCAGGGGATAATTGTTGCTTGTTCTAGAAACAGAACATTGCATTATTGTGCGTGGACTACTCTTTTGTGTTCTAGCTGCAAATGAAAATCTTCTCATTTTTCAGGACTTGGCCCAAACATTGCCTTTTTAGGCATATCTATCCTATTTCTTTACCCTCAGTAAGAGTGACCACTGTCTCCTTTCCTTCCCACTGACTCAGAGCAGGCTTCTGTCAGCACACCTATAACAATTTGCCATTCTTACCATACATAGCAGTTTTCTCCGGTGGCTCAGGTTAAAGAATCCGTCTGCAATGCAGGAGACACAGGAGACTCGGGTTCGATCCCTGGGTCAGGAAGATCCCCTGGAGGAGGGCATGGCAACCCACTCCAGTATTCTTGGCTGGCGAATCCCATGGTCAGAGGACCCTGGTGGGCTACAGTCCATAGGGTCGCACAGAGTTGGATACGACTGAGGCGACTTAGCATGTACACGCATGGGCCATACTATATAGCATTGCTACTACCTAGTGGACCTGTCTCGTTGCTGGCAGAACTTCTTTTCTTAAATCCCTAGAGCCTGGCACAGAGTATGTGATTGGTAAACATTTGTTTCCTGAATACATGAACTCACATAGCACTTTCTTAGAACCTCCCTGGTGATGCTTATTCAGAATTGGCAACCCTTTTTTGATCATTGCCAGGCCCTGGACCCTGTTCTTTCAACTCTGCAACCTCTTATAAGCTTCATGATTACCCAGTGCAGTGTTTTTATCCCATTCTGTAGTTAAAACTCAGAGAATCAGAGTGACTTCTGCGATGACTCAGAAGTAAGAATCAGAACTAAGATCTGAAGCCCAGTCTTCTTGATGGCAAATCTCAATGTTTCATTTTCTGTGATGCAACCATTATGCTTTAGTTCTTCTGTGGACCTGCCCTCTGTTTTCCCCGAGTTAACTGTTTTCCTTAGGGAAGGATCTGTACTTGACTCCATTCTGTATTCCCCATGACACCAGAACAGTGCTATGTATTTAAGACACACTCAATACAAATCTCTGGAGAAGGCGATGGCACCCCACTCCAGTACTCTTGCCTGGAAAATTCCATGGATGGAGGAGCCTGGTAGGCTGCAGTCCATGGGGTCACTAGGAGTCGGATATGACTGAGCGACTTCACTTTATTTTTTCACTTTCGTGCATTGGAGAAGGAAATGGCAACCCACTCCAGTGTTCTTGCCTGGAGAATCCCAGGGACGAGGGAGCCTGGTGGGCTGCCTTCTATGGGGTTGCACAGAGTCAGACACGACTGAAGCGACTTAGCAGCAGCAGCAGCAGCAATACAAATCTCCAAGGAGGGAAAAGAGAGAATGAATGTGTGAATGAATGCTTCACCCAAAGTGGATCAACATCTGGTATCAGTTCAAAGGATGTTGATGTGCTGGAGGAGGAGATGTTTCTGAGGGGAGGGGCCTTCCCAGATACCTCTGTGCCCATCTGGGAAAGCCGAGTCTGCCGTCTCCACACTAAAGCACTCATTTCTCAGAAATCACACCTTTCACTCGGTTGTACATCTCAGCAGGCAGGCAGGGGCACAGAGGGGAACATGCATGGCTTCCAATGAGTTGGGAAAATGAGGTTAGGTTTCGATTCAGATAGTTATTTGTGTTTTCTGGGTCTGCACGGTCGATAAATTTTCAACGAGCAGTGATTCTGTTCCTCATCTTTCATTGCTTTATGGGACTTCAGGGAATGAAAACATAACATCCTGCTTTCCCATAAGTTCTCTGGCCACTACCCTGGCACCAATTAAAGACATGTCCATGCAATTAATCAAAACCAATTTGGAAGCACTCTGGCACTGCTCCTCTGATGTGCTGTCTGCTCCACATACAGTAGTTCCTCAGCCGCAGTGATGGAGCCAGGCACATAGGAGCTTTTGATGAACTGGTTGTGCTGGCCCCAAGTGTTAACTATGTCATCTGACATGACTAATGAGGCTCCCAACTTGATCCGTGTGAGCAGAGCAGCCCTGCTGTCTGGAGGAGGCTCAGTTTCCATGGCCAGCTTGGGAAGAGGCTGTGACGTGCGGGGTACACACTCCATCATGTCAGCTGGAGTCCGGGAGGCCTCTAGCGTTGGAGCTGAGAGTCGTCCACGAGGAGGGTGATGGAAATTGTGGATCAGGCTCTGTGCTGGGTGCTAGTGGGAATGTGACCTGATTTAAACTTCTAGCTCAGCCTCTTCATTTTACAAACATGGAAACCAAGACCCAGCAAAAGTGAGGGGCCTGCCAAAGGCCTGAGCTGTGGGAAGAGAAATAAAGGAACAGGCATAAATTCTATCTTTGAGGAACTGAACCCCTAGGTGAGAAAATAAACATGCATGAGGATAACAACTGGAATCTGATGTAGGTAAACCTTCTCAAGGGTTAAACTGTGGGTATTCTTCTTTCATTCCACAAACATTTATCAAAAGTAAGAGAGTCTGTGTTCTTGTCACCTCTGCAACCGCATGAATGTGTGATTTGAAATCAACAGGTCTGGCTTGGAGTCTCAGCTCTCCTTTGAGTTGATGTAATCTTGAGCAAATCATTTTTCTGAGCCTTTGGCTCCTCAGCTGTACATTGGGACAAGCCAAATATTGCCTACCCAGCCTACATCCTACAGTCCTTGTGAGACCCAGCAGAGTTAATGGGTGTGAAAGTGTCAGAGTCCATGCACATGTTAGTTATTATTCATATTACTACCCTCTCCAAGGACCCCTGGCTGAAATCTCTGCAATATGGATCCACAGATAGCTTTAACTCTCTTCCTCTTCCTGCCCCTTTCAAAATACACAGGAAAGAAACAGATATAAAACCAACTGGTCATCTGCCTACAATTTCAACAGCTTTCCCAGAGAGTCCATGACACAAAAAGAGGAAGAACTCAGCTGTTTTAATTTAATGTCATTCCACACTTTGATTGAGCACCTACCATATGCCAGACATTGGCCAGGATGTGTGGGGAATCAGAGTTGGATAAGACAGGCTCTTTGGCCACCTTGAGAAACTCACCATTTAGTGGGAGAAACAGACATGGACATAAATAACTATGACATACTGCAGAAAAATACAATTGCCATAGGAAAGATACAAATCAAGTGCTGTGGGAGTCAGAGAAGGGAATGATTTATTTCTGAAAAGGAGATGGGGAAAAGCTTTATCAAGGAAGTGCTATTAAAGAATGGGTGGGTTTTGGCTCTGTCAGGAAACACCATAAAGGGTACTCTAAACTGAAGGAATAGCATGGCCAGTGCATGGAATCCTGAAAGGAATGGCAATCTAGAGGACAGAGTAAAACTGAGTAAGATAGGGAGTGTAAGGGCTTCCCAGGTGGCTTAGTGGTAAAGAATCCACCTGCCAATGCAGGAGATACAGGTTTAATCCCTAGGTCAGGAAGATCCCCTGGAGAAGGAAATGGCAACCCACTTCAGTATTCTTGCCTGGGAAATCCCACTGGACAGAGGAGCCTGGTGGGCTATGGTCCTTTGGGGTCGCAAAGAGTCAGACACAACTTAGTGAATAAATAACAACAAAGGAGGGTAAGCCCGAACAAAAGAAGACTTGCTGGACCCTAGCTCTGAAACCAAGGCATGGATATTTCTATTTCACTATTCTCTTTGCTGGCTGAGGTCGCCTTGGCCTCTGTCCCTCAATCAGAGAGAATTCTATACTGGCTTTTCCTCCAGCAAGCCCAAATCCAAGCCAGGATAGCCAACAATAAAAATGAATGGGGAACAGCGACAACCATCAGATACAAAGTGGCCTGGTCTGGGAATCCCTGGTTACAGCGATGCCTCCTCGGTCCAGGTGAGAGGTTCACTGATGCAGCCGTGACACAAACATATGAAGCACGACAGTGAGGACCTGAGGCCTCCTGGCTTGGGTCATGCAGTACATTTCTCTCCTTTCCTCCTTTGTCCAGAAGAAACCAACTTCTTCAAGTGTGCTGCCATCCAGATGGCTTTGGAAGGCCAGGAGCTGCTGCTGGTCTCAAGGCATAGCCACAGGACATCCCAGGGTTTCATATTTTCTCCCTGTTTCCATTTTTCATTGTAAATTGGTTTTTTATTGTGCAAATAAAATAGTGATAAAAACAGAAACCTCAAAAATAGGAGAAAGAGGAAAGAGAGCATTCACTCACTCATCATCTGTTTCCATTTCTTCTTGCCCCTTCCTGCTATTCACTGTGAGCACAATTTGGGGGGAGGCAGCTTTTTTTTTTTTAATGTAAGACCTTCAGCTCAGACTTCCTTGGTGGTTGAGTGGTTAAGAATCTCCCTGCCAATGCAGGGGACACAGGTTCAATCCCTGGTTCGATCCCACACGCTGCAGGGCAACTAAGTCTGTGTGCCATAGCTACTGAAACCTGCGAGCCCTAGATCCCCCTGCAATGCCACTGCAAAGAGAAGCCCAAGCACCGCAATTAGAGAAAGCCTGCGTGCAGCAACGAAGATCCAGAGTAGCCAATAAATCAGATAAAATACAAAGACTTTCACCTCATGTACTTTATTATTTTTTAATATTTATTTATTTGGCTGCATCAGGTCTTAGTGGAGGCACATGGGCTCTTCATTACTGTGCAGGCTTCTCTGCAGTCTCCAGAGCATGCGGGCTCAGTAGGTGAAGTTTGTGGACTTAGTTGCCCTACATGTGGAATCTTCGTTCCCCAAACAGGGATCAAATCCATATTATCTGCATTGGAAGGTGAATTCTTAACCCCTGGACAGCCAGGAAGCCCCTGGGGTAGCAGCTTTGATCACTGATACAATTATATACCCTTATTGCTCAACATCGTATCGTACAACTTTTTCTGTTTTGCTACTTACTGTCAATCTCTGGTGTCCACACAGTCTTGACCTTGTTTGCTCACTCAAGACTAAAGAAAGATTGCCAGCATCATGTAAAAGGGATGCCCCATAGATAATATAGTGGTCATTGACTCTTGACATCATGGTGCATAGGAAAGCACTGGCTGCTCAGCCATTGCATAGACTTGGGCTGGAATCTACTTCGAAGCTGGATAGCCCTGGGTAGATCACTCCATTCCTTTGAACCTCAGGTCCTTGTCTGTATTGTGGGGATGCAGTTCGTACCACCCTCATAGGATTGCTACCGCTGTGAGGATTAAATAAAATACCAAAAGGCAAATGCCCCATAATGGTGCCCCCCTGCCTCTGCCCTTGCTGGGACTGACACAGGGTCTACTCTGCTCTGCCATTCTTAAGACTCCTGCCCACTTTGGACCTTCTCACCTCCACTGAGCCCAGAAAGCCTCCTGGATGAGTCCACCTTAATTTCGACAAGCACTCCAGCCTGTATATTTATTATTCACTGGATGAATGCATCATCTTTTACTTAGGTATTCTCCTCTGATGGAAATGTTGCCTGTTTTCCAGTTTTTCGCGGTTTCCAATAATGATGCAATACATATCTTCATATATATTGCTCATTCCATCCTTAAAAAAAGTATTCCTTAAGAACAACCCCCCCCCCCAAAAAAAAGAACAACCCCCAGGAACAGGATCACCAGAACAGATGTTAGACTCATTTTAACAACGTCTCATGTATATTTCCAAGTTTTAAAAATATTTTAATTTTCACTTATTTATTTGACTATGCCGAGTGTTAGTTGTGGCACACAGGATCTTTGATCTTCATTGTGGCATGTGGGATCTTTAGTTACAACCTGTGGGATCTTTACCTGAGGTATTCGGGATCTTTTGGTTACAGCATGCAAACTTAGCAACGAGTAGAATCTAGTTCCCTGACCAGGGATCAAACTGGGGCTCCCTGCATTTGGAGCTCGGGCTCTTAGCCACTGGACCACCAGGGAAGTCCCTTCAAGTTGTTTTTCAGAAGACTTGTATCTATTATTTTGCCACCAACTCAAGAGATAGGACCACTGGGACTACATTACAGGCTCTTGGGTTCTGGCCACAAACTCTCATTCCTGCTTTATTTTCCACCATTTTCTTCCCTAAGATGCCTCCCACACTGCAATTGCACAGGACAACTCAATATTTTCCCTCCAAAATAATGCTCCAATACTTTTGTGCCTTTGTACTTCCTATTACTCCCCATCACCCTTGCCTGGAATATCTTTTATCTTAACATATCCACTCACCACAGATCTCATCCTCTGTGAAACTGAGAACTTCTATGCTATCTTCAAGACCCAGCTCAAATGTCCCTTCCCTGTGAACTAGTTCCAATCCTCCTCCTCAGTAGAGTTAGTTACTCTTGCTGCATGTGGTGATGGGAGGGATCCTTGGCATCCAAATGCTTTCCAAGAACAGTCATCCTTGTGACTTCCCTGGTGGTCCAGTGGTTAGATTCAGTGCTTCCATTGCAGGGGGCCCAGGTTTGGTTCCTGGTCAGGGAACTAGGCCCTACATGCCACAGCTAAGACCTGGTGCAGCCAAATAAAATAAATAAATAAAAGCACTGCATCTCCATGTTAAAAAAAAAAAGGAAAAAAGCAGCAGTCCTACTCTAACCCCAATTTACACCCCCAAATCTGTGTGATTCTGCTCTCTCCTCCTCCCTCATTCCCTGCACGAGGCAATTACCAAGTTATGCTAATTCAAATCCTAATTACAATTTTGGATCCATTTCTCTCTCTCCTTGCCATCACCATTGACCATCACCTCTCATCAGGATTCCTGGAATAGTTTCCTAAAAGAAAAGAAAAAGAATGTGTACACAGTTCAAAAGTCAAATGTTCTCTAAAGCTTATAATAAAAAATGTAGATTATTTTGGGAGAGACTAAGATGGGAGACACTTCCCATCTCTCCCCATACTAAGCCCATCTCCTCGGAGATAACTAGACAATTTCAACTCTTCCAGCTGTTTCTTTTGGGATTTACTTCTGTTTTCCAAATAATACAACTATCCTTTTGTTTCTCGATTTTTAAGTGCACTGTATATTGATTTTAAACAATGGAAGATTTCTGTAACACCACTTCCCTGCCCCATCTTCCAATATAATTATATCACAATTTTTTGTTACATATTATGACCAGGAGTACCATTAAAAATATTTGCCTTCTGAGATGCCAGCATTATCTCTAGAACCATTGTCTCTAGGGGGGTGAGGTTTGAGCCTGCTGGGGGAAGGCAGAACAATTAGGAAAGGGGGTTGCAGTGTAGGAGGAGGGGCAGGCTGAGCACGGGCTGACAGCCTGGTGTTCCTATGCAGAACCTCTTGGGCCATGTAAGTGTAGCAAGCAAGGCTGAGTTAAGCGTTCTGGGGATGCCAAAGGCAGTGCCCAGGAGGGGCTGGAGACTGCCTACTTACACAGGCAGTGACTGATCCAAACACATGCTGGTCTTTCCAGCTGTGCTAGCTGTTGTCTCTGCAATCGTGAACCCTGGGAAGGTTCAAGGAGTTCTAAGATGTTGGGGGGAGGGGGGTGAGGGGCGGGCAGTGAGGGCAGCTGGAACAGTGGCAGTGGGGTACTCAGGGAGCCTGGGGTAGCTACTGTTTACTAACCACTGTAGAAAAATGTCAAAATGTTAACAACTTATGAAGTCTAATATAATTAATACAGTCCTGTTGACCCTGATTTTGACTATGTAAATGTTATTCATAGTCAAGCCTCATAGGACTTTGTGATTGCATTTCCATTTTTGTTAAGATTTTTCCTTGGACTTTTTCCTAGAGTTAATAATTGTCCTGTTATTTTCTTTTGCTTAGTTTCAATACACTCATCACTAAATCTTCTCCCAAACTCTTTGGTAGGATAATATGATTACCAAATCCATCAAGTCAACTCTCACTTTCAGTTATATCCCAGGCACCATGCTAGGCACTAGGGACTGTGTCTAGAAACTGTGAACAAGAAAGACGTGGTTTCTGCTTTCACTGAGTTTCAGTCCAGCAAGGGTTAAGATATAAGTAATTACAGTAATTTTTAGTCACAATGAGAGAGGTCTGGGTTCCTCTTAGAACATACAGCAGAAATACCTCACTCAGCTAGAGAGACAGGAAAGATTTCAGACCTGAAGAATGGAAGGAAGCAATTCATCTAGATAATATATGTTTATTGAGAGCCTCTTGTATGCCAGCCACTGTTCTAAATGCTGAGAACACAGTACCAAAAAGACAGACCAAGCCCCTGCCTTCCTGGAGCTTACATTCTAGGGAGGGGAGACAGATAATAAACACAAGATAATTTTCAATTGAAACAAGGACTATAAATAAACAGGATGATTTAATGGCTGAAGCAGGATGTGGGGGAGATGAGGCTAGTTCAAACAGATTGGCAAGGTCGTGGAAAGTTGCTCTGAGGAAGGGATATCTGATGAACAAAAATAGCCAGGTATGTGAAGAGCCAGAGACAGTGAGTTACAGGCAGAAAGAACAGTATATGAAGATTCTGAGGAGAAGAAAATCACAGTTTTAGAGCAGAATTGAAAGCAATTCCATGTAGCTGGAACTCAAAGGGCAGGGGGCAGTTGCTGGAGAAAAGAGGATGGATGTGAGCTACAGGGTGGGAGTTCTGGCATCTCCTAAGATTATTATTTGTTGTTCAGTCGCTCAGTCGTGTCTGATTCTTTTCAACCCCATGGACTATACCACGCCAGACTTCCCTGTCCTTCACCATCTCTAGGAGCTTGCTCAAACTCATGTCCATTGAATCAGTGATGCCATCCAACCATCTCATCCTCTGTCATCCCCTTCTCCTCCTGCCTTCAATCTTTCCCAGCATCAGAGTCTTTTCTAATGAGTTGGCTCTTTGCATTTGGTGGCCAAAGTACTGGAGCTCCAGTTTCAGCATTAGTCCTTCCAATGAATATTCAGGACTGATTTCCTTTAGGATTGACTGGTTTGATCTCCTTACTGTCCAAGGGACTCTTAAGAGTCTTCTCCAACACCACAGTTTGAAAGCATCAATTCTTTGGCACACAGCCTTCTATATGGTCCAACTCTCACATCCATACATAACTACTGGGGAAACCATAGCTTTGACTATATGGACTTTTGTTGGTAAAGTAATGTGTCTGCTTTTTGTATGATATCTAGGTTTGTCACAGTTTTTCCTCCAAGGAGCAAGCACCTTTTAATTTTGTGGCTGCCGTCACCATCTGCAGTGATTTTGGAGCCCAAGAAAATAAAATCTATCACTGTTTCCATTGTTTCCTCATCTATTTGCCATGAAGTGATGGGACTGAATGCCATAATCTAAGTTTTTTGAATGCTGAATTTTAAGACAGCTTTTTCACTCTCCTCTTTCACCTTCATTAAGAGGCTCTTCAGTTCCTCTTTGCTTTCTTCCATAAGAATTGTTATTATAATTATATATATTATTATATTATAAATATAATACTAGAGTATTGTAATTATTGATAAAACCCCTATTCTTCAGTTATTTGTCTGTTTGCTCTAAGACACATTCCCCCACTCTTTGCTTTCTTCAGTATAATAATATAGAAACTTGAGAAATACATTTTTTTAAAGCCTCTCTTGCCAGAAGAAAGGTATTGGCAGGAGACTGAAAGGCACTGTGAAGGGAAGAAGCCATAGTTTTGTCCCATTTTTTGGTGGTGCCTCCACCAGCAGCACCTCTAATAGATCAGTACCTACCGTGGGGTGGCTTCGCCCAGGGTGACAGTACCTTCCCCATCTCCCCTTTTCTCTTCTAACTCTCATAAGCTGTTTCTTCCTTAGGCTACTCTCAACAATTTCTTGTTCTCAATCCTTTTCTGTTTGAAATGATCTAGAGCAGTACGGCAACCCACTCCAGTGTTCTTGCCTGGAGAATCCCGGGGACGGCAGAGCCTAGTGCGCTGCCGTCTATGGGGTCGCACAGAGTCGGACACCACTGAAGCGACTTAGCAGCCGCAGCAGCAGCAGAGCAGTACGGCGGAGAAGACAATGGCACCCCACTCCAGTACTCTTGCCTGGAAAATCCCATGGATGGAGGAGCTTGGTAGGCTGCAGTCCATGGGGTCGCTAAGAGTCGGACACGGCTGAGCGACTTCACTTTCACTTTTCACTTTCATGCATTGGAGAAGGAAATGGCAACCCACTCCAGTGTTCTTGCCTGGAGAATCCCAGGGACGGGGAAGCCTGATGGGCTGCCGTCTATGGGGTCACACAGAGTTGGACACGACTGAAGCGACTTAGCAGCAGCAGAGCAGTATGGTCCCATATGATGTTCTGTGATGATAGAAATGTCCTAACTGCACTGACCTATACAGTATCCACTAGGCATATATGGCTACTGACTTCTTGAAATGTGACTAGTGTAACTTAGGAACTGATTTTTTAATTACTTTTCATTTTAGTAATTTAAATGTAAATAGCCACCCGTGGTTAATGGCTACCATACAGGACAGCACAGACCTAGAAGGATTTGTTTTTCTGACGGATATTGGCTGATACAATAGTTGATATCAAAAGTGGTTGTGGGAAATCAACCCTCAAATATAGGACTCTGGGAGACTTTCCTGGTGATCCCAGTGCCTAAGACTTCCTGCTCCCAATGGAGGGGGCTCAGGTTTGATCCCTGATCAGGGAACTAGATCCTTCATGCCACAACTAAAGATTCCGAGTGCCACAACCAGACCCAAGACAGCCAGATAAATAAATATTTTTTAAAAAGATGGGACCCTGGGATTGCTAAATGACCTCACTGGGCTTGAATTCAGTGATGAGCTCATTGCCAGTGGAAAATGAGTTACTAGGCAGCAAAGAACCCCAACCTCATGGAAGATGGCAGGCAGTAACAGGACTCCAAGTTGGTTTGACATACTCCAGAGGTCCCTAAAGTAGGCAAATTCAGTGGAACAGAGAAAGACAGTATAGTTCACAGGCAAACAGCAGGAACAATGGCATGATACAGCTGGTTTTATTGCCCTGAAGTCCCCTGGGGCAATCCAATGGGCCTAGATGGCAGCTACACACCAACGGATTTGCACTGTCACTGAGGAGCCCTGGGTAAGGGCTCAGAACCTTTTATAACAAGCAACCAACAAGCCAGTCTCCTTCCCCAAGGGAGTGAGAAGAGCTGTACAACAGTCATGCTGTGGTCACCTTGGTCTACTTCACTGTCTTTGAGATTAGTTGCAGAAATGACCCAGAGTCCGAGCATGGATAGTCCTCGCAGTCTGGCACACTTAACAAGGATCTACAGAGACCCTTGGGGCCCCTGGTGGGCTGCCTCTTCCAGTAACTAGTGATCCATAACTTGCAATAGCAAAAGAGTTACTTAAACCACCACCTGTGAAATTAAAACAAAAAGAATTTTTTAAAAAACCTATCACCTGTGACTACCTGGGATGAACTGCCTTTTGGTGGCCAGTCTTTGGGAGAACAAATTTCAGCAGACCATGCTGCTGAAATTATTGTTATGGTCAGAACTGTGACTACAAGGGTTTTGAGACAGGTTGGCTGCTTCTGACTGCACGAGAAGGCTTGTTGGAAGAAAATCATAAGCTCAGAGTTCTAAACTCTCCAGTTGTAGGCACACTGAGAGAAGTAGAGAGTTTCTACTATGACTCTAAAATAATTTTATACCTATTATAGCTTCAGGACTAATATAATGAAAATCAGATGCAAACTTTGATTCTCTGACTGCCCAATTAAAATGTTAGTGGAATTCACAGATTTCTTAGAGGAAAGTTAGGGCATGAATGGGAAGGAATGGAATCCTGAGATTTAGAATAGAGAGATTTGGTTTGATTCAGACAAATAAGAGAATCTGAAGTGCCCAAAGTCTCCTGCGATCCAGAAATATTAATATAAAGAAGCTTCAGTTCAGTTCAGTTCAGTTGCTCAGTCGTGTCCAACTCTTTGCAACCCCATGAATTGCAGCACGCCAGGCCTCCCTGACCATCACCAACTCCCAGAGTCTACCCAAACTCATGTCCATCGGGTCGGTGATGCCATCCAGCCATCTCATCCTCTGTCGTCCCCTTCTCCTCCTGCCCCCAATCCCTCCCAGCATCAGAGTCTTTTCCAATGAGTCAACTCTTCACATGAGGTGGCCAAAGTACTGAAGTTTCAGCGTTAGCATCAGTCCTTCCAAAGAATGCCCAGGACTGATCTCCTTTAGAATGGACTAGTTGGATCTCCTTGAAGTCCAAGGGACTCTCAAGAGTCTTCTCCAACACCACAGTTCAAAAGCATCCATTCTTCGGTGCTCAGCTTTCTTCACAGTCCAACTTTCACATCCATACATGACCACAGGAAAAACCATAGCCTTGACTAGACGGACCTTTGTTGGCCAAGTAATGTCTCTGCTTTTGAATATGCTATCTAGGTTGGTCATAACTCTCCTTCCAAGGAGTAAGCGTCTTTTAATTTAATGGCTGCAATCACCATCTGCAGTGATTTTGCAGCCCAAGAAAATAAAGTCTAACATTGTTTCTACTGTTTCCCCATCTATTTCCCATAAAGTGATGGGACCAGATGCCATGATCTTAGTTTTCTGAATGTTGAGCTTTAAGCCAACTTTTTCACTCTCCTCTTTCACTTTCATTAAGAGGCTCTTTAGTTCCTCTTCACTTTCTGCCATAAGGGTGGTGTCATCTGCATATCTGAGGTTATTGATATTTCTCCTGGCAATCTTGACTCCAGCTTGTGTTTATGGAACTCTTTTCTGTCTAATTTCTTGGGGAAGTATGAGAATATGATCAAGTTTTTTTTAATCACTCCTTACATAGGGGGTGTGTGTGTGTGTGTGTGTGTGTGTGTTTGTGTGTATTGTAAGAGAGAAAGAGAGGGAGAGCAGAGAGCAGCACATGTGTGCATAAAGGCATCTGTATCCCCTAGGACCATTTAGGACCCTATGTTTGAAGATGGAATGTACAAACTCAAAGTTCTTTCCAAGTCAGAAGAATCTAGGTCTCCCATCTCCTTCAAATCACTTTCATTCTATGTCTAGCCTTGGCTGTTAGCATAATAGAGGCAGGCAAGGTCCATGTGGAAACACAAAATTCTCAATCATAAATCTATCAGCCTTAGAAAACATTCACAGCCTCTTGCCAAGTCTGATTTCAATTCTCCTCTTGAGGGCCCACATTTCTCTCTCCCATTTGTTCTACGCTTTTATTGTTTGTTTATTGAAATACTCCACTTGCTGGAAGGCTCCCAAGGAAGTAAGTCATAATGCTATTTTGTTACAGCTGGGATTCTGGGGATGATGAGGGAGGGAAGGTGAATGTGGTGTTATGTGGGACTCCACACAACACCCATGGCAACTTCATTGATAAGACTTCAGTGCAGTGATAAAACTTCAACACCCTACTTGTCTGAGGATAGAGCAATGAATAAGTTGGGGGACCCTGCCCTCAACTCATGGTCTTACAATCTAGTGGTGAAACTTAAGTGAAAGTTGCTCCGTCGTGTTCAACTCTTCACAACCCCATAAACTATAGCCCGTCAGGCTCCTCTGTCCATGGAATTCTTCAGGCAAGGATACTGGAGCGGGTAGCCATTCCCTTCTCCAGGGGATCTTCCTGACCCAGGGGTTGAACCCTGTTCTCCCACACTGCAGGCAGATTCTTTACTGTCTGTGCCACCAAGGAAGCCCCAACAATCTAGTGGTAAAGATAGAGAAGAAAAAGGGACTCCCTGATGGTTCAGTGGTTAAGACTTCGCCTTCCAATGCAGGGAGTGCTGGTTTAAACCCTGGATGGGGAGCTAGGATCCCACATGCCTCACAGCCAAAAAAAAAAAACAAAGCATAAAACAAGAAACTATATTGTAACAAATTCAATAAAGACTTAAAAAATGGTCCATATTAAAAAAATCTCTAAAAGAAAATAGAGAGAGAGAGAGAAAAAAAAAGGTACAATCCAAGGAGATCAATGTTAGAAGCAAGGGCAAGGCGCTTCAGGATCAACTGAGTTGAGAATAGGAGGTGGAGAAAGAGGGGGTGCTTTCCTGAACCTCATCCTGAAGGATGAGGAGAGGTGTTCCAGACAAGCATATGGGTGGGGTTGGCGTTGATTCTGGCAGAGGAAGTAGCACGTGCAAAGTCTTGGAGGGGAGATATAGTGTGTCTCTTCAGGGACAGCGGTGACCAGTAACCAGAATTTGAAGGGAAAGTGATATAAGATGAGGCTGCACTGGTGAGCAGGGACACCTGTTCTGGAGGAATTTTAGGTGTAAGAGTGACATGGTCGGCTTTCTCTGTCAGAAATGTCATTCTAGAGAATAGCACGGGGGCCAAGAAACCGGTTAAGAGGTTGCTGCCTTACTCCAGGCTGCATTACTCAGAGAGATGTTGGAGGCTTGAAACAGGGTGGTAGGAGTAGGAAGAGAGAAGGATTCAAGAATTTCAGTGTTATTGAAAAGGCAGAATTAACCAGACCTTAGTAACCTATTAGACATGGAGAGTGAGAGAGAGAGGGAAGGGTGGATGGTGAGCCCAAGTGTATGGCCTGGCTAACTGCATGTTCTCTTTAAGTGTGAATCAATGGGAGGTTCAAGCAAGTGCTCATGGAACTCAGAGGCTAGAGAGACCTTTGTGGGGAGAGACATGGGAGGTGTGGTTAGTGAGGGTCTCTGCTTTCAGAGAGGAGGTTAAATGAGAAGAGTAGGAGGGAAAGATGGGTCAGTGGAAGAGCATGGGATTTTGGCATCAGAGATACTGGGATTCAAATCCCTGCTCTGCCATTAATTTGCTGTGTGATCCAGGCCAATCTTGGGTTCTCTGAGCTTCAGTATCATCATGTGTAAAATTTAGGCTAAGGCTAATTCCTACCCCTACTGGAAAAATTTAGTTTGTAAAAGTATAAGCACTGGACTTAGGCTAATTATCATTGTCTTCAAGTGCATATGTGCACAAATTCACCTTCTGTAATCCATCAGCAAATAGTGAGTACTTATAAGAACATTGTTCTAGGGGAGGAGCCAAGATGGCGGAGGAGTAGGACGGGGAGAACACTTTCTCCCCCACAAATTCATCAAAAGAGCATTTAAACATCAAGTAAATTCCACAAAACAACTTCTGAATGCCGGCAGAGGACATCAGGCACCCAGAAAAGCAACCCAACTCTTCAAAAGGAGGTAGGAAAAAATATAAAAGACAAAAAAAGAGACAAAAGAGGGAGGGACGGAGTTCCATCCCGGGAAGGGAGTCTTTAAAAGAGAGAAGTTTCCAAACACCAGGAAACCTTCTCACTGCCGAATCTGTGCCGAGCTTTGGAAGCACAGAGGGCAACATAACAGGGAGAAAAAATAAATAAACAATTAAAACTCTCAGATTGCGAGCCCTATGGTAACTCCCCCAGCGGAGAAGCAGCGCAGACGCCTGCACACGCCATTAGCAAGCGGGGGCTGGGCAGGGAGGCACGGCGCGGGCTGCATCGCTTAGAGTAAGAATCTGGCCTGATTACCCTGAGCACTATCTGAGCGAAATAATTTGGGCTAGCAAACCAGACTGTGGGATATCTACCACGCAAAAAGCCAGCCCTAACCTAAGACACCGCCAGGCCCGCGCACGGAACAAAGGACTGAACAGAGATAGCCGGCTGCAGACCTTCCCCCTCCGGTGACAGGCAGCCAGAGCCGGAAGGGGGCAATCGCAGCCCCAGAGAGACATTATTTATAAAACTGTAAGCAGGCTTCTTTGCTAACTAAAACTTCTTGGGGGTCTGGACGGTCAACATCTGCCTGAGAAGGTGCGCCGGTTTTACACCCAGATAACCGAGTGGCGGGGAGGCGATAAGTCGCAGCATTGGCGCTCGCCAAACACCTCATCACCTGAGCTGCTCAGACCTGGGAAAAGCACAAAACGCAGGCCCAACCGAGTCTGCGCCTCTGAGGACTACCCGAGTGCCTGAACCTGAGCGGCTTGGACCTGGGAGGTGCATGCAGCCCAGGGCCAGCCTCGGATTGTTCCCGGTGGAACAACCTAGAGCCCAAGCAGTGTGGGCAGGGAGGCTACACGCACCGTGAGCGGGGGCAGACCCAGTGTGGCTGAGGCACTGCGAGCGCACGCCAGTGTTATTTGTTTGCAGCATCCCTCCCTCCCTCCCCACAGCGCGACTGAACAAGTGAGCCTAAAAAAAAAAAAGTCCTCCACCGTCCCCTTTGTGTCAGGGCGGAAACCAGACACTGTAGAGACCAGCAAACAGAAGAAGCTATAACAGAGGGAAACGCCTTGGAAGCTACAGGCAATAGATTAAAACCCTGTGGTTACTATGGACTACATAGGAAGGGGCCTATAGATCTTGAGAAATATAAGTCGGACCAAGGAACTAGCCAAAAATGAACTGAACCCACAATACTCACAACAAAACCAGAGAAAGTCCTAGATATATTTTTACTATTTTTACGATCATTCTTTCTTTCTTTTTTTTTTTTAATTTAAAAAAAAAAAATTTTAAGTCCTCTATTGTTCCTTTAATTTTCACTTTTATAACCTATTACTTTGCAAAAAAAAAAAAAGACCCTATTTTTTTCTTTTTCAGCAAACTTCATATATATATATATTATAATTTTTTGACCTTGTTTTTTTTTTTTTTTCTTCTTTTCTTTAACATTGTATTTTTGAAATTCCAAACTCTACTCTAGATTTTTAATTTTAGCTTTTTGGTATATGTTATCAATCTTGTACCTATAGTTTTTTTAATAATTTCTGTGACTTTTTTTTTCTCTGTTTCTTTCTCTTCTTCTTTTATATAACATTGTATATCTGAAATTCCAAACTCTACTCTAGATTTTTATTTATGCTTTTTGGTATTTGATATCAATTTTGTACCTGTATTTTCTTTATAATTTTTGCAACATTGTTAGTTTTTGTTTGTTTGTTTGTTTTCTCTCTTTATTTTTCTTATCCTTTTTTTTAACATTGTATTTTTGAAATTCCAAAGTCTACTCTAGATTTTTAATTTTTGCTTTTTGGTATTAGTTATCAATTTTGTACCTGTATTTTCTTTATAATTTTTGTGACCTTGTTTGTTTTTCTTTGTTCGTTTTTTCTCTCTTTCTTTTCCTTCTTCTTTTCTTTAACATCGTAGTTTTGAAATTCAAAACTCTACTCTAGATTTTTAATTTTTGCTTTTATGTATTTGTTACCAATTTTGTACCTTTAAGAACCCAATCTTCAGGACCCATTTTTCACTAGGGAGCAAGATTACTGGCTTGACTGCTGTCTCTCCCTTTGGACTCTCCTTTTTCTCCACCAGATCGCCTGTGTCTCCTCCCTAACCCCTCTCTACTCTACCCAACTCTGTGAATTTCTGTGTGTTCCAGACTGTGGAGAACACTTAGGGAACTGATTACTGGCTGGATCTGTCTCCCTCCTTTTCCTTCCCCCCTTTTATCCTCCTGGCCACCTCTGTCTCCTTCCTCCTTCTTCTCTTCTCTGTATAACTCCGTGAACATCTCTGAGCTGTCCAGTTGTGGAGTGCACATAAGGAAGTGACTACTGGCTAGCCCACTCTCTCCACTATTGATTCCACCTCACCTCATTTGGGTCACCTCTAACTCCCTCCTCCCTCTTCTCTTCTCCATGTAATGCTGTGAACCTCTCTGAGTGACCCTCACAGTAGAGAAACTTTTCATCTTTAACGTAGAAGTTTTATCAATGGTGCTCTATAGAAGGAGAAGTTTTGAAACTACTGTAAAAATAAGACCGATAACTGGAAGCAGGAGGCTTAAGTCCAAACCCTGACTCCAGGGAACTCCTGACTCCAAGGAACATTAATTGACAGGAGCACATCAAACGCCTCCATACCGACACTGAAACCAAGCACCACACAAGGGCCAACAAGTTCCAGGGCAAGACATACCAAGCAAATTCTCCAGCAACAAAGGAACGTAGCCCTGAGCCTCAAGATACAGGCTGCCCAAAGTCACCCCAAAACTATAGACATCTCATAACTCATTACTGGACATTTCATTGCACTCCAGGGAGAAGAAATACAGCTCCACCCACCAGAACACCGACACAAGCTTCCCTAACCAGGAAACCTTGACAAGCCACCTGTACAAACCCACACACAGCGAGGAAACGCCACAATAAAGAAAACTCCACAAACTGCCAGAATACAGAAAGGACACCCCAAACTCAGCAATTTAAACAAGATGAAGAGACAGAGGAATACCCAGCAGATAAAGGAACAGGATAAATGCCCACCAAACCAAACAAAAGAGGAAGAGATAGGGGAATCTACCTGATAAAGAATTCCGAATAATGATAGTGAAATTGATCCAAAATCTTGAAATTAAAATGGAATCACAGATAAATAGCCTGGAGACAAGGATTGAGAAGATGCAAGAAAGGTTTAACAAGGACCTAGAAGAAATAAAAAAGAGTCAATATATAATGAATAATGCAATAAATGAAATTAAAAACACTCTGGAGGCAACAAATAGTAGAATAACAGAGGCAGAAGATAGGATTAGTGAATTAGAAGATAGAATGGTAGAAATAAATGAATCAGAGAGGATAAAAGAAAAACGAATTAAAAGAAATGAGGACAATCTCAGAGACCTCCAGGACAATATTAAACGCTACAACATTCGAATCATAGGGGTCCCAGAAGAAGAAGACAAAAAGAAAGACCATGAGAAAATACTTGAGGAGATAATAGTTGAAAACTTCCCTAAAATGGGGAAGGAAATAATCACCCAAGTCCAAGAAACCCAGAGAGTCCCAAACAGGATAAACCCAAGGCGAAACACCCCAAGACACATAGTAATCAAATTAACAAAGATCAAACACAAAGAACAAATATTAAAAGCAGCAAGGGAAAAACAACAAATAACACACAAGGGAATTCCCATAAGGATAACAGCTGATCTTTCAATAGAAACTCTTCAAGCCAGGAGGGAATGGCAAGACATACTTAAAGTGATGAAAGAAAATAACCTACAGCCCAGATTATTGTACCCAGCAAGGATCTCATTCAAGTATGAAGGAGAAATCAAAAGCTTTTCAGACAAGCAAAAGCTGAGAGAATTCTGCACCACCAAACCAGCTCTCCAACAAATACTAAAGGATATTCTCTAGACAGGAAACACAAAAACGGTGTATAAATTCGAACCCAAAACAATAAAGTAAATGGCAACGGGATCATACTTATCAGTAATTACCTTAAACGTAAATGGGTTGAATGCCCCAACCAAAAGACAAAGACTGGCTGAATGGATACAAAAACAAGACCCCTACATATGTTGTCTACAAGAGACCCACCTCAAAACAGGGGACACATACAGACTGAAAGTGAAGGGCTGGAAAAAGATTTTCCATGCAAATAGGGACCAAAAGAAAGCAGGAGTAGCAATACTCATATCAGATAAAATAGACTTTAAAACAAAGGCTGTGAAAAGAGACAAAGAAGGTCACTACATAACGATCAAAGGATCAATCCAAGAAGAAGATATAACAATTATAAATATATATGCACCCAACACGGGAGCACTGCAGTATGTAAGACAAATGCTAACAAGTATGAAAGGAGAAATTAACAATAACACAATAATAGTGGGAGACTTTAATACCCCACGTACACCTATGGATAGATCAACTAAACAGAAAATTAACAAGGAAACACAAACTTTAAACGATACAATAGACCAGTTAGACCTAATTGATATCTATAGGACATCTCATCCCAAAACAATGAATTTCACCTTTTTCTCAAGCGCACATGGAACCTTCTCCAGGATAGATCACATCCTGGGCCATAAAGCTAGCCTTGGTAAATTCAAAAAAATAGAAATCATTCCAAGCATCTTTTCTGACCATAATGCAGTAAGATTAGATCTCAGTTACAGGAGAAAAACTATTAAAAATTCCAACATATGGAGGCTGAACAACATGCTGCTGAATAACCAACAAATCACAGACGAAATCAAAAAAGAAATCAAAATTTGCATAGAAACGAATGAAGATGAAAACACAACAAACCAAAACCTGTGGGACACGGTAAAAGCAGTCCTAAGGGGGAAGTTCATAGCAATACAGGCACACCTCAAGAAACAAGAAAAAAGTCAAATAAATAACCTAACTCTACACCTAAAGCAACTAGAAAAGGAAGAAATGAAGAACCCCAGGGTTAGTAGAAGGAAAGAAATCTTAAAAATTAGAGCAGAAATAAATGCAAAAGAAACAAAAGAGACCATAGCAAAAATCAACAAAACCAAAAGCTGGTTCTTTGAAAGGATAAATAAAATTGACAAACCATTAGCCAGACTCATCAAGAAACAAAGGGAGAAAAATCAAATCAATAAAATTAGAAACGAAAATGGAGAGATCACAACAGATAACACAGAAATACAAAGGATCATAAGAGACTACTATCAACAATTATATGCCAATAAAATGAACAACGTGGAAGAAATGGACAAATTCTTAGAAAAGTACAACTTTCCAAAACTCGACCAGGAAGAAATAGAAAATCTTAACAGACCCATCACAAGCACAGAAATTGAAACTGTAATCAAAAATCTTCCAGCAAACAAAAGCCCAGGTCCAGATGGCTTCACAGCTGAATTCTACCAAAAATTTAGAGAAGAGCTAACACCTATCCTGCTCAAACTCTTCCAGAAAATTGCAGAGGAAGGTAAACTTCCAAACTCATTCTATGAGGCCACCATCACCCTAATACCAAAACCTGACAAAGATGCCACAAAAAAAGAAAACTACAGGCCAATATCACTGATGAACATAGATGCAAAAATCCTTAACAAAATTCTAGCAATCAGAATCCAACAACACATTAAAAAGATCATACACCATGACCAAGTGGGCTTTATCCCAGGGATGCAAGGATTCTTCAATATCCACAAATCAATCAATGTAATACACCACATTAACAAATTGAAAAATAAAAACCATATGATTATCTCGATAGATGCAGAGAAAGCCTTTGACAAAATTCAACATCCATTTATGATAAAAACTGTCCAGAAAGCAGGAATAGAAGGAACATACCTCAACATAATAAAAGCTATATATGACAAACCCACAGCAAACATTATCCTCAATGGTGAAAAATTGAAAGCATTTCCTCTAAAGTCAGGAACAAGACAAGGGTGCCCACTCTCACCATTACTATTCAACATAGTTTTGGAAGTTTTGGCCACAGCAAGCAGAGCAGAAAAAGAAATAAAAGGGATCCAAATTGGAAAAGAAGAAGTAAAACTCTATTTGCAGATGACATGATCCTCTACATAGAAAACCCTAAAGACTCCACCAGAAAATTACTAGAACTAATCAATGACTATAGTAAAGTTGCAGGATATAAAATCAACACACAGAAATCCCTTGCATTCCTATACACTAATAAATAAGGAAACAATTCCATTCACCATTGCAATGGAAAGAATAAAATACTTAGGAATATATCTACCTAAAGAAACTAAAGACCTATATATAGAAAACTATAAAACACTGGTGAAAGAAATCAAAGAGGACATTAATAGATGGAGAAATATACCATGTTCATGGATTGGAAGAATCAATATAGTGAAAATGAGTATACTACCCAAAGCAATTTATAGATTCAATGCAATCCCTATCAAGCTACCAACGGTATTCTTCACAGAGCTAGAACAAATAATTTCACAATTTGTATGGAAATACAAAAAACCTCGAAGAGCCAAAGCAATCTTGAGAAAGAAGAATGGAACTGGAGGAATCAACCTACCTGACTTCAGGCTCTACTACAAAGCCACAGTCATCAAGACAGTATGGTACTGGCACAAAGACAGAAATATAGATCAATGGAACAAAATAGAAAGCCCAGAGATAAATCCACGCACATATGGACACCTTATCTTTGACAAAGGAGCCAAGATTATACAATGGATTCAAGACAATCTCTTTAACAAGTGGTGCTGGGAAATCTGGTCAACCACTTGTAAAAGAATGAAACTAGAACACTTTATAACACCATACACAAAAATAAACTCAAAATGGATTAAAGATCTAAACGTAAGACCAGAAACTATAAAACTCCTAGAGGAGAACATAGGCAAAACACTCTCTGACATACATCACAGCAGGATCCTCTATGACCCATCTCCCAGAATATTGGAAATAAAAGCACAAATAAACAAATGGGACCTAATTAACCTTAAAAGCTTCTACACATCAAAGGAAACTATTAGCAAGGTGAAAAGACAGCCTTCAGAATGGGAGAAAATAATAGCAAATGAAGCAACTGACAAACAACTAATCTCAAAAATATACAAGCAACTCCTACAGCTCAACTCCAGAAAAATAAATGACCCAATCAAAAAATGGGCCAAAGAACTAAATAGACATTTCTCCAAAGAAGACATAGAGATGGCTAACAAACACATGAAAAGATGCTCAACATCACTCATTATCAGAGAAATGCAAATCAAAACCACTATGAGGTACTATTTCACACCAGTCAGAATGGCTGCACTCCAAAAGTCTACAAATAATAAATGCTGGAGAGGGTGTGGAGAAAAGGGAACCCTCTTACACTGTTGGTGGGAAAGCAAACTAGTACAGCCACTATGGAGAACAGTGTGGAGATTCCTTAAAAAACTGGAAATAGACCTGCCTTATGATCCAGCAATCCCACTGCTGGGCATACACACTGAGGAAACCAGAAGGGAAAGAGACACGTGTACCCCAATGTTCATCGCAGCACTGTTTATAATAGCCAGGACATGGAAGCAACCTAGATGTCCATCAGCAGATGAATGGATAAGAAAGCAGTGGTACATATACACAATGGAGTATTACTCAGCCATTAAAAAGAATACATTTGAATCAGTTCTAATGAGGTGGATGAAACTGGAGCCTATTATACAGAGTGAAGTAAGCCAGAAAGAAAAACACCAATACAGTATACTAACGCATATATATGGAATTTAGAAAGATGGTAACAATAACCCTGTGTACGAGACAGCAAAAGAGACACTGATGTATAGAACAGTCTTATGGACTCTGTGGGAGAGGGAGAGGGTGGGAAGATTTGGGAGAATGGCATTGAAACATGTAAAATATCATGTATGAAATGAGTTGCCAGTCCAGGTTCGATGCACGATACTGGATGCTTGGGGCTAGTGCACTGGGACGACCCAGAGGGATGGTATGGGGAGGGAGGAGGGAGGAGGGTTCAGGATGGGGAACACATGTATACCTGTGGCGGATTCATTTTGATATTTGGCAAAACTAATACAATTATGTAAAGTTTAAAAATAAAATAAAATTAAAAAAAAAAAAAAGAAGAACATTGTTCTAGTTGTTTTAAATCACTAAGTCATGTCCGACCCTTACAACCCTGTGGACTGTAGCCCATCAGGCTCCTCTGCCCATGGGATTTCCCAGGCAAGAATACTGAAGTGGGTTGCCATTCCCTTCTCCAGGGGATCACTTATAAGAACATAGGCATCATTTATTAAGCCTCATTCAATTTGATAAGCATTACGTATAGCCACTGGGCTTCCCTAGTGGCTCAGTGGTAAAGAATCTGCCTGCAATGCAGGAGACCTGGGTCCGATCCCTGGGTTGGGAAGATTCCCTGGAGGAGGATGGCAACCCACTCCAGTATTCTTGCTTAGAGAATCCCATGGACAGATGAGATTGGCTGGCTACAGTCCATAGGGTTGCAAAGAGTCAGACACAAATGAAGTGACTAAGCAGCAGCAGCAGCAGCATGTATAGCCACCATCTAATTTAGTCTTCACCATAATTCTAATGGATATTATATGATCATCCCCATTCTATAGAGGAGGAGCTGCTGCTGCTGCTAAGTCGCTTCAGTCGTGTCTGACTCTGTGCGACCCCATAGATGGCAGCCCACCAGGCTCCCCCGTCCCTGGGATTCTCCAGGCAAGAACACTGGAATGGGTCGCCATTTCCTTCTCCAATGCGTGAAAGTGAAAAGTGAAAGTGAAGTCACTGAGTCGTGTCCGACTCTTTGCAACCCCATGGACTGTAGCCCACCAGGCACCTCCGTCCATGGGATTTTCCAGGCAAGAGTACTGGAGTTGGGTGCCATCGCCTTCTCACATAGAGGAGGAGAATGATACTCAAAAAGAACTTTGCCTAATGTCACACTACTAGTAAGTGCTAGAGCAGGGATAAGAGCCTGGATCTGACAAAGCCATAGTTCTAGGTGCTTCGAGAAGATGGTTCCTGCCCATCAAGCTTCACTCTTAAGCTGAGGACTCAAAGGCCAAGAAGTGAGATCTATTCTTGTTGGTAGATGGGTTGTTAGTCTTAGACCATCAATCCCTTGAGCAGGGGAGGCCTCTAGTGCCCTCTTGGGGCAAGGGCGTCAGGGCAGTGGGCCTCTTAGCAGAATCATTTCTTACAGGGTCCCCTGTCACAAAGGCATAGGTAATTGTTCCTGAAGGATTAAGGCTGGCAAATTAACAATCACAACTAGAGGACGTTACCTATGAACTGCTTCTAGTGCACATGCTTTTGACTTTTTCAGGCCGGGGTCAACCGCAGGAACCTTTGTGGGAGACCTCAGCCTGCTGCTCAAATCCTCTGGCAATAATTATGTACAAAATTGTAATAAACAGCTACATTTACTGAGCACCAAAGACTTTATATATGCCATCTCATTTAACTTTATAACCATCCAACAAACTAGAAAATTAGCATTCTAGGAGATGTGTGACTTGAATAAGTTCACACAGCTAATAAGAGTTAATAACAATAGCCAACATATATTTAATGCTTATCACATGTCAGGTTTCATGACAGACACTGTTGGTTTTCTACATAACAACTATTTCACCCCTTCTCTACTCACGGAATCCTAGTTTTGTTCAGCTATCCATCCCTAAGAGAAGAGGACTCTATCTCCAGCCTGACTGGCCGAGCCAGTCAATCATGGTGATTCTATTCCCTTCTGTCAGTGATTAGATTAAAGGCAGCCTTATGACCCAGCTTCAGCCAAAAATGTGAGATGGAGCATCAGTGAGGAAGTAGCGTCACGACTTCAATGGGAGAGACAGTGTGTTTTATAATAACATCAGGGAAAGGTTTTCTTGCTCTTAAAAAAACATAAAATAAATGACCCTCTTTTGCTTTTATACATTGTAGTGTCAGAATGTGATGCCTGGAACTGTGGCAGTCATTTTATGATCATGAGGAAGACCAACCTAGGAAAGCCTGTAAGCTGAGGTTGAAAGAGCATAAAGATGGAGCAAATCTGATTTCTTTATGAATAAACCAATCCTGGAACTTTCCTATTTCTAGATTTCTTGTTCTGTGAAATAATAAATTGTCCTAATCATTTCAGCCACTTGTAGTTTTTGTTATTTTCAACTGAAAACATTCTAACTGGTACACATGTACTGCATACATGTACACATGTACTTAATAACTTATCACCAAAAATCAGTGATGATGGTGTTATTGTCCCTATTTTACATATCAGAAAATGAAGGCTCAGAGAACTTGGGTAACTTGTCCTTAGTCAGAGAGATAGGAAATAGTAGAGTAGTGTCTGAACTAGCTCTGTCTAAATCTGGAGCCAGAGTTCTTTTTTTTTTTAATTATTTATTTTTGGCTGTCCTGGGTCTTTTGCTGCTCATGGGCTTTCTCTGGTTATGGTGAGTGGGAGCTACTCTTCATTGTGCTGTGTGGGCTTCTCATTATGGTGGTTTCTCTAGTTGCAGAGTACAGGCTCTAGGGTGTGTGGGCTCAGTTGGTTGTAGTGCATAGGCTTAGTTGCCCCAAGGCATTGGGATCTTCCCAGACCAGGGATCAGACCTGTGTCCCTGGCATTGGCAGGCAGATTATTAACTACTGAACCACCAGGAAAGTCCCAGAGCCAAAGTTCTTAACCACATCATACTTATGTGAGACAATTAAAGCCCAATCTTGTCTGGTTGGCTCCAAGACCATGATTATTCCTTCAGATTTCATTGCTTCCCAATTTCTGGGATGAAGTTCTCAGAAACTTGAATCCATGATGACTGGTACTTACGGTATGATGTTCCCCCATCAGGAAGAGGAAGGGCAGTCACAGAGTGCAGGCCGCATAGTTGCAATCGAAAGGGACCCAGACCTATGAGTATGAGTCCCCGTTACCAGCAGACTGAGACTTCCCTGCCACTATGGCTTGAGGACATCTGTTCTAAGTGATTGCCTGGCCTCCAAAGAGAGACAACTGGATTAACACTAATGCTTTTGTATATAAAATTCCTCTTTTGTCCCAGGTATTTAGTTCTACCTGGATGGACCTAACCAGTTTCCAACTGCCCCAGTAAGAAATTACTTTGCATCATCCCCTGGTAGCGAATCGGGGGTGACAGGAAGGGAATTCTTATAATCAAATTCAGGATTAGACAAAATAACAGTTAAGGTTCCATTCCTTTTCTGAAGAGTCTATAATTACCTGAGAGGTACCAAGAAACCTAGAAAAGCATTTTGGGATCATTCTGAGATAGTTTCAACATGCCAGGGAAAATGATTTGAATTTGATAGTAAATGAGTAGCCAGTGAAGGCTTTTGATCAGAAACACAACATGCTCAGCATTGTGATTTAGTGTATGTTATTTCAGCAGGTATAAGCAGAATTGATGTAAGAAAAGATGGGGATGGGAAGACCAGTCTGAAGATTTAAGGGACCCCCTTCTCCTTTACCACCTAATGAAGGCACTACTTTCTGATTAGCAGAGCCCAAGTGTCTTGCATACCACAGAAAACAGCTTCAGTGACCTGGGAAGAAACTCACACCTCACTCTGAATGTTCCCACCCAGCTCAAGGCTCACACATGTCACGCTGCACACAGCAGAGGTGCTGACAGAGCCAGAGGACCAGGATCAGTTACACGGAGAGAGGAGGTAAGACTGCCAGAGCCAAGCTGCAGAGAATTATCACTGAAGACAGCAGGCCCCAAAGGAGCTTGAGGCAGCCTCTCAGCCAGCTGCAAGGAGCTCAGAGCAGGAGTTCCAGGCTCTGGGAAGGCTGGAGGTCTTAGACAGTAACTTGGACGTGCAGGGTCATCAGTCCCAGGATGTGAGGACTGGGGGGTTTCTGAAGGATCCAGTAACCCTCTTCCTGAGAAGCTGGGCCAGTTCTGCATGATTACTGGGGGCAGCCTGGTCTTATGGCTCTGGTTCTGGAAGCAGGGGTTGCACTGCATTTCCTCCACGCTGTCACCAGCTGCAGAGAACTCCTGTTGTTAGCTGCCTTTGGGGCCATGGACAAGCTCTTTTCTGAGCCCTCTCAATTTCTTTCTACTTGATTCATCAACTACTCGAGGCTGTGAGAGTCAGTGTTGGCTTCTCTTCGACAAGCTCTGGCCAGACGTGCACATGTCTCCTACACCTTTAAGACCAGCACTCCCGGCACATTCCTTCTTGATGGCCTGTGAACATTGCAAGATTTTACGAAAAGTAAGGCGGCCCCATGAAGTCATCGGTCTTTATATAGCAAACCCCTGCAAGGCAACATAAATGAGCAAGGGGCCTGGGTTTAAGAGAAAGTTGCATTTCTCCAACAGATACACGTTTCTTCACGTCCACAAAGAAACACGGTATTCCTTTTTTTTTTTTTTTCATTGCCATGGCCCTTGTGATCTAACCTCCATTTCCCCCACTTTTCACAGAGACATGGGTACTAAGAAATATTTGTTCTCTTAAAGAAAAACATGAGCACAAGTGTGATGATCAACAGTGTGGTGGAGACTAGGAGGTTATAAAACACCTTTGGCATTCAAGAAGGACAAACAACACTCGGCTCATGTGAGAATGAGAGTGTGGTAATGGCTAGATCTTCTGATTTTTCAACAGAAGCTGGAGATCCAGAATTTTACGTAAAATCTCCCAGTTTTAAAACATTGGCTCATTTCCCTCCACTTACCAACTATGTCTCTATGCTCTTCCCACCACACCAAGCCAGCTGTCACTCCTGCCCAGACCTTGATCTCTCTGTAATGTTGGTCCCTGTCTGCAATGCTTGTCCTCCCTTTCTCTGCCTGAGAATCTCTTACAATTTCTCAAGACCCAGATTGAACCACCCATCCTTCTAACATCTACCTTTCTCTTTGTAAGATCAGGTGCTCTTCATTCTTTCTCTGCCCCCACAGTACCCCACACATACTTCAACCAGACCTCTTACCACACTGTCCTGGAATTGCTGGTTTCCTTGTCTTTTGTTCACCAACCTGAGAACTCCCTGAGGGTAGGAACTTTTATAGTCTCTGATATGAGAACCTAGGGTAGGACGGTGAGAAATATGCCAAGAAAGTATTGGGTTGGCCAAAAAGTTCATTTGGGTTTTCCCATAAGATGTTATGGAAAAACCCAAATGAATTTTTGGTCAACCCAATAGAAATACTTTCTACTATACAGAGAAGAAGATAAATATTCAGACAAGACAGAGAGCCAAAGGCTTGAACATTTCAAGTAATAGGTCCAGGAGGTGATTATAGGTGATAAAGAGAAGACAAGCCCAGAAGCCAGGAATTAGGGTGATTAAAATAGGTTGGGAACTGGAATGGTTTAAGACAGATGCTGTGGATGGAAATAGTGTCTGGAGCCTGTTTTTACAGGGTGCTGAGAATGTAATAGGGGCAGAGAAGGGTCTCATTGCCTTAACATCTTTGTGGTGGCCTCCACTATTAGCCTGATAGTCTGATGAGTTTCCCTTCTCCATTTCAATGATTCATTCTCAGCAAGCATCTGTTAAGCATCTATTCTGTGCCAGGCTGTTAGGTACCATAACTATATAGTGGAATCAGATATCATCCCTGGGCTTGAGCTTGTGATCTGGTGGAGGAAATAGATGCATAAATAGATAATGACAAGAAAATGAAATAAGTGCTACAACAGAGAGAAGCACAGAATGCTCTGGTAGCACAGAGCAAGGGCTCTCGATCCATTAAGATCCAGAAATGTAATTTGCCTGAGGACATACAACTAGGGAGGATTAGAACTCGGACCCATTAGACTTAAAAAGCTATTCTTTTTCTATTGTAGAAAATTGGGACAAGACAGAAATGACGATAGAAGAAATTTATGTGTGTATGCTTGGTTAAGCTGCAACTATATGAGTCTAGGTTAAACTTGGTTAAAAAAAAACGGTAGTTGCCTGAGATTTGGGAAGCAGAAGTGAATCAGAAGGTGCAGCTCTCTGAAGTTGTGGGTCTGAAGGCAGACATGGAGGTGCCAGCACATTTTAGCTTGTCTTCATTCTCCTCCACTCCACACCCTGGTCTTCCCACTGCTGACTCTCCTGGCCAATCGTAACTCCAAGTCCACCACCAGACGTTTGGCTGTGCACCCACAGACTTCCCCCTGAGACGTCTCCATCAGCTCCCCCATCACAGTCCCATTCTGTAGCTTGGTGTCCTTGGCTTCTTCTAGGATTGGTGACTCCTAGGATTGGATCCGTTGGTGACTCCACTGGTCCACTTTCAGAGCTCCACTATCAGAGCTCCACTGCCCCAACTCCTCCCACATTGTACAAGTTTCAATTCCTACGATAAACCCCTTATCCCATAATTCAGAGTAGTTCTGCTTTCTTAGTTGAACACTTACTGAAATACTGTGCTTTTCGCAAAGATGAAAATAATTGAGTAGATAGAAGAACTGACTGAGATTGAAAGTCTGTTTTCACCATTATCTCTGTAACTCCAATGCCTCTGCACTTAGCAATTCAGTAAATATTTGTTGAATTGGGTTGAATTTGTAGGTTGCTTCCAGTTCATTAGTACAGATCTCATTTCAAAGAATAGCTTCTGGGGAAGAGATTTTTTTTTTTAATTTTTAATTTTTTTGCTTTTGCTTCTGTTTAGTTATTTTCCTAGGATCAATGCAAAGGTATGGAGTCCTTTATGACTCAGGTTCTGACTCAGGACAGCATCTGTTGCATTGGCTATATATGTTCGTTTCCTGGGGTACAATATATTTTCCTCTGGCTTCTATTTTCCTCTTTCTTCCTTTCTATCCCTTGCAAAAACAGAGGAAAACCTCACTCTTGTGCACTTTCTTCGAAGAAAGTATTTCACACTCTAATCAGATCAGGAAAAAAAAAAAAAAAAACAAACCCATATATCAAGTTACCCTCATGGGAATGCTCCTCTGGCAGGGGCTGAGTTGGAAGTGAGAGAAACAAAGACATCTGGAAGTGGAGGGGCTCTGCTCACTTGGGTTGCATGGACAGCAATCAACTCTGAACCATTTAATTGCAGGGGAATTTCCTTCTTGCCACTTAGACCATTCAGCACTGGTTGAGAGAAGACACATTACATGCTCACTTTGCCTCCTGGAAAGCTGGGTTAAATGTTGTTTCAATTAGATAACCATTTATGGAATGTCTGTCCTAAGCTAGTCCCTAATGTAGCTGCTGGAGATACTGCCCTTGAGGCATTTTCAGCCAAAGAGGGAGGGAAACACGATGAGTTATAGCACAAGTTAGTTCATACCAAGTGCTAGAAAATAGGAGAGGAAATACCTCTCCTATAGAAAATACCAACAGAGGAGGGAGCAATTACACTTGATGAGGGACTCTGGTGAGGGGGCGGGGGTGAGGGAAGAACGCTAATGGAAACATTAAAGAATGTACTGACAGAGGGACCTAACATTTTTAAAGCACTGAACTGGGTTTCAGAGAGCTAACAGTTACTGATAATTTATCCTGTGCTGGTCGCTGATCTAGGTGCCATATATATGTTATAACATTAAATCTTCCCCAAAACCCATGTGGAGGAAACAGAGGCACAAAGAAGTGAGGTAACTCATTCAAGAACTTAAAAAGAGGTAGCACTGAATTCAAACCCAAATCTTTTTGATTTCCAAGAACATGCCCCGCTCCCATCTGCTTGGAGAATGATTTTCAAAAGACATTTGAGATGGACAGTAAAGAATAAGAAGGATTTTGATAGGCTTCAAAAGGCAAGGGGCTGCATTGAAGGCATGGGGGGAAGGCATTCCAGGCAGAGAAAGAGTGGAAAGAGAACAGCCCCAGGGCAGAGCATGAAGGTGTGAGGCCTGCTTGGCAAACCTTAGGCAGTCTGGGGTGACTGTGGAAAGACATTGCCACATGCACATACCAACCACTGTCCTTTTGGGTTCAACACGCCATTCAGTAATTCACTCAACAGTTTTGGGAATTTAGAAGTCAAAATCCTCAGTCCTTGCTCTCAAGGAGTCTCCGATCTAATGAGACTCTGGTGAGATAACTATCAGCAGATTGCCTTGTACATTTCAGGTAGGGGGTGTGTGTGTGTGTGTGTGTGTGTGTGCGCGCGCGCGCGCGCGCGCGCACGCATGCATGTGAGCATTTCCTTCCCACAATCATTTCTCACCACATATATTCCCCAGGCTCTCCATAAGCACGTGTTCCTTTATTACCTCTGCCTTTAGCAAGGATTGGATTTGAACTGCTGGCCTTGACGTGATAAGTTTAAAGCCTGCAGCATCTCAGCAAGTGCCCTCTCCACCCATAAGAGACCTGATCTGGTGTTCCACTAGCTCACTTAGAAAATAATGATCAATCCTAGGGTTACAAGGGAAAAAAAACTTTCACTGAAACTGACAAGAAAGCAGACACTTTCTACTATTTCTCTGCAGACTTCACAAGTGCTCAACACTTCTTGAAAGAGAATATGGCTCTGAGGCTTTCGTTCTGCTGGCTGGAGGAGAGTTTTAAAAAATACATTTCATCTCTGGCAAATCACCTCAGAACGTCATAAACAGCTGGAAACTCTCTGAGGTGAAGACAAGTTGAATATTATGTTTGGATTTATAGTCCCCTCCCCCTTACCCCATGTAGCTGATTTCCATTTCCGACAGGGTTATTATTTCCATCTTTATGAAATATCTTGGATCTCATCTCAGATAATTACTAATTATCATCAGCTCCTCACCTGAGGCACCTTAGCACTTGGGTGAACCTAATTTTTTTATTTAAAAAATGAACTAGGGAAAAGTTAATGTGTGAGATTATGTCTTTAATTCTATTTTCATTTGCAATTCCCTTTGCCTTTCTAATGATCAGGTCATTAATCAGTGTCAAATCACCATCCAGAGCACAGACAGTAAGTACTCTTGTTACTTGGGCTCCAATATGGATTAAATGGCAGTAACTTGTGTTTTTGGGTCTGGTGCTCTTTTGTGAGGTGGTATGGTGATTATTTAGGGTACAGACAAAATCTCAGAGGCCATCTAAGGTTTTTAGCCAAGACTGTACATTACAGCCTTCTGAAATTTGATAGAACTTCCCAAGCTGTTCTGACAGGTACTCCCAGTTGAGGACCACTAACTGGGAATCCAATATCCCTCATTTCACTTCTATGTGTCCTACGCTTCCATGCCTTTGCTTCTCCTATTTTCTCTGCTGTGATACCCTTGATACCCTCTTCTTACTTCTCTGTCTGGTAGAATCCTGCTACTTTGTGAAGCCCAGCTCAAATGCTACCTCTGCTAAGGAGCCTTCTGTGATGGAAATAATCCTTTTCTCCTTGATCCCATAGCACTCATTAAATGCCACGTCATCGTGGACATTGTGTTATCACGTTCTCCTATGGTAAATAGAGCTATCTGCGTATGTCTACCTTCCCCACTCAACAGTGAGGTCCAGGAGGATAATGGTTATAACTTATTCATCTTCATAACTTCAGGGCCTGACATTCATTCAAAGAATAATATCAGATCAGATCAGTCGCTCAGTTGTGTCCGACTCTTTGTGACCCCATGAATCGCAGCACACCAGGCCTCCCTGTCCATCACCAACTCCCGGAGTTCACCCAGACTCACGTCCATCGAGTCGGTGATGCCATCCAGCCATCTCATCCTCTGTCATCCCCTTCTCCTCTTGCCCCCAATCCCTCCCAGCATCAAAGAATAAATTGATACCCAAAAGTAGTAAACATTGGCCTGCTAAATTTAGCCAGATCTGGGCTTCCTTTGCATTTATTCACTAGGATGCTTACAAAGAAAGATGTGCAAGGATGTGAAAGGTAAGGACCTAAAGGGCCATGATGTTAAGCTTTTAACTTTTTTTTAAGAACATCACTTTTCCAACAAACACAATAACTGCTTTTATCCAAATTAGTAAGGCTAGATACCTACTAGAAATTGAAGATGGGTTTTCAGAAAAGCAGACAATCTCACCAAAACCCAAATCTTAATCAATTGGTTCAAATGGTAAACTTTTACATGTGCATATTTATTCATATAATCCCCACTTAGATCAAGATATAGAACATTTATAGCACACTGGCACATTCCTACATGCTCCATTCAAGTATTTGCTCTCTTCAAGGTATTTACTTTTCACACTTCTAAAACTATAAATTATATCTGATGGCTTTTGATCTTTATATAAATGGAATTTCACAGTATGATTGCAACCTCCTAGTCTCTGAGCAACCCAGGTCTGCTATCATAATGAGAAGGAATGAGTGTGTTTTGCATGTGAGAGGGATATGAATTGTTGTGGACATTTTCCAAAAATAGGCACAGCATCATGTCTTGCCCTACATGTTCTTTCAGGACTCTACTACTCTTCCATCAAGCAATGGAACCCATTTCCCACTTTCCCCTTAAATTCAGGTGGGCTTAACTGCTCTAGTCAAGAGTATGGCAGAAAAAAGGCTCGGACTTCCATAGCTTGATCATAAAAATGATAGTTTCCTTCTCTTCAGTCACTTGTCCTTCAAATCTGGCTACATGTTGTAAGGATGCCCAGGCCACATGGAGATGCCACATACAGATATTCCCAATAATAATTACAGCAAAGATTCCAGGCAACAACCAACATCAATTGTTAATTATATGAATAAATGAGCACTCATATGCTTCCAACTCTTAAGGTATCAAGTTGCCCCAGCTCATGCCCAGAGTAGAGATGAGTTGTCCCCACTAAACCCAAACTTGGAGATTCAGGAGCAAAATAGATTGTTCAAGGCAAAGCAAAGGTTTGTTATGCAACCACAGATAACTAAGAGTCTGTAGTGTCTGTGTGTTCTTGAGAAGAGTCTTCTGGTGATATCTGACTTTGGACAATTTTTTCTCTTTAGGCCATTGTAAAATGTAACAATAATTACTACGTTAAGGGAATTTTGAGGTTCAAATGAGGTAATACATGCCCAGGTGCTCTTTTTATAATAGGATCCAAACCACCTAAAGGAAATCAACATTGCATATTTATCAGAAGGACTGATGCTGAAGCTCCAATACTTTGGCCACTTGATGCGAAGAGCTGACTCACTGGAAAAGATCCTGATGCTAGGAAAGATTGAAGACAAAAGAAGAGGGCAGCAGAAGATGAGCTGGTTAGATGGCATCACTGACTCAAAGAACACGAATTTGAGCAAACTGCAGGATAGTAAAGGACAGGGAAGCTGGGAGTGCCGCAGTCCATGGGGTCGCAGAGTTGCACACGACTTAGCGAATGAACAAAAATGCTACCTAATATTATTTCAACTTAGTTTCATCAAGCTGTTCTAGATTTACTGTTTTGTACCAAGTCCCTTTCATGGTATGTATGTGTCATATACACAAATATAAACCATCTTTCTGTATACACATAGGCAGGCACATCATAATACCACAGCTTCTATTTTGCTTAGATCACTTGCTCTGGGGGAATCCAGCTACAATGTCATAAGGATGCTCAAGCAGCCTTATAAGAAGTCCCTGTAGTGAGAAACTCTTTCATCACTAGTTTGCCAACCATGTGAGTGCCCTACCTTGGAAGCTGATCCTCCAGCCCTAGTCAGCTTTCAGATGATTGCAACCTCTTAGAGCTCCAAAGCCAGAACCACTCTCCTAAGCCACCCACAGAAACTGCAAAAACTGTTGAAATTAAAAAAAATTTTTTTAAGTCACTAAGGTTTGGGATAATGTATTATACACTAATATTTAACTAATAGATCAATCAACATGGGGAGGGATGCAGAGATGAAACTGATCCAAGGTTGAGGGCTGCTTTAGGGTCTATGTGGAAGGATAGAGACGGTCGAATGGACTTGAAAGCGCTGATGAGACTGAGCTTGAAATAAATCATCTTGGGAGTCCAGGGTAGAAAGCAAAATCAGAGGAGGGAAGACTTGGAACTGGGAGACTGTGAACTACACATTTCACTGAAGTTGAAGATCAGACTTAGTGAGGGTAAAGGAATAAGAAATCTGTAATAAATGAGTTTTGATTGTGGAATACCTTGCTTAGTGATTTAAAAGGTGGAACAATTCTGGAGAACAAAGTGCAGGACGGCAATGATGGGGAAAGGTTTGTATACTTTTCTGGGGAGTACATGGGCCAAGCAATGGGGTAACCTAAGCAGGTATCAGCAGATTATTAAAAATCTCCTTAAGAGTCTTTCATCCCTAGAGTTACAAAATGAGGGTGGAATGGAGTTTGAATGGCTTGATGGTAAAAGCCTTAATACAAGAGTAGTTGGCTTTAATACAGATGGTAGTGACAAATCAGAAGAAAGTCAGCCCTTATTTCTGGTTCAGGATACTGAAGATGGGAGGAGGAGAATTCCATTTGAAAGAGTTTCAAGGGAAGCAGTGAACTTTAGGAAAACATTAGATTTTAGACAAGATTAAAAGGCTATGGTTTTTCCTGTGGTCATGTACGGATGTGAGAGTTGGACTGTGAAGAAGGCTGAGCGCTGAAGAATTGATGCTTTTGAACTGTGGTGTTGGAGAAGACTCTTGAGAGTCCCATGGACTGCAAGGAGATCCAACCAGTCCATTCTAAAGGAGATCAGCCCTGGGATTTCTTTGGAAGGAATGATGCTAAAGCTGAAACTCCAGTACTTTGTCCACCTCATGCGAAGAGTTGACTCATTGGAAAAGACTCTGATGCTGGGAAGGATTGGGGGCAAGAGGAGAAGGGGACGACGGAGGATGAGATGACTGGATGGCATCGACTCGATGGACGTGAGTCTGGGTGAACTCCAGGAGTTGGTGATGGACAGGGAGGCCTGGTGTGCTGCGATTCATGGGGTCGCAAAAGAGTCAGACATGACTGAGCGACTGATCTGATCTGATCTGAAAAGGTGACAGCAGTGTTCTAGGAACAGGTTAGATGAGTAAGCATGTTTCTTTAGTTCAGCATGGGTTTGCTCATAAAAAAGCTAAAACTTTATTCTTTTTAAAAAAAATATTTATTTTTATTTTGGCTGTGCTGGGTCTTTTTTGGCTGAAGCTGCGTGGGCTTCTCATTGCAGTATTTCCTCTTGTTGTGGAGCACAGACTCTAGGCCATGCGAGCTTCAATAGTTGCGATTCCCAGGCTCTACAGCACAAGTTCAGTAGTTGCTCCTCAGCTTGTGGGATCTTCCTGGATCAGGGAAGTAAACCTGTGTCTCATGCACTGGCAGGTAGATACTTTACCACTGAGCCACCAGGGAAGCCCTACAATTTTATCACTAGCATCTATGCATGCCTAGTTGCTCAGTTGTGTCCAACTCTTTGCAACCACATGAACTGTAGCCTACCAGGCTCCTCCATCCATGGGATTCTCCAGGCAAGAACTCTGGAGTGGGTTGCCATTCCCTTCCCAGGGTTACCTTCCTGACCCAGCAATCAAACCTAGGTCTCCTGTATTACAGGCAGATCCTTTTACCATCTGAGCCACCAGGGAAGCCCGTTGGCATGTGGGAGCTTTCCAAATTTTATGTAGGTGACTGACGTGTTTGAAAATCACAAAACTCACCCTGACTGTAGTGGCTGTGTGGCAGATGTAGTGGCAAGGAATACAGAAGTTCCTTTGGAGAAAGAGGGTTGGTAAAAAGGTCCATTCCACACAGATGATGAGGCATCACCATCAGCCTACTAAAACAATGAGGTCAGCTACTTGGGAAGTAGAGACTATAGAACTGAATGGTTAGCTGGAGAGAGGAATGGAGGCAGTTGACAATGCAAAGGCCAGATCTTTTAATCATTTTTGAACCTGTTCCAGACTGTTCAAAGCACTTCTGATCCTTCACTGAGCCTGGATATGTATAATAATTGTCAGTTATCTCCAGTTTACTTCCCTTCTTTCTTTTCTGTCCCCCAAATCCACTTATTTTTGATCTATTTTATATTCTACTTTTTTTTTTATTTTGGTCTTGTTATCCCTTTTTAGCACACACCCTGGCTATACTAGTGCGGTAATACAACTTTTTGATGGTACGAATCTAAAGGCAGTGTGATAAAGTGGAAAGGGCTGGTTTCTAGTCTCACTCCTGCCATGAAATTCCTATACGACTCTGGTTAACTCACTTCACTTCTTTAGACCCCCAATTTTTTTAATTTAGAAAATGAATCTTTAAGGTCTTATCCATTTCAATTTTCCTACCTGTACAATATCATAGGAGCTTAACAAATATTTTCATAAGAGTGAAATCTACCATCTCCAATATAGTACTGCAAAATTAGAATGGTAGATGACATGCATCTTGAAGTTTGTTCCAAGAAACATACTTAATCTGCTTTGTCAATAGGGGGATACAGTTTGAAATAGGTATTGAACTACATTTCCACAGACCAGAGGTAGAGGAGAATGGTTCTCACTTTATTTACATTTCCTGGAGTTAAAGTGACTTCACTTGAAATCATGGCTTTGCTACTTACCAGCTTGTTACCTTGGGCAAACTATTTGGTATCTCTGTGCCTTAATCTCTTCATCTATAAAATAGGGGTAATAATATATCTCATAAGGCTACTGTGGAGATTAGATACGTTTGAAGCAACAGTTGAACTGGACATGGAACAACAGACTGGTTCTAAATAGGAAAAGAAGTACATCAAGGCTGTATATTGTCACCCTGCTTATTTAACTTCTATGCAGAGTACATCATGAGAAACGCTGGGCTGGAAGAAGCACAAGCTGGAATCAAGATTGCCGGGAGAAATATCAATCACCTCAGACATGCAGATGACATCACCCTTATGGCAGAAAGTGAGGAGGAACTCAAAAGCCTCTTGATGAAAGTGAAAGAGGAGAGTGAAAAAGTTGGCTTAAAGCTCAACATTCAGAAAACTAAGATCATGGCATCTGGTCCCATCACTTCATGGGAAATAGATGGGGAAACAGTGTCAGACTTTAGTTTTTTGGGCTCCAAAATCACTGCAGATGGTGACTGCAGCCATGAAATTAAAAGACGCTTACTCCTTGGAAGGAAAGTTATGACCAACCTAGATAGCACATTGAAAAGCAGAGACATTACTTTTCCAACAAAGGTCCATTTAGTCAAGGCTATGGTTTTTCCAGTGGTCATGTACGGATGTGAGAGCTGGACTGTGAAGAAAGCTGAGCGCCAAAGAATTGATGCTTTTGAACTGTGGTGTTGGAGAAGACTCTTGAGAGTCCCTTGGACTGCAAGGAGATCCAACCAGTCCATTCTGAAGGAGATCAGCCCTGGGATTTCTTTGGTAGGAATGATGCTGAAGCTGAAACTCCAGTACTTTGGCCACCTCATGCGAAGAGTTGACTCATTGGAAAAGACTCTGATGCTGGGAGAGATTGGGGGCAGGAGAAGGGGACGACAGAGGATGAGTTGGCTGGATGGCATCACTGACTCGATGGACTTGAGTCTGAGTGAACTCCAGGAGTTGGTGATAGACTGGGAGGCCTGGCGTGCTGCAATTCATGGGGTCGCAAAGAGTTGGACACGATTGAGCAACTGAACTGACTGACTGACTAGATATGTAACTGCATCTGTAAGAGAAAGCCGTAGATAAGTATTAGCTATTATTATGTGCTAGGCAGAAGAGTACAAACTCTTGTGCCTCTCCTTAAAGAGCTCACTCTCTGTCAGAAAGATTTTCATACAAATGACTGTAACTCAATGTTCTGCGTTCTGTAACAAGAACTTACTACAATAAGTGGTGTAGGAGCAGAGACAAAAAAATGCCTCGCTTATCCAAGAGGGAAAGGTAGGGACAGGATAATTGTCTTGAGCGTAAAGTTTAAGTCTGATCATTAAAGAAGAGAATTTAATGTTAGGAATATTTGGGGATATGGAGCAGTGAGAGGCATCGTGCGGAAGGCAGCTTCTTGCTGCAAAAGACAAACAGGTTCTGAGCAAAGGGAGTATGTGTGGTAGATTAGAGGTAGTAGTTGATGACAGAACATCATTACTTGAGAGCTTGTTAGAAATACAGGATCTTAGTCCCTACTGAGATCTACTCAATCAAAATCTGTATTTGAATAAGATACTTAGGTGGTTCACTCAACACTGAAGTTCGTGAAGCACTAGCCCAGGGCAGACTCTGGAGCCAAGGTGCTTAGGTTTAAATCCTGGCTTTACCATTTACTTATTATTATTTTTCTGGCTGAGTCACTGCAACATGGGAACTGGTTCCCGGACCAGGAATTGAACCCATGCCCCCTGCAGTGGAAGCACAGAATCCTAACTGCTGGACTGCCAGGCAAGTCCCACCATTTATTTACTATGTGTAACTTTAGGCAAGCTAAATTCCTTCCTATGCCTCAGTTTCCTCATTTGTAATCAGAGATAAACAGTATCTACCTCATAAAAGTTTTAAGAATGGAATGAATATTTTAAAAGCTTAGAACAGTATTGGCACCTATCAAGCACAAGGATAGTATAAGCTATAGTAATTCTTGACTCATATACTAATTATGATCAAAATTGGTTTTATAAGCAGCTTGTCTTTCCATTTCTACTCCATTACCTGTCACCTTGACATATGTTGTAGAGGAAGACACTTGGAAGTCAGAAGACCTGGGGGAAAACCTAGCTCCCTTCAATTCCTAGCTTTGTGGAATAGGGTGAGTTCTTGATCTGTGTTTTTCTTTTGCATAGTAGGGAGTAATCTTAATTAGACTTGGCTCACTAAGATGCTATCAGACTCAAATCAAAGAATATTCAAAATCTTCTATTAAAGTTTCATTTATCATCTTTCCAAGAGTTAAGAAACTGGTCAGAAAACAGGTGATACTTTTAGGACAGAGGGAAGAGAATGCATTGGAAGATTAGGGATGAGGTGGTGGGAGACTATTTGTCCCACTTCCTGACTTTCTCAAGGGACAGACTTGGGTTCCAACACTATAAAATTTTCCTGGGCCTCAGAGAGGATTCTTAGCTAATGGGCAAATAGTACACACATGTTGTTATTTATTTTTTTCTACCTAACCTACAATGGAAATCCAAGAACTTTTCTGTACGTTGTGTATCACATCCCAATAGGGTAAAATTAACCTAACACTTATAAGAAAACCTTGTTAATATCATAAAACAGATTAAAAACTCCTTTCCATTTGACCATTTTTACCAGAGCAGTCGTTTCCCAAAGAAAAAAATTTGAAAGGGTGGGAAATCACAAAATTTGATTAGATCTTCAACAATAACGGGTACTGGCTTCGATCTTACGGCCGCAATTAACTATATATTGGGCTCTTTTTCTCATCCATACCCTCTTCACACAATTGTTCTGTGATTAAGAACAAAGGCTAAAGGGTGAACCTACCAAGTCGCTGGGCCTCAAATAAATCCCTCCTCCTTCTTGCCTTTGACAGAAATGGCACTATCATTCCCACTTCACAGGTGGAGAAACCCGAAGTCGAGAACGCTCGGGTCCCCTTTCTCTACTTGCAACTTCGCAACCCTAAGTTCGGGTACGCCCAACTGCGGTTTCCACTGTGTCAGGTCTGGCAGTGTGGATGTTCTCTCCTCAAGCTGCGTCTGGCGGGGCTGGAGGCCGTAATAATTGCTCCCAATACTCTTGAGGAATCCGAGCCTAACCCTCAACGGCGCTTCAGGGACCAACAAACTTCCCAACCTTTCCTAACCCCGCCTAGAATAAAGGTCTCAGGGAACCCTCGGCTCCAGCTACCGACGCCATCTTGGCCGCTACGTGTGACGCCACACGTAGCGAAACACGCAGCGGAGAGCCAGCCCATTGGCTGAGAGACCCGAGGACAGGCGCGCGAAGCTGGGAGAGGAGGGTATGGGAAAAACTACAATCCCAGCCTTCTTTGCGCGTGCCCACCGAGAGCGAAAGAGGAGGGAGTTTGAGTTCAGACCACAAGTCCCAGCAATCCTCGCGATGTCTCTCCCTTTGCTTTCAAAACGTGGAGGAAAAGAGGGACAGAAGAATGGAGATCTTCTGGTGTCCGTACTTCGAAAGGCGGGAAAGGCGAACTACACCTCCCGACTTGCAACGCGCGGCTGCGCCTGCGCCCTGATACCTGTCGCCATCTTGCCCGTTCAGAGGCACCGCAAACAAACCCAATTCCTGGTGTCCCCTAGTCTTGGCGGAGGAGCCTTTTAGATGAGCTCAGAAAGGCCGGGCAGGTGGGTGACTCTCAGACAGAGTGCTGGGAAGAGCTGGCAGGATAGCCAGTCTGAAGGACCGCCGGGCCAAGCATTTGGAGCCTGGCTTGGGGCGCCCAGCCCCATCCTCCGTTGTCTCCTAACGGGATCGTGGGGCTCCCCGAAGTGGGCTTAGGGGAACTGGCAGGCCTGGTGCTGGAATTGCGGGGGTCCAGCTCCTGGGGGCCTGCCGGTGAGTCTTGGTCGTCTACCTGGCTGTCCGAGCGTCTACTCTTTCTCTCCGTTGTCCTCTCCGCTAAGGAGGGAGCGAGGCGCTGATGCCTACCAGAGCCCTTGACTCCGGCTACTGGTCCTTACAGAGCTTGGGTCGCGGGCTTGACATTGGGGTGGGCGCTGAGCGGCACGGGTGAGGAGGGTGGGCGGGCTACTCTTGTTGTGGTGTTGCGAGAGAGTGCGTGTTTGGGGAGGGGGCGGGGCGGGCTGGCCTCCTTGACACTTGAGTCGGGGGAGGATTAGACAGGATTCCGTTTCCCGGAGCGGGCTCCGGCAACCTCTGCCCAGGTTTCCAGTGCGATGCGGCCCCGCAGTAAGGTCCTCTGGCGGGGACGCATCGGGATGCCGTGACGTGGTGCTTGATTCCGGCGGTCGCCGGCCACCTCCAAGATCCTGTCGGGAGGCGGGGACTGGCTTGTGGAGGGAGCGGATTCCTTTGGCTCTGCCCCTTCTTCCTCTTCCCCACCCCTTTTCTTTATGTCATTCTGCCGACTGGGGCGCGCAGTCCAGTTCTCCTTGCTCTGGGTTGGTTCTTAGCTGAGAGGACTATGGGAAGTAGGGGGAGGGGGTTCAACTCCAGGCGTGGAGCTGGAGTTAGCAGCCCTAGCTCTTGGAAAAGAGATAGCAGTTATTACGGATCGATGCCTGATTCCTAGTCTAGACACTGAGCTCGCTCCTTCTTACATTCACTCATTCATTCATTCGTGTTACTCTTCTCAATCACTCATTTATTTAACAGATATTTACAGCAGATCTGCTGTGGGCTAAGCAGGTATTGTGTAAGGGCCCAGCGCCGTTGTCTTTTTCAAGACCAGGGGATTACCAGTCCGAAGTTTCTGACATCTAAACTTTTGGGAAACGCTTTTGTAAAGACTTCGGGGTGTAAATTCGTCTTTCATTGTTAAGACGAGGAGACAGTTCCATTTATCCACTTAGCATCTTAGGATCTTTACATACTGTATCTCATGTAATTCATAGTGAGAAACCTGGCAGAAGTCAAGTAAATTAATTGCCCAAGATTACATAGGTAGTGGCACCTATTAAATAATGTGCCTGCCACTAGAATAAGAACTTCACATACACTGTTATTCAGTTCTTATAGCTGGGTGATAAAACCTCTACTTTATAGTAACACATGTTCAAGTAGACCTGTTTACCCAGGATCACACAGCCAGTAAGTTGTAAGATCTAATTAAAGCCTATAGGTGTCTGATACCTATGTTCTTTCCATGTGATAGCCTGGAATAGTAAACTCCCAAATGGTTAAGTTCTTCATTTGTCAGAAGTTGTAAAATGTGGAGGTGAAATAGGATTTTGAGATACTTTTACTGGTTTTGCTTCTTAACGTGTGGATAGCCAGGTGAGTGGGCTTTTGAATGCACTTTAGCAATGTGCCCTTTTGTAATTTGACCTTTTGGTTTTTGCTTTGGAAGGGAAGACAAGCTCTTTGGGGCTACCAAAAAGAAGCAGCAATGCCTGTTGTGTGGCCAACACTTTTGGATCTCAGCAGGGATGAATGCAAAAGGATTCTTCGAAAATTGGGTATGATTTTCATTTCTGATGTTTTGTGCCTCTCTGTGATGCTTTTTGCTTTCTATTTGGGTCATGACTGTTTGCATGGATGTCATATTTCATGCTGTTAGAAATCCTTTAGAGGTGTATAGTTCTTGTTTTACTCTTTGTTATTTCCTTAGTGCCTAGCATAGTGCTTTGTACACAGTAGATGCATGAATCATATTAATAATAATTGCAGCTAAGAATTCTTCAGGGCTACTGGACTGAGTCCTTTACATTCAATATCTCATTTAATTGTCACTCAAACCAGATAGGTATTTTTCTTTTTATGTCCACATTTTACAGATGACAAAACTGAAGCTTAGAACCCAGACTAATTCTTTAGTAAGTCGTGGGGTCAGAATTTCAACCCAGGGAATAGGATTCCAGTCTCACTTTAACATACTCTTAGGCTTCATGAGTGTGTGTGAATTACATGTGTGTGCGTGTGTGCTCAGTTGCTCAGTTGTATCTGCGACCCCATGGACTGGAGCCATACTGTTTCTGAATTCTGAGTTAATGTAAGCTATGATGACTTTCCCAAATTATATTTTACTCTCAGTAATAAAACACCATTTATGCTTGTAATGAACTATTTAGTGCTTCTTTTCCTTTAGGGCAGTCTTTCTCAAACAGCATTTAGGGAGAGAATTAAGCCCTAATGCTAAGGCCTTCATTGTATGTAATGAACCAAGTTTTCTACCTGCATCTAGAATGGTATGTTATGTATTATCTTTGGGACAATTGAGAAAAAAAGAGTTACTCAAATCATTTTCTGTATTCTGTGATTCAAATGAGAATCCTTGGTTGAGAAATGTAGCCTTAGACTCTGAGATTCAAGGAGGACATTTTTGTCTTATTTACCACTGTAGTCTCAGACCAGCATATAGTAATGACTCAATAAATGAAAAAAATAATTTGGAAAAGAACATTAAATGTTTTGGCAGAGGAGAGCCTGGTAAGCTGCCGTCTATGGGGTCGCACCGAGTCGGACACGACTGAAGCGACTTAGCAGCAGCAGCAATTATTTAGATATCTGTGATTTTGAAGGGGAAAATGCGGACTTTGAATTCACATAGATTTAGGATCTTGGTCCTGTTACTAATGACTGACATCCAAAAGCAAGTTGTTTAATCTCCCTAAATCTATTGATAATTTTGTAAATGAAGGGTAATAATAATCTGCCTCATAAGTTTGTGGGTTAAGTGTATACAGAAAGGGCCTATCACAGTGTCCGACATCTGAGTATATAGCATTTTAAAGCAATTGCTTTCAGACATTTATTTATTTGCAGTTGAATGTTTTCTTCACAAGAAATCTTTGTTGGAAATTCCTGTGGATAAATCTGAATCATAGCTAGTCTGGCCTTAACTGCTAATAACCTTTGCCCTTTTTATTTCCCCTTAGGGGCTACCATGAAGATTTCTATATTTTAAACTATTTCTTAGCGTTGTACTCCAGTACCTTGGTGGTTTTTTTTTTTTTTGGTCAATTATTCCTTTATTTTATTTTTTTAAATTTAACCTTATAAGTTAAATTTTTACTACCCATTCAAGGTTTTCTATACACTGATAGACAATTGGTCTAACTTGTTAGCTACCAGTTATAAAATTGGATTTGTATTTATTTCATAGCTGAAATAGTTACAGAGTTATTGTGATCTGTTCAGATCACAGCTGCAGTCAGCTGCTTTAGTTTCTGGGCTTTTGGAACCTCAAATCAGGAGATTATGTTTAAATATAAAAATTGTAAGCTTTAAGTCTTAGATTTATCCTTACTTTTAGTCAGAGCTGTGTAGGTAATGTTGCTGAAGAGCTGCTTCTGTACTGAAGAGAACAGCCTTCCTATAGGGTAATGTCATCTTCAAGGATCCTTCTTTTGGGAGGTGAGCTTTGATAGAGATTTGCGGAATGACTTCCTCCTCACCCGTTGGCTCATTATCATAACAGTGAAACCTTTGAATTGCTTTCAGACACTGGCTCTAGGTCCAGAGTTTAGAGAAGGTACTGTGTTTAAGAGTTAGCTTAAAATATTTTAAGGATTAGCTTTTAAAAAGATTCTTCTAAAACAGTTATAAATTATTTTAATATAAGATGTTAAACATTTATATTTTACTTGTGAAAGTGTTAGTTGCTCAGTTGTGTAGCCCACCAGGCTCATCATTACTTGGGATTCTCCAGGCAAGAATACTGAAGTGGGTTGCCATTTCCTTCTCCAGGGGATCTTCCTGACTCAGATCAAACGTGGGTCTCCTGCCTTGCAGGCAGATTCTTTACTGTTTGAGCCACCAGAGAAGCCCACATAGACATTGGGATAGAGAATTTCTATCTCTATATAATGCTAACATGGGGCTTTATGAAATACAGTATTCATATTGAATGGCAGGTTTGCTTAAATGGAATGGGTTGAGGCTTTATTAAAATAGTTCAGATCTTTTGTTTTCTGTGGTTTTTCATGTGTTAATTGTTTCATTATACTTAAGTCTCATTAAAGTTCACACTGTAATAGAAGGGTATAAAAAATAATACCAGAAATTCAACTGAGCTTGATATTTGTCAGAATCTTAGGATTCTCATCAAAATGGAAATCCACAAATGTGAATGAGGTTGGGAAGCTAGCAGATGTTCTTTATAGTGAGTGAATTTCTCATTGAATGAAAGGAAAGTGTGCCTTGGATTGTGTACCTGTGAGAACTGTGTTCTGAGTTATGTAGTTTTGTGTGTGGTTGCTACCTCTTCTATCCATGACTTTTTAGTTAGACTTGGAATGAGACTTGAGTTGTCAAAATCTTTGTCTTTACTTAATTTCAGTTTCTAAAAAATACTGTGAAATAGTGAAATTTTGATCACCATAAATTTCACAGGCCAAAAGTGAACCTTTTCCTCAAATCACTTCTCTCTGACCTCTCCATTTCTTTTTATGGTATTGTCATTTTCCTAAATATCTTGGAAACTGAAAAACCTGGTTATTTTCCTTCTGCCATTCCTTCCACATTTAATCAATCACTGAGTCATATCAAAAACTTTTTAGACTGGGGATAGTGGCTTTTCTTAGTCTGGCCCCAAATTCTTTTTCTATTTTTATCCTTGTTGGATTTTAATCACTTTGAGAATACGGACCTTGTTTTGTTTATATAAAGATTCGCCTTGGTACCTTGCAGTAGTAGTAGTGTTCAGTTAGTAGTTAGGTTTGAATTAGTGACTAGCCAAGTACAGACATATTTTTACTTTTCCTAGTATAAAACTCTCAAAACAGTGACTATTACTGGAAGTTTAACATCTTTATGAAACATTATATGCTCTTTTACTCTATATTCTTTTTGCACATTTGCATCCCGGCCACCCCCGCCCTGCCTAGAGCACAGTTCTGTTTCTGAGTAAAGCTTATGCTTCTAGACTAGATGATGTTTTTCCTCTGTGCCTTTACCACTGTATTGTAAAATGTATCAGAATTGTCTGATGACTTGTTTCATTGTAACTTTATTCTAGAGTTAACTTCTTAAGGCAGGGTTTAGCATACTATCTCATATATATAATGGGATTCAACACTGATTTGTTGAACAAAATACTCGATAAATGAGGCATAAACATTTAGAGTATAGGATTTCTTAACTTATCCCCAGTGTCTTTCTGAACTCTACTTTGGGTTCTGATAAAAGCTGAAATATGTTTTTTGGATCAAAGTATTTCCAGGGAAGCAGAGATTGTCCTTCCAGAAGGACCACATGAAACATCTACCTAATATCCAGTGTAGATTGAACATGCAGGATGTTTACACATGGAATAATTCAGTTGGACAAGACATGTCTAGTTAATATGGTCAACTCACTCTTCTATATAAATTCTTTTTTTTTTTTGACAGAACTGTGGATAATACAAACTGAATGAGGCTACTATTTTACTGTTATTGTAGTATCTTGAATGCAGCTATGCATGCCTTAGTTATTTGGCTAACATTCAGTATCTATTATATGTAAGGCATTGGCAAATACTGGTAGTAAGTTGGATCTATTAAGAAGATAACTGTAGTTTGGATACTTATTTCCCATCATTTTGTTTTGTTCAGGTCTACTTGTCTCATAGTGTTTATGGTTTGAAACAACTATTTTATTATTTCTCATGATTCTGTGGGTTGCTCGTATTGCCTGAGCTCGCTCACATGGCTCTATTCAGCTGGAAGCTTAGCTGGTTAGTTGGGCTCAGCTAAGGTGGCTGGGCCGCTCTCTCCATGTGACCTTTCATCCTGTGCTTCTTCACAGCTTGGTGATCTTAAGGTTCCAAGAGAACAAGGCCCTGTGTGCAAGGCTGCTGTTTGCATCATGTATGTGATGTTCCATTGGCCAAAGCAAGTCACATGCCAAGTCCAGAGTCATTGTTGGAGGTACTATAGAAAGGTAGTACATGAGGAAGTTCACTGAGAAGCAGGCATGGTTCATTGGGAGCCATTGAGGGCTTTTTGGTTTTATAGTTTAACCACTACTAGGGACAACAGTTTCATTAAATAATAGTTGTTGCTGTGGAAAGTTAGTGAAATGAAACTGTCTGGAATTAGGTTTCTGTGTATTATGTCCTGATTTCTGTAAGAGTGAAAATTCACGTTTGCTAATCTGCCTTAGTCATTTTGCTGGTGGTTTCAATTTGTTGGTGGTTTCTTCAAGGTACCTTCAAAGTGTCTTCTAGGACACTAGGTAAAGAAGCTAGGATCAGAGATGAGAAAGGACTTACCTAGGGTCACACAACTAATGTCAGTGCTGGAGCCAGAATCTGGTCATTTGACTCTTGATCCAGTAGTTTTTCAGTTGCACGCTACTCACAGATGGAATATAGGTTGAATTCTTAGGCAAGCTTAAGGAATTATTTCAAAATTTTATCAGCAAAGCTACCTATCAATAATACTAAGAACTTCTCTTACCAGCCTTATTATACCACTGGGAACCTATTCCCAGTTGTTGGTAGCATCCGAGTTGAATGTTCTTCAGTGATATGTAAAGCAAAATATTTAGACTTTTCTTCCTAAACTTTTACACACATGACTTCTGTGAGGCAGTAAAAAAGAAAATAAGCTTATAAAAGCCACATTTAATGTATGTTAGTAGATAAAATTTTTAATAAGAGGACATTAATGAAATATTTGCATATTGATTTTTAGGTTTCCTGCCCTGAAGTTTCACTGTATATAGCCATACTATTAAAATATTGATGGTCTATTTTGATAAAATAATTTTCTTCTTCTAGAATTGGAGGCATATGCTGGAGTTATCAGTGCACTTCGGGCACAGGGAGATCTCACCAAGGAAAAGAAAGATCTTCTTGGAGAACTCTCAAAAGTTCTTAGGTAAATTATCATAAAAGTTTGTGAGACATGACTCTAGGAATTTCATTTTGAGATATTTTGGTACTTTTCACTCTTAGGTGTTCAAGTTGTTGGTACTTAGAGATCCCATCCCAGTTGTGTGCTTTGTTACAGAAAATTATGTAATTTACCATTTATTCTGTACTTTAATCAGAAAAGGTTTAAGGCAGGTTATTTTAGCTTTGGGCTAGTTGGAAAAGGAAAATATTTTTAACCTGGGTAAAGGAAAGAAGAGCTAGGAGTGACTGGATATGAAGATCTAGAGTGGCCAAGTGGCATCTGTTAGGGGGTAGAAGAAGACACTAGGAAGTTGTTGTCTTAGTTATAGAAACGGGTAGTGATTATATAGTCATAGCATTAGGGACAGTTGATCCCTTCAACTTCCCATTAGTGTGGGACTTCAATTCATTAAAAAAAAACCTGGTGAAAGGGGTTCTTTGATACTTTGCCTTGATCCATTCTTAACATCTTGAGCTTTCTCAGAAAATTCAGTGTTTTTTTAACTGAAATTTCCTTTCTACATTTAAGACCATTTTGTCCTATATTTAAAGTGAAAATAGGGAAGAGATTTCCTCCCCCCCCCATGTTCAATTATCAGTCAAGTAGATATGTTATTAAATCCTGTCTTAATGCCTCCATACTTAACAATTTATATTTTTTGTTTGTTGTTTATATTGCCTCATAAATTCTGCTTTTAAGCCCCTTAAATATTTTAATCAATGGTATAGATTTAGCTTAGTAATAAAGATTACAGTTTCAAGGGTGGTATTCATTTTATTGAGTATTTATGAATGGAATGGGTATAGCCTTTTTTTTAGTTGTTTAGATTTAACTTTACATATATTTAATCAGGATCAACATAAGCACATTTTTACCATAGTGGTGATGTGATATAATGCAGAAGACATGTAGCTTCAGTGTTGAGTAATAAAGGAGTAATATCCTGGTATCAAGTTTCATAGCATATGAAACATTATCTTGTCACTTTTATTTCTTTAGTATATTCACTGAACATAAAATTTTAGACTCTTAAGCTTTAGAAACGACTTTCTTTTGAGGGCCAAAATCTCAGTAACCATGATTAGAGGTCATTCAGTGGTTTGTATTTTTAGATAACAGGAACCTCTGCTGATCTTGACTATGGTCTGACATTTCTGAGTTTTGGACGTTAATGACTTCATATCAAACTGAATTTGTCTTTCTGTGATTTGTAATTTGTATAATTTGTACAAATTTATAATTTGTAATTTATAATTAGAATTTAGTTACAAATTCTCTCTACAATTACACAGAATCAGTCTGAATCCTTTTCTATGACTTTAATTAAAGCATTTGAAAATATATATATTAGACCCTTGTCTTTATCTTTTTTACACATCAATTCCCCTCCTCCCCCACAAACAAAATGTTGACTTAAACATTAATAAAAGTATAGAGAAGAGCTGCCTGCTTGGCAGAGTTCTATAATGGCTATTTTTTTTCATAGCATCTCAACAGAACGCCACCGTGCTGAAGTTCGGAGAGCAGTAAACGATGAACGGTTAACAACAATTGCACATAAGTAAGCCATTAGTCATACCACCCCTGATTTTTCATGACGTAGTATACCATAGTTTTGAAACAGTCTTCCTATTGTGTAGAGATTCCTGAGTCTTTTATCTTGATAGTAATATCTCTGTACTCAGGGATCCTAACCATAGCTGTGTTAACTGTTTATTTTATTGGTTATGTTTTGCATTTGGTTAGGCAAGCTTTAAGTACTCAGGTCAAATCCTGTTACAATGTAATCTCTGTGTACCTAAAGGCCTCAGCAGTTTAGCAGGTGATTCCTTTATTTGAAACAAAGTTTAATAACAAAGTAGCGTGCTTCCCAAATTTGACAGCCCCTTAGAGTTTCTTTGTAACAGTATTTGATATGTATACATATTGCTTTGTAAATAGGCATTATAAATTTTTTGACTAATATTTCATGTATTTTGAGATTCAGAAAAAAGATTGTAACATATAGCCTGGTTTTAAGAAATATGAATACAATGTATTTTAATTTATTTTGAAAAGACAACAAAATACAATTATAAAGGATTCTTATCAAATTGCTTTCAGATCATTATAACTATTTGATAGATGGGGTGGAGGGTGGTGGAAAGTAGGGACTGAGCATTAATGGAGTATGTATGGAGAGAGTGCCTCCTGAAAAATAGAAAAGAGCAGAAATTATCCTTTAAATGTTAATGCAAGATGGTAGGAACATTTGATAATTAATAAGGTATGTTATAGAATAATTCATTTGCTTTTTATTTTTGTCTTAATATGAAGTAAAGCTACAAGAAAAATTTTGATACCTTTCCATTCTGTAATAAATAGTGCTTTTAACCCAATTGGCAGTATTAGTATTGACCCCAAAGATCCATTAGCTTCATGTTGTACTTCTCTGTTCCTCATTTTACTTGACTGATAAAATGGGGTGCTATCTTTTTAACTGCATAGTTTGAAAGATAAGCAGTTTGAATTTGGAGATTTTTCAGTGGTAGATATCTATGCACTGTGGAAATTTGGAAATTTTCCTCTAGTGACATTAAGTATTGTTAGGCCAACATGGCTGAAACATTTAAATATTAATGTGCTCCTTCTTTTAAATTTCTCTAAACTTTTAAATTGAGATACTCTAAAAATAGTAATTGAGCCTAGATTCTAATTTGAGAACTGGTAATAGGAAACTTATGTGCCAGATAATGAAGTAGTGAATAGTAGTTTGCAATCAGGGGCACTTAGAGACAAAATTAGTACCTTAAAAACATTGGAACAATATTGTGGGGCAATTAGTTATAAGTTGATGCATCAGTTTCATACTTAAAGATAACATTTATTTAGTCTCCTTTTCCTTTTTTCCCCTTTAAAGAATGAATTTATCCTTATATTTGGGTGAAAGACCAAGTTACAGGTATGCAAATAGGTTATTATTATTTCAGGCTTTTTCTTGTATTTATTTCAAAATTGAAGCTCTCAATTATTCAGGGGCACATACTTCATTTATGAATTAACCGAGCCCCTTGCTTTTCCTTCTCTTCTCCTCCTCCCCTTCCTAATACTGCCCACCCTTTAGCTATTTTGCTGCTTGAAAGTAGTCAGAGGGTGGGAAGGGAGAGGAGGTGAAAATTTTAATTAGTCATTTTACTACTTGTTAGTTGTTCTGGAAAAGGTTTGATGGAAGAAATTTTAAGTATTTGCCAAAGTATTTTGGTTAATATGTGAGTTTCTTTAATCTGACCTCTCCCTTTCCCTCCTCTCTCTATTAGCATGGATAATTGAGAGTTGGCTTCTACCTACCTGTTTCCTCTTTTTTTCTCTCCTTTTCTGATTTCTTTAATACATGAATTTAATTTTTTGAAAAACGTTTACTTCAGTGTATAATTTTAAGCTTCTCAGGCGTTTCCATACTCCTGTTTTAATATTTTATATTGTGGTTTTAGTTTGACCAGATGTTGTATTTACTTGTGGAGCCCAACGGGCAATGAGTGGGTAATGCTGAGAAAGACATAGATCCCTCATCTGTCCGTCTCCTTTGCCGTCTGTAGCAACAGAATCTAGTTCTAAAGATTATCTATAGGTTTCATACTCTGAGCCTGAAAAAAGTAACTTGAGCCAAGGAGGAATGCATCTGAACTGACTGCATTCCCTTTCTCCTCTCCCTTCCCTCCCCCACTCAAAACAGCAGCTTAGGCCAGAAGGAATGTTTGAAAGGTGAAAAGAAAGCCAAGAAGATTGAGCACAAAGGAGGTGGAAACAAAAGGAGTCGAGTGTCTGGGATCAAAGAAAAGCCTCGCTTGAACCATAACACGTTTTTATTATTTGATACTCTAATTCAGTTTTGAAACATGACAGAATATTATAGTATTAAAGCCTGGAATGTTAAGAGACCTCACAGTTTTTAATTGGGCCACTCTTGGATCTAAAGAAAGTAGCTATCCAGAATGACTGATCTCTTAACTCCTTCCCCATCAGCTAGTCATTCATGGATACTGTATGAGCCTCTCTGTGAGGATTTCATGCTGGTGCCATGCACACCAAAGGATGCAAGGGCCAAGGTAGTTCTACTAGTGTCAGACTTCTCAGAAAAGGGGCTTGGAGCAAGGTTTCCACCCCCCTCTTGCTATATTTAGTATAAATAAAGAGATGTTCTCTGAAACTTAGGAATCCCAGGGAAGCCATGGAATAAGATGTTTACAGAAACCTGTAAAATTCTTTTTAGATGATTTGTGCAGCTAATGCATATTTACACCCTCATTAATAAGCAAATAGGAATTTTAAATCTAATTCTAACATGATGAGTAATTTTTCACTCACTTAAAAAAATTTGAGCATGTTTGCGTGAGTAGAAATTTGGAAGATTTATAGATGTTTTTAAAAGTTGCAGTTGTGTTTTTTGCACTGCAGATTCTGTCTTTTCAATAGCATATATATTCGTGTGTTTAAATTATTAATCTTCCATAATTTCTGCCACTATTTAACAGTGTACCAGGTAAGTGTAGACATCATTTTATTTGTGTGGTAAACTTTCATCAGCAAATTTTTTAGCGACTTTCTAGTAAAATGGTAGCAAAATAGGAGTAAGCCAAGAAAATACTGAATAGCTTTTAGAATTTTTTCCCTTTGACAATCAGTAATAGCCCTTTTCTGTCTCTCTCGTTGTACCATTCTCTGTTTCAAAACTAGCATCAATTTGGAGATTACATGATAACAGATTTGTGAGGGTTATCGGGGTCTTAGGAATCCCTCTTTCCCGTGTCTTAGGTAGGCCTGTGTTAAACCATAGGGAATTTGCAGATTTTCCACAATAACTCAGTTGGATTCATCAACTCCTAGAAATTCTTTTCTTAACTGAATGTAAATTCTTCTCAAGTTGTAATTTGTTTCATTTACTGAAAGTTTGTAGATTAGACAACAGTGTCTAGGTAGTATAAATCAAAGGCAAAAGTTTGACATGAAACACATTTGAAAATTTTTATACCTTGTACTTGTGTTGTGGCAGTTCATTTCAATAGCATGATGTATGCTTGTTAAAGGAGCTGTTTAGTAACTGTGTGACCCTAAGCAAGTTATTCAACCTCTTGGTAACTCAATTTTCCCATCTATAAAATGGAGATGATAATATTACCAATTTCATAGGATTGAAAGAATTATATGAGTTAATACAGGCAAAATATTTAGAACAATATATCACATATACTAAGTGCTAATTGATGTTAACTATCATCATCACTGTCATCATCATCATTCCACTATCCACTAACAAGAACTTTTGTGTACTCTTATCAAGACTCAGTGGACACACAGAATCTTAAACTCTAGGTTGGGTTGTAGAATCTTTGGTTTTGAAAAAGGTGCGCAAGTATTTCCAACTTAGTGAAGAAATTGATTGATTGATTCTGGGTGAATTTTAAACCTTGACAGTCACCATTAGTTAGACCGCTGCCTTTATTGAAGCCAAGCAAAGGGAAGAGAAAAGCTGTCTTTTCATGCTTCAACCTCCGTTTGGACTCCTAGGATAAAATTTGCTCAACAAGTTTAGAGTAAAATTGAGAATAGTGTCTGCTAAGGAATAGAGTTCAGTTGCCTCAAACATTTCTAAGAGTGAAGAATAATATAAATAAGTAAAATTAAAATAGTGGCAGATTTCTTCCAGTGTCCTCAGATCTAGTCTACTTATTTTTAATAGAAAGGATAATAATATAACACATTGTCAGTGACACCTGCAGTGATATGTACAGCTTCGCACCTCCCAGTACCTAGTCTCCCTCGTTTACTGCCTCAGTTTCCCTTGTTTGAAAGCCTTAGAACCTCTGGCCATGCAGGCAGTTAAGATAATTTTGCAAAAATTCAGTGAATTTCATCCTTAATTATTAAGGAAAGTCTGATTTTTGAAATTGAGTAATTTTTACCTTTTTAGCCTAATTACAACATTGTTCTAAAAGTTGGTAGAAATACTAGTTTTCATCTTCAATACCAACCAGATTTAAACTAATGAAAATAATGTTGATGTTTATTTACAAGGCATGGGACAATTTTCCACAGTTTCAGAGATGTTCGTTATAAGATTCAGATTATGGAATAAAATGTGTGAAAACCTAAGTGTATGTAAGATTCCTTAAATTCTGATTTTTATTCATAGTTTTGATCTTGCTTAAAATAAAGCCTCTCCTGTTCACTCAGGGTACTTTTTTTATAATTTAAAAAGTTATATTTGAATATATGTATTTAATTCAGTTTTAGCTATCGAGAACTCGTGTAGCAGCATTTTCTTTTTTGTTTAGTATGTCTGGACCTAATAGCTCCTCAGAATGGTCCATTGAAGGTCGTCGATTGGTACCCCTGATGCCCCGGCTGGTTCCCCAAACTGCCTTCACTGTAACAGCTAATGCTGTTGCCAATGCAGCAGTTCAGCACAATGCATCTCTTCCAGTGCCTGCAGAAACAGGAAACAAGGAAGGTGAGTAAAGAAATATTTCAGTGTGTAGAGATGACTTTCCTTGGATACTTTCAAGAAAAGTTATCTTATCTTTCATCTGTTTTTGTCCCAGTATTCAAACGCTGTGAAACGTAGTGAATAACTCTTGTTCTGAAACTACAAACTGCCGAGTTTTTAGTCTCAGCCAAAATTAAATATCCCTTTTGTTCAAAGTGAATTACATTAATCACAAAATTGCAAAAAGCCTTGGAATGAATTTTTTGATAGGAACCTGTCTTGTTAGAAGTGGATAAAAGGCCTTAGAAAATTAATAAGGCAATAGAAGTCATTTATAATAGCTGCTGGAGAAAGATGCTGAACTGATACTTTAGAAAATAAAGTTCTGTTTTTGTCTTCTGAAATCAGTGGTATATGCTGCTTCTCTGTTCCAGTCAATGTGTTTAATCTGTTAGGGGTTACATGGCTGATGGAGAAGGCTTTCTTATTGTTATTTAATCTAGTCATTGACACATGCTTTAAAATTCCTTGGAATTTCCTAAGGTAACCAAGAGTAATATTAAATTTGAGAGTGCATGTTTGAGTTGACTTCAGTAGCTTAGTTTGGTGTTATATGAAAATGACCCTGAAAATAACACAGTTGTCAGATTATTTTGGGGAATTATCTTTTTTTGACTATCTGTGGATAGTGGAACAGAATGAGACATTCCTTTCATACATGCCAGACTCTTTTACATGTAAAGAAGCTATATTTAGGGAGAGACAGTTATAAGTGTGCAAACTTGGCCTTCATTGAATTCCTGTTTTCTTTGTTGCAGGAGAGATATCTTTTTTCTCTGCCCTCTTTTATCTCTTCTGTTTACCACCTCTCTGATTCAGTGGAAAGAATATAGAATTTTTGATAGTTCTAATCTAGGTTTAAGTCCTCATTTGTCATTTCCTTGCTCTGTGACCTCTACCCAGTCTTTGAGCTTCTGTGAGCCTTGGGTTCCTTGTCCTTAAAATGAGGATGTGGTGTTGTGAGATTAGTGATAATATATGGGAAGACTTTAGCATAATCCATGGTACTCATTCCTGCTTGTTACTGTTATTCAAGCAGTTAAAATACTGTGTTGTCATTACCTTAGTTATTATTGCACTGTTTAGATGGCAAGTGACTAGTGAGTTGTTTATAAGAGAAATTTACCTTGGTTTTCTCTAGGGGCTAAGTTGGAAATTTCTGTGGTTAGGGAAAACTGATCCATCACTCCATCATTGATACTGCTATTAGTATTAGAAAAGAGTATAAGTATATGCTTTTTGTCCAACTCCTGCCATGAGTAAATAATGATTTTCATTTTTCTCAGTTTTGAACTTGGTTTCTTTGTAACTGTGCTCTTCTCTGTTGTCAATGCCACCTGTAGACAACTGCTAAATACTTGGGGAAAACCTAGTTAAGTGATGATTTTCAGGAAAGGTTATTAATTTTTTTAACCTTTGGACCTAATTCTTAGTATTGGCTGCTAACTTCTGGTTATATGAAAATGTTAAAATTGGCCTGAAGTAAAAAAAATTATCTTTGTGTATGTGTGGACCGTTTTGGTGAAAGTTAACAGTGGACTTTTTTATCGTTCCTTCAGTAGTGGTTTGCTATTCCTACACAAGTACCACGTCAACCCCAACCTCTACCCCTGTTCCAAGTGGCAGCATAGCAACGGTTAAGTCTCCAAGACCTGCCAGTCCTGCCTCCAATGTAGTTGTCTTGCCAAGTGGAAGTACTGTTTATGTCAAAAGTAAGTGATATTCTCAGTGTTATCAGGGCCATCTTGGCTAAAAGCTGCAGCATAGGCTCTGATTAGATCTGCCTTCCTGATTAATTCATTGGCCCACTGGCTATAAGCAGTGGTTGGTTTTTGAACATTGTAAAGAATTCCTTTCCTGTAATTGTAGTCTTTGTAGTGTTTTTAAAAATTATGCAACATATCATCTAATTGTTAAATTTCAGTGAAGCATTCTAGAGCATCTTTCTTTCATATTTCTAGTTGACTGTAATTTTTTGACGTTTATTTGCAGTTGTTAACCCTTTGATTCTACCCTGTGAAGCACTTTGATGTCCAGTTCATTTTTTGCTTTCAATGTCTGTTATGTCAGTATTGATTTGCTTTTAGTGTTAACTCGAGATCATTACTATTTGACTTTCATTTTTCTCAATGTAGTTATAAACTTAATTTCTTTGTAACTTTTAGAGGTGGACTTTTCAGTTTTAGACAAATAATTTTAGCTCATGTCAGTCTTGGTTAGAGTCTAAAACTTAAAGGTATAAGGAGTTATGTTTTATCACCAATTCCATGAGTCATGCTGAGTGCTTTTGTAAATGTCTGCTTTATAAAGATTTCCTATGTATATTGCAAAATTTTGTTTTTCATTTGATTTTTTTCTTAAGTACAAGACAATTGAGGCTTTAGTACATAAAGAAAAAATTTAAACTTCGGGAGTATTATACCTGATTTCTGTGGATTTAGCCAAAATGGTCTTTTAAAATAACTGTAGAGGTCTATTTTTTAATTGTTTTTTAAATGTTGAAAGTGAATCCCAAACATGAAGAAAGTATTTCACATAATATATAGCTTGAAGTACCTGAAAGTTTATTGCTTTATTCTCAGAAATCACACAGGCAACATTAGTTTGAGATATGATCATTCATTCTCCTAACTTCATATGTGCAAGGCACTGTACCAGGGAAACAAACCAATAAGACTGAGTTGTTGACCTCTGAGAGTCCCTTAATAACAGGAGATGTGCAGACTGACTGCCACATTGCCATGGGATAAGTGATACCAAAAAGAATGTATGAAGTGCTTTCCAAGCTCAGAGGCGACATGGATTAGCATTGCTTGGAGTAAGGGAAGGCTTCACTGAGGAAATAGCTTATAGGATGATGATTGCTGGATGATGAAGAGGTCATTGATGATACTTGGTGTTCCCCAAAGAACAAGAGTATATAGAGATTCCACATGGATAGAGAATGTGATAAGTTGGCTTTGGGGAATGGTGAACATGTCAGTTTGCAAGGATTATAGGGTGGGTGGAATAGGGTATTGTGTTCTTAGAAAGATATGGGACCTTGAATGAGACAGTAATGATTTTTGTGCCTTATCTTGTAGGGAGGTAAAACTAAAAGATTTGAGGCAGGGCACTGGCATGATTAGATGTGAGATTTTTATAACTTGTAGTAGGTTGAAAGGTAGAATGGAAGTGGAGAAATTAGAATCATGTACACCTTTTAGGAGGTTGTCGCTGAAACACAGGCAGGAGATAAGGAGGCCTGACATGGCTGTAGGGTTAAAGTCGGGAAGACTCAGAGATAGCTCCCCTAAGGGAGGATTGATGAACTGTCTGATTGGGCATGAGGCAAAGGGAGAGGTCAAGGATGACTGATGACACAATGATTTTAAAATGAAGTATAAATACAAGATTAGATTGCTATAAAATTTAACGATGTTGTTATTGCCTTACAGGTGTTAGCTGTTCAGATGAAGATGAAAAACCCAGAAAACGAAGGCGAACAAACTCTTCCAGCTCCTCCCCTGTCGTCCTTAAGGAAGTTCCAAAGGCTGTCGTTCCGGTCTCGAAGACGATCACTGTGCCTGTGAGTGGCAGTCCTAAGATGAGCAACATCATGCAGAGCATTGCCAATTCCCTGCCACCTCACATGTCTCCTGTGAAAATAACCTTCACCAAACCATCAACACAGACGACAAACTCAACAACACAGAAGGTATGTAGTAGAGGGAATCTCTGTCTGCCAGGTGCTGCTTTAATCTCTTTCAGTCAATGTGATTCAGATTTAACAAACATGCACTGAGTACTTACTATGTGCTTGGCATTATGGTGGGAATGTTCACATCTTTCTTTAATTCTACATATAAAGCTTTGGGTTAGATATTATTATTTTACTTTTTGTTTATGTTTTTGTAGATGAGGCTCAGAGATGCCACATGACTTGCCTGATATGATATAGCTAGCAGATCTTCTAAGACTTCCATTTATTTCACTTTTATGGTTCTATTTGGAAAAAAAATTAAAATATAGAGGATTCTTTCAGCCTCTATTTGGATAACTTTACCTTTAGGAACTCAGTATTTATGCTGCCAGAGTAATGAAGTTGTCAGACAGTTAGGTGTTTCATAGAAGAAAGGAAGGATATGATTAAGTGAATAATTGTTATCATCTTATTTTTTAATTCTTGAAAGCTATCATTAATTCATTTCTAAACTCTTCTCTCAGTATGTTCAAGTCATCAATATTTGGTCAGTTTTGTTATTAGAACCCTCTACTTCCGACATTAATCTGGAAACTGATGGTGCCCTAGGCTTGTTACACACTGCTGTGTCTAAGATCTCCCTTCACTGTCATTCTGATCTTCCCCTTTCTTGGTTTATTTACAAATTTGCTGAAGTATATCCTCCAGTAGCTTCTTGGTATATGAGTGGGGTGGAAAGTAGAGTTGTTCAGACCTTTTGTGTGTGCGTGTGTGTGTGCACACATGTGCATATACTCAAGTTGTGTCCGACTCTTTGCAACCCTGTGGGCTGTAGCCTTCCAGGCCACTCTGTCCATGGGATTGTCCAGGCAAACATACTGGAGTGGGTTGTCATTGGAACCCACTGGAGTGGGTTCCTCCTCCAGAGGATCTTCCTGACCCAGGGATCGAACCCATGTCTTCCACATCTCCTGCATTGCAGGTGGATTCTTTACCACTGCACCACCTGGGAAGTCTTTGAGACCCTACATGGTAGACTGGAAATTTCTTTATTCTATCCTCCTACTGTCTTGATGTCAATTTAGCAAGGTAAGTATTCTAGGTGGGAGATCATTTTCCTTGAGAATTTAAAGATGCTGCTTCACTGGCTGTTGGCTTACAGTATTGCTTTTGAGAAGTCCAGTAATGCCATTATTATTCCAGACCCTCATTTTCTCTTGGAAAGCTCTTAGTAACTGTCAGAGTTCTGAAACTTCAAGGTAATTTTCCGTGGTTGTGGGTCTTTATTTTATCCATTGAGTTGTGGACTCAAGTGGCCCCTGTTATTCTAGTCACTCCTATCCTTCAATTCTGGAAAATTTCTTGAATTATTTCTTTGATTTTTCTCTGTCTTTTTTTGGATCACCTCTTATTCTGGATATTAAATGCCTAGATTGATCCTGGAATTTCAATCTTTCTCATCCCCAATTTCCATTTGTTTGCTTTTCCTACTGTAGTAAAGTAGTTAAAAGCTTGGATTTTAGAAGTAGACTTTCTGAATTTTGAATCCCATTTTTTGCTACTTACTAGTTATGTGACTTTGGGAAAACTAAACTCTTGATGTAAGTTTTTCTGTGGTAAAATAGTGAGAATAATATATCTATTTTATAGGGTTTTAAGGTGTAAATAAATGAGATAATAAATGTAAATGCATAGAATAGAGCCTGGCACATAGTAAATGCTCTGTATTATTTTCTTTATTTTTTAACTTTATCCTTCATTACTTGTCAGAATTTTTCATTTTGGTTTTTCTGTTTAAAATTTCTAGTAACTTTCTTGCTCTCTGAAAGTTCCTTTTTTTTTTTTTTAATAGTATCTTGCTCTTTCATGGTCACTATGTTCTTTTCTAATGATACGATAATTTAAAAATTTTTTTTCTTTGATATTTTCTCTCGTAAATTTCTTTTACTTATTTGTTTTGATCTCTGTCTTTAAGTTTCCTTAAACGTTGGCCACATCTATATATGGAAATGGGGACTAAAAAGCTGATGAAAGCTTTGTGAGTTGGATGGGACATAACTGGCAGGTGACTTTCATTGTGGGTTGACTTAGCTGGGCTGTTCTGTTGATAAACACTCAGTACCACTTTACCTCCGCCAGTTGTCATTCTCATTAAGGCTTTTTCTGGACGGATTCTTTAGAGAAGAATCTTCTAGTCTTCGCCTACAGTAGTAAGCCTGTCTGCCAATATCTTGTGAACGAAGGGAGGGAGAGGGCTGGATAGTCTAATCATTCAGTACATAAACTTTACTAAACCCCTCTGTTTTCACCATAGCACTTACTCTCCTCAGCCTTGTATCATCAAATTCCCTTGGATTCAATCTCTCCCTCAAGAGAATAAGTTTTTAGTCTTCCTTTAGGATAGGGGAGGATAGCTGGGGATCCTAATGCTGCTTGAACAGGTTTTCAACTGATTTCCATTTTTTTAATCCCTCTGTTACCCCCACTTCAGAAGCATCTGGTACTCTCAAGTTCCTGAGTCTTTCTGGGATTCTCTGAAAGCTGTCTTATTTTTTGTTTCTCTGCTTGCTGGTCTTAGATGTTCAGTTTTTTGAGTATGCTCGATTGGTTGTTACTTCTGTTTTCCACTTTTCAAAAACGTGGTAGCTGTTGTCTCCTTTCTATTTTAACCTTTTGGGTTTATGTGCCTCTTCTGAAAAATCCCTTCATACTGTTTTAGAGGGATTTGGGGGAAGGAGTAGAGGTGAATTCTTGTTTTCAGGAGTTTGCTTTCCTACTTTTAAGTCTTTAGATCCATGATAACTTTCATTTAAAGAAGCTCCTTGAGTTTCTTGGAAAGATGTCATTATATAATATATAAAAATTTTAATTTTCTTGATAAACTAGAAATGATAATGAATTGATCTGTGGAATATAATTTTGTCTTCAGCCTTAGGATGAGGCACCATAGTTTAGTATTAAAAATCAGGTAAGGATTTTTATAGTCAAAGAGGCCTGGGTTAGAACCCCAGCTCTTCCAATATGACTTGAGATAAATTAACCTTTCTAAATCTGTTTATCCATCTGTGAGATGAGGATAATACCTATTTTATAAGGTTATTGTGAGGATTAAATGAGACTGGGTATTTTATTTTTAATATTTATTTTTATTTATTTGGCTGCATAGAGTCTTAGTTGTGGCACATGGGAACTAGTTCCCTGACCCCCAGGGATCGAACCCAGCCCCCCTGTATCGGGAGCACAGAGTCTTAGCCACTGGACCACCGGGGAATTCCCGAGATTGGGTATTTTAAAGTACACAAAATGTATGTACTCAAAAAATGTTAGGTCTCTTCCCTTGCTGGTGTTTTAATGGAAAGCAGTGTTACCTAACACTAACTTTCTAATCTTTTTTGGTAGACTTATATAAAAATATTTTACTGGAAGAGATAAACCTATAAGTCAAGTCAGTGAACTTTAAAAAAAAATTTATTTATACTATTGGGAATGAACTGTTCCAAATAATGAATTTATTTCACTAAGCCTCCCCCTTAATATATAGAAATTGACTATTTTTGCTGACTTCTTAAATGTTACACTGAACATAATTTTTGTATTTGTATTTGATGGCTCCAGGGTAATCTTTCTGAATATCAATTCTTATACATTTTAATTATTGTTTTCTGGGCTAGCTGGATATTAGGTGTCTTTAGCCTGCTATACTCCAAGAATATTTAAATCTACTTCTGTAAATTTTTACTACCTTCTTTGCTGGATCCATTTTATCAGTAATTCTCTTCTCATCTCCCTCTTCTCTTCTGCTCTTTTGATATTTGAGAAATAATGTAGCAAAGTTATACCTAAAAGAGCACCCACCTCTAGTCTATGTCCTATTATTTCCTTATTCTGTCTTATTTTACTTTTATTCATTATACTTATAACTAGTTGACATTATGTTACTTGTTTGTTTATTTTCTGTTTCTCCCATACAGTATAAGTTACTGAAGGTAGAGACTTGATCTTATTCATTACTATTTCCTAGTGTTTAGAACAGTGCTTGACATGCAGTAGGTGTTAACTAATATTTGTTGAATGAATAAGTATATATGGTTCTAGTAGTTGCTCTCAATCTCTCTTGAGCCTCAGTCTCCTTTAAAAACAAAGATAAAAATAGTGCTTACTACTTAATTGAGATGATTCGTGCAATGTACTTAACATAGTACATATGATGAATACTCAGTAAATGTCACCCGACATTTAAATTAACTTTCCAGTCTTCTTAGTAAACCTATATAAAAATTCTTATAATAGATGGGGGCTCACCTATAAGTGAAATTGGTGGACTTTTTAATTTTAATTTTTCCTTTTCTTCTGAATTGTCAATTGAAAATGGATAGTTGAGATTGTCAGACTTGTAATGCTCATAAGAGGACATATTTATCTCCAAAGTCATGCATGAGTCATCCCATAATATTCCAGGCTTAGAACCTTAGATTTGTCCTACTGTGTTGAATAAACATGTAAAACAAATTAAATTGGCTTTTCTGGTGGCTCAGTGGTAAAGAATCCACCTGCCAGTGCAGGAGACATGGGTTCAGTTCCTGCTCCCAGAAGATCCCACATGCCATTTAGCAACTAAGCCCCTTTACTGCAGCTACTGAACCTGTGCTCTAGAGCCCGGGAGCCGTAACTGCTGAGTCCATGTGCCACACCTGCTGAAGCCTGCATGCCCTGGAGCCTGTGTTCCAAAGAGAAGCCGTTGCAATGAGAAGCCCACGCACTGCAACTAGAGTAGCCCCCACTTGCCATACCTTGAGAAAGCCTGCCCAGCAATGAAGACCCAGCACAGCCAAAAAAGAAATTAAGACCTATTCATTCCACAAATATTTACTAAGTATCTAGTATTTATTTTGTTTTAGGTGCAAAACTATACTCTTTTACTTCATGTGTATTCAGTGCCATTAATTTTGTTATTTCTTGGAGAAGCTGAATGTGGGTAGGACTAATAGATACACTGGATTTTTGGTATGTTTTTTGTTTTCCTTTTGCTGGATAATTGGATTTTTTTGAAATCTCTGTAAAGCTGTTACCATTATTCTATTCACCTTGGATTTCTCACAAATCCTATGGAAGTCAACTTAGGAATTACTTTACATTAAGTATAATTATTTTTGACTTTGTGGACTTGATTCAAACTCAAATAGGTCATGTATTTTCAGGGTAGACAAATTTCCACCTGTGTTAATGTGGTGCCTTCATTTTAAGTATAACATTGGTACAACACTTATATAAACAAAGCAACAGAATATAGCTTTATGCTTTCACATGCTTGATTGATATTTTTCATTTTATCCTTAGGGTGCAAGTCCCAGCACTCTTAAGGAGTTTTTGTGAGTGCTAGAAGGTCAGTAATTTGAATTATGGCCTGAATAAACACTGTGTGGTTCTCTTGGTTTCAAAATCCCTTTGTTTCCCTTATTGTAACACGTAACTGAAGTACAAGTAAATTTTCTTCAAGGTGGATCTCTAATTTTGGATAACCCCTTTTCAAATCAGAAATTAGCTTGCAGACTGAAATCTCAAAGTATATTTTATCATTTATACCTATAATCTAAAACATGCTTTCAAAGATTCTATATTTATTTTGCTGAAATGTTATTGTCTTAATATTAGAAGTCTACATGTATACTCTAGTTCTAAAATTAAAAATATTTGACCCAAGTGTGAATGCTTCCCTTTCCCTACCCATGACAGATATTGCCTGTTAAGTGTGGCATACTTTCCTGCCAAGCCTTGGCTAATTCTCATCTGTGCCGCAGAGTCCCTCTAAAAACTGTGCTCTAGGAAGGTACTACCATTAGTTCAGAATTGGCAAATATGAAACCTACCATTACTATTACTACTATTAATTGGCTTGGCTAGTTGATAGTAACTGTGAGCTCTTTGGATTCTCAGGAGTATCAGAATTTGGGAAAAAGATATATAAAATTTTTTAATGAAACAAAAATAGAGAACATTAAAATAAATTTCCACATTAATTTGATATATTAAAATTTTAATTTTCAGGTTGATTTGATCTATAACAGCTTTACTGATATCCTTCTAACATTTATTAAGTAGTAGTAATAAGATACTATTAAGTACCATTTGTAAACTGCCAAATATTGACCACCTGCTATGTGCCTAGCACTATGTTAGATGCTTCACATCATTATCTCACTTAATCCTTATAATGGTTTGTAAGGTAAGTATTATTATCCCTATTTTATAGATGAAAATTGAAACATAGAGATTTTCACATATCCGGGGCCCTACCATTTGTTAGTAGCAGAGATTCTCTACTCAGAGTTCTCAGGTTCATTTGACTCTTAACTTCGGGTCTTTTTACCATATTGGTCTACTTCTCAGTTTATATGAAGGCTAATGGTTGTGTTTGTAGTAGTGCTATGTAGAGGTTTGCTGATTGAGTCTATGTAGAAGTACGCTGGTCAGCTCTATAGAGGTTTTTGCTGGTGAAGACTCGTATGTCTCTTGACTCCTCAAATAATCAACAAACTTCTTAAAGTAATGGACACTACTTAGAATTCTCTAACACTGGAATATATAATAATAATATGACGTCAAAGCTTCTTTGAGATGTCAGTACTGAGTACAGACAGACATCAGTAAGTTTGACTTACTGATTTAATTTCAGACATTCTTTAGGACTGATATAAAAATTAAAAAAAAGAATTTCTCCCTTAAATTCTTTGGGTTTTTCAAAACAATTTTCTGTCCTAGGTAGGTAAAAAGTAATTCTGGTTAAAGAGGAAAAATTCACTTAGTATCATTTGGGGTATCACTAAACTACCATTATCCTTGCCCAGAATAAAGCTGATACTACAGATTTATAAATGGTTTTGTGTTCTCAACTGTAAAATGGGGATAATAATAGTAATCTCTGTGGTAAAATTGTTAGGAGATTTCAATAAACCAGTGTGTATTAGCTCTAGGAGCTAATCTTGATTCTCTTCTTTTCCTCAACTCTGCCATTTCCATACATCAGCAAGTCCTGTTGACTCTTTGTCTTAAAGTAATCTGAATCTGATCACTCCTCTTTGACTACTAACACCCTAGTCCGAGCAGCCTCTCCCATTTCTTGCCTAGTCTACTGCAGTGACTTCTTTACTAGTCTCACTGCTTCCACTCTTACCTCTCATCACCTAGCAACTAGAATGATATTTTAAACTATAAATCAGGTTTTGCTATTTCTTTACTTAAAATCTTCCCATGGCTTCCCATTATACTTAGTATAAAATTTAGATTCTTTACTCTGGTTTGCAAATTTGATCTGGCCTCTGCTTACTTTTGTAACCCTTCCTTGCCCTGTATACTTTTGCTGCACTGGCTCTCTTTTCTGTTTTTAAATACATCAGACTAATTCCTACCTTTGATCTTTTGCGCCGTCCTGTTCCCTCTTTCTGAAATGCTTTCTCCTCTGTCACCTACATTTTTCAAGTCCTAGTGGTTAACCTTGAAGTCTCTATCCTGCCTCTTTTTTCCTCCATTTTCTGTGTCTGTGAGCAAATCCAGTTGGTTTTCCTTTAAATATATTCAGAATTTGTTCACTTTTTGTCAGTTCTACTACAGACATTTTGGTCACCATCTTCTCTGCTTGGTTTTCAGGAGTCTCCTAATTTGTCTTTCTGTTTCTCCTGTCTCTGCCTGGCTGTACTTTTCACCTAGCAAATTGAGTAGTGCTTTTTAAAAAGTACTTTATTTTTTTGAACAGATTTGGATTTATAGGAAAATTGAAAAAATAGTACAGAGAGTTCTCATATACTCTGCATTCAGTTTCCCTTGTTCTTAACATTTTGTGTTAATATGGTACATTTGCTCCAATTAATAAACCAATATTGATACATTAATATTAATAAAGCCCATGGTTTATTCAGATTTCTTTAGTTTTTAGCTATTGTCTATTTCTGTTCCAGGATACCACATTACATTTTCTTGTTATGTCTTCTTAGACTCCTCTTGGTTGTGAAAGTTTTTCATACTTTCCTTGTGTTTGAGGACCTTGACAGTTTTGAGGACTAGTCAGATATTTTGTAGTATGCCCCACTTCTTCAATTTATCTCGTGTTTTTCTTATGATTAGATTATGGTTATGGGTTTTTAGAAGGAAGACCACAGAGAGAAAATGCCATTTTCATCATATCATATATCAAGGGTATACATATCAATATGATCTTACATCATCTAGTCCCCCATTACTTTACTAAGTCTGTCTGCTACTACTCTCTGTCTTATAAATTCCAATCCAATTTATTAGGTCCTTGAGGTTTCTTGAACATACCAAGCTTGTTTCTCCCTCAGGAGCTTAGTATTTGCTGTTCCCTGTTCCATTGGATGCTCTTCCTCTAGGTAGCAGTGTGATTTAACCCCTACTTGGAGTTTCTGCTTATTTATCACCTTGTCAGAGAGATCTTCATTAAACATTTTATAAAAAACTGTATACCACCCCCTTTTTCTTTTGTTTTCTGCCCTGCTTTATTGTGTCTTCCATTTATCTCAACATGACATATATTTACTTTTCTACTCGTTTACTGTTTTTCTCCCCTTACTAGACTGTAGTTTAATGGAAATTAGAAATTTTTCTGTTTTGTTCATTCCACTAGCCTCAGCCTCTAGAACCATGCCTGGCACATAGTAGATGCTCAACAAATATTTATAAATGAATGACTATCCAAATTATTTTCTAGAAAAATTATGCCAGTTTATACTTCCTGAGCATATTGAAATGCTGCATCTTGTACAGCATTGAATGTTGTCTTTTAAAATGTTTGGTTAGTAAAAGTTGTTTCTTTTAAATACATTTTGATGATCACTAGTAAAGGAAAGCTTTCATATATTTTTAGTTGTAAATTTCTTTTTCTTGAATTGCTTCATTGTGTTTCATAAGCTATTTTTAAATTGTATAAACTGTGAGTCTGGATACATTAGTAGTGTGATAGGTACATGAAAATAACTTATTTTACCTTCCTTAGGTTATTATAGTGACCACATCACCAAGTTCAACCTTCGTGCCCAACATTCTCTCCAAATCCCATAACTATGCAGCAGTCACTAAGCTTGTACCAACATCAGTCATTGCTTCCACAACTCAGAAGCCACCAGTGGTTATAACTGCTTCACAGTCCTCTCTGGTCAGTAGTAGCAGCAGTGGCAGCAGCAGTTCTACACCATCACCTATTCCTAATACAGTTGCAGTAACAGCTGTGGTTTCTTCCACACCATCTGTGGTCATGTCAACAGTAGCACAAGGTAAGTGGTAATTCATCACGAAATTCTGTCCATGTAGTGTATGGAATTTTTTTTCATAATATTTTAATTTTATTGGAGTATAATTGATTTACAATGTGGTAGTTTCAGGTGTACAGCAAAGTGATTCAGTTATACATAGATTCATTCTTCTTTAGTTTCTTTTCTCTTATAGATTATCACAGAATATTGAATAGAGTTCCCTGTGCTATATATATAGTAGGTCCTTGTTGATTATCTGTTTTATATATAGTAGTGTTCATCCCAAGCTTCTGATTTAATCCCCGCCCCCCAACAACACACGCACATTTCCCTTTTGTGAAATTGTTATTTGAGAAAAGAAGGGTATTTCTCTTGTTGTTCAGTCGCCCAGTTGTGTCTGACTCTTTGCTACCCCATGGACTGCAGCATGTCAGCGTTCCCTGTCCTTCATCATCTCCCAGAGTTTGCTCAAACTCATGTCCGTTGAGTCGGTGTTGCTATCCAACCATCTTGTCCTCTGTCGTCCCCTTCTCTTCCCGTCTTCAATCTTTCCCAGCATCAGGGTCTTTTCCAGTGAGTTGGCTTTTTGCATCAGGTGGCACAAATATTGGAGCTTCAGCTTCAGCATCAGTCTTTCCACTGAATATTCAGGATTGATTTCCTTTAGGATTGACTGGTTTGACTGACTGGTATTTCTCTTCATTAGTATTGAAATACCTTTAGGCAAATGAATATTCCATGCTTCGATTTTTCATTCTTAATTTTCTCCAGGTATCTTCTGAATCTTTTGGGAACCTGTGACTTTGACTTCCCTATTTTCTCCTTTGTTTCTTAGCATCCTGTATATCTTTGAGCCCTAAGTCGTCATAGGAGAGCTAGACAAGACATCTCAGAGATTTCTCCTAAATTCAGTGGAATTCAATAGAGCATGAGAGATATAAAAGTAAACTATCCAAATGTAGATACTCCAAGGAAAGTGTATGATTATTTTGAGTTTTTGTTTGAGATATTTAATTTAGATACAAGGGCTAAGAAATTAAGGCATTTTCTTAGAAAAAGGTAAATGTTAGCAGAAGTGGTAATATATAAACTGCAGTTGTGATCTGAGTGCAGGGCTTCTTCAGTAGCTTCTTTGTAGGTACCTGGGGCACTATGGCATTCAGTGTCTGCTTCTTTTGGGGACTAAAGACAAACTGTTTTAGAGCTGATGTGTCTGTTTCTGGTTATTCTTCTAGGGGCAGCTGGTGGTGGAGGGGGAAGAGTCTTAGTAACAATAAGACCTGGTGGAGGACTCCATGTTAATAAGTGTAGTTGTTCAGTCTCTAAGTCGTATCTGACTCTTTGTGACCGCATGGACTGCAGCACACCAGGCTTCCCTGTCCTTCACTATCTCCTGGAGTTTGCTCAAGCTCATGTCCATTGACTCAGTAATGCTGCCCAGCCATCTTATCCTCTGTTACCTGCCTCTGTTGCCCTCAGTCTTTCCCAACATCAGGGTCTTTTCCAATGAGTTGGCTCTTCGAATCACATGGACAAGGATTGGAGCTTCAACTTCAGCATCAGTCCTTCCAATGAATATTCAGGGTTGATATCCTTCAGGATTGACTGGTTTGATCTTGCAGTCCAAGGGACTTCTCAGGAGTCTTCTCCAGCACCACAATTAGAAAGCATCAATTCTTTAGCACTCAGCCTTCTTTATGGCCCAGCTCTCACATCCATGCGTGACTACTGAAAAAAATCATAGCTTTGACTGTGTGGACTTTTGTCAGCAAAGTGATGTCTCTGCTTTTTAATGCACTGTCTACGCTTGTCATAGCTTTTCGTCCAAGGAGCAAGCATGTTTTAATTTCATAGCTGCAGTCACCATCCGCAGTGATTTTGGAGCCCAGAAAAATAATCTGTCACTGTTTCCACTGTTTCCCCATCTATTTGCTATGAAGTGATGGGATCAAATGCCATGATCTTAGTTTTTTGAATGTTGAGTTTTAAGCCAGCGTTTTCACTTTCCTCTTTCACCATCATTGAGAGGCTCTTTAGTTCCTCTTTGCTTTCTGCCATTTAAGTGATATCATCTGACTGGCTCTAAAAGTAGAGTTTAGGGGAATTGTGTATGGTTGGCTCATGTGTATGGAGAGGAACTACATATTTGGAATATAAGAAGTCCTAAATTCTACCAATTAGAATGTTTATACTGAATTGGTCATCTATGAAATAGGATAACTGAAATTTTCTTTTTTATTATGGAAAATTGCAAGCACATAAGTAGATAGAATAGTAAAATGAATACCCATGTGCCCATTACCCAGCTTCAGTGATGAGCAACACATGGTCAGTCTTGTTTCATCTATACCTGCTTTTTTCCTCTACATATCCCTGACCCGGAATATTTTGAAGCAAATCCTAAATATCATAATTTCAGTTATAAATACTTCAGTATGTATCACAACATGATTCTTCCCTTTTATCCCCTCTAGTTTTCATACAGTATTTATCAGACTATAAGTCATAAATAACCTTTTTTATCTTATCTCTTAAATTCATCTGACTCTTGTTCTTCATTAACAGAAGAATGGACTATTATTTATTACTCAGGTTGATTACTATTATTTTTCTACTTTTTATTGTTTCTCAGATATATCCTGTTGCCATTGTCTTTTCTCTTACTTTGGTGAGAGAAATTTCTTTTGTCTCATTCTTCTAATAATGTTTTATAGACTTGATGAATTACCTTACCCAGTATTGTGACAGTCTTCTGCTTTTATTTTCCTCCTTGATTGCACTTCAACCTAAGTAATATGGTACTTCCTATTTTATTGTATACACTAATACTCCTGTTCTCTTTACTATATTTTTTTTTTAGTCTGGCCCTGAACCCAATTCCCAATTCCCATTTTCCATTTCTGTTTCATGAAATCTTCTTATTATGAAATTCCTCAACCCTGTCAATTCAAATGTGCTCCTATATAAAAGGATGTAGAGAACATAGATTAGTTAGGTTACTCATGTGCACAGTTTACCTCAGTTAATACAAGAGTTCATTAATGCAATGTAAAGGTTAAAGTTTTCAGATAGTTTAAAAATACTTTCACTTGAATAACACTTTATATTCATTAAGTTTTAAAACGTTGGCACTTGAAAGGGGCTCCAGAGATAATCTAGTTCAGCAAAACTAAGCAATATAGCAGACACATGTCACTAAAATCCTAGCAGTCAGGGAGGGATAGAGGTGAGCAAGGTGGAAGAATAATGTGTAAATAAGATGAGTAAGCCCTTGAGCTGATTCTAACTGCATCTTTCTTTTCTCTTCTCTCAAAATATTCCTCAATCTGTGGTTTTACCTGATCTGTTAAACAACCCTTAGAGAATTATAGTGCAGGGTAAACTCAACATACAGGAAAACTGAGTTGGAGTGTCTTAAGATTTCTTCTTCATTTTTATTATTCTCCAGAAACATTTTACATACAAATGTGATATTTAAATTTTTTTTCTGTAATGCAATATAAATGTCATAATAGGGCTGTGGGGGAGGAAGGTGTGAAATAGCCTGTTTGATAATTAGATTTTTATAATTAGGTTATTAATTTATCAGTTTCTCTTCATTACAGATAATAGTCCTCTTGTGTTGTTGATGAATTGTAAGATTACTGATGAAAAATCTGGGAGAGGGAATAATTTTTCTCAAACTCATAACATCTGTAGTGAAAATTGTTGGTATTTGCTTCCTGTGCATGCTTGCTAATACTAGCATTGCACTGAAAAATTTCGTAAAATCTCTTATCATGAGAATTTTTTGCTATAGATACATTAAATAGTATGCCCACTTGTACCTTTCCACATGATTATTTAATGACCGGTCAAGAAACAACTGATATTTACTTTATTGGAAATGAGATACAGAAAAGCTGCTTTACCATGCTAAATAATAAAAGGTGAATGTTTCAGTATAAATTATTTTGTCTAATGCCATTTTTAAATTGACTCATTAAAACCTGAAAAGCAATATTTAAAAAACGGTATTCAAAACTTAGTTTGCAAAAAACAAAACCAAACTTAGTTTGCTTTTGTTCTTTTATTCACATTGAGAATCTATATTTTCTAAGAGAAAAACCTATTGAGAGATGTGTGAGAATGTGCTGGCTGATGTTTCTTTTGTTTTGACTCTTCACCAAGGGAAAATGAATTAGTTTTTTGAGTGTTGGAGCAATGGTGCCTCTCTTGCAAAGTTTGAGGACTAGATATCAGATATGTAAAATACTACATCCATTATATCTGACACTAGGTGTTGAATAATCATTGTTTTTATTGATTTACCTAGTTTTAAATTATTATCTACTATAATAACCAGAAGTAGCCTTAATTATGCTTTAATTTTAAATGTTCTTTTCCTTACTTTTCTATAGGTGTATCTACATCAGCAATCAAAATGGCATCAACCAGACTTCCTTCTCCCAAAAGCTTAGTGGGTGCCCCAACTCAGATTCTTGCACAGTTTCCTAAACAGCATCAGCAGTCTCCTAAGCAGCAGTTACATCAAGTGCAGCAACAGACACAGCAACAGGTGGCCCAGCCTTCTCCAGTATCTCATCAGCAACAGCCTCAGCAGTCTCCTTTGCCACCTGGTATCAAGCCTACCATTCAAATCAAACAGGAGTCAGGTAAATGGAAAAATGTTTATAGGAGATGGTAATTCTTCCCCAGTCACCAGTTCTCTGAAAATTGTAATAATATATATGGATTTACTTCCACATATAGGCTCCTTAAGCACAAGAGTTTTAATTCCAAAGTATATTCTGAGGCCCTCATGTTGGGGATATTTATATAGAGGAAACTGATGCTTGGGAATAGAGAAGAATGAAAAAGCAGTTTGCACAGCAGGAAGAGGTTTTCTTCAGTGAACTTTCAGGAGAGATAAAGGAAGCAGAGGAAACAAACCCAGATTTTAGAACTATACTCTGGAGCCCACTGGGGTTATGAGAAGTGAGCAGTAGAAAAATTAGTCTGGGGAGTCTTGTGTTAGAGATCATATTGTGAATTTGGCATGAGTTGCTAGGTGCTAGGCAGAGGTACTAAGATTAAAAGACACTGTACAGTGAAGAAATGTGGCATAACAGTTTATTGAAATCATCTCTAGCACAGTGGGCACTCAAAGGTAGAAGACAATAACATAAGTTACTGAATCATAAAGGTATTGACTAGAAAGGCAGATAGGATAGAGTCTTAGATTTAAGGAGATTAAATGCCTCATAACATACTTAATATCTTTAAGAAAAGAAAATGGATTTTTTTTCCCTCCATGGAATCTATATTTTATTTCAGAGTAGAACAGGACTTTGGGAGATCCTGATATTTTCAATTTTTTGTTTACTTTCTTGATAGGAACATTTTATTATTTTTTTAAGATGTAATTGATATAACATTGTATTAGCTTTATATGTAGCATAATGATTTGATGATTATATATATATATATATATATATAACAAAATGATTACTACAATAAGCATCATCACCACACATAGTTGCAGTGTTTTTTCTTGTGATGAGAACTTTTAAGATTTACTCTCAGCGACTTGCAATGTACAATGCAGTACTGTTAACTATAGTCATCATGCTGTGCATTACACCTCCAGCACTTATGTGTCTTTTAACTGTAAGTTTGTACCTTTTGACTGGAACTTTGTACCATTTGGTCACTGCCTCACAGCTAGTATGAGGTATGGATAGTACAATGTATCAGTAGTCATAGGGAAATCGATCTCTCGTTTTCTTTTTGCCTGCAGTCTCTTGTCAGGCTTTAGTTTCAATGGTATATGTGCTTTCAAGAAAGAAGTGTAAAGTTTTCCTTTTCAAAATGCTCTGAAATTTTTTTAAAAAAAGAGCTTTATTGAGAGAGAATTCACCTACCATTCAACCCATTTAGAGTACTATTTAATGGTAGGTAGTATATCCTTGGTGGCTCAAATGGTAAAGAATCTGCCTACAGTGTAGGAGATCTGGGTTCAGTTGCTGGGTCAGAAAGATCCCTTGGAGAATGGAATGGCTACCCACTCCAGTATTCTTGCCTGGAGAATTCCATGGACAGAGGAGCCTGGTGGGCTACAGCCATAGGATCACAAAGAGTCGGACATGACTGAGCAGCTTTCACTCACTCCGTATATTCACAGATATGTACAACCATCACCACAGTTGATTTTTAGAATATTTTTATCACTTTCAAAAGAAGTCCCACCATGACAACCTCTTAGCCTTAAGCAACCACTAATCTACTTTCTGTCTCTAGATTTCTGTATTCTGGGTTTTTATGTGAATGCAGTCATTTAATGTGTGATCTTTTGTGACTGGCTTCTTTTACTTCACAATGATTTCAAGGTTCATTTATGAAATAGAATTATTAGTGTTTCATTCCCTCTTATGGCCAAATAATATTTTCACATTCTGTTTATCCACTTGTCCATTGATAACACTTGTTTGTCTCTGATTTTTGGATTCTAGCAACTAGTACTTTGTGTGAAGTGTGAAGTGATATTTCATTGTGGTTTTGATTTGTGTTTCTCTGATAACTAATAGTCTTGAGTGTCTTTTCATGTGGTTATTGGCCCTTTTTATATCTACCTTGGAGAAATGTCTATTTATATCTTTTGCCATTTTTAAATTGAGTTATTTGTCTTTTTATTATTGAACTGAAAGGTGTTTTTTTTTTTTTTTTGCTATACATATTTTAGATATTAAGCCTTTATCAGATACATGAACTTCCAACATTTCCTCCCATTCTGTGGGTCGTTTTTTCATCACTTGATGGTGTCCTTTGAAGCACAAGCGCCTTTAATTTTGATGATGTACAGTTGATTTTTTTCTTGTGTTGCTTGTACTTTTGGTATCTTATTTAAGAATCTTTTGCCAGATCCTAGGTTATGAAGATTATCCTTATGTTTTTCCTAAGAGATTGATACTTTTACCTCTTAAATTTAGATCTTTGATCTGTTTTGATTAATTTCATAATGGTGTGAAGTAAGGATCCCACTTCATTCTTTGCATATTGAGCTTTGATTATCCCAATACCATTTTTAAAAAAGACTGTTCCTTCACTCAATGATCTCAGTACCCTTGTGGAAAATCCACTGAAAACATGTATGACTTTATTTCGGGATTCTCAATTGTATTCCATTATACGTCTGTCTCTGTGCTGATTTGATTACCATTGGTTTATATTAAGCTTTGAAATCAGGAAGTGTGAATATTCCTGTTCTGTTGTTTTTTAAAAGATGTTTGGCTGTTCTGAGTCCCTTGTGATTCTGTATGAATTTTGAAATCAGCTTGTCACTTTCTACAAAAGAGAAAGTTGAAAATCTCATGGGTTTGCTTTGAATCTATAGATCAGCCAAGGAGTATTACCATCTTTATAATATTAAATCTTCTGATCCATGAACATGGGATGTTTCTGTGTTTATTTAGATCTTTAATTTCTTTCAACACTGTTGAAATGAATGGTTTTCAGTGTATTAACTTTACACTTTTGTTAATTTATTTTTAAGTATTTTATTTTTCTAGTTACTTGGATTAGTATAGAAATGCAACTGAATCTATTGATTTTACATCTGCAACTTAGCTAAACTCACTTTTAGTCCTAATAGTTTTTAGTGAATTCCTTAGGATTTTCTATATGAAATAATCAAATCATCTGCAAATAGAGATAGTTTCTTCTGTTACAATCAGGATGCCTTGTATTTCTTTTTCTTGCCTGATTTCCCTGATTAGAATGGTAAAATTTTGAATATAACTGGCAAGAGTGAATATCATTGTTTTGTTTCTAGTTCCTTCTATTCATAGAACTTCTTTCAGTGTCTGTTGTAAGGTGGTCAGCAACAAATTCGCTTCATTTTTAATTTATTTGGTAAAAACTATTTCATCTGCAATATTTGAAAGACAGCTTTGCTGAATATCAGCTTCTTGGTTGACGGTCTTTGACACTTTGAACACATATTTCTACTGCCTCCTGGCCTCCATTGTTTCCACCGAAAAGTCAGTTTCGAACCTCGACGCAATTCCGTTGTAAATGAAAAACTGTTGTTCTCTTGATGCTTTTTGGATTTCCTCCATGTCTTTGACTTTCAGCATTTTAAGTGTGGTATGCCTGTTTGTGGATCTCTTCGTATTTATCTTCTTTAGCATTTGTCCAGCTTCCTGATGTGTAAGTTACTGCTTTTCAATAAATTTGGGACATTTTCAGCCATTATTTCTTTGAATGTCCCCTTTTCTCTCTGTTCCTTCCTTTTTGTAGTTACATATATATTGTGTACTTACTGGTGTTTCACATTTATGTTCATTTTTTTCATTCTTTTTTCTTTCTATTCTTCAGCTTGCATAATCTGTAAGTGATCTGTCTTTAAATTTGTTAATTCATTTTTCTGCCTGTTCAGATCTACTCTTAAGCCCTTCTAGTGAATTTTTTATTTCAATTACTATACTTTTCAGCTCTACATTTTCCATTTGATTTTTTTTTGTAATTTCTATTGCTTAATTCATATTCTTTATTTGATGCAACTTTGTTATCATACCTTCTTTTACTTCTGTAATCATGCTTTCCTCTAGTTCTGTGAACATATGTGTAATGGCTGTTTTGAAGCCTTTTTGTTGTTGTTGTTAAATCTGAAACATGATTGCTCTCACAGTTTCTGTTGACTGCTTTTTTTCCCCTGTGTGGGTCATATTTTCCTGTTTTTTTGCATGCCTCCTGATGTTTTTGTTGAAAACTGGACATTTTAGACATTTTACATTGACATTTTAGATTGTATATATAGATAATAGACATTGTGTGTTGTAACTGGGTACAGGTCTTTCTCTACCCTCATTTGTGATTTGTTACTGTTATTAGCATGGTTATTTGTTGTTTAGTGACTGGATCAATTATTTTGTTGAAGTTCATTTCAGTTCAGTCGCTCAGTCGTGTCCGACTCTTTGCAACACCATGAATCGCACCACGTCAGGCCTCCCTGTCCATCACCAACTCCCGGAGTTCACTCAGGCTCAATGTCCATCGAGTCAGTGATGCCATCCAGCCATCTCATCCTCTGTCGTCCCCTTCTCCTGCCCCCAATCCCTCCCAGCATCAGAGTCTTTTCCAATGAGTCAACTCTTTGCATGAGGTGGCCAAAGTACTGGAGTTTCAGCTTCAGCATCATTCCTTCCAAAGAAATCCCAGGGCTGATCTCCTTCAGAACGGACTGATTGGATCTCCTTGCAGTCCAAGGGAGTCTTCTCCAACACCACAGTTCAAAAGCGTCAATTCTTCGGCGCTCAGCCTTCTTCACAGTCCAACTCTCACACGCATACATGACCACAGGAAAAACCATAGCCTTGACTAGATGGACCTTTGTTGGCAAAGTAATGTCTCTGCTTTTTAATATGCTATCTAGGTTGGTCATAACTTTCCTTCCAAGGAGTAAGCGTCTTTTCATTTCATGGCTGCAGTCACCATCTGCAGTGATTTTGGAGCCCAGAAAAATAAAGTCTGACACTGTTTCCCCTGTTTCCCCATCTATTTCCCATGAAGTGATGGGACCAGATGCCATGATCTTCGTTTTCTGAATGTTGAGCTTTAAGCCAACTTTTTCACTCTCCACATTCACTTTCATCAAGAGGCTTTTGAGTTCCTCCTCACTTTCTGCCATAAGGGTGGTGTCATCTGCATATCTGAGGTTATTGATAAGCCCCCACTATTGTTCCTTAGGGAGGTACAGCTCCAGGTATGCCCAGTTATTCTGAGGTGACAGTGGTATTGGTATGGCTCTTTCTTCTTTTTTCCTGACCACATCTAGTTGTTAAACTTCACTAACTGATTTCTCTGTTGTATCCAACAATGCTCTGGAGCATAAGTTGCTCTACAAACTGTTGCAAATTGTGGCTTCTTTGAAGGAATAATTTCAAAGGTCTATTTTTGATATTTGTTCTTACCACAGGAGGGTTCCTCTCAGTCTCTCTTCTACAAACTATCTGGCCTATAGTCTATCTTAATCAAATCCATGATTCTACTTATAGAATTGCCTTTCATCACATCTTCCACTGTTTTGAGATACCCTTAGGCTTGAACTTCTCCACTGTTTTTCAGTTGCTAAATGGAGTCCGACTCTGCGACCCCATGGACTGCAGCATGCCAGGCTTCCCTGTTCTTCAGTATCTCTTGGAGTTTGTTGAAACTCATGTCCATTGAGTCGATGATATCATCAAGCCATCTCATCCTCTGTTGCCCTGTTGCAGGAATGGGAAACCCCTTTCAGAGCCCGAGAGTGGGCTCTTGTCTAACACTTGGAAATGAATTGTCCAAGGAGACATATGAGCTGACAAAGCAAGAGATTTTATTGGGAAAGAGGTTGCTTGGCAGAGGGCAGCAGGTTAAGGGAACCCAGGAGAAGTGCTTTGCCACGTGGCTTGCAGTCTCTGGTTTTATGGTGGCGGGGTTAGCTTCCTGGTTGTCTTTGGCCAATCGTTCTGACTCAGAGTCTTTCCTGGTGGTGCCAAGGATTGCTCAGCCAAGATGGATGCCAGCAAGAAGGATACTGGGAGGTAGTTGGACACATGGTGTCTCCTTTTGACCTTTCCCAAACTCTTCTGATTAGTGGTGGCTTGTTAGTTCCGTGTTCCTTGTGAGGACCTCCTGTCATAAAATAACTCAAACAGATGATTACTGTGGTGCCTGGCCAGGGTGGGTGATTTCAGTCAGTATGCTTCTAACAGCCCTCTTCGCCTCCTTCCCTCAATTTTTCCCAGCATCAAGGTCTTTTCCAATGAGTTGACTCTTCACATCATGTGACCAAAGGATTGGAACTTGAGCTTTAGTATCAGTCCTTCCAATGAATATTCAGGGTTGATTTCCTTTATTATTGACTGATTTTATCTCCTTGCAATCCAAGGAACTCCCAAGAGTCTTCTCCAGCACCACAGTTCAAAAGCATCAGTTCTGCGGCACCCAGCCTTCTTTATGGTCCAACTCTGACATTCATAAATGACTACTGGAAAACCTATAGCTTTGACCGGAAGGACCTTTTTTGGTGAAGTAATGGCTCTTCTTTTTAATACACTATCTAGGTTTATCAAAGCTTTTCTTCCAAGGAGCAAGCGTCTTTTAATTTTATGACTATAGTCGCTGTCCACAGTGATTTTGGAGCCCAAGAAAATAAAGCCTGCCTCTGTTTCCATTGTTTCCCTGTCTATTTGCCATGAAGTGATGGGACTGGATGCCATGATCTTACTTTTATGAATGTTGAGTTTTAAGCCAGCTCTTTCACTCCCCTCTTTTACTTTCATCAAGAGGCTCTTTAGTTCCTCTTCACTTTCTGCCATAAGGGTGGTGTCATCTGCATATCTGAGGTTATTGATATTTCTCCTGGCAATCTTGATTACAACTTGAGCTTCATCCAGCCCCACATTTAGCATTATATACTCTGCATGTATGTAATTTAAATAAGCAGGGTAACAGTATACAGCCTTGATGTACTCCTTTCCCAATTTGGAACCAGTCTGTTGTTCCATGTCCAGTTCTAACTGTTGCTTCTTGACCTGCATACACGTTTCTCAGGAGGCGGGTAAGGTGGTCTGGTATTCCCATCTCTTTCAGAATTTTCCAGTTTGTTGTGATTGACACAGTCATAGGCTTTAGCATAGTCAATGAAACAGAAGTAGGTGTTTTTCTGGAATTCCCTTTTTCTATGATCCAATGGATATTGGCAATTTGATCTCTGGTTCCTCTGCCTTTTCTAAATCCAGTTTGTACATCTGGGAGTTCTTGGTTCATGTACTATTGAAGCCTAGCTTGGAAGATTTTGAGCATTACCTTGCTAGCATGTGAAATGAGTGCAGTTGTGTGGCAGTTTGAACATTCTTTGGCATTGCCCTTCTTTGGAACTGGAATAAAAACTGACCTTTTCCAGTCCTGTGGCCACTGCTGAATTTTCCAAATTTGCTGGCATATTGAGTGAAGCACTTTCACAGCATCAACTTTTTAGGATTTGAAATAGCTCAGCTGGAATTCCATTACCTCTACTAGCTTTTTCGTATGGCACTTCCAAAGGCCTTTGACTTCACATTTCAGGATGTCTGACTCTAGGTGAGTGATCACATCATCTTGGTTATCTGAGTCATTAAGACACTGTTTTGTATAGTTCTTCTGTGTATTCTTTCCATCTCTTCTTAATATCTTCTGCTTCTGTTAGGTCCATACCATTTCTGTCCTTTATTGTACCCATCTCTGCATGAAATGTTCCCTTGGTATCTAATTTTCTTGAGAGATCTCTAGTCTTTTTCATCACATCCTCCACTGTTTTTGAGAGCACCCTTAGGTTTAAACTTCTCCATGCTCTGTTACAAATGAGTTCAGTTTCTCTGGGAAGAGGCTAGGGAGCTATCTAAGACCTGTTTTTATCCTCAGGCAGCTCTGGAACTCTGGGGGTAGGGTCATGGCAGTCTTTTCTATGTATGTTACCCCTGCTCTGTAAGCTGACAGCACTCAGTGAAGTCAAGTGTGGGAGAGTGGGCAAGCAGCCTGAGATCCTCTCAGCTTGCTTTCCCCAGTGGTGGAGCCACTGTCTTACAAGCCAGAGTGGTCACGAGCCCAATATTCTCAGAGGCTTTTTTTGCCCAAGATAGAGCCATGGATTGGGGGCTGGGCAGAAGGGAGTAGCCACCTCTTGACTGCAGTGGCCTGTGACTTAGCAGCAGGTACGAGGGAGCAGAATGAGATAAGCTGAAGTCCTTCTACTCCTCAGAAGAAAGCCCTCCAACTAGGAGCTGGAGAAGGAGGAAACTGTGCCCTTGACTATGGCAGTCTGGAGAGGAGTCCTTGCTTCACATGTAGGGAGGGATGACGAGGAACAGGTCTTAGTTTAAATATTAGAGATTTCCCCTGTCTTACCAAATGTATTCTTGAATAGATGCTTTTCGTTTAGTCTTGAGACTGTCACCAGAGCCTTTCATTGGTTGGTTTTGTTTATTTATTTTTTGAAAATCATTTTCACCAGTTTCATTGTCAGCAGAACTCCTTATGCTTTCTTGTCAGAAATCAATCTCTGGAATGGTTTTTGTAATTTGCTTATTTTAAATTGAGGTATAATTGACATATAACATATTATTAGTTTGAGGTGTATAACATAATGATTGATATATGCATGTATTATGAAATGACCCCCAATAAGTTTAATTAACATCCATTACCACACAAAGAGGAGAGTGAAAAAGTTGCCTTAAAGCTCAACATTCAGAAAACTAAGATCATGGCATCTGGTCCCATCACTTCATGGGAAATAGATGGGGAAACAGGGGAAACAGTGTCAGACTTTATTTTTCTGGGCTTCAAAATCACTGCAGATGGTAATTGCAGCCATGAAATGAAAAGACACTTACTCCTTGGAAGGAAAGTTATGACCAACCTAGACAGCATATTAAAAAGCAGAGACATTACTTTGCCAACAAAGGTCCGTCTAGTCAAGGCTGTGGTTTTTCCAGTGGTCATGTTTGAATGTGAGAGTTGGACTGTAAAGAAAGCTGAGTGCTGAAGAATTGATGCTTTTGAACTGTGGTGTTGGAGAAGACTCTTGAGAGTCCCTTGGACTGCAAGGAGATCCAACCAGTCCATCCTAAAGATCGGCCCTAGGTGTTCATTGGAAGGACTGATGTTGAAGCTGAAACTCCAATACTTTGGCCACCTGATGTGAAGAGCTGTCTCATTTGAAAAGACCCTGATGCTGGGAAAGATTGAGGGCAGGAGGAGAAGGGGACGACAGAGGATGAGATGGCTGGATGGCATCACCGACTTGATGGACATGTGTTTGGATGGACTCCGGGAGTTGGTGATGGACAGGGAGGCCTGGCATGCTGCGGTTCATGGGGTCACACAGAGTTGGACACGACTGAGCGACTGAACTGAACTAACTGAACTGAACTACACAATTGGCTTCCCAGGTGGCTCAGTGGTAAAGAGTCTGCCTGCCAGTATAGGAGACACAGAAGATGCAGGTTCCATCCCTGGGTTGGGAAAATCCCCTGGAGGAGAAAATAGCAACTGACTCTAGTATTGTTGCCTGAAAAATTCCATACAGAGAGGAGCCTGGTTGGCTACAATCCATGTGGTTGCAAAATGTTGGACATAACTGAGCAGTTGAGCACACCACACAGTTTTGTTTTGATTTGGTGATGTTAGGGCCAAAATCTTGGCTTTCTCTGCCCTCTGAAGCCGAATAAAAAAATACGAAGACAGAGTTTGGAGGAATTAGAAAGGTGGCTTTAATCCTCAGCCAGCAGAGGGTGGAGGAGCCTGATAGGCTGCAGTCCATAGGGTCGCTAAGAGTCAGACACGACTGAGTGGTTCACTTTCACTTTTCACTTTGATGCATTGGAGAAGGAAGTGGCAACCCACTCCAGTGTTCTTACCTAGAGAATCCCAGGGATGGGGGAGCCTGATGGGCTGCCGTCTATTGGGTCGCACAGTCGGATACTACTGAAGCGACTTAGCAGCAGCAGCAGAGGGCGACACAACAGCCTCATGCCTCAAGAACTGAGCTTCCACTTCTATGAGGAGTCTAAGAGCTTATATAAGATGAGGGCTTGCAGTCAGGAGTCAATGATGAGGAACAAAGGTGTAAGGATCTTGTATTCTTCCTCTTGCATTGTTTCTAAAAACAATGATAGGGTGGCATCAAGTAACCCAGTAATTGAATCTGGCAGTTTGGTAGCCCTGTGGCCTTCTTTTTGTAGTGCAAAAAGAGAAAAACTATGAGGGGTGGTCTATGAAGCGAGTGCTATAAAGGTGAGCACCAGATTCAGGATGTAATTCACAGAGAGTCAAAGGATAATAGGTGTAAAAATGTAGCTCATGTCGAGTTAGGGGGCAGAAAAGCAATCTTAGTTACAGACTAGAGATTAGGATTGATGCTTTTGAATTGCGGTGCTGGAGAAGACTCTTGAGAGTCCCTTGGACAGCAAGGAGATCAAACCAATCAATCCTAAAGGAAATCAACCCTGAATATTCGTTGGAAGGACTGATGCGAAAACTCCAGTCCTTTGGCCACCTGATGCGAAGAGTGGACATTGGTAAAGACCTTGATGCTGGGAAAGATTGAGGGCAAAAGAAGAAGGGGCTGACAGAGGATGAGATGGTTGTATGGCATCACTGACTCAATGGACATGAGTTTGAGCAAACTCCAGGAAATAGTGAAGTACAGGGAAGCCTGGCATGCTGCAGTCCACGGGGTTGCAAATAGTCAGACACGACTGAGTGACTGAACAACAACAGATTAGGAACAGTTAAAGTAAAAAGTAGGAATGATCAGGCCTGCTGACTCTTCTCTTTATCTTCTTTGTTCTCAGGAAAGGGAAAGAAAAAACTTAATTCCTCCTTTTTCTATTTACTGCAACAATGAGAGGAATGGTTTTAAAAGCATGGGAGTTATCTTCTTTATGTACCTTAAGCATTGTTGTAATTCATTAATGAGATAATTCTAGAAATCATTTTTCCCCTACAGCTTTATAGTTTATGATTTATTATAATCAGAATTTGTTTATACAGTAGTAATACTTTTTTTTCTATTGAATCCTTGCTATGCATTAGGCAATTCACAATTTTCCCATAATTAATCTTCACAACAATCCTAGAAGGTATATATACTAATATTATCTTTATTTTATGAATGGAAAGCTGAGTCATAAAGATTATTAAGTAATTTGACTAATTATGCCTAGATGTTATTATTTTAATTTCTTTGTTGGGTATAAGTATTTTATAATTATTTAAGGCTATTAAATAAATATATTTGTTTGCTACCTCATATCTTAACCTAAATCACCATCCAAAAAAGTAATACAAATTTTAGTTGTCTATTGAAATACATTCTATTCCATGAATTATTTCAGTGAAGTTTAGTGGGGAAAAAGTGTTACCAAAATTTTCCTTCCTTAGTTAACAGCTGTTAGGACTTAAATTTGTTGTTAGCATGAGAGATTTCTTTTAAATGGACATCTGAAATTTGTTAAGTCAATGTAACAGTAACATTTAAAGAAATTTGAAAAATGTATGAAAAATATAACATCACCACCCTAATATTTTAATTTTATTTTTATATATTGTTTTCAAATTCTTGTCCACATGTGTATTTTATGTGGGTTCAATAAGAGCATATTCTTTACTTTTGACAAAGTGAGCTATTTAAATACTTTAAAATAAGTTTAAAAATAAAAGGTTCAAAAAGAAAATGTTCTTGCTTTTTGTAATCTTAAGAGGTTAGAAAAATCTTTGATAGAGTAGAGAATATATAAAAGCTACATTAACTTTTATTTTTGTCTTCTAATCCTTTTATCCCAAGTATTTGCATAGAACACAGATTGTCTGAAAGTTAAGATCAATGGCTAATTTGGTTTGAAAGCTCTCATATGATGTAATCATAGACAAAAATCATTTTTTATTAACAACTTGTTCAATAGTTTTTGTAGTATTTTAATTATATTCCTGAATCAAAGAAATTTGGAAAGATAGTTTGAGGGATAAAAGTTAAAAGAGTATTATTCATCAATATGAAAGAAAGCTTCTTTAGTCAAGACTCAGTAAATGTGTATAACTGCTGCCCTCTTGGGTTGATATAAAGCACATTATTAAAAAATAATTTGTATTGAGATTTATCTTTCTTCTTTCAAAGGTGTTAAAATCATCACACAACAAGTTCAACCAAGTAAAATCTTACCCAAACCAGTGACAGCAACTCTGCCTACCAGTAGCAATTCCCCTATTATGGTGGTTAGCAGTAATGGTGCAATTATGACAACTAAACTGGTAACCACTCCTACTGGTAAGTTATCTTGAGCATCAGTCCATTCATTCATCATACTCACTGAGTAATTTCTCTGACCCAGTAATTTGCTTGATATTGGGAATATAGAAATTCAGGAGACAATTCTTCAAAGAGGCCTCTCTTGACTCTTCCCTCCTCCCAACTCGAATTAGCTCTCTGCTGTTGTCATGGTCCTCTTCTTTTCCTTTGTAACACATACTACAGTTTCTAATTACTTAGGTATTTTTTTGTCAATTGTTTGATGTTAATTACTTTATTAGCTCATGAGCTCCATGAGGATAAAGGATCGTGTCTATGTTATTCACCTTATGTATGTAGAGCTGATCTGTAAGTAGGTGTTCAGTCAGGATTTGTTGAGTGAATGAAAACACAGTCCCAGCCCAAGAGAAGCTCACCCTGATGAGGCTGAGAATCTTTGTTACATTATTGTATGGTAAGTGTTAGTCTGACTAAGAGAAGCATTGGATGCCATTTTACCCAGTTATGAGAGTATCCAGACTGTGGCCCAAGGAAGTGAAATAGTACCATCCTTTGTGACTTTGACCAATTTAATTCCTCTCAGTCTTTTCTGTTGTCTATTTCTATGTGATCTTAATACCTTTACTAAATCTGGTATGTTAAGTCCCCAGGAGAGTGCTTTACTAGCCATCACTATAATAGCCATTACTATAAATTAATGTTAGAATTAGTATTATCCATTGGTGTTATTTTAAATTGGTGTAACTCTTACCAGACTCTTTGAAGAGGGCCAAATTTAGATGATGAGATGAGATTGTTGGCTGCATCACTGACTCAATGGACGTGAGTTTGTGCAAATTCCAGGAGATAGTGAAGGACAGGGAAACCTGGCATATTGTAGTGCATGGGGTCGCAAAGAGTCGGACATGACTTAACAACCGAACAACAACAATTTAGATGATAGAATCTGAAGAGTGTAAAGTGATTCCTTTCTCAAGTTTATAAGCTATCACCTATTGGCCATTATGTAAAAGTGTGTATAAACATATACCCTTAGTCTCCCTTAAGCTTTAATGTCTCCATTTTCAGAAACAAAACAGAGACTGACAGGACTGGAATTTGAATCCAGGTCTGTTTGACTCCCAAAACTTTTTTTAAAAAGGTTGTGATAAAATATAGATAACATGAAATTTATCATTTTCACCATTTTTAAGTGTACAGTTCATTGGCATTAAGTACATTAACGTTGTTTTGCAGCCATTAAAACCATCTAGCTCCAAAACATTTTTGTCTTCCCAAACTGAAACTGCCCATTAAACAATAACTGTTCATTCCCACCTTCTTCCAATCCCTGACAACTGCCATTCTGCAATACTTAATCTTCTTGCAAAGCCTATGCTTTAAAAACAGTTTTTCTTTTATTGAATCTATCATTCTTCACCCAAAACTTTTCTCCATTTTGTACAAAGATGTGATTCCTCATGTTAGGGAAAGGTAGTGAAAAATAATGTATCCTTATGTATCTATGTTAGAATAAATGTTTCTGCAAATTTTAAAACAAAAGCTAAAGTTGAAATATTTTCCACTTATAATTAATTCAAGCTATGTATCTTCATAGCATATTTATTTTGTACTAGATTTATTTTTCTGATTTAGATGTATGTTTGTAATCAGTTTAATTCTACTTAATGTTCCTCTGCTTCTTCCTTTTTTTGGGTAGTGATTGCATTTTAAAATGGTAAATACTAACTGGATAAAACCAATTTTAGGGGGGTTTTGAAAATGATTATTACAGCGACTTCTGAACCTAATTATGAAAAAAATGTTTTCATTTGAAGAAAGTGTTGCCTGAATTATCTTCTTTCTCCTCAAAACTAACTGTTCTTAGGAACAGTTTTAGAAACTTAGGAATAGTGTTTCTGAGTTACCAGATGTGTGAGATGCTACAATAGGCTAATCTGGTTAATTTTTAGTTCCTGTTTGGGGGAAGGAAAAAGTCCTAAAAATAGTGGGGACGAGTGTAAAATCTTTTTGAGAGATATGAAGAAAAATATTCTAACAGGTTGGTTAAAGTTGAGGAAATATGTAAATAGTGAATTTTCTCAGTAAAAAAATATTCCTGGCAACTCTTGGCAGCTACAACTTTAATCTCTAGTAAAATGATGGAATAACTCTCTAATGATGGAAATATATTTAGAGGGTAGCAGAATACAAAACAGTAAAAGTTTATAAAATTTTAGGCAAACAATATACTGCCTTATTTGCTGAGTGCTGACATTGGATTTGGCACTGAGAGCATAAAACAGATGCGGAGACCTTGAAATCTATAACAGAAATATCTAAAATGCTCTGGCAGGAAAGATGATTAAATTTAAGTTTCTTTTGGCACCAAGCTAGTGGAAGAAGGGTAGTGGAAGAAGGGAACAGAGTTAGTTATGCTTTTCTTGGGGTTAGTAATTTGATGCAACACATCACAAAATTTTATGTGTAAAGTTAATTCAAATTGAGTTGGCTGTAGTTCTTGCTATGTGCATTGAAAACTGGCTGTAAATTGTTACTTAATGGCTTGACACCTTGAAATTCCATTTTCAAGTTAAAGCAATGTAGATTACATTGAATTACAGTTAAACTGTATAAATTGTCATTCTTCTAAAAGTGATGACAAGTTTTTTTCTTGGCTTTTCCCTTTTTATAGGCACACAGGCAACCTATACTCGGCCAACAGTGAGCCCATCTATAGGTCGGATGGCTGCAACCCCTGGAGCTGCAACCTACGTGAAAACTACCAGTGGTAGCATTATTACAGTAGTACCCAAATCATTAGCTACCTTGGGGGGCAAGATAATTAGCAGTAATATAGTTTCTGGTAGGTATATCTGAAATATGTTAAAGGTATAGGTGACCAATAAGCGGAAAAAACATTTCACTGTCAAAGGATACTGTTTGATCTCAGTTTTCTGCTTAGAAATCTATAACTTTGTTTTTAGCCCTTATGTCTAGTGATTAAGTATAGTTTTTTAGTTCCAGTATAAAATCTTTACATGTTAAGCTTTTGAGAGTTTTAAAATAGAAAGAACATTTAGTTGCTTTTAATCAGAATGGGAGGATTATAGTTTACATTTGCATAGAGATGTTTCATTTATAAAATATTGTCCCATCTATCAATTCATTTCTACCTCAAAACTCTGAAATAGTTGGTATCATCTCCAGTTTATAGGTATAGATGTGTTGTACATTTCAAGAGATGAATGTGACCTGTCCAAAGCCACATAAACTAGACAGTGAAAGAACTAGTATTTATTTGTCTAAATATGTTTGTGGGATCATAATCTCAATTACTAACTAGTATTTATTTGTCTACATATGTTTGCAGGATCATAATCTCATAGTTTCAATTACTAATGTCACTTTAGCTTATAAAAAATAAAAATACTTGAATATTTTTATTTGCTTTTCACCATTTATAATGGCTTTTTACTTTTTAAAAATATTTAACTCAGATAATGAAAGCTAATATTTATTGGTGTTTTAGAACCTTACCTGGTTTTTAATGGCTCATTTATTCCTGCAATATTTGAGTTGTGTACCCTGAAGTGGAATGTTAACATGGTATCTATTTTCACTGAATATTGTTTTTTAATTAAAATGATGTGAATAATCTCTGACCAGGCAAACCCTGGTCTTTTACTGTCTACCATTTTTGAAGACTAGCTGTATTTTGTATGCCCCCAGTGAATTGTTCTGACATTTTAAAGTGAAGGAATTGAAGTTCCTGGCAGTAATATGATGTTGCTGATAACTCAAGGAGTGAAAAAAAACAAGGCAGGTCGTGGTATTGGCATAAAGCTCTATATTTAAAGCTGCTAACTTTGGCTCTACTCTTTAAGTGTAAGTGAGAAACTTTGATGTTTGCCAAACTAAGGAGGGTGAAACCAGTAGGGAAAGAATCATCATACTCCAGCTTTTAAGAGGATATTTTAAATAACACAGTTAAAACTAGATTGTAATTTATTACCTGACAATATCTTTAAATAGTATAGAGCACACACTTAAAACTTTATTTTTCAAGAAGTAATCATGTTTTTTTATTAGTGTATAACTTTTCATGACCATAGGGTATTTCTTTATTTAGGTGTAAGTTCTTAATACCATATAGCTTGAAGGAATGTCATGAAGCCTCTTGTTTTCAAACCTTATTTATGATTTAGCTGCTTTGTGTGAGGTTAGAGCAATATACACAAGCACATTTTCCTAGAAGCAAAGAGGCAGTGAGGTATATACCCTACACTTGTAAACATACCTTTGTTCTAAAATATAAAGTAACTGGTGGTTAGTTGCTATTTCAAGTGTATAGATATATAGAGGAAGAGCTCTTAAACTTTTTCAGCACGGTAGGGTATAATGGACTCACAGCTGAAATAGCTTTATTCATTGCGTGGGGCTCTTTTTGCCTCTACCTCTGCTTCACTATTTGACACTTTCATTCTAAAGAACTTCTCTCATTTCTGAGTACTTTAAACTAATCCTTATGTTACGTGTCAGTGTTTCTTATTATATTCTCGTTCCATGATACTGGGGTTATTGGTCAGTTTTTAAATTTTCAATCCCTGTCTTTTCACAGTAAACCAATAAGCCAGGTTGAATGAATTTAGACAGTTTTCTGCCTTCATCTATGATCAGATGCTGGATGCTAGAGTCAATGCCCTCACCACCCCCACAACAAAAAAGAAATGCTTTTCTTAAAATACACTCATACATCTGGCTTTGAGAATAGAAGGCTTTTTAAAAAAAAATAATACTTTTATGTTTATTGTGGGGAATTTAGAAAATACAGAAAGGTATACAAAGAAAACTAAAAACCTATAATTTTTGCCATCTAGGGAAATAATCTGTGTATGTTTCTGTTTATTCCTTTTTCTATTTAGATTTCTATATAAATGTTTTTGTGCATATATGTATATTTTAAAAACTAAATATAGATCTATATAATCAGTTTTAATCTTTTTTCATATAATAATATCATTTTCTCATTCCATTAAATGTATTTTGATACCTCACACCCCAGATTAATGACTATACAATATTCTCTCCTATAATGCACCATAATTTAACTGTTTATTCATTGCTGAATGTTTTAGGTTACTTAACAATTTTTTTCTCATTGATAATCCTATGAAGAATATTATTATACATAAATTATTATATGAAATTCTTATTTCCTTTGTATAATGTCCTGGAAGGCAAATTCATGCTTCCAAAGTAGTTTCCAGAAAGATCAAGTTTTTATTTTTATTAGAATAAGCAGTTAAGTTGAAGGCATGACTGTTTTTGCAGTTATTCATTTATGCAGTCAAATATTTACTTATATGTGTGTGTATATATAGAATTATCAGATACGTAAGTCTGTTGGTGAGCTTTGTTGAAAGTTGGTTGAAAAATCGTGTCTGTTTTATGCAGAAGATGGATTCTTTAGAGGTAAACTCATTACCTTGAATCTAAGGACTTTATGAGAACCTGTGACAATGGCAGGACTTGATTTTGATTCCCCTTATCTTTAGTACAATGTCCAGGCAAGGGGCTAGTGTTTGTCTGTATTTGTTCATTCGTTACATTCATTTGTTCATTCATTACATTTATTTGTTCATTCTTTGAGCAGAGTAACATATAAAAAATTACCCCCAAAACCAAAATTGCCAGAGTGATTTAAGAATCAGTGAATAATAAAGTCTAGGCCAATTAATTTGTGTTCTTTACGCCTACGTTCCATAATGCTCAAAGTTTTACAGGCATCTTATTTTTGAATAGGAATCTCTGGAATGCGTCAGTGTCATAGCCTTGATCCAAATGTGATTCACAGTTTCTTGCACCTATTGTATTTTGACTCTTTATAAGTAAGGACTGTATGTCTAGGTGAGTTCTCTAATATGCTATGAGCTAGATGTGGGGTTGGGTGCTGTGATACACAGTGATGTACATAAGGGATATTCTGTGCCCTACAGAACGCTGAACAAGTGAACTTCATACATTGTCTTGTAACATGAGAACTGTAGGCTGAATACTATGAAAGTATAGAGGAAGACTTTTTTTTAAATGAGTAATACTTCTTACTTCAATATAATAGATATCACCTGAGATACAAAAATATACTATTAGAATTTTAAATTTTTATAATTTGATAGTTCTAGTTATAAATCGTATTCTATCTTAATATAATACTGTACTTGCTTTTCCTTATGTTATGCCTTTTTCTTCAGTTTTCTAACACACCGCCTCCCATTTTGTTAAGCTAGTGAACTTGGTTTGCAGCTGTCTCACAAATTGACACACCTGTAATAGAAAGGATTTGATATTTTCATAGTTATAAAGATAATTCATTTGTTAAGTAAGTTTTGTCAAAAATGTGACCCTTATACTTTGCTATAAAGTTAAAGCTTGGTTTACATTTCCTTGAGCTAGTATTTAATGCTTACTTTCTAAAAACATTTTTTTATTAACCAAATATTTGATGAGGGAGCATTGTCAGAGAAGGCATCATAGTCAATCACATGAGGAATTGGAGTTAATAAGAGTTAAAGTTGATATAAGTAAATAATAGGCAGCTTGGTTTTTGTGGCTTTTAACAGCTTACTATTCACAGACCACAGATAAAGGAAAAAATATTTGTGAAACTGGCCCATGGACAAAAGTGCTTTTTTATGTAACCTGAGCATGTTACCTCAGACTGATAGAGGCATTAGATGATGGCAAGTGTATTATATTGTAACAAGATTGCCAAAAATTGACACATAACTAGAACATTCTTATTCTTATCAATCTTATTTCTGAAACTATAGTAGAGAATGCTAAGGTTTCCCAGTAGAAAATAATAAAATTTTAATTTTTCTTCTCAAGAGTATATTAATCATGTATTTAATGTGTATCCATTCTGTGCTTAGTCATTTGATAAATGATATGCAAGCCTATAGAGGAAAACTATGACTTGCCTGTTTGCATAGCCAGAGGAAATTATAGGTATAAAGGGTGCATTGGGTCTAGTAGCTCAAGGATTGATGTGGAAATCAGCACACTGAAGAAGAGATATATATTGGGTAATCCTGAAAGTTAAAGTCTGATGGAACCTGGAGGGCTAAGCTGAAGAGTTTGGTCTTTGTGTGGTAGATAGTAGGAAGCCATAATAAAAGAAAATACTCGTTAAACTATAGAGATTATGGTGTACATTGTGCAGTGGGAACAAATAAGATCAAATTATAAAGGATTTTGAAACCCAAGAAGGGAAGTTGAAACAAAATACAGTGAGGATTTGGAAGGTTTTTGACCAGTTTCACATGTTGTTGGTTCGTGGCATGATGAAATGAGGTGGTGTTTTTTTTTTTTTTTTTTTAAGAATGTTTGCTATGGCAGGATACATCAGAGCTGTTTGCATGACAGAGAAGCTTGAAATAGGGAGAAGATACCGGAAAGCAAGAGAGATGTGGGCCTGTCTGTTGAGCTGACATTGATAACATTTTGAAAGAAGACATTTGTTACGACAAATTTAGTTCATTTGTATACTCACTGAATGATAACTTGAGTAATTGCAATACGGTGTGTGCTAAACACTGAGGAGTCAGTGGTATAAAAAAATATGGTTGGAGCTAAGGGGCTATTATTTTGTTAGAGGATGCAGAGTGAAGACAAGGCAAGAATCAAAGATTTGCTCCAGGATTTCCAATTTGAACAATTAGAAGAATATAGGGTATGAATATGATAGGAAGATAAATTTGATAGAAGAGAAACATATTGTGGAAGGATGTGCCGGAGAGGGTAAGATACTAATATGTTTGGATTGGTAGACATAGATCTATTATATAGAACTTAATGATTGAAAATATAAATTTATATATTTAAGTATATAAATTAGGGTTTCATCCTCAGACTTTTCAGAGTGTTGAAAATTATAAGAGTACATGTTTCATCTGACTTGGTCTGGGACTAGTGTTTATTTTCTTTTTTGTTCTCATAAAAATAAATGACATTTCTTTTTCATAAATTTTCTCTACAATTTAGTGTTATATGAGAATTTTTATATACATTTATCCTTTTTTATATTCTTTTTTTGAAGTGTTTTCCTGTCATACTAGTCACACAGGTAACACTGTTGAGTTTGGGAGAAATGTTTGTCATGAAATAGTCTAATTTGTTCCAGTTAACTAGTCAGAAGAAGAATATCGATAGGGAAGCAGATGGTGATATATTTAGATTCTGAGTTTGTTATGTAGGTCTTCAGATTCCAAAAAGATGAATGCTGTAAGAATCGATTCTTAATATTCTTTCATTCTAGGACAACTTGTAATTTATTATTCCAAGGCCTTCATTTTCATCCTCATGACAGCTTTGACATCATCTGGGGTAACACTGACTACATATATTTAATTGTGTACAACATAAATAGAAATAACCAAATATCACTAGTCCTTAATTAACTCAGGCCTCCTTTTCTCCCCCCTTCTCTAAGGAACGACTACCAAAATCACTACAATCCCCATGACTTCCAAGCCCAATGTGATTGTTGTGCAAAAGACTACAGGAAAAGGAACGACCATTCAAGGCCTCCCGGGCAAAAACGTTGTCACAACGTTGCTAAATGCCGGAGTAAGTAAGAGCTTGAACTACAGACTGAGCAGTCCACTAAGGATTTTAAAGACCAGCTATATAAATATGTGTCTAAGGACTTGAGAACCCACAATGGATAGAATGGCTTGATTTACTCCTGCTGTGATGTAAAAAACACCACCTATTGATGCCATTTTTTACAGTAATTTCTAAAACATGTTGCTTATGACTATGTTGCTTATGACCATGATTTCAGTCTTAGGTTGGTTCAGATGGAAGATTTTACCAGCTTAACTCAGAGGGAACTCGGTCAGTGGACAGTTTTATTCCTGCTTATGGCCAGTAGATACCAGTCTAGTATTGGACATAGGCTAGGCAAAGAGAAATATTTGCCGCTAAGACTAAATTAATGATAAGGATTTGTTACTTTCACTTTTACTTCTTTGAGCTAGTGGGAAAAAAATCAAGTAAATTAGAGATGCATTTATAGTTCTGAAGGCAGTTGTTACGAGGTTAAGAGATTTGAAGTTAGCCAAACCTAGGCTTTGTCTCTGAGTATCATAGGTGTTTGGCTAACTTATTCCACTTCTCTCATCCATAATTTCCTCATTTGTACATTGGTGATCTCTACCAGTGAGTTTGTTGAGTAATGAGTAACTAACTGGTAACTGTTTTAAAAGTGCTTAAAACAGTACCTGGCCCATAAGTCCTCAATAAAATGTTTCTTCTTACTGTTATTATTCTTTGTACTTAACTATAGAGGTTTGGTAATATCTCTACTTTGCTAGAAAAAAGAATACTATGCTTCATTGTAGTTGATCTCTAGTGGCTTCCTTGGCATCATAGTCTTTACAGTGCTGGTGGGTGTCTAGTATTAGATATTTTCATCATGTAGGAAAGCGTAGATTGTTCCTCGCCTCGGTTCACATAGTAAGCCAAAAATAAAGCCGGAATTAGAATATAGATTTTCAGAAATTACATGGTTTGTAATTTCATGGAACTTGATATTAAAAGAGAGGGGTACCATGTACTCTAGGTCCTATGGTCATACAGATATAAAAATAGTATATGTGAGTACTTGCTGCCATATATATCTAATAGCAAAAAGTTTGACGCAAGAAATGATAGTCAAACAAGAAGATCAGGGTATAAGACCATCCTCTTCACCACATACCTACATGCACCTATACTCAAAACTTGCTTACCTGTGCATACACACACACACACACACACACCTGTGCATGTATGCACACACACACCAAAAGAGCTTTTTCAAAAAAGCCTGCTAGTCTGTTTTGAATGGGTCTTTATAATTTTACTTGGACAGGGCCCATTGAGCTTCTTAATAAAAGGGCACGCCCACTTGCAAACTAGCAGCTCTTGGCAAATGATTATAGAGCTCTTTCCAGAGATGCTGCCGTGAAGGGTGTGTTATGTATTAAAATAAGTAATCGCACGGTTGGCAGACACTCCATGTTTTCCTTAGATTATTGCAGCAGATATTTAAACTTGTGAAGTTTGTAATCATTTAACCTAAATTTACAGAGTAATTACCTTTTTGCCAGTTCACCTGGGTGTTTTGTTTTTACTGGCTGCTAAATTTCAGTGGCCACACATTTAGGTGATGGTGACTGAAAAGAAAAACTGATAAGGTGAAAAAATTTTAGATATTTTCCTTTTTAATTTTATGGATTTTTTAAAAAAATTTTAGTACTTTAGTAAAATGACTGAATTTAATTTGTTAAGCTCAAGTATTGACTCCATAAATGATCAGAAAATAGTACTTAAGAATAAAGCAGATGAAAATGTAGAAAATGGTGAAAAGTTAATGGGCTTAAACTATCTAGTTAGTAGACTAAAGTGATATTAGTAACATGCTAATGTGGGAAATGTCCTAAGTTTTTTCTTTGTTTTTTCCAGTGTAACCTCAGAAAAAATGTTAATATTGCTGCTGATTACATTTCTTGCCCATACCATTTCACATAGACATTCTGCTATATAGCCTTATAACTTCATATTTGGGGAACTTAATTTATTTTGTATGTGAACATTTAGCTATTGGTAGAATGCACACTAATTTTTTTATTATACATATGTTTATTTCATATAAACTGTCACATAAAGATGAATATTGAGGGAGCACGACCTGTAGTTCCAACACTTAGAGATAACAGTATATACTCTCTAAATTTTGACTCTTTTAGTATATATATTCTGTGAATGACAGAGAATACTAAGTATTCTTAAATAAGGTAATTTTTAAAATTCACTCACCAAGAAATATTTACTGCCTTCTTTGGACAGAAGGTTGGTCAGATGACTTCTAAGATCATTTCAACTAGGTCTAACATTTTTGATCACCTGGAAGCTTATACTTTGTTGCACAATTTGCAACCCTTTCCTCATCATCCTGGTAAAACTTTTCTATGATTTTTCAGTAAAAGGACTTTTTTTTCCCATTTAAATGTATGTAAATCTCATGTATTTACTGACTTCAATTTAGGGAGAAAAGACTATTCAGACGGTGCCAACAGGAGCAAAGCCAGCTATTATCACTGCTACAAGACCCATCACCAAAATGATTGTAACTCAGCCAAAAGGTATAGGTTCCACAGTTCAACCAGCAGCTAAAATCATCCCAACAAAAATTGTTTATGGGCAGCAAGGGAAAACACAGGTATGCTAAGATATGGTGATTTTTCTTGACTCTGGTATATTTCAAATTCCTAAAATTCCAAGGTAGAAATCTGAACAAAAAGATGAGTAACATTGAAAGAACCAGATTATTAAAAGTTATGATTGAGTGTTTATAACCGTCTGTTTTCAAAACCTGTGTTTCTCTTTTCAGTACTTAAAAAAAATTAAATATTTGTATCATGTCATGAGCAAAAATTAGAGAATAGAATCCCCTTGGAGTAAAATTTGCTGAAGCTGTATGTCATTATTTGAGAAGTACATGGTTGACAGAGGATAGTAGTTAATCATAATCTGTCAAAGAATATTTTTGTGTAAGCTTATATGACCTTTGAAAGCACTTGAGATATTTACTTATAAATTTCATTTCCTTGAAACCTAAATAATGGAGAAAGTAAAGATCTGTTCATTTTTCAACCAGTAAATGATAAGGGAGCTTTTCTAGAAATTTACCTGGGAAATTGAGGCTCAGGATTTAATGTTGTGTTGGTGGGCTACTGTTTATTTTTCAGGTACTTTACTTTCTTGAGAATATCAAAGGAAATGATATCAGCTTTGGTTGAAAAATGCCATTTTTAGAATTTTTGTAAAAGATAATAATTTATCTATAAACTAATAGTTTGCCTTTAGAGTCAGTTCCCTCAATATTATAGCCAAATAGTTTATATATCAAAACCATTAGTTTTGTGATTTTTCTAATAAGGTCAAATTGCTTTAAATTTCAGTGGCAACAGTTACATTTTCTCCATCATCTTTGTCATAACCCATGTTTTCATTCTTGAATTTTTGGAAATGGGTGACTTAATAGAGTCTGAAAGATTTAGATTCTTATAAATGGAGAAGTAAAAAATAATTGTGGTGAAGTAACATTTTCATTCCATGTACCCCATTGAAGTTAACTCCTGGAGTCCACACTTTGAATTGAATAGTTCAGTGTGAAACTTTCTTCCCATTTCACTTGTTCTACTGTCTGTGTGGTTTTGACCTTTGCCAAGGTTGATCTGTCACATGTTCCTTATTGACTATAGTAGTTGTCTAAATTGTGGCTCAGCAGTAAAGAGTCTGCCTGCAATGCAGGAGATGCAGGAGACGCAGGTTCAATCCCTGGGTGGGGAAGATCCCCTGGAGGAGGGAATGGCAACCCACTCCAGTATTGTTGCCTGGAGATTCCCATGGAGAGAGGAGCGTGGTGGGCTAGAGTCCATAGGGTTGCAAAGAGTCGGAAATGACTGAGCATGCACGCACACCCAGTTGTCTAAATTAGTGTTCCTTTGGAGATTTCTTAAAAGATGACTTAGGTCCTAAGCAAGATTACTTTGTGCAGGTGTGTTAATTAGGAATTTCATTTGGTTGCTAAAAAGAAACCTGAAGAACAGTGGCTTAAACAAATTAGGGTTTTATTTTTATTATGTTGATAAATATTTAGAGGAAGGAAATCCTGGACTGTTATTGTGACTCAAAAATTCTCCTGGGAGATCTGAGGAAATCTTTCCTCTTACGCTGACTATGTATAGTATACATAAATACTTAAATTCTATCTCACACACACACGGGAAATCTTTCCTCTTATGCTGACTATGTATAGTATACATAAATACTTAAATTCTATCTCTCTCTCTCACACACACACACACACACACACACACACACACACACTTCCCCTGGGAATCTAGGCTCCTTGTGTCTTTCTGTTCTGCCGTCCTTAGCTTGTGGCTATCATTCTACTATATAACTGCAGATTGTAAAATGATTCCTGAAGTCATTTTAGGCAAGAAAAAACAGAGTAAAGGCTCTTGTCAGGATTGTAGCTGTTGTAGCATGAACTGTATATGTGGCCTGTATAATTGATTCATAGATTGAATTTGTCTGTGATGATCAATGCTGTGCCCAAAGTATAATAAATGGACAGAGTACTGTTTTCCATGTCAGGAAAATATTTGTTTTATTATGATCTAGAAGTTAAACATATTTTAAATGCTCAAAAATTTATACTGGTTGTATTTCCACTTGTCTTCTAGGTTCTTATTAAACCCAAACCAGTGACGTTTCAGGCCACAGTTGTTAGTGAGCAAACAAGGCAACTTGTCACAGAAACATTACAACAAGCCTCCAGGGTGGCAGAGGCTGGTAATTCATCTATTCAAGAAGGAAAGGAAGAACTACAGAGTTATACAGATAGTAGTTCCTCTTCTACAGAGTCCTCCCAAAGTTCCCAAGGTAAGACCCATTTTACTTCTGATTTATATAATTATTGCTGAGATAATGCCCTAGTTCTAAAATAGTTGAATCTAAGGATCTCAAACAAACATGTATACTTTGACTTGTCATTTCTTTTGATTTTATTGTCTTTTGTTTGATGTGAGCAGACATTTTGTTTTTGGTAAGGCTTACCATTCTTTCTTGCCTGGCATATGTTCATCAAATAATTCATAAACTAGGTGATGATTTTGGGAGATAGGTATTATCAAAGTGGATAGAGCTGTGATTCCTTTTGTTTGCTTTGAGTAAGTAGAAGTGTGCAAGAAAGTGAGTGTACCTTTTGAAATGATTTTTGCTGAATCTTGAGAAAGGATCATGGTGGCCAGAGATAGGCCTATAAATGGGCTGTATGTGGGTGTTCATACATTGCAGTTTGCATGGAATAAGTCTTAGTTTATTTCTGTTCTAGAATAATAATAGCACTGTCTTTCACTCTCACAGGTGTTCCAGTTTAGATGATAATTGTATGGTTGTCCTAATTATAAGGAAGGTGATATGAAGCCAGGCTCCATAGTAGGGAAACTAGTTATAGTTAGTGCTATTTTAATTATGTTGTTCTAGGGAGTCACTTATTGAAATAAACTCAATGATCATAAGCTTTGAGATTTTCTACAAATCTAGTACCTGTGTCTGTCAGTTACCTTAACCACCATATTGATCATAAACTTTGAGACTTTGTACAAATCTAGACCCTGATGCTGGGAAAGATTGAGGACAAGAGGAGAAGGGGGCGACAGAGGATGAGATGGTTGGATGGTATCACTGACTAAATGGACATGAGTTTGCGCAAACTCAGGGAGATAGTGAAGGACAGGGAGGCCTGGCGTGCTGCAGTTCATGGAGTTGCGAAGAGCTGGACATGACTGAGCAACTGCACAACAACAACAGATCTAGTACCTGTGTGTGTGTCAGTTACCGTCACCACCCAGGTAGTATATTTATGCCTGTACTTAGAAGCTCTGATATATTGAAACAGAACTGTTTATCTTTCTTTGATCATTCCTCACTCACTCTGTTTCCTCTCCTCATCGTCCACATTATTCTGTCTGGAATGCTTTCTTAGCACCTTCACTTTTTCAATACAGTTTCTTCATATTGTACAGGCATTATTATTTTAACTCTTTGGTGGAATCATCCCAGATTAGTCTTACTAACGGTTCATATTGCTAATTATTCCATTAATTCAATTTGAACATTTATCTTTAAATTTATACTATGTAGTAAGCTTTATGAGAAAGCTTCATGAAGGAGGTAGCATTTGAAATGGTCTTTGGAAACTCATTGATAAAAAAATAAAATATTGATTTTAGCAAACAGTATGGCTCTCATTTTAGAAAATGGATAATTTTCTTCAGCATATTATCAGTAATAGTAATATTTTCTGAATCAATTTACTAAGGTTTAATTTATCATTCCATATTGGTTATGAATCAGTTTATGTCTGGTTACAGTGGGGTGATATTTACTCTATTTCTTTTAGACTTACTGATTTGATGTGTATAGATTCTATTCTTAAACTAGCAATAAGATTCTTTTTTCCTCTTTTATTTTTAAGTCGGTACTTATTTGAATAATTCCAGCTGTTTTTTCCTTTGAGAAATATTTTCATAAAAGACAGGTAAAATGTTTAGGTTATGAATTGGTGCTGAAATGGGAACCTGAACAGTAAATTATATATACACAAGCTCAGGTTACCTTTGAAATTGCTGTTTTTTTCCTAAGGGAGCTATAAGCCAGTCATTACTTCCCTAACATGCCATTTCATTAGGGAGCCTTTAGTTTTCATTCTAAGAAAAGGACAAAAGTTTGACTATTTTTGGAAGTGATTGAGTGTAAATTTCTTGCTCTTTGATCTGTTATTATATGTGGCATCATTTATTTTTATTTTTGTTATTTATCTCTCATTGCATATTACTTCTTTTTAAAATATTTTATAATACAGAAAAAAATCACCAAAGAAGAATATCTAATATAGTTAACTATAAAGCCAGTTTAAAAAAATATTTATTTATTTGCTTTTTATTTGGCTGTGCTAGGTCTTAATTGTGTCCTGCAGAATATTCGTTGTGCTGCACAACTCTTTAGTTGTGGCACACAGGCTCCAGAGTGTGTGGGCTCAGTAGTTGTGACATTCCCCGACCAGAGATCAAACCCATGTCCCCTGCCTTGCAAGGTGGTTTCTTAACTACTGGGCCACCAGGGAGGTCCCTAAAGCCAATTTTTATAATACTCCTCTCCCCATTTCACTGTATAGTTTCTTAGTGCATTCTCCAAAGACAAGGGACTATATATGCTGTGGGAATATATATGCTGTGTTATAAGAGAAAGGGATAAAGGTTTTGTTACGTTTAAGACTCAAGTTTGGTTTTCATACCTACTGGGAATATAAGCACTATATAACAGCCCATTTTTTTCTTTATATTGTTTTTGTAGTTTTTAGCCCACTTCTGTTTAGTACTTTTAATGTAATTTCAAATTTATAAAAAGTTACAGGAATAAAAAGAACCTCTGTGTATAGTCTTTTACTAGATTCACCACTTATTTATATTTTGCCCTATTTACTTTGTTGTTGATTCTCTTTCTGTGCCGCCCCCTGTGTGTTTATAATTTTTGAAATTTTTAACCATTTGAGAACAAGTTGTAGATGTCATGCCTTTTATCTCTAAATACTTATATATTTGTCGGCTTATATTTCTTAAGGGTTAGTCTCTTCATAACTAAAATACAGTTATCAAAATCATGATTTAAAGTTTTAGTTCTATGATCTACAATCCATTCAGATGTCATCAACTGTCCAATCACGTAATCCTTTGTAGTTTTGCCAGTACAGCAACCTACCCCCACCACCAGTCCACAGCCCACATCAGTATTATGCATTATGTTTAGTTGCATTGTCTGATGTTTCTCATCTGATTCAGCATGAATTCCACAGATGTAGTGTATTCTTAGCGTTACTTATCAGAAGGCACTGATGGCAGTTTGTCCCAATATTGGTGATGTTGTGTTAATGTTGATCTCTTGGTTAATGCCTTCCCCTCCCCCCCCCCTTTTTTTTTTGCATTATGAAATTACCATATGTCCCTTTGAGATTAATGGTAATATATGGAGAGATGGTTTGAAACTATATAAATATCATATCCCTCATCTTTATCTGCTAGTTTTAGCATCCAGTGATAATTTTCTAAAGTCTATTATTTGTTACCTAGTTGATAGTTGGCATTCTACTGTAAGAATAGATTGACTTTTCTTGACTTCATATCCTTTTTCTAGTGACTTCCTTTATACAAGTCTTAGAATAAAGATGTCTTTTTATGCCAAAGGTTTCCTTGATTCTACTTGTGGTTTCTAAACTTTTCCCACCATTCCCTGCCTGAAAGGAGAAGCAGTTTAGGCCTTATACATTATTTCTGAACTGTCTTCTCACAGGTTAGAATAGAGACCTTCATCTTCACCTTGTTATGGCACTTTCCTTAATCACCCTGGGAGGGTTCATTACTCCTTCTATACTAGGCTTCCAAAATTGCTTTGTACTACCAGCTAGTTTATCATTGATCATTTTATTTTGTACTTTTTTTGTTTGTTTAATATAATTATTTTCTTTTCCACTAGGCTACTAACTTCTTAGAGGCAAGCATCATACTCATCTCTGTATATTCAGTATTTAGTGAAGAGGTTAACTAGCTCTAAGTAGACACTCAGTAAAAGTTTCTCTGAATGAACAAACAAAAGAGCAGCTGTAACAGCGACTGTGGCACAGGGTTAAGCTTCAGCCTTATAAATTCACTTGTTTCCTGAGTCCAAAATATTTTTTCCTTTCTGGGGTTTCTCCTAACCTAGTGGGTTAAGTTCTATACACCTGAAGTATTTTTACATACTGATAGACAGCTAGATGACCAACTCTAATAGTTCAGGGTCATACTTGCCTAGGTCACTAAATGAAAATTGGGCCACATACCTTCCACAACTCTTCAGCTTTCCTTCCTATTTGGATCTTCTTTTTTTCTCTTTTTCACTTGGGAACAGGGTTATTGGGCTTATTGGGTTCCATATTTTTTTTTAAAGAGAGAAAAAAACGTTAAAAGAAAAACTTTGTTTCCAAAAAAGGTTTTAAGTAGACTAGAATACAAGATTATGTGAAGTAAAATGAAAGAGAAAAAGGAGACAAAACCAAGGGTAGTGATTTAAGATGGAACATGAATGAAGCAAATATGAAAATGCATCCTATAAAGACATTGTTTTAAATAACTTAGTTTCTAGGATGATTTTTCCAGAAGCTTCATGATCTCAGCAGGTTATGGTAAGGGTAAGGAATGAATGAAGGTTAAGCAAAACATACCAATACTTATTGCAGAACTTTTCAGAGTCATTATGTGGTGATATATATTGTGAAAGATGAAGAATGGCGTATATAATATAAAATGCCCCCCAACTTTTTTGAGCATGGAACCCTTCTTTTGCAAAATGTTCATTGGAACATTTGGGGGAAAGCTGTGTAAGCCATTAAATACTGTGAAGGCCTTGTTTTTTATGACAGTGTTTCAGAGGGAAGATACCTATTACATCATGGAAAAGATACAGACATCTTGGGTTTAGTATAGAATAGATGGATTAGGTGCGTGCAGCATCTGGGAATCATTTTTATGAAGAACAGTAGGTGGAAAGAGGACATTTATCATAGAGAAGAGAAGATGAAGATTGGGTTGGGTTGTGGGGGACATAGGAACTGTTGTCAGTTATCTTAAGGAATGTGACATAGAAGAGGGAAAAGAATTGGTCTTTGATAGGTACATGGGCAGAACTAGAACCGTTGAGAAGCAATCAGAAGACCTGTTTCCACTCCATACAAGAAAATTTTCTAATTGTCATAACTGTGCAAAGATAGAAGGAAACTGCCTTGGAAAACAGTGAGTTCTTTAGTGCTAGATTCCTGGACTGGTGGTGATATTTTGAAGATTTTAACATAAGATCGATGATAGTATTAAACATACTTTTAGATTTTATTTTTTCTAGCTCAGAGGTCTCATGTGAAAGTTGAAAGTAGCTCAGTCGTTTCTGACTCTTTGCGACCCCATGGACTAATACGTAGTCCGTGGAATTCTCCAGGCCAGAATACTGGAATGGGTAGCCATTCCCTTCTCCAGGGGATCTTTCCAACCCAGGGATCAAACGTAGGTCACCCACATTGCAGGTGGATTCTTTCAGCTGCAGGGAAGCTACCAGGGAAGCCTGAGAGGTCTTAGCGCTGCTGCTGCTGCTGCTGCTAAGTCACTTCAGTTGTGTCCGACTCTGTGTGACCCCAGAGACGGCAGCCCACCAGGCTCCCCCGTCCTTGGGATTCTCCAGGCAAGAACACCGGAGTGGGTTGCCATTTCCTTCTCCAATGCATGAAAGTGAAAAGTGAAAGTGAAGTCACTCAGTCGTGTCCGACTCCTAGCGACCTCATGGACTGCAGCCTACCAGGCTCCTCCGTCCATGGGATTTTCCAGGCAAGAGTACTGGAGTGGGCTGCCATTGCCTTCTCCAGAGAGGTCTTACAATTCTATGCAAATGTGATAGAAGTTTTTTATAGTAAAGACATAAGAGACATTCTTCCATAGAGATGCCTGAATCTGCCTTTGGATATAACAGTATAGTGTGTATCTCTAGTACATAACATACAGTATATGCCCGGTAAATACTTGTTAAATGACCTATGGGGAAGGATATCTGAGGGTCAGTAGGCCACCATCCCCAAGAGAGGTAGGAAAGTCTGGATGGATGCACACTGCATAATCAAATGGAACTGTTGTATCAGGCTCCTGCTGTCTCAGTCATTACACTCAGACCTCAGCGTCAGATTTGGTAGGCAGTAGATTGATCTAGTCTAAGCTAGAGGAAAATCACTCAAGGAATGTTTTTGATGTTTAGGTTCACACCCACTCTGTGTCACAGCCATTGTGGTTGCTGCACTGACGCTTTGTGTGGTCAGCTGCACTTTTTGTGTATATGGGCAAAAAGAGAAAAACCAGTCTCCCCAGTCCCTATGGGATGCTGTTATGTGGGATGATGTGTTGGATTAGGTGCTCCTTGTAGAAATGTGTGTTCTTTTTCAGTCTTGTGTTACCTTATCTCTCTACCAATGCAGTTTTTGCTTTCTTCTGGGTAGTTAATATGTGTATTTTACAGAGTTGGGTTGCAAAGTCATTCTTTGCCTATAGGTCCTTGCACCTAACCAAGGGGTACTTATAGCATCATGAGAGAGTCTTAAAATTGAGAACTAAGTTTATATAAAATGAATGATTCCCTAATATAATCAGTTTTCTTTAAGTTTAATTTCTTACATATGCTCTTAGAATTAGTAAAGAAAAACTGCTGTAGGCCTCACATGGCTTTTGATATTACTACATGATATTGTTCTTCAATCATCTAGATTTTTTTTGAAAGTTTAATGGAAATTGTACATCCCTGGTGTGGCATATAGTCTACCTAGAGTTTAGAGGATAAGGTAGGGAGCAGAAACACAGTTTTGTTTTTATGGTAAATAAAAACTCCAGATATTTTGTATATTGATTTTGTTTTTGGGGGAAGATAGCTTTTTTGGTTTTGTTTTGTTTTTGAAGAGTCATTCCTGCTGCTTCAACCTTTTTGAACAACTTTGTGGTTTTCAAAACTATAAAATTCATAGAAGGGTGAACTTAAGTTGTACTTATTCTTGGTTTTGGGGCTGCATGAATTATTTTCTGTGATACTTTCACTGACCATTCCAACTCATAGTAGTCTTTTTCTTTCTATTATATAATTGCCCTAATCATTTGACTTTATCTCAGGGTACAAAGCTACACACACACACACACACACACACACGTTTTATGTCTCCTCCATTAGAATCTAAACTTGGGAGTAGGAGTCATGCTTTTATAGCCTATGTAATTTCTGTGTGGTATCTTGGACCAAGGAGTTTAGGAACTTAACAATAGTGTAGTATACTACACTTATACTACTTATTCCATCTACTTATTCTGTAGATGGAAAACTCAAATAATTTGTTGTTTGATTTTATGTGTCTAATATTTACATGCATGCTTATATAGCATGAATATAATAAGCCTTGAGTTAGTTAGGGCTATAATTTATTTTGAAATTAACAAAAAGGCTTAGAATTGAGAAATTTTCAGGCCACAACCAGAACAACAACAACAAAAATAAAGCATTTCTATTGTCCTTCATAGTTTATAAAGCTCTTTTACATATATTATTTCATTATATCCTCAGAAATCCTGTGAGCTAGAGAGGTAATTTTAGTGTTGCCATTTTAGAAATAATGATACTAAGACCCAAAGAATCAACTTGCTGGTAATTGCTAGAGCTGGGACTGTAACCTAAGACTTTGAATTCTGAATGTTATATGTATCCTATTATATCATGCGGCTTCTAGATCATTTATCCATTTTTCTTGTCAGTGGACAGGATTTCCTTTCAGTAATTCCAGTAAGTGTTGACTGAATGCTCAGGTTGTACTACAGAACACATTTTTAGGTGCATTGGGGAAAATAAGACTCATACTGCATTTCGTTCTTATGGTACGTGGACATGCACCCACCTACAGAAATGCACACCTATTTATCATAGCAGTTATAGCATTGAATTGTAATTTGTCTCTTTACATGTCTGTCTCTCCAACCAGATTGTGTGCTTCTTGAGCATCCTTTGATTATTCTGTGAGCTCTTTTATATCCTCAGTGCCAAATGTAGACTGGCACATAGGTGCCCAGTCTGTTGAATCAATCAATGAATGAATACGTGAATATAGACATGAAAGACATTATGCCCTCTGGGAGCTTACAGTCTTTTTGGGGAGATAAAGCATGAAGTTTGTAGTAAAACAAAGATTTTTTAAAAAGAACAAATTGTTTTTTTGTTTTTTTTTTTTTTAAGAGAAACTTTGTTTATAGGGTTTTTTTTTTTTAACTAATATAAAACAGATTCCCAGCCTGTAGTTCATGTAATTGCTTCCCGGCGTCAGGATTGGTCAGAACATGAGATTGCAATGGAGACTAGCCCCACCATAATTTATCAGGATGTATCCAGTGAATCACAATCAGCTACTTCAACAATCAAAGCTCTGTTAGAACTCCAACAGACAACAGGTATGAATTCACATGCTCAGCTGAATGAAGCATGTTTTCTCTAGAGATGGGTTGTGCTAAAGTACTACTACTGTTATATTTTCTTTGTTACTATTTGAGCACATTTCCCCCCTCTGGACTTGTCTATAATCATTGGTTCAGTCTGTTTACTTGTCAGTTCATTAAGATGTTCACAGGAGTACTGAAGGATAGACAGACTGTAGTCTATCATTTCTATCAGAAGAAAGAAGAAAAAACAGCACAGTTCTTTTCTGCTCTCTCTCCAGCTTAAAGTGGACAATCCTGTTGCCTTTTGTCACCAGAAAGGAGTAGGTCTATCGATTTCTAAGCACAAAGATAAATGCAGTACATTTGCCAATTCTATTCAAGAATAGTAGAAGGCAAATTGGAGGGCCCCTGCCATCCTGCTTGATATTGGTGGAGCAGTTTTGTGGTCATAAAACATTAAGGGCCTTGCTAACATTCTAATTTGTTTTTTTATCTTCATACTTCTTTGTATAATTTTAACAACCTGAGCTTCCATGCAAAGCTGTTCTCATTTAGCAAGATCCAATCGGTATTTCCAGTTACCATATATCTTCTATAAACTCTAGGCAAAACTGTGTTAGTTATACTGACTTTTCTATTATAATAGATCAGATATTGTCAGAGTTCTTAGGGGACCTTAGTGATGATCTCGTCCATTCGTTTCATTATGAATAAACATACTGAGACCTAGAGAGGTTATCCAGTTGGCTAGTGGCAGAGTGAGATTCCATGTCTTTTGATTCCCAATTCAGTGTCCTCTCTACTTGTGGGGTGACTTTTGTATTCCTTTGGTTTTGTTTTACTTTCTTTAAATGATTATCTTGATTTTATCACATTTTATGCTTGGTGAGAATAATCTGAATGATTGCTTACTGGATTTAATTTCTTACTGTTTGTTGTAACATCCACTCTACACTACCCAAAGAATACTAGCATTTATTTTAAGTCTTTGATTTTTTTATTGGTGTTATTTTTGGCTTAGGCATTTCCTTAGCTTCTTGTCTTTAACATACTCAACTATTTCCGTTAATGCCTTATAGAGGGTGGAAACCAAATAATTTTGTAGAAAAAGTGATAATTTAGAAAGTTATTCTATCCATGGAAACCATTCTTGATTCCAGACCATTCCATAGACATTTTTGCAGGAACATATTTTCCTAACAATGAATATTTTTATTCTTCAAGAGCCATAAAAATGTAACATTTCTTGGGGAATTATCTTGAATTTTTAATAGATCAAATTAAACTGGTCACTGTGTTGTGCTCTTCCGGGCAGTTGTGTCCTGGAGCAAATAATGCTAAGTAGTGCTTACTCACCCTTTGTTTTCAGGTTGGTGAACTGAAGAGTACCAGGTACTGCCTTGACTAAGGGTAAAGGAAGTGTTCTAAAGGGCTGTATGTACAAGGGGAACAGGTCCAGTTGTTTGGCCTAGTGATAATAGGGGGCAGATTTTAGTCTGAACGCCTATGTGTTCTTGCTGTGCTACTGAGTATGCTTGCACAAGTTGTGCACTCTATAGCCATCCAGTAGTCTGCGCTTTTGTTTTCAACTTCCTATCTTCTTAGTCACTGCCCATGTGGCACCCCAGAGGTCTTGTTCATTTTTCCATGGACAACTCTGGTTTTAGTACTTGTTTATAATAAAGTTAATTTTTCCCCTGACTTTTTTATACAGTGAAGGAAAAATTGGAATCTAAACCAAGACAACCCACTATTGACCTAAGTCAAATGGCAGTGCCTATTCAGATGACCCAGGAAAAGAGACATTCTCCTGAAAGTCCATCAATTGCGGTGGTAGAGTCAGAACTAGTTGCTGAATACATCACTACTGGTAGGTGTCCTTTTAAAAAGTAGTATTAAGGTAGGAGTGCTACCTTTCTGGATTTCATGTGATGATTGGGGGAAAATATATTTTTTATATTTCTCGATCTCATCCAGTTTTCTCTGAGAGCAGATTCACATTGTCTTTGGGATTTACCCTGCCTTTAATGATTAGAGGGAGAAAATTGATAGATTTTACAAAGTTTGCAAGTAATATAAAACTGTAGTTGGCCTTAAAGAATATCTGTGAACATCAGGCAGCACCGGTAGCGAGAGGATAGAATATCTTTTATGGGGGAATAAATACTCATATACATTTGAATTTTTTAGTTTTGGGAAGGGGAGGTGGGTCAAGGGTGAAAGAAAGTATAAAATCCAACCCTTCTCCCCATTTTTAATGTAAAGAAAAAAATGTGGAAAATTTTAAATCCTTGTAAATAGTTAAGAGTTGTGATGGAAAACACATTAGGTATTTATGTGGTCTGGCAGCAAAAACACTGATGATGTTTTTGGATGGCATATGTAGAGAAGTGGAGCAGGAAGGATAATAAGTTCGTTCATATTCTGGTGAGACCACACCTGGAATACTGCTTTCTGTTTTGGGCCCTCTGTTACTTTGAGATTTGGAGGAGTTCAGAGAGTAGTAACATGAATAATTAGGGCTTAGGAGAGATGACTTATGAGGCAGTATATAAAGAACACCTGTCTTCTATTTTCTTAAGCATAAGAGAACAAAAAGTTGCAAATATTTGAAGGATGTAAATACCAAAGTGGAAAGGGAATTTTTTGGCATAATTTTGGGAGATATTGTTAAGACTAATGGATTAAAATTGCCAAAAGGGAAAATCCAATTAAAAATTATGTAAAGCTATCTCGCATCTTTCTTTAGAGATACTTAGCAAAAAGCAGAGGGCAGTATGTTGGGAAAATCAATAATAACCTCTGGGGATAGACTAGATTATCAAACGGTAAATAGATAAAAAGACCTATGATATCTTCCCTTACTTATCCTTTTCAGAACGCACTGATGAGGGGACAGAGGTTGCTTTTCCCCTTCTAGGTAAGTGGTGTGCATCCATTTGTAGTAAAAGTAACTGAAGATAAAAGATGATTGTTTTGGGGGCAAACCACTTAATGGATGCGCTCTACTCTGATCTGGTAGAGGAAAGGTAAGCTCTACTCAGTAAAAGGGAGAGAGACTTTCCTTTTGCAGAGTAGTGGGATTCTTTCTCAGAAATGAGCAGTCTGACATTGGAAAAATAAGAGTTGTTTAAAGAAATAAGTGACTGTTTTATGGTGTTTACATGGCCCAGTTAAAGGTCACTTCAGCTGTTTTCCAAATACCTACTCTGTGACCTCCCTTCTATAATCTTCTCCCATCATATCTTCAGCCTCACTGAGTGTTGTTTTTTTTTTTTTAACTTCACAGCCAACTTCCTGACCCTCTTGTATTATTCTGCAGTGGATGTTATTTTTCTTTAACTTACCTGCACTCTGGAGAATTACTATGAAGAGATTTTAGTATTTTGAATTTATAGTATCTTGAGGATTATTCTTAAATGGTTTCAGTTGATCATCTGTGAAATCTACTTCATTTCTTAATAAATGTAATAATTATGAATATTAGTGTGGGCAGTAAAAATGTTCCATATAATCTGATAATTTCATCAGAAATTATATATATTATTTTTCAAATGTCATTCATTTCTGATGATGCTTCTATCAGTAAAAAGCTTCATTGATTTGCTTGCTTAGTTTTAATATTATTAATATGATTTGTTTTTTCTCTTACTCAGTTGTACTATAAATGATTTAAGTATTTGTTATTTTAATACAAACCATGACTCCCTTTTTTCCAGTTTCGTTGAGCACATATGGAAGATTGTATTAACTCATATAATTTAAAATGTATATATAAAGCTTATTGTGAAATGCAGTAAGATACTATAGTGCATTTATAAAAGAGTGCTGGTGCTGCTGCCTGTAACCTCACACCACATGTAGGCATATATATAGCAACAATAGAAAAACTGCACTGTGGGACTTCCTTGGTGGTCCAGTGGCAGACACTCTGAGCTTCCAATGTAGGAGGCCTGAGTTTAATTCCTGGTCAGGGAACTAGATCTCACATGCTGCAACTAAAAAGATCCTGCATGCTACAACGAGGATCAAGGATCCTGCATGCAGTACTGGGACCCAGTGCAGCCAAATAAATAAATATTAGAAAAATGTTCAAAAAAAAAAAAAAAGAAAGAAAAATGGCATTTTTGAATATGGATAAAATGTGTTATAAAAATGAAGCTTATTTGTATTTCACTAGATAGTTTTAAAGTTCTATACTGACAGTGGCGCTTTTACATTGATTTTGTAGTGATCATCTTATCCTTGGGCATTTGACTATGACTTTTCTAAGTATGGAACCACTGCTACTTGAAATTGTAGATCAAGATATATGAGAATTAGAACCATGGATTATTGAGAGGTTTTGATATTCTCAAAATCCTTAGCTAATTTTACAGATTTGTTTTTATCTGTTTCTGATTCAAAAAGTTGGTTTCCAGTAACTACAGACATTTTTAAAGCTCTGTAGAATAAGAAGTGTTGAGTATTTATACTGTTTAAAAAGTTGAAATTGAGGCTGATTAAAAGGGATAGTTTGGCATCAACATAGATGTGTAGTTTAAATGTATAGTTTACTCCATGGGACCTTCCAGCAAGAAACTAAGAGGTGGAATTATTTCCTGAACTATACTCTTACTCATTTGTTTTGGATGAGCTGAATTTGAGAAGATGAAAGAACACTAACTTTTCTGTTATTTTGTTAACTTTATATTTTGGTACTTAATAATCTAAGGACCATTTTCAATTCATTACTTCATTTGGTCCTCTTCTAAGAAATAAAATTTTATCCCAATAAAAAACAAAAATAAACAAAATAAAACCTCTGAACTTTAGAGATTAATAACATAGAGTTTAAGTGTCCTCTTCAAATTCACATAGCTGATTGGTGGCAGAGTGGGACAGAATCCAGTTGTGACTGTTGATCCCGTTTTCTTTCTGTAGTATCACCTTGACCTATCATATCACCTTTAGGATATGAGAGAGTGTCTTTTGTATATAAAGGAGTGAATGCTTCTGGTTTTTGTATTACATTTAGAACTGGGATCAAGAGGTTAAAAACTTGCACTGTCTCACTATCCTTAAAAATATTAGTCTAGGATTTGATTGCAGAAATTGATTGTTGTTTTGTTACCGTAATGGGGTAAAGGTCACTGGAGAAAGAGTACAACTCACAGGAGGATATAGCTTTAAGGGATTTGTTCCTCCTTTGTGATAATAGTTTTCACAGTGCTTCCACATACATTTCTCATCTCATCCTTATAATAGCTCTGTTATTCCCATTTTACAGATGAGGACACAGAGTCTCAGAGAAGATAAGTGACTTTCTCAGAGTTACACAGCTCATAAATGGGCAGACTCTGGTCTTCTGCCTCCTAGTACCACACTTTCTCTCTGTGATGCAATCTCACAGACAGTTGTTTAAAATGACTACTGGTTACAGATGCTGTGGTGATTTCTGGAGAAATATCATCACCTCCTCTATTTTCAGTCAGCCACCGCTCCCAGCCCCAACAGCCCTCCCAGCCTCAGCGGACCCTCCTCCAGCATGTGGCTCAGTCACAGACTGCAACACAGACATCCGTGGTGGTGAAGTCCATCCCAGCTTCTTCCCCTGGAGCAATCACCCACATAATGCAGCAGGTTGTATCTCTGCTTTTTCCTTCTACCTTCTGTAGCCGCTTCCTTCCTGAAATAAGATTCAGTTTCATCTCCTATTATAAGAGGGGAAATAACTGAGTTAAAGAGTGTTAGTGTAGTTCTTGTCATCTGTGAGGGGTGAGTAAAGGAAATGAACTGAGAGTCTTAACACCAGAAAGTAATTAAGAAATAGTATTCTTGGATCTTCTGTGAACTCGTAACATTTCAAAAGGGCAAAGCTATCTAGATGAATCTATGATATCAGAATTGGTCACTGTTTCTATGTATTTTCTTGTTATGGAAGGGTTTATCACTGAGGCAAGATTTTCAAATGAAATAGAAGTTGGCTTCCTTAAGCTGTTTGATGCTGAGTTTTTCATTTGTTTTACTTTTTGCTTTCATAATGAATCCTTATGGGAACATTAAAAATAACTAGGTAAATATTATTTGACTTCTTTTATTGAATGTGACCAATTGAGGAAGAGACTCAACAGGAAGAAAAATGAATTAATATAAAACAGGAAATGTGGTACCAAGGGTAATGGGGAAAAGGTAAAAAATACATTGATATATTGATTTTGTGCCAGATACTGTGCTTTGAGCTTTAAATGCTTTAACTTATTTAATTCTTGCTATGAGCCTGCAAGGTGATTGTATCATCCCTCTTACAAATGAGGAAACTCATGCCCATAGAAATTAAATAACCTATTCTGGATGGCAGAACCAGGATTTAAATCTAAAGAATCCTGCCTCTATTATAAAGTGATATCATAAATATCAGATTTAAGCATGACTTATCATTAGCAGCCACATAAATTATCATTACTCAACTGGTAGCAGTTGACCATAATTACAGGCAAACTACTCGAAAGGCATGAAGAAATTGTTGAATTAAAAACCTGTATATGTAAGGTCATTATGAGATAGGGGAGAGTTTCGATTGAATCTCAAAGTTTTAAAGTTTAAGAAGATGTGTAGCATTTGACAAAGCAGTGGGAAGGATGGGATTGGGGTGGATCTTCTGTCACTGAGGGAAACCAGATGGCCAGAGATTTTGCTGGGTGTCAGCTCTCAGCCTGGAGTCTGGCCCTCATCTGGCTGTCCTGACTGACTTTTCTCAAGACACCCAGGGAGGTCGGACAGCTGGCTCTAACCATGTCACTCAAGATTGCTGCTGCCTCCCAACGCTGTTAGAACTGACATCAGGCCATCTCTGTTTCTCCTGACAGGAGTGCTCTTATTGCTGCCACAGTTTCCTTCCCTCCTGGGAGGGATCCGGGTGTGTGAAAGCCATTGCCTGGTGGGCGTGGAACCTGGGCGAGGAGGGCTGGGGCAGAGGGCAGATCACTCAGACCTTGGTAGGCCTGGCCACCCGTCTCCACCCTTAGCAAAGAGGCCCTCTGTGGAGACTGGGATGGGCATGGCCTTCAGACAATGCCTGCCTCCTGGACTGTGCTGAATGGGTGCACAGCACAAGTGGGCGTCTCTGAACCTTGGATTTTCTCTAGATACCTCACTTCTGGGTTGCTGCGTTCTTCCTTTGGACAGATTAACAGCTCTGGAGCTGTGTCCTGAGCCAGGGACCCTTTTCTTTTCCCATCTTGTGCTGTGCTTACAAAGCATCCTTATTTTTCTTACCTTTTAAGTTCTGGGCCCTCTGAGAGTTTTCTTACTGCAGTGCATTTGCCAGTTTTTGCAGTATTTAAGAGTTGAAATTTTAAGAGTCTCAATCTAAGGCTGCCTTTAGATTTAGAGACCTTGAGAGTTTTTTGGTCTTCTTAGGTTCTCCCTTCTGAAAATTTTGAATGATTCTCATAATCAGGTCTTTTCCAATTTGAGGAAAATGTAGCAATATAGGTGTTTTTCTTATTTCATTCTTACTTTGTGCCTTTTTTACTTAGGCATTAAGCAGTCACACTGCTTTTACCAAACACAGCGAGGAACTTGGAACTGAGGAGGGCGAGGTTGAAGAGATGGACACTTTAGACCCTCAGACAGGTCTGTTTTATCGATCTGCCCTGACTCAGTCACAGTCAGCTAAGCCGCAGAAACTTAGCCAGCCACAGCTGGAACAGACTCAGCTGCAAGTGAAAACTCTGCAGTGCTTCCAGACTAAACAGAAGCAGACCATCCACCTGCAGGCAGACCAGCTCCAGCACAAACTCCCGCAAATGCCCCAGCTTTCCATCAGGCATCAAAAACTCACCCCTCTCCAGCAAGAACAAGCACAGCCCAAGCCAGATGTACAGCACACACAGCATCCCATGGTGGCCAAAGACAGGCAGCTTCCTACCTTAATGGCACAGCCCCCACAGACTGTAGTACAGGTGCTTGCAGTGAAAACCACGCAGCAGCTCCCTAAACTGCAGCAGGCTCCGAACCAACCAAAAATCTACGTGCAACCCCAAACCCCCCAGAGCCAAATGCCGCTCCCAGCCTCTTCAGAGAAACAGCCGGCAAGCCAGGTAACGGAATATTGATAGCATGCAAAGTTAAACTTCTCTGTTCACGGAAAAAAATGAAAACATCACGACCCTATCGTGATTAGCGGTGCATTCTCCTGGCAAGAGGAAACTCAAAAGCCTCATTACGCTGGTATTACTTTACTCCATCAGAAGGTTGACATTAGGGAAGAAATGTACGCATTAATATAGGAAGAAAAAAAGCATAGCACTCAGAACTTGAATTTCCAGGCAGTTTTTAATGAAATAACTTCAGCATTGATCAATAATGCATAGATATACCTAAATTATTTTTATTTTTTAGGCATAAAGTATTTATCTCCATGCCTGTAAGCTCTTGTTTCTGTGGCAATAATGCTAATAAGTAAACTACAGTCTTTTAAGGAGCTTCATTGACCGTCTTCCTTTGTAGTTTACACCACCACCATTTGGTTAATAAATTTATCTTCTAGATTTCAGAGGAATTATCTGTGAATATTGAAAACAAAAAATTATATTAGGGAAAATTAGTGGCTTTGGAGTGATGTATGTGTATATGTGTGTGTTATAAATACATATATATAGAATATGTTTGTATAAACGTATTTTGAAGCAAAAGATTGAAAAAACCCTACTTTTATTTTAAAAAGCTGAAGATTATATGAAATTATTTGAGATGGGTTTAAGGTATACTGTGTGGGGATGTAAATCCCAAGGAAAACAAGGCTGCTGTGACTTTTTTTCCTTTACTGCTATGAACCTTGGCTGGCTGAACAAAGGTTCTTTTGACCCCTCCTCTTTCGCTAGTTTTCTTAAAGGTAACCAGATACTTTGCCATCAGCCCTCTTATTGAAACACCAAGCTTCAAAATATCTTCCTAGTATACAGCACAAATGTTTCTTTTGCCATTATTGTCTGGGGTGTTTGATAGGTTTTCTCAAAGATATGTAGCTGTAACACACACAACCCCAATTTGTTTTCAGGTGGAGCAGCCAATTATAACCCAAGGATCCTCTGTTACAAAGATAACTTTTGAGGGGCGCCAGCCTCCCACAGTTACAAAGATAACTGGTGGCAGTTCTGTGCCTAAGTTGACATCACCAGTTACAAGCATATCTCCCATTCAGGCCTCTGAGAAGACAGCAGTGTCAGACATTTTGAAAATGTCTTTGATGGAAGCTCAGATTGATACAAATGTAGAGCATTTGGTAGTGGATCCCCCAAAGAAGGCTCTTGCCACTAGTGTGCTCACTGGTGAAGCAGGATCATTACCCTCCACCCATGTGGTGGTGGCAGGGATGGCGAATTCCACTCCCCAGAAACAGAAATGTAGAGAGTCCTGTTCAAGTCCATCTGCTGTTGGCCCTCCCCTAACGACAAGGAAAATCGATGCACCAGGAGTGCCTGCGACAGGCCAGTTCATGCGTATTCAGAATGTAGGCCAAAAGAAAGCTGAAGAGAGCCCAGCAGAAATTATCATCCAGGTAAGAATCAGAAGGAACACAAGAAATCTTGGGTGTCTTGAGGGTTGTGGGTTTGGTGTGTTTTGGGATGTCACAGGAAGAGTCAAGCCAAAATAGCAGAGAGATTATCAAATTTGGTTTATTACCTATTACAAATATACAAGTTTATAATTATTTTCTGAAACAGAGTCCTTGATAGATATTATCACAACAGTACACCTTAGAGACAGTCAAGGGCCCTGAGCCCCAGTGTCCACTTGATTCATAGATGCAAGCCACACTTGCCAGTGTTGACTCAGCAGTCAACCTACAAGATCAGCAACTTTCCAGGTCAAATTTTGGGCTTCTCAGTCTTTGCCCAGAGTATAAGTAGTTTGTACTCTTGGGATATAACTGGATTGTACTCCTATTTCAAGTTAATTTTAGAGACCCTTGTAGAAACACAGTTCTTGATCTTGATCCAAATTTATGGTTTTCAGCACTATAAAACCTTAATTAACTGAAATGTCTAGAGAACCATGTTGTAAGAGAATGTTTCTTAGTAATTTAATTTTATAACTAACTTGGGATTAACCGTAAAGCTTTGTTTTTTATTTCAATCATTATATTATTGAAAAATCTTTTTATGGTTACTCTCCTGTCTTGGTAAGTACAGGCTAGTGAACATGACGGATTATTCATTGACAGTAGATTTTCCTATGCCTCACATTCCCTTCATTCTAAAACTCATCTGTTATCATATATAATCCAGACTGAAGAGTTACTGGGTCCAGACTAGCTTTTAGAAGTTGTGTTTTATTTCCCTCTCTCCTTGCAAGGTTTCAGGTTTTTTTCTTGACATTTGTCATTTTTTTGCTTGGAAGGTATCAGAGCAGCACATTTTAGTTAATTGAGAATTTGGATTTATTGAAATGTGGATAATCTAGTATTTACTATGGATAGTAGTATTTATTGTACTATATTGTGTGACTTAGACTATTCTGTAGTAAATTTTGCCTTTCCTGTGATCCCAAGCCATGAAAGAATGCAAATTGACCGATATTAACCCAGATGGGATTTATTTTAGTATAGGGGAAATGCTTAAGTGCAAATAGATCTGGCCATTGAATTATTCAAACATTTTGTTCCTGTCAAAACAGTGAACTAAATAACCGTTGACCAGATGGATTTGTTACATGTTTTTTCCCCCTGAAGAGGTAGCATTGCATGCTAAGTCGCTTCAGTCGTGTCTGACTCTTTGCGACGCTATGGACTGTACCAGTCTCCTCTGTCCATGGAATTCTCCAGGCAAGAATACTGGAGTGGGTTGCCATGCCCTTCTCCACTGAAGAGGTAGGGTTTGGTGGAAAAGGAGGTTTCGTGGCTTTGCTATTTATTCACTGTGTGACTTTGGGCAAGACTACTTAACCTCACTGTGCCTTAGTTTCCTCATCAGTAAAATGGGAATAAGGAATGCCTACTTTACGTGATTGACATAAGGAGTATATAAAATTGAAATGAAGCACTTAGCACAGTACCTGGCTTGTAGTGATTGCCCAATATATGATAGCTATTCCTATTTTTACTAAAATTTACTGTGGCCCCTGGGAGTTTAAGTTCTTTAAGTTCGTATACTTGCTAAATTGAAAATTATTTTGAATAGCTTATGTGGAAATTATTTTCTATACTTCATGAACAGGGGTTAAAATGTAATTTGCTTCATGTATCAAAGATGATAGCTAATGAGTAGGTTCTCTGCAAGAATACTGAGCTAATTTTTAGCGTTTACTATATGCTAGGTTGATGTGTCACTGTGTCAGAGGGAAGAGCAGCAGTAAGGACCAAGCTTTTGGAGTCAGAAATATCTAGATTTGAATCCCGTAATCCTTACCTACTTTGTGGCTTTGGGCAACAGTTAACCTCTGTTCCTGTGATGAAGGGGAAACAATAACAGCTCAAAGAGTTGTTTTGAGGATTGAGTAAATATCTGGTTAAATGTCCTATATAGAGTAATACTCAATAAGGATAGCTCCTGTTGTTATAATCATCACTAACAGATTGTTAGAACATTTATTTTCAGGTCTCAGTAGTTATGCTTAGCTTTGACCCAAAGTATTGATTTTTACTCATTCAGTAAAATACCACTGACTTGAGTGAAGGAAGTCTGCAGAAGTTCCTTGAAAAATGTTCTGTAAAAATTCAGCATGTTTAATGTTAAGTACCTTGTAGACAGATAATCCATATTTCTTTTATTCATTCATTCATTCCACATGGATTATTTGACCTCTGTGTTCCAGGCACTGTGCTAGGTGTAAGGATAGAGGAGTACACAAGATGAATGTATCTTCTATTTTGAAGGGGTCTATATGTATATGGAATTCATAGAATTTAGATCTGTAGGGATATTTAAAGCATATCTTTTCTAATGATCTTATTTTACACAAAATTAAACTAAAGCTTAAGAAGGGAAGTGACTTATTCAGAGGTCCACAGCAAGTCACAGCTAGAGCTCAACTAAAATTCTGACCCCACTAGAGACTTTTTCACAGCGATCAGCTGTATGGAACAAGGGCAGGAGGGTGAGGGGAGACAAAAAACTTTACCACTTTAGAATCAATGCCTGGGCATCTTACACTATTTTCTTGATAGTATTAAAACTAAATTTGCATCTCTCCTCAGTAGAAGGTTGTTTTGGTTAGGTATATTTTCCAAATGCTGATATTCAGCTTTGCTCCTGGGTTCTTTATGTCAAAGATACATTATTCATTGGGAAAGTTAAGAATCTGTTGGCAATGCAGGAGACCTGAGTTCAATCCCTGGGTTGGAAAGATCCCCTTGAGAAGGGAAAGGCTACCCACTCCAGTATTCTGGCACAGAGAATTCCATGGACTGTATAGTCTCTGGGGTCGCAAAGAGTCAGACACGACTGAGCGACTTTCAGTTTCAATGTGTGCCAGACTCTGTTCAAAGTTCTGGGTATCTAGCAATGAAAAAGATAGTCAGGATCTGTGCTCTGGTTCGTACTGTCTTGGATCTTACATTCTAAGGATGAGAAGAAAACAAAGAGATGATAAATCAATAAAGAAAATGTACAGAACATAATAGGGGTCAGGGGTGGGATCGACCCAGTACTCTGGTTTCCTTTCATAGAAGGAAGGCTTCTCAAAGCCTTTTACTTGAAGCATTTGAGCTAAGATGCAGATGATAAGAATGGAACCAGCCATGTAAAGATTTAGAGGAAGGATATTCCAGGAAGAGAGGAAGAACTAGTGCACACACCCCATGGTACAAGGGAGTTTGGCATAAGGCTGGAGACATGAACAATAGGAAACAATTATAGAATTTTAAGTAGGGGTATGATATGAACTGATATACCTTTTAAGAAGGTATATAATAAAGTTGAGAAAAAAAAGAATCTGGCAAGGGAGTATGTGGTTATCTTTTGGTACTTTCATTGTTTAAAAGACTGTTTGTCTTCTCTAGCCTCATCTTCAATAAAGATTGTTACTATGTGACCCAAACAAATAAGTTCACCTTTGAACTACCAGAGGGCTTAAAAATATTGTGGTATCAGTGGATTAATCATTCATCTTGCAGAAGCAAAATCTGATGCATTTACATTTAAAATTTGCTTAATGACCAAATAAAAATATCCTCAGAGTCTGTCTCTTGAATTAGGCATGGACTTCAGCCTCCTTTGTTAGAAGAGGCACCATCAAGGAGTGGAGAGATCACTTTGCGTTGTAGAGGACTTGGATTTGAATCCTGGCATCCTAGCATTAACCCTGACCAACTGTGTGACCTTGATTAAGTCACTTACTGTCTTAGTTTCCTCATTTGTAAAATGGGAATAATATTAAGCATCTAGCATAGTGCCTGGCATCTAGTGGTTGTCCAGTTAATGTCAGTGTCCTTATTTCCTTCCTTGTTATTGTTGAGGACATCCTTCTGTTACCTTTTTTTTAACCATGAAGCTTCTCTCCTCTGTCTTCTCTTCCAGGCCATTCCCCAGTATGCTATTCCTTGCCACTCCAGCTCCAACGTGGTCGTAGAGCCGAGCGGGCTCCTTGAACTGAACAATTTCACCAGTCAGCAGTTGGATGATGATGAGACGGCCATGGAGCAGGACATAGACAGTAGCACAGAGGATGGAACTGAACCCAGCCCCTCTCAGAGTTCTGCTGAGCGATCCTAGTGTTTTGGACACAGGAGTGCACTTTAAAACCTACTTGGTTACCAAGTGTCCAGGGAAGCCCTTGTATTTTGATGTCTAAAGAGAGCACTTTGCCCATGCTTAGACTGTGGACCCTGAAACAGCAGTGTTTCAACAAGAATTGCTGCAGGAGTAGCATTTTAAAACAAGATAAAACTCACAGGGGAATGTACTTTTTTTTAGAAAAAGAAAAAAGATGCACATCTACAGTGACATAAGACCTGATATTCTTTCTCTGTTGGACCACGGCTAATGGAAAAGTTTGTCTTGCAGTGGAAAGAGACTTTTCCTGTGAATGTTCTTCAACTGGTTTCTACTGAGCAAACACCATCAAAAAAGGAGAATGTGAATAGATTGTATTTTGAAACAGTGTGTCAGGAATAGTTTTGTTTTGTTTTGTTTTTTTTAATCTTGTATGTTTTTGCAAATCCCTGCAAGTGCTGAATTGGTTAACATTTTACATCTCCACAGTTCGTATTTTATAAAATAACTAGTTATTTGATACTGGCATTAAAGAATCCTTGTTAGATGGTGGAAATCAGGTCCCTAACCAGTGGGAAGTGCTTTTTTGGGTGATTTGTACATTCTCACCAGTTGTATGCTAATTTATTGTGTTGTTGTTCCTTTGTGCTCTAGGCAGCACACTTGCTTTCTATTTATTTAAATGTAAACATTTCAAAGCAGGCCATATTCCTTCTGACAAATTTCCTGTAAGCCAGGATTGTCTACCCTTTCCACCTCCCACCCCCTCCCCCTTTCTCCTTTAAGAAAACTTATGAGAAAATGTTTCATTGTGAAACAGAGGAATAGAAATATTTTCTAGTCCAAAGGAAATGTTCAGTTATGTTCAGGAAAACAAATTATTCATATGATGCTATCTTAACACTGAAATTGCACATTCATGTTGGACTGAGACTTTGAAAATAACTTTTACATACCTTTGTTTAACCCCCTTTGAAATGTATAAAAAGTTCATTTACAGTTCTAAATGTAATGTTTTTAAGCATTCTACCTTTTTAGGACATGATTTGTTTAAGCAATATGTTTGGGTCTTGTGATCACTGTCTGTCACAAGTAGAGTGAAGGGTAAGAGGGTGGGAACGGGTAAGAGTCAGTTTTGACAAGTTGTGGCAAAGGAAACTATACTTTTCATTTTTTTAAAAATGTAAATAGAAAAGTTTTTAACGGTTTTATATAGATTTCACTATAAATAAGCATTTTAAGACTGACAAATGTTGAACTGTATATACATATATCAGCATAACTGCCCAATTTTTTGGTGCTGAAGTACTGTAAAGTAGAATTCATCAATGGTCTCCTAATTTTTACATCTATATCTGGGGAAAAAAAAAAAAAAACTGTGATCCTATAGTTAATAAATTCCCACTAGAGTGACACTGAAGATTTAAACACAGGCATTCACAGATGCACTGATTTCTTGTAGTTGTCCTTATTTCTGCTACATGATAATGACTTATACCCATAGATGGAGCTGTTGGGTATTATTTTATTGTACAAATTCCTGTTTAAAAGACTTGTGACTGTTTCTAGTTAAGTAATTTTTTTAACCTTTTGGGTCATAGACTTCTTTGAAAATCTGATGACACTTTGAACTCTCACCAAAAAGTGAAAACTCTCACATGCCAATATACATGTTAGGTTTTGCAGTTTTTAGGGGTTCATGGGCCTCTAAGCCTATCTATGTGTTCCAGGTTAAGCCCTCTGTTAACGGTCAGTCCATTACTTACAGATGTAAGTTTTTATAAAATAAAATATCTTTTAAATATTCATGGATCAGGTAACAGCAAACTTGAATAAAGTCATTATGTTCTACTTCTGCATATTCCGGTACCATAGCATACCTGTGTCCCTTTGAGAATTTAGCCTTAATATGTTTCAGCAACTAAAATGGCGGATGAAATTTCCATAGTTTACATTTTAAAAAATTAGTATATATTTTAACAAATTATCAAATGAGGGATTTAATTTTTTTTTCTTTTAAAAACTGTTAATCTGAAGGACAGCATGAATTTCAATTTATTTGATAAATATTAATTAAGCATCTTCTGTGTGCCAGATGCTAGGCTAAGCACCAGGTATGTACCATAGTGAATAAACAGAAAATCCTTCCCTTATGGAGTTGACAAGCAGGGTTACTGGCTGATGAAATGGATATGAAGGCTAAAGGAAAGAAGAAACAAGAGTGGCTCTTAGGTTTCTTAATTTAGTGGGTGGATGGTAATGCCATTCATGGATCTCTAGGCATCCTTTAACTGAAGATCTTAGCATTAGCTCTTTTACTATTTCATATGTTTAAGTTCATAAATGTAAGTTTACGTCATCCATGTGAAAGATATTCCAAGATTACAGTGCAAATGCTACGAAATGAATAAAACCCTAACAACTGTTGTAAGCAGTGATAAGAAAAATCTGTTTGGCTTAAAGGAAACTTTGATAAATGCTTCGTACTAGCAGTTGCAGTTTATGGTGAAATTACAGAACTTTAAAAAAATGAGCAGTTTTACTGAGATTACTTCACGTCATACCATTCACCCATTTAAAGTATCACAGTCAGTGGTTTTTTAGTATATTTAGAATAGGGCAGTCATCACTACGGTCAATTTTAGAGCATTTGTATAACCCCCCAAAGAAACCCTGTATGCCTGAAACCACCACCACCCTGGCCCTAGGTATCCTCTGATCATTTCTGTCTCTATGGATTTATCTGTTCTGGACATTTCATATAAATGGAATCATGTAATATGTGGTCTTTTATGACTGTCCTCTTTCACTTAATGTAGTGTTTTCAAGGTTCATTCATGTTGCAGCATGTATCAGTGCTCCATTCCTTTGTGTGGCTCAGTAATAGTCCACTGTGTGGATAGACCACATTTTGTCCATCCATCAGTTGATGGGCATTTGTGTTGTTTCTACTTTGAGGCTCTTATGAATGATGCTATTATGAACATTTGTGTACAAGTTTTACGTAAGTTTTCAGTTCTCTTGGGTAAATATCTAGGAGTGCAATGTCTGGGTCATGTGGTAAGTATTTTTAACAGTTTGAAGAACTGCCAAACTCTTTTCTACAGTAACTGCACCTTTTATATTCTGGCCAGCAGTGTCGGAGATCTCCAATTTCTCTGTGTCTTGGCCAACACTGGCTGTAATTTTAATTGTAGTTATGCTAACATATGAAGGGTCCTGATACATATTTCCTTGATGGCTAATGATGAGCATTTTTTCATGTGTTTATTGGCCATTCATACATCTGTGGAGAAATGTTCTTTGCCTATTTCTTAATTAAATCATTTTCTTTTTTATTATTTTAATTGAGAACTTTTGAAGTACAGAAATATTACTGCTCTTAAAAGTAAGTTGTTTTCTGGAAATTAATTCATCACCCTTAAAATCTTAATCAGGTTCTTGTTCTTCATCTCTAATGTAGCAAATTACTTAACATCCTTAAAAATGTATAGAGCTTTATAGTTGAAAATGCTTTTAAATACATTTCAATACACTGCTGTGATAGGAGACTTCAGTAGGCACCTGGGATGGTGCAAAGGAAATAGTGGTTAGGTTTTGAGTTCCAGGCTCCTCTGTTTATTCGTCATATGAACTTGAGGAAGTCACATTTTCCATAATTCTGATCCCGTAGAATTATTGTGAAGATTAAATGAAATTGTTTATGTGAAAATGCCAGGCACAGTTGTGCTCTATTTTGTAAGTCTAAGTTTGGTGATCTATTTTTTAAGTATTTGTACCACTACCACTTAAAAAACTGAGGGCTCAGAGAGGTGATGTACCAAACCTCACAGGTTAAATGCTAGCAGGCATCAGGCTGAGCCATGAGTTGCTACTTTCCATAGAAGAGTATATTTGTGCCACCAGACACAGGACTGATCTTTGGAAGGTCAGAGGAACTTGGCGTTGGTCTTTAAGATGATCATTATGCCAGCCTAACATGCCTTCACTCAGAGGTGCTCAACTCAGTTTAATTATGTGTCACAAACTCCTGATAAGAGGAAGTAGAGTGAAAAAGCACCATATGGGCAAGGCCTTTCCAAGAAAGGACAGTGAAAAACAGTCTTTTGCCTCTGCTTGCAGGTTTATAAGCCTTTATGTAAGTGAGGTTTGATGACCTGTATGTGTGTGTGTGTGTGTGTATATATATATATATATATATATATATATATATATGAAACACTGTACATTTGTACTCGTGAGAAGGCCCACTCTTGCTTTTTTCTCTTCCTTATTTACATATACAGTGTACCTGTACACTTTTATTTTAAAAAAAAAAGCAAGCCTGAGTTTGATTCCTGACAAGCCATGTGAGTTTGGACAAGCTCTAAGGGGCTTAAAACAGCAGAAGATGGAATGAATTATAATTCCTACTTAAAAAAAAACTGATAGGTGAACAAAATTCCTCCAAAGTGGTTCTTTCTGACTTTTTCTTTCTCTTCCAAAAAATATCAATAGTTACTGTATACTTCCTTTGCATAGACATCAGGGACACAGTTGTCAGCTGGAGGAGAAGCCCTTGTCCTCATGGAGCTTAAGCATAGCAAAGGAGATAATGTTCATCAAAGATCACACCTAGATCTATTCAGTGTTAAATGCTGTGACAGAAAGTGCCATGATAGCATATAAATGGGGAGGTTGGGGAGTTTTCCTTCAGGAAAGATTGTTTAACCTGTAATCTGAAGGAAGAGGACTGAGCTAGGCAAAGAGGAGGGCAGCAGCTGTCCAGTAGATGGACAGCAGATACAAAAACCTCGTGGTGGGAGGGACTTCTAGGCCAGTGTGGCAGCAGTTTGGAGAGCAAGGGCAGTCAGTGAGTACAGTAGGAGTGGAAAGTAGAGACCAAACTATATGGATCTTACAGCTTGTTATAAAAGTTTGAATATTTTTTATAAGAACAATGAGAAGTCATTAAAAAGTTTTAAGCCATTAGAGCCAGTAAAATGAATTAATACTTTTACAAAATATTTGGAGTTACGTTGGTTCATTGGAACAGAAAAACATTTAACATTTCTTTTTTGATGCCAGTCTCATCTCTTTATGTCCTTTTTCTCTAACATCTACAATGGTTCCCCAGTACTGTGGAATCTGGTATTCAAGGTTTTTAGCCATAGCTTCAGCTTAGGTTTCTAGATTCATAATTCATTTCGCTACCCTGGTCTGTTGCCTATGTACCCCACCACACACACAGTTTATGCTGTGTTAGAAAGTCTCACTCATTCCTCAAAGCCCAGCTTGAATTTCACCTCCTTCACTAAGACTGCCCAGATCTCTTCAAGGAGAAGTCATCCCACCCCACTGCTAGGTTCCTCTAGCATTTTGGGAGAAACGTGTGTTTACTAATCATTTATCATTAGTTACCTACTGTGAACCGTTTGTATTGCATGTGAATCTCCCTTACAGACATCTTTTGGGGAGGGGGTCAGTTCAGTTCAGCTCAGTCATTTCCGACTCTTTGTGACCCCATGGGCTTCAGCACGCCAGGCTTCCCTGTCCATCACCAACTCCTAGAGCATGCTCAAACTTAAAGTGTTGCCAATTTCGTTGATCTCTTCCAATAAATGACTTGACTTCATTGATTCTATTGTTTTTCTATTCTCTGTTTATCTCCATTCTGTTCTTTATTATTTGCTTTCTTTTGCTAGCTCTGGTGTTAGCTTTTCTTCTAGTTCCCCAAGATGTAAAGTTAGGTTATTGATTTTGAGACCTTCATTTTTAATGTAGGCATTTACAGCTATAAATTTACCAGATGCATTACTTTTGCTATATTCCATGCATTTTAGTATGTTGGGATTTTTTTTTTTCCCCATTCATTTCAGGCATTTTCTAGTTTCTCTTGTGATTTCTTCAACTATTGGTTATTTTAAAATGTGGTTTAATTTCCACATATTTGTGAATTTTCAGTTTTACTTATTTTTAAAATTATTTACCTTTGGCTGCACTGGATCTTTGTTGCTTCGCACAGACTTTCTCTAGATGCAAGGAGTGGGGGCTACTCTAGTAGTGATATGTGATTTTCTCATTGTGGCTTCTCTTGTGGAGCACAGGCTCTAGGGCACACAGGCTCAGTAGTTGTGACTATTCGGCTCTATAGCACAGGCTCAGTAGTTGTGGTACACGGGCTTAGTTGCCCATGACATGTGTAATCTTCCCAGACAAGGGATCAAACCCATGTCCCCTGTATTGGCAGACAAATTCTTAACCACTAGACCACCAAGGAAGTCCCGGTTATTTTTTTTCTTCATTCTACCATAGATATTCTATCCCTGATTGATGAAAGGGGTGAACTGAAGTCTCCACAAGTCTCTAGTATAGTGGAACGGTTTCTCCCTTCGGTTTTTATTAATATTTGCTTCATATATTCTGGAGCTCTGTTTGGTGCATATATCCTTAACAATTGTTTTGCATGGACGGAGGTGCCTGATAGGCTACAGTCCATGGGGTCACGAAGAGTCGGACACGATTGAGCAACTTCACTTTCACTTTTCACTTTCATGCATTAGAGAAGGACATGGCAACCCATTCCAGTATTCTTGCCTGGAGAATCCCAGGGACGGAAGAGCCTGGTGGGCTGCCATTTATGGGGTCACACAGAGTTGGACACGACTGATGGGACTTAGCAGCAGCAGCAGCTTGATGAATCAACCCCTTTATCATTGTATATTGTGCCTCTTTGTCTCTTTAACAGTTTTTACTTAAAATCTATTTTTTCTGATAGTAGTATAGTCACCTTAGCTCTCTCTTGGCTACCATTTCCATGGAATATATATTTCTATCCTTTCACTTACATTCTATTTTACCTTTAGATCTAAAGTGAGTCTCTTGTGGATAGCAGATTGGATATTTTAAAATGTAATCTGCCAGTCTTCTTGAAAGGAGAGTTAAATCCATTTACATTCATGTAATTATTAAGAAGGAAGGATTTACTTCTGCCATTTGCTATTTATAGTTTTCCAAATGTCTTATATCCTTTTATCCTCCATTTCCTCCATTACAGTCTTCATTTGTGTTGATTATTTGTAGTGAAATGTTTTGATTCCTTTCTCAATTCTTTTGTGTATATTTTTTAGATATTTAGATATTTCCCTTGTGGTTACCATGAGAATTACATGGAGTATCTTAAAATTACAGCAGTCTAATCTGAATTGATAATTTTGATAGCATACAAAACTCTGCCCTTATATTCATTTGCCTGTGTAGTTATTGGGTATCTTTATTTCTTCATGTCTTCAAGTTACTATCCAGTGGCCTTTTGTTTTAACCTGAAGGATTTTAGCATTTCTTTTAGGGAAGATCTATTGGTAATTAAGACATTTCCTCATTTGGAAATGTCTTAATTTCTCCCTTATTTTTGAAAGTTTTGCCAGATATTGAATTCTTGATTTTTTTTTTTTTCTTTTAGCACTTTTAAATATGTCATCCCACTTCCTTCTAGACTCCGTGGCTTCTGGTGAGATTGGCTGTTGATCTTATTGTAGAGCCCTTGTACATGATAAGTTGCTGCCCTCTTGCTTCTTTCTAGAATTGTTTCTTTGTCTTTTGAGAGTTTGATTATGATGTGTCTTAATGTGGGTCTGTAAGTTTATTCTACTTGAAGTTCCCTGAACTTGGTATGTAGATTCATGTCTTCATCATCAAACTTGGGAAATTTTCAGTTATTTTCTATTCAAATATTTGCTCCGCCGTTTCCTCTCTTTCTTCTTCTGGGACTTCCATAGCACATATATTGATCTGTTTGCTGGTGTTCCATACGTCTTTTAGACTCTATTCATTTTTCTTCGTTCTTTTCTCTTTCTGCTCCTCAGACTGGATAATATCAGTTGTTTTATCTTCAAATTCACGGATTCCATCTTCTGCATTTTCAAATTTGCTGTTGAGCCCTTCCAGTGAAGTTTTTTAAGAACTTACCAACATATCCCCCATTTTCCCAGCACCTGGCAACCACTATCCTACTCTCTGCTTTTATGAGTTCTACTTTTTTAGATTCTACATATATGTGAGATCATGCAATAGTTGTCTTTCTGTGCCTTGCTTATTTCATTTAACATCTTCCAGATTCATACATGTTGTTGAAAATGAGTTTTACTCTTTTTAAAAGCTGAATAATATTCCATTGTATATGTATACAAGAGAGTTCCAGAAAAACATCTATTTCCGCTTTATTGATTATGCCGAAGCCTTTGACTGTGTGGATCACAATAAACTGTGGAAAATTCTGAAAGAGATGAGAATACCAGACCACCTGACCTGCCTCTTGAGAAACATGTATGCAGATCAGGAAACAATAGTTAAAACTGGACATGGAACAACAGACTGGTTCCAAATAGGGAAAGGAGTACGTCAAGACTGTATATTGTCACCCTGCTTATTTAGCTTATATGCAGAGTACATCATGAGAAACACTGGGCTGGAGGAAGCACAAGCTGGAATCAAGATTGCCGGGAGAAATATCAATAACCTCAGATATGCAGATGATACCACCCTTATGGCAGAAAGTGAAGAAGAACTAAAGAGCCTCTTGATGAAAGAGGAGAGTGAAAAAGTTGGCTTAAAGCTCAACATTCAGAAAACGAAGATCATGGCATCCGGTCCCATCACTTCATGGCAAATAGATGGGGAAACAGTGGGAACAGTGTCAGACTTTATTTTGGGGTGCTCCAAAATCACTGCAGATGGTGATTGCAGCCATGAAATTAAAAGACGCTTACTCCTTGGAAGGAAAGTTATGACCAACCTAGGTAGCATATTAAAAAGCAGAGACATTACTTTGTCAGCAAAGGTCCATCTAGTCAAGGCTATGGTTTTTCCAGTGGTCATGTATGGATGTGAGAGTTGGACTATAAAGAAAGTTGAGCACCGAAGAATTGATGCTTTTGAACTGTGGTGTTGGAGAAGACTCTTGAGAGTCCCTTGGACTGCAAGGAGATCCAATTAGTCCATCCTAAAGGAGATCAGTCCTGGGTGTTCATTGGAAGTCCTTGGTGTTCACTGATGTTGAAGCTGAAACTCCAATACTTTGGCCACCTGATGCGAAGAGCTGACTCATTTGAAAAGACCCTGATGCTGGGAAAGATTGAGGTCAGGAGGAGAAGGGGACGGCAGAGGATGAGATGGCTGGATGGCATCACTGACTCAATGGACATGAGTTTGGGTAGACTCCAGAAGTTGGTGATGGACAGGGAGGCCTGGTATGCTGCGATTCATGGGGTCGCAAAGAGTCAGACATGACTGAGCAACTAAACTGGACTGTATATGTATACAACACACACACACTTTCTTTATCCATTTGTTAATGAACAAATGTCTTGGCTGTTGAGAATAGTGCTGCAGTGAACATGGAGTACAAATATCTTTTAGAGATACTCTTTTTATTTCCTTTGGATATATACCCAGTAATGGAATTGCTGCACCATATGATAGTTTTAATTTTTTAGGAACCTTTATACCTTTTCCATGATGTTTTCATTTTAATAATTATTTCATCTCCAGAATTTTTGTTTGGTTCCTTTTTATAATTTATTGATATTCTCCTTTGTTTAGACATCACTTTCCTTTATTTCTTTGTCCATGTTATTCTTTAGCTCTTTGAGCATATTTAAGACAGTTATTTTAAAGGCTTTGTGCAGTAAGTCCAATGTCTGAATTTTCTGGGTGAATTTCAGTTAATTGATTTTGTACTGCTGAATGGATTGTACTTTACTCTTTATTTATATACTTTGATTTTTTTTTGTTGAAAAGTGAACCTCTGAATATTAAGATATGGCAACTCTATAGACATCAGATTTTCACTTTCCCCTGGGATTTGAAGGATTTTTGTTTGTTTGGTTTGGCATTTTTTGTTTTTTACTTTGATTGTTAAAGGCTATAGTGGGTCACTTGTCTCGTGACTTCTCCTAACTTCTTTTTCCCCCGCAAGAAACTGTTTTCTTTTTCATGTGTGGTCACTGAAGTCTCTATTCCTCAGCATGTATTCAACTAGTGTTTTGACAGAAATTTCCTTGAACCCTAGGAGCTAAGCAAATATACACACACATACACACCTCCTTATGTTTGTAGGCTGACTTTGTGCTGTGGCCCTTCAACACTTAACCAGACTCCACTGAACTTAGAGACCATGCTAATGTGAAGCTTGAGGTCTCAGTCCTTTTCTTAAGTATGTGCATGGCTTTCTAAATTTCTCCTAATATACAGGGGCTTTTGAATGCCCTAATTTCAAAAAAACAAAAACAAATGACTCCCTTGTCTTTCTCTGCAGTCCTTAGGTGATTTATCGATGGTTGATGTCTCAACCAGATCTTGTTCTTCAGGTGTGTGTAGGTTGTCTTTCAGCCACACCATGTTTTCAAGCAATGTCTGCTGCCTTTTCAGCCTGAGTGAGTGTTTATTTAAGTGAGACAGCAATGAGTGCCTTGCTTTGGTCCTTCAAATAACCCTGAGGCAGCTTAGAACAGATGTACACGATAATTTGCAAATATGGTTTGCTGTCCTCCTCCCAGAAGCAGGGACCAGGCCCCTACACTGGTAACCTGACGTCTTTAAGCCAAGTCAGGGAGAGAGTGGGATGAAGGCTAGTAAAATGCCATAAGGCTTTCCTTTTTTTTTTTTTCCCAATCTCATTTTTTAAAATTCTGGTAAAATATACAGAACAAAATTTACCATTTTAAGTACACAATTCATTGGCATTATGTACATTCAGATTATTGGACAACCACTACCACTATCTGTCTGGAGAACTTTCCTCATCCCCAACTGAAATTCGTTACCTATTATGTAATAACTCCTATTTTTGTGCCCCACGCCCAGCCCCTTACTAACCATCCTATACTTTTCAAGTTGCCATTTGCTTGATTGATCATTTGGTTATTGCTGTAAACTTTTGACTATATTCCAGAGTCTGACAAATTAGTTCTGACAGTTTCTGCTTATTTTTCAGTGTTTCTGTGGGAGCTTGGAGTTGACTATCATTTATCTGCCATCACCATCAAGATTTTGTCCTGAGCAGTTAGGAAGAGTAGAACAGCCGTTAACTGAAGTAGGAAAGACTTTGGGAAGATCAAATTTTGAAAGAGGGTATCAAGGGTTCGGTTTAGCATAAATTAAAATCAAGATACCTGTAAATAGGTAGGGAGAAAAAAAAAGAGGTACAAGGGTTGATCCCTGGGCAGTCCAGCCCATAGGGGTCAGGAAGATGAGGCAGAATCAGAAAAGTAGACAGAAGAAATGACCAGAAGGATGGGAGGTGAAGCTGGAGACTGAGGTGGTAGTATCTGGGAAACAGCTAAAGAAAGCTGCTAAATCAAAATGAGAACTCAGAGCTAGTCATGTGAAGTCAGTGGTGACTTTGGGATGAGCAATTGTGGTGGAGTTAGGGACAAAAGCTAGAGAAGAATGTGAGGAGGAAACTGAAAACAGAATAAAGATAATGAGTTGCAAAGATAGTAAGTTGCTATAAAGAGGAGCAATTGCTAGAAAGGCAAGTGAAGTCAAGAGGTTTGTTGTTTTTTGTTTTGTAACTTAAAATGGGATTCCTGATGGGATTGATCCAATGGACAGAAGAAAGTTTATAATGCAGGAGAGGAGAATTGCTCATGTACTGTTCTTGACTAGTGGGAAGAGAAGGGATTTGTGGAGGTGTTGGGTTCATCCATTACAACATAAGAGAAGTAAATTCAGGAACAGGAGGGTAGGTGGGGAGATAACATTTGCATCAATTTTCTGCTGCGTCTCAAATCCATATCTATAATATTATCTCTTCCAGAGCCAAAACCCACTGCCTTGACGCATCCCCAACTGGATTTCCTAGAAGTACTTCAGCCTTAGGCTGTCCCAAACCAGAATAGATCAATTCCTTTTCTTCTAATTTATGGTTTCATTCATTAGCAACCCCAGAGCTGGTGCTGGAAGGAGGGTAGACATCTTCCATGGGCAAGAAAGTAGGAGAATGGAATAGGCAGATAACTCAAAGATGGTGGGAAATTGGGATGTGGGGTGACTAGGGAGCAGTGAGCTCAGAGCAGGCCCCTGGAAGCTATTACGCACCCAGAGGTCAACAATGCAATCTGTCAGGGTCTCATGGAGTTATCCATGGTTTTTAAAATGATCTAAAGGGCTATTTATCTTCAGTTTTTCTCCGTAGCATTAGATTGTTAGCCAGCTGGAAAAACCTGACAAGCACTTTTGCCTCCTGGGCCTTGTATTCATTCCTTCCTACTACACTGTACTTACCCCTGATTATTGACCAAAACGCCTTCTCACCCTCCATCCCGAAGGTCACTTTCAGAGACTTTTCCCAAATTCTTCCCCCATTACTGTTGAATCTGTCTCCTTTATAGCTCTTCTGAATTTTCATTATGGCTTCCAATTTTTGCTCCGTGAAAGTTTTGCTCTAAGAATTGAATTCCTCTTCATGTCCCTAGAATAGGATCTGGCATGGATGAGGCATCAACAAATTTGTTGATTGTGTAAAAAAAAAAAAAAATCAGACCATTCTGGTCCTGGGGTTTGCTCACAGGTGCACAAATGCTTATTAACATTAAAATGCACAAGCACATCCCAGCAATAACATCCTTATTGCAGGCTGTTTTTGGATGAGGATGTTATTGTTGTGAGATATTTGCGTATCGGCCTCTCTGGACTCCCCGAGTGCAGTGCCCTCCTCTGCTGTCACTTCAAAGTGCAGGAAAACCATGGGTGGTGATTTTAGAATCGTATTCAGAACCCTCAGGGAATGAGTCATTTCATACTGACGACTTTTCCGGATTGCCACAGTTCAAATAAATTAAGCAACAGGACATTGTTGTTGTTGTTGTAGTTATTGTTGTTAATTTTAACCTCTTTAGAAGGTAAATTTCAGAAATATATTACCATACCATCCTGAACATGATCCTACCATCTCTTGTTTCTTCACAGTCTTCATTATGAACAGAATTATAATGATTTTCCAGCTCAGTGATGAGTACACAGCCTTGCTAAAGGAGTGAGAAGAGGCATAAGTCAGGCTCAGTCTCTCCCTGGAGCAGATCCAGACTAGAACCCCAAATCTAACCTGGAGGCAACCGAACTGCCCCAGGAGTCAGAGGGGTAGGTGGCGGTGGGGGAAGGGGAGGGCAGAGGCAGTCTCTGACCTGAGCACAGGACCAGTGACTCTCCTGCTTCTTTGTGGATTTGAACTCGGTGAGGATTTGTTAAAATGCAGTTTCTGAGTCAGTAGATTTGGACTCAGTTCTGGGCTGGCATCTGAGTTCTGCATTTGAAACAAGCTCTCGGGTGATGCCAGGGCTGCTGGACCACAGACCACACTGTCAATATCAAGACTTTTGTTGACCTACTGGAGGTTTGCTTATAACCGTGTGTGGGTTTTCTTGGGAAGCTTATCTTCAGTGAGTCTTTCTCTGGGGCGTCTTACAAGTACCTGATGGCCTCTGGCAGTGTGCACATAGTACTCTAAGTTTGCAGAGTGCTCTCATGTGCCCTGTTTCCCTTCATTCTCACAATAGTCCTGGGAGGTAAGTTAGCACCATTTTCCCAACTGGGAAACCAGTTCCTGACATCTCCACGTTTCTTGCTCTTCTTGTGGTTTCTTGCTGCCCGCACCACATCTGCACCGTGTACCTTCCACAGCCCTGTGGGCTCAGCACGGTGGGGATGCACTGGGGAAGATGGTTGTGTGTGCACGCACGTGTGTGCCTGTATTAAAATCAAAGGCTTATCAACAGCTGGAGTGCACAGGCCCATTCAATCTCACTTAGGACACCCCGACTGAGAGTGATGTTTTCTCTCCTCTCAAATCTCCCCCTCAGACGATGACCTCACCTTGTATTGTATAGACTAAACGCTGAACTCAGAAGTGGCAGTGACCCTCCGCAGTGTATACTGAGATGCTGTTGGCACCCCATGCGTTGCTCCTTTAAAGCCTTTCCATTTCAAGGCCGGCTGGCCAGACTCCTTCTGCCGACATCAGCCTCTCCGCTCACCTAAGGGCTTTCTCTGGCACGGGGACCTGCCTCTGCCCCATGCAGGTGCCAAAATGCTGGGAAATTTACGGCCCTCCAGTTAACCAGGGACTGATGGGAGTGGATATGAAAAAATAACCCAGCTCTCTCACTTCTTAATTTGGGATAACTTAGGAGCATCTTCCCCATGTTAAGCCCCAGTTACCCACAGTGGTAACTGGCTTGGTAATATTTCCTTGATTTGCTGCCTTCCCCTCCCTGCCTCACTCCCCGACCCCTGTAATAATGTTTCCTGGGACCCCTCCTGAATGAATGACCTACATGTGATGACTCCTTGTCTTGTGCTCTGCTGGGGGAACCCAAATTAAGATACTTCTCCCAACCACTATTTCTAATGACCTACTTACATCTGGGCCCACATGCCTGCCTTCCCTCTAGTCATAATGAAGAGAGCATTCCAATTCCTTAGTAAGGTCACACCATCTCCCAAGGACCTGGATGATATCCTAGTGCTTCTTATATTGAATGCTGATTGGTGCATGTATGTGACGACACGATCAAAGACGGGGGAAAGACCCACCTGGAAGTATTAGAGGAAGTAGTAGCTGTCACTCACACGGGGCCAGGAATAGAGTTGGCTCCCACCAGCCAGACTGGAAAGCTACTTATTTCACAAGGCTGCAGGTAGAGTGCTCAAAAGAGTTCTGCCTCAGTCGTGGGGAATCATAAGTCCTGGATGAATTGCCGTTTTTGTCCTGCTTAACACATCTTAAAAGAAATACCCCAAGAAGATCAAACTGTTTCAAACTCATTTAAGTGCATCCTAGAACAAAGCTCAAGAATCTTTATAGAAATAAATATCTAGCATTCAACAAGGTAATAGTCACCATTACTTGCATCGAATAAAGATGATTAAAATGCAAATAAGCAGGAAAATACAACCTACAGTGAGAAAAATCAAATAAAACAGACACAGGCTTACCCCAGATGTAAAAACTAACAGAGGAGAACATTTAAAAAGGTCATGATCACTACATATATGTATTGAAATATTAAATGGAGACATTGAAGATATAAAGATGCAAATGAAACTTTTAGAGGTGAAAATTGTAATATCTGAGATATATGTTGAGTAGGATTAACAGCAGATTAGGCATTTCAGAAGAAAGATTATGGTGCTTAATGACAATAATAGAAATTATCCCCAGTGAAACACAGAGAGTAAGAAGAAAACATCTTAAAATGAACAAGAGCATCAGTTGACTGAGAAAATTTTAAGCAGTCTAATATATGTGTATTTTGGCACCCTGGAGAAACAGAAGAGGAGAGACAGAAGAATACCTAAAAATAATGACCAACACTTCCCCAATTTGATGAAAACTATAAACCCACACATCTTGGAATCTCAGTGAGCTCCAAGGACAAGAAACGTGAAAGAGTGTACATAGACATGTCATAGTCAAATGCTCAAAACCAATGATGAAAAGGAAGCCGTAAAGCACTAGTGTGAGGAAAGACATGAAGGAACCAGAATAAGGATAATAACAGATTTCTCTTAAGAAACAATTCAAGCAAAAAGACAGCAGAATGATACTTGAAAGTACAGAAGGAAAATACCTATCAACCTAAAATTCTGCAGCCACTGAATGCAAGTTTCAATGATGGTTTTTCACAACACACTGTGATTATGTGGGATTTTGTCCTTAAGGGAAGCCAGGTGAGCATACAGGGGAACAAAGAAGAGACAGATCAAATAGCAAGACAATGGATTTAACCCTAACCATATAAAAAATCTGGGCTTCCCAGATGTACTAGTGGTAAAGAACCCACCTGACAGTGCTGGAGACATAAGAGATGCAGGTTCGATCCTGGGGTCAGAAGGATCCCCTGGAGAAAAGGAATGAAAACCCACTCCAGTATTCTTGCCTGGAGAATCCCATGAACAGAGGAGCCTGGCGGGCTATAGTCCATGGGGTCACACAGAGTCGGACACGACTGATGCAACTTAGCACACACTCACATAAATAATCACGTTAAATGTAAATTATCTACTCTCAACTAAAAGGCATAAAGCATTAGATTAAGTATAAAAATGAGACTCAATTACATGCTGCCTCCAAGAAACTCACTTGAAAAAAATCATAAATAGTTTAAAAGTAAGTGGATTGAGGTACAAACTACTATGTATAAAATAACACAAAATTATAGAGCAAAAGAATCGGACATGACTGAGCGACTAAACACACACACGCCTTGTACATAACATGGAATACAGCCAATATCTTGTAATAAGTAGTGTGTAACCTATAAAAATACTGAATCATTATGTTGTACACCCAAAACTAATATAATATTGTAACTCGACTATACTTCAACTTTAAAAAGTAAATGGAGGGACTTCCCTGCTGGTCCAGTGGTTAAGAATCCGCCTGCCAATGCTCGGGACGTAGGTTCGATCCCTAGTCTGAGACAATACCACATGCAGCAGGACAAGTAAGTCCTGCATCACAACTACTGAGTTCGTGTTCTAGAGCCCATGCTCCACAACAAGAGAAGCCACCACAATAAGAAGCCATGCTCTACAACTAGAGAGTCGTTCCTGCTCGCCACACTAGAGAAAGCCTGCCCGTAGCAATGAAGACTCAATAAGGTAAGGTAAGTCACTTCAGTCGTGTCCGACTCTGTGTGACCTCATAGACGGCAGCCCACCAGGCTCCCCTGTCCCTGGGATTCTCCAGGCAAGAACACTGGAGTGGGTTGCCATTTCCTTCTCCAATGCATGAAAGTGAAAAGTGAAAGTGAAGTCGCTCAGTTGTGTCCCCATGGACTGCAGCCCACTAGGCTCCTCTGCCCATGGGATTTTCCAGGCATGAGTACTGGAGTGGGGTGCCATTGCCTTCTCCGAAGACTCAATACAGCCAATAAATAAATAAATACAATTTTTTTAAAGTTAGTTAAAAAGTAAATGGATTGAAAATATATATACTATACTATCAATAGTACAAAAAGAGTTGGAATGGCTCTATGTGTCAGATAAAGTACATTTCAGAGCAAAGAATATCATCAGAAATAAAGAATACCATTTCCTAATAAGAAAGGGGTGCCACGTGCATGCTCAGCCATGTCTGGCTCTTTGTGACCCCATGGACTGCAGCCTGCCAGGGCTCCTCTGTCCGTGGGATTCTCCAGCCAAGAATATTGGAGTGGGTTGCCATGCCCTCCTCCAGGGGATCATCCTGACCCAGAGGTCAAACTTCTGTCTCTCACGTCTCCTGCATTGGCTGGCGGATCCTTTACCACTGAGCTACCAGGAAAGCCCTAAGAAAGAGATAAACTCATCAAAAGCATGTAATTCTAAAAGTATATGCATGTAATAAAAGAATTTCAAGGTGTATTAGAGCAAAAAAGCTGCTAGAATTGGAAGGAAAAGTAAACAGATTCACAATTACGTTCAGAGACTTCAACGTCTCTTTCTTATTAATTAATAGAGAAGAGATAAAGAAAGCGTTTACACTAGAAAATGGGGGAGCCCAAAGCAAAAACATTATGCTAAGGGAAAGAAACCAGTCACAAAGTACCATTATTGTTGGTGTTTAGTCACTCAGTCATATCTGACTCTTAGCAACCCCGCTGGGCTCCTCTTGTCCATGCAATTCTCCAGGCAAGAATACTGGACTGGGTTGCCATTTCCTTCTCCACCATATACTGTATAATTCCATGCATATGAAGTATACGGCATAGGCAAATTCATACAGAATGTAGATCCATGGTTGCCTAGGGCTTGGGGTTTTGGGTAGTGACAGCTATTGGGTACAGAGTTTTTGTCTTTTTAAAAAATATGATGCAAATGTTCTAAAATTGTTTGTGGAGAAGATTGTCCAATTCTGTGAATTAAAAAATTGAATTTTCTCTTTAAAAGGGTGAATTCTGTAGCTTGTGAATTATATTTCAATTAAGCTGTTATTTAAAAAGTTGTTCTAAATTTTGTGACTAATTCTTGGGTTAAGTGTCAGAAAACTCCTGATGGCTTCTCACTGCTCTTACGATGACTTCCCAACCCTAACCCTGGTGCAGCTGACCCTATCCAGCTCATCTCCTCCTTCTCTTCATTCTTGTGCTCCAGCCACAGTGGGCTTCTCTCTGTTCCTGGACATGGCAAACTGATTCCTGTCTCAGAACCTTTGCACTTGCGGTTATTTTGATCCTGAAGTCTTTTCTACAGAACCACTTCCTTCTCATCAACCATGTTTCATCTCAAGTATCATCTTCTCTGAAAGGCCTTCCCACATTTTCCTGCCAAGAGCCTACTTCTGATTCCATGTTGCCTTATTTTATCTATTTCATGCAACTTAGTTCCTTAAACAACCTTCTTTGTTTATTGACATACATGTCTACCTGTGCTAGAATGTAATGTAAATTCTTTGAGGAATAGGTTTCTTGTCTTGTTCCTGCTGTATCTACAGTGTTTAGAACAGTGCCTGGCTCATGGTTGTAACTGAGTAAGAGTTACCCAGATCAAAGAAAATCACCAGAAATACGCATTGCTGGTAGAAATAATGGCACTAGGGAGCGAGGCATGAAGGGTAGAAGGAGTGGATGAAGGTCATGCCTAAGTGACACCAAGGGGGTCAGGTTGACTGCTCTCTGTAGGTTAGCAAGCTCAAGTGCTAGGGCTAGAAAGACGCTAATGCAGTAGGAATAGATGTTTCTAAACTTTTCTTTAACAATTTTTAAAATTAGAAATATATAATATATACAGGAGAGTATATAGTATTTTTGTACAATTTAAAGAATAGTTATAAAGCTTCCCTGGTAGCTTAGATGGCAAAGAATCTGCCTGCAATGCAGGAAACCCAGGTTCGGTACTTGGTTTGGGAAGATCCCCTGGAGAAGGAAATGGCAACCCCCTCCAGTATTGGAGGGAGAATTCCATGGACAGAGGAGCCTGGTTCATGGGGTTGCAAAGAGTTGGACACAACTGAGCAACTAAATACAAACATTCATGTAGTTACCACCCGAGTTAAGAAATGGGGACTTGCCAGTCACCCTGCAAGTCTGTGTGATTCTTGTCACACTCCTCTTCTCAGGACAAAACCACTCTCCTGATTTTTATTTTATTTTATTTAATTATTTAGCTGTGTTGGGCCTTTGTTGCTGTGCGTAGGCTTTCTCTTGTTGCAGTGAATGGAGGCTGCTCTCTAGTTGAGGTGCGCGGGCTTCTCAGTGCAGTGGCTTCTCTCGTTGCAGAGCACGGGCTTAAGGTATGTGGGCCTCAGGAGCTGTAGCACGTGGCCTCTTTAGTTATGAGCCCAGTAGATATGATGCAGGGGGTTAGTTGCCTTGTGGTATGTGGGATCCTCCTAGACCAGGGATCAAACCCATGTCCCCTGCATTGGCAGGTGGATTCTTAACCACTGGACCACCAGGGAACCTCCAGTTTCCTGATTTTTATTATAATTATGCCGTTGCTTTTTTCTTTTTTTTAAAAATATTTTGACATCTACTTGTGCACAATTAAATAATGTATTTTTCAGTTTTTGAACTTTACATAAATGAAGTTACACTGACTGTATCTTCTATGATTTGCTTCTTTTACTCAACACTATGTTTCTCAGCTCTTTCTATGATGACAGATATGGCTGTTAATTATTACTGTTGTATAGGACTCCATTGACTGAACATACCACAGTTTATTTTCCAGCCTACCGAAGTGGGGTGGTTTCTAGTTTTTTGCTATGCTAGAAATATTTTTGTATATGTTCATGTTTTCCCAAGCCCAGTATATGTATACTGTTTTCTCTGGAGAACCCTGATGTTATACTCAGTTTATTTATTCATCTATTGAAGGACATCTTGGTTGTTTCCTATTGGAGCACTCATGAATAAAGCTACTATAAATAAACATTCATGTAAAGGATTTTGTATTTACTTAAATTTTCAATTCACTTAAGTCATACCCAGGAGTGTGATTGCTGGGTTGTATGATAAGTCTATATTTAGCTTAAAAGAAACTGCCAGGGTAGCTACACCATTTTGCATTCCCAACAGCCATGAAAGAGCGCTCTTATTACTTCACATACTCATCAGCATTTGGTATTGTCAGGTTCTTGGACTTTAGCCATGCTATTAAGTGTGTAACAGAATGTCATTATTGCTTTCATTTGTATTTCTTTAATGACAAATTATTTTGAGCGTAATCATATTTTTAACTTTCAGTTTTCTGATTACTTTTAAGGTTGGGTTTATTTCATGTTTATTGGCCATTGACTTTTCTCTTTATGAAGTGTTTGTTCAAGTTTTTTTGCTCATTTTTTCAATTTGATTTTTATCTTTTTCTCATTATTTCCTAGAACTTCTTTATATATTCTGGGTGTAATTTCTTTTCTGGTGTAAGGCATTGCACATGTTTTTACTTACTTTATGGCTTGCTTTTCTCTTTATGATGCTTTTTGATGAACAAAAAACCTCTGTATTTGAACTAGAGCACAGGCTCTAGAGCTCTTAGTGTTGCCTTGTGTAGGCTCTAGAGTGCACGAGTTCATTAGTTGTGTTATACTGGTTTCTCTAGTTTGTAAAACTACATGGGTAGTTTTTACACATGGGTTTAGTTGCCCCTTGATACTTTGAATCTTAGTTCCCCAACCAGGGATTACCAAGGAAGTCCCCGAAAGTAAATAGGCTTAACTTCTTTTGCCTAAGTCCCGCTCCCCTCCCTGCTGCCCTCTGATCCGGTTCCTCTGTGCTTACCTTCCAACCCTATTCTCCATTCCCAAAGAAAAAGGTCCTATCTGGCATTGCCTTACAGGGTAAGGACGGGCAGAACTGAAAGGGAAAACGTAGAGTCTTGTTAGTGGGTGGGAGTTGTTAGGACAAGCTCTTGAATGCTCATATGGTGATCTTTTTTGTCCTGTCACAGCTTTAAATCATAGTAGTAATCTGGATGGAACAGGGACCACTACACAGAATCTACTGTGCCCAAGGGAATCCTATGAGGGACCCTGCTGTTTTCCCCTTTATTTTCCCTGTTGCTGGGCAAAAGGCCAAGGTGATCCACATAGTAAAGTCCTGGGGTTGAGGGGAGGGAAAATGAAAAAGAACTGAATAGCTTGGGGTTGGAGAAATTTTTCAGGGCATTTGAGGTGAGAGGAGCCAAACTAAGAAGAGGACAGAAGTGACAAGAGGAGAAAGTGGATTCTCAGAGCATTGCACGGAGTGTATTTAGAATTGTTCTAAGACTCCACTAAGTTGGCAGCCGCTATGAGGAAGGTGTCCTATGAGGAAGGTGTCAGTGTTACTTTTGAAGGTAAACAAAAGACACATTTGCACAGAATACAATTGGAATCCCAGAACTGAAGGAAGAATTAGGAGTAAAGAAGGAAACAACTTTGAAATTTGGAAGACGCTTGTCAGGGCATCATGCTTGCCGATGATGACTGCGTAATGATATCAAGATGATTTAAAACTGGTGATGTTTTCATTAGCCAGTCTCAGTAATGAGCGCAAGAAGTCTCAGAAGAAGCAAAGAAAAAAATTTCCTAGAAGAAACTGATGCCTTAGAATCCAAACTGAGATCAACTCAGTGGGTGTTAGACTCGAAAGTTGAGTTATAATCAAGATTTGACAGCAACATAAGCCTTGAAGTTAAGTGAAGTCGCACAGTTGTGTCTGACTCTTTGCGACCCCATGGACTGGAGCCTACAAGGCTCCTCTGCCCATGGAATTTTCCAGGCAAGAGTACTGGAGTGGGTTGCCATTTCCTTCTCCAAGGGATCTTCCTGACCCAGGGATCAAACTCGGGTTTCCCGCATTGCAGGCAGACGCTTTACCATCTGAACCACCAGGGAAGCCCACTCTTTGCGACCCTATGGACTATAGCCCACTAGGCTTCTCTGCCCATGGGGATTCTCCAGGCAAGTATACTGGAGTGGGTTGCCATGCCCTCCCCCAGGGAATCTTCCCCATCCAGGGATTGAACTTGGGTCTCCTGTGTCTCCTGCATTGCAGGTGGATTCTTTACCACCGAGACACCAGGGAAGCCCAGTTTATTTGCTTATTTTATGCGTAACAGTTGTACTGTTAGGGGAAGCACACTGATTGAAACCGCCCACCCTGGCCAGGCACCATAGTAACTATTTGCATGAGTTGTTTTATGACAGGAGATCCTGATAAGGAATACAGAACTAATAAGCCACCACCAAGCGGAAGAGTTCAGGAAAGGTCGGAAGGAGATATCGCGTGTCTGTCCACTTCCCAGAATCCCTCTCGCTAGCGTCCATCCTGGCTGAGTGATGCATGGGCCACCAGCAAAGACTCTGAATTAGAATGATTGGCCAAAGACCGCCTGGAAACTAATCCCATCACCGTAAAACCTGAGACTGCGAGCCACACGGCAGAGCAGTTCTCCTGGGTTCCCTTACCCTAGTGCTCTCCACCTGGGTGCCCTTTCCCAATAAAATCTCTTGCTTTGTCAGCACATGTGTCTCCTTGGACAATTCATTTCCGAGTGTTAGACAAGAGCCCAGTTTTGGGCCCTGGAAGGGGTCCCCCTTGCTACAACAGTACCTCTTAATCCTACACCCTCTGCTTCCCTCTCCCCACTGGTAAACACTAGTTTGCTCTCTATATTAAACTTGAATAATGTTTACATTGAAATGACTTCTTTAAAAAGAGGAGGATGAATTGTTCTGCTGTCTTTATCTGCTAGGTTTACTTCTTAAATGCAATGCTCGTCTGACACTGAACCCTGAGCGTCTTTGGCTTCAGAAGGACTCCACTGCCTGCTTGCTATGGATGTACAAGGCTGTGTTAAGGACTTTAAGGATGAAGAAACTGAGGGTCCGAGGTGGTGGGTGCCTTGACCCTAGTCACAGAACTAAGAGATGTCAGAGCATGGACGCAAATCCAGCTAGGTCCGATTTTCTAGCCTGAGGTCTTTGTCTTGCTGCTCAGATGGCTCTCCTTTGATCAGCCCCTGACCCTAGCTCATTCCTGCCCCCTCACACTTCCTGTTTCCCTCCCCTCCCCCTTGTTGTCCGCAGGGCCAGGCCTTGCCTCAGGGCCCAGCTGAACCTGTACCCTCTCCAGCTCCTGTCATATCAGCCTCTAGAGATATCACCCCCTGCCTCCTCAGTGAGAAGGAGAGAAAGCTCTTTGCATCCTGACACTCTCCAGACAGCCAGGCCCCAGAGCTTGCAGCCAAGTGGAACCCCTCCGGGTGCCCCAGCCTGGGCTCCTGGTGCGCTCCCCGTCACAGCCCAGGAATGTGGGCATCCGAGTATCAGCAGCAGACACGCTGGCTGTCAGCCGAGCCAGAGGCCCTGATAACTGACAGGAGCTGAAAGAACCATTAGAGAGGAAGGCTGGGTCCATGGGGCACATTTCAGGGTCGCTGGGCTGGGCAGAACAGCACAAAGCAGCCAGGGCTGGCAGCCTCAGAGAAGCCACTGCCTAACAGGCCTCAGTTTCCCCATCTGTAGAATAGGGGTTATATTTCCTTTTTTTTTTTTTAATTCATTTTATTTATGTATTTGTTTTTGGCCATGCTGGGTCTTCATGGCTGCTGAGTTGTTTCTCTAGCTGCTGTGAGCAGGGGCCACTCTCTAGTTGCGGTATGCAGGCTTCTCATTGCCGTGGCTTCTCTTTTTGCTGAGCACAAGATCCAGGGCACATGGGCTTCAATAGTTGTGGTGGGAGGGCTCTAGAGCAAGGCTCAGTAGTTGTGGCACATGGGCTTAGTTGCTCCGCGGCCTGTGAGATCCTCCCAGACCAGGGATCGAGCCCCTGCCTCCTGAACTAGCAGGCGGATTCATTATCACTGAGCCGCCAGGGAAGCCCCAAAATACTTCTTGACCTGCCTGTCTCACCAGGCAGCTGTAAGGAGATGAATGTGATTGATTATACCACCCAATTTTTTTGCCTACTCCAGCCCATCTCAGAGAACCACAGGGGAAACCGAGGCCCAAAGAGGGCAGCTCACACCTGGGGCTGTTAACAGAACCAGGCTCAGCCTCCAGGTCCCTGTTTCCCCAACCAAAGCTCTTCTCCCTATTCTCAGTCCTTTCTGTCCTGAACACACTCAGGTAGAAAGGATAACTTCCTGCATGGGGGACTGGGATGAAGCAGAGCTAGTCCAAGGACCTGGGACAAGGCCAGGAGAGCCAGACTCCAGGCTTAGGCTGTCATTGACTTACTGTGAGAAACTGGGACAGGATTTCTCCTCTCAAGGCCATTCTTTATTATAACGTGGGGGCATCACCATCAAGAACGCTTCTTAGACTTTCGAGTGCTGGTGAATTGCTGGGATCTTGTTAATAGGCAGGTTCTGATTCAGCAGGTCTGGGGCAGGGCCTCAGAGATGTCGTTTCTAACAAACTTCCAGAGTCTGCTGATGCTGCTGGCCCTCGGACCACTTTTCTTATTCTTCAGCTAAGACAGCAAAAGAAATGATTTGCTGTACACGTTACATTCAGCCACAACTGACAAGAGAACTAGTCCATAACATCACTAGTCCAGGGCAAAGGACCAAAAGGAACTGCTTTGATACAAGCATGGTGGGTTTCTCAAAGGTGGTCAGGGCAATCAGAATGGCCGTAGATGTTCCAGATAGATATTCCATTGAGACAAGTTCTAGATGGATGACATGCAGTCGAACACTTTGTACCAGCGTCCCTGGCCTCTAGCTTTCACTGTTTCTGCTTCTGTGGCTTCCGTGGTGTACGAGTTTACTTGGACCTCTGCCTCATCTTTCTTCTTTTGCGCTTCAGCCTGCACATTCACTTCTTCATTTTGCTCTCAAGGTACGGAGGTTTCTCCAAAAAAAAGCCCTTGGACCACTGTTTAAGAACAAGAGCCTGAAGGAGCCCTAACGGCTTCCGGTATGGCCTTTGGTAAGTGTCTGGGGCTCTGGGATGTCTCCTTCCCTTCACCCCAGCAAACCCCCATCCCCAGGCTGTCCAGAGGTTCCTGACACTCCGCCCGGGGAGCATTTCCTCTCTTCTCTGAGGCTCTTCCCTCCATCCACTCCTGCTTCACCTTCAGAAGCAAGAAGTCTCAAGTTGTTTCTTCCTCCAGCTGGGACTTGCCTCATGAAGACCCTCCTCCAGCCTTTCATAGGAGCCAGAGTCCTGTCTCTGTTGAGGATGTGAGGAGCTTGTTACACAGCTTCCCAGCTCCTCGGGGAAGGCTGGGAACCCTTAGAGAGCAGACTCCCAGGAGCCCCTTGTCCCGAAGCCTGCTTCTTGTCTCTGGAGTGGGGCCACCTGGGCTTTCCTGCCCTCAACACCCGCCCAACAGCAGCAACTTCTGCAGTAAGATTTATGTGATGCCATTGGGTTTTTTTAAAAAAAGAAAAAACAGGGTGTGTGTTAAGAAGGAAGGAAGAAACCCAACATTTATTAAGGTCCTATTGTGTGGCAGGCATATTCACAAACATCTCTTCCTCCCAACCCTTGGCCCTGGAAGGCACTTGCCTGAAGGTCATGGTGAGGATGGAAAAAAAATGAAGCCTGTGAAACTCCTGAGTGACTTGTCAGCAGTTTGAGGAGTGGACAGAGGCCAGCCTGGTTTCAGAGCACAAAGAAAGAGGAGGCTGGAGCAGGCAGAGGAGGGGCATCCAGCGCTGGTGGGGCCTGTTGATCACAGACGGAGTAGAACTTCTTTCTATGAGCAGTGGGAGCTGGTAAGGATTAGGCAGATTTGGGGCCAGATCAGACTGGGTCTCCAGAAGGACAGTGTGGCCACTGAGTGGAGATGTGTGGAGGGGCACTGCTACACGAGGAGGTCCTTTCCCGCCCTGGGATCTTGAACTGCACAGGCTGTGTAGCGGTTGTTTGTCTCCATTCTAAGTATCTCTATGGCACGTTCATGTCCACAGCCCGAGTTCCCTGTCCCCAGGAGGGGGCAGCACAGACCTCAGTCTCCCCTTTGGGAGACAAGGTCCAAGGACTGCCAAAGGCTTCCCCGAGACCCCCCTGGGATGAGTCACTGGGCAGGAGTGGGAACCCAGGCTCCCACAGGCTATGTTGCTACCAGGACTCTGGGGCATGGGAGGGAGAGAGACCGGAAAGCTGGGGCCCAGCCCGGGTCAGCCAGCGTCCATCACCAGGAGCATCACCAGGCTGGCCTGGCTCAAAATAGCTCTCCAGACGCAAGGAAATATTTTATCCTACTCTGTTTTCCCACCAAAGAAAATAAACATTCCCAAATCTCAATGGGGCCAGACTCCAAAGAGGGGGAGAGGGAACGAGAGCAGGCCTGGCCGCCCACTGAGAAGTCGGGTTTCTGTCCTCTTGGTTCCTTTCTTCAGGGTCAAGACTTTGCTTTGTGACATGAGTGTGGCGACTCCCACGACTTTCCCAGTGGTGACTGGCTTTCTCTTGGTGTCAGACTGCCCTTTCCCAGGGGTCACTCATCTCAGGCATGCTGACACTACTGGCCGGCTGCAGAGACCATGCTTGAGGGGTACAAGTATGGATTATTTAGGACACGACTCTGCCCTTGAGGGGCTTACAAGCTACTGGGTGGCAGGCGGGGCTTCCTCTCTCCTTGAGGAGCTCTTGGAACCTGGGGGAGAGAGCACTAACATTTACTGAGAGTCAACCAAGAGCCTGGTACGTGCCAGAAACTCCCACAGACAGTCATCCCATTTGACCCTCACAAGCCTTTGAGCTGTATGTTATCACTTCCCATTTTCCAGATGAAGAAACTGAGGCTCAGTACGGGCATGAAATCTCAAGGTTTCATGACTTGCGAATGATAGATCTAGGATTGAATCATATGTTACGCAGCTTTAGGACTGCCCTTTGCATCCTGCTGGCTCTTGTGGGCCCCACATGGAGACTGGCCTGTGGATTGAAGGAGCCCTGGAAGCACTCATGTACAGAGCTCTCCCCTTCTCCCTCTGGCTGTGGGAACCCTAGGTCCTGGGACACAAAGACCTTCTCAGGAAGACAGAAATGAGGCTGGTGTTATGTTATGGATTGAATTGTGTTCCCCCAAAAGATCTGTTGAAGATATAACCCTCATACCTGCCAATGTGACCTTATTTGGAAATCAGATCTTGGCAGATGTAGTCAAGTTAAGAAGAGGTTGTAGGGTGGGCCCTAGTCCACTATGGTTAGTGTCCTTATAAGAAGAGGAAAGATTGTCATATGAAGACAAAGGCAGAGATTGGAGTTATGCTGCCCTAAACCAAGGAATGCCTGAGACTACCAGAAACTTTTAGAGGCAAGGAAGGGTCGTCCTCTGGAGGGCTTTTGAGGGAGCATGACTGCCAGCACCTAGATTTTATAGTTCTAGCCTCCAGAACTGTGAGATAATACCTTTCTGTTGTTTTAAGTCATCTAGTTTGTGGTCCTTTGTTATGGCTGCCTTGGCAGACTCCTATAGCTGAGGTTTGCCCGGTGTCCCCCTTGGCTTCCTTAGGAAGCAGGCAAACTAGAACTTGTGGGAGAGAAGAGCTCAAGTCTCAGCTCCATGAGGGAAAAACTTCTCCCAGTCAGAATGAGTCTTCAGTGGGGGCTGCTTCAAGGGAGTGAGGGTCACATCATTAGATGTATATAGAAGGAGTAGGTGGACCTTCTATAGGAATATTCGGTTGTCTCTTTCTTACTGCTTTTTTGGGAAGTCATAAATGTATATATAGATATAAAAATAGAAAGGATTGGCCTACTGATAAATTTTATATGTATTTTGCAAACATGTTTTCTAGTTAAGGGGCTTCCCTGGTGGCTTAGACAGTAAAGCGTCTGCCTGCAATGCAGGAGACCCAGGTTCAATCTCTGGCTTGGGAAGATCCTCTGGAGAAGGAAACGGCAACCCACTCCAGTATTCTTGCCTGGAAAATTCCATGGACAGAGGAGCCTTGTAAGCTCCAGTCCATGGGGTCACAAAGAGTCGGACACGACTGAGCAACTGACCATGCCCTTGTTTAATATCTGGTAGAGCAAAACTTCCCCATCTGCACTTTCTTCTTCTGGAATGTCTTCACTATAGTTTTTGGTATTTATTAAAGGCCATTTAAAAAATCCTTATCCCTGCCCATTTATATTAAAGTTCTCTTAAAATAATACTAGTATCACTGTTAATCTGAATGATTTACTTTAAAATTTGTATAACTATTTGTGTAATAAAAGTTTAAAAGTTTGGGATATAGTCATTAAAAATTTTTAAGTGTAGATAGCCATATACATACAATGTATTTATGTCTACATTATGATGAAATCCCTGGAGAAGGGAAAGGCTACCCACTCCAGTATTCTGGCCTGGAGAATTCCATGGACTGTGTAGTGCGTGGGGTCGCAAAGAGTCGGACACAACTGAGCTACTTGCACTTCACTGTGATGAAATCATTCTTCATACACTATTCAGCCATTTGACTTTTTCACTTGGACATATGTTCAATATATTTTCATGTCATCAAAATCAAACTGACAACCCACTGACTCTGGAAGAGGAAGACCCCATGGCTGGGGCTGTTGCAACCATGATTGCCCAGTCAGTGACCTGAATCAGATAGTCATCAGAATGCTGGGCAAAGAAAAAAAGAAAAATAGAACTGCCTCATTTAAAAAATGTTCACAATGTATCCCATTTTAGAGAAGTACTCTAATCTAGTCAATCAATTTCTTGAGGTACAATGATACTTTCAACAGATCATTAAAAAGAAAAAATTCTAGGGACTTCCCTGGTGGTCCAGTGGATAAGAATCCACCTTCCAATGCAGAGGATGCAGGTTTGATCCCTGGCTGGGAAAGTAGGATCCCACATGCCTTGTGGGCAAATAAGCCTGTGCACCGCTACTAAGACCCAAGGCAGTCAAAAATATGTAAATAAATAACTTAAAAAAATTATGCTTCCCTAAACAAACTACCTTCCAAGAATTGTGGCCATTTACACTCCCACCCCACTCCAGTACTCTTGCCTGGAAAATCCCATGGACGGAGGAGCCTGGTAGGCTGCAGTCCATGGGGTCGCTAGGAGTCGGACTCGACTGAGCGACTTCACATTCATTTTCACTTTCATGCATTGGAGAAGGAAATGGCAACCCACTCCAGTGTTCTTGCCTGGAGAATCCCAGGGACTGGGGAGCCTGGTGGGCTGCTGTCTCTGGGGTCGCACAGAGTTGGACACGACTGAAGCGACTTAGCAGCAGCACACTCCCACTAACCCTGGATCACAGCGCCTGCTGGATTACAGTCACCAACACAGGGTGTTTCAAGAAGGGAAATAGATACTTTAAAAATAGAGCAAAGAACATAATAGACATTGTGTGCAATCACCCAGCGTTGCCCCATATTTACCGCATGAGCTTTTTATTACATTTTCTTTGGAAATTAAAAAGAAATTAAGGACATTTCACACATAAGTAAAAGTGGAGGGAATGAACCCTGACCACCTTTAACAGTTATCAATTCATGGCTAACTGTGCTCCATCTAGACTCCCAACCACAAGTTAATGAAACAGACACCAAACTTCATATAATTTCACCTGTAAATACTTCAGCAAGCCTTTGCAAAAGATAAGCAGTTTCACACCTTAAAAATGAATGATTTTCTAATATAATCAAATACCAATATAACAAATTTTACTGGTTGTCTTTTTACATATATTATACATATGTACATATGTATAAAGTATATGTACATATGTATATATAAAGTATAAGAGATAATATGTATATTCATTTATACATATTTTTTCTCTTTATCTATATATATTTGCTTGAATAAGGATCCAAAGTAAGGTCCAGACATTGCTTTTGATTGTGTCTCTTAAGTTTTTCTTTTTAATTTTGAAACAAGCACAAACACAGAAAAGTGGCAAGTACATTACAAAGAACTTCCCTTCCCTTGAACCTTTTGAGCGTGAGTTGTGTACCTGGTTTCCCATCACGCCCTGAGTCTGTACTATTTCCTACGAAGACTGTCTCCTCTGTAATACAACCAGCAACACCAGGAGGCTAACAGGGAGTCGTTGCTACCATTTACTCCTCAGACCTCCTTCAAGTGGCCAATTGCCCCAGCAGTGTCTTGCATAGTCGGAGGACCCAGTTCAGACACACTCGCTGTATTTAGATGTCATGTCTCTTTAGCCTCCTCCAGTCTGGAAAAGTTCCTCAACTTTTGACTTTTAAGACCTTGACATTTGGGGAGTGATTTTCTAGACCAGTAGGAATTTGTCTGACATTTCCTCATGATTATGCATCGTTAGCAGGAATAGCCCAGAAATGCCCCTGTGGTTTTCTCATTGCATCTTCAGATGGCGTGTGATTTTGACCAGTCCCTTTACTGATGAGGATAGAGGTGATATCTGCTAGTCTTCTCCATGGTGAAGTTACTCTTTCCTCTTTTGTGATTTCATAAATACTTTGACACTGTGAAAATGTCTCATTTCTCATCAAGCTTTCAATTTATTCATTTGTTTATATCAGTGTGTACTTATGGTTTTCTGTTTTATTCACTGGGCTGTATTTAGTTCTGTGATCAAATTGTCCCTAGCTTGACCAGTCCCTTCAAGCTAGGTCATGTATCCTTTTGAAAAGTCCCCGTCATTCTTGGATACTTCCGTAATTTCTGGCACAACAAGATCTTCCAGGCACATCTTGTACTCTTCCTTCCCCTATCCTGTGATCAGGCATTCTCTGAGGAAATGCAAAACGGTGACATTCTAACTCAATTAGTCTTTCTTTGCTTATTAGCAAGGATTCCTTCATTCCAAACAAAATTAAAAAACTTCCTTTTCATCAAATACACGAGTTCATTTCTTTGAGGTAGTTTCAATAGCAAGTCAGGATAAATGTCTTTCCCTTTACTTGTCAGCTTTCATAATAATGAGTTTATTTTCTAGCACCCTCCAAAGCTGATCAGTAAGACTTTTTGCTTCCAGTTTTATTGACATATAGCTGTTCTAAAGTTTAAGGTGTACAGCATAATGTTTTTATTTACATATAGCATAAAGTGATATTATAATAAGTTTAGTCAGTGTCCATTATATCATATAGACATGAAATTAAAGAAACAGAAGGCAGTTTGCCATGAGAACTCAAGATTTACTCTAACTACTCTCACATGTAACATACAGTGGTGTTAATTTCATTTACTGCATTGTACATTTCATCCCTCGTACTTATGTATCCCATAAGTGGAAGTGTGCACCTTTTGACTACCTTCATCCAATTCCTTCTCCCCCAATTTCCCACTTCCGGTTACCACAAGCCTGATTTCTTTTTCTAAGAGTTTGTTTATTTTTGAAATATAATTGACCTACAACACTACATTAGGTCTTGTTACATAACATAGTGATCCAACATTTCTATACATTTTAAACTGATCACCATGATAGGTCTATTATGATATGAACAAGTATTGTTATGAACTTGGTGACTTTTAAGTATTTCAATATATTTGTCATTATTGTTATGAAGTTCAGATGGTCCCATATTTGGTCAGTGGGAGCCTGTCTTGGTTTGTTTTTCCATATGAATCTAATCATGGGGAAACAGGAGAAATCACAAGCAAACTGAATTCTTTCCCAATGAAAAAGTTCACTGGGAATTTTGTTTGGGATTGTACTGAATCTACAGGTCAGTTTAGAGAAAACTGACATCTTCAAGATAGCAAGTCTTTCCATTTATTAATGTGATATACATCTCTGTTTATTTGGTAAGTAACCTGTCTGCTAATGCAGGAGACTTAAGAGACTCAGGTTTCATCCCTGGGTTGGGAAGATGCCCTGGAGAAGGATATGGCAACCCACTCCAGTATTGTTGCCTGGAGAATTCCATGGGCAGAGGAGCCTGGTGGGCTACAGTCCATGGGGTTACAAAACGACATGACTTAGCGACTAAACAGCAACAGCAACATCTTTCAATGAAGTTTTATTAATAGTTCTGTACATCTTTTGTTAGATTTAGTCCAAGATATTGCACATTTTTATTAGTGCAAATCATATTCTTTTTAAACTGTATTTTCTAACAAAAAATGGAAAAATGGTAGTGTATAAAAGTGCAATTGACTTTTGTGTATTGATTTTAATCAGACGAATTGCTAAATTCTCTTAAGTGTGATAATTTGACTCTAGACTATTTTGCTTTTCTAGGTAGAAAGTCATATTAAATCATAACAGTTTTGTTTCTTCCTTTTTGATCCTTAATTTTATTTCTCTTTTGTCTTATTGTGTTTTCTGGAACTCCTAGTGCAATGTTTAATAGAAATGGCAGTAAATACTCTTCTTTATCTTATTCCTATTTTTAAAAGAAGCACTTTTATTGCTTCAGAATTTAGTAAAATGCTTCCCATAGATTTTTTTTTTTGGTAGATATCAGGTTTAGAAAATTTGTTTATATTAATAATTGTGAAGAGTTTTATTTAACTGCAAATGGATGTTGACTTTTATTTTTTCTATTATTTATTAAAAATAATTTTAATTTCCCCCTTTAATCTGTTGTTAAAAGCAATTCATTTATAGATTTTTCTAATGCTGAACACTGTAGTCAGAGAACATGGTTTATATGATTCTTTGGAGTTGGTTGATACTTGTTTTATAGCCTAGTGTATTATCAGTAGGCAAGGGTGGTCTATATTCTTTAAAACTGGGTTTATTGTACAGTTATTGGATACAGGATTCTAAATGCAAGCATTAGATCGCTGAAGTCTTACTGATGATTTTTTTAATGTGATCTAACAAGTTCTGATAGATCTCCCCCTGTATATGTCTTTTTTAAAGCTGTGTTTTCATGTGTGTATGAATTAAACAGTTTTATATCTTTCTGGTTAATTGAAATATTAATTATTTCATGATGGCCCACTTTATCTCTCATCGTGTTTCTGTCTTCAAATCTGTTTAGTCTAACATTCATTTGGCTACAACAGATTCTTTTCTTTTTGGTTAATATTTGTTTCATCCTTCGAATTTTCTGTGTTCTTACAGCTATTTTTTTTTTAAACTTTCTTTAACCATCTTCACTTTGCTATTGTGATTCAAGTTATTTCTACTGTATAGCACATAGTAGGTACTCAGGAAACCCGCCATTGTCAGCCTCGGGTGTCTTCGAGGCCTTCTAGGGGTAGGGGACTGGGAAGGGAAGTGAGGTCTCCTCTCACTATTACCCCTCAGTCTGGGGGGGCCTACAGGACATGGTTTTTCCTGAGAAAAGCATGGCGTTTCCAGAAAGACCTGGCTGAGAAAACCCCACTAGTCTGAGGCCACATAACTGTTTCCTAGAAACTAGATGTGAGTGAAACTCTGCTGGTGCCCGAGTCACAGCATACGTTTCCTGTTTTTCATCCACGAGCTAATAAAGTTATTTCCTTCACATGCTGCACTGCTGAGCAGGAAGGCCCTGCCTCAAGGCTGGAGGCCGGCCCTTATCCACCGTGCTCCAGGCGAGGGAGGAAGTGGCCTGGGCTCTCCTGCGGGAGGGCTTCCGCCTGGGCAGGACGGCTGTCGACTCTCCTCCCCACACACTCAACCCCTCAGCTGCAAGGGGGCATCAGAGCCAGCTCCACCCCGACAGTCCCCAGGGCTCTGTCCCGGGGCCTGGAGCCCTCCGTGGGTGTCCCGACCATCTATCTGGTTCTCTTGGAAGACCCCTCAATGTCTGAGCAGCACCTCAAATTTCACGTGTCCCACACAGATCCCTTGCCTCACGCATGTCCTTCCTCACAGTCCCCATATCTGCAGTTCTTTCACCATCCACCAGCTGCTTAATCCAAATGAAGGGCATCACTGGACGCCCTGCCCAATCCGTGTAGCCTGTTAGCCAGACAACTTGATCTGAGCTCCCTGGCCCCAGCCTAGACTCCATGCCCAGCAGTGTGGAGAGGGCTTCTGGGGGGTCCCAAGGATAGGGATGGGATGGTGTCATCGCTTTGCCCCAGCACAGTGTGGCATTAGGGAGACTATTCCAGAAACTGTGTTGAACGGTGGAGTGAATGAATGAGTGACTGAATGGGCAGGGCCCTCTGGAGTCTTCTTCAGGATAACAGCCGGCTGGGCCACCTCTTCTAACCATCTTCCCTAGTTGTGGCTTCACCATTGCCCCCCGTTCCTTCTTCCAAACCTGCTCCACTTCTCTCCCACATGAGCAACCCTGCTGCAGACATAACTCTGGTTGCTCCTCTTCTCTCCCACATGAGCAACCCTGCTGCAGACATAACTCTGGTCGCTCCTCCGGGGCAGGGCTCTGGGGGTGGTGTGGTCTTGCACAGTGTCAACTCTAGGTGCCAAGGATACTGCACTGGGTCCTTTGTTTCTGATTCATTCAGACATTTCTGGAGCCCAGAGTATGTGCCATCCACTTGGGATATGACATCACACGGGTGAAAATTTCCTTCACCTGAGACTCACTCGCCAGAGCAGGGAGTTGAGGACCCATAGCACCCAGTCACCAGTACGTTCAGGTGAGCTGGGGCATCCGAAGTTGGGCTTGGTGGGTTCAGCCATGTGGTAACAGGGCAGGAAGCCTGTGAGGAGGTTGCTCAGGTAAAAACCTGGACAGCAGGCCAAGCTGCAGGGCTGAGCCCAGCTCCCAGGATATAGTGTCACAGAAGGATGGAGGGTGATGGCCCTGGGGGGCTGGGATCCACCACTGGTGACCCAAACAGACAGTGAGAAGGTCATGATTTAGGAGTCAGGCAGCCCCAACACACTGAGGAAGCCGCTCTCTGAGCCCCAGTTTCCTTTTCTGTAGCATAGATGTTAACAGCCCTTGTTTCACTAGAGGATGAAATGAAAGCACATCAGGCAGGCCCCTGGCACCTGTGAGGGGCAAAGCTGGGGACGTGGGAGGTGGGGAACTGTATCAGTCCTGAACAGGGGACAGGGGCCAGAGCTGCTCAAAGCCCCTTGCTGTCTTCTGCTCAGGAGCTCTCAAAGCTAAGACAGACGATGAGGCTTAGGGTGAGGGGCAGTGGAGGGCAGAAAGATTTAGTCTTGAGTTAGGCAATGTATGCACATGAGTACAACGCTCACGAGCTTCAGGAGGAGCGGGTATCACCCTGAGGAAATGGAAGTTCGGAGTGGAAATGGCCTGCCACAGGTGATGGGCACAGCTGGGCTCCAACCCCGGTGTGCAGGTTCCTGCTCAGTCAGGCCCCCTGTCTTGCTTGCGCTGAGTGTGGGGACCTTACCCCAGCCGTCACCTCCTTTCTCAGAGTCACGACTCTGGAGCCAGCTGATTGGTAGACCTGCCGCTGCATTGTTGACCCTGATCAGCTCATCTTTTGCTTCCAGCCCAGCCTGGAAGCCTGCAGATGCCCAGTGGTCTCCACTCTGCCCCTGACCGGGCCCCTCCGTGTCTTGGACTGGCCTCCCTGCTGAGTTCTGGGGGTTGGGCCTCATCCATGTGTCACTAGCACCTAGCCAGGACCCTGGCATGGCGCAGAAACCTGGAAAAGTTGTGCTGCAGAGGAAAGAAGCAGAGGGTAGCCTGGGTTACCAGAATGCTCTGAGTGGGTGAAATTTCCCCACCCCGAAGAAGGGAAAGACTCCCAATTGTGGTTCCCCATGGTCCTAGGTACACAAATGTACTTAGGTGCATTTGGCCATTTGTTTCCAAATTGCAGTCAAATATACGTAGTATACAGTTTACCATTTAACCCTTTTTAGCCACAACTCAGAGGTATTAAGCCGTTGTGCAACCATCGCCACCATCCAGCTCCTGGACTTTTGCATCCCGGACTCTTGGCTGTCTTTTTCTTGTTTTTGGCTATGTGCTCCTGGGAGAGCAAGCGCCCTGCCTCAGAGCCTCAGCTGCTCATTTATACACCAGGAAGCACGGCTGCCTCACAGCTTGTTGTGAGACTAAAGGAGGTGGGTGTGGGCCATGCTTCCCGGGTCAAGTGGGGTGCACCCAGGAGTGGCTGTTATCCTTCCCACGTTGGCACAGGCCAGCTCCTCAAGGGCACTTCCTTAAGGCCAAGGTTGCATGTAACGAGTACGATAATTGTGGCACTATCATGACAATGAGGCATGAAAGAGAGGACACCGGCCAAAGGGGAGCCGGGAGACCTAAAAATTCTCCGCTGTGGACTGTTTGTGGCCTCAGCTGTATCCCTGCCCCTCCTGGGCTTCTCTTTCTCCTTGTACACAGGGGCGCACAGAGGGCGCTTTCTTATGGTACCGAAAGCTGCTTCTTCTCTGTCATCAACCTCAGGCCTCCCCTCACCTGGGCCAGGAGGCTGGGTGAGCAGTTCCCTGTGCACGCAGAGGGGAAGTCAGTGCTTCCCAAGGGCTCTCTGCTCCCTGCACATCTTGTGTGCTTGTCCACCAGACCACAAGCCCCTCGAGGACAGAGGCGCTGGCTTTCTCTCAGCCATCCGTTCATTCACTTGTTTATTCACTTGTGTATTGTGTGAACTCTTGTCTGTGCCAGGCCCTGTGCTGGCTGCCTGTGTGGGCTCCTGGTCTGGTGAGAGGTCAGAGCCAGGCCCGGACAGGGTGGTACAGTGCTGGGCCTGCAGGGACAGAATGCTATTCCCGGCGCCCTGTGCCCGGCAGAGGGTGGGGTGGGAGCGGCCTGCGGTGCAGACGTGCTGGGGCAAGTGCCCGTCTCCTACAAGCTCTATCTCCTTATCTGTAAAGCAGCCGCCTCAGAAGGGGGTTGTGAGGAGCCAAGGATGCGGGTGCACGTGGCAAAGAAAGAGCACAGCTGCTCGGTGAACATGGTCTCGCGTGAGCAGAGTCCACGGTAGGGTGGCCCCACTCAGGAAATGCTGCTCCTATGTCTGTCCATCTGTCCCTTAGCCAAACCCTCCCAGCACCTGTTAGAACAGTGTATGGCAGACATCACACAATCTGGGCTGTCACTTCTGCAAGGTACTTCTTGAGAACCCTTAGAGATGCTTATCTTCACTGAGCTGGGGTTCTCAGAAGGGACCTGCTGCTGGTTGAGCATGAGACTTGGGTCCGCGACACAGCAGCGCAAGCCCCAGGCCCCGCCCTCCAGGTCCTCGGTCTTGTGGGGAGAAGTCAGGTGTCACACAACGAGTGGGGTAGACCGTGGGACCCCAGGCCTGTGTTCCAGTGGGGGTGGGGCAGTGCCGAGCAGAGGGATAGACTCAATTCATGGACGGAGGATAGGATTGAAGCTGAGGTAAAGAACTGCTCGGGCCAGTTCTAGTGTTTAGTCTCAATAGCACCACCCACCCCCCAACACACAATTTAGTTATTATACTCACAATCCCCATTTTACAGATGTGAAAGCTGAGGCTTAGTAAAGTTACTCCCTCTCCAAGGATCACGCTGTTGGCAGGTGGTGAGGCCTGGACTTGAATGCCATGCCACACCCTGTTGCCTCACACAGTCTTTCTCTCTCTCCTTCTGGGGACCTGCCCTCCCCTCTGCCTCTTTCACGAGCCCATACTCTGACCTCCTCTAGGTTTCACCTTAAAAACCACGGTGCCCAGAAGGCTCCATCTCATTTCCTGCTACAGGCTTCCGAGTACCTGGGTGCAATCCGCAAGAAAGCCATAACTTTATAATCCCTACTTCTCCCACAGCCCAGGCCTGGGACTGTCTTCCTAGCTCTGGGAAGGCCCAGGTACACAGGCTCCACCCTAGGGTGTGGGCATGGACAAAGCCTCTTTGTTCCATTGCCTGCCCCAAGGCTCTGCCTGAGCAGGAAGCTATGCCAACCCAGCGTGGGTTTGCTGATGAGGCAGCGAGGGCCACAGATCCACAGATTCAGTACCTGGGCTCTCATCCCCACCTGCATGTCAGTGTCAACTGCTGCTGCTGCTAAGTCGTTTCAGTCGTGTCCGACTCTGTGCGACCCCATAGAGGGCAGCCCACCAAGCTCCACCCTCCCTGGGATTCTCCAGGCAAGAACAGTACAGTGGGTTGCCATTTCCTTCTCCAATGCATGAAAGTGAAAGGAGCTTATAAAAAAATCACAAGGCAGGGCCCCACCCCAGACCCATTACACCAGAATCTCTGGGTGGGGCCTCAGTTCAGCTCAGTTCAGTCACTCAGTCGTGTCCGACTCTTTGTGACCCCATGAATTGCAGCACGCCAGGCCTCCCTTGTCCATCACCAACTACCGGAGTTCACTCAAACTCATGTCCATCGAGTCGGTGATGCCATCCAGCCATCTCATCCTCTGTCGTCCCCTTCTCCTCCTGCCCTCAATCCCTCCAGCATCAGAGTCTTTTCCAATGAGTCAACTCTTCGCATCAGGTGGCCAAAGTAGTGGAGTTTCAGCTTTAGCATCAGTCCTTCCGAAGAACACCCAGGACTGATCTCCCTTAGGATGGACTGGTTGGATCTCCTTGCAGTCCAAGGGACTCTCAAGAGTCTTCTCCAACACCACAGTTCAAAAGCATCAATTCTTCGGCACTCAGCTTTCTTCACAGTCCAACTCTCACATCCATACATGACCACTGGAAAAACCATAACTTTGACTAGACGGACCTTTGTTGGTAAAGTAATGTTTCTGCTTTTCAATATGCTATCTAGGATGGTCAGAGCTTTTCTTCCAAGGAGTAAGCGTCTTTTAATTTCATGGCTGCAGTCACCATCTGCAGTGTTTTGGGGGCCCTGAAATAAAGTCTGCTATTCTTTCCACTGTTTATCCATCTCTTTGCCATGAAGTGATGGGACCGGATGCCATGATCTTCGTTTTCTGAATGTTGAGCTTTAAGCCAACTTTTCACTCTCCTCTTTCACTTTCATCGAGAGGCTCTTTAGTTCTTCACTTTCTGTCATAAGGGTGGTGTCATCTGCATATCTGAGGTTCTTGATATTTCTCTTGGCAATCTTGATTCCAGCTTGTGCATCATCCAGCACAGCATTTCCCATGATGCACTCTGCATGTAAGTTAAATAAGCAGGGTGACAATATATAGTCTTGACGTACTCCTTTCCCAATTTGGAGCCAGTCTGTTGTTCCATGTCCAGTTCTAACTTTTGCTTCTTGACCTGCATACAGATTTCTCAGGAGGCAAGTCAGGTGGTCTGCTATTTCCATCCCTTTAAGAATTTTCCGGTTTGTTGTGATCCACACAATCAAAGTCTTTGGCATAGTCAATAAAGCAGAAATAGATGTTTTTCTGGAACTCTCTTGCTTTTCCTATGATCCAACAGATGTTGGCAATTTGATCTCTGGTTCCTCTGTATTTTCTAAATCCAGCTTGAACATCTGGAAGTTCACGGTTCACATACTGTTGAAGTCCAGCTTAGAGAATTTTGAGCATTACTTTGCTAGTATGTGAGATGAGTGTAATTGTGTGGTAGTTTGAACATTTTTGCCATTGCCTTTCTTTGGGATTGGAATGAAAACTGATCTTTTCCAGTCCTGTGGCCACTGCTGAGTTTTCCAAATTTACTGGCATATTGAGTGCAGCACTTTCACAGCATCATCTTTTAGGATTTGAAATAGCTCAACTGGAATTCCATCATCTCCACTAGCCTTGTTCATAGTGATGTTTCATAAGGCCCACTTGACTTCGAATTCCATGATGTTTGGCTCTAGGTGAGTGATCACACCATCGTGGTTATCTGGGTCATGAAGATCTTTTTTTATAGTTCTTCTGTGTATTCTTGCCACCTCTTCTTAACAGCTTCTGCTTCCGTTAGGTCCATACCATTTCCATCCTTCATTGTGCCCATCTTTGCATGAAATGTTCCCTTGGTATCTAATTTTCTTGAAGAGACCTCTAGTCTTTCCCATTCTATTATTTTCTTCTATTTCTTTGCATTGATCACTGAGAAAGGCTTTCTTATCTCTCCATGCTAGTCTTTGGAACTCTGCATTCAAATGGATATATCTTTCTTCTTTGCCTTTAGCTTCTCTTCTTTTCTCAGCCATTTGTAAGGCTTCCTCAGACAACCATTTTGCCTTTTTGCCTTTCTTTTTCTTGGGAATGGTCTTGATCACCGCCTCTTGTACAATGTCACAAACCTCTGTCCATAGTTCTTCAGGCACTCTGTCTATCAGATCTAATCCCTTGAATCTATTTGTCACTTCCACTGTATAATCATAAGGGATTTGATTTAGGTCATACCTGAATGGTCTAGTAGTTTTCCCTACTTTCTTCAATTTAAGTCTGAATTTGACAATAAGGAGTTCATGATCTGAGCCATAGTCAGCTCCAGTCTTGTTTTTGCTGACTGTATAGAGCTTCTCCATCTTTGGCTGCAAAGAATATAATCAATCTGATTGTGGTATTGAACATCTGGTGATGTCCACGTGTAGTCTTCTCTTGTGTTGTTGGAAGAGGGTGTTTGCTATGATCGGTGCTTTCTCTTGGGAAAACTCTTTTAACCTTTGACCTGCTTCATTTTGTACTCCAAGGCCAAATTTGCTTGTTGTTCCAGGTATCTCTTGACTTCTTACTTTTGCATTCCAGTCCCCTATAATGACAGAGAAGGCGATGGCACCCCACTCCAGTACTCTTGCCTGGAAAATCCCATGGACGGAGGAGCCTGGTAGGCTGCAGCCCATGGGGTCGCGAAGAGTTGGACACGACTGAGCGACTTCACTTTCACTTTTCACTTTCATGCATTGGAGAAGGAAATGGCAACCCACTCCAGTGTTCTTGCCTGGAGAATCCCAGGGATGGGGGAGCCTGGTGGGCTGCCATCTCTGAGGTCGCAGTGAGTCGGACACGACAAGCAAGTTAGCAGCAGCAGCAGCAGCCCCTATAATGAAAAGGACATCTTTTTTGGTGTTAGTTCTAGAAGGTCTTGTAGGTCTTCATAGAACTGTTCAACTTCAGCTTCTTCAGCATTACCAGTCAGGGCATAGACTTGGATTACTGTGATATTGAATGGTTTGCCTTGGAAATGAACAGAGATCATTCTGTTGTTTTTGAGATTGCATCCAAGTACAGCATTTCGGACTCTTTTGTTGACTATAATGGCTACCCCATTTCTTTCAAGGGATTCCTGCCCACAGCAGTAGATATAATGGTCATCTGAGTTAAATTCACCCATTCCAGTCCATTTTAGTTCACTGATTCCTAAAATGTCAATGTTCACTCTTGCCATCTCCTGTTTGACCACTTCCAATTTGCTTTCTTCTGCATTCAAATGGGAATATCTTTCCTTTTCTCCTTTCTCTTGAGAAACTTATATGCAAGTCAGGAAGCAACAGCTAGAGCTGGACATGGAACAACAGACTGATTCCAAATAGGAAAAGGAGTACATCAAGTACATATTGTTAACCTGCTTATTTAACTTATATGCAGTGTACATCATGAGAAATGATAGGCTGGAAGAAGCACAAGCTGGAATCAAGATTGCTGGGAGAAATATCAATAACCTCAGATATGCAGATGACACCACCCTTATGGCAGAAAGTGAAGAGGAACTAAAGAGCCTCTTGATGAAAGTGAAAGAGGAGAGTAAAAAGTTGGCTTAAAACTCAACATTCAGAAAACTAAGATCATGGCATCTGGTCCCATCACTTGATGGGAAATAGATGGGGAAACAGTGGAAACAGTGTCAGACTTTATTTTGGGGGGCTCCAAAATCACTGCAGATGGTGATTGCAGCCATGAAATTAAAAGATGCTTACTCCTTGGAAGGAAAGTTATGACCAACCTAGATAGCATATTAAAAAGCAGAGATGTTACTTTGCCAACAAAGGTCCATCTAGTCAAGGCTATGGTTTTTCCAGTAGTCATGTATGGATGTGACAGTTGGACTATAAAGAAAGCTGAGCCCAAAGAAATGATGCTTTTGAACTGTGGTGTTGGAGAAGACTGTTGAGAGTTCCTTGGACTGCAAGGAGATCCAACCAGTCCATCCTAAAGGAAATCAGTCCTGAATATTCATTGGAAGGACTGATGCTGAAGCTGAAACTCCAATACTTTGGCCACCTGATGTGAAGAACTGACTCATTGGAAAAGACCCTGATGTTGGGAAAGATTGAAGGTGGGAGGAGAGGGGACGACAGAGCATGAGATGCTTGGATGGCATCACCAATTTCGGACATGAGTTTGAGTAAGCTCTGGGAGTTGGTGATGGACAGGGAGGCCTGGTGTGCTGCAGTCCATGGAGTTGCAAAGAGTTCGACACAAATGAACAACTGAACTGAACTGAGACCTGCCCAGAGAAAATACCATGTGACGACAATGGCAGAGATTAGGGTGATGCTTCTATAAGCCACAGAATGGCACCGATTGCCAACAAAGTAGCAGAAGCTAGGGGAGAGGCGAGAACCAGATCCTCCCTCTTACCCCCCAGAAGCACCCAACCCTGCCAACACCTTGACCTTGGACTTGTAGCCTCCAGAACTGGGAGACAATACATTTCTGTTGTGTAAGCCCCTCAGTTTTTGGCACTTTGTTACAGCAGCCCCTGCAAACTAGCCCATCTCCTTTTTACAGATGAGCAAAACCAAGATTGTGAAGTGACTTTGTGGAGGTTACCTGGGTGCTGTGGACCTTGTCGACTGGTTGTTATTTCTCTGCCACCTCTTACATGCTGACCCCCAAAACACCCCAGTCTCAAGCCCTCAGCTCTTGAGGATTTCATCCATCCACACATCTCACACACATTGCACATAAATGTGCAATGTTCTAAGCACAGGGGCCTAGCAGAGAAACAAGCAGATATGCAAACAAACACAAACAAACAAACACAAGCTCCCTGTCTATCCCCACCCACCATGGGGAGCAGACAGTGAATAAGGTAAGTGAGATGTAAGTTAACAGTAGGTTGCATGGTCTAAGGGCCATGGGGAAAAATGAGGCAAGGGAGGGGTGTAAGAAGTATGGAGGGCTGGAGTTTTGAACAGGTATTTGCTGAAGGCTCACCAGGAAGGTGACACTCCTGGCACCGTTGCGCCCACCCAGGCTGCAGCCTCTCCAGAGACACCTCTCAGTTCCCGCTCAGTTTGTCCTCCCCAGGGGCCCTCTCCCTTGTGACTTGCGCCGCCTGACCCAAACTGTGCTTCCCATCCACGTGCACAGCCAACCAGAAACCTGGAAACCAACTACGTCTCCTGCCACCCTTGCCTCCTCACCCCATCTAACCCTGGGAGCTGGAGGTGTCCCCTCCAGAGGTGCTGGAGTCGCTGGCTCAGCTCCCCCTCAGCATGTGGGGACTCTTTCAGTGAGAGCCAGTGGGAGGCTGTGGGCAGACTACCAAGAACAACATCCTGCCACGATCAGGGAACCAAGTCTCTTCCCTTTCTGGGCCTCAGTCTTCCCATCTATATAACAGGCACAAATCCCTGCAGAGTTAACCTCTTGTGTTATCTTGGCTGAACCAATGAATGTGAATGACATTGCTCTGAACAGTGTGTACCCATGAACAGACTAGGGTGAGGAAAAGATGAAGGGGGATGCTGCATGTGCTGATGTGGACAAACTAGAAGGCAGCACCTGTGGCCATGGAAGAAGCAGAGTGATCTGCATCCAATCCTTGCATGATGCTCTCCCACCCACCCCCTCAGTTTCCTCTTCAGGTTTCTCTCCTCCTACTGTCTTCTGTAGGAAGTTTGTGGCAAAGACAACCCCTGCCTCTGGGAGGATGCATTGTGCAGTGGGCAGGTCTCTTCCCCCATGTAAATAATAAGATAGGATGAAATCAATTGATCTCTGGGATCCTAGAGTTTTCACAGACTTACCAGGGATGCTGGGGACATAGAAGGAACATGTTCCTGAAACTGGAACATTGGATGAAACCTCCCTTTCTGAGATCCAGGTCAGAGCAGCAGAAGAGCTGGGGGGTGGGAGAGAAGGTCAGACTTACCAGATTCCACACTCTGGTCCCAAACAGAACTTAAAGCAGGCTGGATGCTCAGGAGACAGAAGCTGTGTATCTGAGGTCGGAGGACAGTGAATGGACTTGGGATCTTATATGATTTTCTCACTGTGTGCCTCAGTTTCTCCATCTGTAGAATGGAGCTGCCCACCTAGTCCTCTACTCACTTTGAATGGAAACCCCTTCTCTACTATGTTCATGTATAAGCATGCACACATGTATACAGAAGAGTGAGAAAAGAAGGGGAAAAGTCACATCTTCCTGATCAGTTCAGTTCAGTAATTCAGTCATGTCTGACTCTTTGCAACCTCATGGACTGCAGCATGCCAGGCTTCCCTTTCCATCACCAACTCCCGGAGCTTGCTCAAACTCATGTCCATCAAGCTGGTAATGCCACCAAACCATCTCATCCTCTGTTGTCTCCTTCTGATCCTGCTTTCAATTTTTCCCAGAATCAGGGTCTTTTCCAGTGAGTCAGTTCTTCACATCAGGTGGCCAAAGTATTGGAGTTTCAGCTTCAGCATCAGTTCTTCCAATGAATATTCAGCACAGATTTCCTTTAGGATAGACTTGTTGGATCTTCTTGCAGTCCAAGGGATTCTCAAGAGTCTTCTCCAACACCACAGTTCAAAAGCATCATTTCTTTGGTTCTCAGCTTTCTTTATAGTCCAACTGTCACATCCATACATGACTACTGGAAAAACCATAGCTTTGACTAGATGGACCTTTGTTGACAAAGTAATATCTCTGCTTTTTAATGTGCTAAGTGGTCATAACTTTTCTCCCAAGGAGCAAGTATCTTTTTTTTTTTTTTGCATGTAGATGTGAATTTTATTCCCTTAATTATGCTACGTTTAATTGGACCATTCTGGAGTAGATCATAGAATCAGACAAAACCTAGAGTTTAAAAGTCACCTCAGAGATTATTTCAGCCCACAAAGCTTATTTATTTTCTCTCTCCAATATGTTTTGATTCTATTGACTTAAATTTAATGTTATTCAATGTCAATTTAGCCTTTGTATTTATTTATTTTTAATATAAATTTATTTATTTTAATTGGAGGCCAATTACTTTACAATATTGTATTGGTTTTGCCATACATCAACATGAATCCACCACGGGTGCACATGTGTTCCTCATCCTGAACCCCCCTCCCACCTCCCTCCCCATCCCATCCCTCTGGGTCATCCCAGTGCACCAGCCCCGAGCATTCTGTATCATGCATCAAACCTGGACTGGTGATTTGTTTCACATATGATATTATACATGTTTCAATGCCATTCTCCCAAATCATCCCACCCTCGCCCTCTCCCACAGAGTCCAAAAGACTGTTCTATACATCTGTGTCTCTTTTGCTATCTCACATAAAGGGTTATCATTACCATCTTTCTAAATTCCATATATATGCGTTCAGTTCAGTTCAGTCGCTCAGTCGTATCCGACTCTTTGCCACCCCATGAATCGCAGCACACCAGGCCTCCCTGTCCATCACCAATTCCCAGAGTTCACTCAGACACACATCCATCGAGTCAGTGATGCCATCCAGCCATCTCATCCTCTGTCGTCCCCTTCTCCTCCTGCCCCCAATCCCTCCCAGCATCAGAGTCTTTTCCAATGAGTCAACTCTTCGCAAGAGGTGGCCAAAGTACTGAAGTTTCAGCTTTAGCATCATTCCTTCCAAAGAAATCCCAGGGCTGATCTCCTTCAGAATGGACTGGTTGGATCTCCTTGCAGTCCAAGGGACTCTCAAGAGTCTTCTCCAACACCACAATTCAAAAGCATCAATTCTTCAGTGCTCAGCCTTCTTCACAGTCCAACTCTCACATCCATACATGACCACAGGAAAAACCATAGCCTTGACTAGACAGACCTATATTGGCAAAGTAATGTCTCTGCTTTTGAATATGCTATCTAGGTTGTTCATAACTTTCCTTCCAAGGAGTAAGTGTCTTTTAATTTCATGGCTGCAGTCACCATCTGCAGTGATTTTGGAGCCCCCAGAAATAAAGTCTGACACTGTTTCCACTGTTTCCCCATCTATTTCCCATGAAGTCATGGGACCAGATGCCATGATCTTTGTTTTCTGAATGTTGAGCTTTAAGCCAACTTTTTCACTCTCCACTTTCACTTTCATCAAGAGGCTTTTGAGTTCCTCTTCACTTTCTGCCATAAGGGTGGTGTCATCTGCATATCTGAGGTTATTGATATTTCTCCTGGCAATCTTGATTCCAGCTTGTGTTTCTTCCAGTCCAGTGTTTCTCAGTATACTGTATTGGTGTTTTTCTTTCTGGCTTACTTCACTCTGTATAATAGGCTCCAGTTTCATCCACCTCATTGGAACTGATTCAAATGTATTCTTTTTAATGGCTGAGTAATACTCCATTGTGTATATGTACCACAGCTTTCTTATCCATTCATCTGCTGATGGACATCTAGGTTGCTTCCATGTCCTGGCTATTATAAACAGTGCTGCAACGAACATTGGGGTACACGTGTCTCTTTCAATTCTGGTTTCCTCGCTGTGTATGCCCAGCAGTGGGATTGCTGGATCATAAGGCAGTTCTATTTCCAGTTTCTTAAGGAATCTCCACACTGTTCTCCATAGTGGCTGTACTAGTTTGCATTCCCATCAACAGTGTAAGAGGGTTCCCTTTTCTCCATACCCTCTCCAGCATTTATTGCTTGTAGGCTTTTGGATCGCAGCCATTCTGACTGGTGTGAAATGGTACCTCATTGTGGTTTTGATTTGCATTTCTCTGATAATGAGTGATGTTGAGCATCTTTTCATGTGTTTGTTAGCCATCTGTATGTCTTCTTTGGAGAAATGTCTGTTTAATTCTTTGGCCCACTTTTTGATTGGGTCATTTATTTTTCTGGAATTGAGCTGCAGGAGTTGCTTGTATATTTTTGAGATTAATTCTTTGTCAGTTGCTTCATTTGCTATTATTTTCTCCCATTCTGAAGGCTATCTTTTCACCTTGCTTATAGTTTCCTTTGTTGTGCAGAAGCTTTAATTTTAATTAGGTCCCATTTGTTTATTTTTGCTTTTGTTTCCAATATTCTGGGAGGTGGGTCATAGAGGATCCTGCTGTGATATATGTCAGAGAGTGTTTTGCCTATGTTCTTCTCTAGGAGTTTTATAGTTTCTGGTCTTACGTTTAGATCTTTAATCCATTTTGAGTTTATTTTGTGTATGGTGTTATAAAGTGTTCTAGTTTCATTCTTTTACAAGTAGTTGACCAGTTTTCCCAGCACCACTTGTTAAAGAGATTGTTTTTTCTCCATTGTATATTCTTGCCTCCTTTGTCAAAGATAAGGTGTCCATAGGTTCATGGATTTATCTCTGGACTTTCTATTTTGTTCCATTGATCTATATTTCTGTCTTTGTGCCAATATCATACTGTCTTGATGACTGTGGCTTTGTAGTAGAGCCTGAAGTCAGGCAGGTTGATTCCTCCATTTCCATTCTTCTTTCTCAAGATTGCTTTGGCTATTCGAGGTTTTTTGTATTTCCATACAAATTGTGAAATTATTTGTTCTGGCTCTCTGAAAAATACCGTTGGTAGCTTGATAGGGATTGCATTGAATCTATAGATTGCTTTGGGTAGTATACTCATTTTCACTATATTGATTCTTCAGGTCCATGAACTCGGTATATTTCTCCATCTATTAGTGTCTTTGATTTCTTTCACCAGTGTTTTATAGTTTTATATACATAGGTCTTTTGTTTCTTTAGGTAGATACATTCCTAAGTATTTTATTCTTTCCGTTGCAATGGTGAATGGAATTGTTTCCTTAATTTCTCTATTATCTCATTATTACTGTATAGGAATGCAAGGGATTTCTGTGTGTTGATTTTATATCCTGTAACTTTACTATATTCATTGATTAGCTCTAGTAATTTTCTGGTGGAGTCTTTAGGGTTTTCTATGTAGAGGATCATGTCATCTGCAAACAGTGAGAGTTTTACTTCTTCTTTTCCAATTTGGATTCTTTTTATTTCTTTTTCTGCTCTGATTGCTGTGGCCAAAACTTCCAAAACTATGTTGAATAATAGTGGTGAGAGTGGGCACCCTTGTCTTGTTCCTGGCTTTAGGGGAAATGCTTTCAATTTTTCACCATTGAAGATAATGTTTGCTGTGTGTTTATCATGTATAGCTTTTATTATGTTGAGGTATGTTCCTTCTATTCCTGCTTTCTGGAGAGTTTTTATCATAAATGGATGTTGAGTTTTGTCAAAAGCTTTCTCTGCATCTGTTGAGATAATCATATGGCTTTTATTTTTCAATTTGTTAATGTGGTGTATTACATCGATTGATTTATGGATATTGAAGAATCCTTGCATCCCTGGGATAAAGCCCACTTGATCCTGGTGTATGATCTTTTTAATGTGTTGTTGGATTCTGATTGCTATAATTTTGTTAAGGACTTTTGCATCTATGTTCATCAGTGATATTGGCCTGTAGTTTTCTTTTTTTGTGACATCTTTGTCTGGTTTTGGTATTAGGGTGATGGTAGCCTCATAGAATGAGTTTGGAAGTTTACCTTCCTCTGTAATTGTCTAGAAGAGTTTGAGTAGGATAGGTGTTAGCTTTTCTCTAAATTTTTGGTAGAATTCAGCTGTGAAGCAGTCTGGACCTGGGCTGGAGCAAGCATCTTTTAATTTCATGGGTGCAGTCACCATCTGCAGTGATTTTGGAGCCCAAAAAACTAACGTCTGTCACTGTTTCCACTGTTTCCCCATCTATTTGCCATAAAGTGATGGAACTGGATGCCATGATCTTCATTTTTTGAATGTTGAATTTTAAAGCAGCTTTTTCACTCTCCTCTTTCACTTTCATCAAGAAGCTCTTTAGTTCTTTAGTTCTTCTTTGCTTTCTGCCATAAGAGTGGTGTCATGTGCATATCTGAGGTGATTTCTCCCCGTGATCTTGATTCCAGCTTGTGCTTCATCCAGCCTGACATTTTGCATGATGCACTTTGCATATAAGTTAAATAAGTAGGGTGACAATATACAGCCTTGACATAGTCCTTTTCCAATTTGGAGCCAGTCTGTTGTTCCATGTCCAGTTCTAACTGTTGCTTCTTGACCTGCATACAGATTTCTCAGGAGGCAGGTCAGGTGGTCTGGTATTCTCATCTCTTTCAGAATTTTCCACAGTTTGTTGTGACCCACACAACCAAAGCCTTTGGCATAGTCAATAACACAGAGGTAGATGTCTTTCTGGAACTCTCTTGCTTTTTCAATGATCCAACAGATGTTGGAAATTTGATCTCTGGTTCTTCTTCATTTTCTAAATCCAGCTTGAACATCTGGAAGTTCTCAGTTCACATGCTGTTGAAGCCTTGCTTGGAGAATTTTGAGTGTTAGTTTGCTAGCATGTGAGATGAGTGCAATTGTGCAGTACTTTGTCCTTCTGATACCACCCATCACAAGCTTGACAGGGAAAGATGGAGAAAAATCTGTTGCTGCCCACTCACCTCCTGGTTCCCCCAAGTCCATATGAAGGAAGGGTGACTGAAGGGGTCTCTCTGTGTGCCTGTCCCTTACTTGGTGAGCCAGGGAAGAGATCAGTGAGCTTATCGATTCTGGGGTGGGGAGTCTTCTTTCACTCTTCTGTGCCCCTGGGGTGGGGTGAGCTCCAACAGCCCCTCAGTTCTGCAGGGCGACTAAGTCCACATGCTGCTGCTGTGTGAACTTGTGCAAGTCACTTGACTTCTATGAGCTGGCTTCCTCATTATCTCCCAGGGAGAATAGTACTAACTCCCAGGGTTGCTGAGAGGATTAAATGATATACCACCAGTTGTTGTTGTTCAGTCACTAAGTTGTATCTGACTCTTTGTGACCCCATGAAGTGCAGCACTCCAAGCTTCCCTGTCCTTAACTATCTCCCTGAGTTTGCTCCAATTCATGTCCACTGAGTCAGTGATACCATCCAACCATCTCTTCCTCTGTCGCCCCATTCTCCTCTTGCCCTCAATCTTTCCTAGCATCAGGGTCTTTTCCAATGAGTCAGTTCTTCCCATCAGGTGGCCAAAATATTGGAGCTTCAGTTTCAGCACCAGCCCTTCCAACGAATATTCAGGACTGATTTCCATCAGGATTGACTGGTTTGATCTCCTTGATGTCCAAGGGACTCAAGAGTACCCACTTCTTATTGTTAGCTCTGGGTCTCCAACCTGGCTAGCACCTGGCACCGTGGTTGGTCCTCTTCAGTCCTACTTGGAAAAGTAGCATCCTCAGATGCTCTGTAACTGTGGGCTCCATCCCCTGGGCTCTATAACTGCTCTCCACCTCATAGCCACTAGCCACATGCAGCTATTCAGTGTCTGAGGCTATGGTTTGTCTGAGTCAAGATGTGTTGTGTTTTATTATTATCATTATTATTTTACACAGAATTTCAAAGACAATATGCAAAGAGTATGTAAATATATCATGAATGATTTTTACTTTAATTATATTAATTACATGCCGAAATGATGAATAGTTTGGATATATTAGGTTAACTAAAATATATTATTAAAATTAACCTCACTTGTTTGTTTTTACTTTCACAATGTGACTACTAAAGAAATTTAATTACATATGTGGCTTGCATTATATTTTATTGGGTGACGCCACTCTAGAAGTTGGAAAGACCACTTACAGGGCATCTTCCTGGTGGCTCCCTGGAAAAGCAGCCTTTGGAATTCCCACTGAATTCCACTCAACCTCAGCCACTGAAGAATGTTTGCTTCCCAGACAGCGTCTGGGTTCCAAAAACCACTCAGGGTGGCCTCACTCACTTCTCCCCAGTTCCCCACATATCATGCAGCCACCCAGGCAGCTCTGACCCCTCCAAGGACCTGAGTATGGTGACAAAGCCCACAGCCCCTTCCTCCAAATTCTGACTGCTTAGAACCTTGACTCTGTGTGGGAATTTCCCCTGCATCACTTTCTCCCTCCCTGCAGCCACCAGAGAGGTGGCTTCCTTCTCTCGGGCCCTGAGTCAGCTCCAAGGAATCCTCTCTCCTCTCCAGAGGGTTTTGAGGGTGAGAGGCTGGCTACATGATGCTCGAGACTATGGACTCCGAGAGATCTGAATGGGAATTGAGACAGCTGAATGTCTGGGCAAATCTCCTCTACTCTACATCTAAGTTTTCTCATTTATGAAATGGGCACAATCATTGTACCTGCCCTATGGGATTTTGGGGATTAAATGACGTTGTCAATGTGTGGCCCTGGCACAGTGCCTGGGTTATCATAAGTGGTAATTATTTAAGGACAGGAAAGGGTTAGGGAAATGGCTTTTGGCCACAACCTCACTCAGCCAGACTGAAAGAGGAGACAGGGCCAGGGTTGGGAAGGAGGTGGTGGGACTATAGTTCCCTTTCGACTTTGGGCTATAGGTAGTCGAATATACAGCCCTTCTGGCCCATTTTCAGAAGAGGAAATTGAGGCTTACAGAGGTGAAGTGACTTGCTCAGTGATGGGGCTGCCTGGTTCCGCAACCCCTGCTGTTTCTCTTACACTGCATCCTGAGGTCTGAGGACAGTGGAAGTGGATTCAAGATCATTTGAGAGGAAAATTGAGCTGAGATGGCCCCCTTCCCACTAGTGATGTCAAGTCTTTGAAAGACATTTTCCACAACTCCTGTCCTAAACTGGGTTCCCCCAGCAGACCTAAAGCCAAGAAGTTGGGTACAGGTAGCTCCTCTAGGTAGAAGGTAACACCAGAAAACACAGTTGGGGGCAGAGAAGTGAGACCTGAGAGGCAGAGAGCCCAGGAAAATTCATCTGATGAACAGGACAACACTGTAGGCACCTGAGCTCAACCCCATTGGGTGCCCTTTGAGCGGGTATACAGAACACACAGGCTTCAACAATATGTGAACCGTGAACTTCCAGACGTGCAAGCTGTCTCTCTTTCTTTCTCTGCAAGAAAAGGCAGAGGAACCAGAGATCATATTGCCAACATCCTCTGGATCATCAACAAAGCAAGAGATTTCCAGAAAAACATCTATTTCTGCTTTATTGACTGCCAAAGCCTTTGACTGTGTGTATCACAGTAAACTGTGGAAAATTCTGAAAGAGATAGGAATACCAGACCACCTGACCTGCCTCTTGAGAAATCTGTATGCAGGTCAGGAAGCAACAGCTAGAGCTGGACATGGAACAACAGACTGGTTCCAAATAGGAAAAGGAGTACGTCAAGGCTGTATATTGTCACCCTGCTTATTTAACTTATATGCAGAGTACATCATGAGAAACGCTGGGCTGGAGGAAGCACAAGCTGGAATCAAGATTTCCAGGAGAAATATCAATAACCTCAGATATGCAGATGACACCACCCTTATGGCAGAAAGTGAAGAAGAACTAAAGAGCCTCTTGATGAAAGTGAAAGAGGAGAGTGAAAAAGTTGGCTTAAAGCTCAACATTCAGAAAACTAAGATCATGGCTTCCCGTCCCTTCACTCCATGGGAAATAGATGGGGAAACAGTGGAAACAGTGTCAGACTTTATTTTCTGGGGCTCCAATATCACTACAGATGGTGACTGCAGCCATGAAATTAAAAGACGCTTACTCCTTGGAAGGAAAGTTATGACCACCTAGACAGCATATTAAAAAGCAGAGACATTATTTTGCCAACAAAGGTCCGTCTAGTCAAAGCTATGGCTTTTCCAGTAGTCATGTATGGATGTGAGAGTTGGACGATAAAGAAACTGAGCACCAAAGAATTGATGCTTTTGAACTGTGGTGTTGGAGAAGGCTCTTGAGAGTCCCTTGGGCTGCAATAAGATCCAACCAATCCATCCTAAAGGAGATCAGTCCTAAGTGTTCATTGGAAGAACTGATGTTGAAGCTGAAACTCCAGTACCTTGGCCACCTGATGCAAAGAGCTGACTCATTTGAAAAGACCCAGATAGCTGGGAAAGATTGAAGGCAGGAGGAGAAGGGGACAACAAAGGATGAGATGGTTGGATGGCATGAGTTTGGGTAAACTCCAGAAGTTGGTGATGGACAGGGAGGCCTGGCATGCTGCAATCCATGGGGTTGCAAAGAGTCAGACATGACTGAGTGACTGAACTGAACTGAACTGAACAGAACACACACCAGAATTTTCAAATGGGGAGCTAAAGTCTCAGTGTTGGTCCAGCTCCCGCCCCTCACAATTGAAGGGTGCCCATGGGTGTGTGGAATCTCTGGCATTTCCCTGCACAGGCTCCCTTGGCACTGAAGGAAGCCCTCAGGTAGAGAGAGAGAGAGAAAGAGATGGAAGCTGGACTGATATGGGCAGGTAGTCTATGTGCCAGAGCCCTATGCCTGGAGATTCCTCTTGAGAAAAACTTTCAAACTACAATGATGTTCATGAAAGTTTGATAGATGATAGATAAGAATATTTAGATATACATATATTTATATAGATATATAAAGAGAGATTTTTTGTTTCTTAGTCACTCAGTTGCGTCCAACTCTGTTGTTACTCCATGGATTGTAGCCCGCCAGGCTCTTCTGTCCATGGAATTTCCCAGGCAAGAAAGCTGGAGTGGGTTGCCATTTCCTTCTCCAGGGGATCTTCCTGAGCCAGGGATTGAGCCCATATCTTTTGCATTAGCAGGTGGATTCTTTACCACTGAGCCACCAGGGAAGCCCCATAGAGATATTTAGAAGTAACCTAAATGTCCAGCAAAGAGTTGGACACAACTTGGCAACTGAACAACAGTGACAAATGTCCAGCAAGAGGGGACTGAGTAAATCATGATGCATTCACAAGATAAAATATTCTGCAGCCAAAAATGAAGACTGAAGCAACAGGGAAAATCCTTTGTTAAAGAATGTTGCATCAAAATGGCACCTGCACAGGGTCTGTGCCATGGATGGTGCATCAATCAGGGCCCTGTTAGGAAGTAGAACCCGTAGGAGACGCATTATGAGGGTTAGTGCCAGGAACTGGCTTATAGAGCTTGGGGACTGGTAGGCAAGTTTGAAGGACTCAGAGTCTAGGCTCGCCTGAAGCCATGGAGCCTACAGGCATCTGGCATCATCAAGCTGATCCCACTCCAGCCTGAGGCTTGACCTTTCCCGTGCCCCACCCCCTTACCCTCCTCCTATCTGAAGATGTAAGGTGGCGGGTGGGGATCACTTTCTCTCCTGTTTTTCAGACTTGGCCTCGGCATTCATCATCCCTGGGCTGAGTGCCTGACTGACACATCGCAACCCCCCCCCCCACCGCCATTACCTCCCAAGGCCTCCTGGGGCTGGGTGGGGAGGGCTGTAGCGGGGAACAAAGCCTAAACACATGGATCCCATCAGTGACCTCACTCTGACTGGCCATGGCTAGATTTTCCCTGGCCTGGGTGTGTGATCTGTACAGGTCCCCCAGGATGAACCAAGACAAAGTAGGAAGTAAGTCAGGCTATGAGTAGCTGTATTACCTTGGGCAAGTCCCTGCCTCTCTCTGGGCTCTATGGCCACCCCTGATTCTAACGTGGGAAGTGTTTGATTATGCCAGTGTTACCCTCTGTGCATCCTGGGGTCAATGTCCAGAGCTAAACTGCCCAAAGCAGGGCTGTGTAGACATCGGGGCTGGGGCTAGTGGCACAAGAGGAAGCCCCCTGGTCTGGGGCAGGAGCGTTTATGCCTGGAGTCAGATCTGCCCCTACTGGCTCCACACCTTATGCCTCAGTCCTGGGCTGAGCCCACCAGACCCAGGGACCCTGTAGAACCCACTTCTGAGGCATCAGTGCCTACCCCAGGGTTGGCACAAAGAAGGCAGAGAAAGGAAAGAGAAAGGGAGGCAGGGAGGGAGGAAGACAAAGATAGATTAAATGAGAGGGATTGGGACTTCACCACCACTGGTGATCCAGTGGTTAAGACTCTGAATTGACAAGGCAGGGGGATCCCTGGTCAGGCAACTAAGATCCTACATGCTGTGCGCAGCCAAAAAATAAAATTAAAAAAAAAAAGAGGAAAGGATGAAGGGAAGAAAGAAGGAAGGAAGTAAAAGATAGTGGGGCTAAAGCAGAGGAACTGGCAGAGGGGATGAGTGAATGAAAGAATGAGTGAACAAGTGACTGAGTGAGTGTGAGGCAAGGCTGAGATGAGGCCATGTGTGGTGAGTAGTCCACCACCTACGGAGCCCAATTTTGCTGCTGGGTCAGAACAAAGCGCTAGACGGACAAGCCCGGTCCTTTTGACAGATGAAACCACTGAGGCACAGAGAGGGGAGGAGAACACAGGAGGTTGTGCAGTGAATAGAGGCAGGGACAGGACCAAGGCTCATGGGCCAAGGCTCTTCCCGCTTCCCAAGACCATGCTCAGAGGAGAAGTGGTTTCCTAGAGTCCAGTGGGAAGGCGACTTTGGTGTTGGGCCAGGGCCCAGGAGGGAGGCAGGAGGGGGGCGCCCTTGGATGGGTGGTGCAAGGTGGGGACCAGGTTCGGAGAGGCCAGTGAGCAGCAGTTGACCTCTCCTGATGTGACCATAGCTGTCCCAGGACCAGGGGGCATGGGCACCCCCTGGGCCTGGGGGCTCTGGCAGCTCAGAAAGCCCCCTCCCTGGAGCCACCAGTCTCACCAGCTTGGGCGTCCTAGCATTTTCTCAGCCTGTTCCTTTGGCCCTGGCTACCATCTCTTCTCTCCCCCTCTACCCACTCTCTCCCTTCTGGTCTCTCCTTCCTCCCTATTATCTCTCCTTGGATGTTGGTCTCTCCCCGGTCTCTGCCTTTCTCTGCTCTCTTGGTCTCTGTCCTTATCAGGCCATCCGACTCTGGCTCCTGCTGTCACGTCCGCCTAAGTTCCCATCTGCTTGAACACGTTCCCTCTCTTGCTTGGTTCCGTCCTGGTGTTTCCCTCTGTCTCTCTCTTGTCACCTCCAGTCCTGATTTTCTCTCTGTCTCTGTCTCATACTCCCTCTTTTCTAGTCATCAAAGGCCCTGCTCTGGGCAGTGCCGCCCCTCCCAAAGCCCAGTCATGCCCATCCCTGGTGACAATTACTCTGGCTGGAATGGAATCTTCCAGTGCTCCAGAAAGACCCACAGGCATTACATGGGGACCAGATGGTGACAGATTCCTCAAGAAACTAACCACTTTTAAAGGGCTTGGGGCCCCAGGGGAGGCCACACCAACCGAAGAGCAAAGATCTACAGTCCTGTGGCTGCCAAACCTCCTCTTGGGCTGCTCTGTCCCTCTGGGAGGCACAGGAGGAGGTGCCAAGAGAAAAGGTATATCTTACTGTGTGTAAATTATGCCTTAATTTAAAAATTGGAACAGGAAGGCAAATCCAACCACATTATTCACATCTGTGCAAATCTGACCAGTGGCTCCTAGCTTACTTTTTGCAATCGTTTGTAAGGCCCAGTATCAGTGTTTTTCAAACGGTGGGCCATGACTTTTTAGTACAGGAGGGGAAATCAATTTGAGGATCATGACCAGCATTCTTTTCTTAGTGAAGTAGAATGAAATGAAATATAGAAGTGCATGTATATAGTAAAGGTATGTTTTATGAAATGTTGACTTCAGTGTTATTTTTGTATATGTGCGTTTATACTGACCTTTGAAGTGAAGTCGCTCAGTCATGTCCGACTCTTTGTGACCCTATGGACTATAGTCTGCCAGGCTCCTCCATCCATGGGTTGAAAGTCGTTCAGTCGTGTCTGACTCTTTGCCACCCCGTGGACTATACAGTCCATGGAATTCTCCAGGCCAGAATACTGGAGTGGGTAGCCTTTCCCTTCTCCAGGGGATCTCCCCAATACAGGGATCAAACCCAGGTCTCCCTCATTACAGGTGGATTCTTTACCAGCTGAGCCACTAGGGAAGCCCAAAGCTGCACCCAAAATGTTTATACTGAATTGAAATTTAAAATGTATTTCTTACTGTGGTTATAATCAACCAAAAATAAAAGTGCTCAGTGTGCCCTGCTCCCCAGCCCCATTATCTGTGTACTTTATCTCCTCTCTTTCTCCCTGACTCTGCTGCAGCCTCACTGACTTTCTCATTGTTCCTGCATCACTCTTGCCTCAGGGCCTTCATGCTGGCTGTTCTGACTGGAACATTCCTACTCCAGATTCCCCACGGCTCCCTCTTACTTCTTCCAGGTCTCAGATGTCAGCTTCCAGAGAGTGGCCACCCTGTAGTCCCCTTGCCTCATTTTATTTTCCTTCAGAGCACTTCTTTCCATTTACCCGGAATAGTATATATTTATTTGTCTACTTCTCTCCACTAGAATGTCACTTCCGTAAAGGCAAGGACTGTGTCAGTTTTACTCACTGTTGTACCCCCACGTTTAGAATAGTGCTTGGCACACGGTAGACATTTACTGAATATGTTCCATTGAATCATTACCGTCTTTGCCCTGATGGGACATCCAATCTTGTTTAGAAGACCTCTTACATTTCCTGGAAGCTGCCTTTATTCTCCACTGAAAGGAGAGGGGACACACCTGAGAATTCAAGGGGGTTCCCCAACCCGTAAGACCCGAGCATCCTCTGGAATCTCTGCTGCCTCACTGGAATTCCAGCAAGAATGGCTCCCTGGCCCCTTCTGGAGCAGCTCAGCTGGGATTTCCTACTGTCCACAGAGATCCCGGTGGTCTGTGCAGAACCCCTGGGCCAGTGCCCAGCTGAAGCAAACAACATGGAAATGTTGGGACGTCTCACTCCAGTCGACAAGACTTGTGGGCAGAGTGCACCAGCTGAGACAGAAACAGAGAAACCTGAACCAGATGGACGGGAGAGGGGGGCCTCCTAGCATGGGCGGCAGCCTCGCCACCATGCCCCATCCCACCAGTGGCAGCCTGAGAAGCCCTTTCAGGAGCCCACACCTGGCTTTGTGGGGAAGGATGGGGATGGGGGGCAGTGGGGGAGGAAGAGACCACACCTCCAATAGTCTGAGGATCAGAGCAAGTTCTCTCTATCAAATTGATCTTGTTCTCCAAGGTGGTGAATCGCAGGCTCAGAATGCTGGGAATTTCTTAGAGATTAAAGAGTAAAACTCCACCATTTCACAAGCAAGGAAACTGAGAGCCAGACCGAGGAGCAACACCCCCAGAGTAGCATATTGAGGTGAGTCTAGAACCTGTATCTTGCAACCACCATTGTACGGGTTTTGGACCAGGAAGAAGTTACAGGGCAGGCCAGGGGCAGCAGGGGCAGAAAGCACTGAAGCATAACCACTGAGTCCATCCTAGTGCATTGGGGGATCTCCAGCACCCGGGTGGCATTTGAACTGACTCTTTGTTCCTGGGGATGGGGTTGGGATTGAGGGAGATTTAGTTAAGCTAAGTTTCAGAGGTGGGGACCTAGGAGGGACAGTGTGGCTAGTATCCAGATTGGTTGTGTAGTGGTGAGAGGGAAAGCTCAAGATTTTGTCTTGGTTGTCAGCAGTTAGCCTTAGGCCAAGTGGAAGAATTAAGGGTCAAGGATTTAATGCTAGGAAGAGATCAGGGACCACAGGAGTGTGCTACCCTTCCCCACCTCAGTTCTCATGATCTCTCCCCTAACCCTACCTGACCCTGCCCTGCCTCCCCTCCCCAAGGCAGCACTGTCCCTACAGGTGGCCATCTCTCCTTTGCCAAGTGCCAATGCTATTTTGGGATGCGGAACCTACCAGTTGCTTGGAGACTGGGCTAAGGCCCCCACCTCCTGCAGGGATGCTGAAGGTCTGGGAAGCAGGAGCAGGGCCTGGGAAAACATGCCATCAAAGCTGCCTGGGCAATTCCCTCTGGCCATGGAGAAGAGAGAGGGCTGCAGGGTCACAGCACGCAGCTAAATATAGGGACATTCGGAGGTGGAAGTGGTTCCTGCCGGCTGCAGGGGGCCATCCAGTTCCTTCATCCCCGAAGCTGGGAGGAGGCTCTTGGGAACAGCATTTATGAGACAGCGTGTGCTGGGCTCAAGCACTTGGAAGACCTCCATCTGGATTTGGTGTCAGATGTCCATCTATGGCTAGTGTCATTGTATTGATTATCCCCTGTCTTATTTATTAATTCCAACCATATCTATTTGGACTTAGAGCTCAGGTTCAGAAATCCCTGCTCATAGGAACAAATGCTTTCCTGGGGAGACAAACTTGTAAATGGCCAACGACCTGTGGGTAAATGGCATGAGGACTGAGCCTTGAACATCACTGTCTATCCCGCTAGAATGTGAGCTCCCAGAGGTAAGGGTTTTTGTCTGTTTGGTTCACTGCTATATGCTCAGTAGCCCCTAGATCAGTCATATATTTGGCTCAATAAATATTTGTTGGATAAATAAATATTTTATTCAGCAGGTGCTCAATAAATATTTGTTGGATAACTGAATATGTGACTCTGCCCAGAGAATCAGAATGGTCTTTATGGAGCAGCAGTCTGTGGCTCTTGAAGGAAGGATAAAATTTTGAACCAGTCCACTGGGGATGGGAATATCAGACAAAAAAGACTTCCATTGAAAAGACAGAAAACATATGATATATTCAGGAACACAGAATTTAGGTTTATATGGAAGCCAAGGTGGGAGGAATATTGGAACAGATTCTAAGGGGCTGTGAAGATGGCCAAGGACCCTGTTGTGCAGCCCAGAGGTGTCCAGAATGGTGTGCACAAAGGGACCCATTCATGTAGATAGAACATTCTAGAACATTTATTTATACTTGTCTTTACCTTTAAAAAAAAAGAAGAAAAACTTAAGCACTACTAACATTAACCAAATAGACTAGGTCATAGGTCCCATATCCCAGGTCTCCTGAGGAAGGTTGGACGGGGTCCACCATTCAGGCTTGGCTGACAACGGCATCCCCACTCCCCTGGTGACGACTTCAGTTAACCTGCCATAGGACTCATTCAGGCACTTAATTTTACAAAAACGAAGTCTTTAAATCATTGAATCTTTACCAAGCATATTATTGACAAAGGCAGGGGCCATAAAAACCTTTTGCACCATAGAGAAATTTGCTGGTTGTTTCATAGCAAAGTCATTAAAAGAATTGCTGCCATTTTGGGGGGCTGTGCTGGGTTTTTGTCGCTGCTTGGGTTTTTGTTTCTGGTTGCGGTAAGCGGGGGCTACTCTTCCTTGCGGTGTGCGGGCTTCTCATTGTGGCGGCTTCTCTTACTGGGGAGCACAGGTTTCAGTGTTTGCCACTCCCGGGCTGCAGAGCACAGGCTCAATAGCTGTGGCGCTCAGGCTTAGTTGCTCCACAGCACGTGGGATCTTCCTGGATTGAACTGGTGTCTCCTGCATTGTCAGGCAAATTCTTCACCCCTGAGCCACCAGAAGAGCCCAAGAGTTGCCACCTTAAAAATGAGGTTTTTCTGTTTTGTTTTGTTTTACAAAAAGACAGACCATCCAAATGTGCCAGCTTTCTCTGTGATGACAAGGAAATGCTATCCAGTAGATGCTAAAACAAATGAATACCATAGGTAAAGATGTTTTAAGATTAAAAGAAAGGAACCACCTTGGGAAGGAAACTCGCACTACAGACAGAATACTTTGCAGACATATTTTGGAATTATTTTGTTACTGAGCATTGTCTGTTGCATCTGTACATTTGAAATATAATATAATATAAAGAATTTTAAAATCTTCTGACTGAAGAGTTTCAGTTGGTTTTGAACTCTTTTTTGTCAAAAATATTTTTAAAGTAACACCTTCTGATTAGTTTCCAACAAGAGATTGATATCATTTAAATAAAATTACAACAAAAACCTCTGCATGGAATTAAAAAGTTCACACTGGCCTATTATAGAGTGAAGTAAGCCAGAAAGAAAAATACCAATACAGTATACTAACATATATATATAGAATTTAGAAAGATGGTAATGATAACCCTGTATGCGAGACAGCAAAAGAGACACAGATGTATAGAGCAGTCTTTTGGACTCTGTGGGAGAGGGTGAGGGTGGGATGATCTGAGAGAATAGCATTGAAACATGTATATTATCATATATGAAACAGATCTCCAGTCCAGGTTTGATGCATGAGACAGGGTGCTCAGGCGTGGTGCACTGGGATGACCCAGAGGGATGGGATGTGGAGGGAGGTAGGAGGGGGGTTCAGGATGGGGAACACATGTACACCCATGGCTGATTCATATCAATGTATGGCAAAAACCACCATAATACTGTAAAGTAATTAGCCTCCAACTAAAATAAATAAATTTTTTAAAAAAGAAAAGAAAAAATAAAATAAAAAGTTCACACCGTGTGATTTAGTAAGCACAACCAGGAACATTCTTCTTCCACATGGAGCATCTGCTCTTTATGAGGTATGGATACTTTTCAACTACGACAGAAATTAAACCAAATGAAAATATAAATGGAGTTTAGTACCAGATTCTCAGTTAATGAGTGCACCGCATCATGAAACCAAGATTTTATTTTAAATGAACTACACTTTTTTTTTCATTGAAGTAGAGTTGATTTCTAATGTTGTGTTAATTTCTGCTGTAGAGCAAAGTGACTTGGTTATACGCTCTTTTTGTACTCTTTTCCACTATGATTTATCCCAGGACATCAAATACAGTTCTCCGTGCTATACAGTAGGACCTTGCTGTCCATCCATTCTATGTAATAGTTTGCATCTCAGTTCAGTTCAGTTCAGTCGCTCAGTTGTGTCCGACTCTTTGCGACCCCATGAATTGCAGCACGCCAGGCCTCCCTGTCCATCACCAACTCCCGGAGTTCACTTAGACTCAAGTCCATCGAGTCAGTGATGCCATCCAGCCATGTCATTCTCTGTCGTCCCCTTCTCCTCCTGCCCCCAATCCCTCCCAGCTTCAGAGTCTTTTCCAATGAGTCACCTTTTCACATGAGGTGGACAAAGTACTGGACTTTCAGCTTTAGCATCATTCCTTCCAAAGAAATCCCAGGGCTGATCTCCTAACCCCAAAATTCCAGTCCATCCCTCAACCTTCCCTCCCCCTTGGCAACCACAAGTCTGCTCTCTATGAAAAATGAACCATATTTAAGTACAATTTTTAGTAATAGTATATATAATCAGAGAAAGAAGATTTTTTAGACCATTAAAGAAAAAGAAAACAAAACATAAAATAACTGATTTACTCTTTCATTCTTTTTTCAGTTTCTATTTTTTGGTATATGTTTTATCATTTATCTAGTATATTTGTATCGTGGCATATGCATATAATTTACAAATAAATGTATACATATATTGGTTAGATTGCATGAACTTTGCTTTTGCTGATGGGAGGGTGAGGTTCATCTGTGGCCAAGAGTGATGGGGAAGTTAGGGAGGAATTCTGGAGGGAAAGGCTGGATCCATATCAAGGCCACTTTGGGCACGTGAGGCCCAGTGTCTAGACAGGAGACTGGGCTGTGATCTAGACTGGATTCAGGAGGGGGCCTGAGCTGGCCCTGGAGCTGAAGGGAGGGTGGAGTGGGGAGTGGAGAATGCCTGCGGTAATAGATGGGCTGAGGGGGTGAGGGAGCTCCAGAGGCACCCACGCTGTTGCCTTGGTCCATGTGATGAGGTAATGATGTGGGGTCCTTGATAGAGGAGACGACCAAGGCCCTGGGAGAGTCTGCTCTCCCTGCAGGCTGGCTCAGCTCCAGGGCCCAGACAGGGCCTCCTCCTGCCTTGTTGTCCTGCACAGCCCAGCTGAGCCAGGGAGGGCTGCACCAGAAGTGCTCATGCTAGCAGCCGGTGTGGGGTGGCCAAGAGCCCTAGGTCCCAGGCTACCGGGTCTGAGGTTACCCTGGCAACAGACTCTGTTGTGATGCTACACAGAACCAGGGGCCTGTTAGTCAGAGCCATGCAGGAAGGTCCCCTCTGGCCCTGGAAGGTCTGGCAGGCCAAATCTGGACATGCCTGGGAGTGGTCCAACAACTCACCATTGTCTGGCCTGGCCCTGGCTGCCAGGCCAGGAGAAGAGCAGTTGGTTAAAGGGGATTGGGATTTGAAAGTCAATCTGTCCATTCACAAACTGTGCTCAGATAGCAGGCAAGTCAGCCCTGCCCTTGGTGTTGGGGAGGAGCGCCCCTGTCTTTCGAGTGAGATGGGAGAGCAGCACAACTAAGACACATCCTTCCAAGTATGCCTCACTCCCCGCAGAGTCCCCGTGGGAGCTCACTGCATTCACACCAGTGGTGTGACTGGAAGGCTCACACTTCAGGATCCCCCATGGGGATGACTTCAGGGGAAAGGTGGCTCACTTCAGACCTGAACTGATATGTTCTAATCTAGCCCGTGGTGTTGGAGAAGACTCTTGAGAGTCCCTTGGACTGCAAGATCAAATCAGTCAATCCTAAAGGAAACCTGTCCTGAATATTCATTGGAAGGACTGATGCTGAAGCTCCAACACTTTGGCCTCCTGATTCAAAGAGCTGACTCACTGAAAAAGACTAGGAAAGATTGAAGGCGGGAAGACAAGGCGCCAACAAGGGATGAGATGGTTGGTTGGCATCACCAACTTGATGGACTTGGGTTTGAGCAAGCTCCAGGAGATGGTGAAGGACAGGGAAGCCTGGCATGCTACAGTCCATGGGGTTGCAGAGAGTTGGATACGACTGAGCGACTGAACAACAACAACAACAAAGCCTGGGATACACAGTCCCTTTGTCCCTGGGCCTCAGTCTTCCCATGGGATGCCAGCATGCTGCCCAAGAGACTTGCCCCATCTCCCCGGTCAGAGAGCCCACCTCCCTCACCTGGTTCCTGCCAGCCCCCACTCCATCTACATCCAAAATTTTTTTTTCACTTTTTGGTTAAATTTCTTGGCAGCATTTCACAGTGGACACCTGAGGGATCTTAGGTCCCCAAGCAGGGATCCAACCAGCAGCAGGAGTCTTAACCACTGGGCCGCCAGAGAAGGCCCCATCCACCCCAGCCCCATCCCCATCCCTCCTCCACCCTCCCCGCATCAGGTCACTCTGCCAAGTTACTGAGCTCCCCTACTGCTCCTCCAGTTTGCTGCTCCTGCTGCGGGGCCAGTGAGGAAAGCGGTGAGAAACCCTGAGCCCAGCAACACCCCTCTTCACCCCCCTAAGACTGAGGGAACCTACTGGGCTACTGTCCCCAAGCAGAGGTCCCTTCCCTGCTGTGCCCAGGCCCCTGGCCCCTCTGTGCACACACAGATGCCCTCAGGAGTACAGTCTCCTAGTGACTGGCCTCCCTGGAGCCACTTCCCTCTCCAGTTTGTTCTGTGCATGTCAGTCAGGAGGGTAATGAGAGTGACCTCACAGGGAGGCGCCCCTACCGAGTGAGCTCCTACACTTCTGATCACATTTAAGGAATTGTTATTTTTATTATTAACGTGGGCGTCTCTTGTTGGCTTTTTTGGGCTGTTTGGTGAATAATTCAAGCGTGGGTTGGGCCCCACTTCCCTTGACCCTCCAGTGGGTCCAGGGGTTGCAGTGGGTGGGAAGCCACGCCCTCCAGGAAGAACCTGCCTCTCAACCAACGTGCCTGTCAGGAAGCTGTGTCAACAGCAGAGCAGACCTGAATCACTCCGCCCTCCCCTCCCTGCCCCTTGGGGAACTCTGAGAATAGATCCAGGAGCCCTTCCCAGAAGCTGCCCCAAGGCTCAGTCAGAATCTCGCCCCTGCCGGTCACCTGAGCTCTGCATGATCCTCACCCCCCACCTCCCCCTCGGCCTTCCCTCCTGAATCTCACATCCCTGTCACAACCATCTCTGCGGGCCCTGCTATTTCCCGCTGATCTACCCTTGCGTAAGCTGTTCCCTCTACCTGGACTGCTTTCTTTCTTCTGAGCCATTGTCCCCAGGAAGTGCACCCAGATTCCCCCGCCTGGAAGGGTTCTTTTCCTCAGCACCTTGTAGGCCCCACTTTAAAGGCCCCCAGTTGGAGCTCCAGCTTCTCACTGCAGCAGGAGCAAGGGCTGCAACCTTCATATGGGACTCTCCCTTTTTCCTCTATTTTACGAATGAAGACACTGAGGCTCAGAGAGGCAGAGCTAGGCTCCAAAGCGAAGTGACAGAGCAGCAGCCCCCGCAGATGACCGTCTCAGACCTGCTTGTCTTCAGTGGACAAATGTCCTGAAGGAAATCTGAGTTAAAAAAAAACCAAAACTTAATTAACCCAAATCAACTCTCCAGTCATCCGGTGACTCTCCCAGATTCATTCCTCTGGACAATTAGCGCTATAAACCTCTTTTTCCGGTAGAGATATGGTTCCTAAAAACATCCTCAGGGAATTCAAAGATCTGGGAGGGATCTGGGAACCAGTTGTCTCCTCCTTATGAGCCTGGGTCTGCCTCCTGAGGGGGACTCCCGGCAACTCCTGGAGAGCCCAGCTTCCCCAGCACCAAGGGCAGTATGTTCACTCTTAATTCATGCTCATAGCAACCTAGCTCTGTGGGTACTATTATCCTCATGGCATGGGTTCAGGGGAGACTGAGGCTCAGAGAGGTTGGCAGTAACCTGAACAGATCTGCCTAGCTCTTAAGTTCATGTTGGTACCCTACCAAGTGGGGACCTCCCCTCCCTTTGTTTCCCAGGGCAACCCCTCCCACTGTGGCCAGGGGTCCTCTGCCAGGGAAAAGCATTAGGCAGCTCCTTTTGCCAGAGGAGCTGCCTTGGGGATCACAGAGCTTGGCTGAGCTCCCACACCTCCTGCTCTGGCCCTGTCCCTGAGGCCATGTGGATGGTGGTTCCCTCTTCCTGTAATGGAGGCAGCTATTGAGGAAAGGGTCCAGACTTGGAGTTGGGAGCCTGGGGTTCGACTCTTTGGTCTGCCATTTATTTGCTGCACCATGCATGACCTTGGATTAGTCACTCACCTCCCTAAGCCTCCTAAGAATTGTCTCCTAGATGAAATGAGGGCGTGGAGGGTGACGTGAGCAGGATCACAGTGGGCTTCCCTGGAAGTGAGCTGGGTGTGAGGTCATGGTGGAGGGGGGCAGGCAGGAGGAAGTTCGGTCCAAGAGACCAGGCCATCCCAGGTGCGGGTTGAGAAACCAAGCAGGAAGGAAAGGTGGGTATGAGAGCCAGGACGTGCTTGTCCATAAGTTCAGGGCACACGGCTCCCCTCCATGGGCAGAAGGCAGGAAGAGCTTTCTCCCTTGGAATGTGCCCCTCCACCTCCTCCATGCCGCAAGACACAGACCTTCAGCATTTGGGCTGAATTAAGAGCGTCAGACGTCAGCTGCCTCTGAATCACAGGCTGCTCGAGCCTGGAGAGGACATGGGATCATATCTTCACACTTACTGTCTGGAAGACTCTGGGGGTCCTCGGGGTGCCCAGGAGGAAGGGTCTCTGGGCCCCACTTTGGCTTCTCTCACAACAGCCCCCCTTATCTGAGTTATATATTAAGTTCCCCTTATTTGAAGTGAAGAGAGAGTTCTGCACCCACACAGAGAAAGGGAGTAAACCACGAGAGTTTCCAAGGGTCTGAAACACTGAAGGGTCAGTGTTCTGAAACCAGACCCTTGGAAACTCTCGTGGTTTACTTCAGTGTTCTGAAGCCAGACAGCCAGACAGTGAGGGTGGGATTAGAACCCCATCTGCCAGGCTCATTCACTCATGCATGTGTATGCACTTTCGCCCACTAATTAATTCAAGAAGCCCGTACTGAAGCCCTTCCCTGAGCTCTCCCAATGATGCCCACGAGGATTTCATGAAAGCCAAAACAGACAGGATTCCCATCCTCAAGGAGTGTAACACCTAAGGAGATGACACCGATTAATGAGAGCTCATACATTCAATGTTATCGCCACCTGCCATGTACTTTACACATATCAACTCTCGTGACAATATGAGGTGAGTAAATCCCCTATTACAGGTGAGGAATCTGAGGTACGGGAGGTGAAACAGTATATCAGGCAGCCAGGAAGTGGCAGAACTGGGAGTTGAAACTCAGCTGTCTGGCTACAGAGTGTGTGTGCTCATGACTGCAACATTAAACAGATAAATATAATTCATAACCTATCCCACCTCCTGCTGGCTCAGATGGTAAAGAATCTGCTTGCAATGCAGGAGACCTGGGTTCGATCCCTGGGTTGGAAAGATCCGCTGGAGAAAGAAATGGCTACCCACTCCAGTATTCTTGCCTGGAGAATTCCATGGACAGAAGAGCCTGACAGACTACAGTCCATGGGGTTGCAGACAGTTGGACATGACTGAGTGACCAGCACATACAGGCACATTTATACAGAGAATCTGGCTAAGCTGAGGTTAGGTTGGCAAGGGATGTCAGCAAAGGCTTCTCTGAGGAAATGATGCTTGAGTTAACATAAGGCAATCAAATTTTGATAATGTTGCCAAGACCACTCCATGAGAAAAAGAGTAGTCTTCTTAACAAATGGTGCTGGGACAACTGGTTATCTACATGCAAAAGAATGAAGTTGATCTCCTATCTAATAACACACAAAAAGTGAACTTAAAATGGATCAAAGATCTAAAACTAAAGCTATAAGACTCTTAGAAAAAAAAATAGTTGTAAATCTTTGTGACCTTGGATTAGGTAGCAACTTCTTGGGTATGACACCAAAAGTATAAGCAACTAAAAGAAAATTAGAACCATTGGATATCATCAAAACAAAAAAACTTGCATGTTTCAAAGAACACCATCAAGAATAGGAAAAATTTTTACAAAGCCTTACATCTGATAAGGGATTTGAATCTAGAATATAATTAAGAACTCTTACAATTCAATAATAAAAAAGACAAAGAACCCAATTTAAAATGGGCAAAGAATCTAGACAGACATTTCTCCAAAGAAGATGTACAGATGTCCAATAAGCTTGTGAAAAGATGCTCTGACATGATTAGTCATCAGAGAAATGCAACTCAAAGCCACAATGAAATACCATTTCATGCTCACTATGATGGAGATATGATATATGTGACAATAAAAAGTGTTGATGAGGATGTGGAGAAATTGGAAATTGATGTAGCCTCTAAGGAAAATAGTCTTGCAGTTCCTCAAAAGGTCAAACATTGAGTTACCACATAATCCAACAATTCCACTCCTAGGAATATATACAAGGTTAATGAAAACATATGTCCTCAAGAGGTTGGTCATAGCATTATTAGTCATAACAGCTAAAAAGTGGGAACAATCCAAATGCTCATCAACTGATGAATGTACAAATAAAATGTGGTATCATCTATGTGATGAAATATTGCTCAGCAACAAAAATAAATAAAGTAATAAAATATGTACCAACAGAAAAATCTTGAAAACATTATGCTAAGTGAAAGAAGCCAATCTCAAAAGACCATATATTGTATGATTCCATTTATATGAAATGTCCAAAATAGTCAAATCCATAGATAACACAGATTAGATTCAGTTCAGTTCAGTTCAGTTGCTCAGTCGTGTCCGACTCTTTGCGACCCCATGAATCGCAGCACGCCAGGCCTCCCTGTCCATCACCAACTCCCGGAGTTCACTCAGACTCATGTCCATCGAGTCAGTGATGCCATCCAGCCATCTCATCCTCTGTCGTCCCCTTCTCCTCCTGCCCCCAATCCCTCCCAGTGTCAGAGTCTTTTCCAATGAGTCAACTCTTCGCATGAGGTGGCCAAAGTACTGGAGTTTCAGCTTTAGCATCATTCCTTCCAAAGAAATCCCAGGGCTGATCTCCTTCAGAATGGACTGGTTGGATCTCCTTGCTGTCCAAGGGACTCTCAAGAGTCTTCTCCAACACCACAGTTCAAAAGCATCAATTCTTCGGCGCTCAGCCTTCTTCACAGTCCAACTCTCACATCCATACACAACCACTGGAAAAACCATAACCTTGACTAGACGGACCTTTGTTGGCAAAGTAATGTCTTTGCTTTTCAATATGCTATCTAGGTTGGACATAACTTTCCTTCCAAGGAGTAAGCGTCTTTTAATTTCATGGCTGCAGTCACCATCTGCAGTGATTTTGGAGCCCAAAGAAATAAAGTCTGACACTGTTTCCATTGTTTCCCCATCTATTTCCCATGAAGTGATGGGACCAGATGCCATGATCTTGGTTTTCTGAATGTTGAGCTTTAAGCCAACTTTTTCACTCTCCACTTTCACTTTCTTCAAGAGGCTTTTGAGTTCTTCTTCACTTTCTGCCATAAGGGTGGTGTCATCTGCATATCTGAGGTTATTGATATTTCTCCCGGCAATCTTGATTCCAGCTTGTGCTTCTTCCAGCCCAGCGTTTCTCATGATATACTCTGCATATAAGTTAAATAAGCAGGGTGACAATATACAGCCTTGACGTACTCCTAGTGGTTGTGAAATTTTGGGGAGGGAGGCAGTGATGATTGAGTATGGCATTTTGTGGGGGAAGATGCAAATGTTCTAAAATTGAATATGGTAATAGTTACCCAAATCTGTGACTATCCTGAAAAACCAATGAATTATGTATTTTAAATAGGAGAATTGTATGATATATGAATTATAACTCAATAGGACTGGTATTTAATAAGGATAGAAGAATGAAAAGGTGTTATGTGAGCCTGGAAGGGGCTGGGGCTTGGGGTACGCCTTCTAAGCTAAGGGAGCTGCATGTGCAAAGGCCCTGTGGCTGGGACCCTGGTATGTTTCAGAAAGCAAAGAAAACCATGTGGCTGGAGCTCACAGGGCAAAGAAGAGGAGAGAGAAGAGGCTGGAGGGTCAGACTGCCCAGGGACTTGAGGGCTGTGGCACGGTACCAGGTTCATGTGGAGGCAGGGCTGGAAGGGTCAGGCTCTCACACACACTCAGGCTGTCCTGCCCCTCCCCTCTTCCTGACCTCTCTCATCTGCCTGGGAAAACCCTAGGATAGGATGCGAGTTCAGGAGGAACTTCAGGAATTACTGGAATCAGAAGTCTCTTCTGAAAACAGGCTTGGCGGCAGAGCCGAGGTTTAATTCCCAGCTCTGCTGCTTGCTGCGTGACTCTGGGCACGTCACTTCCTCCTCTCTCTCTGAGCCCTGGTTTCTCCATCTGCAAAGTCTCGGCTCTCCTTGCTCTACCTTCCGGGTGCTGGGCGGAGTCGGGGGGAGAGAGCGGGTCGGGGGGTGGGAGTGCGATGACATCCAGCGCTTTTAAAGAAAATTTAAAAAACCCAGACAGAAGTTATTATCTATCTGCCACCAGCTGCCTTTTTTCCGAACTCCAGGGTCGACTGAGAGCCGCAGGACTGCTACACCCACTCTCTGGAAACACAGGGCTTTACTGAGATTGGCGGGAAAGCCTCAGGCCTGCAGGTCACGCCTCCCCAGCTCCAGGACGCTTGGGGGGTCAGGGAGTGGGAGAGCTGGGAGCAGACAAGCTGTGTCCGTGCCCTAGGAGCCGACTAATTGAGGGCAGAGCTGGGGGGCAGGCTGACTGGCCAGGGAGGCAGGGCTGAGCGTGGACTCCTTGGAGAAGAATGAAATCTGGGGCCTTGGCAGCTGGAATCTGTTCGCTTGCTCTCTGAACAAACACGGAGGCCTTCTGTGGAACCTTCGAGATCATTTCAGCTTAATACAGGCTGTGGATTAGAGGAGGCAGCTGAGGCCTGGAGTTGGGGAAGCCTGACACAAAGCCGCCCAGTCAACAGGGCAGAGGGAAACAAAGAAGCCGGGAATGGTAAGAAAGGGAAGGGGCTTGGAGGTTTTCTGGTCCCAGCCTTACACCGCACACACAGAACAGCACTCTGTAAAGCTCAAATCACCCACAGTTAAGAGCGCAGACCAGCCTTCAGAGAGAAGGATGGGCTGAGTGACCCACACCACCTCCAAGAGGATTCTATTATCCTGAGCCCCGAGGCCTCCTCTCTGGACCCTCAAGAGGAAGACACCATGGGCATCTTCCCAAAGTCCCATTCCTTGTCCTAGTCAGCCCACCCTTCACTCCCCTGTAACAGTCTTTCCCACCCTCTCTCCACCCCTGCCTCCCATTTTGACCTGGAGCCTGACCCCAGGTGAGGGTTCAGCCCAGGGTCCAGCCACCATACAACTGGCCAGATCCCTGAGGTCACCTGGCTCCCCTTCCTTCTTCTGACAAGCCCTCATATTTCAGGGCCACCCCTTCAGCTCTCACATAGAGCCTCTCTGCCCACCGCCTTTGACTGCAGCCCCAGACTTGCTTCCCTGGTTATTGGCTTCCCTGATCGCTCAGCTGGTAAAGAATCCGCCTGCAATTCAGAAGACCCCGGTTCGATTTCTGGGTTGGGAAGATCCTCTGGAGAAGGGATAGGCTATCCACTCCAGTGTTCTGGCCTGGAGAATCCCATGGACTATAGTCCATGGGGTCACAAAGAGTCAAACACTACTGAGCGACTTTCACTTTCCAGACTTGTATCCCAGTGGCCTCCCAGCCTCCCATCCACCCCTCTGCTCCAGTTCAATCTCCTCACAGTAGCCAGAGACACATTTTGGACACACTGGTCAGATCACACCCCTCCTCTCCTCAAAACCCGTCCATGGCTCCCCAGCATCCTCAGGGGAAAGCCCAGCTCCTCAGCTTTCAGCTCAGGCCCTGCTTCCTGCTCCCCTAGCTCCTGCTGCCCTCAGGAGCCCCCGAGCTCGGCCATCCGTGCACCAGACAGCCTCCGAGGCTTCCTGCTCTGGTCCCAGCTCCATCTGCCCACAGCTCCTTCCCCCTCTTCCCTCTGGTCTGCCTGGCAAATACCCACCCATTCTTCAAGGATCATGCCGCCCAAAGATCGCCCCACAAGGTGGCCCTGACCCCTCCCTCATTCTATGCTCCCTCCCCCACTGTACCTGTACAGACCTTGATCTAAGCCTTGGTGATACCAAGCATACAGCCCCCTGCTCAGCCTGGGAAAAGGGTAAAAAGTAGGCAGAAAAGGAAGAGAAAAGAAGAAATTTATTTTCAGGTGCTTGCTCAATGACTCCTCCCCCAGGAAGGCCCCCAGACAGCAGAATCTCCCTGTCTTGGCCGCCCAGGTTCTTTGCTCACATCTCTGCAGATGCAGTCACAGTTACTTGCCTTGACACACTCTTGGGATGTCAGTGGAGCCTGAGGCCCTGGCAAGTCATTTAGACTATACCTCATTTTACAGGTGGGGCTTCCCCGGTGGCTCAGCAGTGACGAATCTGCCTGCAATGCAGGAGGCACGGGAGACACTGGTTCAATCCCTGGGTCAGGAAGATCCGCTGGAGGAGGAAATGGCAATCCACTCCAGTATTCTTGCCTGGAGAATCCCATGGACAGAGGAGCCTGGCAGGCTATAATCCACGGAGTTGCAAAGAATCGGACATGACAAATGAGGCCCAGGGATGCAGAGCCAGGATGTAAACTCTGTCCCACCCCAAACCTAGTGCTCTTTCCCTACTCTCACTGTCTGACGTTGGCATCTCTGGATCCCAGGAGCATGTGGTTGTGAAGGGTCCTCACCAGGACTGGGAGTCCCAAGTCACAGGTCTGAGCAGGCCTGAGCACAATGAGAAGGAAGGATTGGAGCCCAGGTAGAGTGAGTAGGGGTGGGCTATGAAGAAGAGGTCAGGGTCTGAGCCTGGAGGGGCATCTACTGTCCGCTGACCCCACCCCTGTGTCTTCTCAGCTCACTGGCTGAGCCAGGAGAAACTACAGTTGGAGCCCCATACAGCCCTCACCACTCTGTCCCTGGGGCCAGGCTTCTGTGTCTTGAATCCCAGCTCTGGGATCTTGTGCACATGCTGCCACCTCCCTTGGTCTAGGCTTCCTGCTCTGTGAAACAGACATATTCACCGTCTTATACTATAGGGCTGGTGTGAATTAAAAAGTTCATCCATGTACATCACTCAGAACAGTGCCTGATGCATAGTCAGTGCCAAACAACAAGCTCATTATTATTATTATTTGGCCATTTTGCCCAATAGACAAGTCTTCCCAGGTGATGCTAGTGGGAAAGAACCCACCTGCCAAAGCAGGAGACATATGAGACTCAGGTTCGATCGCTGGGAAGATCCCCTGGAGGAGGGCATGGCAATCCACTCCAGTATTTTTGCCCTGGAGAATCCCATGGACAGAGGAGCCTGGCAGGCTGCAGTCTATAGAGTCACAAAGAGACAGACACGACTAAAGTGACTTAGCATGCATGTCCACCAGACACTGATTCAGGAGGGCTGTGTTTTCTGGGTCCCACTTCACAATAGCACCCATTCCCGTGCCTGGCCCAAATGTTTGTGCAAATTGGAGAGCCTGAGTGGTGTGTGAAGGCACTTCAGCCTGTGTGCCCTTCACCTCCAGTTATCCTCACCGGGTAGCACCGTGCTGTGCCATTGGCCAGCATGGCCTTAACAGAGTGGGCTCCTTGTGGCCTCTTCAAATCTGAGTGTGACCGGAAGGATAAGAACACATCCCCGGTGTTGGGAGTAGAGGACCCCTCAAGCTCTGTGTGAGGCTGGGGCTCCCTCTCCTCCTGCTTTCAGGGTTGCAGGGAGGGAATGGGGTGATGGGGAGAGGGGCCGTCTCCCTGAGCATCTGTTTTGTGTCTTCCCAGGGCTGGACCATCTCATCAGGCGTGTTTACATTCCCAAGTATCCCAGACGACCGTGGCTGATAAGGATGTCTCTGGCCTGGGAACCCCTGCAGTGACTTTATCTCTAGATGGGGCCTGGCTAGCTCTGGCTGGAGAGGAAGAGTGCCTCTGGGCTTCTGAGAAGTTTCACAGTGCAATGCTCAAGTGTGGCTGAACCAGCGTGATTCTGGTGCAGACTACCCAACCCCCCATCCCTCCCTCTTCTGTTGCTGCCTGTTGCACTCCACTCCCCGACCTCATTCTCCCATGACAGGATCCTGCCAGGCCCACCCAGCACCATTCCTCTTGCTCCTATAGCTCAGTTAATCTGGGAGCCACCTGAGGGCAGCATCACCTGGGACCCATCCTGCCTGCACAGGGCTGGGCCTCTCACACTAGACATCCGCCAGAACTCGTGGCTTTTCAGGCTCCCTGGACCCACTCCTCCCCTCTCTCTGGACTAAGGCAGAGGCTGGAGTTACATCTTTGACTACTTCCTTTCTCACAAGCCTTACATGCCCATATCCTTCTAAGAAGCACTCACTATGTGCCTGGGTACTTTGTTTAATGAGTTCCCCAGACTCCTTGGGGCTTCCCAGGTGACTCAGTGGTAAAGAATAGACCTCCCAATACAGGAAATGCAGGACTCACGGGTTTGATCCCTGGGTTGGGAAGAATCCCCTGGAGGGGGAAATGGCAACCCATTCCAGTAATCTTGCCTGGATAATCCCATGAACAGAGGAGCCTGGCAGGCTATAGCCAATGGGGTTGCAAAGAATCATACACGACTGAGCAACTGATGATGCACACTAAACTCCCAAGAGGCGCTATCCTAATTACCATCAACACAAAAAATAAAGCATCCTTGATGGTTGATGACTTGCCCAACTTTGCCCAGTTGTCACATCCTAGATGGTTGATGACTTGCCCAAGGGCACACAACTGGAAGCCACAGAACTGGCCTCTGAGACAGGGCTGTCCAACTTGGCTTGGAGGGCTCAACAGTGGGCAGAAGACAGACTCCAAGTTATACCTGCTGGAGTGGAAGTGGGGCACGGGAAGGAGCTTACTTGTGTCTGGCTGGGGGAACTCAGAGGGCTACAGGGGAAAGAGGAAAGAGGTGTACCTGTCATATAATGCTGTGTACCCCAAGCCTAGTGCTTGAAACAATGACATTTATTTTGTCCTCAAATCTATATGTGGTCAGGGCTCAGGGCTTCCCTGGTGGCTCAGAGGTTAAAGCGTCTGCCTGCAATGAGGGAGACCTGGGTTCGATCCCTGGGTCGGGAAGATTCCCTGGAGAAGCCAATGGCAACCCACTCCAGTATTCTTGCTTGGAGAATCCCATGGGCAGAGGAGTCTGGTGGGCTATAGTCCATGGGGTCGCAAAGAGTCGGACATGACTGAGTGACTTCACTTTCACTTTCCATTCACTTTCAGAGGGGATAGTTCATCTCTGCTCGACTCGGCATTACCTGGGATGGTTGGCAGTCTGCAAGCTGGAATCATTTGAAGAGTCATTCATGGGTAAGTCCAGTGGTTGAAGCTGGCCATTGGCCAAGAGATTAATTGGGTAGGGTACTGGTTAGTCAGAACACTTAGAGTGGCCTCTCCATGTGGCTTGGGCTTCCTCACAATATGGTTACTGGATCTCAGAGAGAGAAACGGTGACAGAGAGGCATTCAGACAGATGGGTGGAAGCTGAGTTACCTTTGCAGATTTTAGCCTGGCAACTTATGTAACGTCATGTCTGCTGCATTCTCTTCACTGACATGGTCACAGGGTTCTGCTTAATTTCAAGGCGAGAGGCAATGCACTCCTTTTCTTGATGGAGAATGGCAGGTTTTCAGTATGAGGATCTGAAAATACTCCTGAGTCCATTTTTGGGAAATCCACCCCTCACAGGGACTTCCTCTCCTGACCTCTCCTCAGTAGTCTCACCTCCCAACCAGCAAGACACTTTCAGAGGCTCAGCAGACATTGCTCCTCTCATCCCAACTAGGAAAGCTTGGTCGTCAGTGGTGTGATGGGGAGAGAGTGTGAATGGCTGTATACTGAGCACGTACACCAGGTCCTACCCTGGGCACTTCCATGCTTTATTACATTCCATCCATACTGTGATTCCACATGGCGGGCCATGCAGCTCCCTGTTCTGTAGGTGAGGAGACTGAGGCTGAGAGAGGTGAGGACTTATCCAGGCCACAAGGAGTCATCAGTGAGGCTGGGACCTAAAGTTGGGTCTGTGTGACTCCAAAGGTGCTGCTCTTGCCCTGTACCAGCTGTCCCAGATTCAAGATAAGGAACCGGTGATAAGCTGAAGCAGTAAGAACATGGGCCTTAGATCAGAGCTACTTTGGTTCTCAATGAAGCTCCTTGACCTTGGGTGGATCACTTCATCCCTCTTAGGCTCAGTTTTCGTATTTGTCCAATGGGATATCACAGACTTTACAAAACAAGTCAGTGAAATGCAATAATCTCTGTTACAAGTTTGGCAAAGCCTCTGGCATGTCATGCAGGGTACTCAGACCACCCAGCCCTCCCTAGAGTGGACCTGTTCATCTGTGGGCAGAGCTAAGCTGTTTGGAGCATAAGCCTTCTACCATTCACCAAGGGGGAGCCCCGGGCTCCTACTGGCTATTTTTAGGCCTGTGTGGGCAACCACAGAACCACATGTTGGGTTTACCACCGCCTGGCCAAGCCCAGAAGAACAAGAAAACACTTCTGATGACAGAGGGTGAATATCTGAGGTCAGCAAGGACCTGAGTGGTTCCCAGCACTTCTGGGCTGACATGGGATTAAGTCAGTCTCTCCAGGTCTCAGTTTCCTCATCTGTAAAATGAGGATAGCCATAAACACGGGAGCCCACATTTCTGTGCTGCTTACTAAGCGCCAAATATGGATCTCACATGGTTCTCGCTATGAGGGAGGCTGGGTCGCAGAAAGTGCTCAGATAGAAGAGGGGCCAGAGTAGAATCAAGGCTTTTTACTGCTCTGCTCCCAGCCTCCTCAAACAGCTGGAAGAAGTTCAGGAGGATTAGCTGAGATCATGGATATCAGTATGTTTTTTAAACTGTAAACTAGACTCTAAACTATAAACCAACAGGCCCAGAGACAGCCTAGGCTCAGTTCCATGGAGACCCCTTCCCACCCCTCCCCAACTCCGGCCTTCAGCCACAGCATTCCCACTTACTCATCTATTTTCCACGCCTGGGGAGACTTGTAAGATTTTATTTCCCCCTATGACCCCTAAACAGAGAAGGCGATGGCACCCCACTCCAGTACTCTTGCCTGGAAGATACCATAGATGGAGGAGCCTGATAGGCTGCAGTCCATGGGGTCGCTAAGAGTCGGACACGACTGAGTGGCTTCACTTTGACTTTTCACTTTCATGCATTGGAGAAGGAAATGGCAACCCACTCCAGTGTTCTTGCCTGGAGAATCCCAGGGACGGGGGAGCCTGGTGGGCTGCCGTCTATGGGGTCGCACAGAGTCGGACACAACTGACGCGACTTAGCAACAGCATGACCCCTAAAAACGTTTGAAAGCCACTGAGGGGTGAACTGCCACAGGAGGTGGTAGTGACACTCCCCAGGGCTCAGAGTGAGGGCTGAGGTCCCAGGTGTCCCTGCCATCCGCCAGCCTGACCCACAGCTGCGGCCCTGGGGGCCACCTCCCAGCTTAGAGGAGCTCAAGCCTCGGGTCCATGCCTCTTCCTCATTCACATAGGACCTCTGATGGTCTCACTTTTCAGGTTCAGGAAACATCGTTCCTGGAAGAGTCACCAGCCGTGGTTAGAGCTCAGAAGCTCTGTACTTCCCAGGAGGAAACAGACAGCAGTGAGGCTACATTCATGTGTGCAACCTGCAATCATGTGACTCACACACACCACACGTGCCACACAAGCCCGCTTCATGCACACATTCACCTGTGCCCACACATATTTAGATCTTCACACACACATGTTTACACAGGCACACACAAAACACTTATTCCCACAGGCATCCATATGTACACATCACATTTATCCATAGCCCTACATTAAGATGCACCTACGGATACACACACACCTTACCCGAAACACACATGCATGTCTCGTACACTCACATGGATTAACGCAAGTGATGGATTTATGCAAAAAGCACACACACACCCAATCATCATACACTTCCATGGACAGACAAGTACCAAAACTCAATATACTCACACTGTGAAAGCTGGTATTTGAATGAATGCTCCCACAAACACACAGAGACTCACAAACCTGGGTGTGTATATACATTTCATTGACACATATGCATACACAGAAACAATAAGCACAGTTTATATGAGCAGCAGTATATACAGAACAAAACCACACACCACAGCCATCCACACATGCATGTGCGAACACAAACACACACCCTTGCACATACACACACAAGCCCACCAGTGTCCCACACCAGTGTACATACACACTGCCTTGTCTGGCTCCCTTGTTGCTGAGTGAGTCTGCAAAGGTACAGAGACTTAAGCACCTAGTTCCACTTCACCTGAAAACCCCCAGCCCCTGGGTGTGTGGGAGGGTGAACCAGACGCCCTCCCTGGAGGGGGCACAGTGGAAAGTATGACCCAAGGTGACTTTTGCAAAGAGCAAGAGTGAGGGTTTTTTCCACCCTTGTTACCTCACTGTGCTGGGAGTGACCAGGGACACCATTGCTAATCCCCCCTCCAAGGAGCCCCTCAACCCCTGAGGACAGCCAGGTCCAACCTCAGAGCTCCATCTCCTTAGTTAACTCAACAATTAACTCACCAGCACCTGCCCCCCACCCCCGTGTGCCAGGCGCTGGGCCGGCGTTTGGAGGCAGAGAGGACAGCTGGAGTGGGGCTGCGGGGCTCACAGTCAGGAGGTGGGGCGATGGGTGGAATCAGGGGGAGGCTCAAGATCAAGTCCCTTGAAGTGTATTCACTTAATGATCCATTTGCCAAGGGATCAACCCTACAGAAGACTGATTTGCTGAACATACCAAGTTATCAACTTGTTAATTTCAGGGCTCTTTTTGTCAGTTCAGATGTACACAGCAATTTTATTGGAAGGATTAGAATTTGTTTTTTATCTTGTTTTTATGACAGACTTTTAAAGAATGTCCAGATGGTCAAAAGCTTAGGGTTGGGAGTGGTGCAGTTTAATAAACACACTTAATATTTGTAACCGGAGAAGGATTTTCTGGGGACATCCATCAGGAGCAGGACATTCTGGGAGTTGGGCATGACAGGCTGTCTGGGACCAGCTGACCCCGTTGGTGTCATGTAACCTATACCTGTGTTCTCTGACTTGCCCTGTGATCTTGGCCATGTCCCTTCTCTTTGGGCCTCTGCCTCTTCACTTACAAAGAACTCATCATTAGGGCCCTGCTGATATTTAATGAGACCCTGGAGCCTCCTGTGACCCCCAATTGCCCAGTGTGGCCAGGGTTCAGGCCGTGGACACCAGACAAGATGCTGACTCTGTTGGGGGTAGCCCAGCCCTGCTTGGAAATCAAAGTCGTAGTAGTCAACACTCACCCAATGTTGTATCAGTGTCTCTGTCTGAAGCGTGACATTTCTGTGTCTGGTCCCCAGCTCCAGGCAGAGGGGCCTAGCATGCCCAGGGTCGGGGTGAGGTGGGGCACATGGGGCTGCCGAAGGTGGGGCCCAACTCACTTTCCTTTCCTGATAACACGCTCGCTAACCTCATTTTCTTTTTCTGAAGGGAAATGCCATTGACATCACACAACTGGATTTTCAGCGAGGCAGGAGAACTCATGAACTCTTTGCAGGCAAGAAGGATGCATGCATGGGCCAAGGGGAATTGGAGAACCTCTGCTCTGAGGCTTCAGAGATGGGGACCCCTGGGCCAGAAAAGGGTAGAGATATGCCCTGAGGTCCACAGCCACACAGCAGAGCTAGGGCCAGAACCCAGGCCCCTGGCTCTCAGCCAGGGCTCTAGTTGGGGGCACCTAAACTGCTCCCCACATTGCCCCATTTTAATAATAGCACCAACATCCACTAAGTTGCCCGAGCCAGAAACTGCTCAAGTACCTCCTCACTGTAGCCACGCAGCTGCTCCAACCTGTCCCTGGGCCACCCCAGCTCAGGCCTCCTGGAGTCTCTCTAGGACCCCTGCCCAGCCTCTGCTCGGATCTTCCCACATCCGTTCAGGCTCCTTCCCTCAGTCTGTCCGATTGCTTGGGTGACATGGCTGAAACAGCCCACGATGTTACTCACCAGTGTAAATCCTTCCTGAGCCTCCCTGCTGGGCCTTCAAGGCCCTCCGTGGCTTTGAAGGGGCCTTCGAGGCCCTCCCCCCATCTCTGTCTTAGCCACTCTCCTTACTGTCCCAGATTAGGGAACCCTCTTGCCCAGGCTCGTGCTGTTCCCTCTATGGGAGCCCCTCCCTCTGCATGCCTGTTCCTGCTTGTTCACTGCGGAGGGAGGTGCACTGCTCTGGGATCTGCCCCCACCATTGCCTCAGAGGAAACTGACCTCCTTGGTTGATGTCTCTGAGTCTTCCTCCCCACCTCCGTGAGAGCTGCAAACACATTTTATTGTGGAAAATTTTAAGCATACCCAAAAATAGAACAGTACAAAGAACCCTGTGTACAAGGCCACTCTTGCTTCATTTCTAACCCCCAACTTCTCCCTCACTGTATCTATTATTTGGAGCAAATCCAAAATATCAAATCATTTTATCCCTAAATATTGCAGTATGTATTTCTAAATTATAATGGCATGACCAGGATACCATTATCATACATACATTTTCATAATATTTAAAAATTATTATCAAATATCCAGTCAGGTTTAAATTTTCCCAGTTGTCTCATAAATGGTCTTTTAAAATTGATTTGCTCTAGACTAGGATCCAACAAGGTCCATACACGTCACTTGTTTGTTGGGTCTTTTGTGTTCCTTCAATCTGTAGGTTTCTCCCTCTTCTGTTATTTTTTCCCTCGTTTGTGGAATAAACCACCTTGTTTGTCCCTGTAGTCGTTCACATTCTGGACTTTTCCTGCTGCATCCCCCATGGTGTTGTCTAACATATTCTTCAGTCCCCTGCCTTTACTATAATTGACAGATCTAAAGACTTAAATTCATATTTAAAGTTTTAGAAAGAATTCTTCATAGGACGTGTGTGTACAGTAGCCTCCCTTTATCCATGGAGAGTATGTTCCAAGACCCCCTGGTGGATGCCTGAAACTTCAGATAGTACCAAACCCTATATATACTATATGTTTTCTTATGTATACATACCTATGATAAATTTTAATGTATAATATAAATTAGGCACAGAAAGAGAATATCTGAAGTGCCAGCATCACCACTCTTGCAGTTTGGGACCATTGTTAAGTAAAATCAGAATCACTTGGCCATAAACACCACGATACTTGTGACAGGCGATCTGATAACACAGGTGGCTGCTCAGTGACAAGTGGACTGTATGATTCACATCCGGGCAAAACAGAGAGGGATGATGTGAGCTTTCATCATGCTACTTCAAACAGTGCACAGTTTAAAACTTATGAATTATTTCTAGAATTTTCCATTTAATATTTTTGGACCACAGTAGGCAGCAGGTATCTGAAACTGTGGAAAGTGAAATCATGCATAAGAGGGGAGACTACCGGGCTTTCCTCAAAAGGCACGTAATATTTCATTATCTATCTTTTCTTTTGGGGGCTTCTAAAAGACTTTGAGGGGCTTCCCTTAAAGCTCAGTTGGTAAAGAATCCGCCTACAAAGCAGGAGACCCGGGTTCGATTCCTGGGTTGGGAAGATCCCCTGGAGAAGGAAATGGCAACCCACTCCAGTATTCTTGCCTGGAGAATCCCATGGACTGTAGCCTGCCAGGCTCCCCTGTCCATGGAATCGCAAGAGTTGGACACGACTTAGTGACTAAACCAGAACCAAAAGACTTTGACGATCATTGCCTAGACCCACTACTTTATCAGAGATTTTCAAAACAATATTTTACTTTCTTCTTCATTTATTAACTGGAATATTCCTATACAGAGAAACTTCTGTCATCATCTCTGGTTTCTCTGAGGTACAATCTATTCATGAATTGTAAGAAAAATGCTTGATGTTTTCCTCTTACTTATCAGCTTTCAGAATAAGGAGTTGAGTCTCTAATATTCTCTAAAGGTGACCAACAGGGTTTTGTTTGTTTGGGGCTTTTGTATCATTCGTATCTTATAGTTTTAGTGCATTTGATATGTTTTACTCTATTACTGCTGCTGCTGCTAAGTCGCATCAGTTGTGTCTGACTCTGTGTGACCCCATAGACAGCAACCCACCAGGCTCCCCCGTCCCTGGGATTCTCCAGGGAAGAGCACTGGAGTGGGTTGCCATTTCCTTCTCCAATGCATGAAAGTGAAAAGTGAAAGTGAAGTTGCTCAGTCGTGTCCGACTCTTAGCAGCCCCAAGGACTGTAGCCTACCAGGCTCCTCCGTCCATGGGATTTCCCAGGCAAGAGTACTGGAGTCGGGTGCCATTGCCTTCTCTGACTCTATTATAGTTATTATCAAATCAGCCCATTTTTGGCCAGTCAAGCTCTCTTTAATTGACTTCTGAGTCCTTTTGATCTGAATCTGAAGCAGTGTTTAGTAGCTTCCTGACTTTCTGGTATGACAAGATGTCCAGATTTGTCTTGTGCATTTTTGCCCAAATCTGGAATCAGCTATTTATCCAAGAAGTTCTGGTTCCTTAAATGAGAAGTCACATGAGAGACCACAAGCCTGGATGCGAGGAGTGCTCAGTGCTATCTGGCTGTTATTATGTCTAGGTTATTTCAGGGTGCAGAGCTGGGAAATACTTTTGGCTTCATAAAATTCACACCAAGAGCTCATACTGATATTTTAAATAAAACCTAAGACTTTAAAATCCTAAAAGATGATGCTGTGAAAGTGCTGCACTCAATATGCCAGCAAATTTGGAAAACACAGCAGTGACCACAGGACAGCAGAAGGTCTTTTTTCATTCCAATCCCAAAGAAAGGCAATGACAAATAATGTTCAAGAATAAGCACATATGTAATTTTTCTAGAAATTACCAAATTCCTTCTATAGAGAGCTTGCCCCTTTTTGTATACCCACCACACACAGTATGAGAGAACGTCATTTCCCTCAGTCTTGCCAAAAAAGAGTATGTTATCAAACATCTGAGGCTTTGCCAATCTGATAAACTTAAACATAACCCTTGGCTTAATTTTAATTTATATTTCTCTGATTATGAACAAGGTTAAGTATCTTTTCACATATCTATGTTCTGATTCACTTTTGGGTCCTTAGTACCCAGCTGGCACAGGTGAGACCTTTTGGAAAGATTCCTAGAATGAAAAAAAGGAAGGAACAGGTGAACAAACAGATGAAGTCAAATCATAAAGAGGGTGGTTGACTTGCCCGAAGTCTAATTATCACCAAAGTTAGAACTAGAACTGATCTTTTTTCCTTGTCTAATTTGTTTTTCTGGCTATAAAATGAATAGAAGTTTATAGTAGAAGTTTTCTGATTATAAATGAGTATGAATTTACAGTAGAAAGTTTGGAAAGCACAGGAAAGTATCAGTTCAGTTAAGTTCAGTCGCTCAGTTGTGTCCAACTCTTTGCGACCCCATGGAATGCAGCACACCAGGCTTCCCTGTCCATCACCAGCTCCCAGATCTTACTCGAACTCATGTCCATTGAGTTGGTGATGCCATCCAACCATCTCATCCTCTGTTGTCCCCTTCTCCTCCTCCCTTCAATCTTTCCCAGCATCAGGGTCTTTTCCAATGAGTCAGTTCTTCACATCAGGCCAGAGTATTGGAGTTTCAGCTTTAGCATCAGTTTTTCCAGTGAATATTCAGGACTGATTTCCTTTAGGACGGACTGGTTGGATCTCCTTGCTGTCGATGGGACTCTCGAGAGTCTTCTCCAACACCACAGTTCAAAAGCATCAATTCTTTGGCACTCAGCTTTCTTTATAGTCCAACTCTCACATCCATACATGACTACTGGAAAAACCATAGCTTTGACTAGGCAGACCTTTGTTGTCAGGAAAGTATAAGCCAAGGAAAATTTTAATCTTTCTACCCCAAGTCAACCACTTTTAGTGTTCAGTCTATTTCCTCCCAGTCTTTATGTATTTTTTTCCAGTTATGGTCATACTACATATATGGTTTTATATTCTGTTCTTTTTCACTTAACACTTTTCCATGTTAATAACAACTCTTTGCAAACATAATAATGACGGTACTATATTTCACCATCAGAGCATATGTTTAACCTTTCAATTTTTGCTAGACTTCTAGATTGTTTCCAGATTTTCACTATTATAAATTCTCCCATGTCCATCTTTTTTCACATTCTGAAATTTTTCCCCTTAGGATTTGATTCCTGGAAATGGAGCTCCTAGAATCCCAGCACTGAGTTCCAAGTTCGGGGTTTTTTTGGCTATGCTCAGAGGACACTGTCTGCTAAGCTTTGCCCCTGTGACTTCCTATAGCCCCAGGCTAGTGTCTAGTGTCTGTGCTCTGGAGCAGAGACATACTCACACCCAAGTCAGTTCTGAGGAGGGGCCAAGTGGGCAGGATGGAGCCCACTCAGGAGGAGGAATCAGAATCTCCTGCCATTCACCCTTGAGCTCCTTGCCTTCCCAGGACAATTGACAGATGACTGGAACCAACAGGAGGAAACTGCACATGGGCAAGTTCGAGCCTGATGGAGAGTACAGGGCAAGGTCAAGTCTGGTGGAGAGAGCAGGCAGGCAGGGACACTGAGCAGATGCAGCCTCTGCTTTGGAAACACTCACCATCCAGGGAGCAGACATCTGGGTCAGAGCCTCCCACCCTGAGAAGAGCTCCTTGATAGACTCTAATACAGTACTGTTGACTACAGAGGGATGTGGGAGAGCTACCTAGAGGAGGCATCAATCAAGCTTAGTAGTGGGGAATATAGATCTTACCTGGAAGATGAGGTTGGGCAGTGACCTGTCCTGAGGGGATCTGTAAACCAGATTACAGATTCTGGGTCACACAGCCTACGCAGTGAAGCGGGGAGATGAGAATCAGGTCTGTGTTAAGGACAATCCCTCTGGCTGCTGTGTGGATGGTAGAATTGCAGATGAGAACTGGACAGACTTAAAGTGAGACCAACACCCAGGCAAGAGGTTGGGAAGCTCAGATCAGAGCAGCAGTCACAGGGACAGAAAAGGAGCCCTGGGATAAGAAACGCCAGCTCTACCGTCGATGTTCAAAAAAGAAAAAGTTATGTCAAATTATGACGTTCCTATAGCCTATGAGAAAGAGTCCTGGACTGGGAGTCAAGGGACCTGGGTTCTAGTCCCAGATCCAGATGATATGGAGCAAGTTTCTCACCTTCATCTGGGCCCCGATTTCCACTTTTGTACATCAAGGAGCTTGCACCAGGTTGTTTCCAGGGGCTCTTATATTCTGAAAATTCTTTGATCTTAAGTTGGAAAGAGGCCGAGGTCCCTGGAAGAGGAGAGAGAAAAACAGAGGCTGAGCAGAAACAGCAGCCAGGGCTGGGGTCTCGGGGCCTAGGCTCACAGTCACTCTGCTCCCATCAATCTTGCAGCATTCATGTCGGTGGGGTGGCTGGGCCGAGGCCAGAGGCCAGCTGCGGGGAGGGAGGAATTGTCTCTGGCTCGAGGAACAGAGAGGAAAGAATGCAGAGCTTCCAAAAAGCTGTGAACAAGTCATCAGCTCTGGCTGGGTGCCCAGAGGTTTTGCAACCATCCTCGCAACCATCCAAAGGCTTGAATAACATGAGGGAGCCAACACGGGAGGGCAGCTCATTCTCCCGCTGCGTACCAGAACCTTCTCGATAACGAGGGGCACTGAAGATGCCTTTGGCTGCAAGTAAGAGAAAACCCTGTCTCTAGTGTCTAAATATAACAAGGAAATGTATCATCTCTCACCACTACAAGCCCTCAGTGGGTGGTTCTGGCTCCAGCAGCAATTCCTTGTATAATCAAGAACATAAGCTTTTCTATTTCTTTCTTGTCCTTGGCTGGTTCCCTTTGTGGCCCCGTGACAGCTATCAGTGACAACAGAGGCTACACATTTCCATGTGAATGTCCAGCAGGAAAGTGCAAGAGAGGACTTCTCTCCCAATCTGGACTAAAGTCCTTTTCTTTGGTTTGAATAGGACAACTTGGGTCATGTTTCCAGTTGGTGATAGTCTCTCCTGGAATGCCTGTGCTGATTGGTTTAGATCAATTGGCTTAGATTAATTGGGCTTCCTAAGTGGCAATAATGGTAAAGAACCTGCCTGCCAATGCAGGAGACGTAAGAGATGCAGATTTGATCCCTGGGTTAGAAAGATCCCCTGGAGGAGGGCACAGTAACCCATTCCAGTGTTCTTGCCTGGAGAATTTCATGGACAGGGGTGCCTGGCGGGCTATGGTCCATAGAGTGACAAAGAGTTGTCACAACCGAAGTGACTGAGCACGCACAGTGTTAAACTTGGGGGTTGAGAGGTTGAGCAGAACTGAGGTCCTGTAAGTAAAGCAGGCAGAGTGCAGTAGGAGCTGGATGGGCAACCAACACATCTACAGGATGATAAGCCTCTGTCTCCCCTCAGCTCATCCAACCCCCATTCAGCCTGGGGGTCAGCAGGATGAACATCCTCTCCAGGTGACTGCTGAGGTCACTGAGGCAGAGGGTAGGTGGGGTGGCTTGTTTGTGTCATGCAAGTGGGTAAGTGGCAGAGCCTGAACTGAGAAAAATACACAGCAAGCAAACAGAGCAGACCTCCAGCTGCGAGCCTGAGTCAAGCTCCTCTGGGTGTCCACAGCTCCTGTCCCCCATGGCTCAGGGTCAGAGCCCATCCTGTGGCGTGGAAGGCCGCCTTCCTCTCCAGCCTGAGTGTGCACTCACTCACGACGTGAGGCTTCCCAAGAGCTTTGGGACCCAAGGCCAGAGCTGGGGTTTCAAATCCTGACTTGGAGCTTCTGTGTCTTCCTCTGTGAGACAGGAGGGCTAACCCCACCTTCTCTTCTTGGCATAATTGTTGGGAGAATGAAATGAAATGAGGAGATGGTGTTTTCCTAATTGTGAAGTGCATCTGAACCATCATGCCTCCCCTCTCTTGGTGGAAAGTGGTCATTCCATGGGCCTGGTCTGTTCTAAAAGACAAGAGGAAACAGGCAGCCAGAGGGATTGCCCATGAGATCGCCAGCCATGGATCCATTTGGTGAAATGTGTAGTTCGATTCATCACTCGATAGATGAGGAAACCTGTTCAGAGAGGGGCAGTAACCACCCAAGGTCACACAGGACTAGAACCCAGACCCTGGCTCACAGCCCTGTTCTCCTGCACCAAGTCGCACAGGTCAGGTGAGGTCTGCTGCCCGGCCTGAGGTGGTGGTGGTACCGATGCAGTGTGGTCCGTGCCTGCCAGCACGTCCCCAGGTTTCTCAGGGGCCATTCTTCAGGGGTTCACTGAGGCGAGGCCACACTTCCCCTCTGGTGGCTTCCTGTTTTGGCCAAACAATGACTCTTGCCGGGACCTGGTGCCAGCTGGCTGCAGCTGTTGCCAAGGCGTTGACTTCTTGCATGCAGAGAGGTGTGATCCTGCTCCCCCGCAAACTGCAGCAGCCAGGAACCCCACACTCACACATGGTCTTTGGGGCCCCACTGAACTCAGCAATCCCTTCACATACTGATCACATGGACTTCCCTGGTGGCTCAGATGGTAAAGAATCTGCCTGCAATGCAGGAGACCTGGGTTCGATCCCAGGGTTGGGAAGATCCCCTGGAGGAGGGCATGGCAACCCACTCCAGTATTCTTGCCTGGAGAATCCCCATGGGCACCTTGTTTGCCAGGTTCCATATGGGTATCCAGAACACAGAAGTACATCAGAGGAGAGTGTAGCCTTTCTACAAACCTTTACCCTCTGCCCATGAGGAGTAGGACATTGTGTGAGATACCAGTGATGCAGATATGAATAAGAGACACCCTATAATCTTGATGACTGAGGCATCTATTTGTCCTCCCAGGCCCTTGCAAGAGCTCTGAGTCAGTTGTCAGTCATTTACGCACTCATGTGAATTAGTCCCCACAGCTCCCTCCTGAAGGAAAATCTCAGAGGACATGGGAAGGTGTACCAAGGGTATGAGCTAAAATACTAAAAATGCACTGTTTATGGTGACTGTTTTAGTAGATGAGAAAAGTCAAGATTCAGACATGTCAAGGGACTTTCTGAAAGTAGGGGACAGAGCCATGGCCTTGACCCAAGTCTTTAGACTCCAAGCCTTGCACACCAAGATGCTTCAAAGAACATCTAGTCTAACGTGGAGATAAACAGGATTGGAGGTGCAGTGGGAGTGCCCATGTGTACAAGGGGTAGGGAGCATTTTGCTGAGTAGACCTGTGTGAGAGATTGGACCATGGAAAGGAAACATTGAGTGCCCTCTATGTGGCAGGCACCTCGCCAGTTGTCTCTCCACGGATGAGGAAAATGAAGAGGTGAAAAGCCTCCTTGAACATCTGGAAAGCAGAGCAGCTGGCACTGTCACCCAGAATCCACACTGCACCGGTCGCTCTCCAAACGCCCCAGCTCTGTCCTCCGTTCTGGTCTGTGTCCCAGGGGGCTGACTTCTGTGGAGGCTTCACCCTTCTGTTAGGTTCAGCCAAGAAGAAGCTACAGCGGGAGGCCAGGGAGGGAGGAGAGAGAGGGCAAAGCATTTGGTCTGCCTGCTCCTCCTGCCTGGCCACAGTGCAGGCTCTGCTGGCTCTGGGAACGCCATTGCTGCAGGTGGGGAACTGCTTCCCGCCCCTCTGTCGCTGGTCTGGACATCGCTCTTCACCCTCTGTTGGTTCCCTTCATCTGCCCATCACGTCATTCATCTCTCTTCAGCCCCTCACCTTGAACAGCCCAATCTCCTGCTGGGATCCCAGCTGAGACCAAGCTGGACCTTCTCCCGCCTTACTGCCATGTTCCCCATCTCCACTGGGATGCTCCCCACAGCCCCATCCCCACCCACCTGAGACAGGAAAGCGACTTGGCAAAGTCTGCCTCCCCGTTGAGTCTCCTGCCTTGTTTCTGGGCTGGTGCTGCTGTGGAAACAACGAAACGGGTTTCCAGGGGCTGGGACTGAGTTCCTCTGGGGCCCTCATCTCCTGGGACATGCTGGGTCTCCTGGGCTTCCACCTAGAAGAAGCAGAGTGTCCCGAGGTTGGGGGTGGAGTCTGAAACTAGGTTTTGTCTCCTCCTCCCCCTGGCTGGGGGACACAAGGAAGAAGAAGCGGCAGAGGCTCTCCCCACGAGCTGCAGGATGCTTAGGAGTGACCTAGCGTGACCCCTCTTGGTTTCAGCAGCAGGAACAGGCCCGCGAGTGATGCACACACTAGATGGATGCCCCCTGTGTCTGCTTCACGCTCAGGCTTTCCCCTGAGTGCCACACACAGACCTCCAAGTGCCCCAGGGACCTACCTAACCCAGGATCACTGACACCCAACACACTCCCCTCCCACCATGTCCCCTCCATCAGGGAAGACACCAGAAGCCTGGAGTCATCTCTGACAGTCTCTCTCCATCCTCAACCTCTGACCTTCTACGGGTTCTCATGAGTCCAGCAGTTTGACTTGCTAAACTGCTCTGGACCCTCCCCTCTCGTCTCCTGGCCATCACCACTCCCCTAGTCCAGGCTTCTTTGTCTACACTCAGTTGCAACAACGGCCTCCTCATTTCTCTCACTGGTCCCAGTCTTGCTACCTCCCATCCATCCTCTGTTGAGCAGCTAGCCTGATCTTTCAGAAGTACGAATCTAACTAAGTATGTCTCTTCCATGCTTAGAAGGAGCCCTGGATCTCTAACCTGTGTGATACACTCAGGCCTCCCTCTCCAGCTTTGCCTTGGAAGCAAAACCCTATTCGATGGTCTGTGATCCATGAGCCCTTGCTGGCTTCTTCATGCATGCCTCTGAGTCTGTTTCAGAGGGGCCCCTTGGAAAGGGTTCCTCCTCATTCCCACCAGCATCATCACTGTTGTTGTAGTCTGAGTTCCTCCAAATGCATGACTCAAGGTCCCAGCGTAAGTTGTTTATAGGGAAGTGATTCTGAGAAGCGGGAGTAAAGGGGTGTGAAGAATGCGACAGGGAAGGGAGAAAAGTCCACCCTCGTGAGTTCTATCATCTGTGCAGTGTGCGATGGGGCTGCGCTGCACCAGGACCCTGCGGAGCCTACGGAACACCTCCCAGGAATCGTCTACCTGCAGGAAGTTGCTCCGGACACTCACTCCATTGGGTAAGGGCCTTTGCACCCCTTGTCTGCATAGCCTGCCCCAGCTAGTCAGGTGCTGAAGAGCTGCAGCCAATGCGGAGATGCGCAGCACAAGCTTGGGGTAAGATGCTGGCTGTGGGAGGTGACCTTTGTCTGAAATCAGAAGTGAGCCAAGGGATGTGACTACATCCTCCTGGCCTGGCTTGATGGGGCTCAGTGCACATGAGGTGCCCCAAGTTGCTGAAGCGGAGGCTATGGTCAGAGTGTACCTCTGGAAGGAGTTTGGGCTTTGCTGTTTTGTTTCCTGAGTTCAATCTTTGGCGCCTGCAGTAGGTCTCCTAGTGGGCCACACCACACTCTAGCCACCATGTCGATAACATAGGGACAATAAATTCTACCATTGAGGTATTTATGAGAATCAACCACGCCATCAGAAATGAGTGCATACGGCAAAGTCTGATGTCAAACACAGCTGGTTGTGTTTGTTTCCTTCTTCCCTCGCAGAGCTGGTGCTGTAGGCTCTTCCTGACTCTGCTCCCTCAGCCAGGAGCACCCCAGCTCCTCCATGCTGTGGGTTTAGCCTGTGTTACCAGGAGCCCTGGCCTCCTGGCCTGGCTTTGGGGTGAGCACAGCTGCAATCCCCTCCCCCACTCCAGGATACAGAGCTGAAGTAGCTTTTGTGGAACATGGAAGAGACGTCAATGCGTGCCACACAGCAATAACACTCTTCTAAATTTCCATGAACCATTTCTGTCTTTCCCCCCAACCCCTCTTCTGACCCAGCTGCCTTTCTCACATGGGTGAATTTAGCTTGAACCGAAACTTCCAGTTCTACTCCTCCATGCTCAGCCCTCCACTTTGGCCTCTGGTCTCTATTCACCTGTTATGGGTTGAATTGTGCCTCCCCCCGATAACTTCGTATGTTAAAGCCTTAACCCTCAGCATCTCAGAATGTGACCATATTTGGAAATAGGGTTGATGTAGACATTCATTATTAAGATGAGATCATAATAGAGTAGGGTGGGCCCCTAACCCAGTGTGACAGGTACCCTAAAGAAGAGGCAAAATTTAGACAGAGACGCATACACAGGAAGACGTTCCCGTGAAGACCACAATTGTGCTGTATATGACAGGGACCCACCAGGATGCTAGGAGAGTGGCCTGGAACAGTTCCTTTCCTAGTGCCTTCAGAGGAACACAGCCTTGCCAACACCTTGATCTTGAACTTCCAGCCTCCGGAACTGGGAGACAATGTATTCCTTTTGTTTTAAGCTTCCCAGTTTTTGGTGCCTTGTTCCAGCAGCCTGAGCAAACAGATACACCACCTAAAAAGGAAACTTATTTTCTGTGTCATATATCATGTTTCTAGCTCTCTCTTCTTTTTTATTATTAAATATTTATTTATAAATGAACAATATTTTTGTCCCCATATTATCCCTTGGTTTCTCTGTTCATGTGTTTATCTTTCTGGACTCGCAGTTGGACTGTGAACCCCTTGGAGGCAGGCTATATGTCATTCTCATTGTTGTATCTTCAAGGCCTGGCACAGAGCCTGGCCCACAGGAGTCATTAATTAAGGTTTGCTGGAGATTTTTTGAAAGAGGTAACTCTGATGCTTGCCCCTGAAGTGTGGCCCTTTGGACAGGCAGAGCCATCCGGAGAAGGCATCAGAGGGATGAGAATGGTGCTAGCAAAATTCAGAGGCAGGATACATGCTAAAGGAATGAGTGAGCTACTCACTGTTGCCTGGGAGCTGGGGTTCGGGATTCTGGGAGAGATGGAGGCAGGGTGGGATAGAGAGTTGGGAGAAGTGGGCATCAGGGTTTCAGAGTTTGGGAATGCATTTAACTGAGAAGGCAATGGAGCGGTGGAGAATCATGGATAAGAGAGGGAACAACAGAGGGGCTCTGGGAAGATTATTTAGCTACGGAAGAGTCCAAAGACAGGGAGGCCAGGGAGGTCGGTGGCTGGGGCCACCATCCAGGTGAAAGATCACAGAGGCCTGAACCCTCAGGGACATGAGGATGAAAAGAAGATGAAAGACATTTCGGAGGAAGAAATGTGTGCCCGATGACTAATTTAGAGATCTCTTCCCCTTTGAGGTGCCTGTCTCCAAGCTCTTCCTCCTTCTGAAGATGCCACGCTGAGAATTTCCATGATGTAGGCAGTGACGTATAAATCACCCCACCCCCGTGACCTCTGTGGCAGCTGTCAGTCTTGGGGATGGAGCAGAGGAATGAGCAACCCCCACCTCAGGCTGCTGAGGTTTCTGGTCCACTATTCAAAATGTCATGGAAGCAAGTGATTTTTCACCTTTTAAAAATATATATATATAAACTTTTTTCTTTTCATTTATGACTAATGTAAGTTAACTGTATAAGAAAAAATCTGAAAGGCTAGTAGCATTAGCTCTTATGAGTGTAAGGTGAAAATTGTTTTCAATAAAAATAACCTTGGGTAATCACTTAAGTGGAAGGACCTGGGATATTAGAAATTCAGAAGACAAAGGTTATGTTGTATAACAACCTTTTGACTGTGACCTCTTTTTCCATGGAGCATCAAGGACCAAGATCTAGTTTGAAATGGGTGAAAGGGCTGTTTGGAGGTGGTGGGTAGATAGATTAAATGTTTGCTGGGTATGAGTCCATTATGTGGATAAGTCAAATAAGAAAATAAAAATAACCTGAAATGTTACTCATTTTTTGGTGAATATCCTCTTTCCATTCTGTTTTCTTTTTCCCCTAATGCATTTTAAAAGCTATATTCAGTGGAGTCTAAAGTGCCTCTTGATGTGGTGACTGAGAAAGACACCTCATGTCTGTGGTATTCCTGCTGAAAAGGAAGAACCTGACAGAGGAAACATCAGACTAACCCAAGCTGAGAACCAGTCTATAAGATTATTGGTGCAGACTTATCCAAAGTGTCAGCGTCATAAAATGAAAAAGACAGTGAAAGACTAACCGCTTCAGATTAGTGGAGATGAGACATGGCTACCAAACAGAACGCATGATTCTGGATTTCATCCTAGGCTAGAAAGGAAATTGCTGTAAAGGAATCAATGTTGGAGAGGATGTGGAGAAAAGGGAACCCTCTTGCACTGTTGGTAGGAATGCAAATTGATCCAGCCATTATGGAAAACAGTATGGAGATTACTTAAAAAAAAAACAGCAACTAGGAATCAAACTACCATATGACCCAACAATCCCACTACTGGGCATATACCCTGAGGAAACCATAATTGAAAAAGACGCATGTACCTCAATGTTCATCACAGCAATATTTATTATATTTGCAATAACTAGGACATGGAAGCAACCTAAATGTCTATCGACAGATGAATGGATAAAGAAGTTGTGGTACGTATACACAGTGGAATATTACTCAGCCATAAAAATGAACACATCTAACTCAGTTCTAACAGGATGGATGAATCTAGAGCCTATTATACAGAGGGAAGTAAGTCAGAAAGAGAAAAACAAATATCATATATTAACACGTATATATGGAGAAGGCAATAGCACCCCACTCCAGTACTCTCACCTGGAAAATCCCATGGACGGAGGAGCCTGGTAGGCTGCAGTCCATGAGGTCACTAAGAGTCGGACACGACTGAGCGACTTCACTTTCACTTTTCACTTTCATGCATTGGAGGAGGAAATGGCAACCCACTCCAGTGTTCTTGCTTGGAGAATCCCATGGACAGAGGAGCCCGGTGGGCTGCCGTCTATGGGGTTGCACAAAGTTGGAAACGACTGAAGCGACTTAGCAGCAGCAACACGTATATATGGAATCTAGAAAGATGGTACTGATGAACCTATCCTCAGGGCAGCAATGAAGATGCAGACAGAGAAGAGACTGGTGGATACCGTGGGAAGGAGAGGGTGGGAAGAACTGAGAGAGTAGCCCTGAAATATATACGTTACCACATGTAAAAATTAGATAGCCAGTGGGAATTTGCTGTATGATGTAGAGAGCTCAAATCCAGTGCTCCGTGACAACCTAGAGGGGTAGAAAGGGGTGGAGGGTGGGAGAGAGTCTCAAGAGAGAGAGGATATGTGTATACCTGTGGCTGATTCATGTTGACCTTTGGCAAAAAGCAACACATTAATGTAAAGTGATTATCCTCCAATTAAAAAGAAGTAAATTTTAATTTTAAAAAGGACATTATTGGAGCACTTCGTGAATTGGATTAGATAGTGGTATTATAGCAGTGTTAAATTTCCTGAATTTTATAACTGTACTCTTCTTTAGGGAAAAGAAAGTCTTTTTTCTCAGAGGAAATGAATGTCTTTTTCTTAGGAAAAAGATGTTTAAATATTTGGCTAACAGTATATGCAACTTATTCTCAAATAGCTTGGGGAGAGTGTGTACAGAGAGAGATAGAAAATGACAAAGCAAAATGTTGATAATTACTAACAACTGGTGAAAATGAGTGAAGGATATTTGGAAGTTATTTGTACTATTCTTACATTCTTCTGCAAGTTTGAATATGTTTCAAAACTAAAAGGTAAAAAAAAATCCAGTCCAATTAAAATTAAAACTTCGGTCTCTGGAAGAAAATATTTGAAAAGATATATCCAATAAAAGACTATTATACAAAGAACTCTTAAAAACAGAATTCAAAAAAAAAGAACTCAAAACTCAACACTAAGAAAACAAACAACACAATTTATTAAATGTGCAAGATACCTGAACAGACAACTCACTAAAGAAGATATATCAGTTGCAAATAAGCATGAAAATAGTATGTTATCAGGAAACTGCAAGTTAAAACAACAATGAGATATCACTACAGACCTGTTTGACTATCCAAAATCCAAAACACTGACAACATCAGATGTTGGTGAGGATGTGGAAAAATAGAAACTCTTATTCATTGCTGGTGGGAATACAAAATGGTATTCTTGTCTGAAAAACCCCATGGACAGAGAAGCCTAGTGGGCTACAATCCATGGGGTCACAAAGAGTCGGACACGACTGAGCGACTGAGCAGGCACGCACAGCCCCTTTGGAAGACAGTTGGACCGCTTCTTTCAAAATCAAACGTATTTTTACTATATGATCCAGCAATTGCACTTCTTGGTGTTTACCCAAATGAGATAAAATTTTATGTTCACACAAAAACCTGCACACAGATGTTTCTAGCAGCTTTATTTATAATTTCTAAAACTTGGAATCAACCAAGATGTCCTTCAATAGGTGAATGGACAAATAAACTATGGCCCATTCAGACAATGGAATATTATTCAGAGCTAAATAGAAATGAACTATCAAACCATGAAGACATGGAGGAACTTTATAAGCATATTAGTGAGTGAAAGAAACCAATCTGAAATGGCTACATACTGTATGATTCCAATTATATGACATTCCGGAAAAGGCAAAACCATGGATACAGTCAAAAGATCAGTGGTTGCCAGAAGATGCAGGGAGAGGGGATGAATAGGCAGAGCATGGAGGCGTTTGGGGCAGTGAAACTCTTCTGTGTGATGTTACAATGCAGGATACATGTCATTGTACATTTGTCCAGATTCGAACACCGAGAACACCAAGAATGCCGAACACCAAGAGTGAACTTTAACGTAAACACTGGACTCTGGGTGATAATGCTGTGTCACTGTAGGCTCATCAGTTACGTACTGTTGTGGTGGGGGTGTCAGTGGGGAGAAGTTGTGCTTTTGGGGAGACAGGGAATATGTGAGAACCCTTTGTACTCTCTGCTCAACTTTGCTGTGAACCTAAAACTGCTCTTTAAAAATCTATTAAAACAAAATTTTAGTCTCCTACTATACTCCTATTAGATGGATTAAAAAGAGCAACAACAATACCAAGTTGTTGCTGAAGATGAATAGCAACTGGAACTCGTTCGTGGCTGCTGGGAAGTGAACGCTGTACAGTCCCTTTGGAAAACCAGTTTTTCAGTGTCTTTGAAAGTTAAACACACGCCTGCCATGGAACCCAACACTCCCTCTCCTAGCTATTTAGTCAAGAGAAAGGAAAACTTATGTTCACACAGAAATCCTGTACATGAATGTTTATACCAGTTGTATTTACAATTCTATCCCCAAACTAGAAACAACTCAAATGTTCTTCAATAGGTAAATGGATGGACAAAGGGGCATGTATCACTCAGTGGAATACTACTCAGTGATGAGAAGGAAACTTGATTCAGCAATACAGATGACACTCTAGTGGGTTGTACCAAGTGAAAGATCCCACACTCAAAAGGCTACAGACTGTGCGGCTTCATTTATTCTGGAAAAAGCAAAACGACAAGAAAGAGATCAGTGATTTCTAGGGGCTGGGCTTGGAGGAAGGAGTTGATAATAGAGGGGTGCAAGGGAACTTTTTAGGGTGATGGGTACGTTTTACATCGTGGCTCTGGTGGTAGTTACACAACAGTATGAATTTGTCAAAACTCACATAATTGTGTGTTAAGGGTGATGGTAAAGAAAGCTGCCTGCAATGCAGGAGACCTGGGTTCCATCCCTGGGTCAGGAAGATCCCCTGGAGAAGGGAATGGAAAACTACTCCAGTATTTTTGCCTGGAAAATCCTATGGACAGAGGAACCTGGCAGGCTATAGTCTATAGGGTTGCAAAGAGTCAGACAGGACTGAGTGGCTAACATAGGTTACCGGGACTCGATTATATTTCAATTATACAAAAAGACAAATGAAGAGAATTTCTCAAAGCTTTTCTCCTCCCCTACAGCTCCCAGGCAGACACACTTCAGAAACCTGAGGTGGGGAAAGGGAATCTTATCTCTTTCTCTTCTGCATCTTCAGATTGGGCTCAGGGTTGAGTGGCAGTCGGGGAGGTCAAGGAAAGTGCCAAGTCTGCTCAGAAGGGAGACTTTGTAAACTGTAGTTAGATCCCTCTAAGCAGCAGATGCCCAAACTCTAGTTCTTGGTCTCACAGAGTAAACAATTTTGTGGTTATATGGAGCTTCCTCTGTGGTCTCCCCTCACTGGGCCCTGGGCTTATTTGACACATTCCCTGGCTGACCACCTGCCCTTTCCACTCCTGCCCCCCTCCAATCTTGCTGAGGGGGTCCTTCTATAGTTCCCTTGCCCTGGAGAGCAGACTTGTTGCAAAGGGATATTTGGGGATGACTCATGCCCAGTACCCTGCACTGTGTCCCGTAGGTCCCTTGGGAGACATTCCTCTCTTTTTTTGCCAAACTCTGGAAGGTGCATCCCCCAAACCCACCCTCACCAGGGACAGCTCTCACGGTCCCCTCATCTTCAGACTTTTCTGTGTGAGAGGTGAGCTCAGGCTCTGGGTCCTCTGAGCTCTAAGGAAGTCCCGGTGGCTTGAGCCATGTGGGGTGAAGCCCAACACTTGGACTATCCCTTGGAGAAAAGTCTCAGCAGCTGTTCTCCTCTCCTGGGTCAGTGTGAGTCTGGAGGCAGGTGATGGAATGAGGACATTGTAATCTCTTGCTGAGTCCTGCAGTAATTCTGAGACAGGAAAGTCCCATTTAGCTTCCTATTACACATAACTAGCATGCTGTTTAAAAAAACTGGGATCTCGCCCATGTTTTATAATCTACTTTTCCACTTCACACTGTTTGGAGCATCTCTTCATGTCAATAAACACATGTCAATAAACATGTCTACATTCATACTATTTAAAACAGCTGATCAGTTTTCCCTTGTATAGATATATTGTGACTTACTATATTGAACCCTGATTGTTGGCAGTCTGTTTCTAATCTTAGATTTCATTAACAATGCTATTATTGGGTCAATTTAAGTCTAGTTAATGGAACTTTAGCTGTAGGGTCCTCACTTACTTTGGCCACCTGATGTGAAGAACCACTCGTTGGAAAAGACCCTGATTCTGGGAAAGATTGAAGGCAAAAGGAGAAGGGGGTGGTCGAGGATGAGACAGTTAGATAGCATCACCGACTCAATGGACGTGAATCTGAGCAAACTCCGGGAGACAGTGAAGGACAGGGGAGAGTGGTGTGCTGCAAACCATGGGGTCACAAAGTGTCAGACACAACTTAGTGACTGAACAACAACAACCTCACTTGCACAGAACTTTTTTACATGCCCAGGAGAGGAGTCTAACAATATTTTGTCTTCTTTTTGAGAAAGGGGCCCTCTAAATTGTATAAGCGTCAGGCCGCACAAAAGCTGGATGTGCCCTTGGCTATGATAAACATCCTCACAGTCAATTTTCTTTTGGCTACATTTTTATTTCCTTAGGATAAACTCCTAGAAACAGAAGTGCTGGGTTAAAGCAGATGCACATTTTTAGGATTCTTGGAACATATTGTCAAGAAGCCCTCCAGAAAAAGTGACCTAATTTACATCCCAACCCTGCCCTGGACGAGAATGCCCGAGGTTGCAGTGGTTTCTATGGGATTGCGTTTCCCTGTTACTGTGATTTGGTCATAGCTGCTATTAGCGCCTTTTCCGAAAAGCAAGGGTCTTGACCTGAGATCCTTGGGACACAAGGGTAGAATTCCTAGGGCGGTGAACTCAGATGAGAAAAATTTACATCTTCCTTCTCATCACTAGCCTCTAGGTGAAATGTAATAGATCTTTCCATCCTGAACGTGGGCCACAAATCCCTGAACCATTACCAGGAGGTAATGGGAGGTTAGCAGTCCCACTACCTACAGAAATCACAGATGTTTTCATGTTAGCTGTTGAACTCATGCTCAACAGCACTTCAAAATTATAGTAATTATCGTATCTGCAACTAGATTTTGTTATTTTAACATGTTAATAAAAAGCATGTATCATCCAATCACAATTATTTTTTAATAGTTTGAAAGCTGTGTTCAGTAGGATTGGTTTTCTTTGCAATCACGTATTTTTTTTGTTTTATGAATTAGAAAATCTTGTTCTGAAAAGGGGTCCACAGGGTCATCAGACTGCCGAAGTGTTTAGGCACAGCCACGGTCAGAACCCTTCCTGTATGGGGCTCTTGACTCACAAGTTCTCGAAACTTGTGCATGATACAAAAGGAAAGGAATTAAACTTTAATGACCCCAGCCTGGAGTCAGGCTCTGTGTCGGGTGCTGGGATACTGAAAGGGCTGGATGGCTGCTTGCCCTCGAGGCGCTCACAGTCTCGATGGGACATAGTTTCACAGCTTCTGCCACTCACTGTCCTGTGGGCTGGGGACCCAGGTTCTCAGATTCTCCATGATTAAAAAAAATAAATCAGAAATCTAGATCTTTTTTTATATGGTCCCATATAAAACAACTCTTTCAAGTTTTAAATGTTGGCAACCAATCCAGATTTTTATAAACCACTGTGTGGGCCAAATAAAGCATGTCTGAGGGCTAAATCTGGCTCAAAGGCCACCACTTTTCAACCTTTGCTCTAGGAGGAGAACAGAATTCCAGTTAGTGTGGAACGAATCATTCTGTGGAACAAATCGGCTGGGATTCTGAGTGTCCACCCTACCCTGCCGTGTAACACCTCCACTCTACTCCTGCAAATCAGAGACGGGATTGGAGCCCTGTTCTTGGAAAGAGAAAAAGCACAGGAGAAGGAGTTCCATGGTGGGCTATGGTGGAGGGGGGTCCCTGCAACCTGGCTGCCATCCAGGTGAGGAGCGGTGGCTGCAGACAGATGCTACGTGATGAGGGCATCAGGGAGCTATGGGAACCACGAGGTCGATTAAGTGATTGTGTACCCAGAAAACCCAAGAGCCTCTAGCAGAGAAGCAAAAAACAAAAACAAAACAAACAAACAAAAAAAACCCTATTTGAATTAAGAAAAATTGATGGGCTACATCAATTTTAGGGTACAAGATAAATATGCAAAAACCAATTTTGTACTTTTTTCTATTCTGACAATAAACACATAAAAATGAAAATAGGAAAAATATTCCATTTATAATCTTGACAAAAGGTCCAAAATAGGTTAGGAATAGATTTAACAAGAAAAACGTAGGGCCTACATGAAGAAGGCTATACAGTCTTGTGGAAAGACTGAACATGAGAACTGAATATATGGGAAGAAATACCAATACTCCTGGATGGGAAGACTTAATATCATAGAAATGTCAAAACTTCCCAGATCAGTTCCAAATAGAGTGAAATGGTTATATGGAAGAGTAAATGCCTGGAAATAGCCCAAAAGTTATGGAAAATAATAACAGTGCAAAAGAAGTTGCATCATTTTGTATCAGAACAAACAACAAACTTCTCTATTATAGGAATAGAGAAGTAGATCAATGAAATACACAGAACAGGAAACACAGAAATAGATACCAAATATATATCAGAATTTAGCATTTGACAGAGTGAGCTTTTGATTATTTGATACATGATGCTGTCACAATCAGTACATTCAATTCAGTTCAGTCACTCAGTCACGTCCAACTCTTCGAGACCCCATGGACTGGCAGCACGCCAGGCTTCCTTGTCTTCCAACTCCCGGAGCTTACTCAAACTCATGACCATCGAGTTGGTGATTCCATCCAACCATCTCATCCTCTGTTGTCCCCTTCTCCTTCTGCCTTCAACATTTCCCAGCATCAGGGTCTTTTCCAATGAGTCAGTTTTTGCATCTGGTGGCCAAAGTATGGGAGCTTCAGCTTTAGCATCAGTCCTTCCAATGAATATTCAAGACTCATTTCCTTCAGGAAAGGAAATAGTACATTCAGAAGCAAGTAATTTTTCCATCTTCATAATAATTTCAGATTATTTAAAGCTTTAAATGTAAAAAAAAAGAAAATTTAGACTATATGAACAATCTGAGTGAAATACTCAAATTGAGAAGTTATAAAAGAAAAACAAGGCTCCAAAAAGCAATTTAGAACAAAGATACATAAGCAGAGTCAACAGACAGATGAGAGATTTGGAAAATGTATGTTATAAAAATGTTAGATAAAGTTAAAAACTGCAATGCATAGTGAGGTTTAACAAGCTGATAAGGAACCAATAACTCAACAGAAAAGTGAACATAAGACAAAAACAGGCACTTCATGGAAGAATAGATCCAAACAAGCAACAAACAAATGAAAAACTGCTCAGATTCAGCAGTAGGGAAATGCAATGTAAAGTAACAATGAGTGACTACTTTACATCTGTAGCTATTACCCACATTTCTGGCAGGAAGCATAGGAAAAGATTATCTCACAAGTTGATTGTGGAAACATGAAACATCATTGTTTTTTTTTGAAAAGTAGCTTTATTAAAATTATGTATCATATATATGGGCTTCCCAGGTTGCGCTGCTGGTAAAGAACCCACTTGCCAATGCAGGAGATGTAAGAGACCTGAGTTTGATTTCTGGGTCAGGAAGATCCACTGGAGGAGGGCATGGCAACCCACTCCAGTATTCCTGTCTGGAGAATCCCATGGACAGAGGAGCCTGGCTGGCTACAGTCCATAGGATTGTGGAGTTGGACACAACTGAAGCGACTTAGCACAGCACGGCACAGCACTGCTGCTGCTAAGTCACTTCAGTCGTGTCCGACTCTGTGTGACCCCATAGACGGCAACCCACCAGGCTCCCCCGTCGCTGGGATTCTCCAGGCAAGAACACTGGAGCAGGTTGCCATTTCCTTCTCCAATGCATGAAAGTGAAAAGTGAAAGTGAAGTCGCTCAGTCGTGTCCGACTCTTACCGACCCCATGGACTGCAGCCTACCAGGCTCCTCCGTCCATGGGATTTTCCAGGCAAGAGTACTGGAGTGGGGTGCCATTGCCTTCTCCACGGCACAGCACAGCATTATATATATACATATATATATATATATATATATATATATATCTGTCCATTGATGTAGAATCTCACTTGTAAGTAGCTATCTGACAGCAATACAATTCCAGAGACTATGGGTATATGAACAAAGATGGTTTTGCTGCATGTTTACAGTTGCAAGATATCAAAGTGTTTATCTTCCAATTGGTGAATAGTTGAATAAATTATGGAATATTCACACTATGAATATTGCATACTGTCAAAAATGAATCAGAGCTATCTGTTTGGTGGGATTTCCTCTAAGTACTGCTGAATAAAAAAGTAAGAGGCAGGAAACTGTATATAATATGATCCCATTTTTATAAAACAATGATACATGCATAAGCGTGTTTGCATGTATTTTAAATATGTCTGTCAGTGGTGACTTGATTATGGAGAAAACATACAGGTTAAATAGGAGAATGTTAGTAAGTTACCTAGGGTGAAAAAACATGGTTAGTGCAAGCTGACATGGGTAACTCAAGAATGGTGGAGGGAGCCTAGCCCATCCAACCCTCCACCCAAAATTTTAAATCAGGGGCCTTTGGAACTTGACTCTCTTATCCTGTAGCCTAACCAGCCCCCTACCCCACAACTTGATTCTTCACACCCATCCCTTGGTCATTCCTCCCACCACCAGTTATGCATGGCCTTCCATATTTTTCTCTGTGATTCTAGAATGGGACAGCCAATGCACTGAAGGGAGGGGAAGGTCCAGAGGGAACGAGGGTAAGGGTACTTTTTAATGCATGAGAATGGACCTCTGGGTCTAGAGTGCAGCTCTTGCAAATTAATGGGAGTGAGGGGAAGAGGCTAGAAGGAATACTAATTCATTCGCTCAGCTTTAGTTCTCCTTCAGTCTCAGCTTACAGACTCCATCCTCAGAGAGGAATTCTAGGTCCACCCATTTCATCTCCCTATTATTTCCTCTTATAACACTCATCATGATTTGCCATATTGTCTTTGTGTGTGTGTGTGTGTGTGTGTGTGTGTGTGTGTGCATGCGAGCATGTGTTTATTGCCTATTCCCACCCATCCCCCCAAAAACCAGCACCACCAGGGGAGGGAGCTTGTATGTACAGCACAGTATGTCAATTGAATTAAACAATTTCCTACTCACTTATTCTTTTTTATTGACTCACTCTTTTATTCATTCCTTTATTCATCTATTCCCTTATTCATTCCAGAAACATGTTCTGTTGGCCAATGACTTTTGCCCTGATCCGAATCTTCCACTTTCTAGGATGACTTTGGGGAGAGGGGGAGGCTGGGAGTGGGGGCATGACTGCAGAATTCCGGGAATGTGCATCTACAACTTGGGAGAGCTGGGTGAATGTAAAGCTCTCTAGGGAAGGAGGGAAAATTTCAAAAAAGCATAAGGTGCTGGAGGATCAGAGAAGAGGACAAAGTTGGGAGTGATAGGGTGGAAGCTGGGCAGATGGAGACTTCTCTCTGCCCCCACCACCCCCAGGCCCGCATCTTCCTGCTGCCAGCGTTTGCTCTGCCAGGCAGAGGCTCTCCCCATCTCTGCATGTTGAAATCCTACCCTTCCTTGCAGGGCCAGACCAGATGTCCTCGAAGTCTTCCTTGACTCCTCCAGCTGGAAGGGCCACTCCCTGCTGCAAACAAACTTCCAAAGTCTGGACCTCCCTCGTGGTGCTGACCACTTCCTGCTTGTGCTATGGTGCAGCCCCTCCCTCTGCCCAATAGGCAGAGGCTCTGCCTGCCTGTTCCCAGGGATCTCAAGGGGCCCGGGGCCCAGCACCAAGCGGATACTCAAGCCTAATGTGTGAGCAGCATTGTGTGTTCAGAGGGCAGTGATGATGACCCCATTTTACAGATGGGGAAATGGAGGCACAGATGCAGGGCATGGTTTGCTTCCAAAGCAAAGCTGCAGCACAGCCTAGGCTCAGCTTGCATATCTGGTCCCAGGGGCAGGGCTCTTTCCAGGGCAGCTGATGGGAGGTGGGGGTAGGGTGCGGTGGGGTGGGAGCTGGGTCCTGAGAACCAGCAGGCCACAGAGATTTGGAGTTCGAATGGCCAAGTTCAGGGAAAGCACAATTGGGGAGGAGCCAAGGTATTTATTATGCTTGGTCTCCAGCTCCAAACAGAGCTGATGGATGGAGCTGCTCCAGTTCCTATAAACAGCTTGGGCCTCCCTCCCCTCCATGTTCTCAGCACCACAGCCCCAGCTGATCCCAGGGAGATGAGGGTGGAGCAGAGATGACTGAGGGAGGGGAAGGAGAAGAGGCGAGTCGGGGGTAAGGAGGGGACGGAAAAGAGAAGCCAGGGTCCTAGAGGCAAGAGGAACTGAGGGGAACGAGGATGGTGAAAGAAGATTCCTCTTCCCCAGAGCAGTCCCACTGGGTCTCCAGGGTCTGTCTGAGAAGCCTGTCACCCATTCTTGGTTTGATCTTAATCCCCACAAGACTTTAGGTCCTAGAGGGCAGGGCCATCCATTCAGGAAGCCTTTTCTTTGAATTTGCCTCTGTGCTGGCTCACGGCCCCGGGGATACAGGAGGGACTCTGGGTAGGACCTCCCTCCAGGAGCTCCTGGTCTAGTGGCAGGTCAGGCCGACACCCTGATGTTGCAGCCCAGGGCAGCCAGAGCTGTCCGTGGCTGGAGGAGGGAAATCAGGATGGTCTTCTCAGAGGAGGTGATGCTGGCAGGGGCATTTTGAGCAGAGGAGGTGGGAGAGCGCCGGGAGTTGGGAGGGTCAGGAGTCAGTGCTGCCTAATGGTTAAGATTGCTGGCTCCAGAGAGAAGCAGGTGAACCTGGGTTCAGTCTCAGCTCTGGCACTTGACAGCTGTGGGATCTTGAGTCTCGGTGTCTCTAAAGTGAGGATGACAATTACAGAAATGTTTTTAAAGCGTGTTAGAATTCTCTTCAGCCACGTATGTCAAGTGTTCAGTTCAGGCCCCAACCTGGAGGTGCCAATTAAGGGTCAGCTTGGAATAAGAGGTGGGAAGCGGCCAGAGAGAGATGGAGCTGGAGGGTTGCAGGACCTGTGAGCTACTAAACAGCAAGGGTGCAGAGAGCAGACAGTGGATCCTAGATTCCAGGAGGGGGATTGAGCCAGCATAGGGAACCGACAGGGTGCAGCAGCTGGTGGGCCAGGGCTGCTGGGCCCCCGCCCTCCCACCTGGCCTGCAAGCCTAGCTCCTACTGGGCCCTGGCCCTGGTGGAGCGCCACAACGGCTCACCGGACCAAGTGAGCCTGGTGGCCTGGCACTGCCGTCTGTCTGTGACAGGGCCTGTGCACTGGCCTCCCCTCTCTTTGGAACTTGCCGGATGCTCTGATGACCTAGTTGGCAGCTGTGTCCATGCTCAGCTGAAAACAGGAATTTCTGCCTTGCTGGGGGTCTTGGCCAGGTGAGCACACTCCTCTGTTTGCCAGGAAAAGAGGTTAGGGGCCTGGAGGCTCCCGCAGAGCCCTGGACTGTGCTCAGTCCGTGCTACTGTCCTCCTGTGGGCCATCAAGGAGCATTTCCTGTGTGCCAGGGCATTGAATCACATAAATGCTCACCCCCCACCCCAGCCCCATCCATGAAATAGGCATTTCAATTTTTCCTTTGGAGAATAGGAGCTGGGAGCAGGAACAGAGAGGTGAGAGGCCACAGCCCAGAGAAGAAGCTGGGCTGGAGAAATCTCCAGGGTACTTGGGGGATGGGGGAGGCAGAGCTGGAGCCTGTGGGAGAGAAGGTGGAAAAGAGGTTGGCACCTGCAGAGGGGGTGGTGTCTCACTGTCAGGCAGCTGAGAAGGGATGATGGAACCACATGAAGATAAGCACAGGGGGCTGCAAAGTGGGACAGCCCGGGCACCCACTCCCTGTCCTCTAGACTTTGCCTCAGTGCCCCTCACCGGACTCCCACCCCCACCCCAGGTGAGGTGGCTCTTGTTGCTTCCCCTAGACCCCACAGCCCACACTCTCACCCTCCAATTCCCTTCTAGGAACCATGAATGCTCTTCTTCTGACCCCTCTTGATTCTTCCAAGTTCAACCTTGAGCAGCCTGGCTGCTCACTCTCAATCCTCCAGCCCCTGGGAGGTCTTTAACTCTCTAGCTGGGGAGGCCTTTGGGTGTCAAGGTAGCAGGGCTGGATGCTCAGGAAGGTCTGGGGCTGGAGACAGAGATGTGGGCATCGTCAGAGCGATGGGGCAGCCACATCAGTGAGGATGATGATGTTCCTGGGAGAAGAGTCCTTCTGATTGCCTGATGGCTTGAGGAAGATGAGCACACAGCGAAGCCCCAAAAGGAGTGGCATCTAGGGTCCTAGATGTAAGGGGAGTGTCCCAAGGGAAGAGTGTGGATGATTGGGGGATAGAGGCAGGCCCCACAGTGGAGGGGTCAGGGAGACATTGTCTGAAAAGTACAACCTTGGTGACCTCAGCCCTGGGTTGGGGAGATTGCTGGGGACAGCTGGAAGTGGCCTGGAATAGATTAGGATGGAGGGGAGGCAGGGGAAGCTACTTTACTGAGAAGTTTACCCATGATGTCGGGAAAGGAAGGGGGAAAGTGGTTTAAGGGTCTTCGTACTGTTTTTAAGATGGGCAAGACTTGAGCACAGCTGAAATCTGCGAGGAAGACAGAAGCAGAGAGGAGAGGCTAAAGGGAGAGCAAAGTGAGAAAATAAATGAGTGAGAGAGGACAGGACATGCTGCCTCTGGACAGGGTGGGGAGCGGGTATAGAGGAAGCACTCGAATGAAGCTGCAGAGAGAGAGAGAGAGGCACTAACAGGCTCCTGCTGGAAGTCACCGTTTTCTTCGCAGGTGGGGAGCAGCGTATGCCTAGTGTGAGGAGACAGAGGTGTGGTAGGGGCATGATGGTGGCTGAGGCACCAAGGGTCAAGATGGTGAGACCCAGGACCTCAGTCTCCCACCCAGTGGTCCTCCACCTGTCTCCCCAGGGGTCTGCCATGAGGCTTCAAAGCCTGGAAGAGAAGTAGAGGAGGGCAGAGTTCAAGTGGATGCAAAGATTCCCAGCAGCAAGGAGGAGGCCGGCAGGCTGCACCATTTCTCCAAAATCATTTTTTAATACATTCATGTGGGTTACACAAAGAGCGGGTCCTGAGGCCTGGGTTGTGGCCTGGCTCCCAGGAGGTGAAAGCAGCATCCTGTAGTGTTTTCAAAGATCAGGCGTGAAGGGGCCCACGCCTTGCCCTCAGGCCTGAGGAAGAGTGTTTGTGTGCACTGAGCACCTGTGGTCATGATCCCGAACAGGACCGGACCCACCAGCTGCCCCATTCGCCACCAGGGCCCCCGGCTGGGGCCAGGCCACCAGGCCAGGTTCTGGCCCTGCTCTGCCATGGACTCCCTGAGTCTTTGACCCTCTCAGCCTCAGTTTTCTCATCTGTAAAATGGGGTGGGCAGAGGGCCATTTTCATCATCTCATACTTTACCGAGCACCATCGTGAGCCTGAGTGCAGGCCAAACACAGTAAGAAGGTGAAGACCATGACACCGAGTCCTGGGCTCATCCCAGGGCTTCCTTTGTCCCCAGACAGCCCACGATTCCATGGGCTATATCTGCATGGGATTTTTCTATGCATTTTTCTAGGGGGAAAAATTCCCTGCATGACAAGGACCAGAAAGGGAGGTTGGAGCCAGCATCATCTTGTGATGTGACAGCTGAGAGAGAGGAGGAAACTGCCCAGGTCCAACCCCCAAACCCCCCAACCCTGACTCCCTCAGTGAAGTCTGAGATCTGAATCTACCTTTTTTCACAGGCTCTGTCCTGACTTAAGCAGCTCTGAGCAAGTTCCAGTCTCTTCCTAAGTCTCAGCTGTTCTATCTATGTACCAGGGAGGTTGGACTCAATGGTCTCAAATTCCAGGCTATGCTCAACAGAGGGAGAAGGAGGGAAGGAATTCTAGGGCTCGATGAGAAAAGGAGAGCCCACCTAGTCAGCAAAGGATGGAATAAGAGAAACAGAGGCACAGAAGGAGGAGCGGGCCTGTGGCTGCCCGTCTTCTCTCTGCCCGCCTGGGAGAGAGGAAGGAGAAGAGCGGGTGGGTGTGCCCAGATGCTCCCTGGCCCCGTTCCAGCCATATGGGGCCATTTCCTGTCCATCTTACAGCCTGCAGCCCCCGCAGTGGCCAAGCTCAGGCTCTGGACGCAGGAGGATGTGAGGCTGGAGCTCAGTTCTGGCATTTCTTAGCTGGAGATCCCTGGAGGGAGACTTTCAGAGCCTCTAGTTAAATGGGATAATATACCAACCTCAGAGGGTTGTCATAAAGAGGCAAATGCAGGCTTGGGTTTGTCATTGCTGCCAAGTGTGGTGTAAAACAGAACCAGAAACCTAAGGGTCTCACTCCTGGCTCACTGGCCAGGATGGGGCTCAGCTGGAGCAGCAGGCCTGAGCAGGACCTGGACAGGGAAAGGGCGGGGGCAGGGGGTGGGGGGGTGGCGGCTAGGGCAGTTATCTGGACCCATGTGTGCAACCTGAGGGTGCCAGGTAGGAAAGCGCCTGTGCAGAGCAGAAAACAGACCAGTCCAGGGCTGGGCCAGAGCCCAGGGAGACTGCCTCTTAACCGACCCTGCCAGAGCTGCCAAAGCCTGCCTAACAGCACTGGATCCAAGCCTTACTCAAGTGGCTCCAGCTTTCTTCCGGTCACAAGCTCTTCATGTTTCAGAGAAGCTGAAAGTCATTATCAGAAGATGTGACAAATAGTCTGCTTGGAAATGTCTCAGACAAATCCTCTTGGTCTTGCCCCTTTCTTGCCCTGGCCCGGCCAGGGAAGGACTATCCACATTCAGCCAGCTGGGGCTGCAGAACTTTGGAGCCCTGGCTTTCACACTCCACGTGGTGACCGCACACTCTGTGACCACCTGCCCACTCAGACTGGGCAATGCTGAGGGCAGGGATGTGTCTCATTCCCCGGCGCCCCCAGTGCCTAGGGCAGGATGTGGCACAAAACAGATGCTTGGCAAAGATCTGTAGATGTGATGGGGTCAGCCTTACACTCTGTCACTCCTGAAACTGCCCAACTTCCGGCTTCCACAGCTGGACTACATGATGTGCGGCCTGAGAAGTGGGTCACCTGCTGGTGCAGCAGGACACGGGGAAAGGAGCCCTGGGCTGGGACTGAGAGACCGAGGGTCTTGGACCCTGGCTTACTGTGTGATCATGGGTCAGTGCCCAACCTTCTCCGTGCCTCTGGCTCCCCCACTGCCCCAGCAGGGTCTCCCGACAGAGCCCGTGTGTGGCCTCCAAACTCTCTAGGCTTTGTACTGTTGGCTGAACTTCTGCCGGCGCACACAGCAGCAGGTGGCCAGCGTGGTGAGCAGGATGGCAGACACCACTGCAAAGGTGAGGATGATAATGAGGTTGACATTCTTGAGACCCCCCTTCTCACAGTCCTCGGGACGCACGTGAGTCAGGGACACCTCCTCCTGAGAGCCAAAGCGGCAGATCAGGTCCTGGGTGGCATCCACGTCCACACGGCCCTGGTGCAGCTGGGCCGCCAGCCAGCCATTGCCGCAGCAGCTGAGGGGGTTCCCCTGCAGGTAGAGGCGCCGTAGGCTGTTTTCCAGGCCGCCCATGGCACTGCCCGGAAGGAGGCTGAAGCTGTTGTTCCTCAGATCCAGCACCTCCAGGGACACAGCCTGTGTCCAGGCAGGCAGGCGGCTCAGGCGGTTCTCAGCCAGATTGAGCTGCTTGAGGCAACTGAAGCAGGGCAGGTCCACCTGCAGGATGGCCAGCCCATTGCCCTGCAGGGCCAGGACCTCCAAGGAGCCCTCCAGGCCCGCCAAGGCCCCTGGGGCCACTTCCAGCCCAGGGTTAGAGGAGAGGTCCAGCTCGGCCAGTGGCGTGTGGAGGAAGGCACCTGCCCGCAGTATCTCCATCTCATTGTCCGCCAGGTTCAGGACACGGAGGGAGGAGATGCCAGAGAAGGCCACACAACCCAAGGGTCCAGGCTCAGCTGGGCCCCCACAGGGGCTGAGCCGGTTCCCCTGCAAGTTAAGCCTCTGCAGACTGGCCAGGCTGGTGAAGGTGTACGGCGGCAGGTCCCGCAGGGCATTGTCCTGTAAAAGCAGCGTCCACAGGGACCCCAGGGCCCTGGCACCCAGCTCGAGAGTCTCCAGCGCATTGTGGCTGATGTCCAGAAGCATCAGGCAGGGCAGGGAGCCGGGCTGGGCCTCAAAGGCCCGCAAACAGTTCCGGCTGAGGTTCAGGGAGCGCAGGGAGGTCAGGGGCTCAAGAAAGCCCTCCGGGACGAGCTCAATCTCATTGTAGCTCAAATCCAGATTCAAGAGCTGGGAGAGGGGTTGGGTGCTGGCATTGCGGCTGGGGTTGGAGAGGGGCAAGGATGACCAGCCCTCGGAAGGCGCATGGAGGCCCTCGCCTCCACCCCGGGGTGGCTCCGCAGGGAGCCGGATGAGGTTGTTGGACGCGTTCAGGTAAATGAGTCTCGGGAGTGCGCTTAGGTCGGGAAAGTGGAGCAGTTTGTTCTCCCGCAGGTCGAGCCAGGCGAGCTGGTACTCGGCCCGCGGCTCCGGGGCCGTCTGAAAGGCCTCGATACTGTTGCAGCTCAGATCCAGGACGCGCAGCTGCTGGAGGCTGAAATCGGAGATGCAGGTGAGGGAGTTCCTGGAGAGGTTGAGGTGCACCAGGCGGGGCAAGGCCTCAAAGGCACCATCTTCGATGTCCATCAGCACGTTGCTGTGAAGGTCCAGCCGCTCCAGCGCGGGTGTACTCGAGAAGGTGCTGCGGCCCAGGCGCGTCAGGCTGTTCTCCGCCAGTGAGAGTGTGCGCAGGGCGGGCGCCTCCCCCAGCAGCTGCTCCACCAGGCCGCTGTACAGGCTGTTCCCCGACAGGTCCAGGGACGTCAGGTGCAGCAGGGGGCCCAGTCCCCCAGTATTCAGCGCTGTGCCCACCGCCAGGTGGTTGTGGGCCAGGTTGAGGTGTTCCAGGTGGGGCAGGGCCTGGAAGACCCCTGGCTGGAGGAAGCTGATCTCGTTGGCGCTCAGGTCCAGGTGACGAAGTGCCGTGTAGAAGCCCAGGGGCAAGGCCAGGATGCTTCGCAGCTGGTTCCCAGATAAGTTGAGGACCTCGATGTCCCGTGAGAGCACCGAGGGGACCTGGAGCAGGCTACGGCCCTGGCACCAGACCTCCTTGTCCACCTGGGGAGGTGGGAGGGCAGGGAGAGCAGTGGGCATTAGTGCATGCCGTAGGAGGTAGAACCCAACACTCGCCTCTAGGAAGGATGACTTGAGCCCCCACCAGGCTTGGCTAGGCCTCTCTTCTGTCCTCCCAGCATGATTCAGGTCCTCCACCCCAGCCTAATCCCCCTAGGTCTGCATGATCCCTACCCTGCTCCCTGCTGCTGTCTTTGGTACACGATAGAGCAGTGCTTCCCTGGTGGCTCAGAGGGTAAAGTGTCTGCCTGCAATGCGGGAGACCCGGGTTCAATCCCTGGGTCAGGAATATCCCCTGGAGGAAGAAATGGCAACCCACTCCAGTACTCTTGCCTGGAGAATTCTATGGACAGAGGAGCCTGGTGGGCTACAGTCCATGCGGTTGCAAAGAGTCGGACACGACTGAGCGACTTCACTTCACAGCAGCGCTGGCATCAAGGAGGGACTCAAGGAAGCTTTGGTGGGTAGCCATACAGATGATAGACAGAAGGAAAAATGCACTAACAAAAAAATTCTGTACTCACTATTATCCTATTTTACAGGAAACTAAGCCACGTATCATTTAGAGTGAGCCAGAGCCAGTGAGGAGCAGGGCCACTCTGGGACCCAGACCTCCTCGTTCCACATCCCAAGTTCCTTCTATGGACCCACAGAGGTAAACTTACTCAGCTGATGTTAGATTAGAAACCACTCTGGGAGAAATGTTTCCAAAAATGAAAAATGCTCTTTCCACTCTAGTCCTCTGTTTTAATTCTGGTCTCGCACCCTCAGATCTCATTCGAACCCTCACTCCATGGGGCACAACTCTGGTTCCAGAGCCTGCCTTCCTTGCTGACACTCCCTAGATGTGACCTCTTTCCTGCTGCTCCATCTACCTCACCCCACCCCCACCCCATCAGTGGCTTCAGTTCCCATGGTCCAGTCCAGATGGGCCCCCAGAGATGGGGTTGGGGCCGGGAAAAAGATGACCAGAGTCCCAACCCATATTCTTTGTTGACAAGAGCTGATTTTGCTGTATGAGCTCCATCTGGTTCTGATCCAGAATGTAACTCATCCTTCCCCAATGCCTATTCAGCATTTTATATTTTATTTCACATTTTCAGACCCATAGTCTCATTGGATTGTCACGGTAGCCTGCCCATCAAACATGATCACCTCTCTTTAAGAAACTCAAGCTCAGAGAGGGGAAGAGAGGGTCTAGTATCACCCAGCTGGTGAGGAACAGAGCTAGTAGCTTTTGAACCCCAGTCTCCTAACAACTGAAGACCCCACTTTTGTCCTCCACCACATGTGCCTTCAGGGGCCAGAATTCTTTCCATGTGAATGCAGTCTCCCTCTGTCATTTCCGGCACACCAGGAACCCCAGCCTTTCCCAGCAAAGGCTCTGACTTCCATAAGCACCCAGCTCAGGCCCACTCCACCCCAGCCTCTCTGTCTTCACTGACCCCTTCTGACAGGTCTGCCAGCCGAATGCCTGGAAACTGTCAGAAACTCCACTCTGACCATGCTGCCCTTGACTTAAACCCCTTCCAGGCAGAGCCAGGACCCTCAGCAGGGTTCAACGTTGTTTGTGGTCCCTGCTGATCTTCTCCCAACCCACCCTAGCCCAGCCCACACCTGACCACGGCCCACTGCACCCTCCCACACCCACCTCTCAGCCCCCTTCCTGCTTCTCCTTGTGTTGGCTGTGCTCTGCCCAACCAGAGCAGGATCTCGAACTCTGTGTGCTGAGCACCAGGGTCTCCTCCATCCAGGAGACCTCCCTAAATGCCGGGCAGGTCGGGGCTTCCCCTGGGCTCTCACAGTCCCTGTGCTTCCCTTTGTTTCTCCCTGTGGCTATCTGTGTGTGGACCGGCTAGAAAGTGAGCTCAGGGCAAAGGGTTTGATTGACTGGATATTTGGACCTGGCCTTTCTGAGCACCAGAAAGTGCTCAGTACATTTTTCAGTAGATGAAAGACATCATCAGCTTAATACAGGTCTGAGGGACTGACTCAATCAAGGGATGATCCATTCATTCAGGGTTTCCCAGGTGGCGCTAGTGGTAATCAACCTGCCTGCCAATGCAGGAGATAGGGTTTGATCCCTGGGTTGGGAAGATCTCCTGGAGGAGGAAATGGCAGCCCATTTCAGTATTCTTGCCTTGGAAGAATATTCTTCCCATGAACAGAGGAGCCTGGCAGGCTACAGTCCATGTGGTCACAAGAGTCAGACACGACTGAAGCAGCTTAGGACACACGATCCGATCCATTTATTCAGACCAGAGTCAAAGACTATTAGAGCGCAAAGGGTTCAGCCCACCCCCTTCCCAGATGGGGAGACCAAGCCTAAAGATGGCAGTAACTTGAATGAGGTCACAAATCAGCAGCTGGGCCGACAGGGTAGGAATACAGCCTGGGTGTTCCCTGCCTGGCCCAGCTCTCAGCTTCCTCCCAAGAGCCCAAGGTAGGGGGAGGGATGCAGGGAGGAACCGGCTGTCTTCCATCAGGCATGTGCGACTCTTCCAAGTCCACACGGCACAGTGACCGGCATTACTCAGAGGCCCAGGGACAACCCCTGCCATTGGGGCCCAGTGCAAAATTAGCATCCTCATACTCTAGCCACCTTGCCAGACCTGCCTGGCTCCTTGCTCCCTCCTCCCTCACAACTTCTCTGCCAGTTGGGGCTACTGGGCATAGACTCCTCATCCATATTCTCAGCTCCCTGAACCATCCTGATTAAAGAAGAAACAACAAAATGAACACAGACATAACGTGTGTTGTGTGGGGTGGGGAGCGCTTACCCCATGTATAAGCCCAGCTCCATTTCACCTCTGGATACTCAAAGGTCCTGTGTGGCACCAGCCCCTGAGAGTTGAGCCAGGACACAAAGCTGGCCCAGTCCAGCACCCAATCCTACTTTCTTCCCAGTGCCCAGAACCCCTGTCATAGAGGCCCAGAGGGGACTGCCACAAGGCAGGACTGCTCAGCTCTCCAGGTCAGTCCAGGAAGGAGCTTGAAGGCCAGGGCAGCTCTCAGGACACCGTTTGTGGGGCACCCACTGCTCCCTGATCTCCGAGCCCCCAGCATGAGTGACTTATGTGGGGAGGGATCTCGGGAGCATCCACCCTTAGTCAGGTCCTGAGCTTCCCCTGATGACCCCCTATCCACTCTCTCTGATGTGCCAGGGTGCCATTTCCCAGGTTCTTTTTTTGTTTTTAGGAGGGAAGAGGGTGCCACTCAACCCCATCATACTATCTGCACACAGAAGGGAAGCAGAGCAGGGAGAATCACCCGGCAGTGGACACCATGAACTTGGGAGGGAGGGGTCCGAATCCTGGCTCTGTTACTTCCTGTCTGTATGACCTTGGGGGTCACATCTCTTCTCTCAGCATAAGTTTCCTCAGCTGAAAAGAGAAGTTCCAGGCAGGACAAAATGAGAGATGGTCCTTAGTGCAGAGCAGGCCCCTAGCTAGCCCTCGGCATGTGGCCATTTCTTTTTACTACTGAAAAGCATCATAATGCCTTCTGTGGGAGTTTAGAAAGTCCATTCCTGCCTGTTATCTCCTTTGCCCCAAATCCAAAGCTCACCCAGTTCCCTTCCGCCTGTTGCATGGCCCAGGCCCTTCCTCCCTGCATGTGGTGATGTCTGAGTCCTTCTCTGCCCATTATTCTGGATTCTGGGAACCCTGGAAGGGCTCCAAGGAGCACGAGTGAGGTGGCCACAGCAGACACTGCAAACCCCAGGGAAGTGCTGCTGGCCCTGGCTGCTAGCACATGCACCTCCCAAAGCAGCTGCCCACTCTGTGTCACTAGGGCTTCCCCAGTGGCTCAGCAGTAAAGAATCTTCCTGCAATGCAGGAGATGCAAGTTCGGTCCCTTGGTTGGGAAGATCCCCTGGAGAAAGGAAATGGCAGCCCATTCCAGTATTCTTGCCTGGGAAAATCCCAATCCACGGGGTCACAAAAGAGTCAGACACGACTGGGTGACTAAAACAACACCAACTCTGTGTCATGAGCTCCCAGTCCCAGGTCCAAATGAGGCTACTGGAGGGCCTGTCCCTTCCCCAGCCCAAGCTCTGGCCTTGACCTCGGTGACCGTCCAGCCTTCCAATTAGACTAGATAAGCTCTTTTCTCTGTATCCTACAGGGTCACAGTAACCTCAGAGCATTTCCCAGACTCTAGGAAAATGGGACAAAATGGATCAAACCTTGTCACTACCCTTGAGGAGCTCTTGGCCTAGTAGCTGAGTCAGCCGTGGACCCATTTACCAACTACCCCATGGGCTCAGTGTTGAGAAGGAGGGAGGCTTAGGACTGTGGGAGCCCAGAAAAGGGATGGCCTGGAAGGGGTCAGGGAAAGCTTCTTGGAGAAGGCGGCATTTGACCTGGGCAGTACTAAGTGAGAGGCATCACAGCAGGAATACGGCAGTTGGGCTCAAGTTAAGGAGCCCAGTTAGGGAGGGGATTTGTCCCCAGGAGGGGCCCAGGACAGAAGAGCCTTTCCCAGCTGCCCACCCCAGGTTCCCCACACATATACATGTTCTTCAGGGCATCACATGTGGCACTAGTAGTAAAGAACCTGGCTGCCAATGCAGGAGATGTAAGAGATGTGGGTTCGATCCCTGGGTTGGGAAGATCTCCAGGAGGAAGGCATGGCAACCCACTCCGGTATTCTTTCCTGGAGAATCCCCATGGACAGAGGAGCCTGGTCCTACAGTCCATGGGGTCACAAAAAGTTGGACACGGCTGAAGTGACTTAGCACTCATGCACACATATTCTTCAGCAGCCAGCTGGACCCACTGCCCTGTGGGGGTGGCCTGAGGAAATAGAGTCCCTACTGGCCTGAAGTGAATGACCTCAGACAAGTTGGCTAACTTCTCCAAGCCGGTTTCCAATTCTCTAAAACTGGAATGATTATACTTACCTGGCAGGATTAATAGTAAACAGGGCATTTAGACATTCTAGTAGGTGCTCAGTAAATGCGAGCTTTAATGGCATTAAGTGGATCCCCTTTCCTCTTCTGAGCCCTCTAGCCTCTGGCTTCTGGGCCAGTAGGACCGCCGGGGGCAGGGGATATGAGGAGCTCTCCCTGATGAGGCAGGTGTCTTACCTTCCTACAGGGCACCTTGTCTCGGTGTTGGGAGGTAGCCAGGCCCAGGGTCAGCACGGCCAGAAGCAGCAGAATCTGGTGGCTCATGGCTCTGCAGAGTGCAGGAGGAAAGGGGAAGATGGTAAGACTGCAGGCTCCTTCCTACCGCGGACTCCCACCGCCCCCTCCTGTCTGCAGCTGCCCTCAGGGAACCCCAGACCACAGCAGGAGCTGGACTGAAGGTGCTGTGAACAGGGCCCCTTGTGAAGGTGGTGGGAAACAGGGCTGCAGCCCATCACAAACAGCCTTCAGTGCCAGATGGAGGGGCTAAGCCATTACCTTGGACAGGAGTTTTTAAGCAGTGGGTGACACGGTCAGATTTGGGCTTTGAAAGGCCCCATCAGGCGGAAGACAGCATGGAGGAGGTGAGCAGGAGGCAGATAGGCCTCAAGGGCTGCCCTGGGCCAAGCTCAGGACTCCAGGTCCACACAGGCCACAAGCAGGCCTCCCATCTGAGCTCAAGTTCCAAACGGAATTCCTCAATCCCCCCACCCGCAGAACTTTATTTTGCCCTTTCTCTTTTGATTTTCTGATCCCCGAGTCCCTGCCATTGTTTGAAGGCTGGGCCTGGAGCCTTGACAGGAAGCCCCGCCAGGAGGCCTGCCCTGCCCCCAGCACTGTGGCCCGTGGACTTCCCCAGGAACAGGCTGCCAGGCCCTTAACTTTCACTGAAGCCACTGCCTGCACAGTGGGACACCCAGGCCTGCTGGGCCAGCCCTTCTCTCATGAGCAGTCTGGTTGAGGTTGAGGGCGACCACAAAGCCCCCAGACGGGTCGCATCCCAGTGCTGCTAGGGGCTCATTCACTGAGAACCTGGGCCAAGTGCTAGCAACACACAGCTCAGTCCGTCAGTTTCATTCATTCAGTCATTCATTCACCCACATCTTACTGAATGCCTCTTCATGTCTGGCTCTGTACTGGGAACTGGGGACACAGATAAAGGCCCAGAAGTGACCATAATATAAATACCTACAAAACATTAACAAGGAGAGACATAATGCTCTCCAAGAGCAGTGGACTCAGAGTCACCCACACCATACTGCTTCCTCTGTCTCCTCCACTTACCTGCTGTGTGACTTTGTACAAGTCCCTTCACCTCTCTGAGCCTCAGTTTCCTCTTCTGAGGCTAATGCCAACCTCACCAAGTTTTGTTAAAGATCAAATGAGACATATTCTATGAAAGTGTCGCACACAGAGCTCTCATGTACTAGGCACTCTTCTCCACACTTTACATCTATGAACTCATTTACTCCTTCCAATAATTCAGTGACTTGGTTTTATGATCACCATTCCCACTGGGCAGACAGGAAAATGGAGGCTCAGAGAAATTAAGCAACATGCCCAATGTCACACAACTAACAAGGGACAGACCCATGAAGGTGGGCTTCTGGATCTGTGCCCTTAACCTCTACGTTACAAGGTCTCCTGCAGGTGTTCAATCAGTAAGTGCTGAATTGTGAATCTGAGGGATGCTTTAGAAGATGCATTTATAGAACCTTTATGGGCTGAGTCCTTACTGTTAGAACCTGTTAAACATCCTTGCTATGATTTGTAAATGAAGGCGGGTGCTCTGAGGTCCTTCCTTGTTCAGATAGGCAAAGAACGCAGTGGTGTCTTTTAAGCCCTGTTCCCTGGGTTCCCTCGGGGCCATGGGCCCCCTGCTCCACAGCTGTTCTTCCTCTCACCTGCGTTACAGGTTGGGCTTTTACAGGAAATTCTGTTCTGCTGTTTAAAAAGCAGAACATCACCACCCTTTTGAAAGCCAGTATACTCAGAATTGAGTGGAAACCCCTCAGCAGGGCCTTCGAGGCCCTTGCGGAGCGTGCCTGCCTCGCCAGCTCTTCCCTCCAGCTTCATTTCTCACTGTCCCTTCCCCTATTCTGTGTTCTGAAAGCCTCAAATTCCCTTCAGTTCTCTAAGCATCTTTTCACTGCCCCTAACCTTCACTTCCTCCCCTCTATTGTGCTGAATACCTCCTCATTCTTTGGGTCTCAGCCTAGATGTTACCTCCTCCAAGAAGCCTTCTCTGGTTCTCTGAGTCTGGGCTCTATATTGGCGCCAAGCGTCCCATCAGCCCCTGGTTCCTTTCCCTTTGCCCCCTCCCCCATCACCATGGGCCGCGTCCCCAGGGCAGAGGGGCCTTACTCTCCACTGGGCTCCATCTCACACTGTGCAGGTCCGGGAAGGCAGTGAGAATCGGCAGGAGGCGCCTCGGTGACATGGTGACGCTAGAGAAAGCAGTTTCTCCCCTGGACTCTCCCTTTACTTCCCTGCCACACTCCCTCCCCTCATCAGCAGGTTCTGTCTGCTCTTCCTAAAAAACCAGATTCTGGATCTGCCCACCGCCCCACAGACTGAGGCACCACCACGACCCTGGGCCTCGATCCCAGCAACACCTTGTTTCCACCTTGATCTCTTTCAGTCTGCCCTAAGCATAGGAGCTTGAGTGATGGCTTTAAATCATGTATCAGACCATGAATCTCACTGCTTGAAAACCTCCCATAAAATTCAGATGTACACAACCTCCTCTCTTAACTCCATCTACCATTTGGCCTTCCCTCACCGAGTCCTAGCTTTCTCGCCATTCCTCAAGCAAGTGCCCTCCTGCCTCAGGGCCTTTGCCCTACTTGCTCCCTCCACCTCCCCAGATCTGCATATGTTTTACTGTTTTCCTCGTTTTCATTGTTTCCTAATAGTTTATTCCTTATTCTGAGAACAGGGGTCTAATAAGCAGTACTCACTAAAGATCTATTGAATAAACAGAAAAGTGAGGCGTAGCAGTCCACTGCAAAGGGCTGAGTGGTGAGTAAGAATAAGGTAGGTAAGGATAAGAGAGGACCTGGGTTAGTTCTGAACCTTCTCAAAGGGGCTCTTGTTTCCTGTTCCCCTGCCAAATCCCATCCTATCTCCCAGGTGGGCAGCTGAACATCCAGGGGGGCCCTTCCCTGCAGCACGTGGAACTCTGCCCTGCCATCCAAAGGAGAGGGGCCCCTTGATGGTGGGCATCCTTCAGCAGTGCCCAGACAGTGTGTAGAATTTGAGGGCTACTCACTCTCAAAAGGGAGGACTGGGCTCAGTGAGACCCAGGCTCTCATCCTGACTCTACTGCTCACCAGCGTTGTGCCCTGGGGCACGTCCCTTCACCTTTCAGGGTCTCCATGTCCCATCTGTAGAGCAAGTAGCCTGGCTCCTGTTTTGCCACTGTCTGCCTCCAGTGGTTGTGATGATCAAGCAGAGAACGGCTGTGAAGGTACCCTGGACACATACTGTCTTTCCCAGCAGGGACAAACTCGCAGGGCTGAGCAGCCCAGGCGAGGCGAGGAGTGCTCAAGAGGAAGGCCCCCGGCCTGCAGACAAGTGGCCCAGGGAAGAGGAGGCAAAAAAACATCTTAGGACTCTGGGAGAAGTGCCAAAAAAATGTGTAGGTGTGTGTGAAAGTGTGTGTGTGTGAGAGAGAGGGAGAGAGAGAAATGAGGTGGAGGGGCACTACTAATATTAAGCCCATCTCTAGTGTTTAAGGATGTTAGATACTCTTCTTAGCACTTGACATATATCATTTCATTTAATTCTCACAACAACCCAGTGAATCAGTTACTATAATTTCCATTTTACATATGAGAACACTGAGACTCAGAAAGGTGAAGTGACTTACCCCAGAGTTACCCAGCTCATAAGTGTTTTGGGATTTAGCCCAGATCTGTGTGTTGTGTTTTTTCCAGCAGGTGCTGAGCTGCCTGCCTCCTAGAGAATTTGCCCATGAGGAAAACCAGGCTCAGGGAGATGACTTACCCAAGGTCACACAGGCAGTTAATGGCAGAGTCGGGATCAGAATCCAGTCTGTCTGCCTCCTAAAGCAAGTGTTTCCACAACACTAAGCCAAGATCTCCTTTCTAACCCACTCCACACATCCCCCAACCCCAACACACACAGCAGCAGACAGGCTCACAGTGCCGGGCTTCGGGGTGCTCCTCTCCCTCCTCTCAGCCTGGATCACGGGCAGAGTCGGGTCCTGGGAGAGCTGCTGTGGATGTTCCCAGCCAGCAGTGAATCACTAAGGGCAAGCCCCGTTCTGGAGACATGTGCAGCCCACGGGGGAATTAGACCTTAACCCAAAGGAATGTGTCTGTGATGGCGGAATTTCAGGCAGCTGAGGGTGGGGGTGGGGGTCCCTCACGTCCTACCACCCATTAAGAGGGCTGGCTGAGGAAACCCTAGGAGAGAGGTGGGTGCCTCACCCTCTGCACCCCTAGAGATGGGCAGGCTATCTGGTGCGGTGGGATGGGAAAACCCACACACCCGCCCCCAGCCCCCGCCCCCCCGCCAGGGTTAGAGGGCAGTAGGAGACCAGAGACAAATCCTGAACTGCCCTTGACTAGCTTGTGTGTTCCTTGGGCAAGTGCCGGCCTTTCTGCGGTTGTTTTCCCATCTGTCAAATGGGAACGCCGGCCTCGCCCTGCCCTTCGCAGGAAAGATCCGCTGAGCTAGGAGCCTGGAGCCGAGGCAGGGTCAACCCTGGCCCCACGCACAAAGTATTGGAGGGGGATTGTTGAGGATCAGTTTCTCGATGAACCAGCCCCAGCCCAGCTCCGCGCCGGGTGCTCGAGAGGGGCTCGGGACCGCCAGTTCCCCGAGGGGCCGGCCAGCCTCGCCCGCTGGGCGGCTCCTACCTGGCTCAGCGCGGCCGCCGCTCCTCTCCCGGGCAGCCCCGGCACATTTTGCGCAAATCTGCCCTCCCCGTCCCACCCCGCGCCAGACCCCGGGGTCACGGCCCGAGGAGGCGCACGGCCGCTCCACCGCCCCACGGGAGCCCGACCCACGAGAGGGCGACCGGGGCTCCAATTTAAATACCTCTCCCGCCGACCCGCCCCACCACGCCCCCCCTCGGCCCGGCCGCGGGGTCCTAGCGCCCGGCCGGCGCGCCCCCGCGTGACTCGGTTTATCCGGAACCCGCGAGGGGAGGAAGCATTTTCTCGCGGCCGAAACCGCGAGGCTGGCGAGGGGCGGGTCGAAGAGGACAGGATGAAAGGACGGGGAAGGAGAGGGGTCCCTAAGGAAGCGCTGTGCCACCGAGGCCGCCGCCGCACGTGCAGTTCGTGGACCCGCGGGGTCCGGAGGGGCGGGTGGCTCTAGCAGCCGCAGGTCCGCAGAGGAAATCCGGCCTGGCCCCGATTTCTCCCGCTGTTGGCGCCGCCGCACTTAAGGGAGGCAAACAGGAGAGGTGACGGCGGGGCTGAACACGGAAGGAAATGACCCTTCACTGGCCCTGGAGCGGCTACAAAGGGGGTTCCCCACACCGCAGCCATCCCCTCTGGTGGGTCCACAGTCCCCTCTCAGGTTGTGCTGTGGTGTTCAGAGCCGCCTCCAGCGTCTCCTGGACCCTCAAGCAGCTGTGGAAAGGTACCATCTAAGTCTCCAGAATTCAGGTGGAGAAACAAGTTAAGGATGGGGTCGTCGATTATAAATAAAAATCACCTGTCTGGGACTAGTAAGGTCCCCATTTGGGGAAACTGAGTCTCAGAGAGGTTAAGTGGCACATCCAAAGTCACACTGACTATAAGAGACAGGGATTTCAGCCCAGTCTTCACAAAGCTAGCTGTGTTGCACTTAGTCGCTCATCCATGGTCTTTGTGACCCCATGGACTGTAGCCCGCCAGGCTCCTCTGTCCATGGGATCCTCCAGGCAAGAATACTGGAATGGGTTGCCAAGCTCTCCTCCAGGGGATCATCCCCACCCTGGCCAAACTGAATCCCCATTTCCAGCACCATGTTACTCAGGTTGTCTTCAAGTGCTGTTCAAAAAGTAGCACAGTGGTATCATTGTCTTTTACACATCTTCCCCAAAGCCACCTCCTCTTCTAGATGCCTCGACCTTGCCAAATCACAGCTGCCCTGCCCTGCTGAGTATGGACCCCAGGGAGGGATGCCAAGCGGAAGAGGGTCACAGCTATCCTCCAGACCCCGGTTCCAAGGGTCGTAGAGAATTCCTCTTCCACATGTTTCTCTTCCCTGATGGTCACCAGCCCTGAGAGTAGCACAGGGTGCCCCATTTTACAGATGGGGAAGGGACCACCCAAGCCTTGTGGTAAATCAGGGTGAAGCTGGACTTAACAAGCTGAGTTCCTTGAATTCTCGATGGCATCTGCCTTTCCTTCCTCCCATCTGGCTCACTGTGGGTACAGGCCTGGGCAGATGGGGACAGCTCAGAGATGACAATCTGTGAGCACTAGGGGAACAGGGTGGGGATGGGGCAGGGCCTAACGTAGACTCAGAGGAAGAGATCGGCAAAGCTTTGCTAAGAGGGGGCCTGAGCTGCTAGGAGAACATGGGTAGGAAAGGTCACAAGACCTGAAAAGGGTGTCCACACCTTCTTCTCCTTCCTCGCCACCAGGAACCTCAGATCTATGCTGACGGAGGGCCCTGCTGGTCGTCACTAATATTCCCCCCACCTATCCCCAGCTCTAGTCCTCATCTCATCCAACCTCAGTTTCCCCATCAGTAGAGTGAGAAAGACAGTAGCTTCTTCTCAGGTTGGTGCCTAAACTGAGAATAACGGACCCAGCCTGGGGCCTGCACCCAGGGGTTGTTAGGCAACTTCTGGCTGTCTTTACTGTGCTGATTAATGATGCTTCTGCCACTCCCTGTGGGCTTCCTTTTCCAGATCCTTGTCCAAGGGGCCAAATGCCCGGGAAGTACCTCACAGCAGCCCTGCAGCATTGGCAGAACATGGCTGAGCTGGAATCAGACAGTTCTCAGGCTCTCCCACCCAACCTGCTTCCCCCACATCCAGCACCACTTCACTTTTCTCTGAGCTGCTGCCAAGCAGAAACTGCTGGGCTGGCACAGAGCTTTGGCTGGGGCTGGGGTAGGGCGGGGCTGGGGCTATGGCGGGCTGGGGGAGAGCCACTCTCTTCCTCCCACACACCTCCAAAGACTGTGGTTGTGGTTAGTCAGTTCACAGGGGTCCACCTCACTCAGTGCCTAGATGGGGCTCCCCAGGAGTTGGAGACAGATGGGCAACCAAGCGAGCCTACCCGCTGCAGATGCCTCTGGGGACCGGGGCCTGAAAGCGGGAACCCCATGTGCTCAGCGCCCCTTCCTTCATCTCTTCATGTCTTCAGCGATCACATTGAGTGTGACTTGGCATATTGCTTGATCTTTCTGACCTCAGTTTGCTGATCTTCAAAGTGAGAATAATAGTAACACCTGATGTTCTGGCTTATTGTGAAGCCCAAATTGCAGAAACGTGTGTAAACATCTGATGGGGACCTGGCCTGTGATCCTTGCCCAGAAAGCCTAACCTCCTTTCTGTGGCAGGTCCCAGAATTAAAATGTCCAGGACCTACCCTTGTAGAGCCCCCAGACCAGATGAGAGGCAAATGAGAATGTAGGATGATGGAGTCCAGAAGACTCACAGGCCAAGTCCAGGAGTCGAAACTGGATCTGAAGGGGAAGGATAGGGCGGGACTGAGCAGGGTTGGATTTTCGTGGCAGCCATGTGGAGGGTGGCTTTCTTTTAAAGGCCACCAAAGCCAACATTCCATCCAATGTTGCTTAGTGCCTACTTGCACCCCTCCAGCAATTCTCCCAGACAGCCCTTCCATGGGAGGCTCAACTTCAGTGTGTTGGTATTTTTGTGGAAATGCTTCTGTTCCCCCAAGCATCTGTCAGTGAAGACAGGAGACACATCTTTTCTTGTGTCTCTAGGACTACCATTCTGAGATGAGAAAACTCTCTCAGGCAACAAGGCAGGATCAAAGTTCCCTGGGAGGGTTTCCGAGACCAAGGATCCCAAGTAGGAGTGAGTGGCCCAGGAAGGCAATGATGTGCACAACCTGTGTGACCTCGGACAAGTCTCTAAACCTCTCTGAGCCTTTCTGGCCTCATCTAACCATAGAAACGGGATGGGAAGGACTGTGGCACCCTGGACCCCCAACTTAGTTTCTGCTGCCCTTTTTATTGAACACCTGCTGCAGGCCAGTCCTTCATCTCCTGTGGCAAATGAGGGTAAAGATAACCACAGACAGACTCAGGTATCTTTAGTCTCAACTACTGACTTGGAAACTGAGGCTCAGAGAGGTTAAATAACTGGCCCACGTCACACAGCTTGGGAGCCAGGAATTGAACCTGGATCTCCAGACTCCCAGACCAGATTTCAGTGCAAGAGTGTGGCTCTTCTCACTCTCTGCCCTGCCCAGCACCTCTGTGGGCCCTGGGGAGTCAGGGAGTTCCCTCATCAGCCCCTTTTGGGGCCTTGCTTTCTGTGGGAAAACCCTGGGTTCCCCAGTTCTTCTTTGCCCACCCCCCACCAGCTTCGTAAGGCAGCTAGGCTTAGAGTGTACCAGCTATGGGCCACCCCCCAGAGGGACAGTAGCATAGGAGATAAAATGCTGGGGGGTGTCAGCTGTAGGGAGTCTGTGAGCCAAAAGACGACGTAGGATGCTTCGGAAACAAATCCTGATAAAGAGACAGCTGGAGTGTCCCTTCCGCTGAACACTAGCCTACGTGTTTAACGGGAATAACGAGGGCTTGCGGGGCCGGGCGTGGCGCCAGGTACTTTACTGTGTCGTCTCCTCCTCACAGCCACCTGGCAAAAGGAGGACAATGGTTGCTCCCTTTTCACAGAAGAGAGACCGAGGCTCAGAGGGATTCTGTGACTCGCCCATGGTCACACAGCTAGTAGGGCGGGGCATGGCAGCCCTTCCCATCGAGTCCTCAGACTCCAGGGCCCCCTTGCGTGGCCAGCTGGGCTGCTTGTCTGCTTGGAGCCATCCATGTGGGGGAAACAGGTGCTGGGAGCACCCCGTATACCCTGCGGCCACCACACAGGAGGCTCCTGGCTCTGATTCCAGTCAGCGAGAACCAGGGCTGGAGATCTGGAGGCTCCCAGAGACCCCAAGGAAGAGACGGGGATGTTAGGTGAGAAAATTTGAGAGTGAGTGAAGCCGGCAGGGCAGGATCAGAAGCGTCTCCACAGCTTGACTGTGCTGCTCTGTGGACCATGAAACCACAGCTTTCTGCAGGCCTCAGGCTGCTGGGAACCTGAGGGTTTGTCCCTTTGAGCCTCACAGCTTTTTTGTGTTTTAACCGTTTGAAGGTTAAACCACACAAACCCTTTTCTTGAGGACCCAGAGTTACCAGGACAGGCCTTGGTTAGGGTCTGTGATGTCATAAAGGGTCATGTCCAAGTTAACACATCAGCAACAGAACCAAGCCCGGGTGAGACAGCTGCAAACACATGAGCGCCCCGAAGGCAGCATTAATAAGTGGCAAGGCTGCTGTGGGGCAGCCCCCTCACCCAACAAGGGAGCTTGCAGTCATTCTCTCTTGGCAGTCTCGATTTCTCATCTGTCAAATGGGGACAGTCATTCTGCTCACTTCAAGGGGGTGTTGAGAGGATGACTTGTAGAAAGCCATGGAGTGGGGGCCGGGTCAACGTGACTGACATGGTCTTCCTCACATAAAAGTCTGTGGAAGATTGAAAGGATCTGTGGACCAATGGAGCACCCAGCGGTGGGAGGCAATGATGGGGAGGGCCTGCGTTGGAGGGACTACAGCACCGTGGGCTCAGGACCCAGGCAGAGGTGTGCCCCGACCCTCAGGTGTGCCCTGACCCCGACCCTGACCCACTGTGGCCAGGATAGGATGAGCCATAGTGGGGGGACCCTGCCTCTTGGGGTTCTCTGGAGGTCCCTTTCCAGATTTGCAGCTCTCTCAGACTTTGGATTCCCCACTGTGCTGAACCCCTGCCGGCTGTGGACTCAACTTCCTCTAGGTGGTCAAAGCCCCAGGGCCTGGCAGAACTCAGAAACTGGCTCACCTGGACCCTGACGATTCCCACGGATAATGGTCACCTCCCGAAGTTTCAGAGAATCCTGCTTGCCTCCTGTACTATCACTCCTGGAAGGAGAGCAGATTCTAGGCCCAGAGAGTGTGAGGATGTGGGCTGAGGTCACACGTGAGCTGAGGGGGTGATTCCCCTCCCCCACTCCACTTTCCTTCACTTGCCTCACGTGAGGTATTTCTGGTTCAGCAATCTCTTCAGAGGCCTTGCCCAGTTCCTCTTAGAGTATCAGAATCGTCTCTGAGGGCTTGTGAGGACAGATTGCCCCGGAGAGTCTGCTTCAGTTAGGTCTGAGCTGGGGCCTGGAACCTACATCTTGAGCCACCTCCCAGGGGTGCCAAGGCTGCCAGTGCAGGCGCCCTTTGAAAAGCCCTGAGTGGGCATGGGGCAGGTGGGCTGTCCCCTCACTGTGGTGCTACCTTCGCCTCTCTGTGAAATGAAGGTAACACCAGCCCCTCCCCACTGAGTTGCAGAAATGAAGGGTTGAAATATAAAGGTTATGGTTAACAGGATTTTGAAGCTTTCTCACCAGGAGTGAAATTCTGAGACGGGTGTGAGGCCTCTGTGCTTTTGAGAAGGGGATGGGCTGGCCCGGGCAGCTTTCTCAGGAAACTTTCATATTGTAACCCATTTAATCCTACAACATTCAGTGAGGTAGATATGGTTATTATTATTATTACCTCCATTTTACAGACGACATGTGAGAAAACCCAGAGAGGTTAGGTAATTAACTCTAATTTGCACAGCCAGTTTTGGATGAGTCCACTCAGTGGGGCTCTAGGGTCCACCCACTTATTACTCCATTGTATTGTCACCTAGTGGAGTGTTTATTAGCCAAAAGAGCATGTCATCTAGAATTCTTAAAATTTATCATAACGTCCCCCATGTGTGTCGAGTTATATATTCCCTCCTCTTGGGTGGGGCAAGGAGGGACACGAAGAGGGCAGAACTGAGGAAGAGAAGCAGCCCAGGTTTCAGAGAGGGACTTGAAACGTGAGTTCCCGTCCTCACTGTTCTGTGCACGGCTGTGGGACTCTGGGCTCGTGGCCTCACCACTCTGAACCCATTCCATGTCTAAAGCGGAGCAAACGTGGATGGACAATTAGGGCTGTTGGGAGAGAAAGACCCTTGGTGTCAAGTGCCCGCCTGCCCGTGACACTCGCCCATCTGTGGAACTACTTGTGATTCGTAACCAGGCATTGTTTTCCATTAAGGGCAGCAGCTGTATTTTCTTCACACTAGTTTAGTTCAGGGCGGGAGTCAAGTGGTTCAGGAAGCTTCTCCAATCTGTGCTTGAGGGATGTGAGGAGGAGACCTGCCTAAAATGTAGCTGTGGCTGCCCGTCTGGGGCAGTGAAAGGAGGCGCAGTCGGCACAGGCAGGGCCCCCGGGGGCTGGGCAAGGGGGTGGAGGCCTGGCCACATCCCGGGCTGTCACGGGGAACGTCCTCCTCCTCAGTATAAATCTTGGCGATCCCTTCTTGTCCTGCTCACGTTGCCTTCCTCCTGAAGACCATAGGGCTTTCCTAGAATTCACCAGGTACTGGTCTTTAGTGGGAATCTTAGGCTTGAGGGGGCAGTAACTAGCTCAGGTCACCCAACCAGGAGATGGTGAACCGAGTGCTGGAACTCTGCCCCTTCTGCTGTGTAGGGCTGTCACATCTCCCCCCCTGACATCCCTCCTCACACACACTCCCTCCATAGACACAGACACCTGCAAAAGCACACTCTCCCTTCAACACACACACACAACCTTCATAAATACCCTCAAAGACAACACGGACGCACAGGGCCACAACTCCTGAAAACAGGAAGCGTGCATCCACCTCACACAAAAATGTCACATGCACACAAATATTTCAAACATTTCAGAGACACCCTCAAAAGTCACACAGCCACCACACACAGGCACAACCCCCCACAAATTCAACACTCAGATATCACAAGCCTGCACACTGAACATCCACAGTGTGTACACAGTGCGTGTATCTCCCGTGCAAACACCAGTCACAAGCACTCCACACACATACTTCATATCCCAAGTATATAGCGAAGACTTGGAATACCCAGATTCCCAAACTCAGTGTGCACACACACAGGACACAGTGCACAGATAAACACACCATATGTGTGTGTGGAGGTGCCCATACACAGACCCAAGCTCCCGCATGTGCACACATGCATGGAGCAAGACTGTGATCTCAAGTTGCTCATGACACTGATGTTCTCAGAAGCAGACCACACACAAGCCGAGTGGCTCCCAAGACTGCCAGTTCCCAGGGGTGAAAGTGAAGAAGGGGAAAGGGCACGGTGAGACTGCCGTGGCGCCCCAGGGATCCTGTGACTCATCCCTGTGGGACGCTGTGGCCTCGGAGCTCTAGGAACTTGGAGGCTGGGCTGGGGCTCCAGCGTGCAGAGGGCTGGATCCTGTCTTCTGAGGGAATGCCCTGCCCTGTTTCCAAAGCCAGCCCCTTTCTCTAGGTCTGGAAACTTGGGAATGGGTGTTCAGCCTTATAAACTCCTGCTCTCTGGCCTTCCTCTGGGCTGTGTGGCTTCTTCCTGCTCGCCATCTCTACCCAGGGGGGTAGGAGAATTAGGTTTGAGAGCTGAACTAGACCCTAAAAATCAACCTCACCTCTCCTGCATCAGGGCCCACGTGGCCTCCTGGGGGATGGGCTGTGCTCTCTGCTGGCAGAGGCTGCCTCTTGGGAAATCTGAACAGCCCCTCTCCCTGCAGGTTTTCCCATCAGCATGGACACCCCCTTATTTCACAACTCCCTGTTCCAATCCAGAAGAGGGGCAATGCCAAAGAATGTTCAAACTACCATATATAATTGCGCTTATTTCATATCCTAGCAAGGTAATGCTCAAAATCCTTCAAGCTAGGCTTCAGCAGTACATGAACAGAGAACGTCCAGATGTATAAGCTGAATTTAGAAAAGGCAGAGGAACCAGAGGTCAAATTGCCAATAACTGTTGGATCATAGAAAAAGCAACAGAATTCTGGAAAAACATCTCATCTGCTTCAAAGGCTAAAGCCTTTGACTGTGTGGATCACAAGACACTGTGGAAAATTTTTAAAGAAATGGGAATACCAGACCATCTTATCTCTCTCCTGAAAAACCTGTATGCAGGTCAAGAAGCAATAGTTAGAACCTGACATGGGACAACCAACTGGTTCAAAATTGGGAAAAGAGTACATCAAGGCTGTATATTGTCACCTTGCTTATTTAACTGATATGTAGAGTACATCATGCAAGATGCCAGGCTGGATGAATCACAAGCTGGAATCAAGATTGCCAGGAGAAATATCAACAACCTCTGATATGCAAATGATACCACTCTAGTGGCAGAAAGAAAAGAGGAACTAAAGAGTCTCTTGATGAGGGTAAAAGAAGAGTGAGAAAAAAGCTGGTTTAAAACTCAGCATTCAAAAAACTAAGATCATGGTATCCAGTCCCATCACTTCAGGGAAAATAGAATGGGAAAAACTGGAAACAGTGACAGATTTTATTTTCTTGGGCTCCAAAATCACTGCAAACGGTGACTGTAGCTATGCAGTTACAAGACGCTTGCTCCTTGGAAGAAAAGTTATGACAAACCTAGACAGAATATTAAAAAGCAGAGACATCACTTTACCGACAAAGGTCCATGTAGTCAAAGTTTTGTTTTTTTCCAGTAGTCATGTATGCATGTAAGAGTTGGACCATAAAGAAGGTTGATGCTTTTGAACTGTGGTGATGGCAAAGACTCTTGAGAGTCCCTTGGACAGCAAGGAGATCAAACCAGTCAACACTAAAGGAAATCAACCCTGAACATTCATTGGAAGGACTGGTGATGAAGCTGAATCTCCAATACTTTGGTCACTTGACGCAAAGAATGGACTCATTAGAAAAGACTCTGATGCTGGGAAAGATTGAAGGCAGGAGGTGAAAGGGATGACAGAGGATGAGATGGTTGGATGGCATCATTGACTCAGTGGACACGAGTTTGAGCAAACTCCAGTAGATAGTGAAGGACAGGGAAGCCTGGCATGCTGCAGTTCATGGGATGGCAGAGTTGGACTCAACTTAGCAACTAAACAGCAACAATTACAGGCCTCTCAGATCCCCGCCAGCCACTGCCCACCCTTCCTCTAGTCTCCTCCTGGCTGAACCTATCAAGGCTGTTGTCTACTCTTGTGACCTCCATTTTCCCCACTCACTTCACTGCTTTCTCCACTGTCTCCAGCCCTATCATTCCATCCAGCTTTCCCCCAGCCTCCACATCTGGAACTGATACGGACATACACTCTTCTGTTCCCAGCTCCTTTGGTCACTTGGCTGCATTCTTCTCTGCTGCCTGCTAGAGTGGCTCCTTGTAACACCCTCTCCTGGTCCTCTTCCCGCCTCCCCATCACCACCTCCTGTATCCTTTTGTGGCAACTCACCCCCACCCCCTCCTCCTCGTGGTCTTTAAATGGGTCTCCCTCCTCCTTGGCCTTGCTCATTTCTCTTCTCACCCTTCTCTCAGGAGAGGTTCCTGCCCCAGGGTCTCCTTTTCCTGTTCATCCAGCCAGCCATTCACCCGCCACATGGTGGCCAGATGGAATCTCTCTAAAACACAGGTTTGACCAGGTCACTCCGCTGCTTAAAACTCTTTGATGGCCCTGGGGGTCCAAGCATATGTCACATTTCCCGTTTTCCTGTCTCTTTCACTACTCGTGAGGCCAGAGTCCCTATCAAGCGGCCACATACATCCTCCATTGTCCCCTCTCTCCTTTCCGGTTTTCCCAACTCTGTGTAGTCATCTGTCAAACTCCCTATCCTCGCCTCTCTCTTCTCCCTTCTCCCTGACGCTTCCATCTCTCCCCTCTGTCTCTGTCTCTGTCTCCATTAAAGAGCTGGTAGAGGGGAGGACTATAAGAACTAGTTAAGGGGCTCCCATACAAAAAGAAGGGGCTTTCCAGGGGCACAGTGGTCAAGAATCTGCCTGTCAGTAAAGGAGACGTGGATTCGATCCCTGGGATCAGGAAGATCCCCTGGAGCAGGAAATGCCAACCCACTCCAGTATTCTTGACTGGAAATTCCATGGACAGAGGAGACTGGTGGGCTACAGCCCATGGGGTCACAAAGAGTCAGACATGAATAAACATGCACACATGCATACAAAAAGAAAAGGGGAAAAAAAAAGCTAAGGCTTCTGACTGAGAGGGTGCTTCATGTCAATGAAATACAAGTCCAGGGGCCAAGAGAGGAGATATTGTGGCCGCAGACGTGAGAAACCCACGCTCCCTTGGGCTGCTCACAAGGGGAGCCTTAAAGACATCCTGTCCAGTGACCAAACTGGCTCTTTAAAAGGCTTTTGGACGGTCAGAGTTAATTCACTCTCCCACTGCCCCACTCACACTGCAGGTTCCAACCTCGACCTCTGTCCACAAAACACGCAGCTCCTCCATCCACCATCCAGGCCCTGGCTGTTGGTCTTGGCTTCACCCGGGTCCCCAGCCTCAGCTGCCTGCCCCTCCGGACCTCACCCCAGGACTCACACCACTTCCTTTGGTTGGTCTCACCCCGCGGCTGGTGGCTGAGGCTGTCACTGTGTGTGCGTCACTTTTTTCCGTGTAGTGTGTGGCTGCGGCTGACAAGGAAACCAGGATGGCGTGTGTTCCGGGGGCTTTGGAGTTAAGGTCCAGTCCCACCACTGACTTGCTGGGTGACCTTGGGCTGATTTTAGGAGCTTCATCGAAAATATGAGGGGAATGTGTCTACCTTGCATGACTGCCTCAGGTCCTTCTTTACAGTGAAGTACAGCATATTAAAAAGCAGAGACATTACTTTGCCAACAAAGGTCCATCTAGTCAAAGCTATGGTTTTTTCCAGTAGTCATGTATGGATGTGAGAGTTGGACTATAAAGAAAGCTAAGCGCTGAAGAATTGATGTTTTTGAACTATGGTGTTAGAGAAGACACTTGAGAGTCCCTTGGACAGTAAGGAGATCCAACCAGTCCATCCTAAAGGAGATCAGTCCTGAATATTCATTGTAAGGACTGATGCTGAAACTACAATACTCTGGCCACCTGATGCAAAGAACTGACTCATTGGAAAAGACCCTGATGCTGGGAATGATTGAAGGCGGGAAGAGAAGTGGACAACAGAAGATGAGATGGTTTGGTGGCATCACCAACTCAATGGCCATGAGTTTGAGTAAGCTCTGGGGGTTGGTGATGGACAGGGAAGCCTGGCATGCTGCAGTCCATGGGGTCGCAAAGAGCTGGACAATAAGCGACTGAACTGAACTGAACTGAAAGACCCTCCTATGGGCTGCCTGCAGGGGGAGCCTTGAAGACCTCCCCAGTGTTTAGAAGGCCTGAATCAGCCCTTCAGAAAGGCTCCAGGCTCTGGCCCTTTGATCAATCCTGCAGTTGCTCTTTGGGTAACTACCAATGGAGCAGGAAGCTGAGACTAGGTGCTGGTTGACTGGGAGCAACAGAGGGTGACAGGGAGGGACAGCGGGAAGAGCAGGCAGCTGCCAGGGAGGGGCCTGGGAGAGAGAACTGAGGTTCAGAGGAGTTCATGAAGCTTGGCTGCATGAAGGGTGAGGACATACTCTCTTCTGTGGCTCCCAGGAAATCTCTGGCAAACTCCACATGTTTCATTGCTGCACTGGGAGGTTGGGCCTGATTTTAGGGCTGTATCAAGTACTGAGCATGGGCTCAAGGTGGACAAGCAGAAGAATAGAGCCTGTGCCATGACCTAGCTCCCCGCCCAGGCCAGGCACCTAAAGACAACTCTGGAAATGGGCCAAGTGGTTATTGTGATGTTCCTCAGACTGGAAGGGTTTTGTCCCTGGACACAGTGGTGACAGGGCAAGGTTACACAGTTTCCAGACTATTGCTCCCCAGTCTTAGGGGCATTATTATAATGATTAATAGCAATGCGTTTACAGTAAAGATCCTCTAGGTTCAAACTGGGGGTCTGAGCAGTTTAAGGGGACAAGACAGGACTGGGCATGGGGGTGGGAAAGTCTGGGCATTGGGGGAGATGGTGGGAGGGTCCACTGGCAGGAGTTCTAGGAAGGGCCCTGGTCATCAGCAGTGGGGGGCATGCCAAGTAGGAAAGCGACATGGCGAGGGCTGCCCAGGGGGTCAACTGGGGCCGGCACGGGCTAGTGGGGATGGAGGCCAGAGAATGACGGGGAGGCTGCAGCAGTTGCCAAGGACCTACATGATGGAGCCTAGACTAAGGCAGACTTCATCATGGTAGGTGGTAGGTGGGACTTGAGGATTGATTATGGGGGGTGAGGCAAAGGGTCATGGGAAGGACAGGGAAGCAAGGGTGGTCATCCGTGGTCCTGAGCAGGGAACATGGAAGGGTATAGTCAGGGTGATCTGCAGCTCACTGGGGAGAGGCCCAACAGGTGGCCAGGCACTAAACTGGAGCCCAGAAGGAAGGCCTAAGTCAGCAGTGGAAGAGAACTGCCAGAATTGCCGCTCGCTCTCATCTGAGGGCATGGTAGGCTGCCTGAGACCGTGTCCAAAAGAGCCCTGGATGAGGTTATCATCAACTTTGTGTTATTTAACAAGAAATGCAAATGGCTAGAGACCAGACAAACCTCTGGCACATGCTGACTTGGGCCAGGCCTTTCTGATGGTGACAGATGCTGAGATCTGTTGTCCTGTCCATCCGCCCTCAAGCACGGCTCCTCAGTGTGGTGGGGTCCCGCCCATCACTCCCTCCTGGGCTGGAGGGCTGAGCCCAGGGACCCTGAGGGCTTGGGGAAGGGCTAGGAATCTTGGGGTTGAAGCAGGGGCTCTGGTTCTTTTGGGAACAGCTTGCCTGCCCCCTAGTGGACTTCTGAAGAGTCTTGAGGACTCAGGGAAACTTCTGGGAAAGGAGTCCACCCGTCCATGTCTTGTCTTAACGGAGAGACTGGAGCCCAAAGTAGGAGTGGCTTCTACAAGCAAGTCTGGAGGCAGAGCCGGGACAAGAGGCAGCATGGCCTGCCCCCAAGAAAGCACCCGGGCTTTGTCGTCCCGCAGCCCCAGATGAACTCAACAGCCACTGTGGTGAAGGCACCCATTTGCTAGGGCTGCGAGGACAGCTCCCTGAGACAGAGCACACACAATAGGCCAAGTACACGTGAGGCCCTCCCGCCGCTCTGTCACTTCATCCCCCACCCCCTTGTAAGGGTGTAGACTCATCTCTAGACTTTGAATGAATATGAATTTGCAGGCAGGTGTATTTCCTTAAAGCAATGCTCACCCGCCATCACTGTGGCCTTCTTTACCTCCCCTGCCCTGTTATATTTCTTCTTCCACTGAAGTCACAGAAAGGGGGTTTCAACCCAGCCCTGCCCTCAGGAGGCCCCCAATATGCAAGGACAGGGCTGGACAGGGTGACTTGAGGGCTGCTAAGAGGGCAGAGGAGGTGCCCTTCCTACAGTACAGAGGGGTGGAAGGGAGGGTTTCAGGGAAGGCTTCCTGGAGGAAGTGGCAGAAGAGCAGAGGCATGGAGGGTGCAGAGGAGCTGGCCAGAAGGGGTGGGAAGCAGAGGGGCTGGGGAAGAGCACCCAGGCCAGAGCAGAGGCTGGAGGTGGGGAAGAGAGACAGGGCAGCCAGGGAAGCCATGGGGTGACACACTGGCCATACCCACAGCCCAGAGGCAGAAAGAGCAGAGGAGAAACGAGGCAGGAGACTCGGGAGCTGGTATTGCAGGAGCAGAGACTGTTCATTGAAATCTTTGGGCTAACTAGTTCATTAGTTCATTCATTCATCAGTTCAGCCTCCCAGTGCACACCCTGGCCATTAGAGTAAAGCAATGAGCTAGATAAGGTTCCTACTGATGTGAAGGTCAGGCGAGACAACTACTAATCACATACAGAGGGAAGTTGGGAAAACGTTCTAGCTTTTTTTTTTTTTTGCCAGGCCACACAGCCTGTGGAATCTTAGTTCCCCCACCAGGGATTGAACCTGGGCCCTCAACAGTGAGAGTGTGGATTCCTAACAACTGGACAGCTTGGGAATTTCCAGGAGATAGCTTTTAAAGGATGTGTTCACCAAATGTTGAGAAAGAAATAAGGTCATTTAGATAGAGAAAACACGTGGTGGCATCGTGAAGGGTTTGGGGAGAGTAAGAGGCCTGACATGGCCCGAGTGTCAGAGTACAGGGAGCTGATGAGCTAAAGGCAGCGTGAGGAGAGCCTTGAATGCCAGGCTAAAGCATTTGTTGTTTCCAAGAAGACCATCCCAAACTGTGCCAGCCTGAAGGACCATGAACTGAACCACTCCAGACCAGGCCCCGCAAGGACCTTCTAGAGCCCTGTGGCCCCATCTGTCATATCAAGAACCCCAGTCCCCAGAGAGGCCGGGGTGTCCCATTGCTGGAAACCGACCCCGAGGGACAGAAGGATGGCCCCAGTCTGGTGGAGGAGAGTAGGGGACTTCATGGGGACCAGCTGGCACTGATTCATCTTGAAAGTCATGACTTGGGGCCCCATCTCTGGGGTTCCATCTGAGCTTATGCACGGAAGCCCCATGCAGATGCTAGGCCAGCTCCTCAAGAGGGAAGGGCCAGCTCCGAGCGCCTCCTCAGCCTCAGCTCGTTCACAGAGACAGTCGCTTGCCCCTGAGGGCACCCCTTCAGCATGTTCTCTCCTGGCTTCTGTAGCAGCTGTGCAGCCGCCTTGAATCAGGAGACAGAGGTGGCATGGACAGGTCCTTTCACTCCTCTGAGCCTCTGTTTTTACTTCTAGAAAGTGGGTAAACACCTCCTGTCCCAAGACTGGCTGTGGTTAAAATAATGTGTGTGGAAGCTCCAGGCATAGGGGCTGGCCCACAGCAGGCAGCTTTTGACTGTAAAGTAAATAAGCCCCAAAGGCTCTGGGACAGAGGAAACTGGCCCAGCCCAGGAGGGACCACAGCACAGGAGCCAGGTGAGCACTGGCTGTCCCCATGGGTGACCGCCTCCTCTACTAATGGGGGGAGGCTGGGGAGAGATGAGGACCCCAGAGTCACAGGGTCTATTCTTAGGCAGTGTGTTGGCTTTAGCACCAGAGTTTCTCCCTGGAGCCCCCAGGTTGTACCCTGGAGGGTCTGAGTAGAGGCCTCTGAGAACAGAGCCACCTTAGCCCTTCTCAGCACAGGCAGCTCTGCTCTTCCCACACTACCATCCTGGAGGGCAGAGCGAGGACACCTACCCACAGAGGGATCCAGACACCCCCGGACACACACCCACATACACACAAGGCAACACACACCACACCTGCAGACCCACATTGTGGGCACGGACACAAATATTGGAAGCTTGGCCACTATTCCCAGACTTTGGTGCCCAGAGAGACACAGACACATGATGTACACAGCTAAGGCAGCATATGTGCAGACACACCAAGGGCGCACACACATATCAGTTCACATGTACACGGATGCACAGCACACACACAGACGTCCGTAGACAAGCACACACATGCAGACACAGTCACGTGGTCACCTGCCTGCTCGGGGCCCCCGAGTGCTGACATCCACACGACGTACACAAAGCCACCAGGTCTGTTCACACACGTTCACCCTGAGTCACGGCTGCAGCACCCTCCCGGGGACACCAAGCTTTCACTGCTGCCTCCTTTGACCTTCAGCTGCGCTGTAAGGCAGGTGGGGCCACAAGCTGATCCCCAATGTGCAGTGAGGAGCTAGGGGCATAGAGGTGCCCACAGACCAGCTCCTGGGAGGAAAGTGGAACGGAATCCTGGTTTGAATTCTGGTCTGTGCCCACTGCTAGCTCTCCACTGACCACCTGTGTGCCCATGGGTACGCACAGAGGCTCACGCAGAGGGGCCTCATGGCGATTAGACCAGAAGCTTTTTACAGATGAAGTGGCTGAGGCCTGGAGAGAAATCCCTCAGGCCTTCTGGTCGCTGTGGAGAGTTCAGTAGAGGAACCAGGGCCATGCTTCTGGCCAGGCCACAGGGGCACGGCACGCGGAGACACAATTATGCACAGAGCCCTGGGCACGTCCCAGGATGGGCACGTGGACACCCTCCCTTCTCAACGTGGACACCACAAGCTTGCTGGGGCCCAGTTGTGGTGTTTCCAGTCCTTTCCATGAATCCTCACAACAGCATGGGAAGTAAGGGTGACCCATCCCACTTGGCATTTGAGGAAATTGAGGAGTAAAAAGATTAGGCCCAAAGCTGTGCAGGTCAGGATGGCAGGGGCATCTCTCACAGTGGAGTCTAACACTTTCCACCACACAGCAGCTCATGGCTCCACACACGTCACCCACATCCCTCTCACATCTACACACACACACACCCACACACACACACACTCGGCACAGCCCCCAGTAGAACATTCTCCCCACTACTCCCAGTTCAGCTTTAGTACCAGCTCCGCCCTCCCAAGGGGTCTCTTGAAGAAGGACGAGTTTGTTCAGGGCTTAACCTGTCCCCTGGCCCCCACCCTCTCCCCTCAGTCAAGGAAATGAATTCCATGTGTGTCTGGTCCGGCTGCTCTGAAATCAGCCTCGGGGATTTGGAAAGTAACCCTTTGATGTTGGAAGCCAGTTTAATGAGCTAGTTGTGGTTTGGTTCTTTTTTTTTTCTGTAAGACAGAAGTCTCATTTTCCTAACACCCCAGGAATTATCACTCCCCTCCTTACCCTTCCCTGAGATCTTGGGAGCCCAAGACCTGGACTCTCAACACAGTGCGCACAGAGGTTAGGCCAGCTAGGGAGGAGAGGCGGGGAAGGAGGAAGCTCGCTCTGAACATTTGCTGTGGACAGAGCCCTGTGTTAGGATCAAGCCTCGTGTGGGCCCTCTCCAAACCCATTTTAGAGATGACAAAACAGAGGCTTGAGAAGTGATAACAGAAGAGGATGACCTCCTCTCTGGGCTCGGGCACCGCGACTGTACAACAGGGACAGCGTTCTCGATGAAAGGAATAGTGAGCTCTATAATGAGCTCTGAGAGTCAGAACCGTTTGTCAAGAACAAAGCACAACATGAAAGGAAGGGACTATTTCTATGTTTTTTATTGTTTCTATGTCAAGAGGCAAGTTTACCCGTAGAATTCACAGAGGAAAGCATCAGTGACTATTGCCCTAGGGCACATATTAATGAGAGCCAGTTGGCTGCCAGAGAACTCAGCAAGGGAGCTTGTTGCAGGGAGTGGAGGAGGGAGAGGGCCCGGGGGTGTCCAAGCATAGGAGTCTCTGGGCTGGTGCTGGCCCCTGCCCCACTCCATCCTGCTCCTCAGGGCCTGGCCGAGGCCCTCCCCGCACCCCAGGGCCCCGCTGGGCTCTGGAGGGCTTTGGCAAAGGCCACTTTGATCTCTTGGTTTATGAGCTCCTGCCAGGCATCCCTAGAGGAAAAGGATAGACAAGAATAATAAATCCACCACCCAGAACAACAGTGGTGGGCATTCAGAGCCCACAGCTGATTACAAGGAGCCCCCTCACTGTCCTTGGAGTCTCCTGATTCCCGCAGCAGCCCAGCCACAGGCACACCACTGCTGTCCACACTTCCGTCTGTAGGGGACGGGGCCCAGGGAGGTGAAGAGCCGCTCACTCCTTTACACGTGGGTCCAGAGGCCTCCCAGGAGTTGGGCAGCTAGTCCCAGCTCTGTGCCTAACGCTCTGGGGTGAGGAGCTCTGTGGCTCTGGGGTTTTAACACAAGTCAGAGCAGGGACACTGGCTCCCCAGCCTGCACACACTTTCATTTTCTCACCTACTTCCCACATATGCCCAGAGGAGTGTGGAATGGTATTATTACCTATGCACGGAGAAGGGAGCAACGTGGTGAGTGACAGCCAGGGCCTTACAGCAGCTTGGCAGAGCTACTTCTGAGCACAGTTGTCAGGGGCAGAGTGGAAAACGGGTCCCGGTGTGGAGTGTCTCTGTGACAGGTGACGGGAGGCCCTTCTGTGGGTTCTGCTGCCTAGGTCATGGTTATACCAAATCACGAGGTAGGGGATTCCCCATCCCCTGATCTCGACCAGCTTCCCCAAACAGCCCTCAAAATAAAGATAAGTAACTTCAGCAGATACGGCAAATACAGAAAGTAAGGATAAAAGCATTGTTAGAAAACGACTTAAAAATCAAACTATTAAAAAAAGAAATCAAGTTAGAGCATACAGTTCAAGCAAAGATTTGGTAACTGCCTCATAAACACAAGTCCAAGACAAGTTCCCACCCAGCTGGTCCTTCCTGCAGAGATTCTGTGTGTCTGTCTAAGCATCTCTCTGTGGGTCTATGAGTCTGTCTGTCTGTGATCTCATGCCCCAGTAAACAGAGGGGCACGTGGTGGTGTTTCTGCGTGCATACGTATCTGATGCTCATGCAGGGTGGAGGGTGTGTGTGCACAGGCGGGTGCACTTGTGTGCTTGGACTCCCGTTCCCCCACCTGCTGTATCTAAGTCCGTGGGCCTAAGTGGATGTGAGATTCTTCTGTGCTTCCGAGAGTCCTGGGAGGCTCCCAGGTCAGGTCGAGCTTGTTGGGCCTAATCTCCGCTCTCTTTCCTCCCTGAGCCAAGAAGATGAAAACGTTGCTGGCACTTTCTAAAGTTTCTGGCCTGGAGTGGAAAAGTCATCAGCTGAGAGAGCTCAGGGTGACACATAGCTGCCAGACCTGCTGGGTCCCACTCCCAGGATGGGGCAGAGGGGTCGGGAGAGAGAGAAGATGAGAGCTCACCTCCCTGGGAGTCTGTCACCTGCAGACCTGCAGGCGGATCGGCCAGCCAGCCAGACCCTCCTGGGGGAGGTTCCATAAATGCATCAGCAAGGAAAATCAAGGAGTAACAAGTGCTTCAGGGACACAAGGCTGGGAGATGGGGTGGGACGGCGGCAGGACTGATTAGAGTGTGTGGTGAGAGCCTCTTTGCGAAGGAGGCAGCAACAAAGCTGAGACCTGCAGTACAGGAAGGGACCAGGCACAGGGTACAGCGAGAATGGAGGCCCTGAGGCGGGAAGCTCAGTCAGTGAGTCTTAAGGGGCAGGAGGGAGGCCCCGAGGTGGTAACTCACAGTACAAGGTGCTAGAAAACTGAGCCCACGGGGCAGGCCCAGGCCCAGGCCCAACAGAGCAGGGCCTCAGAGGGAGCATGAAAGAGTTCAGGTAGGAAGACCCAGAGGGTGTTAAACAGGGAACAGCCATGTGAATCACGTGTGTGTTGTTATTTAACGATCACGCTGGCTCCTGGGCAAAGATGGATAAGGATGAAAGCTGAAGCTCCTGCAGCGGCCAGGAGAGAGGAGGTGATGGAGAAGCCATCTGGCTGAAGTCTCCGGGACAGGGACTGGCTTTCTGACTGTGGATGGTGAGGCCACCCACCAGAAGAGAACTCTGGGGGAGGCCAGGCCTCCGGTGGACCTGGCGAGTCTGAGGTCCTCTGATAGCTCCAGAAGAAACTGTTGAGGGGGCAGCGAGAGCTCCGCGGGCCTGGAGCTCAGAGCAGGTTGGGGGCCGAGGCCCAGAGGGGAGGGGGCTGTCATCAGTGTCAGGAGAGGAAGGGCCGCCTCAGGGAGGAACTCTGTCCAGCCCCAGCGTGGAAGGGCTGGGGAGAGGAGAGGAGCGGCGGGGAGCCGGGGGAGGAGGAGATGGGGAACGGGGTGCATGGGCAGTGTGCCGAGGAGGCCTTGGAGAGCCTTTCTAGGAAGAGGGAGGCGGGGGAAACGCTACTGCGCAGTCAGGTTGGGAACTAAAACTGCCCACGATGCTGGTGACATGGGTGCAGGTCACCAGTGACCTCACAGAGCCTTCTGGGCGGATTGGGGTGGAAGTCAGGCTGCGGGGGCCGGGCGGGAGTGGGCGATGAGGAAGTGAGGTCAGCGTCAGCAGACGGGCCTTCTGAGAAAAGTGTCTGCACGTAGAAGCAGAAACGGGCCGCTGCTGAGGATAGTAAGCTCAGAGGACAGTGGCTCTTGGGGGCTGGAGAGGCGGCTGGAGTAGAGGACCTGGAGGGACTGAGCAGGGCCAGGGGGCTGCAGCCACTTGCCTAGGGGAAGGCCCTGGGAGGTCAAGAGCCTACTCCAGGTCACAGAGCCTGGCCGCAGCCTGGTCCTCACCCAGCAAGCCTTCTGCCAAGCTGAAGGACCCAGGGTTCTGTGGAGGCTTCTGTGAACACAAGCTGGTTTTGCACCCAGCAGTCTGGAGTGTCCTTATTTTTTTTTTTAAAGGGTGCACCTGTGTGTGTTCTGCACCTTGGGGGCTTCTCCATATGCCAGTGTGTGTGTCCCCCTCTTCCTTCCTCGCTGGACCCCAGGGATGGAGATGAATGGGGCACTGCCTGCCCCCGGGCACGGCCCTGCCTGGGCTCCCTGGGGTCCCAAGGCCTGGAACACCCCAGCAGCGGGGGTAGGAAATGGCCACTCTGACTGCCCTCAGCTCCTGTCCACACCAGTCCTTCCACGTGGAGGATGTGCTCTTGAGGCTGCTTGAGCACTGGTCTTTTCCCAGGAAGCCCGTGTCTGCCCTACATGGGGTTTCTCATCTTTGAGAGATAGCAGGGGGGCAGCCTGGGATGGGGCCTGTCCTGGAAATGCTGAGAGGAGTCAGTTGGAAGTTTTAATGAAGGAAAAGCCCCACTCAGGAAGCTCTGATGTGGTTGTGCTGTGGACCCCTGATGGGGCTCTGTCCATCCCCAGGCCGGCTGCCCATTGGTAGAATGAGCCCATGGGCCCCTGTGGTCCCTAGGTCCTCCTCATTTCTAGGAAACTAATTCTCAACAAGAGGCAGCACCTGTGCCCTCTGGCCTCTGCAGACTGCCTGTGGCTCCAGTGGAAGGGAGTAAGGAACAGCATGTTGCTGTAAAATGTACTTGCTACCCCTCTACCAGCATCCCTGGTGGCTCAGCAGTAAAGAATCTACCTGCAATGCAGGAGACTGAAGAGATCCAGGTTCAATCCCTGGGTCGGGAAGATCCCCTGGAGGAGGGCATGGTAACCCACTCCAGTATTTTTGCCCGGAAAATCCTATGGACAGAGGAGCCTAGCGGGCTATAGACCATGAGGTTGCAAAGAGTCGGACATGACTAAAGTGACTTACTCACTATCATTTATAGGAAGTGGGGGGGGGGGGCTTTCCTGGTGGCTCAGATGGTAAAGAATCTGTCTACAATGCAGGAAACCCAGGTTCAATCCTTGGGTGGGAAAGATCCCCTGGAGGAGGGCATGGCAACCCACTCCAGTATTCTTGCTTGGAGAATCCTATGTACAGAAGAGCCTGGTGCAGTCCACAGGGTTGCAAAGAGTCAGACATGACTGAAGCAACTGAGCACAGCACAGCACAGCACAGCACTCTCCTACCTCACCCTCATTGCCCTCAGAGTAGGATGCGGGATCACAGAGGACAGAGGACAAAGGGAAGAGCCCAACTGCAAGGCAGGCACCAGCTCTCCAAGAATTTGCTTCTTTTGACCTCCTAAAATATGAGGACCTTTGATCTGTAAATTCCTCATCTGCAGAAATAGTCTGAATGGTGACAAATGCCCAGTGATATTTATCAACGTATCACCTAGGGCTTCCTTGGCAGCTCAGATGGTAAAGAGTCTGCCTGCAATGCAGGAGATCCAGGTTTGACCCCTGGGTCAGGAAGATCCCCCAGAGAAGGAAATGGCAACAGAGGGCATGGCAACCCACTCCAGTATTCTTGACTGGAGATTTCCGTGGCAGAGGAGCCTGGCCAGCTACAGTCCATGGGGTCGCACAGAGTGGGACACTGAGCGACTAACACTTTCACTTCACCTCTAACCGGCTCAGAATGGGAAGAGTCTCCATGCTCGGCGACAAGAGGGAGCTTGAGCCAATCATGGTGCCCACATTCTGCAATCCCGATGCTATGAGTGTGTATGTAAAGTGCTCTGAATAATACAGAAGGGTGCTCAGGACTCTGAGCAGAGAACAGACCAGAATGAGAAGTTATGGAGACAGAATGATCTCATTCATGAAAAACCTCCCAGAAACAGGCTGGCAGGAACCATGCTGAAGTACTAACAGCAGCTGTCTCTCAGGAGAGGAAAGATGGAGATTATTTAGTCATGAAACAATCCTGTATTTTCCAAGTTTTCCACACTAGGCAGGTAATACCTTTATAATTAGAAAAATAACAAGTGTCAAATTTCAAACAAAAGAGGCCAAGCTTTGGGGGGAAATTCCTCTTACTCACCCTGGTTTGATGTCCAGAGGTGTGGGGAGGGGTCTGGGGAAGCCCACCTTCCCCACCAGCCCTTCCCCTGGAAGAGAGAGGAAAGGAGCTTAGCAAACCTCCTCAAGCAGAGAGTAAGGGCAGCGGCGTGATTCCCACCGCTGGGAGGAGAGCAGCCTAGAGCCTGGAGGCAGACTGTCTGGGTCCAAATCCTAGCTCTGTCACTTGGTAGCTGTGTGACTTTGACCAACTTACATCACCTCTCTGTGCCTCCATTTCCTAAATACTTTACAGAGTTGTTGTGAGGATTCAATGAATTTATGTTTATCCATTAGAGAAGTAAATAAATCATGAATCTTGAATTCTATAACCAGCAGACATGGAACACTAAGATCCCAGGAGTCTGTGATCTGTGAGTCTCCCAAATAGCCAAAGGTTCCGGTGGTCTTCCTTGGGGTGGGGGTGCAGCTGCCTGGAGGTTAGGAGTGGAGGGGCCACGAGGGGTACAGGGATCAGGGCTGGCTGTCCTAGAAGTTTCTTGTCCCACCTGGCCCAGGGATGGGTATAGACCCTGGGATCCCTCAGGTCAGGCCAAAGAACCTGAGGTTGGCATGCTGCCCTCCCCACTCCCACTCTGCGTCCCCTCCCGTCATCAGAATCCTCCGCTCCTCAGGACTTCTAGCACCCACTCCCCTGAACAAGACATGCCTGCCCTTACTCCAGCTCACTCTCTCATAACCTCAGCCTCCAGAGCAAAGTGTTCCACGTACACTGGCCCTCTCAGGCTATGTGACCCTGGGCAAGTTACTGCTCGTCTCTGAGCTGCACTCTCCTGCTCTGACATCTCACCGTGTGATGAAGTCAGTCCCGTGGGGCACCCAGTTGGTGGGGCCCAGTCACAGCCCTCGGCCTTTAAATGCCTTGGCTGCTTCAGTCACTCAGTAGGCCCAGCTCTACCTGAGGAATTGGGGATACGAAAGGGGGTAGGGTAAGAAGAAAAGTCATTCATAGGATGGTACCATTATTAAATGTGATATTAAAAAAAAAAAAAGAATACAGAGGTGACGACCAATCCCTGCCTTTTCAGGGCTGAGGGGCAGGGACAACCCAGCATCACTCTACAACAGCAGAGGGTCAGCCATGGGACTGGTGGGTGCACAGAGAAGACAGGATAGTTATTGTTGGGGGAAAGGAAGAAGAAGTATTCCTGGGTCAGGGCAGGCTTCAGTGAGAGCTGAGGTCTGTGCTAAGGTTCTGAAGGATGAGTAGGAGCCCGACAGTGCTATGGAGAAGGCACAGGCTTTGGAGCCACCAGATCTAAGACCAACTCTGTGACTTTGGACAAATCTCTTTGCATCTCTAATTTAATTTCCTCAACTATACAGTAGGGACATGGAGCCTCCTTTCATCATTCCTGTGGTAATAAATATGTTAATATCTGTTGCGCATCAGTATGCCGCCCAGGTAGGCCATCAGTAGAAGTAACTTCTCTGCCCTGGCACTTCTCCTCATGAGGAGCCAGATGAGGCTGTGGCTCCCAGGAAGAAACGTTTCCACAGAACTAGGGGAATACGGAGGACACGGAGGGCGATCAGCTCCCAGGCTGGCCTTGCTTCAGCGACATCAGTCAGGTGAGAATCTCTCCCACTGCCCACAGAAGCTGGACCTCTGGAGATGTTTCCAATCAATTCCAGGAAAGCAAGTCTCTCACCTTTATCTCAGTCTGTCCTCTGATGTCAATTTTGTAGCCTTCATCCAGATTGAGCAGTGTCTGGACGGTGCTTCTGCTGACATGAATTCTGTACGCTGAGGAGAAAGGAAGGTAATAGTCAAGTTATTCCCTGGTGAGATCATACCTAGTGTTTGGCAAAATCACTGAGCGCCTGTAACAGCCCCCACTTCCAGCCATCAAGGCACACAATTCTGATTCATGCAATGCCCTTTGCCTGGCCTTCTTGTCCCCCAGTAGATTGTTGGGCACTAAAGCAGCAGTTTCAAGGAAAAGCAAATTACGTGGATTGAGGTTAAGAAGAACACAAGCTGAAGCCAAAACAGAAGCTGAAGTCTGAACGTAATCTCTACTTGTAGGGAAGTCTTTGAAGGCTGATCAGTGCAGATAAGCAGTTATTTTACTTTCAAGGGCAGGACTCCATACTAAGGCCACCACATCTGGTTAAGCACGATGTGTATGGAGCAACATCAGAGAGCACACAATCTGTGCAGCCAGAGCAGAGGCTGAGCTTTTTCACTGCTATCAGATCAGATCAGATTAGATCAGTCGCTCAGTCGTGTCTGACTCTTTGCGACCCCATGAATCACAGCACGCCAGGCCTCCCTGTCCATCACCAACTTCCGGAGTTCACCCAGACTCACGTCCATCGAGTCAGTGATGTCATCCAGCCATCTCATCCTCTGTCGTCCCCTTCTCCTCTTGCCCCCAATCCCTCCCAGCATCAGAGTCTTTTGATTTCACTGCTATAATCAAGCCATCAGAGTGGCTCCTGCTGCCAGCAAGTGGCTAACATGGCATTTTAAAAATTGAAAGGGGTCCACTCACTGTGTGTGTGTGTGTGTGTGTGTGTGTGTGCGCGCGCGCACGCATGTGCGCACACTCAGTCATTTCTGACTCTATGTGACCCTATGGACTGTAGCCCTCCTGGCTCCTCTGTCCACGGGATTTCCCAGGTAAGAATACTGGAGTGGGTTACCATTTCCTTCTCCAGGGGATCTTCTTGATCCTGGGATCGAACCCACGTCTCTTACAGTGCAGGCAGATTCTTTACCACTGAGCCACCTGGGAAGCCCATTCATTTTAAAGATGGGGAAACCAAGACCTAGAGGAGCATTTTGGCTCAAGGACACTGTGGATGCTGGGTCCAGCTGAGGACCCAGGTTTCCTGCCCCTCAAGTCATTGTTTTCCCTGCTAATTCTCTCATGAGATCATCACAAAAGCCCTGTGTTAAGTTTTTTTTTTTTTTTTTTTTTAAATAAGCGACATCCATCATCTCCTTATGCCGCACTGGCTTCACTGGTGACTAGGGCACGCGGCCATCAGGTGGTGGCTTGGTTACTAAGCACTGGTTCAAACAGCCAGGCTGTAGCGGTTATTGAGAGTCCCTCCCTGGACAGGGTAGAAGTATGAGACACTCACACAGCCCTGTAGACTCCATCTGGGATGTGGTGTTAACAGTGTCCCCAAAGAGGCAATACCGAGGCATGGTGAGACCCACAACCCCCGCCACGCAGGGCCCTGAAACTCAAATGTGCCCAGTGAGCTCCTAGACCCAAGAGAAGTCCCTGCAACAGTCTCGTCCTTCTCACCCTTCCCCCTAAACTACTGTCCCCACCCTACATTTTGGGCTCCAGCTACAGGGTGAGGATGAAGCTGTATGGCGTCTCCAACAACACCCAGAGAAGAGGTGATATCTGTGCCTGGCTCTGGGCTGGGGGTAGGAGGACACAGAAAAATCTAGGCTCTGCTCTTAGGGAGCCCTCAGCCTGGCAGGGGGAGATGTGTAAACTATAACCAATGTCATGAAGAGGGAAGCACCAGAGCTGTGCCAGTCCAGAAAGGGGACTCTGACCCAGCCCTGAAGACTTCCTGGAGGAAGCGGTATATAAACTGTGTCTTGAAGGATAAGAAAATGAGTGGGCAGGGAACAGCAGGTGCAAAGCCACAGAAGCAGAGAGCCCACATGCCTGTGGGAAACTGCAAGTGGCTGAGTATGGATGAAACACCAAGTGGGAGATGAGGCTACAGAGATTAGCAAGGGTCTTGGAGGCTATGTGGGGCTGAGAAGTTTGGACTTTATGGGGTAGGGGCATGAGAAAGATATACTATAGTAGAGGCCCCGAGGCATCTCCTAGTCCCCACCCCGCAGAAATTTAGTTGTCTGCCTGACCACAGAAGGTCTCTGTCCTGCCTCTTCTATCAGCTTCTCACCAGGGACTTAGATGCCCTTGACAGATGATGAGACCGAAAAAAAAAAAAAAAAAAGTGAATCTAAGCAAAACAGATTGTTTGATTTATAATATCTTAGAAGCTTAAAATAATAGAAGAAAATTGTTAAAAAAAATTGTATTATGGAGTTTTAGAATCTCAGAATTTCAGAACCCATTGGGTTGTCCCAGCCAGCGCCTCCGGCAGGGCTGGGAGGCTCCCACAGCCCCAAGTCCTTACCTGAGTGCAGGCCAGCCCTGATGCAAATGGGCACAGGGGGCACATGCCTCATCTGGAAGTCACCCACAGAGCTGAGGATGTCCAGGGCCATGTTGGCATCTCGGCAGTGTGCCGGCTCCCGTTGTGCCTGGGCAGTCCCGAGGGCACCATGTAAGCATCCCCGATGGTCTGCACCTAGAAGTCACAGCCTTCATGCTCCAGTACAAGCACTGTCCTCCCTGGACTGATCCACGTGCCACACAAGGCCACCTCTCAGGAACCCCTGGCCCACCCCTCAAATCTCTGGCCCACAGTGGCATCTTTCCCCGCCTCTCTAGCAATGATTAAATCTGCATGTTTAAGATCACCTTTGTCTGAATTGAAGGTAACCGTGCCTGTCTCATCTCCTTTGAGCCCAGGCCATGAGCATCTTGACAGCAGAGCTGGGTGTCCCAACTGCACAACACTGCAGGCAGATCAGGGCCTCATCTGGAGAGAAGCACACATATATTGGATACATAGCCTACTTTCCCAACCCTTGATCTTCCAAGATGTACTCCAAGAATGTAGAGTTTGAAATCCGATAGATGGATATAAACCTTGGGTCTGCCATTTACCCTAGTCTGGCCGCTTCACTTGTGCGAGCCTCTGTTCCTCTTATATGAAATGCATATTAAAGATACAGTAGTAAAGAGCCAGTTTCATCATAGATGTTCAATAAGCAGAAACTTCAGTCTTTACCATCACCACCATCACCACCATCATCATCTCCTGCACTAACAGTTTTGGAGACAACAGAATCTGAGTCTAAGAACCAGGAGGGACTTTAAAAGGCCACCCATCTGCCTTTCCAGTGGCTGTCTGGGCCTGTTCACATCTTCTTCTTGAGGTGGCTGCTTCTCCCTCTAGGCAACTCTAATTCACAAAAGTTGAGTTGAATGGCAACTGCCTTTCACCTGCTGGCTCCAGCTCTACCTTCTGAACTCAAGCTACAAACCTTTCCTATTCTCAAGCTCATTCTCTATTCTGAAGACACCTTTTCAGTTCCTGGGGACACAGATGTGTGCCATGGCCTTCTCCCCTGTCACAGGCCAGGCCAGCCAAGCTTGAAGGTAGCAACTCTACTTCTCGAGTCTTCCCATTTGCAGGTTAAAGAGCCCTGCTCCTGCACTGCCCCTCCTCAAGCATCACTGGACCTGAAGAGCAGAACCTTCTTTCTAGCCAAGTGTGTGCACTCTCCCTTAGCACCTGGGACATGGAATAACAGACTGGTTCCAAATCGGGAAAGGAGTACATCAAGGCTGTACATTGTCACCAGGCTTATTTAACTTTTATGCAGAGTACATCATGAGAAACGCTGGGCTGGATGAAGCACAAGCTGGAATCAAGATTGCCGGGAAAAATATCAATAACCTCAGATATGCAGATGACACCACCCTTATGACAGAAAGTGAAGAAGAACTAAAGAGCCACTTGATAAAAGTGAAAGAGGAGGGTGAAAAAGTTGGCTTAAAACTCAACATTCAGAAAACGAAGATCATGGCATCCAGTCCCATCACTTCATGGCAAATAGATGGGGAAACAGTGGAAACAGTGAGAGGCTTTACTTTTGGGGGCTCCAAAATCACTGCAGATGGCGGCTGCAGCTGTGAAATTAAAAGACGCTTACTCCTTGGAAGGAAAGTTATGACCAACCTAGACAGCATATTAAAAAGCAGAGACATTACTTTGCCAACAAAGGTCCATCTAATCAAAGCCATGGTTTTTCCAATAGTCATGTATGGATGTGAGATTTGGACTATAAGGAAAGCTGAGCACCAAAGAATTGATGCTTTTGAACTGTGATGTTGGAGAAGACTTTTGAGAGTCCCTTGGACTGCAAGGAGATCCAACCAGTTCATCCTAAAGGAGATCAGTCCTGGGTGTTCATTGGAAGGACTGATGCTGAGGCTGAAACTCCAATACTTTGGCCACCTCATGTGAAGTTGACTCATTGGAAAAGACCCTGATGCTGGGAAAGATTGAGGGTGGGAGGAGAATGGGACGACAGAGGATGAGATGGTTGGATGGCATCACTGATAGACATGGGTTTGGGTAGACTCAGGGAGTTGGTGATGGACAGGGAGGCCTGGTATGCTGCAGTCCATGGGGTCACAAAGTGTCAGACATGACTGAGCAACTGAATTGAACTGAGACAGTGATAATAATGATGATGCTTCTCATGTCCACAGGGGGTGCTGTAACTCAATGCATCTCCTTCCCCATCATTAGCTGTGGACTGTGCCCTCCTAGCTCTGTCCCCCAACTTTCCCTCTCCCTCACTTGGGATATCTCTGCCCCAGTACCCAGAAGTGATCTGCCCTAATCACGCCCTACTGAGCTCAGATACTTAAATTTGCTCCCTACAGCCAATGGCTTAAAATTCACTCCCCATGGAGCTAGTGATCAGGGATTCCCATGATTTCTAGAATTCCCTGACTTACTCCTAACAATTGCTACTGGTTTTCCATGCTTCAGCCAAATGGGAACCTTTTTGCTCTCCACAGAGACACTCAGCGCTTGCTCACCTCCAGGCCCTGATTGCCCCTGAAATGTTCTCTATCTGTTGAGATCTGGGCCCTCCATTAGCCCAGTTCACATTGTATTGAGACCATAAAGTCTCCCTCATCATCAGCTGGGAAACACGTTTCCTTCCCCTTCCATCTCCCTTCCATCATTCACTGTCGCCCACCCAGCACTTACTTGTGGGCTGGCATGAATGCGCCAGGGACAGGACACAGCTGCCCCCCTACTGTGTACATTTCCACAGAGGAGAGCCCTCCCACCTCACAGCCCAGAGGGAAGAATATGGGCAAGCCCTGGCTTTCCCTCTGCCCACACTTCTTCCTCACAGGAAGACGAGCGCATTATCTGACTGGCAAGATGGGAAGAAGCACTAAGTAAGTGCTCCTTTAAATACTTATACAGCAGTCATTACATGCCAGACACAATTCCAAACCCTTTACAAATATTAATGCTTTTGATCTTCACAAAAATTCTGTGAGGCAGGTACTATTGCCATTTTGCAAACAGAAAACTGGGCCAGAGAGGTTAAGTCACTCACCACCATCACACAGCACAGACGTGAGCTTGTTCAGAGCAAATCCAGAGCCCATGTTCTATGCTGCCTCCTGATGCGCACAGCTTGGGCCCTTTCTCTCTCTCTTGTGGGGAGAATCTGCCTGCTATGTGGGGTTCCCTCTTTCCTGCCCTGCACATGGTTAGCACGTATGTCTGGGCCAAGTCCTGCCTCCCAGAGGCAGCCCAGGAGTCCTCCTGCTCGCTAGCCCCACTCCCAGCTCACCAGGTGTGCAGGGGCAGTGCAGGAACAGTACGCTTGCTCTAGGCACCCAGCGCGGCCTCAGATGGGTGACCCAAGGTCCAAACTGGCATGGAGGAGCAGGAGAAAGCCCCGAGGTGGCCGCACATCCAGACTACATTCTCCAAGCCGCTAAGCTGAATTCTAGCCCTCCACCTGCCTGCCACCTGAGCAAGAAGGGAGAGTTTGATGTAATTAATAACCACCCTACAACCCTAGCAGCAGAAAGGTGACCAGGCACAGTCTCTGCTCTCTTGGAGCTCAGACTCCCAAAGACGATCACCAGAGATTTCTGTCACAGGGGGCACTCAGCTGCAACTGAGAGCTGCAGCTCCTTGTACACAGGTGTCCTTTAGCAGCGGAGAGAACACAGCCAGAGGAGAGGTGGGTGCAAAGGCTTCCATACTAACAGACACAGACTCGAATTGCTGTGCGACCTTGGGTGAGTCACCTACCTCTCTGAGCCTGTATCCTTATCTGTACAGTCGGAATAATAATCCATCCCTCTGAGGGGCACTGTGAGGATTAAATGAGATATCCTGTGACAATCCCTAGGCCAAGTCAGTCCTCTGTTGATGCTTAACTGGCGCGTCTGCGTGAGTTCAGTTGCTTAGTCATGTCTGACTCTTTGTGACTCCATGGATTACAGTCCACCAATCTCCTCTGCCCGTGGGATTTTCCAGGCAAGAATACTGGAGTGGGTTGCCATGCCCTCCTCCACAAGATCTTCCCAATCCAGGGATAGAACCCACATCTCTTGCATGCCCTGCATTGGCAGGCAGATTCTTTACCACTAGCGCCACCTCCCCCTATTGGATACTTTCAGGAGGAGATATCAATGCCAGTACATGCTGTGCTCATCATTGTGTTGGCATGAACATCAGCACCTTCTCTCACATTCCGCTCAATCTGCAGGACCACCCTAAGCCAGAGTCACTTTCACCTCTGTTTTACAAATGGAAGCTTGAGGCTCAGAGAGGTGAAGTGATATGCTCAGAGTGGCTCAGCCATGTGGGTGGGGCCAGGCTCACCCTCTGGGTTGAGGACTGGAGTAAAAGCCCTTTCCTCCCCACTCCTCCTCCATACCTCCGCATGCAACCCCCCGCCACCCCCCAGCCCCCCCACCACCCGGCAGCCCACAGGGCCCTGCTATGGAGTTCTGTCCATGAAAGTGCTCTCTCAGTATCTGCTGGGAGGGAATCGCAGACCCCTTGGGAACCAGGAAATGATCACCTGGCTGCCTCCCAGCCCAGACTGGATTAAAGAGCAGTAACCAGATCCTGCTGGAATGGAGGGGAACCCAAGGCAGCTGAGTGAGCGATGAGAGAGCTGCCTGCACTTGGGAAGGACCCGGCCTCCCATTTCCCTACATCTGGACGGGTGTGCAGGCCTTGTTTTATTTCATTCCGGTCTGCCAGAAAGATGCAGACCTCCTGGCCAGAGTTCAGAGCAGATCAGAAAGCGTGATTCAGAGCTGAGAGGGACACATGTGTGAGAAAAGACTAGCAGGAGAGGAAGAGACAAGGCCAGGGGTGACTCAGGGCGCATCAAAGCTGCAGGGCCCAGCACGAGGAGATGAAGAATCTTTTCCTAGGCTCTGGAGACAAGAGGGGAACACAGCCAGCATGACAGAGAATGCCTCAGGCCGTGGGCTGGGGCAGGAACTTGGAGTCCTGAATGGGAAACAGGAGGGAAGCTGTGTGCTAGGAATATCAGCAGCTCAGGTGTCCGCTGGTCAGTGTGGGGCAGTGAACAGATCTGGGCAGTGGTGGTGGACTTGGCAGGCTCCTGTCCTGGCTCTGTCACCTACCAGCTGTGTGATCTCGGGCAAGTCGTTTCCCTCTCTGGGCCTTAGTGAGCTCCTCATTTAGTCAACACATATTTTCTGAGGACCCACCACATGTTGGACATTGCCAAGCACTGGGGACAGAGTGGTTTAGGTTGGAACCGACACGTCCGGGGGTTGTTATGTGAGCATCACGCAAGAGCTCCTAACTACGGGTGCGAGGGCAGGGACGCTAACCTGACACCAGGAGGGAGCAGAAGAGGAGGGTGAGCAGGGTTCCAGGAGGAGGGAACAGCATGTGTGAAGACCTCGTGGCTAGAGACAGCAAGAGAGCAAAGCCTGTGTGAGGAATGCAGAGGGCACAGAGGCAGAGTGAGAGTCACTGGGGAGGGAGGCGGGGCCCACTCCTGGAGGGCCGGCTGTGAACCTGTGGCTTTATCCTGAGGAGGTCTGGGTCCTGGGAGGACCATGACCCCTGAGGAAGCTAGTTTTCAGAATGTCCAAGTTCAAGTCTCAGCTTCACATCCTGCTGAGTCCAGCTGCTCAACCCCATGTTTCTTCATCAGTAAATTAGGGGTGCTAGTACCTACCTCACAGCTTGTTATGTTGTTATGATGATCAAATGGTACGATACATATAAGGCATCTAGACTGCATACCCGGAGAAGGCAATGGCACCCCACTCCAGTACTCTTGCCTGGAAAATCCCATGGATGGAGGAGCCTGGTAGGCTGCAGTCCATGGGGTCGCTAACAGTCAGACACGACTTAGCAACTTAGCAGCAGCAGCAACAGACTGCATACCAGTGTGCAGTATACAGTAAGCACTCAATAAATACTGGTGACTACTGCTGCCTGGATACTGTGTGTAATGCTATCAGCAGGTTACCTGGCACCTCAAAGAGTTAGTTCTCACCTCTGAAACTTCCTGCCCATGCACCCTTCCCTTCCTGGCTTCAGCCCAGCCCAGGGCCTGGCCCTCTCCAGCCCCAGTCTTCCTGGAGGGCTGTGGCAGGAAGGGGGCTGGCAGGTCACAAGTGAAGGTGAAGAGCAGGGGAGCCAGGGTATGGCTGTCTCCTGGGAGCTCCTCCCCACCTCCTCCACCATGTCTGAGGCTGATCTGGGACCCCCAACAATGGGATCAGAATAGGGGCAGGGTTGGGTTGGGAAGGCCCCCATGGCAGGCAGAGAGGGCAGAAGGCTATTCACTTTCACAGGCTTACAGCTTTATACAGAATTTCTACCAGGGGGAGAAAATCTGCCCATCGTCTATGAATCCCCTGGGACAGGAATCATTATTCCTGTTTTATATTAATAAATAAGGAAACAGAGGCCCAGAGAGGGGAAACCAAAGTGACACAGAAGCTGGTGTCCAGGGTGGGACTCAAACCCAGGATTGAGAGGTACACGGGGACTAGATCATGGAGGGGGTTGGTGGCTCTGCCAAGGCCCCTGCTGCCCGCTCCAGGGTCTCCCACCCACTTCCACTGATGGCCCACTTCATGGCCAGCCATCAAAGCCCATTTGGCATTTCTCACACTCACTAGGGCCACCCTCTCAAGCCTCAAAATTTAGTACATTATTACCCCATTGCTTGCCCAGAGCAACCACACCCGGGATGGACAATGCTAGGAAGCCAGCACCTCTTCCAGGAAGACTTCCTTGCTCTTTACTCTAAACATCTACTCCCAGCTGGATTAGAGGCCCTCTCAGCCTCCTCTGCCTCCCCAGATCATCAATTTCACAGTTGTCTTCCTCTTTTACAGACAGCACTGAGAGCTCCCTGTGGGCAGGCCCAGAAGCTGATTCATCTGTCGACCCTCACCTGGAACAAGTAGAATTTATTTTCCTACCTCTTGAATCTAGGCTGGTCTTTTGACTTACTTTGACCTATAGAATATGTCAAAAATAATGTACCCAGTTTCAGCTTAGATTTAAAAAGACTTCTGAACTTCTGCTTTCTCTCTCAGAACTCTGCCAAACCTTTTAAATAATACCAACTCGCCTGCTAGAGGGTGAGGTACCATGTGGACCAGAACCGAGTTGTCTCAGCCAAGGCACTCAGAGTCCAGCCAAAATCAGGAGAGCTTCCTCTCACCCACACTGACCACAAATGTATGAGTGAGCCCAGCCGAATCCAGAGAATTTTCTAGCTGGACCTATAGGCTTGTGAGCAAGAATAGATGTGTATTGTTTTACACTATTGGGTTTGGGGGTTGTTTGTTACACAGCAATAGCTTACTGATAGAAGATGCATAAGTAAATGACTGGAAATATAGGTGTGATGCAAACGCAACGTAGAGGAGAGAGAGAGATGGAATGCCTGCCTCCGAGTCCTCTTACCTTATACGTGTCATGGTTGCCCAGAACCTCATCAAACAGTGTGTAGAGGTCACTGAGCAAGCCCACCACCTCAATGGGCTCACTCAGGGCTGCGACGGTGGTAAAGCCCACAAGTCCCTGAAGTATATGGTAACCTGATCAAAGTACTCTGGCTCCACGGCTGCCCCCATTTTCAGAGCTTCAGTCACAGACCTGAAGGGATAGGAAGGGCCAGAGTCACAAGGTGGGAGGACCCTCTTTCCACAGTTGGAAGTGAGGGAGGGGTATCTGTGGGAAAGTCCTGGGATGAGTGTCAGGGGGTCTGGGATAGGTCTGCTGTGTGCTGGTTCCCCTCTCTGGACGTTACTTCCTCTGAAGTCAGGTGGGGACACTGCACCTTGTACTTGTTCCCAAAGGAAAGAGGCAGCAGAAATTCAATACTCATGTGCACAGCACAGTGCCTAATGCATGCAAGGGCTCTATGAAGATATGATGGGTAAATAAACAACAAATGAACTGAATCAACTCATGGAACCCAGCTTTACTGAGTACCTGCTTTGTCCCAGCTCCCCAGGTCCCATGCTCAGAGGCACTGAGGCTAGAGGCACAATCAGGTCCACTCACAGGGGCAGCATCCGAGAGAGCAACCTTTCTGTCCTGTCTCTCCAGCTCCAGCTCCTCAGTCCGCTCCTGGGTCAGGTCCTCCAGGCTTTGGAAATACTTCTCCAGCATCCGCAGCATAGGGTCAGCAACACTGGTCTTCTTGCCTTGGCTGATGCTTTCGAACTGAAAATGGAATGAAAATCCCAATTTATCCATGAAGATCAGCAGAGCACTTGGCCCTCAGGTTGAGAATCTAGGCCACGGGAATGAACCAGATATAGTCCCTGCCCGGAAGAGTTGGATGGTGGGGAGTAGGTAGGTAATAGGCAAGGGGTGGCAGATCTGACAAGGGAAAGCAGAGACAGCAGGGAGGAAAAATGGGCTAGTTCTCTGTGAGGCAGACAGGCATTGAGAGGACTTTGCAAAGGAACCCATGCCCAGCATTGTATCACCATTAACAAACACTTTGGTTCTTACAAAAACACTGTGGAATAGACATTCTTTGTTCTCAAAGATAAGTTGGTTGGGTGAATGGATAGATGGGTAGATACACAGAAGCATTATATGTAGATTGCTCATGTATATAATCTATTTCTGCCTCTTTATTTCTCTCTTTGTTCAAAAAATTTTTTTACAAAACAAAATTATAAATATGTAAGGGCACTGAGACCAAAGGAAAGCAAAAGCTAAAGAAGTCAATCCAGGAGTGAGGTCTATATGTAAAATGCAGGCTACAATTTGGCCACAATTTTGGATATGAGCTCCCTAGCAACAAGGAAAAGAGGGAAACAGCGATTACATAATATATGGAGTCCATGAGACAATGGAGCATTAAACTAGTTTCCCGGAAGGAATACAAACTGCTGGTGCTGAGCAGAAATAAGTACCTCTCCTAGGTCTTTGTAAGATGATGTTATAAACTGTACCTTCAACAACAACCTTAGCCTTGTTTTCTAAAGAGACTTACTAGAACTTTTCCCAGTGTGGTTTGTACCTTACCAAAGTGCAATCAGCAGGAAAATCAAATTAATGATGATCAAAGTGGAGGAGTTTATTCCTGTCTAAATCCAGCATCTTGACCTGTGTGTGTGTGTGTGTGTGTGTAGGTGTTTATATCCAACCTTCATTAATACTGCTTTTCTCAGGCGAATGTCTGTAAGGTGGGGAGTGTCAGCAGCCCCTGAAAAGCACATATTTTGTATTGCCCATTAGAAGCAGAGGCACAAGCTTTAGGGCAGCTGCCATGGGTGTGAGAGCTGCTGACCCTGAGACAGCAACATGGACAAGAAGCTGACTGTAAGATCGACTCTGCAAGGAGGGCTCCCATTTATAATGAAGAAACAAGGGATCTGAGAAGTGCAACTTGCTGAGAACCACATAATGGTGGAACTGCATTTCAAACAGGGGTCTGTTATATATTAATTCTATCACCAGCCACCCCACTGAATTATTTTATCATTTGGAGTGTGTTTTCCATTGCTTCCCTTGCATTGCCCAGGAACAAAATCATAGAATATGCAAACACAATTATTTTTTTCTTTGTTGTTGCTGTTTAGCTTCTCAGTCATGTCAGTTTCTTGCAACCCCATGGACTGTAACCCGCAAGGCTCCTCCATCCATGGGACTTCCCAGGCAAGAATACTGGAGTGGGTTACCATTTCCTTCTCCAAGGGATCTTCCTGACCCAGGGATCAAACCCGAGTCTCCTACATTGGCAGGCAGATTCTTTACCACTAAACCATGAGGGAAGCCCATTTTCTTCTTCCTTTACAACTTTCATTTTCTTGCTTAATTACATTGGCTGATACTCCCAGAACAATCTTATATGAACACAGTTTAAGTCTTTCAACTTCAGGGTCAGTGCTCTTTCTCCTTATTCTCTCCTCAGAAAAAATATTTTTTTTTTTTGGCTTAGTTATTTCACTTGATGGTCACACCAGTGTGTCCAGTTGGATCAGAGTTAGTCCTTTTAGACATCACCTAAGGAGATCTGAGGCTCAACGGTGGAATTAATTTGGCCAAGGTCAAGTAGTAGGTAAGTGGCTATGGTTTTTCCTGTGGTCATGTATGGATGTGAGAGTTGGACTGTAAAGAAGGCTGAGCGCCGAAGAATTGATGCTTTTGAACTGTGGTGTTGGAGAAGACTCTTGAGAGTCCCTTGGACTGCAAGGAGATCCAACCAGTCCATTCTGAAGGAGATCAGCCCTGGGATTTCTTGGGAAGGAATGATGCTAAAGCTGAAACTCCAGTACTTTGGCCACCTCATGCGAAGAGTTGACTCATTGGAAAAGACTCTGATGCTGGGAGGGACTGGGGGCAAGAGGAGAAGGGGACGCCAGAGGATGAGATGGCTGGATGGCACCACTGACTCGATGGATGTGAGTCTGAGTGAACTCCGGGAGTTGGTGATGGACAGGGAGGCCTGGCGTGCTGCGATTCACGGGGTCGCAAAGAGTCGGACACGACTGAGAGACTGATCTGATCTGATCTGATCTGAAGTGGAAGCATAGATCTGAATGCAGGCTCTCTGACCCTTAGCCTCCCCACAGTGTGATATGGCTCTCATCTTCTGCATGTGGAGTCCATCGTGTGCCAGTCTCTGCCTTCTGTGCCACTGAACCTGAAGCAGGCTTTCCGCACAGTCACCCCTCACTCAGGCTAAGATCCTTCTTCCCCACCTCACTAGCCACGGCAATCTCTAAGCCCTGGAAAGATTCTAGGCTGGTGTTTTAAGCACTGATTTTTTGGCCTAGCTCTGCCACCCACCCTCACAGGGGCCTCTGAGAGCTCATTCACTCTGAGGTCCACGTTTCCCATAGGATGCCTGTGTGTTTCTCCTGTCTTCCTATCTCCCGCTCCCTCATCACCTGTCTGGATGCCCCTCTGGTTCACTGAACCTCCCCTTGGCAAAATTCCACTGTGGCTGGGGAGTGGAGGGCAGGAAACGGGAAGCACAAAAGCTGTCACTGCAGGCTCGATGAGTCGGCCCCGTGAGAGCCGTTAGCCAGCTCAGTCAGGCACACACACCACGTCCGCCCAGCAAACCCGTCCAGGCTTGCCTCACCCCTCCCAGTGCAGTCCCCAAGGCAGGCCGGGGGTGGGAGCGGCAGTCCCATCACACCTTCCACTCCCTGATGCAGGAACCAGGGCTGTCTCCATGGCCGAAAATGGCCCCTCTGCTCTGGTGCCAGGAGGCCTGGCGTGGGGTCGGGGTTCCTAGCATCAATGCTGCAGAGACAAACCTGGGTCTGTGTTCCAGCCCCACCTTTCACTTCCTTGGTTACCTTTGGCAAGTCCCATCACCTCACCATGCCTCAGTTTCTCTCTTGTAAAGCCCAGATAATAGCAATGCTTCCTTGGAGGGCTATCAGGAGGGTTAAATATAAGCACAGGACTTAGCATGGAGCTTGGCACTCAGGAAGGAAGTGTCTATGAACCCAGAGTTCTGAGAAAGATTCCCCCAGATGGTAGACCTCAGGTTCCACCCTCAGGGGTGATGATGCTGGCCCATTGTCCCCTCTATGCACAGGGTTTCCAGGCCCCTGGGATACGGGGGCCCCCAATGGGCAAAGTGAGGTGAACTGATTCACTGTTTCTTGTGAGTAGCCAGCTCCTCTGGTGGCACTGGCCTGGCTATAGATCTGGTCCAGATTGGGTCTGTCCTCTGGAGCCTCCTTCCAGCACTGCTCCATTAGCTGGATGCACTCAGGTGGCCCGTGGTCAGGGGACACCAGGGGCTGGCACAGGGGAGGGAGACATACCACCTTCCTGATGATTTCTGCAACAAACACAGACCAGCCAGTGGGGCTGAGGTCCCCAGGACAGCTGGTGGTGAGGCATGGGCCTGGGATCCTGAGATGGAGGGCAGGGTGGGCCTGTGGGGTGTGGATACCAGGCTGTGAGAGTGTTCCTCAGCCTCTTGTTCTCTGCTCCAGGGCATGCTGGCCAGCAGTCCAGGATTGCTGTTTTCCTGGTCCCATTCCATAGTGTGGCGGGGAAAAGGGTCTCAGCTCGGAGCTTGGAGAATGGGGCTTGAATTCTGGATCCTCCACCACCTGTCTGTGAGATGGTGAACAACACAGCCATCTCTCTGAGCCTTGGTTTCCCCATCTATGAAGTGAGCTTAACAAACTGCCTTCGTGAGATGAGTGCTGAGGAAGGAAATGACAGATGCTAGATTTTGGGGTGCTAGGTTCACCCCAGCCCGTGAACCCTGCACAACTTGCTGCTCCTCTGTTGCCAGCAATGTCCAAGAATGTGCTCACGACCTGGGCACTGCAGATCTGCCTGGCAGCCCCACCACCCGGAGGCCATCTGGGGTTGACTGTGCACAACTGTGAGGCAAGACTCTCTGCTTTGCATGTTCGCCATCATCATGACTCTTTTCCCAGGACAATCCCTGCTGTGGATCTTCCTGTGCCCGTTCCACATGATTAAGACCACAGACTGAGTCGAGATCTGATGAATCAGCGATCCAGCTCCGTCTCTGTCACTTGTCATCACTCTGTGCCTCGGTTTTCCCACCTCGGGCAGCCCTAGGGGTGCCTCAGGGAGCTGAGAGATTCATGGGCACACCGGGAGGAGGAGAGGCTGGGTACAAAGCTCAGGCCTTCAGCGGCACAGGAGGAGATGTCAAGATTATCCTTCTAAACCTGTGCAAGCTATGCTATGTTCTGAACCTCAGTCTCCTCACCTAATGATAATAGGACAGACCTCACAGGGCCATTAGGGGTGAAACAGGAGGGCTGGGACCCTCCTCAGAGGAGGCAAAGAGGTGGGTTCCTTGGAGAGAAAGTTCCCTGGAGAGTGAAGAGAAGCTTCTCTCTGGATTTCCCTTTGCCGACCTCCTTGTTGGGGGAAGCCCATGATTCACTGTCCCATTTTACAGACAGGGAAACTGAGGTTCTGAGGAGGTGGTAACATCGGTCAACTGAGCCACAGGGCCAGTAAAAAGTAGATGCTAGAATTGGGCCTGATAGCCTCCCGGCCAGCACTTTTTTCTCTGCCCAGAGGCTCCCAGTCTGTAGGCGTCAGGCCCTGAGGGCCTCTGAGTAGAGGGTCTAGGAAGCTGTATATGCTTATAAAGGAGTGTGCACAGATGGAGCTCGTAATATATCTCACACACACACACACACACACACACACACACACACACGTCCAGCTGTTTTTCAAAAGCATTCTAATGGTGTGATGAATAAAATACAGATCCATTTCAAAGTGTTGCTTATTTCAGAGCAGATTTTTGTCTCTGGGTATTTTCTCAGTCACCAGATACTAAAAGTCAGATAGTAGCATGTGAGGCTCCAAACTTTTTTGTCATTAAAGTAGAGTTCTCACAGGTGGTCATGTTGGGAGCCCATAGCCCAGGCCAGGCCAGATCTCCTTTTCCCTCCCCATGCTGAGCCCACTGTCCACATCCAGCCCATCACTGGGATGGATCAGTCCTGCTGGCCGCTGACCAAGAGGCTGTACATCCAGCTCCATGGGAGAGATGCTTTCTGGATGACTCCAGGAGATTTTAGGCCAACACCACTGAGCCCACTGGGATCCCAGACTCACAGCTTCCCGCTGGGGAGTCCTGCCCCTCTCTGAGCCTCACTGCTTCATCTCTGAAGAGTGCACTTACCACCTCACAGCACTGTCCATTGGCATAACACAGATGACAGTGCTTAGGAAACCACAAGTGTCCACCCCGCCACAGAACCTTAAAAAGATGCTACTTCTGGGACTTTCTTGGTGGTCCAGTGGTTAAGGATCTGCCAGCCATTGCAGGGGACACAGGTTCCATCCCTAGTCAGGGAAGATTCCACATGCTGCAGAGCAGTTAAGCCCAAGCACCATGACTGCTGAGCCCAAGCTCTAGAGCCCGTGAGTCACAATTACTGAGCACCCCAACAAAGAGTAGTCCCCCACTCACCACAGCTAGAGGCAAGCCCACTCACAGCAACGAAGACCCAGCACAGCCAAAAATAAATAAATAAAAATTAATTAATTGTTTTTTCAAAGATGCTCTCTCTTAGAGCAAGGAAGTCCACTTCTCAGGAGGAGAGTGGAAAGAACCTGGGCTCTTCCCCACTCGCGTACCCCTAAAACCACCCAGGGTCTAGCATGTGCCAGGTTCTTGCCTAAATCATTTCACTGAATCCTCACAAATACTCTTGGAGCTAGGCATCATGGTCCCTATTTTACAAATGAACAGACAAGCTCAGAGTCTGAAAGAGATTTACTCAGAGTCATGAAGTGAACTGGTGTAGAGCTGGGCTCAAGCCCATGTCCCCCAAAGGCTGTGCTCTGGACATTTCACTCCCTGAGATCAGGAAAAGTGCAGCCAGGAATTAGCAGGTCCGGACTGACAGCCCAATGCAGGGCAACCCTGGGGTCCCTGAAGTCTCAGGAGCACTGGCCTGAAGGGCCCTGCACGGCAGCGAGACTCACAGACCCCATCTGGCTGTTCACCTTCCCACCCCCTCAGCAGGCAGATGTCAGCAAGTTGGAGGTGGGGGGAGAGCAGCCAAGGAGAGTTGAACAAATGGTGTGACCAAGCCCTTCCCCGTCCCACTCCTCCACCCCATAAATTTGGGACCTGGAATGCTCATGATTCATGGAGCAATACTTTGGTGGAGAAAAGAAGTAAGGCCAGGCCTCCCTGTGAGGTACAGATTCTCCATCTGGGGTGGGAGGAAAGGGGGCTCCATCACTCCATTACTGCCTGTGCTGCGGGCTGAAATGCAGGGTATCTGTGGGACAGGTCCCCGGGATTGGACAGAGGCAGCCGGGGGGCAGGGGGCACAGGCTACTGAAAGAGCAGCACAGAGCCCAGGGAGCCCTGAGAGAGAACACAGACGCAGAGGCGGTGTTTCTGAAGGTGGGCCCCGGCACTGGGGTCTGAGGAGAAAAAAATGTGTAAGACCAGGTGCTGATGGGGTAGGTGTGAGTGATTACCCCAGAAGCACAAAGATGTGCTTCAAGGAGCCCCACTCAAGCAGAAGACCAAGTCCCCAAACACCCAGCAGACTGGTGACATCTGACGGGGATTGGATGCCTGACATTTTAAAATTTAATCCTCACTCTAAAGATGGGGAAACTGAGGCCGAGAGAGGGTAAACTAATTAGTGTACAGTCAGGCAGTAAGTGATCCAGGGGAAGAACTGAGGTCTCCATAGACGCGAAATCTGTGCTGGGCAGCTGGATGGTTAGGGCATAACCACCTCTGGACATGGCAATAACACTGGGGGAGGAAGAAAGGGGTTGGGCTTTTACCCAGAAACCAATGTTTTTAGTTCCAGAGATGGTGAGCTGCCATTTTGGTAGCTGCTAAAGGCTGCTTGGCTTAAGCCAAAGAAACCCATTTCTTGTCATCAAATCAGGCATGTGTATCTCTATGGTTATTTTCAGGCCCTGGTTTCCTAATGCTTACAGAGCTACTCAACTATGTGGGGACTCTGCCAGAGACAGGCCGAGGAAAGAGGAGGAGGATGATGTACCTTCCGCTGGGAGCCCCGAGGAACCATAGGGCGGGCCTCGAGTCAGCACCTCCTGCAGGATAATGCCGATGCTGAAGGTGTCTCCTCTGAGGGTGCCCCGCCTGGGTGCTCCGGGCCCCCGCAGCAGCTCTGGAGCCGTCCACAGCAGCTCTGCAGTCACAAGGCAGGGCCACACGGCCGTCACTGGTGGACCACCCAAGCTGGCCAAGCTGGGTGCGTGCTTCATACATGTTGTGCCATCGCCCTGTCCCTACAGTCCCAGAGGAGGGACTGCCCTCCCCCATTCACAGATAAGGGTCCTGAGGCTCAGAGAGAAAAAGCCATCCACTCCAGGTCACACCACAGGAAGTGCTGGAGGACCAGGCATCTCCCCCTCTCCCCTTCCCTCCAAGCGCCTGGCTTAAACAGAGGCAGCACCTACTGGCAGCTCCCTGCCCACCCTGAGCTGACCTTCTGGGGCTGGCTGGGGACAGGGAGTCCTCTGAGCATCCAGGAGCTCTGCATAACTGTGGTCAGTGACCTTCAGCACAAAGCGCCCATCCACCACGCAGTTTCGGGACTTGAGGCGGCCATGAGGGAAATGCCGATGGTGTAGATACTGCACCCCCTAGTAGAGTGGAATCATCAGGGTCCCTTAGGACTGTAGTGAATGAGAAGGACTCCTGCTTCTCTCAGAACTCCCAGGAAATCTCCCTGCGTCCCTTCACCCTTTGCCACACTGTTCAGATTTTTCTCAATAAGACAAAGTGGAAAATGAGGCCTGGGAAATGAGCCTCTCTTGTCTCCCTTCCCTCCCTGTTGCCCCCACAGCTCCAGGCCTGGGAAGGGGTCTCACATGGATCAAATCCAGCAGCAGGGAGGCCTTGAAGGTCCAGTCCAGCCGCAGAGCCTCATTCCTCAGCAGGTCCTTCAGGTTGCCCCCAGCACAGTGCTCCAACACCAGACCACTAACCCAGGGGCCACGAAGAAGCCCCAGAAGGTGGTGATGTTCTCATGCTGCAGCTCCCACATCTGCCAGCACAAGGGCACCTTAGCAGCCCCTGGGGACTCTTAAAGGGTGGACATCTGGCCCCCTGTACTTAGAACCCTCTGTGTTCAGCACAGGGCTGAACACAGAGAGGCCTCAGAAATGTTGGATGGAAGTGATGGGTGGATGGATGAGTAAATGGATAGTGCAGATAAAGGATGAGTGGATGGATGGATGGATGATGGATGAATGATAAATGTGTAGATGGATGATGAGTGTGTGGATGGATGATGGATGGAGGGATGGACAGATGGATGAGCCAGTGAAATCAGGGCATGGAAGCATCATGGATGAATAACTCAATACACCACAGAATATGGATCTAGGCCTATTCTCCACCTAAGTGACATCATGATCCGTAAAACTGTAAAATCTCTCCCCAAGGCTCAGAGACAGATGAGGAGAAGAACTGAAGGGATCAGGAACAAGCAGAAAGCAGCTCAGCAGGTCAGAGAACTCAAACCCCACCAGCTAGGCTAGCATTTGCCCGAGCAGGAAAGAGGGAAACACTGTCTGGCATGGCTTTCCTCTCAAATACAGTTCAGGGGTCAGCTAAGTGAGGGAAACCTGAATACTCTCCCTACCTCCTTAGGGATTTGCATGCTTATTAGTATATGTGGTGAGGTAAGAATGGCTTCAAATCCTTTAACCCTGCTGCCAGCAAGAGGTTGGGCCTCTGATCCCTCCCTTTGAATCCGTGTTGGCCAGTAGAACAAGGCGGAAGTGAACTTGTGTGTTTTGGGTCTAGGTCTTAAGAGACTGACAGCTTCCATTTCCTGTTTCTTGGAGCCCTCTTTGTTGGAGGACTGAATGTTCATAAAAAGTCCCTCCATCCCAAGTCACCCCACGGGTGAGATCATATGGAGAGGCCCTGAGACTATACTGAGTGGAGAAGCAGGTTCTGTTGAGTACGCTTTTCCAACCGCCCAGCCAAGGCATCAAGAAACCACTGAGAAACCCCCAGTCAAGGCCAAGTGGAACAGAAGAACTGCTTGGCTGAGCCCTGCTCAAATTTCCTACCACAAAATTGTAAGATATTGTAAAATGGTTGACGTTTTAAGCCGCTAATTTTGGGATAAGTTGTTACACAGTCACAGATAACTGAAACAGACTTATTAAATGTTCTGAGAAGCCCTGTGCCTAAGCCAAGCAATTCCTAAACTCATTTGACCACATATAGGACCTTTTCTTTTAAGAAACATCTACACGTCTCAGTTGTAAGATGCCCACTGGGGAATGTCTAACCTAATCTCTAATCACTTAATCTCTCTGAATTTGATTTCAGATGACATGATGTTGGAAATAGTAATAAAATTCACCATTTACTAAAGGCACTCTTCTTGCCAGAGACAGTTCTAGGTTATTCTATATACTCTCTCTGTGTGTGCTAAGTCGCTTCAGTTGTGTCCGACTCTTTGTGACCCCAAGGACTGTAGCTTGCCAGGCTCCACTGTCCATGGATTCTCCAGGCAAGAATATTGGAGTGGGTTGCCATTCCCTTCTCTAGGGGATCTTCTTGACCCAGGGGTTGAACCCAGGTCTCCTGTGTTCCAGGCAGATTTTTTACTGTCTGAACCACCAGGGAAGCCCTCCTAATTCCCATTTCATTAGCTCCATTTTACAGGAAAACTAAGTGTCCCAGGCAGAATTCCATCTGGGATCTTCCTGACTCAAATCTTATGCTCTGCCCTCCATCCCACAGTGCTTCTCAGGATGGTGATAATCTCAGAGGTGAAGGGGCTTATGTGAGTAGTGATGACAAGTGGCTGGAAGTTCCCCGAGGGAAAGGATCCTGTCTCTCTTCTCCACTGCTGTGTCTCCAAAGCCCAGAGCATAGAAGGTGCTCAGAAGACAGTGGACAGATGAACAGATACGTGGAGGGATGAAGGGTGCAAGATGAGGTCCTTTGGCGGTGCTGATCGTACCCTGTGATGATAGTGGTGGAGATGGCTGTGCCCTGGTTGTCACGGAGATGATCATATGGGCTGGGGGTGTGACATGGGGGATGCTGTGTGGGATGGTGGCAGCGATGGGGCGTATCTGTCATGACAATGGGCCAGGGATCATGATAATAGCAAGTCCCTTTTTGGAGGCTAGGAGCTTCTGCATTGAGTAGGGACCAATCCAGACCAGTAGGGGTCTCCTGACAGCACCCCTCCACAGCCCATCCTCCACGCCCTCTGCCCTACCTTTCTGAGGACTCTAAGGCAGCTTGGCCGCAGCTCAGGGGCTGTTTCACCTTCAAATCTCTTTAGCCACACCAACTCTCCCTGTTTAAGAAAAGACAGCAAAAGTTTATCCACTGCTGGTCCCCAACTGGAGTCAACTCCTCCACCGCTCTCAGCCTCGGCTTCTTCCCCGTACGTGTGTTCTTTCTGTGTGCTCCAAGCCAGGAAGAGCCTGGCCATTGGAAACAAAAAGTTAGACTTTGTCTCCTTCACCTGACAGACCCAAGATCCAGTCCTTACTCCACCACTTTCTAGCTCTGTGACCTTGGACAAGGGACTTCAGTTCTCTGAGCCTCATGTCCCAGCTCTGTAAAGCCAGGATGATATCCTCACCCACATGAAGAAGGCTAACAAGATCATGGAGAGAAAACATGGTAGCTCCTGGCCTTGGGCACCTGCAACATTCCAAACCCAGCAAAGTGAGGGGGGCTCTGAGACCCAGAGACCCTAGGGGAGGAGGGGAGGGTGAGAGAGGCAGAGCCCCTCAAGCTGGGGCTCAGTCCTCACCCAGAACTTTCTGTAACCTTTGCCCTCTCTCCTCTCATCACTGGTGGATTCCTGCCTCCTCAGTCTGGCCTGAAGTGCTTTCTGTGGAGCAGTCAAAACATGTTTTGTACATCCTTAAAGCCTCCTTTCAGCAGAAGAGAAAAAAGATGGGATTCTCTGAGGGAGAAGGTGGAAAGAAGGAGCACTATCCTCATGTAGCTTCCCGTAGAAACTATTAACCTGGTTCATCCACCGTGAGACACAGAACAGGAGAGTCAGAGATCAGTTAATTGCTGGATTTGAGAAGCCAGCTCTAGAGAAATCATAGTGTCCTCAGCAACTTTAGTATCTGACTGGTCTCACCTCTGTCCTGTCAGCTGGTGACCCAAGCTCTGCCCAGAGGCTGTCCTGGGCCTGGGTGCTGCCCCACACTCAGGGCCATGGGGGACCCCGGACCGCACCACCCCTTTCCAAAGCCCAGTTGGCCCAGTGCTGAGAGAGGTCCTGGGCCGGACTCATACCAGCAATGCCTGGATCCAAGTGGCCGGGGACTGGTTGTTTCCCAAGGTCAGGTCACAAAACATGGGTAACTGGGAGTTGGAAGTCCTGCTTCCCACTTCTAGCCCTGCCACCGACTTGCTGTGAGACCCAGAAAAGTCACTGTCTGTCCCTCAGCCTCGGTTTCCTATGCCATAGCAGGAATGGGGCATACAGAGATGCCCTGGGTTCCCTCAGCTTCTCCCAAACTGACAAGAGCTCTCAAAACCTGGGCCTGGGGGTGGCAGGGGCCCTCACTGGTTACAGAGCCATGTTGGCGGGCTCCTGGGGGCCTGTAGGCTCCTTGCTGACCACTGGGCCATAGACCTCAGGCTCCTGCCGTCTGCCATACTTCTTGATTTGCTCACACTGTCCATGTGCAGCCTCTGGAGGCAGTAGGTGTGGTCAAGAGCTAGGCAGCTCTGCCCATGCCCTGCCCACCCCCCCAGCCTGGTGCCCGCCTCCCCCCAGCCTGGTGCCTGCACCCCTCAGCCTGGTGCCTGCCCACCCACCCATCTGCTCAGGGGCTGCTGGATGAAGGTGAGCTCCTGGGCCGTCAGCAGGATCCGGTGGGGGCCCCGCATCAGCTGCAGCTGCCGGATTCTCCATCTGGAGGTGAGCAAAGCGCAGGACAGAGAAGATGGAGCTGTCGTCACTCCCCCATCTGGCTCCTCAGAGCTGCCTCTGATCCAGAGCCCTCCTGGTCCTCCCCGTCTCCCTGCCTGTCTCCCCCATCAGTCCCTGCTGGGCTGAGAAGGCACCACTGAGCACTGTCCCCTCAGAGCCCCTAGGTCCGGCTCAGGGCTGGATGCACCCCAGGCCTGATGTGTCTTCTGGTCCCCAGCTTCGGTGTTTCCAACCCACCTAGGGGCAGAGGGCTGTCCCTCTTGGATGTCACTGAGGCTCAGGGAGCACAGAGGACTTCAGACCCAGACGATTGCTTTCAAAGCTGAAGAACTCTGAGGTCATCCCGACCAAGCCCTCAATGCACAGGTGTGTAGCCTGAGCTTCAGGAAGGATGGAGTCTTGTCCGAGGTCCCAGGCTTCTTCCTCAGGTCTCTAAGGACCTCCCAAGAGGCATGCCCACCTTGACAGGGCCCTGACTGAGGCTCTAGGATGGACAGGAGGGCGGGCGGTCCTGAGGTTGGGATGAAGGTTGGGATGAAGCTCCCTGCAGATGCCAGGGCTGTATACACAGCCAGGAGGCCCAGCGGGGTCGGGGGCACAGGGCAGATGAAGACTCAGGAGACCAGGATCTTACCTGATGAGGCAAGTGAGGGCCCCACCGGCCAGCACCAGGACACAGGCCAGGGCCAGCGTGAGGAGGCCTCCAGGGGGCTGCTGACCTGTGTGGGAAGCAGGGGCGGCATGAGTCCCAACAGTAATTAACAACCACACAGGAGCTCATCCCCTTCACTCAGCTCCTGCACCTACTGGCACATGGGGACACACCCCTGCCCAGTGCCAGCCCCCCGGGGAAGGCACAGAATGGCCCCGGCCTGTGGCCTGGCCATCACACACACGTTTGATTCCCAGCACTGCTCTTAGGGTTCTCACTTCAGGCTCCTGGCCACAGGGGCCCCACAGACCCTGCACAGACCCCATGACTGTCCTACACTCTGGCCCTCATCTGCCAGGATGCTGGGCTCTTCCCACTAGACTGAGAGCAGCTGGACAGTAGGGCCTGTTTCTTATTCAACTTGGGGCCCCTGGGCACCTTACACAGGGGCTAGACAGGCAAGATATTGAATAAAAATGGTAGATCCCTATCAATGATTATTCTGCTTCTTACATAACCCCCACCATGGGCTGCTTGTTACCTATTTCAGCAGCCATTTTCAGTGTCATTCACTTTGATTGTTAGAGGAGCCTGGATCTTAACACTGAATCTTAATCTCTCTAGCTCTCATATCAGGATTGGGTGTGTAAAGTCTTCTTGGGACTGGTGGGCAAGGTGGGGAGGGCCACTTGGGCAACTCTAGCATCAGCCTGGGCTGGCAAGGTGGCAAAATGCCAGGCCCGATTCTGGAGAGAGGACAATGATCCCTACTGTCACACAAGTGGGGGGGCCATCGCTTCTTCCTTCCTTGCCTCCTTCCCTTCCTTCCTTTTGCTGAAGGACAGCACTGTCCGTCTGCCCTCTGATGAGATGAGCCTCCTCCAATTTTGTCCTGATAATAACAACAGCAGCAAATAGCTTGTAGCGCATATTATTCTGTTGTTTAGTCGCTAAGTTTTGTCCAACACTTTCGCAACCCCATGGACTGTAGCCTGTCAGGCTCTTCTGTCCATGGGATTCTCCAGGCAAGAATACTGAAGTGAGTTGCCATTTCCTTGTCCAGGGAAATCTTCCTGCCCCAGGGATTGAACCTGTATCTCTAGTATTAACAGGTGGATTCTTTACCACTGAGCCACCAGGGAAGCCCGTTTATTGTACTCCTGTATATTGTATTGCACTAAACACCTGTTCTAAGGATGTCACATATTGCAACTGAGTTATTCTGCACAGTGACCTCTGGAAGTAGGTATGATCATGATTCCATGGAAGAGGAAACAGAAAGACAGGCAACTGTCTCTGAGTGGCAGAGCCTAGGTTCCCAACCACCGCCCGCCCTGCCCCTCACCCAGGAAGGAGGCTTGACTCCTGATCTGGAGGAGGTAAGAGAGGAAGCATAGACAGGAAAGCAGTCAGCAAACACAAAGAAACAGGAGCATGGCTGGTGGGTTCAATGGGAGGAAGACGGAGGGCGGGGAGCCGAGGGTGGCAAGGGTTCTGGCTGTACTCTAGGGGAGGCAAGCTTCTGCAGGCTCTGAGCAGGGGAAAGCCAGCTCTATTAAAATATTTTCCAAGGATCTTCCAACTGCCATGGTGAGGTCCAGAGACAAGGGCAGAAGCACAGAGGCCTGTTGGGAGGCTGCTGTGGTAATCCAGCAAGAGATAATGGGGTCTGGACCAGGGAGGAGGCAAGGGAGTGGTGAGCAGGGCTCTGCTTCTGGGCAAATTCTAAAGATGGAGCCCCCAGGGTGTTCTAATAGGCTGGGCCTTGGGTGTGGGGAGACGAGGGTGCCTGAGCCTTAGGGAGGATGGGGTTGCCGTCACCTGCAGTGGGAAATGCTGGGGAGGAGAATGGGAGGAGGCTGGAGGCAGATCCGGCGTTCAGTTTCAGACAACGTCAAGTTGAAGACACCATCTAGGCATCCAGGCAAGAGGGGCTGCTGAGCGGTGGCAGAAACCTGAATGAAGCCTCGTCCCTGCCCTCATAGAGCAGATGTTCTTGAAGACCAGCCCCAGGCTACACTCGCCGGGGGCTTCTGTCTGGTGGCAGAGACAGGGACAGCAGAGATAACACCACACAATGTGGCCAAAACTGTGACAAGGGCAGCCAGAGGCTGATGGAGGTCTTCATAAACACCTCCACCAGCCCTGGCTCACAGACTTTACCCTCTGACAGGAGTTTGCTCATTCCTTCAATGAATCCCTCAGCAAACATTTCTAGAGCACTGTGTGCTGAGTTCAGTGCCAAGAACTGATGATACAACAGCAGATAAGATTCAGAGTCACTGCCAGCATCGTGATGGAGCTCACCGGGGGAGGAGGGCAGGTGCTCTAAGCCGGTGCAGGGACAATGTTTCATTCATTCGTCCTTCCCTGGGGCTGAGCACAGTAAATCTTCAGTCAATATTTGTAGAAGAGGCAAAGAAACAACTGGGTGAAACTTTCTTTGTTGACCTCCTATTATTAGCCTGGGGACAGATGGCACTGGTCTCCCCAACACAGGACACACACCCTAGGAAGCTATGTCCCCAGGGACTGTGGGGAGCACCTCAGTAGCACACACACCGCGCCCCCTCCACCCGCCATGGCTCAGACTGGAGAGTTATTCTGGAAGGAAAAAAAGGATTTAGCCAGGCAAGGCCAGAGCATTCCAGGATGAGGAAAACACACATGTTTAGGGAGGCTGGAAAGGGTGGCATGTGTTTAGGGGAAAGACAAAGAGGAACAGTGTCAGGAGATGGGGCAGGAAGGACAGCAGGGTCTGGGTCGTGGGGTAGGGGAGTGGCTGCTGGAGGTTTGGGGCAGGGGGATGTCAGCAAGCCTGGCCAGACCTGAATTTACCCCCAACAGCAGCCACTGCAACTAGGTGTGCATGAGGAGATGCGGGTGCACTCGGTATACACGTAGGAGTGTGCTCATCTCCACCTGTGCGCTTGTGTATCAGTGCAGTTTCATCAGCGATCAACGCCTGGGTGGGTGAATGTCAGAAATGAGAATGTGTGGGTCTCATGTCTCACACTCCCCAGTGGTCATAAGGTAAAGGGGATCTTGCCCTTGGAGTTGATGGACTTGGGGCCCCCTGTGTAACCTTAGGCAAGTTACCTAAACTTTCTGAGCTTCAGTTCTCCACTGGGGCCCATAGAGGATAGTGTCCTTGTCACAAAGCTGTGGCGAAGTTTAGGAGAGCTGAGAGGTGGGAACAAATGCTTTAGCTTGCTGGGCTGAGGGGTGGCCTTGCTAGGCTCCCCTGGAGCTTCACAACCCCTGGTTCAGTCTTTTCAGTGGCTGGTCAAGTCTCTTCCTTGCTCCTGCTCCTCACATGACTGTCCACATGGAGAGCCTTGTTGAATGATGGATGAGTGAATGAATGATGGATGGATGGATGGATTGTGGAGAAATGGATGAATGGATGAATGGATGGATGGGTGGATGGGTGGATGGATAGATGGATGGGTGGATGGGTGGACAGATGGATGGATGGGTGGATGGATAAATGATGAATTACCTCCTATGCATAGTGTATTAGGGTCAAACCAGCAGTTGGAGTTGTGAGCTGGAGGGGCTCCTCCTGGAAAGTGGACAGCTCTGTTCAGGGGCTTCACTTGCCATGGGTCTGTGTCCAGGATGTGGGTGGGAACCAGCTGGCTTCCCTGACCATCTATGTCCAAAATGACGTACTGAGCCAGCCTCCTCCCCTTCTCATCTATCCAGATCCTCTGGCTAAAGCCAGCCACATCCAGAGGCCTTGTGTGGTCCCCAAAATGGGCCCCTGAGAGTCCTGTCCCATGGCTCTCAGAGCATTTCAGGGCATGGGCCAGCAGGACAACAGCATCAGAGATGGTTCCAAAGAGCAGGGACACCTGAGGGAGAGAGGCTCTTTCAGCTCCATAACCCCCCGTCATAGCCTCCCAGACATTTCTGAGCCCTGGCCCTCCTGCCCTCAGCAGTTGTTTGAATCACCATCCCCTTTCCCCATCCACAACACAGTCCTCTCTTCAGTCCCACCATTACCTCAGTCCCCACTCAGAAGCCTCAGCATCTCCATGGCCACCACCATCATGCCGGCTGCCACCACCACCCTCGCCACTCACCTAATACTTCTAAAACAAACTCCCAATTCTGCACGGTTCTTCATGGCCCTACTGCACCAAACCCCATTCCTCCCAAATTTGAAGAACTGGAACTACCACCTGTCCAGTTTCTCAAGCCTAGGCTTGATTCCCAATTCCTGTCTCTCTCTCTCTTCAGTTCATCATCAAATCTTTTTAGGTTTATATCAGAATTTGTTTCCAGTCTAACTGACTTTTCACCACTTCTACTCCTGCCCTCTGGGTCCAAACCCCCTTTACTGTTTACCTGAACCACACAGGAACCTCCTAAGGGCCTCCCAAGGGCCTCCCTGCTTCACCCAGCCCTCTTCAGACCACTCACCACAAAGCAAGCAAACCATGTTTTTTAAAAAAAAAACAAAACATAAATAATGTCTTACTTAAACCTTGCTGGTTGTCTCCCATTTCACTTATGATAACTTCAGATGCCTTACCCAGTTTACAAAGCCTCACATGATTGGGCCCCAAGCTCACCTTGGAGCCCTCTCCCCATCACTCATGACAGTCCCACCACTCCACACTCCCACAACTGTTCCTCTGGCCACTGATGCTCACTCTGCCTCTGGGCCTTTGCACTTGCTGTTTCCCCTGCTTGGTTGCTTGCCATTCAGATCTTCACCTGACTGCCTCTTTATCATTCAAAACTCAGCTCAAGTGCACCTCCTCCACGTGAACGTCTCTGCCAGTCCTCTCTCTCGTTGCCAGTACTCCATCCCAGTTACTCTCTGTCACTCTATCCTGTTTTACTTTCTTGATGACACAGTCACTACTTGAAGTTGTTTATTAAATTGCTTGGTTAGTGTCAGTCTCACCCTAACAGAATGGAAGCTTCTTGAAGGCCAAGGCTGTCTACCCATCCTCACAGCCTTGATGCCTGGCACAGAGCCACGTGAAAGGGACTCAACCCACATTTGTCAGATGAATGACTGGTTGAATGACCCTCCACCATCATCCACATTCCCATCACCACCTCCAGGCACTACTGGCTTCTTATCACCAGGAAGTAGCCATCCTGGGAGAGACTCAGGCAGCTGAGTCCTGAACCAAAACTGAGCCAGCAGCCGCGTCCCCAACCACCCATACTCTTCAGATCCACAGCAGTGACTTCAGAAACTCTTCCCGCTCTCCCATACTTCCATCACTCTCTCTTTCTGACCTCCACAGTGTGTTAGAGAAATGTGGGGAAAGGAGAGGAAGAATGTGTGTGAGAGAAAGAGCAGATGGGCTGGAGATGGGAATCAGAGGAACTGAGTTGAAGACAGAAAAATGGAGGCAAGAGAGACACAAGAGAAGGAGAATCAACAAAGTGGCCAAGAGAGTAAGAGACACGAGAAAGAAATGAGATGGACAGACACACACACACACGCTCACACACACACACACACACGCTCACACACACATGCTCACACACACACACGCTCACACACACACACATATAAGAGATAAAAAGAGACAGACAGAGCAAGACACTTTGTCAGATAAGGGACAGGCCATGTGCCCACAGTGGAGAAGGAACCGGTTGGCCGGGTGGGTGAGGGACGTTCGCGCCGGCCCGTGAGGGTCTGCGCCAACCAGCCTGCTGGCTCCAGGTACACAGCTGCCTCTCCATCTGCCCCAGAAGCTTCAAAGGCCTTGTCTCTGAGGCTGGACTCCAAGCCGACGGTCAGCACCACATCGCACGCCTCCTGCAGGGGCCTGCCAGTGCCCAGGGCCCGATAGGAGTGGTCACAGGAGGGCAAGGTGAAGAGCAGCGTGTCGTAGGACAGGGAGACCAGCCTCCCGTCTGTCAGGCCCCGGGCCCACGCCCTGCTCAGCAGGGCGGTCTGCTCGGAGCGGCCCAGGAGCACTGAGTGCATGCACAGCACCACAGCTGGGGGAGAGGCCGGGGCTCACCCTTCAGGCCTTCCCCAAGCTTCTGTGGCCCTGGAGAGCAACAGCAACTCACAGTTCCAGCTGGCCCCCCTTGCTGTCCCTCCCTTCCTCCCACTCCCTCAGTCCGGTGCTTAGTTGCTCAATCATGTCCGACTTAGAGACCTTATGGACTGTAGCCCGCCAGGCTCCTCTGTCCATGGGGATTCTCCAGGCAACAATACTGGAGTGGGTTGCTGTACCCTCCTCCAGGAGAATCTTCCCAACCCAGGGATCGAACCCAGGTCTCTTATACTGCAGGCGGATTCTTTACCGTCTAAGCCACCAGGGAAGCCTCAGTCTGGGGGAAAGAGGAATTTTCCCTTTATCTGATGCCCCCGCAACAATAACAGCTAAGGTTGATAAATTCGGGTTTAATCTGGTGAAAAAAAATCCCCTCACCTGAGGATAAATTTATATTAATATGTACCTTCCAATCTTCCCACCAAGCAATTCTGATCAAATTTTCACCCTCCCTGTGCCACTGGCTCTGAAAATTGCTAATATTTATTGACATCTTGTTATGTGTTGTCCTAAAGTACTTTAACAAACATTTACTCGTTCAATTAACAACAATACGAAGAAGTATGTTCAGGACTTCCCTGGTGGTCCAGTGCCTAAGACGCCGTGGTCCCAGTGCAGGCGGCCCAGGTCCTCATAGGCCACAACTAAGACCCAGCACAGCCAAATAAATAAATAAAACTAAATATTAAAAAACAAAGTATGTTCATCATTATCTCTACTCTCAGATGAGTAAACCAAGGCACAGAGAGGTTAAGGAGTTTCCCCAGGATACACAGCTACCAGGGTGATAGAACCAGTCCTGGAACTCAGGAAGGCTGGCTTCCAACTTATAATCTTTCTATATTTTAACATTTTCTAAAATTTTAGATAATTCATATATCATAAAATTCACCTTTTAAAAAGGGTATAACTCAGTAGTTTTATGCATAAGGTTATGAAACCACTGCCACTATTTAATTTTAGAACATTTTCATCACCCCAGAAAGAAATCCTATACCCAGTACCAGTTACTCCCTATTTCTCTTTCCTCCTAACCCCAGGCAACCACTAATCTACTTTCTCTCTCTATGAATATGCCTCTTCTGGACATTTCATGTAAATAGAATTGTACAATATGCAGCCTTTTATGTCTGGCCTCTTTCAGTTAGCATAATGTTTTCCAGGCTCACCCATATGATAGCCTGTATCAGTACCTCATTCATTTTTACTGTTGCACAATATTCCATTGTATAAACATTTTGTTTATCCATTTATCATTGGCTTGTAATCTCAACTGTGGATGAGGGCATCCTCAAGGTCTGAGCAGACATGAATACATTCCCCTTGGCCTGTGTAACAGAAACGAAGCCCATGATCATAAAGCAGGCAATTCCATCCCCAAGCATCCAGGACAGAAGAGAATCCTGCCCCAAATAAGGGCCCCATGTAGTTGCCCAAGTAAAGGTTTTTGCATCTTGGGTTCCTGACAAAGGTTGCAACCCCTGCCAAAAAAGGGCCACCACTTGTTTTAGCTGGGGCCAGGTTCCTACTGAAATTGCTTCTCCAGAAAAATCCAGGAATATGGAGCCATCAAGGAAGGCCAAGGGTCTCCATGGTGAGGAGGGATTCCTATCCAGGAATAGGGGGCCTTCATAAAGAAGACGGAGCCAGGAACCCTGGACTCTGCTGACTCCTAGGTGGCCATGATATGTGGGCTATGGCCTCGAGCCACCCCTCTCTGCCCCCCAAATAATGGGTAGGGCCCTGGGAGAAAAATCCACCAGGACTGAATGGAAACACAACCGGGACTATCTTGGTCCCCTCCCCTCTGCCGTGCTTGTATTTCAGCTTCTCCTTTCTCTTGAGGCGCTTTTCTTCATTTGGCCACAAGGGGGAGCTAATCCACACAACAGATCAGATCAGATCAGTCGCTCAGTCGTGTCCGACTTTTTGGGACCCCATGAATCGCAGCACGCCAGGCCTCCCTGTCCATCACCAGCTCCCGGAGTTCACTCAGACTCACGTCCATCGAGTCAGTGATGCCATCCAGCCATCTCATCCTCTGTCATCCCCTTCTCCTCTTGCCCCCAATCCCTCCCAGCATCAGAGTCTTTTCCAATGAGTCAACTCTTCGCATGAGGTGGCCAAAGTACTGGAGTTTCAGCTTTAGCATCATTCCTTCCCAAGAAATCCCAGGGCTGATCTCCTTCAGAATGGACTGGTTGGATCTCCTTGCAGTCCAAGGGACTCTCAAGAGTCTTCTCCAACACCACAGTCCAAAAGCATCAATTCTTTGGCGCTCAGCCTTCTTCACAGTCCAACTCTCACATCCATATATGACCACAGGAAAAACCATAGCCTTGACTAGACGAACCTTTGTTGGCAAAGTAATGTCTCTGCTTTTCAATATGCTATCTAGGTTGGTCATAACCTTCCTTCCAAGGAGTAAGCGTCTTTTAATTTCATGGCTGCAGTCACCATCTGTAGTGATTTTGGAGCCCAGGAAAATAAAGTCTGCCACTGTTTCCACTGTTTCCCCATCTATTTCCCATGAAGTCATGGGACCAGATGCCATGATCTTCGTTTTCTGAATGTTGAGCTTTAAGCCAACTTTTTCACTCTCCACTTTCACTTTCATCAAGAGGCTTTTGAGTTCCTCTTCACTTTCTGCCATAAGGGTGGTGTCATCTGAGGTTATTGATATTTCTCCCGGCAATCTTGCTTCCAGCTTGTGTTTCTTCCAGTCCAGCGTTTCTCATGATGTACTCTGCATATAAGTTAAATAAACAGGGTGACAATATACAGCCTTGACGAACTCCTTTTCCTATTTGGAACCAGTCTGTTGTTCCATGTCCAGTTCTAACTGTTGCTTCCTGACTTGCATACAAATTTCTCAAGAGGCAGATCAGATGGTCTGGTATTCCCATCTCTTTCAGAATTTTCCAGTTTATTGTGATCCACACAGTCAAATGCTTTGGCATAGTAAATAAAGCAGAAATAGATGCTTTTCTGGAACTCTCTTGCTTTTTCCATGATCCAGCGAATGTTGGCAATTTGATCTCTGGTTCCTCTGCCCTTTCTAAAACCAGCTTGAACATCAGGAAGTTCACAGTTCACATATTGCGAAGCCTGGCTTGGAGAATTTTGAGCATTACTTTACTTGTGTGTGAGATGAGTGCAATTGTGCAGTAGTTTGAGCATTCTTTGGCATTGCCTTTCTTTGGGATTGGAATGAAAATGGACCTTTTCCAGTCCTGTGGCCACTGCTGAGTTTTCCAAATTTGCTGGCATATTGAGTGCAGCACTTTCACAGCATCATCTTTCAGGATTTGGAATAGCTCAACTGGAATTCTATCACCTCCACTAGCTTTGTTCGTAGTGATGCTTTCTAAGGCCCACTTGACTTCACATTCCAGGATGTCAGGAGGTCAGTGATCACACCATTGTGATTATCTGGGTCATGAAGATCTTTTTTGTACAGTTCTTCTATGTATTCTTGCCATCTCTTCTTAATATCTTCTGCTTCTGTTAGGTCCATACCATTTCTGTCCTTTATCAAGCCCGTCTTTGCATGAAATGTTCTTTGGTATCTCTGATTTTCTTGAAGAGATCCCTAGTCTTTCCCATTCTGTTGTTTTCCTCTATTTCTTTGCATTGATCGCTGAAGAAGGCTTTCTTATCTCTTCTTGCTATTCTTTGGAACTCTGCGTTCAGATGTTTATATCTTTCCTTTTCTCCTTTGCTTAGGGGAGGTTAAAAAAATCAAAGTCCACGTTGATTACAGTCAAGCCCTTTACCTGCAATAGTCCATCTCATCTTCACAACCCCATGAAGTAAGGGCTTTCATTAAAGTCATGTCACTGACAAGGAAACTACAGCACAGAGAGGTTTAGTGACTTGCCTGAGGTCACACAGCTGGTAGGAAATGGGTCCAGGAGAGGGATCTCGGTAATCTGATTTCAGAGAATGTGCACCTAACTACTCTGGCTTCTGGTTACCACCATGGCTGGAACTCAACCCCTACAACAGGGGTGGAGCAAGAGTGTACTGAGGTTTCCCCCATCCACTTCTGCCACGCTCCAGCCACACAGAAGAGAACTTGCTCGTCCTCTTAACTCTGCTACCAGGCTACCTCCATTCCTCTGCTCTAGCCGACCTCTCTGTCAGTAGTTCCTCTGCCATCAACTTCCATTTCAGGCCTCCCCTGACATCACCTCCTCTGGGAAGCCCTGCCCACACCCCTGCAGATCATTCCCCCCAGGCTCTGGGCTCCTCTGTTCCCATATCCACATCTGTCTTCCGCCAGACTCAGCTCGCCCTGCTGGTGCCCGGCCAGTTCCTCTCTGTGTCCCCAGAGCCCAGCGAGGATCACGCAGAGTAGTGCTCGGTGACCCTGTTGGAATGCAGTGGGTACAGAGCACTCGACCCTGTGAAATAGGTCTCATTAGCCCATTTCCCCTCCTGTCAAACTGGGCTCAGAGAAGCCTATCTTGAGGGGCGGTGGGCACATGTGGGCCAGGCCTCCCCCTCCACTCGTCTCTAATTCACTACAGGCCTCACGAGCTCAGAGGCTGCCCACCCTGGCTCTCCTCACTGGCACTGGCCTCACATTCCAAACAGACAGAACCCAGCGCTTGGTCTTTGTGGCTCTCAAACTGCTGCCAGCGCCGCAGTAAGAAGCGCATTTTAGCTTGGTGTGCTCTGAAAGCTGGGTATAGGACTGGAGCGGCCCAGGAAGCTGGAAATTTCACAGAGTCACACTTTCCCCAGCTGTCTGCCCTCCATTCTCACCTTCAGCACTTTTATCCTACCCTAGTCAGTTCCGTTCTTGTCCCTCCCTTTCTATTTCAGTCGCTTCCTCTTTTTTTTTTTGTAATGCTTGTCTTTTTTTTTTTTTAGATTTTAATTAATTTCTATTAGATTCACTTTGTACTATATTTTTTAAAATTCTTTTTAAATTTTTTTGTGATGCCACATGGCCTGTGGGACTAGGGATCAAACCTGCATCCCCTGCATTGGAAGCACTTAATCACTGGACCACCAGGGAAGTCTGGACCACTGGACAGCCAATTCTTAATCACTGGACCACCAGGGAAGTCTCCTGCAATGCTAGGCTTGATTCACTAAACTGGTTTCTTGACCAAATGGGCCATGACCCACAGTTTGAAAAAGCTCTAGTTCAGATGAACACTAAGCATCCTCTGTCTTCCAGAGGCTGCCACTCATACCCCACCTCACCGTGACTCTCCATGCCCAGCTACTTCCTTAAAGACAGGCCAAATGCCACCTCCTCCAAGAAGCCTCCTCAGATTCCCCCATTGCCCAGCCGCATACTCCTGTTGTTCTCCAGGCCTCCACTCCCTGGGGTGACTGTGACCTCTATCATAATCTCCTGCTTATACACCTGTGTCTCCATCACTCTGTCGTCTCCTAGAAAAGGCACTGTCTATCCCATTCATCAGGCAACCCTGCTCCCAGCAGAGCAGGGACTTGATAAATGCAGGAAGTCTTCCATCAATCAACAAATCCATGAAGATTCTGACTCTAACTTCAAGAAACTAAGAATCGCTCTAACACCCTTCCTGGGGCTCAGGTCCTACTACACTCTCTTTTTCTTCACTCTACCAAGGAAGAACCAAGAAAGCCCTTGGCTGCCACTCCTCAATTGACACATACACTGGAGCTCAAAATCCAGCTGTGCTGTTTGCCAGCTGTGTGACCTGGGTCTGCTACGTACCTTTTCTGAGCTGCAAAGTGCAGACCGCAGCAGAACTATTAATAGCTCACAGGGCTGCTCTGAGGTTAAATGTGGGCCTGTTGTCAAGGGCTCAGCCTAGTGGCTGATACAAGAAAACTCCCTATCACCAGCCATGTGAAGTCTGGGCTAGGGTAGGAGGAAGGCACCCACGTACACTTATTTTCAGGCCATCCACACTGCAAAGCTGCTTCAGGACCTCCATGGCCCCCTGCTCCCCGGGTCCCAGAGAGGTCACCAGCCCCACAGGCAGCCCGTGTGTCCTGAGAGTCATGGCCACCTGCCAGGCAGTAGGCAGCCAGATGTTCTGGTGGGAGGACACGATGGCCACATGAGCCCAGCCAAAGTTTCTCATGACAGAGAGCAGCACGTGGGCAGCCAAAGGCAAGGTGGGCACCAGCTCACCTCCTCCCCCTGCATCCCCACACGCCCAGAAGAAGAGGGTCTTGCCCCAGCCTTGGGCCAGCAGAACGGCAGCTGGGCAGTAACCAGGATTGACAGGGCCCACGAAAGCAGCCATGGTGTTCTTGTGGGCCAGGAATGTGGCCAGGGCACTAGGGCTGTCACGGCCCATGGGAAGAACCATGGAAGCCAGGCGTGAGCCCAGCATCAGTGAGGGGTCCTGGTTGGCTCGGTCCACAGCCAGCTGGGCAGCCACACTGGGGAGGGCCTGGGCAAAGAAGGAGTCACAGCCCCAGGGACCCAGCACCCCCAGAGTGAAGGTCTCTGTCCTCCAGGCCAGATCAGGGAGGGAGCCAGCCCACAGGAGAGCACCCCAAAGCAGCACAGAGAGAAGTGGCAGGGAAGGGACTGTGCTCGGATGGCTGAGAGTGGACCCCCACAGGCCTGGGCAGGGTTGGCGGGCCTTTACATGCAGCAGCATCCGAGACCGATCTTCAGGATAAGGCCCTCCCACAGTCCTGGAAAAGAGGGGTAAAGTCAAGGCTTGCTTTCTAGCATTCTCTGCCAGTGTTTCCTGCATGGCTTTGAGGCAGACATCGCTCCTGCCCCCAGAACTTCATCCTCTTCATTGGTAAAAATGAGGGATTCAGATCCTTGATGCCCAAAGACCCCCAGATGTGGGGACCTAAACCTCCTTCCCAGAACTGGCTCACAGCCTGCAATGCTCACACTCAGTCCTAGACTGGAGTGTGGACTCCGGAGTCAGAGCCAGCCAGACCCATTCACTGCTTCCCATCCTTGTGTCCCTAGGCCAATCTCTGAAGTTCCTGAGCTTCATTTTTCTCTTCTGTAGAATTCGGATAATGAAACCTACCTTGTGGAGTTGTTGTGATGATTAAATGACGCAAGGTGAGGCACTTAGCACCGTCCCTGGTACTTATATGTTCAATAAATCTTACCTCTTTCAACCTATTATTATTTCTTCCTTCACTCGTCCTCCAAAGCCGGCCAAGTTCTCCCTCTGAACCTCCCCTGCCTCTTACCTCTCAAACCCAGCACCATCCATAGCACTTAACTCTGCAGGACCCCGAGGGCCCCACAGCACAAGCAGCACCTGGGTCTGGGTAGCATCCCCATTGTGTGTTTGTGGCTCGAGGGGCTACAGTGGGGATGGTCATTGCAGTGAGCAGGTAGGTGAGTAGGCACTTATTAAATGGAATAGTTATCATTATCACCACCACTATATCACCATCGTTGGATCTCTGAGGGGAGGCAAATGTACCATGGGGTAGAGAGAGTTGGACAAGGGAGTGAAAGCCTGAGTTTCAGTCCTGCCCCTGCCCCATTCAAAACCTCAGCCTCGCCATCTGTAGAAGAAGACAGTTTGCCAGGTGGCCAGCTCTGAGCCCTTCTGGCTTGTGATGCTACATTTCTCCCATCTCAGAGGCTGGTGACTCAGGGAGGGCTGCTCGTCTACCAGTCTCTGAGGGCCCTCTGTACACTCCCTCCTCTTCTGCTGTGATGCTCTAAGTGGTCTCTCTCCTAGCAGCTTGCCCCAAGGGACGAACCCCTTGGAGCAGCTAGCTTGTCCTGGGCTCACAAACAGCGAATCATTTTCGGGTGGGAACATAGACATATGCTTCCAATACTGATGACAGGCACCTCTCCCATCAATCTCTACCTCCCAAAGCACCTGTGATCCACTGCTTTGCCTGGTGCTTCTAGAGGCCCTGAGGAGAGATCACTTATCCTCCTTTTGGGCGGGGATGGGGGGACTGACTCTGGGCAGGGCAGCGACTCGACCAAAGGCAAAGGCAAAGCACTCACTCAGTCGTGTCTAACTCTTTGCGACCCCGTGGACTGTAGCCTACCAGGCTCCTCCATCCGTGGGATTCTCCAGGCAAGAGTACTGGAGTGGGTTGCCATTTCCTTCTCCAGGAGATCTTCCCAACCCAGGGATCGAACCCGGGTCTCTCGCATTGCAGGCAGACGCTTTACTGTCTGAGTCACCAGGGAAGCTCAAGCGACTTGCCCAAATTCTCATCAAAAGTTAAGGCTGAGTTGAGACTGGAGCCAGGCTCCCACCTCCTAGTCAAAGAAAAAAATCATGTCTTTTATTGAACACTTAGATCATCAGAGCTGAAGAATCCTAGAGATCTAAGCATCTGAAGCAACTCCTCTGTGCACAGACAGGGAACCGGGTACAGAAGGGGTGTGGACTTCTCCCTCCCACAAAGCAGCAGCAGGCTCCCCTGGCCGCTTGGCCCTGCTGATCCTGCTCAGTGTCATGGAAATCCTGCAGCCAGTGGCCTGCAGGGGTCACTGAAGGCTTAGGTCCTTAGTGAGGCCAGCCTCTGGCCAAGGCAGAAGCTGACTTTAGCCCCAGCTCCACCTCTGACTCATGAGATAGAATTCACATCCTTTTCTGTACCATCTGTACAGGAAAGACTTAGTTAGATATTTAGGTCTCCAAAGATCCTTCATCTCCAATGTTTTAGTTGTCAATAGAAACCAGGAAACAGGTGGCTTTCATCTCTGAAGATGGCTGCATCCCCTCTCCAGTCCATCCCCCAGGAATGTGTGAGCTGCCAGTGCTCCCACCTCTAACACAATAGGTTCATGCGCCACCCTCCTAGGGGAGACCATTTGTAGTTTTAGTCTCAAGGAAGTGGACACCAAGGATTAGCCACAGACAGTATGGCTCATAAGAGCCAAGTGTATGAAGCTAGTAAACTCCATACTACCATAACCTAAAAAGATGAAGCTACCTTTAGCTACATTAACAGACAAGTGACCAACATATTCCAGGGAAGAGGGGTGGGTGATTCCTGTCAGAGCCGGGGCTTCTTAGACCCCAGTATCCAAAGGTCACCCTACTGCCTCCCAACCTGGTCTTTCTTGCCTTCATTCAGGGAAACTTCCCCAAAGACCCACCTGCCATGCTGTGCTGTTGGACATGACTCACTGTCTCTTTGCAGATCCTGAAAGGTTGTAGTTGAATCACGTGAATACACTGGGATTCTTGGCCCCTGGAGGAGAAGAATTCAATCCAGGGCCAGAGACCAGGCTTGATCGCTCGGAGCTTTTGTGTAATAAAGTTTTATTAAAGTATAAAAGAGATAGAGAAAGCTTCTGACATAGGTATCAGAAGGGGGCAGAAAGAGTACCCGCTTGCTAGTGTTAACAATGAAGTTATATAATCCAAAGAATATCTGGAGGTTGTAAAGACCTCATCAGACCTACTCCCATAATTTACATTTTAAGATAATACTGTCCTCAGGCAAGATACATCCTTGTAAAGACCAGGTCTACTCCCATAATTAACATTTTAAGATAACAGAAGGTTTAATCCAAAGACTGTCCTTAGGCAGGATACATTATTGTTATATAATCCTAAGGAATGTGGAGAAAGAAAAAAAGTTTGCCCTTTCCTCCTCCTTGAGAATTCCAGACCCCTCTCTCCTTGGGGACCCCTAGACTCCCTATCAACCTGCCTAGGAACTGACTCTCTCAATCCTAAGGCTCTTGAATGAGGTCCTCAGATGTCAAGCTCTCCAAGCAGACTCTGTCCTAGGACACCACCCCACCCCCACCCCCACCCCGAATCCCCTCCATTCCCACCTTGGCCTGCACAGTCACACAGTCACCACTCTTGCTTCCTGTCATCTTTCCAAGACTTCTGCCAGTGGAGAGGGCCTCATATATGGTTCATTCCCTCCTGTCCCCCTCAGGAGCTTGAAGAAGTCACTTGGAAAATTCTATCTGTTCAGACCCTAGGGCTCTGGGGAGCCAAGCACAGAAAGGAAGGAGGGAATGCAGGAGAGAAGACCTGAGGGAGGGAGGCAGGGAAGGAGGCAAGGAGGTAGGGAGGATGTCTTCAGCACTCCGGACAGCTCCACACCTGGCTGGGGCTCCCAGGAGGGAAAAAGGATGGTCAAGCCCTACAGAAACTGGTCTTATTGAACATCCACCACGTGCCAAGCCCTGTACTGGGCACTATATGCACAACGCACTGAGAAGGTATTATCATTATTATTCCTACTTTATATATAAGGAAAGGACAGCCTGGAGAGTTTAAGTAATTTGACCAAGGGCACAGAGCTAGTAAGTGGTAGGGCTGACTTTGGGTCCAGGTTTCTGCTCATCATACCACATGGATTCTTTAGGAATTATAATAGAGGTTTTTCTATCTTCTCTTTTAATGTGGGCCTTATGTGGAGATTGTTTACCAACTGAGCTATCACAGAAGTCCTTGAGAATCTCCAAATAAGGTCCACATTAAAAGAGAAGATAGAAAAACCTCTATTATAATTTGGGGCTTCCCTCATAGCTCAGTTAGTAAAGAATCCACCTGCAAGGCAGGAGACCCAGGTTCGATTCCTGGGTCAGGAAGATCCCCTGGAGAAGGGATAGGCTACCCACTCTAGTATTCTTGGGCTTCCCTTGTGGCTCAGCTAGTAAAGAATCTGCCTGCAGTATGGGAGACAGGGGTTTGATCCCTGGGTTGGGAAGATCCCCTGGAGAAGGGAAAGGCTACCCACTCCAGTATTCTGGCCTGGAGAATTCCATAGACTATATAGTCCATGGAGTCACAAAGAGTCGGACAAAACTGAATGACTTTCACTTTCACTTATGTGGAGATAGATGCCAGAATCCAACGGACTTTTAGCCCTTCCTTTGCCACCTGCTTTCTCCTACCAAGGCAAAGTTGACCTTTATTAAGTACACCTTGTGCTAAGGATTGAAGATACCCCATACAACCTCTCTGGGCTGTATATGGGGGGATGCTCAGTGATGTTGATTTCCCTGGTGCCCATCCATTCTTTTCTCCTCTCGGGAGTGTCCCATAAATCACTGTTTCTGACGGTTAAGTGCTGCCGTCTACCTGGCCTCCTGTTATCCACACCACTGTCCCCCCGCCCCATGGCCATCTCTGGCCTACAAAGGACAGCCAACATAGAGGTCTTCAAGGATGGGGAGTCCTGTGAATGCATTCCTTAATTCTTGAGTAAAAAGAGTGTCCTCCATGGAGAAGAAAATGGCAATCCACTCCAGTATTCTTGCCTGGGAAATCCCATGGACAGAGGAGCTGGCGAGCTACAGTCCATGGGGTCGCAAAAGAGTCAGACAGACACAACTTAGCGAGTAAACAGCAACAACAATGCTGAAATGTTTAGGAGTGAAGTGTACTGATGATGAAAATTTCTTTGAAATGTACTAGGAAATTAAATGGACTAGTAGAAAGATGGATGATTAGTGATAAAGAATAGTAAAGAATAGAACAGTAAAATGATCATAGATAGAATCTAGGTGATAAGCATATAGATGTTTGCTGAAAAATTCTTTCAAGTTGATATCTGAAAACTTTAAAAGTAAAATCTTGGGAGGAAACAAGAAAGAGAAGCAAGCTGGATATTGCCTAGACAAAACATGAGTAACCACTTTAACGTATACAATTAGATGACTTTAGTGCATTCAAAATGTTGTACAGCCACAACCTCTCTACAGTTTCAAAACTTCATCACCAGTGGGATTTTGATAGCGTTACATTTATTCCTAAGTATTTTAATCTTTTTAATGCTATTGTAAATGGAATTGTTTTCTCAATTATCCTTCTGGTTTGTTCATTGCTAGTATATAGAAATGCAACTATTTTTGTTTGTTGATTTTGTCTTGGAACTTTGCTGAATTCATTTATTAGCTCTAACTTTGTGTGTGCGGGGGTAATCTTTAAGTTTTTCTAGATATGAGATCATATCATCTCTGAATAGAGATAATTTTACATCTTCCTTTCTAATTTGAATGTCTTATTTCTTTTTCTTGCCTACTCACTCTGGCTAGAACCACTAAGATATTATTGACTAGAAGTGGCAAAATGGGTATTGTTCCTAATTCTAGGGGGAAAGCTTTCAGTCTTTCACCATTGAATATGTTTGCTGTTAGTTATGGGTTTTTTATATATGGCCTTTATCATAGTAAGCATCCTTCTATTTCTAGCATTAAGTGTTTTTATCGTGAAAGGGTGTGGGATTTTGTCAAAGTCTTTTACTGCATCAACTGAGATGATTTTGGTTTTATTTTTTTTCCCCTTAATTCTATGGTGATATATCATGATGATTAATTTTTGTCTGTTGATCCACTCTTTAATACCAGGAATAAATCCCACTTGGTCATAGTATATAACACTTTTAAAGGGTTTGCTTTTAAATCAAGCCTTGGTTTGCTCATATTTTGTTCAGAGTTATGATGTCAATATTCATAAAGGTATTTGTAATTTTCTTGTAGTATCTTTGCCTGACTTTGGTATCAGTGTAAAAGTTTTCAAAATATATTTGGGATGCAAATTCCTTTTCCGATCTATGAATTGCTCCCATTTTGTGGATTGTTTTCTCACTGTCTTCACAGTGTCCTTTGAAGCACAAAGTGGTTTTTAGTATTTTTTTTGGCCAAGCCGCCTGGCATGTGGGATCTTAGTTCCCCGACCAGGGACAGAACCCATGCCACACCAGTGAAAGCACAAGTCCTAGCTGCTGGCCCACCAGGAAACTCCCCCAAAAGTTTTGATTTTGATGGAATCAATTGATCGATTTTTTTCTTTTATCACTTCTGCTTTTGGTGTCATAGCTGAGTAACCATCACCTAATCCAAGATCACAAACAATATGCTTATGTTTTAAGTATGATAGCTTTAGCTATTACATTTAGTTCTATGGTTCATTTTGAATTAATTTTTTGTATGATTAAAGGTAGAGGTCCAACTTCTTCCTAAAAAAAAAAAAAGAGAGAGAGAGAGAGTCCTCTGGCTTCTCCTAGGGGTGTGGGCAGGTTGCATATAATAGATCTACTTCAATGTGCCCACTTTCCTGAGGCCTCAGACTCTCCTACACAGTACTCCAAGGAAGTTCTGGCCTCCTTCAACGAGCCCATCATTGTTTCCAGGCTTCAGTTAGTCAAATGATTAAAACCACTCCTGGGTGATTAAGTCAAATTATTAAATTCCTACCCTAGGCTAGGGCACCCATGTCAGTGAATGTGGCCCAGTCGAATCCTAATTCTTCCCCTTGGTCTAACGCCTTTGGAATCCACTCCCGCAGGCTCTGGCTGATACAGACTGACAGAATCTTAGAAGTATTTCACTATCTAGACGATCATCTCACAGTTCAGGTTTTGCACTTCACCTCCAGGCTATACTATTGACCTATGGTGGCTCAGACGGTAAAGCGTCTGCCTGCAGTGCGGGAGACCTGGGTTCGATCCCTGGGTTGGGAAGATCCCCTGGAGAAGGAAATGGCAACCCACTCCAGTACTCTTGCCTGGAAAATTCCATGGACTGAGGACCCTGGTGGGCTACAGTCCATGGGGTCGCAAAGAGTCGTACACGACTGAGCAACTTCACTTTCACTTTCCAGGCTATACTGGAACTGAGCACTGGTCATGGGCTTGTAGGCAATGAAGCTGATGAGAGTGTTCTGCAGAGCGTAGCTATTAACTTACAGACTTACTGCCCCCAGGGTGACCGCTGAAAGGCTTTCATGGAGAGGAGGGAGTTTAGGTAGAGAGGGGCTGCCTCTGCTGGTGAAGGAGGTTTAGGGGAGTCAGCAGATCAAAATTCTCAGCCCCACCTATGTCTCCCCAGGTCTCCACCTGCTGTCTTGGAGTCCCAATCTTTCCCTATTAGTGTCCCTCCTTCAATATGAGAGATTTGGGGCAGAGATTCAGCAACCTTGCAACTTTTGTCATCAGATCCCAAGTGTGGTTCTCAGTTAGACCTTCTTAGCACTCACAGAACATGAGGGACTCCTTCAAGTTCTCGTGGACAGCTTCTGTTGTTTACACACGTTTTCGATTTTATGATCATAATTTTTAATTTATTGCATGTATATGTGTGTGCATATATATGTGTATATACATATACACATACATTTTCTCTCTCTCTCTCGCAGGCTATAGGGAGAAGCCAAGTGCCTCCACTGTCTTTATAACCAGTACTGTTGCCACCGAGCAAAGCACCACAGCCATTTGCTATGCCGGAGTATGGCCTTCCAACCTGCACTGAGTCCCGTGCTACTACCCGTTGATCAACCGAGTTACTGTGCTGACTGTAGATGCCATGAATTACTTGCATCCTGGTTCCCCCAGCAGGAGATTATCCCCATGTTGCTCAAACACAGTGAAAGTGAAGTCTCTCAGTCGGGTCCGACTCTTTGCGATCCCCATGGACTGTAGCCTACCAGGCTCCTCAGTCCATGGAAATTTTCCAGGCAAGAGTACTGGAGTGGGTTGCCATTTCCTTCTCCAGGGGATCTTCCCAACCCAGGGATTGAACCCAGGTCTCACACCTTGTGGGCAGACGCTTTAGGCATCTGAGCCACCAGAGAAGCCCTACTCAAATACCGGACCAACCCAATTCCAGAATCCTATTTGGAGGATCAGGTTCCTAAGGCCACTCCTGGCACCAGACAGAGTCTCAGCAGGAAACTGAGGGCAGATTCAAATTACGGTAACTCTGGGAGGTGGGGTGGGGAGTGGGAAGGTTGGGGAGGTTGTTTACAAAGGCATGTCCTAAAGGTGGGAGCTGCTGCTGCTGCTGTTAAGTCGCTTCAAGCGTGTCCGACTCTGTGCAATCCCATAGAGGGCAGCCCACCAGGCTCCCCCGTCCCTGGGATTCTCCAGGCAAGAACACTGGAGTGTGTTGCCATTTCCTTCTCCAATGCGTGAAAGTGAAAAGTGAAAGTGAAGTCGCTCAGTTGTGTCCGACCCTCAGCGACCCTCAGTGGTGGGAGCAGCGGTATCTAAAGAATATTGCAGCAACTTGAGAGCAATGGTAACAGAACTGCTGTCTCCCCAGGCCCAAAGAGATGAGGAAAAGAGTATTCTGGAGCCCAGAAGGCAGCTGACTGTCTTGAAAGCTGAAAGGACACATCCAGACTATGGTGTCCCTACAGGGAGGAATTCAGGGAAGTGGAAACACCATCCCACGTGTCTTACTCTCTGACTGCCGCTAGGGCTTCTCATGGGCCAAACCCAACCAGAGTCCAGACTCTTTCCAGGGATGCTAGATGTTTCTCTGCCCATTGGAGAAACAGAAGCTCTTAGTGAAGAAGGAGACTTAAGTTGCTTCTGTGCCACTTCTCAGACAGGACAGGAACTCCACGTACCTCCAACCACATTTGCACACCTCCACTCGTTATTGGCCACTCACTGCTCCCTGGGCCGCTGCCCTGCTGTGAGCCACTCAGCTGCTAAATCTCCTGTCCTGTTGCACTGAGAAACTCATGTCCCTCTGACTTTCACTTCCCTGTTCTATACTCTCTGCCAACGGGGCAAGCCTGCCCCCTCTGGTGGTCATCAAACCCAGGCAGTCAAGTTGTTCAGTAGATAAGTTCTGTCTGACTCTTTGTGACCCCTTGGACTGTAGCATGCCAGGCTTCCTTGTCCTTCACTATCTACTGGAGACAGTCAAGGGGCATCATCAAACACAAAATACTGGCAAATATCATCCACAGAGCCTTTGCAACAACTCGAGATAGTCATAATAGCAAGCACGTTATGCTCAGGACCATTATAGGTGTCTGGCATATAATGATTCATTGCATCATCATATTCCTATGAAATAGGACAGGCCTTCCCTGTCTTGTTCATTTCTGGGTCCTTAAGACCCTCCCCAGCACTTATTAGGCATACAGTAAGTATGTGTTGTATCACTATCTCCATTTTGCTGCTGCAGGTCACAAAGCTCAAAGGGGCAGAGCTGGGACTTAGAACCAGGTGATGAAGCTCCAGACCCTATGCCCTCAACCCCAGAATGTGCAGCTTTTTTTTTTTAATATAATGTCAAGGATTTCCTCATCTTTATTTTTCCCAAGAAAGCATCTCCAAAGCCTTTCACATTTCTCCCATAGGCAATGACACGAAATGACATAAAGGGCACTTAGGTGGCACTGTGGTATATTCTCACCTCATTTAAGCCTCTTTATAACTTCACAGTGTGAAGCTTGAAGGGGTAGATGCCTCTTCAGTCCGATTCATTGCTGCAGCCCCAAAGCCAAGACTGGCACAGAGCATATGCAAGTTGAATATCAGCTGGGCAAGTTAACTTCACAGAGAAGGAATTGAGGTTCATAAAGCTTAATATACCTGCTGAGGGTGATGCTTCCAGACATTGGTGAAACTGCGATGGTTGTTGGTGGGTGCGTGGGTGGATGGGTGGAAGATGGGTGGATGGGTAGAAGATGGGTGGATGGGTGAATGAAAAAAAAATGCCATTTTGGAAAAGATGTTAACAGTGTGGACTCGAACTGGTCTTCCAGTCTTTATCCAGCAGAGGGCACCAAGGCTCCAATAATTGGCCCAGACAATACTTAGGCCACCTGATGGGAAGAACTGACTCATTGGAAAAGACCCTGATGCTGGGAAAGATTGAAGGCAAGAGGAGAAGGGGACAACAGAGGATGAGATGGTTGGATGACATCACCAACTCCATGGACATGAGTTTGAGCAAAGGACAGGGAAGCCTGGCGTGCTGCAGTCCATGGGGTCGCAAAGAATCAGACACGACTGAGCAACTGAACTGAACTGAATGGAAAGCTTCCTGGCAATAAAAAGCCTCTTGTGGGGTCAGGGCGGGGGTGGACTGTAGCCAGCCCTGGTGGTGGTCTGTATGTCTTGGCAGCTCTGGCAGGTGAAAGAACAGAAGACCAGGTCAGAGACCATGGGGTTCGGGGTGAGGCACTAAGCGCACAGGCTTAGAGACAAACACTCACACCCACATCCTGTAATAGCGGGCCTGGGGGAGAACACATCACACACAAGAGCCCAGTTGCCTTTTGTGAACTTGGGAAATAAGTGTACCTTTTAGATTTGGCATGAGGATTAAATGAGGTATAGCAGAGAGTGCTCAGTGTGCTGGACACCCTCAACACTTGCAAAGAATGTGTTCATTGCCCAGAATGGTTGTTTCACTTACTCAAGGCCATCCAGCAAGTACAAAATGGGAAACAAACATGATCTTTAAGGACCTTGGGCTTCCCTGGTGGCTCAGAGAGTAAAGAATGTGCTTGCAGTGCAGGAGATCCAGATTCAATCCTGGGTCAGGAAGACCTCCTGGAGGAGGACATGGCAACCCACTCCAGTATTCTTGGCCTGAGAATCCCATGGACAGAGGAGCCTGGCCGGTTACAGTCCATGTGGTCACAAAGAGTCTGATACGACTGAGCAACTAACACCAAGAACCCTGATGTGACTAGAGAAATTTCTGTCAGGATCAATGTGGTTCTGGGGGATGGAGACAGTTCCAGTTGAGAGTGGAAGTCTTGAGGGCGGAAGCTGCTCTGAGGCCGAGGAAGATTCTTAGAGACAAGGGCTGAGTTAAGTGAACTCATACTGCCACCTGGGGTGGCATACCAAATAACCACTTACCAGCCTGCCCAGGAACTCCTGGTGCACCTCTGTAATGAAGGAAATTAACATTTTAATGTGGAACTTGACTTGCACCTCCTCAGGCTGCTGGGTGTAAATGTGCCATCTGTTTCAGAAGGCTGACTTTTCCCCTAGGCATTTATTTTATGTGTTGTTGTCATTTGTGATCCTTGCCAGGGATTTATCACAGGGACCAGGCCTGGCTTGAATTACCCTGGAATGAGCTTGTCGGCTGGCGGCAACCTGCAGAAAGCCAAGATCTTAAAAAAATGAACAGAAAACCAATGTTGTGTTTCGCTGGAGCAAGTGGAGAGTTCTGCATGGAGCACAAAAGAGTGAGAGGTCTTTGATCATGAACTGGTCCCCTGACCCTGATCCTGAGGAGGAAGGTCTAAAGCAGTGCTCCTGTTTTAGAAAGTGACTTGTAAAGGGTGCAGCTTCCTTGAGACTGGACGAGGACCCCAAGGAGAAGAGGGGGTGCTTTATTTGCCCTTTTCCTTCCTGTAAGGCAGTATCTAGAACCTGCCAAGATGCTGCAGGCCAGTGTAGACTTGAGTGGGGCCATACTGAGAGAGTCAGTTCCTAGGTAGGTTGATAAGAAGTCTGGCGTCCCAAGAAGGAAACAGGGGTCTGGAATTCTTAAGGAAGAGGAAAAGACAAACCTTTGTTTCTACATTGTTTTGTCTTAGTCAATATAGCAACGTATCTTGCTTGAGGACATGTTTCTTCCTAAGACCCTTTTGACTAATCCTACCAGACCACCTGATCTGCCTCTTGAGAAATTTGTATGCAGGTCAGGAAGCAACAGTTAGAACTGGACATGGAACAACAGACTGGTTCCAAATAGGAAAAGGAGTTCATCAAGGCTGTATATTGTCACCCTGTTTATTTAACTTATATGCAGAGTACATCATGAGAAACGCTGGACTGGAAGAAACACAAGCTGGAATCAAGACTGCCGGGAGAAATATCAATAACCTCAGATATGCAGATGACACCACCCTTATGGCAGAAAGTGAAAAGGAACTCAAAAGCCTCTTGATGAAAGTGAAAGTGGAGAGTGAAAAAGTTGGCTTAAAGCTCAACATTCAGAAAACAAAGATCATGGCATCCAGTCCCATGACTTCATGGGAAATAGATGGGAAAACAATGGAAACAGTATCAGACTTTATTTTTCTGGGCTCCCAAATCACTGCAGATGGTGACTGCAGCCATGAAATTAAAAGACGCTTACTCCTTGGAAGGAAGATTATGACCAACCTAGATAGCATATTCAAAAGCAGAGACATTACTTTGCCAACAAAGGTTCGTGTAGTCAAGGCTATGGTTTTTCCTATGGTCATGTATGGATGTGAGAGTTGGACTGTGAAGAAGGCTGAGCGCCGAAGAATTGATGCTTTTGAGAGAATGTGTTCATTGCCCAGAATGGTTGTTTCACTTACTCAGGGCCACCCAGCAAGTACAAAATGGGAAACAAACATGATCTTTAAGGACCTTGGGCTTCCCTGGTGGCTCAGAGAGTAAAGAATGTGCCTGCAGTGCAGGAGACCCAGATTCAATCCTGGGTCTTAAAGCAATACAGTCGTATCAGACTACAATACAGTCGTATCAGACTCTTTGTAACCTGTGGTGTTGGAGAAGACTCTTGAGAGTCCCTTGGACTGCAAGGAGATCCAACCAGTCCATCCTGAAGGAGATCAGCCCTGGGATGTCTTTGGAAGGAATGATGCTAAAGCTGAAACTCCAGTACTTTGGCCACCTTATGCGAAGAGTTGACTCATTGGAAAAGACTCTGATGCTGGGAGGGATTGGGGGCAAGAGGAGAAAGGGACGACAGAGGATGATATGGCTGGATGGCATCACTGACTCGATGAACGTGATTTTCAGTGAACTCCAGGAGTTGGTGATGGACAGGGAGGCCTGGCGTGCTGCGATTCATGGGGTCGCAAAGAGTCGGACACGACTGAGCGACTGATCTGATCTGATCTGATCATCTTAAAATGCAAACTGTGGGAGTGAGTCTGGTAAATCTTTCTATTGTTAATTCTAATCCCGTTATCTTAAAATGTAAATTGTGGGAGTGGGTTTGGTAAGACCTTTACAACCTTGAGACATTCTTTCGATTTACTATAATAACCAATTGAAAAAAGTATATAAAGTCCTTGCTAAGACTAGCAAGGGGGGCACACTCCATCCCCCTTCTGATGTCTATGTCAGAAACTTTCTCTGTCCTATTTTACTTTAATAAAACTCTGCTACACAAAAGCTCTTGAGTGATCAAGACTGCTCCCTAGTCCCGAAGCTAAATCTTCTTTGGAGATCACGAATCCAACATCTTTCACTGTAAGCTGTCAATACCCACCCTGGTCTAAACCCACTTCTGCAGCCTCCATAGCTGCTCCCAGGATGAGTGACAGGCTCTGCCACCTGAGGGTCTGCCTCTTCCACCAGCAGCTCAGGGCCCCACTCCTCGTCCTGGCTCGTGCAGGATCTTTGCATTTGTCCTTGATAAAGCTCCTCCCATTCATGAATCCATCTTGTTCAGATTCAACCCTTCATCTATCTGTGACTTCAACTTTTCCTGAGCCCCTACTCTATGTCAGCTCTGTCCTTGGTACCAGGGGGATCTAGGCTACTAAGTCAGGGCCTTTGCTGTAACCTAGTGGGGGAGGCAGAGGTTTGCAACCTAGTGGAGGGTGTGTGTGGAGATGGGTACAGCAACCCACTCTATTATTCTTGCCTAGAGAATCCCATGGGCAGAGGAGACTGGTGGGCCACAGTCCATGGGGTCCCACAGAGTCAGAGATGACTGAAGCAACTGAGCATGCATGCATGCGAAGGGTGTGTCATAGGGAAGAACAAATCTGACTCCATATTAGATCTGTTTCTTTGACTTGAACCTTGTATTCCATTGCTCTTGCTTCAAATGAATACAGCCTGAAATAAGCAGGACAGCCCATTCTCAAGGCTCTGACCTTTAAAGGTAAAACACTTTCCCATTCTTGTACAAACAGAAAGTTGTAGTGCAGAGAATAACATTTGTCTTGTTGTGGTTTACAGGAACATCATGACCTGACCTACACGGAGAGCTGAGAACAAAGAATTCTGGCACCAAGACGTTTGCAACAACCAACCAAGCCCCTCCCTCACCTTGCCTTTAAAAGTGCTTTGCTGAAACCTTTCAAGGAGTTCAGGGTCTCGGGGGTGTGACCCAGCGGTTCTCCTTGCATGCTGCTGCTGCTCCTAAGTCGCTTCAGTCGTGTCCGACTCTGTGTGACCCAATGGACGGCAGCCCACCAGGCTCCCCCATCCCTGGGATTCTCCAGGCAAGAACCCTGGAGTGGGTTGCCATTTCCTTCTCCAATGCATGAAAGTGAAAAGTGAAAGTCAAGTTGCTCAGTCATGTCTGACCCTCAGCGACCCCATGGACTGCAGCCTTCCAGACTCCTCCGTCCATGGGATTTTCCAGGCAAGAGTACTGGAGTGGGGTGCCACACAAACTTGTGTTTGGTAACAAGTGGAGGCACAAAAGGAGGTGGAAACAACCCTCTCTGGTATGGATCCCATGGTCTGGTGAATCTCAGCCCCTCCCTTTGTCGCACATGTGCAGGTTGATCCCAATCTCCAGCAAAATGCTTGAGCAGGACAGAGGCAACAGAGGGCGGGTTGGCACAGAGGTGTCAACCGGTGAAGAGCCAACAGCAAATAGCAAAGAGTAGATGGGAGAAGCCAGAAAACATGAGCAGCAGCCTGATGAAAAACTGAGCCATGCTTGTCAGATGCCCTGGCAGCAAGCACCCTGAGAGTTTGCCGTCTGAAGTGCTGTCAAAGTCTTCTGCATGGCCCCAAGACCCCAGACAGGGCCAGCCGGGTGCAGTGTCTGCAGAGCTAGCCACATTCTGGGAGTGGGGCTGAATGCACAGGGCTGACTCCAGGCCATGGAGGCTGCCTCCATGCCAAGGGTCCTGGCAGTGAGTCGGGAGGAGGCGGCCCCTCCCTGTCCTACCAGACCACCAGCCAGCACCTCCAAACAGGCAGCCTGCCACTTCCGACTCTGACATCTGAGGCCACCCTGTGGGGACGTCTTGCTTCCTTTAAAATTGTACTATCAATATGGCCTGCCCCTCAACTCTTTCTGCCATGCGCCCTCCCCACAAAAATGCAGACCTCAAGCCTCTGGTCAGAAATCTGGCTATAACATGACACCTCCTGGGATAGAAGATCTGAAACTGTTGTGCCTTTTCCAGAGCTGGAACCAGCTGCCAGGGGTCTGCTCCAGCAGGATCTCTCAGCTCCTCCTCCCACTGTCAAATTTTCATCATCAGGTTCTTACAGTGCGTGGAAGACACTGTAGATAGGTCAGACTCACGCTGGGCTTAAAACTCTGCCTCTGAACTGACCTGCGATCTTGGGAACCAGTCTCCCCATCTATGGGATGAAGGACAATTGTGCCTGCCCCCCAAGGTTGCTGTGAGGCTTGTGTGGGGTGACCGGTGTGCCTAGCAAGGGTTGGGCGGTGGGAGGTGTCCAGCAAATGTCTGTTAGGTAAGGGTTCTGGAAAGCATGGGGCCAGACTGCAAGGTGCAGAACCCGTGGGTCTGATAGGATGGAAGCCAGATCCTAACCCCTGGATGGGTCAGAACTCTCTCTCCCTACAGATCCTTGATCTGTGTCTCTATGGGGAACATTCCAAGGGCTGAAAACTTGCAAATAAGGCCAGAGTGAAACTGCTAGGAGGTGTTTCGGGGGCTCCGAGGAGCTCTTGTCCTTTCTGATAAGAATTCAACAACAGGCAAAGTGATAGATAAGAAGTGATTGATTAGAATAAGATGCTTGTGAGGCTTACAAATAGGCAGACAAGTGGGTACCACACCCTGAGAACTTATGGGCTACAGTTTTATAATCAAAGGAAAAGTGGGGAGGGGGGAAAGACCACCTTCTTCCTCATTTTTGAGTAAACATCACATTTCCATCATCAGTTCCTTGTCGGGACTATCATGGCACTATGGAAAAATTACTTTAGGTCTCAGTACAATGAAAGTCTTTAAAATTTCACCTTTCCATAAATTACTGTTTTTTATGTGTGCAGAGAGCACGTCCTGGGGTCATTAACTTACTGAGCTCACTGGGCAGGATGTGGGTCTCACACCACCATTATTTTATTGTTTTGAGGCATGTCTTCTACTTCTGCTGCATGGTTTTGTTGCTAAGCAAGCCCACTTGGTTTTGTGGTTAAGCAAACCTGCTTTCTCGAGTGATCTTTAACTTACTGTGGTCTCCCAATGCCCACTAAAGTTCCCTCTCCATTTACAGTCCCCTAAATTGGGTTTCTGAGCTATTGATTATCCAACTCTATCCCTATCAAGAGTAGACTCCAAGGAGAGGGACACTCTTCAGGCAAACCTGAATGCCTGCTCAGTGAGAGATGACTGCCTGTGCTTATGCCCCAGGTGTGTGTGTGTGTGTGTGTGAGTGAGTGTGAGTGTGCACACATGTGCACGCACTTGTATAAACATGAGATGGGATTGCTTGTGCAGCTGATGCCTACTCTCGAGGTTTGGGCTGTGGCAGGACCTGACACCCCATCTGAGGGCTATGCCTGACTTTGGGAGCCTCCCTTCAAACAGAGGCAGCCAACTGGACCCATTGTGCCTCCTGGAGCCAGCCTCACAGCTGCTACTTCCATTACAGGGAGGAGCCTGGCTCCAGTAGGGACCTCGTGGCATCAGCTTGGGGTCCCAGCCCCAGGCCAGGGCGTGAATGGGAAAAGGGATTCTGGGAGGAGATAGGAGGGGAGGTGGACCCAGAAACACTGGTACAGGGATAGGCTGAGAAAACAATGCTGGGCAGGGAGTTATGGAGCGGTGATCAAGCAGCAATGGGGTAAAAAGGAGAAACAGTTCAGAACAAAGTTGTCATGGACAGGAGAGAGGTAGAAAGCCAGGGGGAAGGGCGAGAGGGAATGGAGACCGCAGCGTTGGAAGCAATAGAAACAGAGAAAGGGAGAGAGGGAGAAAGAAACAAAGAAATTCAAGACAGAAAAATTAAGGTAGGAAGTAGATGTTCAGAGATGGAAATAAAGTCACAGAAAGAGGAAGCAGATAAACTAAGAGAATCAGAGGCGAATAGGGAAATAGTTGTGATAAGTAAACAAGGAGCAAAGAGTGGTGGCAAATGAAACAGTGTGTGCCAGAGATAGGGTAAGGAGGGGGAGAGCTGGGAGAATCTTAAGACCTACCACACTTAACCCTCAACCCTATTTTCCAGATGAGAAAACGGAGGGCCAGCACATCAGTGGCAGAATCAGGTTTCAAATATATAGGTGACAGAGATAGTGAAAAGGGAAAGACACCTAAAGAAAAGCTGAGAGCCCCTCAGAAAGCCCCAAAGAGAGAGGATCAAGAAGAGAAGGGGAGAGGGTGTGGTGCCTGGGGAGACCTGGGCACCCAAAGCAGTGAATACGTGGCCTCTCCTTCAGCTGGGGGGCTGGCATGGGCCCACAGACCGAAGGCCTTCCTACCCGATCCAGGTCGCAGCTGAAGGCAGATAGATGTGGTGGGAGTGGTGTGGCTGAACAAACACTAACACGGTGAATCCACGTCCACACACTCCCATCTAGCCCAGTGACTTGGCTCCTCAGACCTCTTCAGATTAAACCAATAAATCTGAAGGAAGCGCCCTGCAGGTGGGCACATGGGCAGGCCTACGGACCATCAGCTGACAGCCGAGGAGGACATGGAATAATCGTGAACAATAGATACCAGAGGTCACCTTTTCTCAGCCAGGGACCAGGCAGAGCAGGAGTGTAAGACCAGTAACACTGAGGGTGCTTAACAGTGAACCATAGTTCTCATGATTGTGTAACCACACTAGTGAACGCTGCTTACAAAGCTGCAGAAGTATAACACACATTTTAGAAAAATGGTCTCAAATCCGTAGTCCAGCAATGAATTCTGAGGGTACAAGAACTCTCTGAGAATTTTTAACCATGCGTTTTCCTCGTTGCTGTTGTTCAGTCACCCAGTCGTGTCAGACTCTTCGCAGCCCCATGGACTGCAGCACAGCAGGCCTCCCTGTCCCTCACAATCTCCCAAAGTTTGCCCAAGTTCATGTCCATTGCATTGGTGATGCCATCCCTCCATCTCAGCCTCTGGCACGCCCTCTTCTCCTTCTTCCCTCAGTCTTTCCCTTACTTGACATTATTTTTTAAATTATCTTCCCAGTTACAACAGCAAATGATTTCCTTTTCAGTGACAATTCAAAGTTAAAAGAGGTTTTCATAGAATAAGATTTGAATTTATTGGTCAGTGTTAAGGGCTGACCATTGAATGGGTCAGCCAAACACGTGTTGACCTTTACTTCCCCTTTGCCAGGCCTGGAGCCCACATGGGGGCTGGCCTAGCATAGGGTATTATAGGACAGAAAGGGTTAGGAAGTTACCCACATGAAGGAGCAGGGCAGCGCCTGTGATGAGAGACTGGTTATATATGATCAACTAAGTAAATATATTCAGCATAATGAAAGTCAGTTTTCTCACTGTGGGATGAGGGAGTTACAAATATGGAAAGAGAAAAATAGAATTTTCTGTGTGGTATTGTAGCGGAATTTGAGGTAGTGAGATGAACGCATGGTTTTCCGGATAGATAATGCTCTCTAGCTCTCTCCACTGAGAGGAGATGGGAGCAGTAACATTTCAATAGCAATGAGAACATCCTTAACACTTAGCTTCTAAACGGAACCAGGTCTCCCTGTAGAAAAGGCTAATTCCAAGCCTGGGACAAGGAAAGAACAAGATGAGCCCAGAACAGCTTGTTATTCTGGAAAGTAGGGATGTGCTCAAAGAATGATGGGGATATATCAAAAGGACACAGAAGTCACTGGTCAAATCTGGAATACTCTGCGTGTCAAAATAAGTCATAAGAATAACAGATTATAATTCGTTGAATAAAATGAGAAACCAGAAGTCTAGTCAGGGAGGGAGGGAAAGGAGCAGAGGGAGAGAGAATTTGATGTCCATGGGATACTGATATAGTTTCACAATACTTCCCCACAAAATACTTTTTCATCACAAATGGAGAAGGGGTCATTTTCTGCAGCAATTTTCCTGTGGAGAAACTTGGCAAGCACCATCAGAGTGATCAAAGTGAACATCACCGGTAATGGAGCAAATGAAATCCACCTGATGGAAGGCACTGCGAAGAACGCAGCGTCACTTCTGTGATGCTCCTGTTCAAAATGCTAACCACGAGGGAGCATCAGATGAACCCAAGTTGAAGGGCATTCATCCTAGGAATAACTGGCCTGTAATTCTTTGAATATCAAGATCATGAAAGTCAAGGAAGAGCTGGGGGTCCATTTAAGCCTGAAGGAGACAAAGAGGCACGGCACAACACAGGAGTTGGAACTGGATCCTTTGGCTCTAAAGGACATGATTGGTACCATTAGGACTTACCTTATTGTCCAGTGGTTAAGAATCCGCCTGCCGATGCAGGGGACACAGATTCAGCCCCTGGTCCGGAGGATTCCACATGCTGGAGAGGGAGGGGGCAGGGGCAACTAAGCCCACACGCTGCAACTAGAGCCCTTGTGCCCTAGAGCCTGTGCACCATAACAAGAGAAGCCACCACGACAAGAGGCCAGCGCACGGCAACCCGAGTCACCCCTGATCCTGAAGCTAGAGAAAGCCCGAGTGCAGCAACCAAGATCCTACACAGCCAAAAACACATAAATAAATAAAAGTTAAATATAAAAAATAAAGACATTACTGGGACAATTAGAGAAAGATGAATCGGGTCTAAGGAGTACAGTAATGCATACATGTTCATTTCCTGATTTTGATGGTCTTATAGTGGTTATGTAGAAAAATGTCCTTATTTATAGGAAACATGAAAATATTCTTTCAGGAGAAAATAAATTATGGGTACTATCAACTTTCCTGTAAATGTGAGATTAAGAGTTTTTTTTAAATCTTCCTACAATGAAACTCCCAAATAAAGAGTTTTTCATATGAACAATGCCAAATTTTCAAGGAATAAATAACCCCGAATAAATTCATACTTCCATACCAAAATCAAAGTTGATGTGATAAAGGAAAATTGTAAGCTTATAGAATATACAAACATGTATGTAAAAATCCCAAATAAAAAATACAAGCTTAATCTAAGGCAACAGACTCCAGGACCTTTCTTGAAAGCCAACTGTCCGACCCCATGCCCCTACCTGGTGGGTCCTCTACTCCCTAAGAGACAGGAGAGGCCTTTAAGAGGTGATGCAGCCTGGGCCATTGAGGACTTCCCAGAGCAGGTGGCCAAACTACCCCTGGATTAGCTACTCCAGATTAGTATATGAGAAAGACATGAACTTCTCTTATGTTTAAGATGTTATTATTTGGGGGTTTCTGTCATTTACAGTTAAATCTTAACTAATATTGAGCAATAAATAGCAGATTAAAGGAGAAAAGCCATATTTTCATTAGGTAGACTTAAAGAAAAAGGATTAAGTAAAAGTCAATGTTTGTTCATAGTTTTAAAAAAAACTTAAAGCTGACTCAGAACAGACAAAAAACCTCCTAAAGCTAATAAATAATACCTATACAACCCACACAAGCAAATATTATAGTCAGCAGTGAATTGTTTTTTAAAACATCCTCTTTAAAATTAGGAACAGAACAGGGATTCCTGCTGTCACAATTTCTACTGAATCCAGTTCTGGAGCCCTGAGGCAAGGCAATACAATAAAGAGAAGAGAAGTGTAAAGTTATGAAAGGAAGAAAGTAGGGAATTCCCTGGTGGTTCGGTAGTTAGGACTCCGCACTCTCGCTGCTGAGGGCTCTGGTTCCATCCCTGGTTGGGGAACTAAGATCCCACAAGCTGTGTGGTGCAGCCAAAAAAAGAAAGAGAGGAGGGAAAAAACAAAATTCTCATTGTTTACTGATGATATTATTTTCTACATGGAATCTACAAACAATCCTGAAACATAATTAATATAGTTTAGCAAATGGGAGAATATAAGATAAATACATTACAAGCGACTGCAGTTTTATATACTGGCAACATAAAACTCAAAAATGTAATTTTTCTAAAAGATGCATTTATAAACAACAAAACAAAATTTTATGTGTACCTTGAAATAAATTTAACAGAAGACATCAAGCTCTTTTGTCAAAAAATATTTTATTGAAAAATTTTGTTGAAAAACATTTTAAAAGACTTTTTAAACGTGAGGGATAGTGAAGAATCATGGATGAAAACTCATCATTAATTATCAGTGTCAATTATCTCCAAATTAATTCATAGATTTCATATCATTCCTATCAAAATTCCAGCAGACCTTTCGGAGAATTTTGCAAGTTGATTTCATTGTGTTTTTTTAATAGGTAAGCAAAAAAGCCAAAATACTCCACCACCCCCCTCCCGGGCAAAATAAAATCAAATGAGGAGCCTGCTCTACTGGTTATTAAGACATCATTAAACCATAGAAATTAAGAAAGTGTGGGTGTTGACACAGGTGGTAAACAGCTAGAGCAATGAAACAGAATAGAGACCCCAGAAACAGGTCCTTGAAAACACAGAAACTTGAGCTATGACAGCTGCGTTGCAGAGAAAGAAAGGACCGTTCACACAGTGGTGGACACTGCCGGTTAACCTTCTGCGAAAAAGGCAGCGTGAGCTGCACCTCACACCATACACCGAAACGAATTCCAGATGCATTCAGAACCTAAATTTGAGTGCCAACTTTTCCGTTAAATTTTTTGGAAAACATATAGGAACATTGCTTTATGAACCTAAGAGAAGGACTTTTTAAATAAGATGTTAAAAATGCAAACATACATGGAAAAGTGCAATAAATTTTATTGCTGTGGAATTTAGAACTTCTGCTCCTCAAAAGATACCATAAAGAAAGTGAAAAAAAGGAAAAAAGAAAGTGAAAACATGAGTGCAAAGTGGGTGTGGCAAATTTTATTTTCCAAAGATGACTGCAATGATGTCTCCTATCATCAAGAAGCAGAGTCCACGTCCTCTGCCCTTGGATCTGACAGGTGTTTGTAACTGCCTTGACCAATAGGGCACAGTCAAAGTGCAGATGTGTTGATTTCCAGGTCTAGGTCATAGAAACACAGTATATGTTGAGCTCCATCCCCTGCTTCTGGCCTCCTCCCCTACTCCCCACCTGTACTTTGCAGGTGACACATTGTTGCTTTTTGCTTCAGACCCCTGCCTTCGCCATACCTGATGCTGATGTTTGCCTGGGCTTCGTTTCTCCAGCTGTCCCAGCAAGACCCTCCCCCAGCAGCCCCAGGCCTGAGCCTTACTGTGGGTGTATACTTTCACAGTCTCCAACTTGAGAGGTGGAGAGAAGCACAGAAAACAAAAGTCAAAGGCATATCCAACCTCCACCCAGGTGAGATGGATGATTTGGAGTATGCACACATGAGAACATGTCCCCACTACGGCCTGGCACTGTCCTCTGGAGTCATGTCCAGTAAGGGTGGAAGAGGTTGGGACTTAGCGAGTTCAGTCTTCTCTCTACCCTTGATGTGCTGTGTGACTCTGAACATGTCAAGTGGCCTCTCCTGGCCTCAGCTGCCTTAACACCAAGTTTCCTCTCTTTGTTGTTTTCACGCATACAATAACTAGCAGGAGGCCTAAAATATAGAGCAGATTCTCCATAAATGGAGTTGAAGGAACGGCCTCTTGCTCTGACCCCAGCATATTTCCTACCCAGAAAACTTCTACTCATTCATCAAGACCCATCTCACATATCACCCTTGCAGAGTGTCTCCCCAGTGACTCAAAAAGCTGGGGCTTTCCACACTTCCCTCCGTCACAGTATGGAATTCTGTCTCCTATCTCAGCTACCCCTGTGAGCCTCTGCATTTTAACTCACTGTCTAAGTTTGTCATAGCTTTCCTTCCAAGGAGCAAGCCTCTTTTAATTGTGTGGATGCAGTGCTTTTGGAGGGTGATCCTAGGAATAAATCAGGCAGTAGGCAAAGTGAGGAGAAAAATTAATAAAGCTCAGTCTCCCTGGGGCCCCTGAGGTGTCCATAAGGCAGAGCAGGCTCCTGGGAAAGCCTTTTTCCTGGGCAGAAAATAGAAATCACCAGAAATCATGTCTGAACCACCTCTGAGTCCCAGGGCCTGGCACAAACAGGTATCAGGAAATGGCCGCTGAACTAATTATTTAATCAACACATGATGAAATTTGTTCCTTAAAGAGGACCCAGAGGGGTCTGCTCTGGCTGCCAGCTACTCAGCTTGCTTTACCAGCCAGATTGGGAAGCGAGCCCCCAGGCTCTGAGATTCCTGTGAGTGAGGGCAGTCACCAGGCTTTGGGGAAAGTCCTCGGCTTCCAGACAGCTGTTTTCTCAGTTGATCTCATGATACACATGAGTCTTTCATTTTCCAGCACTGGCAATATTCCAGTAGTGCCATACTTTTTTTTCAAGTAAGAGCAACAGATAAATTTATCCTCATATATGAGAATATTAATTATTATCAGTGCTGATTTAAATGCATCTGTGTACTTTTCATGCCTTGGTCAAAATGCACAGGGTAAGCTCTCAATTATCTTCATGTGGATTGTCCATGGCAAGTGTGGATTCCCAGGGTTCTTGCCTGGGCCTCCTGAGCCACCTCCCCCTCTCATCTCATGCTAAGGACTCAGTCTTTACAATTTAACCTGAACCAAAAGAAATCTGGTGTCTTGAGGCTTGCTTAGTCCAGCTCAGCTCAGTCCAGCTCAACTTGAACTGAACTTAGACACAAGGCAGCCCGTGAAGCAAGCTGCAGCCCCTGAACGAGCCCCATTGTGGGAGCTAGTCTGTCCCAGCACCCCTCTGCCTGCTTCCTCATTCTCATACACTTCATCCTGGGACTCTGTGTTTCAGAAAGACCCCTGTGGCTATAGATAAGCCAGAGAAAGACAGGCTGAGGCCAAAGACCAGTGTCTCAGTTGCTGTGATGTCTGGCCCTGGATCCCTTGGTCCACCCCCCAAGTTCTAGAGTGGGATACCACAGGACACCATTCCCATACCTGCTGACAGCTTCCCACTCCAAGAGACATCCTCTATTTTCTGCCCAGGAAAAAGACATTCCCAAGAGCCTGCTCTGCCTTACAGACACCTCAAGGGCCCCAAGGAGACTGAGTTTTATTGATTTTTCTCCTCACTTCCCCACTGCCTAATTTACTCCTAGGATCACCCTCCAAAAGCACTGCAGCCACACAATTAAAAGCGGCTTGCTCCCTGGAAGATAAGCTATGACAAACCTAGACATTGTATTAAAATGCAGAGACATCACTTTGCCGACAAAGGTCCTTGAAGTCAAAGCTATGATTTTTTCGCATAGTCGTGTATGGATATGAGAGTTGGACCATAAAAAAGGCTGAGCACAGAAGAACTGATGCTTTCAAATTGTGCTGCTAGAGAAGATACGAGTCCCTTGGACTGCAAGGAGATCAAACCAGTCAATCCTAAAGGAAGTTAAACCTGAATAATCATTGGAAGGACTGATGCTGAAGCTGAAGCTCCAATTCTTTGGCCACTTGATTTGAAGAGCTGACTCATTGGAAAAGACCCTGATGCTGGGAAAGATTGAAGGCAGGAGGAGAAGGGGGCGGTAGAGGATGAGATGGTTAGATAGCATCACCAACTCAACAGACATGAATTTGAGCAAATTCCAGGAGATAGTGGAGGACAGAAGAGCCCGGAGTGCTCCAGTCCATGGAGTTGCAAACAGTCGGATATGACTTAACGACTGAAAAACAACAACAACAGCAGTAACAACCATATTCCAAAAACTATGTGTACCCAAGTTCTTATATCAGGATCTGCTTTTGCAGGGACTCCAAAGAAGGCACCCTAGGAGTACACTGGTGCAGCTGTGCAGGGGAGAAATGATAAGGGCCTAACTAAGGAGAGGAGCTTTGAGAATGCAGAGAACTCACTGATCCCAGAGGTGTTTTAAAGATAAAATGAATGAGACCTGGCAGCTGATTAGATATAGGGGACTGGGTGGGCAAAAGGGAGGAGGCAAGAGCGGCATCCAAGTTTCTAATTCAATCATCACCTTTACTGTGATAAGAAACAATGAAGAAGTAAACTTGGCAAAGAAAGGTTTGAACATATTACAATTTCAAATTTTACATATATTATAGCTAATCCTCATACCAACCTTGTAAGATATTCATAAATATATTGATTTCCCATAATGTCATAAGTAAAAACAAGATTTAAGATGTCTGGGCTTCCCTGATAGCTCAGCTGGTAAAGAATCCGCCTGCAATGCAGGAGACCCTGGTTCAATTTCTGGGTCAGGAAGATCCCTGGAGAAAGGATAGGGTACCCACTTCAGTATTCTGGCCTGGAGAATTCCATGGACTATACAAAGAGTCGGACACAACTGAGCGACTTTCACTTTAACTATAGGATATTATAAAAATACACGTGGGTGTATCTATAGTATTGAATACCAATGGGATGTTAAAGGCAGTTGTAAAAATGGTGATGTAGAATATTTAATGCCATGGAAAGATGTTCCCAGCATTTTATTAAGCTAAAAGAATCAGCCCATAAGAGTATTTATAGATGAGTGCTAACTGTGGGAGTATGTATATGCATGGGTATATATAGTGGATTCCAACTGCAGACCACTCAGATCTACCAAAAAGGTGATAACTTTTTTGGGGACTAAATTTAATTTCTATTATGAACTCCCATTATGTGAGGTGGAAACTTAATCTCAGTCATTTCACCCAAACAAACCACCCCCATCTCCTTTCACCTGTTATATATATTAAATATATTTTAATATATATTTAAGATATATTTTAAATGTATATTTTTATATATATTCTGAAAGAGATACTACCAAAAAAAATTAAAAATGATTATCTTTGGGTCATATATATATATGCATATATATATATATTTATGGTGCTTACATGTCTGCTTCCTAAAATATCTAACATTAATATGTAAATTTTTTGTAATTGATGAAAAACTTATTCTGAAGAAATTATTTAAAGGGCATAACATTTTAAAAAAACTTTTAAAGTAGGTGTGGGAAGAACCAAGCACAGGAATAAAGCTGCAAGTATCTAAAGATGGCCGAGTTTGCTCCGGGCAGGGCACGAGCTTTGCTTTCGGCTTCCCAGCAGCCAGTGAGTGTGAGAAGCCCATGAGATTGAAACAGACCAACTGCTCAGAAGGGCTGCTATTCTTAGGCCTAAAAGCAGACAGGCATTTCTGCCAAGATCTGTTAGACACATACTCTTCATCTGCTTTTATACAGAGAGGAAACTGAAACTGGGTGGTAAAATGTCTGGCCCAGTGATGCAGCTACAAAGAGGCGGAGCTGGGGTTTGAACTCATAGAAGAACCCTGCAGAGTGAGCCTTCTAAACCATGAGTCATAGGAGAAGGTGGTCAAAGCTACAAATTTCCAGCTACGGGATAAAAAGTCCTGGGGACATAATGTTACAGAATGGTGCTGCTAAGTCGCTTCAGTAGTGTCCGACTCTGTGCGACCCCATAGACGGCAGCCCACTGGGCTCCGCCGTCCCTGGGATTTTCCAGGCAAGAATAGTGGAGTGGGTTGCCATTTCCTTCTCCAACAGAATGGTGACTATAGTTAATAATTTGTTGTTGCTGTTTAGTCACTTGCTAATAAGTAATGTCCCCCTCTTTTGCAATCCCATGGAGCCCTGCCAGGCTCCTCTGTCCATAAGATTTTTCCAGGCAAGAATACTGGAATGAGTGGCCATTTCCTTCTCCAGAGGATCTTCCCAACCCAGAGATCGAACCTGCATGTCCTGCATGGACAGGTGGATTCTTTACTGCTGTATTGCAAATTTGAAAGTTGCTGAACGAGTAAATCTTAAAAGTTCTCATCACAAGAAAAAAACAAAACTTACTGTTGCCTAAACTTATTGTGATTATTATTTATTTTGCAATATATAGATATGTCAAATCATTACATTGTACAGTTTCAACTAATACAGTGTCATATGTCAATTATATCTCAATAAGATAAACCACATCAAATTGTGTCATTCTTAGGCTCAACACCTCCAAGGGCTCCTTTTTTTTTTTTTTTTTTTTTTGATGTGGATCATTTTAAAATTTTTATTGAATTTGTTACAATATTGCTTCTGCTTTATGCTTTGGTTTTTTTGGTCATGAGGCTTGTGAGATCCTAACTCCCTGACCAGGGGTCAAACCCACACCCCCTGCACTGGAAGGCAAAGTCTGTTTTTTTCCCAATAATTGTATTTATTTATTTATGTTTGGCTGTGCTGGGTCTTTGTGGCTGTGTGCAGACTTTCTCTAGTTGTGGCAAGCAGGGGCCATTCTGTAGTTAAGATGTCCAGGCCTCTCATTGCGATGGTTTCTCTCATTGCCGAGCACAGGCTCTAGGGCATACAGGCTTCAATAGTTGCAGCACATGGTCTCAGTAGCTGCAGCTCCTGGGCTCTAGAGCACAGGCTCGATAGCTGCAGTGCATGGGCTTAGTTGCTCCAAGGCATGTGGGACCCTCCCAGATCAGGGGTCGAACCTGTGTCTTCTGCATTGGCAGGCAGATTCTTTACCACTGAGCCACCAGGCTGGCCCTGGAGAAATCTTAACCACTGTGCCACCAAGGAAGTCCCTCCAAGGTCTCCTTAATCCATTCAGGGCAAACAAATCAAAGTCCTTACAATGGCCTCTTAAGCCTTAGCAAAGTAGCCCAGTAACTGCCCTGCCCTCATATTCCTGTTCCCCTTCTCCACCCCATCTAGCCAGGTAAGGCCCCGCCTTATGGCCTTTGCCCCAGCTGCTCTCCTGGCCAGGAACACACCGCCCATGGAATTATCTATATGGCCAACTCTCTCACCTCCTTCAATCACTGGCTCATATGTCCTCCTCTAAGGAGTCCTACATCAACCACCCTATTTAAAATTGTAACCCATTCCCCTCCTCACACCCCACGTGCCCCCTTGCACCGCACAATGTTTATCCATAGCGCTTGTCACCATCTAACACTCACTATGCTTGCTCTTTGTCACCTGCTCCCTCTGCTAGAAGGCAAGCTCTGCAAGGACAGGATTTGTGACTTTAGTTAACTGGTGTTACTTAGTGCTACCGACAGTAGAAGCTAACCACTTGTTGATGCTCAAGCGAATGCTCCTCACATTGCTCAGCACCTAGTAAGTGCTCAGAGAGTGTGGCTCTGTCTTGGGAGGGTCAGGGGTGGGGCCACTTCCTATGCATGTGTTGTATTGGGTCAGGCACTGCGGATGGGAATTACGTGGTCCTCAGGGACTTGCCATTCTGATGGGGAACATGTGCCAATAGCATAAGGGGAAGAGCAAGACAAATGTTTTAAAATGTCAAGATAAGGGAGAATTTTCCTGTGGGTTTTCTCACTAAATGCTCATAAGACCCACAGCCAAGTATGAAAAGCCTTGCTTTACACCTGAATAAACTGAGGCTCCATGAGTCAGATAACCTGCCTGAAGTCAGTTTAGTGAGTGAGTCATTCGGACCCTGGGAGATCTTGGAGGGTTGCAGCAGAGCCGCCAGTTGAAGGGTAGAGTGGGATAATAGAAAGAGAAGACTGGACTGCATATCCTAGGAGGTGGCCTGCGGGTGTGGGCAGCCAGAATTAGGTAGGGGCTGTTGTGTCTGGCTTGCCACACTGGCCCATGGAGCAAGGGTCCAGGGACGCACCTGGAGACAGGGTGTGCCAGGCCACTATCAAGATGGGGTAAAGTGTGTAGTCATGGAAACGGCCTCTCCCCTGGACTCAGTCCTCATGGCCAGAACTGGCTCCTTGACCCCGCCCTCTTGGGTCTGCTCTCCATTGCAGCTTCCCTTGGTTCTGGCTCCTCTGTAGCCACCTCCGCCACTTGGCCAAGAGCCTGTAAAAGCAACTTCCAGGCCCCTTCACTCAATCTGCTTTGAGCCTGACGTCCACTGGGTCCTTTGCCCATGCTTCTTAGCAGTTTAGGCTTAAATAGGGCAACTGGACACATGTGTGATGATAAGAATTGATCCTTCTGTACTGAATTTTAAAATTAATTAATTGTATTAATTTATGGCTGTGCTGGGCCTCTGTTACTGCCCTTGTGCTCTCTCAAGTTACAGTGAGCAGGGGCTACTCCCTAGTTGTGGTGCACGGGCTTCTCGCTGAGATGGCTTCTCTATTGCAGAGCACAGGCTCTGGGGTGCTGGGGCTCAGTAGTTGTGGCTTGTGGGCTCTAGAGCGAGGGCTTCAGAAGGTGCAGCACTTGGGTCTAGTTGCCCCGAAGCATGTGGACTCTTCCCAGACTAGGAATCAAACCTGTGACCCCTGCGTCAGGAAGTGGATTCTTAACCACTGGACCACCAAAGAAGTCCTTGATTTTTTTCTTTTATTTCTTGTGCTGTGATTGTTATAATTTATATAAGAGCTAAGATTTATTGAGCACTAACTATGCACTTTTAAATTCCTTATTTAGAAGGAGGTTGGAGGGGGGTTCATTCCAATACTCTTGCCTGAAAATCCTGTGGAGGGAGAAGCCTGGTAGGCTGCAGTCCATGGGGTTGCTAAGAGTCGGGCACGACTGAGCGACTTCCCTTTCACTTTTCACTTTCATGCATTGGAGAAGGAAATGGCAACCCACCCCAGTACTCTTGCCTGGAAAATCCCATGGATGGAGGAGTCTGGTGGGTGGGCTGCAGTCCATGAGGTGGCTAAGAGTCAGACACGACTGAGCAACTGCACTTTCACTTTTCACTTTCATGCATTGGAGAAGGAAATGGCAACCCACTCCAGCGTTCTTGCCTGGAGAATCCCAGGGACAGGGAAGCCTGGTGGGCTGCCATCTATGGGGTCGCACAGAGTCGGACACGACTGAAGCGGCTTAGCAGCAGCAGCAGCAGCAACAGGGAGGGGGGGTTCTGGATGGGGAACACATGTGTGCCCGTGGCTGATTCATGTCCATGTTTGGCAAAAAACCACTACAATATTGTAGAGTAATTAGTCTCCAATTAAAATAAATAAATTTATAAAAATAAATAAAATAAATAAATTCCTTATTTAATTTCATTCTCATAATAACCTTACAAGATAGGAATTACCTCTCCCTTTTACTGAGGACCTGTGGTTTATGCAAAGCCACTATTGATCAGTGCCTGAGATTAAATCATTCACTCCCTCATCTTTTCATTTACTTACTCTTTAACTCAATTTGAGCATCTCCCCCTGCTCCCCAGCCCCAACCCTGCTCCCAGCCTATGTCAGTCTGAGGAAGTATAGGTGGCATTTGACACAGATCTGGTTTTTTTAATCAGCCATTCAGAGGCCACCTCTAGTAGTTTATTGTGAGCCTTCAGTGTTGGGTTTTATCCATGGCTTAGCATTCAATTCTTATAACAGTGCAGGAGGAAATCTTTTGTCCCATTTTACAAGAAAGAAAACAGAGGCTTACAAAGGGGAAGTGGTTTGTGTCAGACTACCCCACTGTGGGGGCAGAGCCCAGGATCCAACGGGCAGAAGCTCACAGGTTCAATTCCCACCTCAGGCTTCACAGCCCAGCCTCACATATGCTCCTGGTTCTCTCACATCCCTCTGGCTAGGTCCTGGGGCCTGATACCTCTCAACTGAAGCAGCCCTGAGATCCAATAGCCCAGCTCCCAGCAGGCTCTGCGGGAGGACGCTAGCGGAGAAAAGCGGCCCCTTGGGGAAGCCATGAGTGCAGCCCTTGTTTGGGGGCCGCTCCCTGGCCAGGGCACCCCAGCTATCAGGGAGAGGAGGGGGCCCAGGCTGCCTCACACAGGGTCGGGGTGAGGTGTCTCCAGGCTGGAAAAGGAGCGGGCAGCCTTCCCCGTGGGTCATGGTCATGCCCCCTCCCCCTCCCCCTCAGGAAGTCCATGCTAGGATGCTGTGGGTCCAACATGCTCCCCCCTATTGTGCTGGGGTGCCTGCCTGACAGAGGAGTGGTGTGGGAACTCAGGCTGGCCAAGGCTTTGGGAGAAACTGAGACTACCCCTCAGCAGGGTTAAGGGGACTGTGGAAGGGGAGGGGCCTCTCAGATGGGAAAAGGGTGTGGAGAGAAGAAGCTGGAGAGGAGAATGCAGAAAAGGCAAGGAGCGAGGAACAGAGGGAAACACAGACGCAAAGAGGAAGCAGAGACAGAGAGAAGGCAGGAAAAGAAAAAAAGACAAAGCCAGAGGCACAGAGGCCAAAAGATAGCCACGGAGAGGGAAACCGGAGAGGGCCACAGCGACAGAGGGGAGAACAGCACACAGAGAGGGCTGCCCGAGCAAGAGGGACTCCTCCCTGCCCCCAAGTGCGGGGGCAGGGAGAGGCCTCGGGCAGCTCCTCAGCTGGAGCTAGCCAACTGGACTCCAGGAAAGAGGCAGGAAAGCCTGCATCTGGAAGCACTCAGGGTCCCTCCAAGAGGAGGGTGTGGGGACGGAGTCAGACATGAGCCACGTCTGGAAAAAGAAACCGGCAGAATTTTGCAAAGGCTGAGTTGGCAGTGGGCAGGGAAGTTACACAGACTGGATTCTCTGGTCTGGGATTTCTCAGTGGGCAGAGAGGACAGAGGTCCCGCCCCATCCATCCCATCTGTCTTGGGCTCTGCAGGAGGACTGGGTGGGTCCGGTTGTCAGAGAGAAGCCTGCCCCACCTCTTTGTAGAAGGAAAACAGGCCCAGGGTGGAGGGTGGGGGTTGGGAACATCTGGCCTGAGGTCACAGAGTTTCTAGGTCTTCTATACAGGCAGCCCCTCTCCCTCTTTCATCCATGTAGCCATTCATGATTCAACAGGCATTAACTGAACACCTGCTGTGGGCTAAGACGTACTGTGCCAGGTCCTGGGGTACTTTGATGATTAGTAGAGGCCCCTGCCCCTCAGGCTTCCCTGGTGGCTTCCCTGGTGGCTCAGACAATAAAGAGCCTGCCTGCAATATGGGAGGCCCGGGCTCAGTCCCTGGGTTGGGAAGCTCCTGTGGAGAAGTAAATGGCAACCCAACTCCAGTATTCTTTCCTGGAGAATTTCATAGACAGAGGGGCCTGGTGGGCTATGGTCCAAGGGGTCACCAAGAGTCTGAGCAACTGAGCGACTAACACTTGAACTTTCTGCTCCCCAGAGCTCACAGTCTGATGGGGGAAGCAAGCCTGACAACACAGTGGGCTAGATGCTGGGATAAAGGCAAGCTGTGTGGTGTGCAAGCCGGTCTGGGGATCCAAGGGCAGCTCCCTGTGGGGGCCTATCAGGAGCCATCCACAAGGAGAGGGGAAGGAGAGTGTGCCGGCATAGGAAACTGAGCCAAAAAAGTACAGATGCATCCGAGTCACAAATTCAGCTCCCTGTGCGCTCCAGTGCACAAGGAAGCTATAATTATTTTGTTTGTTACTAATCCGACTTTCCTCCAGAACCACTCCTGCCTTGGTCAGTGGGAAAACATTACATAATGTCATCTAATGTGGCTTCAAGTTCAATCTGATCCGATCATTACACAGTCTCTTTTTGGTAATATTCAGTCTGCCTTGTATGAAAACATTCTATCCCTCAGGAAGCTTTCACCTCCACCTGCCTCCCCAGCTGTGTGGGGAGGTATGGGTGTGCGGGCTAAATCACTTCAGTCATGTCCAGCTCTTTGCAATCCTATGGACTGTAGCCCTCCAGGCTCCTCCGTCCACGGGATTTCCCAGGCAAGATTATTGCAGTGGGTTGCCATGCCCTCCTCCAGGGAATCTTCCCCATCCAGGGATCAAACCTGTGTCTCCTGCGGCTCCTGCATTGCAGGTGGATTCTTTACTGCTGGGCCACCGGGGAAGCCCATGTGGTCAGGAGGAGGACTCAATGTGAGCAACCAGGCAGCTATAGGATTGTCAGGAAGAGGAAGTCACCATAAGTACTGCCTGCTTCTCCAGGGCAAACCTGGGTTCCTTAAGGGAGGTCTCCAGCCCAGGTGGAGACGCACTGGTGGCCAGGCGTGCGCCCACTGGTGGCCCTGCCTCATCTGGCTCCACCTTGGCTTGTGGTACCTGCAGAACCACAGTCTCTGCCTTGTTCTCCATCTAGCCCCCTGCCTGGTACGCTATCCTTCCAGGCTTTTAGTTCACTGGGTCTTAATTCAGTCTCCAGGTCTCTTGGAATTCAGGACAGCCCGGGGAAGCACATTCTCAAGCCATACTCTAAGTTCAAGTTTACGAGTGCACATGCCTGTTGCGGCATGGTATTGCATGCAATGAATGTACTATCTCCTATCCTTGTGCATTTCCCTCCAATTTTTCACTATTATGAACAATCCTATAACAAATATCTTTGTGCTGTCCTCTCTGTGCACACGTGCTAGTGTTTCACTGGGGTAGATTGCAAGAGGTGAAGCGTTGGGTCAAATACACCAAGATAGTGTATTTTTATAGGCTGATAGAGTCTGTCAGTTGGGCTCCAGAAAGGCTACACCAGCTTACGCTGCCAGCAACTCTCATTAACTCTGGATATCATCAATATTTTTCAAAATTTGTCACCTTTATAGGTGAAAATGAGTTTCCAGGTCAGCATTCATTTTGAACCAGGGGAGACTGCCCCTGGGGCTGGAGAGGGGGATCTGGGAGGAGTTAGAGAAAGGAGGATGGAGGGCATGTGGAGTGGGAAGGGCTTGGACCTGTCACGGGACACAGTCACCTGGACACAGCTATGGTGGGGGACCCTTGAGAAGACGGAGCCTCGGGAAGAGGGAAGAGGCAGCTAGGTGAGGGAAGCCGATCACTGGCATCAGGTGAGGTGTCTGAAGAAGGAGGGTGTGTCTAGAACACTCAAGGTGATAAGAGGGCCAGCCGGTCAAGACCGAGTGAGAGGTATTTGGCGAGGAGCTCACTGGGGACCTGTGGAGAGCGTGGTCAGTGGCATGGTGTGTGCGCTAGACTGCACCAGGACAAAGCAGGGGAGAGATCAGGGACAGTAAAGCACTCAGCTCTGCCTCTGTAAGCAGAGATTGGTCCTATTGAAGTCCATCCACCTGCAGGCTGGGCCCCACCTCCTGCGAGAAGCGGAAGCCATCCTGCTTCTCCCTCCGTCCTCCCCTCTCCTCAGCACCCTGTCAATCCCCAGGGTCAGTGGGAGGTAGCCCTGCTGCTCCAACTAATAGGGTTTCTCATGGCCAGCATTGTGGAGGAAGGGTATGGAGTAGAAGGTGATGATTCGAGATGAAAAATCTGAAGGGCTAGCAATTTTCCCAACAATTCCACTCTTTATCTGAAAGTTATAGGTTATTAGCGGGTATAGAAGTGGGAATAGCTTCACAGGGAAAGAACAAGAACAAAGAATTCCCTATGTGTTGTTCCTGACACAGAGCAACTTTGGTCACTGTCCAGGTTCTCTCTTACCTGGGGACACTCTCCTCTTTGCTCTCCCCAGATGTGGCACCCTCATGCCAACCCCGCAGAGATGGGACCTTCTTCCCAGCACCAATGATGACAGCCACACAAGAATATTGGGTCAGGCCCAAACGCTTCTCTCACAGTAGCTCTGTTAACCCTCATAACAATCTGACAAAGAGAGTAAAGGGTCTCATTACCCCCATTTTACAGGTGGGAAAACTGAGACTCCGGGAAATGAAATGATGAGCCGAAGATCACCCAGCCAGGAGGCTGCAGACATTAACTCCAAAACCTCTGTGTGCTTCTAAATCCCACCTGGTCAGGATCCCTTAAACCAGGCTCTTCGAATCTTGGAGTCCTGTTAACTGCCTGCTCTGTCCTTGGGACAAGCCCAGACCTGACCCCTTTCCTCCCCACTTCCTGAGGCAGAGGTTCTGTTATGCATTAGGGAACAATGTGGCAACATGATAGAATGGAGATTTTATTTTACTGGCTGCATGACCTTGGGCAAGTCATTCTCCCTCTAGGGCAATCACTTTTGCCTCTATAAAGTGGGCGTAATAATCTAACCTGCTCGGACCATGGTGATAAGGAACTGAGTTGTACACAAAGGACCAAGTGACGTCTCTCATCCCAGAGAGTTCCATTCCTTCTTTCCTCCAGTTTCCATTACTTCCCTCAACCATTCCCTGCCACAGAGCTGGTCCTCTGCATGAATCTATCCTGTGATGGTCTTCCTGTGAGATCTGAGCAAGGACTCGTGTTTGCTTTGCGAGACACAGAATGTCTCCTTGGCTCCTGACTTTTGACTCTCCCTAACCTTTCAGCCTGAGGAGACCCTCACCCCAAGATGCTGATGGAACCTGCAAAAAATAGGGCTGGAGTCTCTTAGTCAACTCCAGGCTAACTGCTGGGGTCTTCATCTGAAATGCACACCTTGACTTAAAGGCTGATGGGCCAGTAGTACTTACTGGGTCTTTTTTCAATGTTCTCTTGTTCAATTCAAGGAGGTTTCTCATGTGGGCACACATTCTCGCACAGAAGCCTCGTTCACACTCTTACACACACAGTCAAGCCCACAGTCACACATACTCTTTGCCAAGGAGCCACCTACTACCAATTGAGCAGCGGCAGGAGCAGGTGATTGCTGTCACAGTGGTGGGCAAGGATGCAGAATTTCAGCCCTCACTCCAAAAAGGGTGAGATGCTTTTAGCTGGAAAGGGCTTTGAGCCATTACAGAGGAGAAAACCTCAACGATACAGGCTTGAGCTGGAGAGAGGGATGACTTACCTCAGCCATGTTCACGAGTGCAGAAGTGTAGAAGCAGAACTTCTGCTGTGGGTGGACACAACTCGGGTCAGCTCCGGGTTCTCTCAGACACTTGAGGGCTTTCCCCTTCCCCTCCTACCTGGGGCACTGCAGCTCTGGAAGTGGGTAGAATTCACAGTGACATGCAAGGATAAGGGCAGCTGTCCTTGGTCACTTTCATTCCACAGTAGCAGTCCCCGCGGTCCCTCATTCCCACTAGTGGCTCTGGTCACCAGCACCTCTCCCCACTGGCATCCGCTGAAGGGCCCACATTCCCATCTGAACAACGACCATCATAAATCTGGGCAAAAGGGTCTCCTGCCTGGGTGGTGCACTCTAGAGCCTCCTGCGTATCACAGAGATCGAAATGCAGGATGTCTAGTCTGGTAAGAAATGATTTTGGAAGCCTGCTAACTGAGCAAACAAAAAGACCAGACATGGAAATAAGAGACAAACTGCCCCCATCCCTGCCAGGCCAGGCCCCAGGGCCACAAATGCATCACTGGGTGAGCGTCGAGCATTCCGGTGTCAGGCACACTGAGGTGTCAGGAGACAACGAGGCACCGGAGAGGCAGACCCCTCCGCCCGCTCTCACATACCCTGGTGGGCTCTCAGTTTGCCCCCAGCATGCCTGGACCCCCTGGATCAGCACTACTGGCACCATTAACTTCACAGCAAGCCTGAGTACCCCTCAGAGGGGCTTTGATGCGGTAATTAAATCAGGACCAATGGGAGGGATGGTAATTGAGTGCAAGGAAGTGAGGCGGCAGCTTCAAGGTCTTGAGGGGAAACGGAAGTACAGAGGCATTCACATGGGGCCTGGCCAGAGCTCCAGGGACAGCGCGGGGAAGGGGACAGGAGCCCCAGCTGTGGCTTCTTCCCAGACTCACCAAAACTCAGAGCTGGAGGTCCCAGCAGCCTCTGTATAGCTGGGAAGGCCAGTCCAGAGGGAAGCGGGGACTCCTTCAAGAGCACACAGCTGAGCTGATGTAGCAGCCAGGCCTTCAGTAAGTGGGCTCTGCCTTCCTCCCCAAGCACCATAAGAGCCCTAGAAGTTCTAGGGCAGTGACTTGCTCCCCTGTGGCCGGGCTTTGTTTCTTCATCATAGCATAGCAATGTTAATGAGACTGAGTCTTGGCCCTAAGCAAGGCCCTTCATTTCTGACTACAGCTCCCATCCGCAAAAGATGAGTACAATCTGAAGAATACTTGGTCAAAATAGTGAGTCCAGCACATAGGTTTCCTGCTGGTTCGTCTCCTTCCATCTCACCTGACCCATCTCCCCATATCCCCAGACCCACACAAGGGAGCAGGCAGCCCAGGTCACATCTCAGTTTGTGATCAATTCAAGGGCAGGATCTGGGTTCCTCTCCTCCTTGTGTTCTAATATCCAGCGTGGAGCTTCTCACAGAGGCCTGCACAGCACTTGGTGAATGAATGAATCAAATCTCTTTTGTCTGGAGTAATCTTCTCATGTACGACAGGGCACAGTGCCAGGAGAGACGTGTAGGATGGAGAGTTGGATGGTGTGTAGGGCATCCTCCCTTTGTCCCTCCAGCTCTGTTTTCTGCTTTTTGAGCCCCCTGCCCCGGGCCCCAGACCTGAAGGGACTGCATCACCAGCTCCAGTGTCCTATGGCCTCCAGTTGGGCCAGCTGATGGGGAGCCCAGCAGGAGGGGGAGGGAGAGGAAGGGAGGAAGCTGCTGGGGGCCTTACTCCTCACTGCAGGAGCCTCAGATGGGCGGGTACATCTCTTGACAAAGGACATGGCTTCTATCAGGTCCCCTCTTCCCGGGTCCCATTAACATTTCATCCTACATCTCCTCAGGCTCCAACACTAACCATCCCACTGTTCCTAACTCTCAGGCATGACAGGGTCCTGCGTGGTTTCCCTTCATTCCGTCTTTATAAATAGTCCCTTTATGAAGCCCACCTTGAATGATCCTGGCTTTACGTGTGAATCTCTTTTCTACTGGCACCTTGTCTGATACAAATGGGTAACTGGGGAGATGATTGGATGGCTCGATGGATGAATAGATGGGTGGATGGAACTAGTATAATGTAGCCATTAAAAGCCCAAGTCTTGGATTTCCCTGGTGGTCCAGTGGTTAAGAATCCACCTGCCAATACAGGGGACACGGGTTCAATCCCAAGTGTCCAGGAAGATGCCGCATGCCTCGGAGCAACTAAGCCCATGTGCTACAATGACTGAAGCCCACATGCCCTAGAGCCTGTGCTCCCCAACAAGAGAAACCACCATAATGAGAGGCCCACATGCCGCAACTAGAGAGCAGCCCCTGCTCGCCAAAACTAAAGAAAGCCTGTGTGCAGCAATGAAGACCCAGCACAGCCAAAAATTAAATAAATAATTTTCTTTTTCAAAGTCCAAGTCTTGTAGCCTGGATTTGTATCCTAACTCAACCATCTACTAGATGTCTGAACTTGGACAAGTTATATAACAGCTCTAAGATTTTGTTTACTCAGCTGCAAAGTAGGAATAAAAACAGTCACTTACAGGGCTGTTGTGAGGTTTGAATATGATGATAAATGCAGAGAGTTGAGCATCTTGCTTGGCACATAGTTGGTGCTCAATAAATGGTCACTCTTGCTACCGTGGCTGGCGGGTCAGGTGGTACAAGGAGGGCTCGCATGCTGCCCTCGGCTGGAGCCACCTGAAGTTCATGAACAGGGAGGTCAAGGCAGGTTTTGGTGTGCAGCACCTGTGAGTTCTCTCCCTGGGAACCGCCAGTTTCCCTCCCTTCCCCGAGGCTGGCTGTGGGCACTCCTAACTTGGTTCTCCCTCCTGCCCTCAGAGCTGGGTGGGCAGACAGCTCTCTTTTCCAGGTGTGCCCATGACTTGGTCTTCTTCCTCTGGAGTTGGGAGCATGGCTGAATCCTCAGTGACATTAATGACTATAGCAGTTCAGAGGAAGCCTCTAAACACTGCAGTCCCTTGAAAGCTTCCCACTCTCACCTTCAGGAGGCCCAATAAAGGTCAACAGCTGCAGGTCTTTCTGTTAAGGAGCATCCCAGGGTACGAGTCCCACAGTGAGGCCAACAGGGGTCCCCAGAGCAAGGCCTGCCTGAAGCAGGGAGCACTCCTCCCCATCAGAGAGACTCCTACCTGAGAGGAATAGTCCTAGACCCCCTTCCCACTCACTTGGAGACTGCGATGCCCACCCACGGAGCGGCCACACACGCTCCCTCCCACCCCAACAGTCAGCAAAAGTTCACCGTGGCCCCCTTTGAGCCAAGGGCCACCCCAGGCATGGAGAGTGCAGAAGAGGCAGGCGTGGTCCCAGCCCGCCCTGCACACGGCACAGATCCAGAGGAGGCCACAGCAGAAACGGGTGCGTTCCAGCCCTCCCTTCAGAGATGTGGACAGAGTCCCAGAGAGGCGGGGACCTGCCACCCAGCACTTGGGAGCAGAGCCTGTTGCAGCTGGGTTTCCCAACCACCAGGCCAGTGTCTTTCCACCTCTTAAGTCAGTATGAGTTGCAGGGAAGGAAACAAAGTGGTCTGTGGCTTGAGGTCAGGAAATTGAAGGGCTTTAGAAACTGGCCTGAGTTCAAGGCCTGGCCCCTGACTTGCAGGGCCGTGTTATCGGGTCGCCTGATCTCTCTCAGTTTCAATTTCCTCAGCTTTGAAATCAGAATAATAACTCCTTCCTTGCAGAGGATTCCCGTGAGACTATAGAAAGACCATTCTAGTTGTGCCTGAATAATGTCTTACGTGGAACTGTAAGAAATTGCCAGTTTTTCAAGTAAGAGTTTCACCTCATAATTATCGTTTTGTTAGTATTAGCATCATTAACTCTGTGCATCTTCTACAGATTATTTTATCTCTCGGCCTCCTCGCCACCAAAAAACCGAGATGACATACAGAGCTGTTGAAACCTGGCACACAGGCGCTCATTAAAGTTTCCTCCTGCTCCTTCCCCTCTTCATGCAGTTACTTCTTTCGTGGGAGGTTACACAGGAAGCTGTCCTCCTTTCTGAGTATCATAGCCCCACGGGGATAAGGATGAAATCGTGACTGAGACATGGGAAGAGAGTCAAGATCTAAAATCATCTTCGCAGAAAAGTTTAAACAGTTAAAACAAAACAAGAAACACACACGCCAGGTCATTTTTAAAAAGTGGCACCACGCAACCTACCAAGTTATGATGGCCTTGGGGACAGGAGACCAGAGCTCTGTGGCTGGAGCTTCTCTCTCCTCTTCTCCCTCGGCCCAACCCTCTCCCAGCCTCCCCAAGTAGGATTTAGCCAGAAAGTCAGTTCACTGTGTTCTAGGTCACAGCTGAGCAAACAACCAAAATGTCCTTTTGGCAGCTGGATGCCACTTGGATCCAGCAGAACTGAAGATTCCAGATTGAGAAGGTCCCGGCATCTCTGAGTCCAGCCTCCTGCCTCGATGGGCGTAGCTGTCGCACTCTGCACTCTGAGGGCAAAGGCTGGTGTGCTCCCAGGATGGAGATGCTCCCCCTCTTCTGATGTCCCCTGTAAGACTCTCTCAGGCCAGTCAGAACTCCTTCCGTTTGTCCCATCACAGCCAGCGCTTGCTTCCATGATCCATTAATCCATAGCTCCTGATAGCATCACTGTGTTGGTTCATATGTGCTAGTAAAGGGGACCCAGGTACCAACAGAATGGCCCCCGGACACTCCCCATTTGTCTCACTGGATTGTTTAGCATTCAGCCTCCCCACCAGCCTGATCCCAGATGAGGCTGGACCCAGGTGAGGCTGAACCCAGGTAAGCCTGGAATTGTCAAATTGTTAGTCACTCATTCATGTCTGACTCTTGGCAGCCCCATGGACTGTAGCCCACCAGGCTCCTCTGTCCATGGTATTCTCCAGGCAAGAATGCTGGAGTAGGTTGCCATTCCCTTCTCCAGGGGATCTCTCAAACCCAGGGATCAAACCTGCATTTCCCGCATTGCAGGTTGATTCTTTATCATCTGAGCCACCAATGGTTCAATGTTTAATGAATGGATAAATGAATAAATGAATAGCTATGCGCCACAGGTGGAAAAGGCAATGGCACCCCACACAAGTACTCTTGCCTGGAAAATCCCATGGACGGAGGAGCCTGGTAGGCTGCAGTCCATGGGGTTGCTAAGAGTCGGACACGACTGAGCAACTTCACTTTCACTTTTCACTTTCATGCATTGGAGAAGGAATTGGCAACCCATTCCAGTGCTCTTGCCTGGAAAATCCCATGGATGGAGGAGCCTGGTAGGCTGCAGTCCATGGGGTTGCTAAGAGTCGGACACGACTGAGCAACTTCACTTTCACTTTTCACTTTCATGCATTGGAGAAGGAAATGGCAACCCACTCCAATGTTCTTGCCTGAAGAATCCCAGGGATGGGGGAGCCTGGTGGGCTGCCGTCTATGGGGTTGCACAGAGTCAGACACAACTAAAGCGACTTAGCAGCAGCAGCAGCATGCTCCACAGGAACAAGATGCTCACTGCTTCACAGGGAAACCATGTCTCTGGAGGAACAGGTTGGAGGTGGTGAACAGTTGGCCCTCTAGGTCTCCTTCTGCCTCCCGTGAGGCACCATCTATTGGAGAGGCCATGAGCCTTCCCACACACGCCTGGGCTCCAAACCAGTTGCTGGGGGATCCCCGGGTCTGGAAATTCCCTGGTGCCTGGCTCTGGGCTTTCTTGTTTCACCCTACCTCCCCACGAGTCTGGACATTCTCAGCACCATTTCTTGGAAGGAGATATTGGCTCGTGAACACAAGTTCTGGAATTCAGTACAGGAAGTGGCCGTATAAACAAGGGGGTAGGACCCTGACCCAAGAGCCAAGATCTGCAGGCTCTGGTTCCCACTTGAGCAATCACAGGCATGGGCTGCAAGATTAGACAGACCTGTTTTTGACTCTAGCTCTACTGTTTAGGAGCTGTCATATTTTTGGCAAGTCATTCACCTCCCTGAGCCCTGGTTTCCTCTTTTTAAGAAGGGATTATAGTATCTGCCTCAGCAGATTCCTATGAAGATTATATGAGGAGCCAGTAGGGCTGATGTTCAGCTGACCTGCAAAAATTCTAACTTACTGCTTGGTAAACAGTTGCTACTCAGAGTCCCCTGAGTGCCCCTCCCACCCACCACATCATCAACCACTGTCCCCATGATTCAGCAACTAAAGGATTAACATCTGGCCCACTAGAGAGTCTCCAGGGCCCTGGTGACCCTTCTAATTGGTTGGTGCCCATGTTGAACTCATGGGTGTGAGTAAATGCTTTGTAAACTGCCAGATGCTGGTTAATCCACAGATGTCTTATGGGCAAGGCATGCTCCCAACTCCCAACCTGAGCTGAGTCCTGTTAAATCTATCCCAGGAATTGGCTCCGCCTCTGCCCAGATGCTCCAGGCAGCCTCCGTACCCAGTCTGTCCCCAGTCTGGCAACTGTCTGACTCCCCTGATCCACCCCTCATCATTCCTCTGTGAAGTTGGCACAACCTCTGCACTGGCCTCTGGACTCCGATGCCTCCCTCCCTTTCATTCTCACACTGAGCAGAGCCACTTCCAAAAGCAGGGGTCTCTCTTTGACCCCTAGACGAGATGTCCGCTGTCACTGATCTCACTCGCTGATGGCTGTCCTGGGAAGGGTTCAGGGGGAAGAGGTTCTGAGGTGTATATTGGTTAGCAGGAGGTTTCCTGGGGATTGATCTCCAGATCAATACCTATGAGGGGAAGGGGTGTTGCGAATGAAGCAGAACTGAGCAGAGGGACAAGGTAGACTGCTATTCAGACCCCATGAATGTCTCAGCCCACTCTCAGGAGCTTTAGAGCTGGAATGACTTTTCACAAAGTGCCAAATTGGGGCCAGGAGCCCTTTAAACCTCCAAATGGACCAGTCATTGGATACAGGCTGGTCCTGGGAAGGGGAGTGACATTAGATAAAGAGGGTTTCATCGGCCTAACATGATGGTGGAAACAGGAGTCTCAGTCTCGGGGGCGAGCTGTCGGCCATCAGAGGGATGAGTGAATACTCCAGTCTGAGGGGGAAGGTGCCAGAGTTTGGGGAGTGCAACACAGCACCCCCTGCAAAGGTGCTCTGAGTCAAGTAGATCCTCGGGAATGCTTTTGTACACGATGAAAAGAATTACCCTTCGCTGCCTTCAGGACAAATTTGGGATGTCTATTTAGGACAGTAGGCTCTTCGCGGTCTGCTCCTGACATCCTTTCCACCCCACTCTCTTTTCGCACCCCTCCCCACTTGCTCCCAACTTCCTAACCGTACAGTGCTTCTTGCAGTTTCCTGAGCTCAACATGCTATTTCACACCTCTCTGCTTTTGCACGTGGTATTTCATCTGCCTGGAATGCCTTTAAGTGGAAAAAGAAACCCTTTTCTCTCCTTCCAGCCCATCCCTACTCCTCCATTGAGACTGGTGAAACTCTCCCTCCCCAAGAAACCTTCTACTAACTTCCTGCAAATCTCATGCCCCCAGTGTGCCCAGGGTGCAGGAGTCAGACACTGGTTTGCATGAGATCTTCGTCCAAGGTCAGATCCACAGGGCCAGGTACCACCAGAGCCCTCAGTTACTCCAGACGCATTTGTGGCAACCGAGTAGAAGAGTCTCTGGGAATGGCAGCCAGTAAGTGCCAAGCCTTGGAAGAGAGAAGAGAAAAGTAGCAGCGTGCTGAGAGTGGGCCCCGCAGCGCCTCACACTGCCCAACATGACCGTGTTATTCTCCCCTTCACCACCATCCTCACTATTATCATGTTGTCATCAAGGCCACGCGGTTGAGCACTTACAACATACCAGGCTCTGAGCCAAGTGTTTTACAGACACATTTTTCTTTAATCCTTATTGTATCCTCACTATTAATAACCCCCAGTAGTAGATACTATTATTACCATACTTTACAGATATGGAAATTGAAGTTCAGGAAAGTTAAGGGTTCTGCCCAAGGTCACACAGCTGGTTAATGGCCTGTCTGACCCTAGGACATTATTCGTCTCACCAGCAGGCTGCCACCACACTGACCTCATTCTTTCCTGCCCCTCCCGTCCAATCAGTCTGCAGAAACTCCTTCCCTAAATGAACGGACGTCCCACTGAGAAGACAGCCATAGGGTAGGCCCAGCTGCCGCCCCTAGAGACTTGGGAGGGGTCTTGGGAGGGGCTCGGGGAACACATTCAGAATCACATGTGCCCTTCTAGATCAGACCAAGACAGCATTTGGTTCAGCTGCAGTTATGAGTGTTGCTTGGAGAGCTTGTTCCCCTCCTCCTGTCTGTGAACACAGAATCTGAAGCCCTGAAGGGGAAGAGTCCCATTCAAGGTCACTGTGCGTGTCAGGGGCCAGCCAGGATATAGCCTGGACTGACTCCCAGACCAGAGCCCTACCAGGCTACTGCAACAAAGGCCACCATTAAGGGGGAATTTAAGAGGACAAGAGAGAGCCCCTCCTCACCCACACAAAGGTGTACCTCCTAAGGCTGCAGGCTATACCTAGAAATCCTCCACCATGATGAGCGTCCTGACTCTTCCTTCAGGTCCAAAATCTCCACACCAGCGGGGAGCCTCCCACCCGACTCCCTTGCCTTAGAAAATGAACTAGCAGCCAGGGTCTGATTCTAGTCCTAACAGACCCCAAACTCGGTCATAACAGGGACAGATGGACAAATAAGAGGCAGCAAAGCCTAGAAAGAGGCTTTTAGCCAGATTCATTCTAATCAGGCTCAAAGTATACTGACCATGTGAACTTTTAGGGAAGATACCTGGTTGCTCTGGGCCTCAGTTTTCCCATCTATGAAATGAGAATAAGCATTACCACCTGTCAGCATCGTTGTGATGATTCGATGAGCTAGTTACTAAGGGTAGCTGATAAGGCAATGAGGCCTGGTACCCAGGAGATGTAGATGGCAGCCAGGATTATTATTGAACCTGGGGCTGAACAGAGCTGATGGATGCGTATCTCAGCAGTCCTTGCTGGAGAAACAGAGAAGTTTCTTGGCCTGGTACCCGAGACACCCAGCCTGCCTTTTCACTTCTCACTCACTGATGCTTGTCTCCAGTGGTCCCAGCATTCTCTTTCATGCCCTAAGTTTTTACTGAAATTACAAGTTTGTTTGCTGGTCTGTCTCCCCAGCTTGACAATGACAGCCTGGAGACCCATGATCATTTCCAATTCCTCCATGTCTCTGGAATCCAGCACAAGGCCTGGTCAGGTGCCCAGGGCCTAGTCTGTTGAATTGTATGGCGTTTCGTAGCCTCCAGAGGCAGGACTGATCCCAGTGTTTGGGTGATGCAGAAGGGAAGATAGAGTATGAGGAGGGCCCTTCTGCTAGAACTCTCTGAGGCAGAAGGAAGCTGCAGGAGATGTTGTGACTCAGGGGAGCATTCAAGCAGACTCGGGCGAGGATATGCCAGTGGTGCGATCACTGAGAACCAACTCATCCAGAGAATCTATGAGCCTGGGCAGAATATCTGAGTAGGAAATCCTCTCCCCTGATGACCAATCCCCTCAGCATACAGATGAGAAGACTGAGGCCCCAGAAGGGGACAGACTTGCCCAAGGTGAGCCAGCACCAAATCCAGGACGAGGAGCAGGTAGGTCTCCAGGCTCTTGAAAAAGAAGGCAGGCACTGTTATAACCTGTCTCACAAAAGATGAGTTTATGCTCCCACTCAGTTGCTCAGCTGTGTCCCCATGGACAACACCCCGCCAGGCACCTCTGTCCATGGGATTTTCCCAGCAAGAATACTGGAGTGGGATGCCATTTCCTTCTCTAGGGACAAAAGAGGAGACCAAGGTCTCAAAAGAGGGAGAAACTTGCTGGGGTCACCAAGAGAGTCTGTGCTAGATCCTCTCTCTGGCTTCAGGGCTCCCCCAGGACTGGCTGTGCCCAGAGGCTTCTCTGGAGAGCGGAAGTCAGGAGCCTGATCCCCACCCCTAGTGAGACCGGAATGAGTCACGCTTCCGGGAGCCACTGAGGAGGTCTCCTGACTGGAAAAGCCACCACATTGTCCCCAACCCTGCTCCATCTGTCAAAATCCAAAACTCCAGGGAGGGAGGCCTGGAAAGCACTTATTATCCAATCACTGTGAGTTTGAGTAGGAAACTGGGCTCAGAAAGGGGAGCAGCTGTTCCAAGACTCCACCCCCACCCCACCCCACCCTCCTACACCGCCTGGCCTTGATGGGCAAGCCTTGACCCCAAGCCCATTCTTTCTCAAGAGAGAGACAGAGAGAGGTGGAGACAGACACCAGCTCAGTGGGGAGAATGCACTCACCTGGAAGTCAGGCAGTAGGGAGGAAACAGCCACAACCCCTTGGCTAGCAGTGGCAGCCCTACCTCGCAACAGGTGGGAAGGAAGCCTTGAGAACCGAGAGGCAAAACAGCTTGGATTTACACATCCCCCAGCTGTGCTTTCAAACTGTGGTGCTAGAGAAGACTCTTGGGAGTCCCTTGGACAGCAAGGAGATCAACCAGTCAATCCTAAAGGAAATCAATCCTGAGTATTCTTTGGAAGGACTGATGCTGAAGCTCCAATACTTTGGCCACCTGATGTGAAGAGCTGACTCATTGAAAAAGACCCTGATGCTGGGAAGGTTGAGGGCAGGAAGAGAAGCAGGTGACAGAGGATGAGATGGTTGGATGGCATCACCAATTCAATGCACATGAGTTTGAGCAAACTCCGTGAGACAGTGAAGGACAGAGAAGACTGGTGTGCTGCAGTCCATAGGGTCGCAAAGAATTGGAAAAGACTTAGCAACTGAACAACAACTGCTGTGCTCCCATCAGACTCCGCTGTTTCCTTGGGTGTCCCTCCCTGCCCCCAGCATCCATGGTCCCAGTTCCAGTACTCCTCTGCCTTGCCTGTCTCCACACCAGATGCCTCTAACTCCATGTGACCTCTCCTGCCTTTGTGCCTTTGCACGTGCTGTTATTGCCTGGAAGGCTGTCCCCTCCTTGTCTCTCTAACTCTTACTGTCTTTTATTTCTTTAGCAGAGGCTGCTCTGAGAGCCTTCCCAAGTCCTCCTATGTGGCCTTTCCTTCTCCCTGAAGTGGATCGATGTCCCCTGCTCCAGCTTCTCCCAGCCCAGGCACCTCCTGGAAGTGCAAGTCACACCCTGGTCACAGCCTGTGTCCGCCTCCCCATAAAGGCTGGAAGCCTCCAGAAAACAGATTGGGGCTCTGACCTGAGCAACCTCCACAAATGCAGAAAAGAGCTGACCACAAATGATCACCTCATTCATTCCTTCCACACATAATGACTGAATACTACGTGCCAGGCACTGTTTTAGGTGCGGGAGATAGAGCAGGGAACAATACAGACAAAATCCTGCTGTGTGACTATCATTCTATGAGGGGTGGGGAGGGGGCAGGGGGCAGGTGACAGTGAAAATATCATAGTCCAAATAAGCCTGGATGGTGGTGGGTGTTACGAAGCTCACCAGGCTCCTTGGTCCATGGAACTCTCCAGGCAAGAATACTGGAGTGGGCAGCCATTCCCTTCTGCAGGGTATCTTCCCAGCCCAGGGATCAAATCCAAGTCTCCTGCATTGGAGGCAGATTCTTTACTGTCTGAGCCACCAGGGAAGCCCGTTATGTATATTGAAGGGGAACTGCAGATACGGAGACAGGAGTTCCAGACAGGTACAGTGGGCTGGAGGAGGTAAATTCCAGACCCACCTGGCTATAGACCCCCCACCCCACCCCATTACACTCTGTCTCCAGCACTGCTAGGGGCTGGAGGGAGGAGGCACGTAGGAAGGAAGGCTTGGGCCCCCCTGGAAGTGCCAGACGTCTCTCCCACCCACAAACACATTTCCTGGCTCTCCAGGAATTCAATTCAGCCACAGTTACTGAGCAGTTAGTTATGAAAAAGTCACAATAGCCATCATTTATTGTGGACCTAGAGAGCTCCAGGGGCAGAGCTAGCCGCCCTCTCTCACGAAGCCTCTTGGCGCACTGGTGAGGCAGGCCCTTGTCCAGGGTCACAGCGCTGGTTCCGGACCTGGCCAGGATCTGAGCCCTGGCCCATGACTCCTGGGTCTTGTGTTTCCCACACACCCCATAGACCCCCAAAGGCTTGGAGGGCAAGCGAGTGGTTCCCATGGTGCAAGGAGCCAGGGGTTGAGTCTGGATTGCAAGGTCCTAATCCCAACAAGGGTTTGTTGAGTTGGGAAGGACCCCTTAACACTTCTGGGCCTCAGTTTCTCTTTGTGTCAAGAGGAGCCATTAGCCAGCCCACCTGAAGGGGTTGCTATGAACAGCAGATGAAATACAATACGCAAGTATTTGGAGAATGCAACTGCAACACAACAGTCAGCTCCTCCACCCTGAGAACACCCCCAGGCCACCTTCCCTACCCCTCCAACCCTGCCCTGGTGTTGGGTAGGGCCCAAACCAAACTGGCCAACAACACACAGCAGGTTTGCAGCTGAACCTGGCCAGGGCCAAAAACCTCTGTGAACTCTGATCACCTCATAGCCTTGCAGCCAGAAAGCCAGTGTCAAGGCCAGGGGTGGGGCTGAGAGTGGGACTGCTAGTCTTCGGTCAGGGAAGGGTCAAGTCAAGAGTCAGGTGTCCCGAAGGTTCATGCTGAAGTAGGATGACTCAGGAACGTCGCCACCCCCCTCTCCTGAGAGAGCCAGCTGCCCTTCCCATGCACTGAGGGGAGGCAAAGCTAGCACTTGCTAAAAGCCTACTATGTGCTTGGGCTTTCTCAGGCAGTACCTAATTCAATGTACAATTGAAGCGCAGAAATGTGAAGTAGCTAGCTCCATGTTGCATAATGAGTGTATTCATTTGCTATAGCTGCCCTAGCAAAGCACACAGACTGAATGGTTTAAACCATAAACATTTGCTTTCTCACGGTCCTGTGGGCTAGAAGTCTGAGGTCAAGGTGTGGGCAGGGCTGGTTCTTTGGGGACTCTTCTTCTTGGTTGGTAGATGACCATCTTCATGTCCACACAGCGCTCTTTCTACATGTGTCTGGGTCCAAATTTTCTCTTCTAAGAAGGGCACCAGTCATGTTGGAAATGAATTTGCCCTAATGACCTCATTTTAATTTAATTACTTCTCTGAAGACTATATCTCTGAATACAGGCATTCAGAGGTACTGGGAGTTAGGACTTGAATGTAGGGATTGAAGGGGAACTCATTTCAGCCTGTAACGATGGATAAGTGACAGAACCAGACTGAATTTGGGTCTTTCTGGCTCGAAAATCTACCTCTTTCTATCATACCACGTTATCCTTCTTCCTCTCTCCCGAATCCAAGGTTGATTTCTCATCAGCCTGCCGAAAGGCGAGCTAGCCCACTCTCAGTGTCTAAGTGCTCTGCTCCCATGACTGCATTTAATACAATGCTGTGAGGTGGGCACCTTGGAGAAACTGAAGCTGAGAGAAGAGACGTGGCTGATGGCACACAGGGAGTTCATAGCTGAGGCAGGGCACGAACTCTTGTGTCTGACCTGCTCTACCCCACCACACTGCTGCTCACCCAGGGCGATAGTCACACTGCTTGACCACTGTATGGCCACAGAGCAATATGGCGGCATGGATAAATGGAGGTTGGCACTCCTGGCTAGGACAGGGGCTGCCAGGCACTAACCACTGAGCTGCTAGAGTGTCCGGCAGACTAGGGAGCACTAGAAGAAATGAAGGGAAATGGCTATTTACAAAGCAAATAGAAGTATATCCATCTTTTCACAGTCAGTGAAGCAGTCCCAATGCACACAATCTGAATGCCAAGCCTATTCTCTACCATCAGTCATTCCTTTGGTTAGTTTAGTTCAGTTCAGTCACTCAGTCGTGTCCGGACTCTTTGTGACCCCATGGACTGCAGCATACCAGGCTTCCCTGTCCATCACCAATGCCTAGAGCTTACTCAAACTCATGTTCATCGAGTCGGTGACACCATCCAACCATCCCATCCCTGTTGTCCCCTTCTCCTCCCACCTTCAATCTTTTCCAGCATCAGAGTCTTTTCCATTGAGTCAGTTCTTCACATCAGGTGGCCAAAGTATTGGAGTTTCAGCATCAGCATCAGTCCTTACAATGAATATTCAGGACTGATTTCCTTTAGGATGGACTGGTTGGATCTCCTTGCAGTCCAAGGGACTCTCAAAAGTCTTCTCCAACATCACAGTTCAAAAGCATCAATTATTTGATGCTCAGCTTTCTTTATAGTCCAACTCTCATATCCATACATGACTACTGGAAAAACCGTAGATTTGACTAGATGGACATTTGTTGGCAAAGTAATGTTTCTGCTTTTTAATATGCTGTCTAGGTTGGTCATAGCTTTTCTTCCAAGGAGTAAGCGTCTTTTAACTTCACGGATGCAGTCACCATCTGCAGTGATTTTAGGGCCCAAATAAATTAAGTCTCACACTATTTCCATTGTTTCCTCATCTGTTTGCCATGAAGTGATTGGACTGGATGCCATGATCTTAGCTTTCTGAATGTTGAGTTTTAAGCCAACTTTTTCACTCTCCTCTTTCACTTTCATCAAGAGGTTCTTTAGTTCTTTGCTTTCTGCCATAAGGGTGGTGTTATCTGCATATCTGAGTTTATTGGTACTTCCCCTGGCAATCTTGATTCCAGCTTGTGCATCATCCAGCCCGGCATTGCACATGATGTACTCTGCATATAAAGTAAATAGGCAGGGTGACAATATACAACCTTGACGAACTCCTTTCCTGATTTGGAACCAGTCTGTTGTTCCATGTCCAGTTCTAACTGTTGCTTCTTGACCTGCGTACAGATTTCTCAGGAGGCAGGTCATGTGATCTGGGATTCCTGTCTCTTGAAGAATTTTCCACAGTTTGTTGTGATCCACACAGTCAAAGGCTTTGGCGTAGCCAATAAAGCAGAAGTAGATGTTTTTCTGGAACTCTCTTGCTTTTGCGATGATCCAGAGATTGTTGGCAATTTGATCTCTGGTTCCTCTGCCTTTTCTAAATCCAGCTTGAACATCTGCAAGTTCATGGTTCACGTACTGTTGAAGGCTGGCTTAGAGGATTTCGAGCATTACTTCGCTAGCGTGTGAGATGAGTGCAATTGTGTAGTAGTTTGAACATTCTTTGGCTTTGGTTAGAACCATCACTAAAAATCAAGGTGGAAAACTGCCTGGAATTCCTCCTGATCTAGAAGGTGCTTGACAAGAAGGAGTTTCCTTCCTTTGAAAACAAAAGCCATATCTAAGGAGTCATAGCTCAGAGAAGAGGGTACAGGGCTGGAAGGGGCCTGGATGGAAGGGGCCTGAGAAATCGCACCGTCCAAGCCCCTTACTGGGCAGATGGGAGACTGGTGCCAGGGACAAGGATCTGCCTGGTGTGTGCAGTGAGCTGGGCCAGAAGCAGGGCTGGCACCTCAATCTCCAGCTTTCCTGACCACATGTGCCCAAGTGCTCTGACCCCACTAGAACCAGCTTTCCACACCCACCCATGACCTCAACCCATGGGAACTGCGTGTAAGTTCAACAGCCTCTTATCTGCTGGTTTCCACCGGAGATAAGAAGCCTAGAACAGGGCAGCAGAGTTCCAGCAGTGTCACAACCTGCCCTGACCCAAGCCGAGCTAAATAAGCCTGGCAACCCTCCCAAAAGACATGCCTCATCTACTTGCCTGTCCCAGGCCAGGCCAGCTGACCATGCTGTTGAACCTGGGGGCTCAATGAGCCCCTATCCACGAGTGAGAGGGCAGGGGCCTCAGGGCACAAGTGGAACTTCCTCCACCCTGAACCCCCATGTAAGTGAATTGGTTAAGAACATGGAATGTGGAACCAGAGGGCCTGAATTTAAGTCTGGCTCCACCACTTACTAAGTCCGTGAATCAAATAAGTTATTTAACTTCTGTATGTCTCAGCTGGACTTACCTGGTGGCCCAGTGGTAAAGAATCCACCTGCTGATGCAAGAGACCTGCGCTCAACTCCTGGGTCGGGAAGATCCCCTGGAGAAGGAAATAGTAACCCACTCCAGTATTATTACCCGGAAAATCCCATGGACAGAGGAGACTGGCAGGGTTACAGTCCATGAGGTCACAAAAGAGTCAGGCATGACTTAGCCACTCAACAACAACAACGTGCCTCAGTTTCCCTTTCTGTAAAATAGGAATGATAACATTAGTGCCTTCCTCATAGAGTTGCGAGGATTAAATGAGTTAAGATCTGTATCTTGCCCATTGTAAGTCTCAGTAAGTTGTTAAGTCTAAGTTTTATTTAGCAGAGCCACTGACACAGGCACCAACAGCACAAAAACTAACTTTATTTTTTTTTTAATTTTATTTTATTTTTAAACTTTACATAACTGTATTAGTTTTGCCAAATATCAAAATGAATCCGCCACAGGTATACATGTGTTCCATCGCAGCTCTGACTCTTTCTCACAGCACGGCCATGGACAGCCTCTCTGAGCCCCAGTCTGTAAAGTAAGGGCTTTAGTCCCACTTTCCAGGGTCCCCACAAGCATCAAAGGTAACCACAGCTGGAAACCTGGCAATAGTCTGCTTGCGTGTGTGAGCAGTCGCTCAGTCGTGTCCGACTCTTTTGTGACCCTATGGACTGTAGCCTGCCAGGCCCCTCTGTCCATGGAATTTCCCAGGCAAGAATACTGGAGCATCTCCTGTGTCTCCTGCATTGGCAGGATTCTTTACCACTGAACAACCTAAGAAATAGCCTACAGACATTTAACTCCTGTGACTACCCCCAGAAATTAAAATGAAAACATGTGAACAGACAAATATCCTTTGTGTGTTTGGGTAGGGGACTCACCCTGAAGCTCCAAAGAATAGGACTTGGAGCCTGTTGGGATGGGGAGGAGGCCCCCATCTCTGACATGGACAAGTCACTGATCCCGGGTGCTCACCAAAGGCCGAAGCATTCCTCTCTTGTGCAATTGTTTCCTGGATATTTGCTCTGGAAGCACAGAGCCTGCTGCTCATGAACTCTCTTCACCTGCCCGGGAAGGTACCTGAGTTCAGTCACGCATTGGCCCTGGGCACGCAACTTTATGTAACAGCACCCTGGGTCATGCCCTGCCCTTTCACCCTCTTCTCTCCCAACCCTCTCTCTTCCTTCACCTCTTCTTCTCTGCTTCCTTCACCTCTTCTTCTCTGCTTCCTGCCTCCTCACACTCAGATCATCCTGCTTCCCCCACTCAAGCCCTGGTTTTATGGATAGACCTTGACCTCCTGGCTCCTAGGCCTTTACGACAGATACTCAGGATTTCATCTTCGGGTTTAAGGGGAGAGGTTACTAAGAATAGAGGAAATAGCCAGAGCAGACGTTTGGAGGATGGAAAGCATGCAGTGTCTGGGGGCCTGTGGCTGGTGCAGGTGACCATCATCTGTGTATGTGGGTGGGCAGACGTGTGGTGGGAAGGAGCCTGGATGGGCAGGCAGAACCCCCCTCGTGACCTCCCAAGAACACTGAGAGACTGAAGGGAGCAGAGGTGATAGGGCAAAGCCCTAATGATCAGCGTGCGCTTCCCTGGAACCAGAGCCCCCTTCAGAGGGTCCAGTGTGGTGGCCCTGCGTGGGGCGTGCACAGGGCACCTCTCAGCAGGAGAGCTAGAGCTGACTCACCTGCTCTGAGGGAGGTTCTGGCAGGTGTGAGCCTGGAGGGGTGTGGCTGAGTGCTTCAGGCTTGCAAGTCCCCAGCCTGAGGCTTAAGTCTCCATCTAGCCACATGCAAGCCATCCAACCCCTCCCTTTTTCTAAGCCTCAGTTTTCCCAGCTCTAAACTCAAATGAATGATCGCACCTACTTTGTTGTGCATGTTCACAGAGGTGATGTGGGCGATCGTGACATTTAGCCCAGTGCCTGACACACAGCAGGAGTTTCATACATATAAGTCCCCTCCCTTGCCCTCCACTCCTTTACCCTCTGCTCTAAGCTCTGCGGGCAGGTACGTGATCTGAGCACCCCAAACTAATCAACAAGACTTTACCGGCCACCTCCTTCTAAAATGTTTATTGTAAGAGATGATTATTTTATTGACCATAATAAACACTTGGGCTTCCCAGATAGCACAGTGGTAAAGGATTCCCCTGCCAACGCAGAAGACACAAGAGACACAGTTTCAATCCCTGGGCCGGGAAGATCCCCTGGAGTAGGAAATGGCAACCCACTCCAGTATTCTTGCTTGGAAAATTCCATGGACAGAGGAGCCTGGCAGGCCACAGTCCATGGGGTCACAAAGAGTTGGACGTGACTGAGCACATACACACAACACGCAATAAACATTTACTGAGCAAGTATTATATGTCCAGAATCATGTGAACCACTTTACATAAGTGAATCCATTGGATCCCTTCCACTACCTTGCAAGGTAATAATTTCCTTTATTTTACAGGAAAGGAAGTGGAGTTTTTAAGGGCTAAAAGGAATCAGCAGAGCCCAAATTCCATCCCAGGTCTGTATGTCTAAGAGTTGAGCTCTTCCCCACTTTTTCTGGCTGTTTCCACTGTACTCTGTGGTCCATCGTTTTCCCAGCAGCCTCCCTGCTCAGTCCACTTCCCAGGGCAGGAGGCAGTGAGTGCCTAAGAGAGGCAGCGTGATGCAGCTGAAACAGTGCGGGCCTCAGAATCAGAGAATCCGGCTGGAGTTCTGGCTCTTCCATCTGTGAGCTGAGTGACAAGCTGTTTTAACTCGTAAGCCTCAGTTTCCTCATTCAAACGACAGAGGTAAGATGATGTAATGGATGTGTGCCCTCAGCCCAGAGCCCAAACTAAATGCCCCTTTCCTTCTCTTCATCTCACACAGGGGTATGAGAACCATTTTGTGCACATGACCTTACTGTGGTCATGGAAGGAATAATTAACCAGAACTCTCTGCTCAGCTGGCAGACCCAGAATGTAATGATCTGGAACCATCTGAAGAATGAACCTGGCACACTGCCATCTGCAGAAACCCTAAGCATGGTTCCTATTGTTCTAGACCAAAGTGAATGCCTCCAGATAGTCTAGAACTAGAGAGATTGGGAATCTAAGAAGGAGATTCCCTGATGACTCAGAGCCCAGAGGAGCAGATTCTAGCTGTGTTTCTGCCCTAACATGCTGTGTGACCCTGGACAAGTTCCCACCCTCTCTGAGCTTCAGTTTCCCCATCTGTAAAATCCAGACTTCGAAGGCAGTTCAGCCTGACTTGATTATAGAGAACTGCTCCTGAAGGATGTTTGTCCTCTCCCCAGGGCCTAACTCTGGGTACCGATGCATGCCAGTCAAGGGCAGGGGTTGTCCTGAGTCCCCAGGAAATTAAGCCCCAAAGCGCAGATAGTTTAAGTAAAATAATCCAACCAGGTCTCCCCGTGAAAAGCCCAGGATAGCTGTTTGGTTGCAAAGAAACTCAGTCAGATCAGAGGGAGCAATATGTGCACACTCATAGTCACATTCATGGTTTCATGGCTTAAAACCCACAGACTGGACTGGCAGGGACTCTTATCAGCGCTTTATAAAAAATGAAACCAAAAATCAGAGAAAGGGTTTCATCAACTTGCTTGATATTGCAGCTGGGAAGTGGTGGTCCCACAAATCTGTATACTATAAGCCCAATCACTACGTGTCCATGATTCCAACATCCTCTGACTCTGTAACAGTTTCTGTTCCAAATGTTGGTTACTGTCCCTAACACTGTGGTGGTTCTGTTATGTTTCCAACATTCGTTCAGTCTAAAAACGCATTCTTTTACAAATTCTCATGGAGTGTCTATGTTATGCCGGAGACATAGCAACCAACACAACAGAGTCCCTAGACTCACAGGGCTTACCATCTGGAGGCAGAGAGGAGAAGCATGAGCCCATTATGACCCTGTGAGGTGAGAACCGTGATGGAAGAGGCAGGGGACACTGCAGACCCACTTAGAGCAGGTCAGAGAAGGCCTCCTGAAGAGTTGCCCAGCTAAGCTGCACATGGAGACAGAGGTGCACATTAACCAGAGTTCTAGTTCTACAGAACTAGGTGCAAAGTTTGGAACCGGGCAGGGGCACCTTGTCCAAGGAACCAAAGGTGGTTAGTATGTCTGGAATACGAAGACACAGGAGAAATGTGAGGCAGGGGAGGTAAGCTGGGGTCAGATTACACAGGATTCTTTATATCATGCTGCTGCTGCTAAGTCGCTTCAGTCGTGTCCAACTCTGTGCGACCCCATAGACGGCAGCCCACTAGGCTCCTCTGTCCCTGGAATTCTCCAGGCAAGAACACTGGAGTGGGTTGCCATTTCCTTCTCCAGTACATGCATGTGAAAAGTGAAAGTGAAGTCGCTCAGTTATGCCCCAGTCTTAGCGACCCCATGGACTGCAGCCAACCAGGCTCCTCCATCCGTGGGATTTTCCAGGCAAGAGTACTGGAGTGGGGTGCCATTGCCTTCTCCTTATATCATGCTAGACAATTACAACTTCACACTAGAAGCAATAGTCATGGGAAGATTTTAAACCAGATAGAGACAAGATCACTATTGCATTTTAAAAGAAACCCTCTTACTGCTCCAAAGAGCTTGGTCTGGTGGGTGAAGATATGCAGGCAGGGAGACCTTGAGGTATCTCCACAGTCTAGGCAAGAAATGCCATCATCTGGACCAGGATCAGGTGATGCAAACAGAGAAGTGGATAGACTTGAGAGGCTTGGGCATGTACTGACTGTGGGGAGGAGGAAGAGAGAGTAGGAGCCTTGGAGGAGTCACAGCTTCCTGGTTTATACAGGCGGGTGGGTGGTGGCACCTTTCGCTAAGATGAGGACTCGGAGGGGCAAGTTTGAGTGAAAGCTAAATCTTTGATTCAGGCAAATGAAGTGCAAGGCCCATGGAACTCCCAAGTGGAGCCAACAAGCAAGTGGGTGGCCAGAGAGGTCTAACAAAGGCTGATGTCAGAGATGCTGGCAAGAGATACAGATACGCATGCCTCAACATCGGGGAGCAGCTGAAGGCAAGGGGCAGGGGTGGGGTGAGCAGGCCCAGGAACCAAGCACAGAGTGAGAGGAGCAGGGGTTGCAGGGCAGAGACTGGGAAACAGTTACATATGGACTGAGGACCAAAGAAGAGCCAGCAAAGGAGACCAAGAGGGAAGCCAAGGAGAAACGGAGTCATCTTTGACAAATGTCAGGTGTTGAGGGCTGGTGAGCCATTGTCAGCAGATAAGCAATAAGTAGCAAAGGGCAGTTTATGATTTTTTAGAAGGAATGAATGGGAGGTGGGAAAGTGAAAACAATAGATCCAGGCTATCATTCAAGAAGTTTGATGAAAAGCAAGGAGCTCAGTAAATTCTCAGTAAATACATTTCTAAGTGAATGTATCAGAGACCAGTTTTGGGGAGAAAGTTTTGGTGATTATCATCATTATTTCTAATGGAACAGAATAGGAGGGAAAAGAAAATATCGTAGTGTACCATCTGTGGCAAGGGTAAATATTGTTTTATGAAACGGATTTTATCCATGAAGTGAAAAGTGAAGTGAAGCTGCTCAGTCCCATCTGACTCTTCGCGACCCCATGGACTGTAGCCTACCAGGCTCCTCTGTCCATGGAATTTTCCAGGCAAGAGTACTGGAGTGGGTTGCCATTTCCTTCTCCAGATTTTGTTTTTAGTCAATAGATACATAGAAAGGAAGGAAGGGAGGGAAGGAGAGAGGAAAGAAAGGATAGGAAAAGAAAGAGGAAAGAAAGGATAGGAAAAGAAAGAGAAAAATCTGAAAGCCTCTTCAAAGAACTTGTTTGCTTATGGATTAGAAAGATGCTAAGGTTTTCTGAGAGTCAGTTTCTGTGGGGGTAGAATTCTGCAGCTCTGTTTGTCCTGGGACAGATGGTAATAAATTGAGCACACACTCCTTTGCACACAATAACACAATTATGTAACGCAAGCCTTTTAACAAGTTCCCCAGAGTTCACTGGCCCTCAACGACTAGACTAGCCAGAAAGGCTGCTCCTAACTTGCTCCTTAATCCCATATTCCTAATCTCTCTAAACCCAGCAGGGTTCTCTCAAGCATCACCTTCCTGGTGACACATTTCCTCATTGCTCCGACTAGAGCCTGGCCCCTCTCTGTTCTGAATGCTTGCACAGGTTTCTATCGGCATCCAAAACTCTTTAGGACCTCAGACATGTCTTTGGGACCCACTCCAACTGTAAACTCCCGGAGCCCAGCACCAGATCTGACATGTGTCAGAGGTTCAAGAGGTGAAGATTTGTTAGATAGATGATGGATGGATGGATGGAGAGTAAAGACATTAGGAAAGATGAGTGGAAGGATGGTCTGGGAGAAGAGGAAGCACGCAGTTGCAGTGAAAATGCAGAGAGGTTAAAAGAACTCTTAACTGAGAGTCTAGAAGCCTTGCTGTTCATTAGCTCAGTGACCTGGGACAAGTCACTCCACCTCTCTGGACCTCAGTCTCCCACCTATACAATGACAGAGGTGATAGGGTACAATGCCTGATATCTGATCCCCAAGGGCCCTCCACCTGCCTTGCTGGCTCCATGGTGGCAGATGCATCGCATTCTGTCTGAACACTCAGGTCCACTCGGCTCCTGGATACAGGGGTGGGGGCCAAGGTTCTGGGGTCAGAAGAAGCCTGGAAGCCAAGGTACAAAAGGGCAGCACCTGAGGTGTGGACCCAGCCTCCTAGCAGGAGACCACCTCTGGCAGCAACTCAGGAAATAATTTGTTCCTGACCTGCTACCACCACTACCACCAAACAGCAATTTGGAGGCTGAGGACTTGGCAGACTTGACTGATAGCCATCTGCTCTTTGCAGGCCATGGTCTCCTTGCCCAAAGGATTAAACAGAGACCCAAGGCTCCAGTTGAGGGAGTTTCCTTCTCTACTGTGTCCCCTCTCTTCACTCAAGGTCAAAGCCACCTCCCATTTTTTTCTCTGCAGTGGGAGAAAAAACCACTGTACCTGCCAAGCTTCCTACATCTCCCACTGTGTTCTCCTAGGCTGTGCAATCAGGCTCCTGCCTCAGTTTCCTTGTCCAGTTTTACATGTGTTTTTCTTATGAATTAATAAATCATAATATTAGTTACCCACAGTCATCCAATGCTCACTAGAGTCAGTCACTATTCTACACGGATTAATTCACTTTATGTTTGCAACAACCCTTGAGCTAGTGACTATTTTACAGATAAGAAAAATAAGGCAGAGAGAAGTTTCAAGAATTTGCCCAGTCTGAAGCTGGGATGCATACCTAAGCAGTTTGGCTCCAAAATCTGTGCCTTGCTAGAATGAATGAATTAATGAATAAATGAACAATCCTGTTCACGACAGAGGTATCCTCGCTGTACCATGGAAGCACAGAGGAAGAGCCTCCAATGGTAAAGTTAAGGGTTGGGAAGATCAGAGGAGGCTTCCTGGAGGAAGTGATAACCTGAGATGAATTTTGGATGATAAGAAAGAGACAGGGATAGGGCAAGGGGCACTTCCAAAGGTGGGGCAAAGACATGGAGGCAGCAAGGAACTGACAGAATGCAGGGAACCCCAACAGCTAAAGATGCTAGGGAATCAAGTCACAGCAGGAGGCAGGGCTAGCGAGGGGGGCTGCACAGAGGCACAAACCAAGTGCTTCCAGGCTCAAAGGAAAGAAACTGTGGGAAATGGAAATGTCTTTGTGGAGGAGGCAGCAGAGCTTGGAAGCTAGCGAGGACTGCAGCTGGTAGATAGGCTGAGAAAGTCATTCCAGGCAGGGGACAAAGTATGGAGGTGGGAGAGTGGGAGAGAAATATTTAGGGAAGCATCTGATTTGGCAGGAAGGGAGGAATGTTCGTTGTACAGTGACTGCTGAACACCGGCAAAGCCCATGCACCAAATCTGGCCCCGCGGAGGAATGGCTGGAGTTGTTTTAAAGAACCACTTGTAGGTTCTATCTGTGTGACCCTGGATGAGTCACTTCGGAGTCTCAGTTTCCACATCTGTAAGATGGAGGTGATAAGAGACTACCCAAAATTTTTTCTAAGAGGTTTCAAAATGAGACTGTGGAAAGACATTATAAACCCTAAGGCACTCTGCCATGTCCCCCAATTCCTGTACTGAACCACCATAGGCGCTTTTAAAAAACACAACGTATGGAACTTCCCTGGTGGTCCAGTGGTCAAGAATTGCCTATCAATGCAGGGGACACAGGTTTGATTTCCTGCTCTGGGAAGATCCCACATGCCACAGGACAATTAAGCCCATGCACCACAACTACTGAACTGGTGCTCCGGAGCCCACGTGTCTCAACTACTGAAGCCCTTGCACTCTACAGCCTGCACTCTGCAACAAGAGAAGCCACCATGATGAGAAGCCTGCACACTGCACGGAAGAGTAGCCCCTGCTCTCTGCAACTAGAGAAAGCCCCTGCATCGCATCAAAGACCCAGCGCAGCCAAAAATTAAAAATAAATGAATGAACGAATTAAAAAAAACACACACAACAGAATCAGGAGGTTGAACTGGCATTTTTTTTTTTTCTTCCAGCTCTTCTTTTCCATTATTTCTTCACAAGGTCTTGATGCTCTGTTAACTTTCGATCTGCCAGCTTCTGACAACTGCAAAGAAGAAGACACAGCAAGAAGAATAGCCAGAGATCCTGGAGCTTCATGGGCTTCTCTGGTGGCTTAGTTGGTTAAGAATCCGCCTGCAAAGCGGGAGACCTGGGTTCGATCCCTAGGTTGAGAAGATCCCCTGGAGAAGAAAATGGCAACTCACTCCAGTATTCTTGCCTGGAAAATTCCAAGGACAGAGGAGCCTGGTGTGCCGCAGTCCATGGGGTTGCAAAGAGTCAGACACAACCGAGCGACTAAGCACTAGGCACTGGAGCTTAATGGAAATATATTGGATTTGGATGGTTTTTCTGGTCAGGGCTTGACAGATTTGATAAAAGAGAAAAAAAGAAAGACCTTTTAGCATTCTCAAAATGTGGGAAATAAGCAAGGTAGCCAAAGGGGCTAATGAGGCCTTTGACCTCTAATCTGGAGAGTTCTGAGAGAAAAGAGATCCTCAGCCAACACCCCAATTGAAGTACGTCTGGTCAAGAAAAGTACACAAAACCCTACAACGTACAACATATTTATATATGTATTAATCCATTTGATCCACTCCATATCCCTGTAAGTCACTCAGTCGTGTCTGACTCTGTGACCCCATAGACTGCAGCATGCCAGGCTTCCCTGTACTTCACCATCTCCTGGAGATTGCTCAAACTCATGTCCATTTAGTCGGTGATGCCATCCAACCATCTCATCCTCTGTCATCCCTTTCTCCTCCTGCCTAGAATCTTTACCAGCATAGAGTCTTTTCTAATGAGTTGGCTCTTTGCATCAGGTGGCCAAAGTATTGAAGCTTCAACTTCAGCATCAGTCCTTCCAGTGAATATTCAGGACTGATTTCCTTTAGGATTAACTGGTTTAATCTCCTTGAAGTCCAAGGGATTCTCAAGAGTCTTCTCCAACACTACAGTTCAAAAGCATCAATTCTTCAGTGCTCAGCCTTCTTTATGGTCCAACTCTCACATCCATACATGACTACTAGAAAAACCATAGTTTTGACTTTGTTGGCAAAGTAACGTCTCTGCTTTTTAATACGCTGTCTAGGTTTGTCAAAGCTTTTCTTCTAAGGAGCAAGTCTTTTAATTTCATGGCTGCAGTCACTGTCTGCAGTAATTTTGGAGTCTAAGAAAATAAAGTGTCATTGTTTCCACTGTTTCACCATCTATTTGCCATGAAGTGATGGGACCAGATGCCATGATCTTTGCTTTCTGAATGTTGAGTTTTAAGCCAGCTTTTTCACTCTCCTCTTTCACCCTCATCAAGAGGCACTTTAGTTCCTGTGAGGTATGGTTTCTTATTTATTCTCATCTTACAGGTTAGGAATCTGAGGCTCAGGGGGAGAGAGTGACTAGCCCAAGGTCAATAGGTAGCCGAGGACAGAGCAATGATTTCCACCTGGGACTCTTAGGTGCCAAGGCCTCCCTACCACACCACATTCTGCTTCTTGTGTTGATTGTAAGGTAGTAGAAAGATCACTAGAGTCCTAAATATTGTTCCAGCTTTGCAGAAAACATACTGTGTAACCCAAGACAGATCTCTTACCCTCTCTGGGCCTCATCACTATCAATCTAGGGTGGTTGTTACAGGGATTAAATGATATAATAACCATAAAAGTATCCAGCGCAGTCCCTGGCATGGGATAACAGCCAAGACTATTGCAGCAAAAACAGTAATGAGTGAACAGCTTTTTGTACATACCAGCCAAACAGAACTGCAATAGTTAAACAGTCTTGGTTATTCTTTAGCTGTTACTACTAAAAAACACTTGTAGCTGGGCTTGTCCATCACAAAACTAATTACTCTCTGACTCCGTATAAATTATACTCTACAGCTGGCATTCTTCTCCCCCTACACTCCCTTGTAGGATTCTGCACCTCCAAAGGAAGAAGCTCACAGTCAATAACTTCAGGGACACCAGAGCAGGTGGTTGAGCTACCTGATGCCAGTTTTGGCTGTAAACTTGCAGAAAAAAAAGTATATACAAGACTTTGGTGAGGCTATAAAATCTCTCCATGTTCCCCGTAGAAGCAGGGCACAGTTCTTGAGGCGCTAGCCTGCTGTGTACTCCCCTTTGCCAAATGAAGCCATTTCTCTATTTCTTCCAAACTCTTGTCTCCGCACATTTTTTATTCAGCCCTGGGTGACAGGGGGTCAAGATTTTGGCAACTATGTGACCACAAGAAGGGGAAGAGAATGGGGAAAGTGGTAGTGCATATGTGCAAAGGGTGTAGCGACATAATAGAAGGAGGGACCAAATTCACCAGGCATTGAGTTTCTGGGGGAGGGAAATTTGGACAGAGATTTGAAGAATTCAGAGGCCCTTCCTTCCCTTCCCTCTCTCCCTCTCGTTTCATGTGACTTAGAGGACTGGAGCTTGGGATGTGTAAAAGGGGAGCGACCAGAAGTGAAAAGCTAGGATCCAGGGGAACATATTACAGGGGCCTTGAATGTGAAGCCAAGGAGTTTGACTTTGCCATTGAAAGGTTTTAAGGGGGCAAGCATCCTGATCCATTTTGCAGATTTGCAGTTTAAAAAGGTCATTTTTACTGCAGCATGAACAGCAGACAGGAGGAGGGACCTGGAGGCCAAAGGACCATTGTGGGGGAAGGGGGGAGGGCTGATGGAGATGCCCAATCCAAAGTCTCCAGAGGCCACCTCCCACTGAGAAAAGATCAAGCAAGGGAAATGATGAATGTAGCAGTACACTGAAACTGCTGCCAGCTGCAGGCCAAGGTGTGAAAGGTGGTTTGTTATGCTTCTGTTAAGTGAGAGGCCCTTTGGAGGGGTGTAGAGCCTCCAGCCTCTGTGGTTAGAGCCTGCAGACAAAGGACAGTGGGAGTTAGAGTTAGTGTTTAGCTCCACTGTCAGATGCTGAGCCTGAGCCTCACCCCAGAACTCCACCTTAAGGGAGGGAAGGATGCAAGTTCTCCAGCACAGAGCAAAGGTTGAGGGGGAGGGGTCCTTTGAAAGATGGCTCCCTCCCCCACGGGAGGGCAGGAGATGGCCAGCAGGTGGGCTAGATGAGCAGAGGGTCAAGTGACCATTCCCCTGGCTTCTCCCCTCCCAAGCCAGCTCAGCTTTCCAGACTACACACACCATCCCTGATCAGAGACAACTTGGTTTGATAATAACGCTAATAACCCACAATGGCACTTTCTATCAGCCAGACTAAAGCCTTACTAAGTTACTGTTTACTCCTCACAACAGCTCTATTACAGCTGCAGAAACTCAGAGAGGTTAGGTAACTTCCCTAAAATAACCCAGAGCTGGTAAGTGCCAGGGCTGGAACCTGAACCCTGACCAAGCTGGGGGCCCTCGCCAGTCACGAACTGACAGGTCTTTCCCACCTCCAGGCCTGGAAAAAGTAGGAACGGGAAGGTCTCGGACCCTTCTTGAGGGCCCCAGGATGCACGGTTGAATGTCAACAGCATCCTTATTAAGCACGACTGTGAGGAGACTGGGTACAAAGAGGCCTATGGTACAATTTTAAAGACAGTTGTGATGAGACATCTGAGCTGGTGGCCTCCCAGTTCCAGAAGCTGGGATTCTAATGAGGGGAGGACGGTGAGAGGCAGAAAGGAGGGAGGGGAGCTTTCCCTGTCCCAGGCTGGTAGGACTAGGCTCCCAGCCTTCTCCCTGCACCTCCCTAACTGCCAGGGCCCCCAGGCCTGGCCATCCCAGGGGAGCAGAGCGGCCACCAGCACTGCCACCACCACGCAACCACACAGACTAGTGCCAGGGAGGGCCTGCAAGAGCACTTTGTCCCCTGGAAAGCCGATTTGTTTTTGCTGCCCTGAGGCCCGGGCAGTGGCCTCTACTCCTTCCTCCCAATCTCCTTACTTGTCTCTCTCCTTCCCCAGGCAGACAAGCAGACACAGACTCAGAAGCCCAAGCAAATTTTTTTTTAATAAAAAAAAAAAAAAAGGCAATAAAAGGAACAAAAAGACTGGGTGTGCAAGTCTGGGCTACTGTAAAGGGAACACTGCCCAATCTCTGCACAGCAGGAAAGCTCCTGGGAGGTCCAGGGTTCAAGGCCAAAACCTCCCTCAGCCCCCAGGCCATATACTTCTGGGGTGCCTGAGAACTAACACCTCCTTCAACCCCAGAGTGTCTGGGTGTGCAGGGAGACTCAAATTCAAGCCCCCCAACCAAACACACACACACACTCCTTGTAGGGAATGCATCCCACAGGCAATTTCTTCCCCCCAGCTCCCAAGTGAAAAAGGTTTCTTGGATGCTTTTCTGCACTTTTTACCATAAGGAAGGGTGAGAGAGGATGGGCTGCAGAGGGAGAAATAGATTTAAACTGCTCCCAGTTTCCCTTCTTAGAAATCTAACCAGAAGTCGATGGTTTCCTCCAGGAAAAGAAAAAAGAAATTAAAAAAAAAAAAAAAATCTGTTTCCCTCTCTCCTCTCTTGCCAGCTTTTCTGCCTAAGCCTGACTGTCTCTCTGTCGATTCGTCTTTCAGCCAGTCTTTCCCTGCTTCAGATTCTTGGACTCCCTCTCATTAACGTCTTGGAACCTCTTTCACCCGTTTTAAGGGGGGATGAACTCGAGAAGAGGGAACCCTCACCACCCAATCTCTTTCTTAAAAAAACATCTCTCTCTCTCTCATCTCTCTCTCTCTCTACACACACACACACACACACACACTCCAGCGACGTCCAGATGTTCCCGACCGTGCGGCCATCTGCTGAGAAGGCTCAGGCGCTCCGGGGAAGCGGGCAGGGACCCCGGGATGCAGAAAGCTAGGAGCAAGGCCGACTAGAGTGGGCGGGAGCTGCATGAGCACTTTTGAGACGCTCCCTAGGGTGGAACCCGGGCTAGGCACGGGCTCTGCCGGCGGGCGGGGGCGCGGAGTGGGGAGCGCGCCGGGAAAGGCCAGCACTTTAGCGACACTCCCTAAGTCGCCGGGCGGCCGGCCGGAGCCGCCACTGGGCGCCGGGCGGGCGGGGGCTGGGGGGCGGGCCACGCCGCGCCGAGAAAAGCGCCGGCCGGAGGGCCCGCTGCCGGGCCGCCTGGGTGAGCGTGCCGAGGCGGCTGCGGCGCAGGCTTCCAGGTGGGTACGGGTCCCCGGGCAGAGCGGGAGTTCGCGCTGCAGGCAAAGGACCGGAGGCCCCTACCCCAGCCTCGCCGCTCCATCCGGCGGGCAAGCCGCGCTGGACGCAGGGGCGGGGCCGGGGCCCCTCAACTTTTCCCGGACCCAGGGCGTCGGCAGCGACCGCCTGACGCCCGGGGCTCGGCCAGAGTGAGGAACCTGGACCTAGAAGGGGGGCTTCCAGGAGACAAAGGCTCTGACCCGGGGCTGTGGGCGTCGGCCGGCGCCTCTGGGGTCTTTGTGCGGACACGTGCGTTTGTGGGTCTTTGTGAATTTGGTCCGGGGACATGCATCTGCCCGTGCCTTTGTGTGTCCGTGTTTTGGGGAAGGGGGCAAGGACCCGGGATGGGGGCCCGCGTTTGGTTGTGGGTGTGGGTGGGCGCATCGTTGTGTCCGCGTACGTGGTCTGTGCCTGTCGACGTGTCTGGGTTGGGTGTCCGCGGAGTATGTGCGCGCCGAGAGCCAGACACCGCCCCAACTCCTCGCTCCCCTCAGTCCACCCGGGCCAACTTAGCTTCAAACTTTTCTCCGCGTTCCTCCTCCCCGCTGCATCCCGGGCCGGGGGCCGGGGAGGGGGGTCGCTGGCAGTCCTCCCTTCCTACACCTCAGGGGTTTTTAGAGCCGAGAGGGGATGAATAGGATTGGTGGGTGGGGGGATCGGCAGCGCCTGAAGACTGATCCGAGCCAAGGCTGGGCAGAGCGTGCCGAACACCCCAGGCGAAGTGGCTGGGAGAAGAGAGGTAAGCAGCGGGTCCTGGCCCCCCGACTTGGGGGCTGAAGAGAGGAGAGGAACGGGCACCGGTGTGGCCCGCCCTACGCTTCTCGGAGAGAGTGTGTGTGACTGAGAGAGACTTGTCTGTTTGGAGGAGAGGCCAGCCCCTGGGGCCCCCCTGCCCCTCCTCCCGCTCCTCCTCTTTGAGATCCGCACTCGGTTTGTATCCCGCCCCTGGGGTGAGGGGGTTGAACCCTCCAATCTCAAAGGTGGAAAGGTGATGACGCCTACGAGGACCTCCAGCTGGGCTGCTGGCAGTAGGAACCTTGCACACTCTGGTTTCAAATGGAACATCCACTGGCCCACAGTATGGCACTAGGCAAGTTGCTTAACCTTTCTGAGCCGCAGTCACCCTGTCCTGGATGGGGTGAAAACTCCCTCGCGAGGCAGAGCCTGCGGTGGGGATGAGCAGCGCAGCCAGGGACGGCCAGAGTGCAGTGCCCACCCACACTTGCCTGGCGGAGGAGGTGACTCAGGAGCTTCTGATCCTCCCTGCCTGCTCTACTCTTCGATAAGTCCAGACTTGCAGAGTTCAAGTCTGATCTGAGAGTGAGGGCTCAGACTGCCGGGAGCCTGCTTTTTGATCCTGGGTGGCAAAGATAAACCCAACAGCCCCCCTCCCTCCCCTACCCCTTGCCAGTCTTTAACCTAGAATTTTGCTAGGTCCTGCAGATGTGAAGGGTGGGTACAAGCCACTCACCTTGGAAAGAGGCAACTGTGGGCGCTTTCCTTGCCCTCTTTGGGCCTCAGTTTCCTTGCTGGAAAAGGGGTTGCTGACAGCCTCTTTCTTCCCTTCCTATTGTGGCTGACTGGTTGAGACCTTAGAACCTGGAAACACTTTGATATTTAACACTTCCATTCTGACTTGGCACTGATTTACTCTTTTGAAGAGGGAGAGGGGAGCTGGCTGTGAAGTTATGTAGAGATTAAGGCCTTCCTGGAGTCCGTGCAGTCCAGGAAGGCTGAAAAGCAGCAGAATGGGGAAGTGGGGGGAATACACTGGGAAAAGAGGCAGAAAGTGCCTCCCCCCTAGGGAACTGCACTGCATGACTCTGTGTCCCGAAACAGCACAGGGGTGGTCAGCATTGTGGACTGCCAGATGCAAGACTGGGGAAGAAGGGATGGAATTCAACCTGAGGCTGGGAGGGACTGCAGGGGCCACAGAAGAGAGCCTTGAATGCCAAACCTAGGAGTGGAGATCTAGGCAGTGGAGAGCTGCTGGAGGGTTTTTTAAGCTGGCATGATAGGGTGGGGTTGGTAATTCTCAGAAACTGTCCTCTGGCTCGTGGGTGGTGCTGGAGCCTGGGAAGCCAGTCTAGAGGCTTGAGTGCTCCAGCCTCTTAGAGTCAGAAGGAGATTTTCACTTATTTCATTGCTTCCTAGCTCTGTGACCTTGGGCAAGTGACTCTACCTCTCTGATTCTCAGTCTCCTCATCTTTCAAATGAGGATAGTAATTCTGGTCTCACTGACTGTTATGGATGTTAAATACGATGACAAACTACCTGTGCTAATAAAATGAGAAGAGGTTTGTGGCCTGTATTGCATTGTGCAGACATCTGTCAAACTGCACTAACAGTAGAAGGCAGAGCCAGTATCTACTATGGGTCCTAAACCTTAGTTCACCACCTGGCAAAAGCCCTAAGTATCCTGCAAGCTTGGACCAACTGATACCCTCTCCTAGCAGAGGGAAGCTTTTTGCCCAGGGCATTTCTCCCATCTGGCTTATCCACTTCACATGGCCAGGTCCACGCAGGAGAGGAGCTGGACCATCAGAATTGGAGATGGCCACACGTCACAAAGTGTGTTGAACCTTGACAGGGGTGGCCCAGGAGGAGAGTGACCTTTACTGGATGAAGGGCGAGTTAGACTGGGAAAACCTCACAGAGGAGGTGACTTTTGAATCAAATGAGTGAGAATTTGTATGGAGGACAAAGAAAAGGGTGTCTCTGTCATCTTCACTGAAGGGGACAGCCTGTGCAAAGACATGGGGCCCAAGGAGAAAGACAGACCCCCAGACAGGCAAGCTCTCTTGGCAGGAGAGGCTTTAAAGTAGGAGCGGTGGTGCGGTCCTGGTCTGTCTGGATGGCATTCTGGTGCCCAGCAAGGCTGGCAGGTGGAGGCAGAGGGCCAGGAATGAGGCTGTTGCAGCAGTTCTGGCCAGGAGGCCTCCTGAACCCGACTGGGGCAAGGCCACGGGGAGAGGGAGGGGAGGACAGTGAGCCCCCCACCCAGGGTGGCTGCCAAGTCTCAGGTCCTCATTCTGTCACCGGTGACACACCTGCTTCAGCCTCCTTCAGCCTCCACGATATTTCCACACTCCCTTATCAGCTCGCTGGCAGAGCGCTTGTAGCCCAAGTGAAGCCCTGGAGGGTGCACCGAGAATCCAGGAAGAGTCCGTGTTGGCGTCTTCTCTATCCTCTGCCCCTGCCTTGCTTTCAGATCTGCTGGTGTCACTGCTCCTTTTTCTTTCCTGGTCTCTGAAATTACGCTCTGGTCAGGGGGTGGGGCCGGAACCCACATGCAGTGAGCACCAGTGTGTGCCAGGCCTCAGTCTTCCTTTACCTCATGTAATCCTCAGTGACCTTGTGGGAACAGCACCAGGTTTCTCACCAGGTTGCAGATGAAGACTCGGCAGGGAGAGGACACACACAGGCCTCCTAGCAGGTGAGGTTCGGTGGGGTGGAGCCCAGTGTGCCTGACTGCAAAAGCCATTTCCTCTGCCCCATACTGCCTTCCCGTGTGCCTACACATGCCTCAGACCAAAGGGAACTTGCCAAGCTTCAGAATGGAGAAAATAGTATTGGGAGCCTTGTCCGTTTCTCTGTAGATTATTCTCCAGGGATGATGTCATGGAGGAGCGTAGGCACCAGGTGTCAGAACACCTGGATCCTGAGTCCAGCCTCTGACCTCACTGGCTCTGTGACTCTGGGCAGATCACCGAACCTCTCTGGGTCTCTAGGCAGGTGTACAATAGATACCATGCCATCCAACCTGCTGATCTTGTAGGGTGACTGAGAAGATGAGAGTTGAGGAGGCAGTGGAAAGACTGAGAGGTGTCCTTTGGTGAGGTGGCAAAATTCTAAATGCCTGATGTATCTTCATATAGTACCTGCTCTGTGCCAGGCCTAGCAGTCAGCTTCCAAGACCTAAAAGTGAATCTAACCCCATGCCTGCCCACAGGAGCACAAATAGGTAAATGTAATTATAGTCCAGCATAAGCCACATGTGCCCATTTGTAAGTTGAGGCACAGCCGTATAAGGAGCATTGGATTTGATTTGAGACTGGTTCCTATTCTGCCCCATTCAATGTCAGTCTTCTTGTCTGCACAACAGGGACAGGAGTCCCCATGGTCAAGGGTGGTGGGGAGGCAGAAAGGAGCCACTGCTGCAGAAGTGTGTGGTCAGCTGATGTGTTTGCACAGATGTGTGGCATTAGTGCCTCTGTTGGGAGAGCCAACCCTCAAGGCTCCGGGAGTTTGGCCCTAGGCATTCTCTTTGCCTTGCATTTCCAGAACTGACTTAAGCAGTTGGGGGCCAGGACACTGATGGAATTTCCACCTGGGGATTTCATTGGCATCAACTTGCGTGAGCTCACGATGAAGGGTGGGACGTGACTCAGCACTGAGCAGCCAGTGGAGACAAAACCCATCTTGGGTGGATGCTCAGTCCCCTGCCCAGCTCGTCCCTTTACCAGGGGCTTCCCCTTAAAGATGTGGTGAGGAGCTGGCAAATCTGTGGGCCAGAGATGCTGGGGTGCAGGTGACTGGGACCAGGAGGACACGAGCTGGAACCCCTAGCCCCAGATAGGCCTCAGAGGAGAAAGGAGATGGGGGCCTTGCCAGCAGACACCAGCATGGTGACCAGAGGCTGTTAGCACAAGTAGTCAAAGACCCGTCGGGTGCCTGGCACCTCTTTGGGTAGTTGGGTGGGGAGGAAAAGAACAACAAATAACATGGTCATGGCTTTCAGAAAGCTTAATAAATCATCACGGTCCTTGTCTACTATGCATTCAGCACTCAGCTTGTAGGAGTCGCACCAAATGTTTCACTCACTGTCCCCTAATGCTTCCACCAACCCTGTGTTGTCACCCGTGTTGAGGACACTGAGCCTCAGCAAGGTTGAGACGTGCCCAAGTCCAGTAGGTACAAAGCTGAATCCACAGCCAGCTCTGTGTCCCGCGGTTGACTCTTAATTTCTGGGCCCTCCATTCATCCAGCAAGTTTGCCATGCCTGCCAGGCCTGGCTCTGGCCCCAGGTGGGGGAAGGGTTAACAGGTGAAGAAGGCAGGGTCACCGCCCCAAGATGCTTCACACTTCAAGTCAGGAAACAGGCAGGTCAATAAAGGCAGAGAATTTACCTAGTGTGCGTCTGAAGGTGTGTTGACAGTACGGAGCCAGAGGCCCTGCGAAGCCAGGAAAGGAGGGGGAGTGGCCCAGGGGCCTGAATGGACAGAACGGGCTTTGTTCCACTGGCAGGGCTGGGGCAGGCCTGGGGGGTGCGGCTGTCCTGGCAGTAGTGTGAAGCATCCAAACCCAGGTCCCAGGTCCTGCTGTGCTGTTTCCTTGCCATCACGGTCCCTCTCTGGGCCTCAGTTACCTGTGATCTCGGAGGGGCCTTCAGCTCTTCCAGTCCTGGAATCCTCTTGAGTTTGGGGAAGTGTGCACTAAGGCTGAGACTTGTTCAGAGGCCACCACCATAGGTTCAGATCAAGATGGGACTTTCAACCAGAGGGACCATGAGGGCAGATCTGCACAGAGGTGCAGATACCTGTGTGCCAGAGAGAACTTGGTTTCTGTAGGTAAAGCGGAAGTCAGGAGGTTTCTCAGAAGGGGCATGATCTAGCCAGAGCTGCTTGAGAGGCTCTCCTAGCGGGGTCTGGGGTGTTGCAGTGGGGAGACCTGCCTGGGGACCTCTTAGGGTCCCACCACTGACACTGTAACTTTCCTTAGCGTCCCGATGGACCCATCAAGCAATCACTCATGGCCCCTGCCCAGCGGACCTCATGCCGCTAAGCCTTTGTCTGGCTGCCCTTATGTTCTGTAACCTGGCTCATCAGTAGATGACTTGGATCTGCAGGTTAGGGTTTGGAGAGAAAGTGAAGTATCCTCTCTTGGCATTCCATGGTGAATACCTGCCTGCCTTTTCCTTTCTCCTGAGTGTAGATCACAGGGTCTCGAGAGAAGGAAGGAGGCAGAGTCAGTTCTACAAGACAAGAAAACTGAGGCTCCAAGAAAGAAAACTCTAAAGTTCACACAGTTAGTAGCAGGGCTGGCACTAGAGTCCTGGTCTTCTGGATCTAAGGCAGGTGCTAGATCTTGATATGAGTTGGTCTCCTGTCCCCATTGCTGGTCTGTAAGCCTCATGGGGACAGAGGCCCTGGGATCTCCTGCCCTGACCCCAGCATGCACCTCATAGGGCCTAACAGACCGCCTTGCCCTCAGCAATTTAGTGCTGCGGTTGATTGTATCTGGAGTGGATATGGGTAGAGGTGGAATGAAAAGGGACAGTCTTTCAATTATATGGCTTCCACCCGCTTGGGGCCTCATTTCTCTACAGGGATGTTGGTCTTCTGAGTCTCTTCACGGCCACCTTCTCTGCGGCTGACGGAACCATCATTAGTATCCCAGATTCACAGCTGAAGGAACTGGTCCAGAGAGGTTAAGTGACTTGCTCAGTTCTATTGCAAGTTGATGTCGAGAGTCTTCTCAGTCTCTGTGCAGGCCTTTCCTCTCCCTGGAGCTGAGGCTAGCAGTTTTTGTGAAGAGGAACTCACATTTAGTCATCCCTTCCCAGACCCAGCAGCCCTGTTGAGAAACAGCATAGCTTGGTTTCCCAGGAAGAACTGCTTTCCTGGAGGGCAGTAGTAAGACGTTTGTCATGTTTGATAGTGTCTGCTGGAGAAAGAGAAATCCCCACCCCAGCCACTCCCTGTCTGTGGAGGAGGGCAGGGGAGCCCCCACTGAACCCTCCCCCGTGTGGGGAACCATGCTCAGGTGCCTCCCTTACCAGTACGTTTCATCCTCTTGACAGGCCTGTGAGATGGCTATTAACACCTGTATTTGACACATGAGGAGGCTGAGGCTTGGAGATTGTGATTAGCCAAGGTCAGAGAAAGCAGAGATGGCCATGAGACAGTCCTGAGTCTTCATTACTCAGTCTGTTTTATATCTATATATATATAGTTATTATAAGAGAGGAAATAAGAGGGGGGGAAAAGGAGATTAAGACATGGTGAAACCACCCAAAGTTCTGCCATCTAAAGGAAGACCACTACAGGGTTGACAGATTTTCTTCTAGACTTTCTAAAATTACCATTTAGGTTGGTCTTTTTTAAAACGTATGGCTATAATTTTCTTAGCATGCAATTTACCCTCATGATCCTTAGCATTATGGCATCAGCCCCCTCCTACATGAGGTTGCAGACTCTTCTGAGCACTATTTTTATTGACTCCATAAGATCCCTAGGAGAGTTCCACAGGCATCTTGAGGGGACTGGGAAGCACTGGGCCTGGAGTCAGAAGGTCAGAGCCTGAGCATCAACTGCCATCACCTCACTGGCAACCCAGGGACAAGATGAGGGACCTCAGCTTTCTCATCTAGAAAGTGAGGGATTGCACGCCCTGCTCTGCAGCCCTCACAGCTCAAATAAGCAAAGGTCTTTTGGAAAATATCAAGGGCTGTGCCCTTGGCAGGGGTTTTCCTTATCTTCCCTCAGTTTCCTCCTGAGAAAGTTGTGCCCTGCCTTTGGCTCCTGGGCCTTTTGCTCTAAGCAGCAAAACCAGACCTCAGCATCTCTGAGTCACTCACACAAAGGCACTCCTCACGTTACCCAAAAGGGGACATGACCTCTGAGCAGAGCAGGGTTACCAACCCTCAAAGACTACTAGCCCACGTCTCTGCCTTTGCCCCCTGCTGGCTCCAAAGTTGAGAGACCTTCCAGAGATTTCTCTCTTCTTTTTTTCTTCTCCCAGGAAAAGATAAGGAAAACCCCTACCAAAGGCACAGCCCTTGATATTTTCCAAAAGACCTTTGCTTACTTGAGCTGTGAGGGCTGCAGAGCAGGGCCTGCAATCCCTCACTTTCCAGATGAGAAAGCTGAGGTCCCTCATCTTGTCCCTGGGTCCCCAGTGAGGTGATGGCAGTTGATGCTCAGGCTCTGACCTTCTGATTCCAGGCCCAGGGCTTCCCAGTCCCAGCCGCATGGGACAACCCTGAGAGACTTCTGGGCTCTGCTGTGACCTCAGGAACACCCAAGAGCCACTGAGTATTAGGAAGCTGGGCACTGACGGTCACAGCAGCCGACAGTAGCTGGAGACTGGCCCTGGGACCCTGGACGCTTAGCTCTTTTCCCAGCAACACACAGGAGTGCACGTTCCCCCTGAACCTAGCCAGTTACGAGGTTACAAAGGCCTGAGTTCACTTGCTGGTCTCTGACGCCTTCCCTTGCCATCCTCAGTTTCCTCCACTGTAACACGGACATAAGAGTGACCTCCCGGAGTGACCGAGAATGGCGTAAGGGGACATGTGACTGGCACGTGGTGAGGACAGGCTCAGTCACTGTCAGCACTTTCCACTCGGTCCAGGCCTGGCCCAGAACCAGGGCCCACGGAGAGGTGCCCACAGTGCGGGGCTGAGCAGGGACCTGGTCTGGGGTGTCCTGGGAGCATCACAAGCAGTTTTCCAGGCGGGTCTCCACCCACACTCCTGCTCCTCTGTGGCCCGGTGATGACCACCCAGCACATGTGCACAGCGCTTCACAGTTGGCATTGCTCTGTATGTGACTTGCATCGGTGTGTAGGAGGCAGGCAGGAATTACTGCCTTGTGGTACAGAGGACAAAGCCGAGGGCTGGAGAGGCCCCTCGTCAGGGGGGTAGGGGAGCATTGAGCTGAGTTACATAAGCAGGAGCTCATGAGGGGCTGTTTGGCACTTGAGAGGCACATTGTATAATCACCTTTGGGAACGAAGGGTAATCTTAGGCCTTTTTGTGTGCATTTGGTGTTTGTTTAAACCCCAGGAAGGGGTGGGTATGAGCAGATCAGCTTAGCAGGGAAGGTGAGGCCCTAGGTAGTAATGAACTCCTGCTGTGAGAAGCTCACCCCAGGGAACAAAAGGGGTGTGAAGCAACTTAATATTTTCCTTTTGGTTCCAGACATTGGAACACTCTGTCCAGCCTCAATTGGGACCGAGCCCAGGATGCACCTGGGCTGGGTTTAATCCTCAAATTGGACTCCGGAAAAGAAAGGGGTGGGAGAGGAAGGGCCTGCAGAGGGAGGCCGAGGAGAAGCGCCCAAGTGCAGATCAAGTGGCTGCCCCTTTAAAGTTTCATGTAGAACTGGTAATGAGATCCTGCTGCTCCCCCCAGCCCACCCCTCCCTAAAGACCAGTGGGAGGAAGGTTGGAGGGGGAGACGTGGCAGGGGTGCAGAGCGGAGAGCTGGGCCACTCCAGCTGAAGGATCTGCTGGCGTGAGGCTTGGTGTCTTCTGTTTCCGGGCTGAGTAGCTGCTCTTCTAGCAGGAGAGGGTGACCACAGACTGTCCAGTTAGCAGCTTTCTTTCACTGCTCAGCCTTCTCTCTCATCCTCCAGGGAGCTGCAGATGTGTGTGGGGATGCGTGTTGAGGGTGGCAGTGTACAGGTGGTGCTTGGCATCAATGGCAGCTGCTGTTAGAGTTATCCAGGGAGAGGCAGTGAAGCCAGGTGAGGGGCAGTGGCTTGCATTGTAGCCCCCGTCGATGGGAAGAGCCCCTCTTGGATCGCATCTCTCCTGCCAGTCCTGGAGGCAGCAGAGGAAAGTAGAATTAGGACTGAGCAGGCCTGGGTTCTAATCCTGCCCTGCTTTTTACATACAGGCTTTGGGTAAAACCTTTTTTGTCTCTGAGCCTCTATTTATTTATCTGTATAATGGGAGACACAGCCTAGCTGCCTGCCGTGGGTTAAAGGAAGGGCCAGAAAAGTGTAATCACTCTAACAGCTTGGGGGTCAAGGTGGGCAAGGGGAAGGGACTCAGCAGAGTGGTCCCCAGGCCCATCTGGAAGTCTAGATGCAGGGTCCCCTGTTGGAATGAAGGATCCTGCCCCTAGAGGCCAGGCCAGGGGAGAGGGCTTATGACTGAACCCAGCCATTGTTACCCACAAAAGGAGTGAGGAGGGGACAGTCGCTACAGGGCCCCCTTGCAGGAGAGGCCTTGGTCTGGGAAGCTGGAGCAGGGGTCTCAGGCACAGCTCAGCACGACAGTGAGCCATGCCCCTTTGAGCACTGTTCAGTTCTGCTCCCACTCACGTGTGGCCATGCATGGCTTTCTGAACCTGAGTCTCAGTTTCCTCTTCGTGAAGTGCTGACAAGATTGCTGCCGTGCGGCTTCTGTGGCTGTGAGGGCTGAGTGAGGCCGTGCAGGGAGCCAGCGAGCACAGCACCGAGCCCGCAGCACAGGCTCTGCAGAGGTGAGGGGAGCACTCCCCAAAAGCACCTGCCCTTCACATCCCGCGGCAGGACGGTGAACACGTACGAAGACTCTGGCTTCCACCTTCACTCCAGAACAGGCCCACTCTCACCTGCCAATCTTATTCAAGAAAGGGTTCGCATACTTCCAGTTTAAAATCCAGCTATCTAGCCTAACTCGCCATATCATACAGATGGGGAGACAGGCCAGAGAGGAACAGGGACTAGGAATTATTTGAGGAAGGGGTATTCAGGGAAGGCGTCTAGGGGCACTGAGGGGCATGTGGCAATTTTCATCTGTGCCTACACATGTTGGCCAGGGTCTTCCAGGTTGGGCGAGAACCATCTGGAATGGGGTGCGTGTGTGCTTATGGTCAGTTCAGTTGTGTCTGACTCCTTGTGACCCTTTGGACTGTAACCCTCCAGGCTCCTCTGTCCATGGGATTCTCCAGGCAAGAATAGTGGAGTTGGTTGCCATTCCCTTCTCCAGGGGATTCCCCACCTAGGGATCGCTCCTGCATCTCTTATGTTTCCTGCATTGGCAGGCAGGTTCTTTACCACTAATGCTACCTGGGAAGCCCCTGGAATGGGGTACCCACTACCAACCCTGACCTGTGGCTCTCTTTCTAGCCCCACCATGCCGTGGCCCCTGCTGCCGCTCCTGCTGCTGCTGCTGCTGGCCGCAAGCGGGGCCCAGACCACCCGGCCCTGCTTCCCCGGGTGCCAGTGCGAGGTGGAGACCTTCGGCCTCTTTGACAGCTTCAGCCTGACACGGGTAGACTGCAGCAGCCTGGGCCCCCACATCGTGCCCGTGCCCATCCCCCTGGACACAGCCCACCTGGACTTGTCCTCAAATCGGCTGGAGACGGTGAACGAGTCTGTGTTGGCAGGGCCGGGCTACACCACGCTGTCTGGCCTGGATCTCAGCTACAACCTGCTCACCAGCCTCTCACCCACGGCCTTCTCCCGCCTCCGCTACCTGGAGTCGCTCGACCTCAGCCACAATGGCCTGGCCGCCCTGCCCGCTGAGAGCTTCACCAGCTCGCCCCTGAGCGACGTGAACCTGAGCCACAACCGGCTCCGCGAGGTCTCCGTGTCCGCCTTCGCCACCCATAGCCAGGGCAGGACGCTGCACGTGGACCTCTCCCACAACCTCCTCCACCGCCTGCTACCCGATTCCTCGCGGGCTGGCCAGCCGGCGCCCACCATTCAGAGCCTCAACCTGGCCTGGAACCGGCTCCGCGCTGTGCCCGACCTCCGGGGCCTGCCCCTGCGCTACCTGAGCCTGGATGGGAACCCGCTGGCAGCCATCGGCCCCGGCGCCTTTGAGGGGCTGGCGGGCCTCACTCACCTGTCGCTGGGCAGCCTGCAGGGTCTCCCCATGCTGGCGCCCCACAGCTTCCATGAGCTGCAGGGCCTGCAGGTCCTGGACTTGTCCAGCAACCCCAGGCTCCAGTGGGCAGGACCTGAGGTGTTCTCAGGCCTGGGCTCCCTGCAGGAGCTGGACCTGTCGGGCACGGGCCTGGTCCCCCTGCCCGAGAAGCTGCTCGTCCACCTCCCCGCACTGCAGAGCATCAGCGTGGGCCAGGGCGTGCAGTGCCGGCGCCTGGTGCGGGAGGGCACCTACCCACGGCAGCCTGGCTTCACCCCCAAGGTGGCTCTGCACTGCATAGACACCCAGGAGTTAGCCGCCAGGGGCTCCAATACCTTGTGACGAATGGCGCGCCTGGGGCCGTGGAACAGACTGTGCCCTGGGGTTCCTCGGGTCCTGGGTAATTTATATTTTAATGTGCCAGTGCCCACAGGGACTCTCCATTCCTGTGTGGCAGCATCATTGAAAGAGAGGCTTTGAACCTGGGACCCACACCCAGGAGCAAAGTTTCGCCCTTTTGTCTATGTTGCTCCCCGGACCATAAGCCGAGGGTCTTCGATGCCAAACCAGACAGCAGTCCCCTGCTGTCCTTCCCCACTTGTCCCCAAAGTGCCTTCCCTGAGGCCTGGACCAACCTGACCTGTGACAGGAGGTGGGTGGGAGGGAGGTCCAGCCACTCGGATGTGGGTTCTTCTATGGCATAAATCTCGCTTTGTTCTGGCCATGTGAGGCCTACCTCATTCTTTTTTCTTCCCCTAGAACTCTGGATAGGACTTAAGTTATAGAAAGGATGGGAGAAAAATGTCAAGCCCACTTCCTCATGTGACAGATGGGGAAACTGAGGCCTAGAGAAGGAAAAATGGTGTTCAGAGGTCTTACAACAGCAGAGGCATGAGTGAATCAGTGTCTGGCCTGCCTACCCACAGGGCCCATTTGCACTTTTCTCTCTTCTCTAAATCATGCCCCCCTCCCCTTTCTGGGTCCCCCTTGCTTCCAAGACTCACATCCTCCCATTTGTGCCCTTTCCCTGTCATCCCCAGGAGGGCAGGCCAGGGCCTCAAGGATGGCACTCTGGGCCCGGTAACTAGCTGTGGCACAGGCTAAGTCAGTTCACCTCAGAGCCTCTGGAAGCCTCAGGGGTGCCAGTCCTAGTTTCCCACTTGGGTGGCATCCCCCAGCGTCCAGAATGGAAATGTGCTCCTTGACCCCTGAGGTACTGCCTCTAGCTGGTTCCCCAGGAGCTGATGCAGTCCTGGAGCCCCACCAGCTCCGAGGGGCCTCCCGGAGTCAGCCCCTACTGGCCTTGTGCCCGACAGCCCAGCTCAGCCTACTGCGAACGCAGCCAAGGAGGCAGGGTACCCCCACCCATGTTTATGCTTCCCCACCAGGGTGGCATCTCAGCTCCCCAGCCCTGGGCTCTTTCCTTAGTATCAGTTTCATAAAAGTTGTTGCCTTTTTAATGGACTGTCACTTAGCACCACCACCCCCCCAATCCAGGTCCCTGCTGGCAGGGGATTGGAAATATGTCCTTTGTAAAAGAAAGAAGACATTGCATTTGTTCACTTTTGTAACACTGTGTCCTGGGGATGAGCTGGGAGAGGAGGTGTTGGGTAGAAGCCAGCCATATGTCGCCATGTGGGCATCCGTGGGGCTGGTCCCTCAGAGACGCCCACAGGACAAGGAGAGCTCTGTCCTCCCCCACGAGCCCCACCCAACACCTTGGTTTAATAAACACTACAAAGAGTCTTCCTCTTGCCATCATTTGACCAGCATCCATTGACATTCCCCAGACGGGTCTCTGGGGCCACAAGGATGAATCAAGACAAGCTTGTTCCCTCTGAAAAGCCCAATAACCTCCTAGGATTAGGGGAGTGAGGGAGGGAGTTCCTTGGGGTGGAACCTTTTGGTGCAACTTACACCCTCGACCTTCCTTACCTCTCTCCCTGCCTCCCCAGCTCCAGCTGTCAGGCCCTTGGCATGCCTCTGCCTTTGCTCAGGCTGTTACTCTGGGACCGGGCCCTTGCCCCCTCCCCCCACCCCAGTTTCTCTGCTCCTTCCCGGCCTAATAGACCCAGTTTCTGCCTCATCTCCTTACAAGCTTTCCCCAAGGTCTCCACCACCCCTCCCGCCCCTGCCACCTCCCGCTAAGCCCCAACAGTACGGTGTTCCTTCCTGGCACCCAAATGCTGTGGTACCTCTCCTGTTCACACACTTCCTGTGACAGGGAACCCACTTCCCGCTCATCTGAATGGTACTGCTGTCAGCAAGTTCTTCCTTCTAACTGGCCAAGATCTGCAGGCATATATCCATAGCGGTCACCACCACCACCAAGCTTATCCTGTCTGTTCTGTGTTCTGGGACTCAAGTTCCTGGGATGGGAGGGGACAGGGCACACAGGGGACATCTGACTAAGCAGCACAGGGAGCTGTGCAAGCCCTGTGGTGGGGTTAGGAAGGCTTCCTGGAGGAGGCTCATCCATGGAGTCAAGAAGAAGGACAAGTGGACTTGGACAGAGGGGGCTGGCACTTGGAAGGGTCATCGGTGAGCAATGGCACAGATTCCCGGGACATTCACGCTAGGTGTGTGGTTGGGGTGCTTGCCCATCGCGTGGCTTAAGCCGCCCAGGGCTTGGACTCCCTGAGCCAGAGGCTGGCCACCACCAATATGGGAAAGGTCTGAAGCAAGGGGGACAGGAAAGGATCAGAATGAGACCCCAGCCTTCACAGTCCTCAGATTAGTACTTCATCCTCCCACATTCCTTGGGGCAGGAGAGACCTCAAATACAGGGGTGGAGGGAGGGATCCCTAAGACTTTCACCCAGTGGGTCTTAAAAGCCCCATTTGAAGAAAGCGTCCTTGGGGGAGGGCTATGGAACATAGGGGTCTTAAAATTAGTGGCGCTGAAATCGGAGGAAAGGTAGCCGGTAGCCGGGGTCCTGCAAGTCACCTGGCCCTGAGCTGCAGCTTCTACATCTGCAAAACGGGGCGGGGAGGGAAGCGCCAGCAGGATGCTGGGCTCCTCCTTCCCAGTGGGGGCATCACCTTGCACACCTCCAGCGCCTGCGTGGCCTCACAGAACCAGGCGTTCCCGCGACCTCTCCGGAGGCTCTCAGCCCGCAGCACCACCTCGTGGTCGCTCATAGCCAGACACTCCAGATCCGAGGGGTCGCCAAGCAAGGCGTAGAGCCGCTGGAGGCCAAAGTAGACCAGTGCAGTTTGCGCAGTCATCCCTACCGCCTTCATCCCCACACTCCGCCCTCTTGGAATCCTGGGGCAGAGAACGAGGTGATTGGAATCTTACAGAGTCATAGAGATTAGTGCAAACCTGTTTTTGGAGTTCCCCAAAAAGGGTTAAAATTGTGTGATTTCGGCCAAGTCACTTTTCTTCTCTGAGCCTGGAAAATGGGGATGAAAATATCTCCCTGCACAGGATTGTATGAAGAGGAAAGGAAGTAACATTTGTAAACAATCAGGTACACTGCCTGGCAGAAAATACAGACTCCAGAAATGCTTGTTTTCTCATTCATTCAACCATAGAATCATGAATTAGATTGTAGAACCACGTGGTCGTAGACTCATGTTTTGATATCTGATTCAGAACGGAAGGGTTTCCTAACGCTTTAGGATGGTAGACCTGCAGAGCCATAGTGTGGTCCACGGGATCTTTGCTCTGTGCACCTAGGCAGAATAGACCTTCAACACACATGCCAGCTGAGTTTTAGAGATGGGGAAACAGCTGAGCGGTCTGTCGTCATAGCACAGGCCACGAACATTTCACTGCACTTCATTAATAATTCAGTTGTGATTCACTGGGCACGTGTCCTTGCTCATGGTGTACATGCGATCCTTTCCTCCCCATAACTGCCCTGGGCATTACCGTCACCATACACAGCTGAGGAAACTATCCTGCTCCTGGCTTCATCTGTCAGATGGTGAGTCTGGCATTCCTGGCTGTCCCACCTCAGTGTCCAGGTCAACTGTGCAGGTCACACGTGTCAGAGAGGGCAGCGGTGCTCTGAGAAACCAATAAACACTAGGACTCCATTTTTTTTTTTTTCTGCTAGAAGAAAAAGAGGGGGTGGAGTTATGCAACTCTAAGTATGTCCAATCAGACCATGGACTCTACAGCATGAAAATATTAGTCACTCCAACTCTTGGCGACCCTGTGGACTGTAGCCCACCAGCCTCCTATGTCCGTGGGTTTCTCTAGGCAAGAATACTGGAGTGGGTAGCCATGCTTTTCTCCAGGGAATCTTCCTGACCAAGATATCGAACTCGGGTTTCCTGCACTGCAGAGCATGAAAAGCCAAAGATAAAATCCTTCCCCTCCTGGCCCCATTTTACAGATAGAAAATGGAGGCTCAGAGAGGAGCAGCCCAAGGTTACATGACAGGTGACAGGGCCACCTGGCCAGGATTCTGTGCTTCAGGACTGGCTATATACTTGGTGGCTGCTGCTGCTGCTAAGTCGCTTCAGTCGTGTCCGATTCTGTGTGGCCCCATAGACGGCAGCCTACGGCAGCTCCTCCGTCCCTGGGATTCTCCTGGCAAGAACACTGGAGTGGGTTGCCATTTCCTTCTCCAATGCACGAAAGTGAAAAGTGAAAGTGAAGTCGCTCAGTCATGTCCAACTTGTTGCGACCCCATGGACTGCAGCCTATCAGGCTCCTCCGTCCATGGGATTTTCCAGGCAAGAGTACTGGAGTGGGTTGCCATTGCCTTCTCCATACTTGGTGGAACCTAGGGTAAAATGAAAATGTAGGGTCTTATGTTCAAAATTATTAAGAATTCAAGATGGCAAGAGCAGAGTCTTAAAACAAGCATGGGGCCTTTCTAAGTTCCCAAGGCCCATTGAAGCCAGTCCTGCTGTGCTTAGATCTTGAAAATCCAGTAATTTCCCTCCATGAGTGTTATCATACCACCCGCTGATTTCCCCAAATTGTCATGGCCAAGCGGTTGACCTCTCAGAGAGGGTATGGAGATACCATTACCCATCAACTGCCTCCAACCCAGCTCATAGGATGTGCCTCTGGATGAGACTGCCAGGTATGTGGGGAGCAGGGACCTACTTCTGCTTGTACCTAATGTCCACTAAGACATTAGACATCATCACAGGCTAACAAGGTCCTGCCCATTGATGCTCAGTGTTGTATGACAGCTAATTTCACCAGGGGGCAAATGTCCATTGATAACTGATATTTATCAGCACCCATTGTTCATCCATGACAGCCCTCACCAGTGGCTGATACTCACAAAGGGAGAATGCCCACTGCTGCCCAATACACCCAGTGCCAGGGCTCACAGGTAGCTCACTGCAATGATCATTGCTCTAAATGTCAGTATCTCGTGTCGGTCCATAGCTCAACATCTGGCAACAGCAAACAGCCATCTGGTGAAGTCACATGCCCTGTGTTTATTCTTCTATTTATTTAAGTCCTGGTGGTTGTATTTATGGAGATTAATGTGTTTATTGAGCTGGGTGGGAAATTCTTCCTGTGTTTACAGTGTGATTCCAAAAGCTATTTATTATTTTACTTGGCATACCCATCAGTCAACATATTCTGAATTAGGAACGCAAGCATACATTTATGTTTCTTGATGTATACACATTCGTATATGTAACGTGTATATATATAGTTATTAAATATAGGAAAGATACAGAAGGACAGAAAAAGAGAAACTACTTTAAGGACAGAAGTGTCAAGACACGAAAAATTTTCTAATTAGTTGATTCTTAGAGGCAGCAACTTTTCCAAAATGGAGTTAATAATTCAAGACATCAGCCCCCTTGCTCTGGCAAAGAAGGACACAAAGCCCTACTTTGGGCTGAAAAAAGCTAAGTTCTCAAATGAAGTTAAGTCAGTGACGCAAGTGGTCCTTAGGGCAGCATAACAAGTGGTTACGGCACAGGCTCTGAAAAGAGGCTGCCTGAGATCAGGGACAGCTCTGTTACTTACAGCTAAGTGAGCTGGGCCAAGCCATTCAGCTTCTCTCTGAGCCTCAGTTTCCACATTTCCCATATTTCCATAAATGGAGATACTAGTCACCCCAAAGGGTTGTTATGGGAAATAAGTAAGTCAATGTACATAGAATACTTAGAACTGTGCCTGGCATATAATAAGTTCCATATAATAAGTGAAATGAAATGCAACTGACTGCTGTGCTGAGCCATTATACGTTGGAGTGGTTTCTTACACGGCAGTGAAAATGAAAGTTGCTCAGTCGTGTCTGACTCTTTGAGACCCCATGGACTATACAGTGCATGGAATTCTCCAGGCCAGAATACTGCAGTGGGTTGCCATTCCCTTCTCCAGGGGATCTTCCCAACCCAGGGATCGAACCCAGGTCTCCCGCATTGCAGGCAGATTCTTTACCAGCTAAGCCACCAGGAAAGACCAGGAATATTGGAGTGGGTAGCCTATCCCTTCTCCAGGGAATCTTCCCAACCCAGGAATCAAACCAGGGTCTCCTGAATTGCAGGCAGATTCTTTACCAGCTGAGCTACCAGGGAAGCCTTACATGGCAGTAGATAACCAAAACAAACAAGTCACAGGCTGGGTTCCCCCCTCACACACACACACACCAGCCCTGTGGTCCCTCCTCCACCCCTCTGGCTTTCCTAGTGGAAGAATGGCTAACCTAGCCGTGGTACCTGAGCAACCGAAAAGGCAGACACCAAATGACAAAGCCAGACATCCAGAGCCTCCCCTAGGGACCAGGCAGAGAGGCACAGCTGAAAGGAAACACATGTGCCCCCTATTTTAAAGTTTATGGGCTCATCATCTCATGTTATATTTTTGCCTCACAGCCACCCAGCAGGCTTGGCCTGTCTCCTCTCAGGCTTGCACTCCCCTCACAGCCCAGACAAGTGACCTGCAGGTCCCCAGACAGACCTACCTCTCACCCTCATCTCTCCACAGCCACAGCTGGGAACTGGGAGCGTAAAGACCTAGACCCACCCTCCTGCAAAGCGACCATCTCCTTCCCTCAGGGCCTTTCCTCCAGACCCAGGGGCTTAAGGGCAGAGGACTGAGGAGGCTGGGGGGAGGACAGGCACTGGGCAGGGACAGGTGAGAGCAGTCTGATGAGAACAGGCAAGGGAGGACCCAGTCTGGAACACAGGGGGCCCTGGGAAAGGCGTAGCTTTTTAGCACTTCCCGCAGACTGTGGACAAAGTCATACTTAGCTCAAGCTTTAAAAATAGTCTCCCCACACACAAACACTGTAATTCTCCTGACTGGCCCCACCTGCCGGTAAAATCTGCGTCTGTGCAGACACGTAGGGCGTGGGGACCAAGAGGAGTGCTTGGAGGGAGTGTGGTTTAGGTTTGGAACAGACTCCTCAGGAGTGACTGCGGAGAACTTCCCTTTGCCGACATGTTCTAAAGGAAGACAATGCTTGAAGGAACAGGGTAGGGGGCCATGAACGCTCCCCTGCCTTCACACCTGTCAGCCCGATTACCTCCCCCTTATCCTTCCCCTCTCAGTGTCCCTGCCACCTCCTCTGGGATGTCTCCCTTGACCACCTCTGCCATCCCACTCTAGATAAAGTTAGGTGCATCTCCTCCATGCTCACCTCATCTTCCCTCCAGAGTGACACTCAGCGCGTTGATTTTCTGTTTATTTTTCCAGCTTCCACTTTACACTGAGGGCAAGAACTGTGCCTATATTTGCTCTCCAAAGGGTCCCTAGCACCCAAGCTGGGTGCCTGGCACATAACTGGTTATCAATGCACATTCAAAAAACAAAAAATATGTCCATTTTATTGATGGTTAAGTGGAGGCTCAGAGAGGTTAAGGGATTTTTTTCCTAAGGCTGCACAGCAAATTCAGCAAGAAACCAACTCTTGAGACTTTCAGTTGTGAAACAGGACCCTACCTCCCCCTGCTTCCCTCCCCATCCCTCAGGTGGCAGGTGTGTGCCCTGATAGGCCTGAACGGGCAGGAATCCACAGTGAGGATCCACCTCTTCCTCTCCAGCACCCTGACAGGGGCCCACCTCTGCTCTGACTTCCACCGGGTGACTAAGTCTGTGCCCTGCCTCACCCACCCCAACAGCAGCCCCACTGGCTATGGGAGGGCAAGTCCCACCTCTCTGAGCCTGCTTTCCCAGCAGAAACGTGAGTCGGAGATCCGGAGGCTCCTTCTAACTGAGGGTCTGGGAACTCGTAGGAAAGAGACTGAAGAAGGCTAGCTGGCCAGCTTTCTGTGTGGCATCAAGCACAAACCTTCACCAAGCACCAAAAAGGCCCAGAAATCTTGTTTTTTTTTTTCCAAACGTACCAGAGTTCTGAAGTGAAGAGAAAGTCTTTCAGTCCTGTCCTACTCTTTGAGACCCCATGGACTCTAGCCCTCCAGGTTCCTCTGTCTTTGGAATGCTCCAGGCAAGAACACTGGAGTAGTTTGCCATTTCCTTCTCCAGGGGATCTTCATGACCTGGAAAGGGACTGAACCTGGGTCTCCTGCATTGCAGATGGACTCTTTACTAGCTGAGCCACCAGGGAAGGTTCCAGAGTTTTACTTTAGTATTTTACATAGGTTTCTAACTTTCACTATATATTATATTGTGTGCGTGCGTGTGTGATGGTAGTTTTCAAGGTTAAAAAACAAACAAACAAAAAAATCCAGAGGATTCTACAGCATAAACAGGTCTAGGCAACACTTTAAAGTTTACACACACACACACAAAATAAAGTTTACACAAAACTTTCCTCTCACACCCACCCCTCGTGTCCTCTTCACAACCTTCTCCTGAGGAAGGTCTATCAGGAACCCACTTCACAGGTGGGGAAAATGATGCCCAGAGAGTGGGTGGCAGAACCTGGGACTTGTAGTCAAAAGACCTATTCCAAACTCTCCTCCCACTTCTCCAGAGTGATTGAACCAGAGTGATTCTGGTTCAAACAAAAAAGAAAGAAAGAAAAAGGAAAAAAAAAAAAGAATAAGTATAATTACTTGAGACCTGCCCAAATAGCTTGCTGAGCCCTGGCAGAGAGCTAAATCATTCGGTAGGAAGCCCATTCTCTAGGAGGTGGGAGTGAGAGATGACAGGAATAATAAAACTCGCAGACAAAGGCAACAGGCTGCTGAGAGACGGACTCAAACGATTAGGGCAGCCCAGGGGGTGAGCCCCAGGCCTCAGAGCTCAGAATCCGCCCACGCGCACTTTTAAGCCAGCGTTTGTTAGAAAGAAACCACAGTCCTGGCCACAGGGCACCCAGAGGTGGACCAAACCCAGCCCTGGTCCCGGGGGATCCCTGTCGACTGCAATACAAAGTGGCAAGTGGACTAAACAGGCGGGACTGGAATGTGCCTTCCCATCTGACAGAGGGACTAACGGAGGATCCGCCCACCCCTCTGGTCCAGGCCAGAACTGAGCTGCTGGCCGAGCTCCGGGCTGAGGCCAGGTCTCTGATCGGCCACCAGAGGGCGCTGCCTGGGACTCTCCCCGCCCCGCCCCTCCCCAACCCCTCACTTCGCCCCCGCCAACCCCTCACTTTGTCTGCGCCTTTTTTCCTGGGTTGCTGTTGCCCAGGCCTAGGGCGGAAAGGGAGTGGGGGCATTCCTACAGGTGAGCTGAGTGAGAACAGCAGAAATTGGAAGAAACAGTGGTTTTCGGCAGGCTACAAGGACTCCATTACCTTCACATCTTCCCCTGGACGAAATAACTTCCAGCCTTGTGTTTTACAGAACTTTAAAACGAACATGTATTCGGGGGGGTTATTTTTATTTTTTTCCAATTTAACAAATAGTTGATGTTTATATTAACTATTTATATAAGAATCCGCCTGCAGTGCAGGAGACTGCTTGCAATGCAGGAGACCTGAGTTCAGTCTCTGGGTGGGGAAGATCCCCTGGAGAAGGAAATGGCAACCCACTCCAGTATTCTTGCCTGGAGAATTCCATGGACAGAGGAGTCTGTTGGGCTACAGTGCATGGGGTCGCAAGAGTTGGACACAACTTAGCAACTAAACCAATGCTTATACATGGACTTATTTTATTCTTACTATACAAAATGGGCTTCCCAGGTGACTCAGTGGTAAAGAACCCACCTGCCAATGCAGGAGACATAAGAGATGCGGGTTCGATCCCTGGGTCAGGAAGATCCCCTGGAGAAGGAAATGGCAACCCACTCCAGTATTCTTGCCTGGAAAAATCCCAGGACAGAGGAGCCTGGTAGGCTACGGTCCATGGGGTCACAAAGAGTTGGCCACCACTGAGCATACACATACACATATTATGCAAAAAGGTGTTTGACAGTTGGAAACACTGAAGCTCAAAGAGGTTAAATAATTTATCCAAGGTCACACAGCAGGAAAGTGATGGATTATAGATTTTAAAAGTAAATCTCTCTGATTCTGAAGCCCAGAAATAAAATAAGTGCATAGAAGGTAAAAGTAGAATACTAACCTTACATAATCAGGAACAGAGGATCCCAGAGTGTCAGTCTCCTTGCTCTTTCCTTAACAAAACCAAGATGGGCTTGGTGGGGACTTCAGAAGGGACTCTGGGTCCTGCAGGCCAGTGATCCAACTGCTTTGACCCAGGCTCCAGCCCAATGCTACAGCCTCTAAGCAGGGTCAATCGGAAGCAGCGTCTGCTCAATGCTGCGTGGTGTTTTCCTGGCCAAGGACAGTTACTCTGGGAGGCTCCTCAGTTTGCATTCTTCCCCTCCTTAGGTAACCTTCTCAAAGCTGCTCAGCCATGTGGTCATGGATTTGAACCGTGGTCCTCTGACCTTCCTATCCAGGCGGGTCCTCCCTTTCCCTCACAGGGCCCTGCTCAGCACAGGGTAAGCCCAAAAACGTCTCGTGGGCCACTGCTTATGGCAGATGAGGACACGGCCTAGTCTCTGTCCTAATCCATGGCTTTCTAATAGGGACTTTAGAGATTTGCTAAAAATATTTGGTTATGTGAGGATTCTCAGACACTAAGGTAGGTCAGTAGGGGAAGGAAATGTTTTGTGTCTCAAATCAGGGTGGCAGGGGGAACTTCCCTGGTGGTCCAGTGGCTAAGATTCCATGTTCCCAATGCAGAGGGCCCAGGTTCAATCCCTGGTCAGGGAGCCACAGCTAAGAGCTGGCATGCCTCAGCTAAAAAGTCCACGTGCTGCAGCTCAAAGGTCCCGCATGCACAAGTGACGATCGAAGAGCCCATGTGCTGCAGCTACAACCCAGAGCAGCCAGATAAAATAATTAATATTTTTAAAAAATCAGGGTGGCAGAGAAAGCTGTGGGCACCTTGCATCCCAGTCTCTCCTGCCACTTTTCTAGTTGCATCACCCCAGCCAAGGCATTTTACCCTCTGAGCTCCAGTTACCTGGCAGGAAAGTGGTGACCTTAACAGTGTTTACAGCACATTCTCACCACGCTCAGAGCCCCATCACATGCCTGACCCACTGAGGGACTTAGGTAGCATCAGCTCCTTCCTCCCCTCCCCAAGGCTGAGGTTCAGGGTGAATCTCCCAGGACAGGGCCCCACGTCGATTTTGACTAGTGCCATGTTGAGCAGTTACATCCTGTGACTCTCTTCTGCTGCTGTCCTTACATGTTAGGTCTAATCTGGAGAGTGAGGATTGGGTCATTATCTCATTGACTACTCAGCTGGGGGCCCTGATAAAACAAATGACACTAATGCAAAGTTTAGCCAGAAAATACTCAGGAAGAGGAACTAAAAGGAACAGTACAATGAGTAATGCCCTACAGCCTGAACAGCATGTAATATTTCAAAGCCATTGCATGTCCATGACGTATGTTGATCTTAACAAAAATCTGTGAGGAGCTAGGATGGCATTGTGAGTTCCCTTTACAAAAGAGGAGACCAAGGGTCAGAGAGGAGGAATGGGGTTTGTCCAGGGCTGAATATCCAGTGATAGGAGAGAAAACTCCAGTCCTGGTCCCCCGACCTGGTGAGAACACATAGAAAGACAGGGAAGAAGGAAGCAATACGGGAGCATAGAATCCCCTATATCTGCCTCCCAGGTTGCCTTTAGTAATGAAAGAATTACAAATTAAAACACAGTAGAGAGCTCATGTGAAGTTTTGGTTTGTTTCCAGGAGGCGGGCCCTCCTGGGAGGAAGGAGGTGGCAGAAGGGTAGGCTGTTTCATGCCGTACTCGAAAGAGACAGCATATTGGCACCAACTTTGCTGAAGAGCAATTTGGCAGTATGTACCCAATACCCTAAAAATTGCCCTGGTAATGCCACTTTTAAAATGTTCTTAGAAAACAATCATGGAGAAGTATAAAATTTAGCTACAAGGTTATTCATCACCTATTGATAATGGCAAAAATATTGAAAACAATCTGAAGATTCATCGATAGGGTAGCTATGTAAGTAACTTATGTCTAAGGATAGAATATTGGCCACTCATTGAAAATTAAGCTGTACATAGACAAAACCGAAAAGTCAACACTAATCCAAATTTCATACTTTATACAATATTAACTCAAAATGGATCACAGACCTAAATGTAAAAGATAAACATATGCAAATTTTGAGGGGGGTGCGGAGAGAAAAGCTTCAAGCCTAAGATCTAGCCAAAAAGATTTTTAGACTTGATAAGAAAAGCACAATCCATAAAATAAAAATGGATAATTTAGACCTCGTTAGAATTTTAATTTTTTGCTCCATGGAAGACCCATGAAGAGGACGAGAAGACAAATTATAGATTGGGAGAAAATAGTTGGACACCACATATCTGACAAAGGACTTGTATTAAGAATGCAAAAAAAAAATCTCAAATCTCAACAGACAAAGAACACCTCAAGTAGAAAATGGGCAAAAAAACAAGAACAGAGATTGCACTGAAGATGATATACAGATGGTAAATAAATGTGAAAAGATGTTCAACTTCATTGGCCATCAGTAAAATGTAGATTAAAACCACAGTCAGATACCTCAACACACCTCTCAGAATAGCTAAAAAAAAAAAAAAAAAAAAAAAAAACAGTGATGATACCAAATACTGACAAAGATGTAGAGAAATTGGATCACTTGTGCATTGCTGGTGGGAATGCAAAGGGAACGGTCATTCTGGAAAACAGTTAGTTTGTTATAAAACTAAACAATGCACTCACCATACGCCCCAGCAATCACACTCTTCTGCATTTATCCCAGAGAGATGAATGCTCACGTTCACACAAAATGTGTACACAAATATTCATAAAGGTGATTCACAGTAGTCAAGAAATGGAAACAAGTTTTCCAACAAGTTTTCCTGGCTGTTCATTGGTCTTAACCACTGTAAGGGACACAGGTTCAATCCCTGGCTGGGGAACTAAGATCCTGCATGCCTTGAGATGCAGCTAAATAAATAAATAAACGCATAGAAATCTCATGCTTTGGGTTGGAATATTCAGTATTTTTTTTTTTTTTAAAGAAGGGAAGAAATGGGAACAAATGTTCTTCAATAGATAAATGGTTAAACAAATGTGATATATCCACACTATGGAATACTGCATAGCAATATAAAGGAATGAACTCTTGGTATATGCAACAACTTGGGTGGATTTCAAGGGAATTGTGCTATGTTATGGGCTTCCCTGGTTGGCTCAGCAGTGAAAGAATTCACCTGCAATACAGGAGCTGCAGGAGACTGGGTTCAATCCCTGGGTCAGGAAGATCCCCTGGAGGAGGGCATGGCAACCCACTCCAGTATTCTTGGCTGGAGAATCCCATGGACAGAGGAGCCTGGTGGGCTTTGGTCCATAGGGTTGCAAAGAGTCAGACGGGACTCAAGCAATTTAGCACTCACACACACATGCTGTGTTATAAAAGGTAATCCCAAAGGTTATGTGCTGTATGATTCTATTTATTTAATATTCTTGAAGTAACAAAATTATGGAGGACAGATGAGCAGTTGCCAGGGTTTAGGAGTAGGGGAGTGGGTATGGTTATAATGGGCAAAGCAGGAGGGAGCCTTGTGAAATGAAACAATTATGTATATTTATTGTAATGATGGTTACATGAATCTGTACCAGTGACAACATTGCATAGAAGTACACACACAGAATGAGGGCATATAAAACTGGTGAAATGTGAGTACTCGGTAGATGATACCAATGTCTATTTCTTGGTTTTGATACTGTGCTATAGTTGTGCAAAAATATTGCCATTGGAGGAAATCGGGTGAAAGATACACTGGACCTCCCTGTACATCTCTTCTGCCAACTTCCTCTGAATCTATACTTCAGTTCAGTTCAGTCGCTCAGTCGTGTCTGAGTCTTTGCGACCCCATGAATAAAAAAATGTTGTATGAGGCTACAACCCCAGGGGTGAAAGGTGGTGGCTGGCAGGGAGCCTGAGGGAACCCTCTGGGGAGCTGGTAATATTCTGTTCTCTTGATCTGGGTGCTGGTTACACAGATGAGTTTGGCTTGTGAAAATTCAATAAGCTGTACATTTATAATCCATGAACTTTTCTGTATCTATATTGTACTTCAATAAAGTGTATCCTTAAAAGTTAAACCTACAGAAGAATATTTAAGGATGTGAGAAAATTTTCATGTATATATAGCTATCTTAAGTAGAAATAAAAGCAGAGGACAAAATAGTATCTATTATTTGATATAATATTTAGTTTAAAAATTATATGAATATATACACACAGAGAAAAGTGAATAAAGGAAGACATGTCCAAATGTTCACATTGGCCATCTCTGGGTGGTGGAATAATGACTAATTCTAAATTTTCTTTGTTGGTGTTATCCATATTTGCTGTGATAAACATGTTTTACTTTTGAAAAAACACACACAAAAAGTCATTTTATATGCTAATCTTTGATATTTGTATGGAATATCCTAGCTTACAAGTAATATTGTTAGTAACCATGTTCTCAGAAAGATCAGCAAGTGAGAGAGCGTTATTCTGGTTTAAGATCAGGCAGGGACTTCCCTGGTGGTACAGTGGGTAAGAATCTGCCTGCCAGTGTAGAGGACACAGGTTTGATCCCTGGTCCAGGAAGATTCCACATGCCTCAGAGGAACTAAGCCCTGGAACCACAACTCCTGAGCCTGGATGATGCAACAATTGAAGCCTGTGGGCCTAGAACCTGTGCTCTGCAAAAAGAGAAGCCACCCCAGTGAGAAGCCTGTGCACTGAAACAAAGACCCCGCATACCTAAAAATCAATTAATTAAGTTGAGAAAATTAAAACTTTAAAGAGATTAGGCAGTTGCAGCGCAGGGAGGAGGAGTCACTTATCCAGAGTCTCCAGACATTTACAAATCTGAATGAAGACTAGATCTCGGGTCTGCCAGCTCTGATCCTGAGCTTTCACCTTCACCACCCTGCTGATGTGGGCAAAAGACTACGCTGGGCACAAAGGGGACTTCCAAGGGTGACTGGAATCATAGCTCTCTGAGTCAGACCTCACGTGTCATTCAGTCCAGTACTACCATCCTCTACATCATGTCCCCAAATTCCCACCTGGTCCCTACTTGCACACCTCCAGTCAGGGGAACTGCTTCCATTCTAGAGCTGCTCTAGTGCTCAGTGGATCACCTGGTGTTTCCACTGACCCCAAATCTACACCCACTCCTCTCCTCTCCTTCATCCACCTTCACCCTGCCCCTTGGGCTGCACGAAGAGGCATGATCCCCTTTTCATGTGCAGTCCTGAAGAATTCGGGAGATGACAATCTCTCCCTGTCCCTATTTCCTACAGACAAGGCTCCAAGCTTCTAAATATTCTAGATCCGGACTCTGAGGCCCAGAGAAACTGAGTGACTCACCGAAGGTCACACAGCAATTTTGATAGGTGATTAATCAGTGGCTGTTGTGGCACAGCATTCTGTTGACTCAGCTGACATGGCTGGAGCTCTCCGGACACTGGGGGGCCATCTGGGATTCCCCTTTGAGGAGCAGGGGGTAGAAAGGGGACCTAGGAGGCATCTTGGTGCCAAACCTCTTCGGGGTCCTGTGGGAGCCAGCATTGCCCTTCCCCCACAGACACCCTGGGGAGCCTGCATGCACACCACCCACACACCTCACTGCCCCGAACTGCCTCTGAAATCCCTCAGGTCTCACGAAACCCAGCTCTGCTCTAGCAGTCCTGAGGGACATGAGTTGGATGAGAGGAGCTGAGGAAAAGAAGGTGAGGAAGGAAGGAAACAGTTCCTGGTCTCCCACAAGGTATTCTGAAATGACCTTGAACAGGTCACTTCTCCCCTTGGACCTCAGCTTCCTTGTTTGCCAACCAGGACGTATGTCCCCACCATCAACCACTTCAGGGCTGCTGTGAGGATCCAGTAAGACCAGGAATAAGGGAGGGAGTCCCTTGGACTGCAAGGAGATCAAACCAGTCAATCTTAAGGAAATCAACCCTGAATATTCATTGGAAGGACTGATGCTGAGGCTAAAACTCCAATACTTCGGCCACCCAATGTGAAGAGTTGACTCATTGGAAATACCCTGATGCTGGGAAAGATTGAAGGCAAAAGGAGAAGAGGGCTGCAGAGGGTGAGATGGTTGGATGCATCAATGACTCCATAGACATGAATTTGAGCAAACTCTGGGAGACAGTGAAGGACAGGGAAGCCTGGTGTGCTGCAGTCCATGGAGTCACAGAGAGTCAGACATGACTTAGAAGAAGAACAACAATCAGGGACCTGGGATAACAAAGGTGATCCAGGAGCTCTTGCTCTTTGGAGTTCTGGGACCCTCCTTTCTTCCCTTTTCATCCACTCATTCAGGCCTTCTCTCTTGGCTAAGCCCTGGGCCAGGCACTGGTGATAAATGAATCAGCCAGGGTCCCACCCTCAGAAGTGTCCATGGTGGCAGGAGGTGCTAGGGGAGAACAGGGATGAATGTAGATGAGTAAACTAACAATTGCCAATGATCATGAGACGCTCAGCGAACTGTGGGAGAATCCAGAGAAAGAACTCAGCCTGTGAGATACAAGGAAGGTGAAAGTGACCTTAGGTTAGGATTTGAAAAAGGAACGGGAGTTTGCCCTGGTGAACAAGATGGGAAAGGACAGAGCCAACTTACAAAGCAAAGGCAAGGACGTGAGAAAGGACCTCCCCGTCATGGCCCAAGAAGAGCTTTCTAAAGATCCATGTGAAGACTGAAAAGTCTTCCTTGGAAGGAAGGGCCTGGAAGGAGCTGGCTGTGTTTGGAATACTCTGGGGAGACAAAATTAGTAGGCGACAGAGAGGCTGGAATAAAAGGCCTTTCATATTTTTCTAAAGTCTGAGATTCCAAGTTGACCCTGATTAAAAGGAGAACATAAGGTTATTTTCCCTTTGTGCCCAAAAGGCAGTGTCATGTCTCTGGACTAAAGAAGGGTCTGGAGCCAAAGTTACAGGATTACCCAACTCCCAGTGGGATCTGTATCCCGCTGCAGCCAGCCTTCAACACGCACAGCCTCTTCTGCCCGGAGGGCCTTCATCTTTCCAGAATCGAGTTTTGGCTTCCCCTTCGCTTCTCCAAGGAGGGGCTGAGCCCTCCCTGCCAGAGTGAGGACTTGTGAAAGCACAGGGAAGGGCCCAGAAGGGCTCCAGCCAGCAGCCCAAGGTTGAGCTCCCAGCCAGCACCCTGACTGACCCCAGAGGACCCCCAGCAGGGATCCCAGAGATTCAGAACTGTCTCGTTCTGACACCCCATCACCAATTTCTCCCCTGTCCCCTGGAGGCTGGCATCCTCAAAACAGGTATGGCCATCCCCATTAAACACAGTTCTCTTCAGCCAAGACTAGGAGCTTTTGGCTGCATTCTCTGCCCCTAGTGACATTAGATGAGTAAACTGAATATCATCCTGGTTCCAAAATGATTCAGAGTGGGGAGGAGGAGGAATTGAGGGGTGTCTCCGGGAGACCAGACCTTTGTGATGGTCCAGAAAGAACGGACAAGGTCTGAGCTAGGGCTGAGGCCCCAGAGAAGAGATTGTTGGGTGACTGGTGACTAATTGGATCGGGGGGGTGTGGGTGAGAGGCAGGGAGGGGATAGGATTGATTCCAGAGTTCTGGCTTGGCTGACAAGCTGGTGGATGAAACAGAAGGAAAAACCAAGGGAGAGGGATATATAGTGAGTTATTAATAATAAGAAATGCCCATCATCTCTTTTAAAAATTTACTTTTTGCCCAGTAGGAAAAACACTGTAAATAACTTAGATGTCAATAGAGAGGAAGTTAAAAAAACTGTTATATCTATACTAAGCAATATTATGAAATATGAAATATGAGGAAATAGTCACAATAATTTATGCTTTGGAAGGGAGTCATAAAAAAGTGTTACAGAGTAATTCTGTTTTTGTAAAAATATTGTCTGTGTTTATGTATGAATTTTTTTTTAAAAACTAAAATAGTAAACATCCAAGTATTAAAAACAATTATCTCTTAATGATGAATCATAGGGGATTTTTACCATCTTTACATATTTTCCTCATTCCTTCTCTAGAACAAAACCAAAGGTTACTAATCCATGTCCTCTGCTATAAAGATACAGAGTCTGAACTGACAGTCCCTTAGAGCCATGCCAAAGGGTCTGAAGGTACTTCTGCCCCTCCCCCTGAGTGTTTTGTCACATGGAAAAGCAGCTCCTTGGGCCCTGGCAGCAGCTAGGCAGCTACTTCTCTGGGTTGTGAATGGTGCAATCCTTCTGGAGTCTTAGATCCTAGTCTAGGTGGGACAGAGGCCACTAATGAATTGCATCAGGATCTCTGGCTTAAGAGGGTGCTGGGGCTGTTCCTTCCAAGTGGATGAGGAGGACAGGGGTAAGCTGCTGTTGGAGGCCCACGAGTACATGACAGTCATGCTAGAAAATCATATTGAATGAGTTGATGAAGGGGAGAGATCAACTCTGTGAATCTTTTGGATGCATTGGGAATTCTTTTTATCAAATGATGAGTGAATTAAACAAATTATAAACCAATTAAATCACCAAATACAAGTCACTATATGTTAACTGCCCCAGATTAGTAGAGCTCAGTGCTAGTAAAATCTAAAGGGTGAGAGACACCCCTGAGCCCTCAAGATCCCCCTGAGTTCTGGAGTGAGAAGGCCTGTTCTTCTCTAATGGTGGGGCCCAGCCCACATGGGGTTCAGTTACATTCTACTAAGTGCAGAGAAGCGGGTGGAACCGGAGGAGGGGGGGGTCTCATTAGCTGTGTCTTGTCACCCCCCGGAGCTCACTAATCTCTCACTATTCCCCCCAAATTTCTACATGCCCAGGATGTCCTTGGATACTTGACTGAAATTGGCAAAAAGCCCCTGACCTTTTTCTAGCGAAAGCATTATCAATGTTCTCTGATTAGAATGACAGCCCCTTGTGTTTTTCTTCCTTTCCTGAAAACCTATTCATGGAGGAGCATGGGGATTTCAGAGTTGGTGATGACCTTGACAGCTTCTCCGACCACTCTGCCTGGGGAGGCCTCAGGCATTCAGTGGTATTTCCTGTGAGCCTCCTAAGAAGCTTCACGATTTCTAGACCCATTTCCGTCTAATCATTCTAGCATCTTCTAAGCAGATGTAGTTGCTGTTTCCTGGCAATTACTCTTTATCCTGCCTCCCTCTGCTCTGCATGGCTGTGATTTCTGGCCCTCAGCGTTGGCAGAGGTTTAGAATCAAACACTCAGTCAAGCGCTCATGAAGGTCAGAGCTGCAGTGGTCCTGGGAGGGTACGGTATCCAATCCCCTTGCATGAGAGCTCATTTCAGTTCTTTTCATCCATCATCACTGAGCTGCTCCTCTGTCCTGGGCTCAGTGCCAGGCTCTGGGGGCTCAGAGCTGGCGCTCCTCAGCCTCCCCAACAGCCCTTGAAGAGTTTGCTCACAGTCTCAGAGTAAAGACAGACAGTAAACTTACCAAATTCACTCAGTATGATGAGGCTTCAGTAGAGAGCCAGATAAAGTCCAAAAGCAGGGATCAGAGGACTGAATGGCCAACTGGACATGGTGAGGTCAAAGAAGGCTGAGTAAATGGAAGTGGTATTTGAAATGTAAAAATTGACATTTTTAAGGATAATAGTTAAGGTGTTTTCAAGGAGATGAGGGAGTAATATGTATTTCCAGTAGAAACAGTGGCCTGATGGTGCAGAGCCTGGACGCTGGCGTGACTAGCTGGATTTGAATCCATCTCTAACCAGCCATGTGAGCCTGATCAAATTATCTATTCATCCTCTCTCAGCTCAGCTTCCTATTCTGTAAAATTCTCAGACACCTTAAACAAGTCTGACCCCTGCAGTCATGTGGCACGTCAGGGTGCCCCTCCCAAGGTCGTGCCCTTTCCTACTGAGAGGCGTATGTTTGTTAAAGCAGCTTTCCGGTAGATAGTAGTCTAGTGCTTGCTTCCCCATAATATTGTCAGTTTGTCAGACAGAAGCTGAGGGTCCTGAGGAAGGGCCTTTTTTCGAATTTGCACAAAGGTACCAAGTGGGCTACAGGTGGTCCAATACTCATGGTATTTTTCTTTCTCCTTTCAAAAATGAAACTCTTTCTAACAAGCAGGGGTCAGAGACATTTCAGTCTTCTTGCCTCTCTTAAACTGCCCACCCTGGAGCACTCTTGGCAGTTTGGGCCACTATCCACTGGGCTATAGGTCTCTGTCTTGGGATCTGGGCTGTAGCCCCTCAGTGGGATGTGAACACCTTTCTCCATAGAAGTCCTGGGGGAGATGGAAAGGAACAAGGCCCCTTTCTCCCCACTTCCCTGCCCCTTCAGTCCCTCTAGTTAAACATCAAACTGGGCAGGGAATAAACCTTTCTGCATAGAAGGATTGAACAATCCTAAAAGGTGCTACAGTATCCAAGGGGAAGGCTAAGGCTCTCCCTCTCTCGACATTTCCCAGAATATGGAAGGGAAACCCTTAGGGCTTTTCATTAAAGGAGAGGTTCCCACAGGGCACACCCGTTTCTAACCTCCCCTCCCTTGCTGGCAACCCACTCCAGTTTTCTTGCCTGGAAAATACCAGGGACAGAGGAGCCTGGCAGGCTACAGTCCACAGGATCGCAAAGAGTGGGACATGACTGAGCAACTAACACACTTGCTCTGAGATCCACACCTCTCTTTCTTCAAAAGCCTCCTTCTCACAAGCCTCTCATCTGCTTCCAATCCAGTCCCACAGAAATCCAGTGCCCACCACAGGAGGGAGGTCTCACTGTTTGGATCTACCCACCCAGCCCACCCTGACCCGAGATGTGCAGAATCAGAATCCTGGGGGTGAGACCAGATATCTGTACCTTCAACGTGTCTCTGGGTAGTTTTTAGACTCATCGAGGCTTGCCATTTCTGCCCCTTGACATTCTCTCCCTCAAATGAAGGAGGTGTTCAGATTGATCATTCCCTTTTTAAATATTTATTTAGCTGTGTTGGATCTTAGTTGCAACATGTGGGATTCTTTGTTGCAGAGCACAGACTCTAGTTGTGGTGCGTGGGCTTAATAGTTGAGGCACAAGCGCTCAGTTACCCCATGGCCTGTGGGAACATAGTTCCCTGCCGAGGGATCAAACCTGCCTCCCCTGCATTGCCTTCTTAACCACCGGACCACCAGGGAAGTCCCCAGACTAACCATTCTAATAAGGATTTTTATCAAGTGCTTCAGTTCTCTTCTTGATGTATGTGCAGTGAGTATGTATGTGTGATGTGCATGCATGTGTGTGTTGTGGAGGTGTGTGACAGGGTGGATATGTGAGTGTGATATATGTGAATGTGATGGGCAGCAGGGGGAAGGTGGGTCAGTTTTCCACACTACACACCAAAATGATAAAAGTACTCATCTCTGGGTCATGGTAGCTATTTTTCTTTTCCCTAATAGCTATTTTTCTTTTGCCTCCTCTGTATTTTTTCAAATTTTCAACAAGGAAAAGCTTATTATGTAATAACGTGCTAAGTCACTTGAGTTGTGCCTGACTCTTTGCAACCCTATGGACTGTAGCCCACCAGGCTCCTCTGTCCATGGGCAATAATACTGGAGTGAGTTGCCATGTCCTCTTCCAGGAGATCTTCCCAACCCAGGGATCAAACCGACATCTTATGTCTCCTGCTTTGGCAGGTGAGTTCTTTACCACTAGTGCCCTCTGGGAAGTGTTTTTAAGAAATTCACTGTATTTCATTGTCATCCATCTTGAATCTCTTAGTCCCATTAAATCCTTTGTGCACCCTCCTCTCCCAGCCTGATGCGTCAGTGAGAGCTGATCAACTGCTTTCAGAAACCAAGCTGTTCCTAGGCGCCATCTGGAAACACGGCCCTGCCCTGTTCTGTCATCCAGGGTTCACCCAGATGGCGTCGTAGGGCCTTGGCAGGGTCCTGAGTGAGTCCCAGGGTTCCTGGCAGCTTTGGAGCTGAATTCAGGCCAGAGTGGGGGAACCAGGTGCAGGCTCTGGAGAGAGGCCTGTTGAGAGTCAGGATGGCCCAAAGCAGTCCCATCCAAGAGTCTTGCTGTAGCTCCTCACTTCCAAGACATGCCTTATTCTCCTTGGATTGTGTTTTTAATTTGTGATGTGTCTGAAAATTTGTATGTACATTTAGTGAAGTGACTTTTCTTGTTTTCCCTAAAGGTTCTGATTAAATCTGGGAGTTATACACAGAATGGAGCACAGTGCCTGGTTCATAATAAAATGTCTGTTAATAACTGAATACATATATGAAAAGGAAAAAATAACATCTGTCTTCTTATAATAAGAGTAAAATGCCTGCCACTCACTCCAAAGTTAGTGATGATTGTTTTAGGGTCTCTCTTGGGCTTGGTTAGCTTGGCACAGTCTCCCTGGGGGACAGACATTTTCCTTCATGTCTTTTTAAAAAAATATTTATTTATTTATGTTTATTTGGCTTCGCCAGGTCTTAGTTGGAGCATGTGGGGCCTAGTTTCCCAACCAGGGATTGAACCCCGGTTCCCAGCATTGAACCCAGGTTCCCTCCATGTTTTTACACACACAACGATCCTCAGTCATCTCCCCGGAAGCACTGAGGAAGTTCCTGGTACAAAGTAGCAGCTCAGTACTGGGTTCCACCATATCCTGGAACTCCTCCCATCTAGGGCATGTGGAATTCCTGTCCAGAGCAGGCCTTTTCCTTCAGAAATATCTTTGCTTACAGAAGGTAAGAGATGGAACTGAGTGGCCACAGTGTAGCCAGATGTCAATTTAAAACAACAGGCACAAAAATTATTATTATAATTTTTTAAAAGCAACAGGTGGGACTTCCCTGGTGGTCCAATGGTTAAGACCACGGACTTCCCTGGTGGCTCAGACGGTAAAGCATCTGTCTACAATGCCGGAAACCCGGGTTCGATCCCCGGGTTGGGAAGATCCCCTGAAGAAGGAAATGGCAATCCACTCCAGTACTATTGCCTGGAAAATCCCATGGACAGAGGAGCCTGGTAGGCTACAGTCCATGGGGTTGCAAAGAGTCGGACACGACTGAGTGACTTCACTTTAACTTTCCCTTTCACCTCCATTGCAGGGGGCTCAAGTTCAATCCCTGGATCCCTGGTCAGGGAACTTAGATCCCACATTCTGCAGTGCAACCCCTCCAAAAAAAGCAACAGACACTTCCCACTCCTATTCCAGGGCAAAGGAGTGGCAGTGCTTAAAGGGATACTAAAAAAGAAAACAGTGATTTATTCCAGATGTGGAATATTTCATCACTACAAGGAAATGAACTATCTTGAATGATTATCCCTTTGGATTCAGAAGGAAATGACTGAGTCCAGAGGTCTCTAAGTTGGTGCCCTTCGTGAGCTGGGTATCTCCACACCCAGCTGTTCTAACTGCTGTTCACCCCAACCGTCCCCCACACATTCTAAACCCCCCTTAGGTGGAAGTGGAGGGGAGTTGAAATCAGAACAGCCGAAGTCAGAATTTACAGGTGCAGACATAACACTGGAATCTTCTTGAATGTAGCTGTGTGATCTCTGGCATTTGCCTTGTGGAAGGGTGCCTTGTGGAAGGGCCTCATGGCCCTTCCCCATCCCTAGGGATCTCCCACCTTTGGCACCTTGACATGGTTTTGCCTTTTCTGCCTGAAGTCATGTATTTTCCCTCAGTTCAGCTCCCATTCAGGCCCTCTAGGGGTCACTTGCCCTTCTAGAGGGTCCTCTTAATCCACTCTTCATGGAGACACACCTGGCTGTGGGAAACCCCCACGCATCCCAAAGCATGCCATGTCATGACTCGGCCACCAGTGGGCACTCTAGCCAAGGCTGTCACCCATATACATGTTCAGGTGTGGTTCAGGGACTAGTTCTACACTCATGAAATGTTGACACACAAAAAAACATTCTCTGGGTGGTTCCCTGGAGGCTTCCCTCAGTTGGTTTAAGAAAGGAAGAAGCTCCCTTTTACCCTTCTCACATGGGGGTCTGTACAGGCAGGGATGGAGAGGAACAATACTGTCCACTCTCCAATGAAACCTTCTTTTTCCATCAAAGTCTCAGTTTTCATGTATCTTCAAGGTGAGGATTTTAGTCTCTCAGCTTGTCCCATGTAGGTTGTCTTGCCTATGGTTTTTGGTGCCTCCAGAGATTCTTCCAGACAAACAGGAAGTTCTTTCAGCCCTGTGAGGCTCCATTGATTCCATCAACACTTAGATTCTCACGTAGTCAGTGGGATATGGATTCAGATCCCAGCCCCTTCCTCAACAAGCCTTTGGGGCAAATTGCTTAACTCCTGGCTTCAAGACCCTCACTTGAGAATTGAGAAATTCTAAATTAAGAATTTAGAAATCCTTAGCTCACAGGGCTTGGGAGAAGTTCAGGGAAATTACATTGCAAGGCATTTGGCACAGTGTCTGGCTTCTAATAAATGCTCACTTAAATAGGAGTCGATATTCACACAGCCCTGCTGAGATGTGAGCTTCCTGCTCTCAGCCTGGGAGGCATTCAGGCTTTCAAGAGCTGCTCTGCAGTGGGGATAGGTATGTATGTGTGTGTGCTCAGTCACTCAGTCATGTCCAACTCTTTGCAACACTATGGACTGTAGCCCATCGGGCACCTCTGTCCATGGGATTTTTCAGGCAAGAATATTCGAGTGGGTTGCCATTTCCTCCTCCAGAGGATCTTCTGGACCCAGGGATCAAACCTGCAGTGGGGATAACCTCATCCATTTTGCTGCCAGTTGCTAGGTTGGCTCCCTGAGATGGTAGGGAAAGACCACAGGGGTTATCTTCATACAAGCCCTGGTTTCCATTCTGCCCTGTCACTTCTCAGATGGATGACCTTAATATACCCCCGCTCCAGGTTCTTCCCCTGGAAAGTGAAGACGACATCGAACTGTCTTGGAAGTAAACTCTCCTTGGCCTCACTGGGCTGCCGTGAGGACGAAATTAGGTGGCATATGGCAGGTGTCTGGCACAAGACTTGTAGCCTGCGGGCCCTCAGCAGTGGATAATTCCATCGCCCTTCCCACTGAGAGGGAGCAGTGGGAGTGGTGTGTGTCACCTACGTGTCTTAATCCACGAAACTGTTGTGACTTTTGAAGAAAAGAGTGTGTGTTATAAAGGGTTGTAGGCATTGTAAAGGATGAGTGGGCTCAGAGGCCAGAGGGTCTTTGAAAACTTCCTGAAGAAGAAACCACTTTAACTGTCATCCCTCAAGGAAGATTCAAAACTATCTGTTCTTAGGAACTTCCCTGGTGGTCCAGTGGTCAAGACTTCGCACTTTCAATGCAGGGGGCGTGGGTTCAATCTCTGGTTGGGGAACTAAGATCCTGAATGCCAGTGTGGCAGAAATAAAACAAAACAAAAAACCAGTCTGTTCTGCTGAAATGTGTTTCTTTTATAGGAATAGCGCGCACCCATAAACATGACTGATAAAGGCGGGGAACCCTGTCCATACTATGTGGAAGTTATACTGATTCCTACGCAGTATATTCCAGCATGTGCTTGTTTTGAAGCAGTTAGGATCAGGCCTTCTCTCCACTAAAGAGGAAGCTGTAACATTTTATGAAGACCTTACAAAAATGCGGAAAACCCTGCAGAAGTGCTTTGTTCTGGTGCACATCACCGGTTTAGTGGCTTTGGGAAACACCATCCTTTCCAATGTGAGACTCTCTGGGGAAGTGGAGAGTGCAGATACTTCCTGTGGTATCTAAGGAAAAAAAAAATAGTATTCCTTTTGAAAAAATCAAAACCTTAGATTTTTCACTCCGGTGACCCTAGTCTCTGTCAGAGGCAAATGCCATAAAGATCCTATATCTGGGGGGAAACACAAAACCTGAGGTTCAAGGCTGCTAGGATGAAGTGACCATGAAAAGTGTGTTAGTCGCTCAGTCGTATCCAACTCTTTGTGACCCTACAGACTGTAGACCTCCAGGCCCCACTATCCAAGGGATTTCCCAGGCAAGAATCCTGGAGTGGTTTGCCATTTCCTTCTCCAGTGGATCTTCCTGACCCAGGGATCAAACCCATGTCTCTTATGTCTCCTGCATTGGCGCACAGGTTCTTTACCATATCGTCTGAGCCATCAGGGAAGCCCAAAGTGACGGCAAGGCTGGGTGCAAACGCTGGTGGTGATTTAGCCCTGCTGATGTTTTATTGGGACCAGTGCTGTTTTTGTTAGTGCTCCGCTTACAAAGATTCATAGATTTAAATGATCTGCCCCAAACTTGGTTGTTAAATCCTATCATGTTTACACCATGTGACTTTGCAACAGGATCATGTTTTACTTAGTTTTGTTTCAGAATCATATATATGGCATTACGGCAAAAATGTCCACATCAGGACCCAATCAGCAAATCAGAATTACCTAAACCTCCAAGAAGCAAAAACTAAAGTGTTTCAGGGGTAGTTCATTTCTCCTCACCCATACATTTTCCAGGTTTGAGGAAAGCCATGTTACCAGGGCAAGAGAATATTCTTCACAGAGAAAAAAGTGAAACTGAGATGTCACCTCCTCCAGGAAGCCCTTCCTATCTACCAAGTTGGTCTAGGGACTCCTCCTCTGGGCTCCCCCAGCTTCCTGTATTTTTCTGTCTCTGCTCGGAGTACATCGTGTGGTCAGTGCCTACGTCCACGCCTGTTCCCACCCCTTAATCTGATGTCATTGGTCTTCCAGAGTCCAGGGCTCAGCATAAGGCTAGCCTATGGGGTGATCAGGAAGCATTATGAATTGAGCAGAATGACAGAGAAGCACAGTTGAGGGCTGATGAACATTACTGTGTCTCTGCTTGTGCTTATGGTCACTGAGAATTTATTTCAGAGTTTACCATTGCAATCCTGTTGGCACACTCTTTATAAAGCTTGTGAAGTATTTCCATTTTGTTTACCAGCTCTGGCACAGGCTTCCTCCGAGCCTAAATAGCCCCCTGAGCTGCAGAGAGCTATGTGGCTGCATACAAAACCTGGGACAGGCCCCAGAATGTTGCGTGTGAACAATGAATAAAAGCAGAGAGCAGAAAATGGAGGAAGGGGGGATAAAAAAGCACCGGGCTTAAAGTTAAGCCGGGCTCTCAGCCACTCTCTGCCATTCACACCCTGTGTGACAGTCACTCTGCCTCCCTGGGCAACAGTTTCCTCCTCTGTGGAAAGAGGTTCCACTATTGCACAATATATACAAGTCTTTAGGACCTGCACAGTCACATAGAGGAGATATTGAAGATAAGGCTGCCCTTGGAGGTCACATCCTGGAGAGTGAGACGGGCTTGTGCCCACAGGGTCCCCATGGAGGTAGGAGGAATTAACAACTTACTGAGCACCAGCTATGTCCTCGTCACTTTACGTCTAATGTGTAATTGAATGCCCCCTCTAAGGTAGGCATTATTACCCCCATCTTATAGCTGGTGAGACTGAGGCTCAGAAGGTTAAGTGGCATATGTGTGCTAACAAACAACAGATCTGACATTTGAACCCAGGTCTTCCTGGGCTCCCTTGGTGGCTCAGATGGTAAAGAATCTGCCTGCCAGTGCAGGAGACTTGGGTTCAATCCCTGGGTCAGGAAGATCCTCTGGAGGGGGATATGGCAAACCACCCCAGAATTCTTGCCTGGAGAATCCCATGGACAGAGGAGGTAGGCCACAGTCCATGGGGTCTCAAAGAGTCAGACACAACTAGCGACTAACACATTCACTTTCTTTTTTTTTAATTTAATTTAATTTTATTTTATTTTTAAACTTTACAATATTGTATTGGTTTTGCCAAATATCGAAATGAATCCGCCACAGGTATACATGTGTTCCCCATCCTGAACCCTCCTCCCTCCTCCCTCCCCATACCCTCCCTCTGGGTCATCCCAGTGCACCAGCCCCAAGCATCCAGTATCGTGCATCGAACCTGGACTGGCAACTCATTCCATATATGATATTATACGTATTTCAATGCCATTCTCCCAAATCATCCCACCCTCTCCCTCTCCCACAGAGTCCAAAAGACTGTTCTATACATCAGTGTCTCTTTTGCTGTCTCGTATACAGGATTATTGTTACCGTCTTTCTAAATTCCATATATATGCGTTAGTATACTGTATTGGTGTTTTTCTTTCTGGCTTACTTCACTCTGTATAATAGGCTCCAGTTTCATCCACCTCATTAGAACTGATTCAAATGTATTCTTTTTAATGGCTGAGTAATACTCCATTGTGTATATGTACCACAGCTTTCTTATCCATTCATCTGCTGATGGACATCTAGGTTGCTTCCATGTCCTGGCTATTATAAACAGTGCTGCGATGAACATTGGGGTACACATAACACGTTCACTTTCATTGCCTGACTCTAAAGATCAAGATAGTTTCCACCCAATTTGAACAGTCTATGACACCATGATTAAAAAAAATCAATTCAGGAGAATGCATATTCACTTCCTTCTTTAAATCCAGACTTTTAATCTTTTTAATTAAAAAAAAAAGACTTCTGATTCAGGAAATGGATAATATCTTGTTTTAGAATATACGTTACAGGAAGCTGAAAGATGGTTCATTCATTCGTTCACTCAGTCATTCAACAAATACTTACCAGTTGTTTACTATGTGCCAAATATGCGCTGTTCTAAGCACTGGATGTATCATAATGAGCAAAGACAGACTAGGTCTCTGTTCTCAGGGAACCGATTTTGTATTGAGAAGACAGATGACAAAGATGAAAACAATTAAGGAAGATGATTTTGGTTTGTACTAAGTTCTAGGAGAAATGTAAACTAGGAGAATTGATATGGTAAATTGGGGTTCCATCTAAGTTAAGATGGAAATGGCCTCTTTGAGGAGATGAACTTTGAGCTGAGATCAGGTTGCAAAAGACCTAGCCAGATAATGATCTAGAGAAAGTACTTCTTGGGCTGAAGGACAGCAAGTGAGAAGCACTGAGGTAGGGCCAAGCGAGACTCCCTGAGGAACACAAAAGAAGCCAGTGGGGCTGGCTTAGATTAATGATAGGGAAAGTGGCAGAAAAGGACATGGGAGGGTGATGGGATCATATGGGGCCATGGCATGGAGTTTAGATACCTAGAGAAAGTAAGGTAAGCAGGGTAGTGATATTTAGCCTTAGGGATGACAGGAATAGTAGAGTCATTCTGACCCAAGCACCTTACCTCACATTGGTCCAAAGGAAGAGACCTGTCCAGAGACTAACAGGGTCCTCAGTGGTAGAGCCAGGAGTTGGTGGGAGATCTCATTCAACCAGAGCTCTCAGCCAGGCCACCGACACCCAGGTTGTAATACAACTGCCCAGCCACCAACCTGGCCCTGGCCACCAATGTGTCTTTCTCCTGATCAATTGCACCAATCTTCACTGGTCTTCTGACTCTCATTCTTACCCTCCTAGGGCTTGTTGTCTACACAGCAGGCAGAATGAGCATGGCACCCCTTACTTTAAATAGTGTCTTCCCTCTGCCCAAGCCCTCTGACATCTTCCCTGTTCCTCACTGTACCTGCTCACTTGTCTCTCTGCCAGCCCTGAGAGCAGGCCCTGGTCTTAAATATCCTTGGATTTCCTTGGTGTACTGGATAGAGGACCTGGCCCATAAAAGGAACTCAATAACTGCTAAATGAATAAATTGTATTGTTGTTCAGCTACTCAGTCATGTCCTACTCTTTGCAACCCCTGGTGTGGTTGCAAAGGAATGGTTACAAACAGAATGACTCTACCATTTCTGTCATCCCTAAGGATAAATATCACCACCCTCCTTACCTTACTTTCTCTAGGTATCTAAACTCCATGCTGTGGCCCCATATGATCCCATCACCCTCCCATGTCATTTTCTGCCACTTTCCCTATCATTAATCTAATCCAGCCCCATCGGCTTCCTTTCTGTTCCTCAGGGAGTCTCGCTTGGCACTACCTCAGTGCTTCTCACTGCAAAGCCTGGTGTGGACTGCAGCACACCAGGCTTCCCTGTCCTTCACTGTCTCCTGGAGTTTGTTCAAACTCATGTCCATTGAGTTGGTGATGTCATCCAATCATCTCATCCTCTGTCATCCCCTTCTCCTCCTGCTTTCAATCTTTCCAAGCATCGGGGTCTTTCCCAATGAGTTGGCTCTTTGCATAGGCTCTTTGAATGAATAAATAAACAGGTGTAAATATAAAATCTGCAAATGGGCTTCCCTGGTGGTACAGTGGATGGGAATCTGCTAGTCAATGCAGGGGTTCAGTCCCTGGTCGGGGAGGATTTCATACACCTTGGAGCAACTAAGCCCTTTGCCACAACTACTGAAGCTCTCACTCTAGGGCCTGCAAGCCACACTGCTGAGCCCTTGTGTCACAACTTGAACCTGAGTGCTGCAACTACTGAAGCCTGAGCTCCTAGAGCCTGTGCTTTCAACAGGACCAGTTACCACAATAAGAAGTCTATGCACCACAACAAAGAGTAGCTCCCGATCATTGAACCTAGAGAAAGCCTCTGCAGTAACGAAGACCCAGTGCAGTCAAATATAAATAAATAAATAAAATAATAAATGAAATCTGAAAACAAGCACACTAGGTAATTTAATTTATGTCTATGTAGGAGAATCTAGCTGGTTATTACTTATGGATAACACGTTAATTAAGAGCATGGGCTTTGAACTGGACCCCCTAGGTTCAAATCCTGTCTCTTCCATTTACCAGTGGTTTGATCTTGGATAAATAATTAACCTCTTTGAGTTTCAAGAATCCTTGTCTATCTCGAGGGGATAATAATAGTACCCAACTCACAGCATTGCCTGGTGGCTCAGAGGTTAAAGCGTCTGCCTGCAATGCCGGAGACCTGTGTTCAATCCCTGGGTCAGGAAGATCCCCTGGAGAAGGAAATGGCAACCCACTCCAGTATTCTTGCCTGGAGAATCCCATGGACAGAGGCGCCTTGTGGGCTACAGTCCACGGGGTCGCAAAGAGTCGGACACAACTGAGTGACTTCACTTTCATGTCACAGCATTGTTGCAAGTATTAAATTAGTTGATATACATGAGAAACAATTCTTGGTCCCTCTCAACTATTAGTCATCTATATCATCGCTGTTATCTCCATATGCAATGAGGGACATGAATGCCAGAGAGGTCTGAATGGCTTCAGTGGAGGCTCCCAGTATGGGAGACAAGGTGCTGTCTTTGGAAGTTTCCCCTAATTTGCTTCTGCAACCTGGGACAAATCACTTCACATTTCAGAATCTGTTTCCGCATCCAAAAAAAAAATGGAGATAATCTTACTCCTGCTATCGTTTTGAGATTACGTATATCAAGTTCCGGGCACAGCACCCAGCTCCTAATTGAAAGACAATGAATGCTTCCTTTCTCTCTTCTCTCCCCTTGGCCTGTGAGCTCGCCAAGCATGGGATCCTTGTTAACTGTGCTTGAATAACTGCCCACACCCTCAAGCCTAGCACAAAGTCTGGCCCTGTGAACTGAGAATAAGCAATAAGAAGAGAGTTAATACTTGTGGAATCCTGAGTAGGCTGCCTTTGCCTCCTTCACACATCTGTCGCCTCAGTTTCACTATTTCCACCAGAAATCTGGTCCAGAGAACCTCACGGTGGCTATGCCAACAACCGCCTACTGATCTCCCCATTCAGGGAAGGGCTTGTCCCTTCAGCTTAGTGAACATGTTACCAAATTTGTCATCGTACACTTTTATTTATTTATTTATCTTTGGCTGTTCTGGGTCTCCATTGCTGCAAGGGCTTTTCTCGAGTTGCTGTAGTGGGGACTACTCTCTGCTTGTGGGGCGCGGGCTCCTCATTGCGGTGGCTTCTCTTGGTGCAGAGCACAGGCTTTAGGGCGTGTGGGCTCGGTAGTTGCAGTTTGCAGCTCTAGAGCACAAGCTCAGTGGCTGTGGCACATGGACTTAGCAGCTCTGCAGTGTGTGGGGTCTTCCCAGACCAGGGATCAAGCTCACGTCTCCTGCACTGGCAGGTGGATTTTTCAACACTGAGCCACCAGGGAAGCCCCAGATTTGTCCTTCTTTCTAAAGTACAGACCATGTCCCTAGTCTTGCACAGAAGCCTCTGTGGCCTCCAGAGTTGCTCCACCCACCCCTGCTCCTTAGGCTGGTGTTTAGGGCTCACCATGGGCCACCCCTGGCTGGCCCTGCCATGTCCTGTCTCTTTCCCTGTAGCCACACACACACACACACACCCCAGACTGAATCATCTGTTCCTTGGGCCTCGGCATCACTGTGCTTTGCTCACGTTGTGCCCCCTGCCCAGAGTGGCCTCCCAAAGCATCAAACCCCGATGTCCCAAGGTCCTACTCTACGGCCTCCTCTTCACCTGACCCCACGCATCTGCCTGAGCTAGAAGTGACCCTCTGGCACCTAAGTTCCCACAGGGCTTCAGGGTCTGGCTCCTTGCCCACTTGCCACTGCAGATGGTGTGTGGTGTATACTTCTGGTCCTGGGCTAAGCAGGCCCTCAGTCAATGTGATGGATTAATGTGGGTTGGCCTCAAGGGGAGGGAAGTGTCTTCTTCATCTCTGCACCTCTCCCCTATCACACACATACATGTTTTCCTGAACACAGCCGGAGTATAATGCATATTTAACAGAGGAGCCACATGCCCTTACCATTCTAATGAGAAAGGGTGTCTTGAATCGGTCTCTTGTTCTTCAGTCCTGCTGCCGGCCTTAAGTCAGACCACACCATCCTCAACTTGAATTGTTAAAATAGGCCCTAGCAGTGTCTCCTCTTGCTGTCTAACCCCTGCACAGACTATCAGAGTGAACTTTTGCAAACAGCAATTTCATCATGCCTTTCCCCTGGTAAAAATCTTGCTTTAGCTCCCAGTGCCACAGGACAAAGCCTCAGTCACCTTTCTCTTCAGCCTAATCTGCTCCCATGCCCCTTCCTCCGAAACGTCTACACTTCCTTGCTCTACTCCAGAACTACTGTAATACCACGGCAATCCTGTGTCATTTCAGGTCTGTGTGTCTTGACCTATGCTATTCCCTCTTCTTCAAATGATCCCCCAACATCTGAAAAACAGTTGCCCATGCCTCAAAAGCCAGTGCTGACGAAAGCCTTCTCTGTGAGGGAGGAGATGGCTGACTGAATGAACACCCCCCAACACTAGCCATACATCCACCCCACAATACTGGGCATTCACCGAGCACCAGACACTCCCTCTAGGCAGCTGCTGCCCTGGCCAGATTCCTGAGGTTTCAGTCACCGCTGTTGACATGAACTGTGTACATACCTTCCTCGTTTCCTTGCCCAGACCCCCCAGGGCCTGGGCTGCTGCTGGCTGTCATCACTGAGTGCCCCTCCTCCCGTGCTCACACGTGGGAGCCCTATAAATAAGCTGTGCCGAGGCAGGGGAGAAGTCAAGTGAGAAATAGGGCTGGACAAGCGCGAAGGGCCGACCCAAGGCTGCCAGAGCCTCTTGCATCATATTTCAGAGTCCAAGATCCCGCTAGTTAACAGCAAAAGATGCTTCAGCTTTGGTTATCCTGGGGCTCCTGCTCAGGCTTTGAGCAAGTGGTTCTCAGCGGGAAAGTCCTCAGGAAACTCCCTGCGACCCCCCAAATGCTGGTCCTCCAGGCTGCTGACCACCCAGCGCAGTGCGACATGCAGTTTTGTCATCAGAGTGGCAGGAAGTCAGCCAGTGGTGGCCCTGGTGTCAACTGTTCAGACCCTGAGTGTGTCATTCTTCTCTTTAACAAAGCTTGCCAGTACCCGCTCTGTGCCTGGCACTGAGGAAAGAGAAATTAGTCAGCTCCTGCCCAGGAGAAGTGGCTTGTCTGGGGTAAAGGTAGTGGGCTCTGAGACAGTTCCCAGAACAAGAACATGTGGCTAAGACCCAAAGAACAGGTTCCTAAAGGAAGAAGGAGACTGGTGCACTTCAGGAACTGAGAAGACGAGTGGGAAGTACCTGGAGATAATTTACAAGATCCCAAGGTGAACCTGGAGAGGCCATGCAAGGTGGAGGTGGGGGCAGGGGCACAGCCTTTTAACCACAGTAAGAGCTCTGGTGGCCCCGTGTTAAAGAATTCGCCTGCCGATGCAGACGTGGGTTAGATCCCAGGGTCGGGCAGATTTTGCTGGAGAAGGAAATGGCAGCCCACTCCAATATTCCTGCCTGGGAAATGCTATGGACAGAGAAGCCTGGCAGGCTACAGTCCAGGGCTACATGCACTAACTCCTCTAATTGTCTCAACAACTTTAATCATTGTGATTATTATCCTGTGAGCCAAGGAAGCTAGGGTGTCTAACAGGGCAAAGAGATCAGATCTATATATGAAACATTTCTCTCTGGATCTGGTTTGGAGCACTGAAGGGGATCAGAGTAGATACCAAGAGACCCATCAGGAGGCCCACACCATTGGTCCTGAGGGTGGCTGTCAGGGCGGGGAGAAGGGGACACACCTGAGAGCTGTTAAGGGGGGGAACTGGTTAGCACTTACTCATTATCAGGACTCAGCCACGACCTCCAACAAAGCTCCCCTCTTCCTCTAGGAGGGTTAGGGGCTGCTCCCTCCAGCTGGCCCATGCCTTTCTTCCTGCTGATAGTCCCACTCTTAGGCAACACCAGACTCCAGGTCAATTTTACAAGCAGATCACAAACCACACGCTGGCACATGGCTAACAAGCCAACAAACTAATTCATCAAAAGCTGAGTCATTCAAAGTTAATTCTCTAAACTTCCTGGCTTCTTTTTAAAACTATTATATAATTTATATCAGTTAGTATTAGGTGGGTTAGACTTTTTGTTTGTATTAATATTAAGGAGGAAAAATATACTTATAAAATATGCGAAAGGTATTCAAAAATGATACAATAAAACTTCTGCACTCAAAAGCAGTTTTTAAAAATGAGCACTACCAAAAACAATTTTTATATAAAAAAAAGAACATTACCACTACCTTGGAAACCCCCTGAGTGCCTCATCCCATCGCCTTCCTTCTCATCCAGAGATAATCACATTCCCAAATGTTTTGCCTTTCTCCCTCGCTTTTCTTTACAACTAACTACATAATTGTATTTTTAAGAGTTTTTTTTCCATTTTTTGTGTGTGTGTTTTTTTAACTTTATATAAAACGAGTTAGGGTGCATATGTTTTCCTGTGACTTTTTTTATTCAACATTATGTTCCTGAGATTCATACTTGTTGATCCATAGAGTTCTAATTCATCATTTTCTTGGCTATGTAGCATTCTGTTTTATGAATATTATAATGTATGTATCCAGTGAATTGAAGGACACTTAAGATGGTTCCAATGTTTTTCCAATACACACAGTGCTGCTAGGAACATTCTTGGGTATGTCTCCTAGGGCTCATATGCTGTGGAATTGATGGAGTTCATTCTTTACAACAATCGTATAAGGTATGTATAATTAGCCTCATTTTATAAAGTCATGGAGGTTCAGAAAATTTTAACAGCCAAAGATAGGGCTCTAATAAGAGGTGCGAGGCTTTTATATGTTGAACCTCCCGTCTCTGAGAGGAGAAACCCAACCTCCCATTTTCTTAGCAAAGAGCTTCTCTCTGGTCAGCTTCTACTCCCTGTCCCCTCCCCCCGCCCCCAATCCCTTCCTCACAGCATCCAATCAGTCCCTCCCTCCCAACCTCACTCCTCCTTGTCCCCTTCCTGTCCTCCCCACTACTGTCCAGGTTTCAAACTGATGCTGATCATCCCCTGAATTAGAAACAAGAGCCAAGGACCTTATTGGTCCTTGGAAGGACCCACCTACTCTTCCCACCTTCCCTATCTCTCTGCCTCTTGCCCCCCAGGCAGGCATCTCCCCTCCCCTTCTGACCACCCGCACCTCTGCCCTACTCTGAGAACCCTGAATACTCTGTCTAGGATGCAGCAGATCCCTCTCCCAGATGGAGTTCTTTGAGCAAGGGCCTGGGTCTTTCATGTCTATTTCCACAGCACCTCCAGAGGATTTCTCTGAGTGATGTTTATTTAACACCTTCTATTTCATGCTACTTGACTTCCCTGGTGGCTCAGACAGTAAAGCATCTGCTTACAACGCAGGAGACCTGGGTTCGATCCCTGGGTTGGGAAGATCCTCTGGAGAAGGAAATGGCAACCCACTCCAGTACTCTTGCCTGGAAAATCCCATGGATGGAGGAGCCTGGTAGGCTACAGTCCATGGGGTTGCAAAGAGTCGGACACGACTGTTACAAGGGCTTCCCTAGTGGCTCAGACGGTAAAGAGTCTGCCTACAATGTGGGAGACCCAGGTTCAATCCCTGGGTTGGAAAGACCCCCTGGAGAAGGAAATGGCAACCCACTCCAGTACTCTTGCCTGGAAAATCCCATTGGCAGAGGAGCCTGGTAGGCTACAGTCCATGGTGTCGCAAAGAGTCAGACACTTCATTTCATGTTACTAAGGACCTGTTTTATTCTCCTTTATCTTCTCTGGACCTTGTACAGAGTGAGTAACAAATATTTAATGAAAGGATTGATTTTCACCCAAAGCACTTCCTGAGCACTGCCTGGATTAATTTCAGTTAATGTTTACCGACCAGTTTTAACGTACCAAATGCTGTGCAAAGCCCTCCTGCTCTGGGCGAGTTGAGCCATTCTCTTCATCTCATCTTTCCAGGCTCAAGCAGAAGTTCCTACCCTGCATCTGTATCAACCCTGCCTTGCTGGGAACAGTCTCCTCTGAGATATCCTCAAATTCTTTGTTGTTGGTTAGGTGCTAAGGCCTGACTCTCTTGCAACCCCATGGACTGTAGCCAACCAGGTTCCTCTGTCCATGGGATTTCCCAGGCAAGAATCCTGGAGTGGGTTGCCATTTCCTTCTCCAAAGGATCTTCCTGATCCAGGGATCAAACTCACATCTCCTTCTTGGCAGGTGGATCCTTTACCAGCTGAGCCACCTGGGAAGCCCATCCTAAAATTCCAGCCTCTAACCAAAAGCACTAGCATTCCCACGACTCTTTCAAGTTTAAGCAGCACTGTCAGCCCCATTTGATCTGTTCAGCCATTCAACGCTACAGGTTTCATGATCTCCATTTTGCAGAGAAGAAAGCCAAAGTTAAGAAATATCAAGTGACTCATCCTGGTCCACACAGAAAGTCTCCAAAATTGAATCCAGCTTTTCTAACTTGAGAGCCCTTGCCTTTCCACTATATTTAGCCATCTTTGCTATGAAACCTTCGTAGAGGCAATGGGAAGTTTACATGATGGAGAGGTGTGATGGAAAAGATGCCAGCTTGGGGTAGGTCAGCCTTTGAGTTTGAGTTTGAGTTCCCTTGGTGGCTCAGCTGGTAAAGAATCTGCCTGCAATGCAGGAGATTTGGGTTGGATACCTGGGTTGGGAAGATCCCCTGGAGGAGGAAACAGCTACTCACTCCAGTATTCTGACCTGGAGAATTCCATGGACTTACAGTCTGTGAGGTCGCAAGGAGCAGGACATAACTGAGGCCACTTTCACTTTTCCATCATTTAGTAACTGTGTAATCTTAATCAAGTCACCAACCTCCCTAATTCTGACTGCATCATCTGCAAATGGGGCAGTAGCACCTACCTCACAAAATTACAAGGATTTAGTGAAAAAAAAAAAAAGTGTATAAATTGGCTTACATGTAGTCAGGCTCAGTAAACCTTAGTCCCTTACCTGGCCCTTCCCCCAGTCTCTGTGGGGGATTGAATACAGTAACCCAATACTCCAAGTTCTGAGGTCTTCAGTATGTGCATGCAGGGGACTGCTCACCCACAGAAGATGGGGACACTGAGTTCAACACAAAGGACAAGTGCGTAGTAACTTCCTCACCCTTAGGTCCAGCTCTTTATGTTCCTCTGGTTGGTTGGTTGCCTTTTGAGACTTTTGAGAGCATACGTGTTTGGGTTTGCCCACGGCTTTAGGCAGTGTGGTTTTGCTACAGAGCACAGTCTTAGCATTCCTCCTCCCATAATGAATACTTCACCCCACCCACCAGCTACCAAGCTACAAAGGAGTTTGTGGTTCCCTGAAGCCCACATCACCTTCAGGGGATTTTTTTTCTTTTTTCTGTAGCTGCTTTTCATCTCAGAAATTATTCCCTGCATCAGTCCATTTCTGAAGACTTTATCTAAGTGCCAGTTCATGTACCACACACCAGAAATAATGACTATAATGACAGAGGTTGGCAGTTACTAGGCACTTATATGTATGCAATGGCACTAAATGCTTTATACACATGATCTCATCTAATCTTGATAAAATGTTGGATGGGTAGTTACCCCATTTCAAAGATGAGAAAACCGAGGATTATAAAGCCTTGAAGACCTCAAGACTGCACTAGTTGCAGAACTATGGTTCAAAACCTAAGAATCTCCCAAGTCTCTTAGAAACTCAGAAACAACACCTCATTCATTGCAAATGTCCCTTTGTTTTTGATTATAAAAATTACTTCTAGGGGCTTCCCTGGTGGCATTTTGGCTATGGGTTTTAAACTGAAGGCAATCAAGACCCAGCACTTAAGAAAAGCTTTTTACCTCTCCCTTACCTGCATAAAACACTTTAGAAAGGGGGCACGTACTAAGAAGAGAGCTATTATCAGAGACAAGTATTTTATCTGCAAGACATATCTGCATGGCAAAGCAAGCATTTGTTTGTTAAATGTTTGCTCTTCTTACCTTTCTGTGAATTGCTTCTACCTGCCCCCACCACCACTTCTTTGAAGACCCAGATTCCTGTCCCTTTCCTTAGCTCAGGATGGTAGATAAACCTCAATTGCCTAACTGCCTTTGAGTCCCCTATATTTGCAAGAATTTGTTTTTATTCCATTAATCTGCCTTTTTATTGTGGGGTTCTCAGCCAAGAACCTAGAAGGATAGAAGGAAATTTATTTTTCCTCCCCTACACCAGTTTTTTAAACCAATCAAAACGTGTGTTAATTGTTCAGTTGTGTCCAACTCTTTGCGACCACATGGGCTCCTCTGTCCACAGAATTCTCCAGGCAAGAATATTGGAGTGGGTTGCCATTTCCTTCTTTCTCCAGGGGATCTTCCTGCCCCAGGGATTGAACCCAGGTCTCCTGGATTGCAGGCAGATTCTTTGCCATCGAGCCACCAGGGAACATAGTGGAACATTTAGAAAATATAGCCAGTAATAAAAATCATTTCTAATCCCACTTTACACAGATACTTGTATTTGCCTTTTTCCCCCCTACCCACACGCTAAGAATGGGCTCTTATTTACACACACCATTTTTGTAACGTGCTCTTTTTCTCATATTACAATCTTATGACACATTACTTTCCTTGTCTATGAATATAGCTCTGATAATACTGTTTGAAGCTTAGATGGTTTCCAAGCCCTTTATATTTGGAGAATGCTGAGATGAACTTTCCTGAACTGGGATTTGCAGCATCCTGTTGCAGCGGGAGGCAGCGACAGCGAAGGGCTCACTGCAGCACATGCTGGGCCCTGGGCTGCGGGCGCTGGGAACCTAGAGGCCAGGGAAGAGTCCTGGGCTGGGAGGCAGGCCTGAGGCTGGGCCTGGGCCGGGGAGAGGTTGGTGTCCTCTGGTCTCCCTACCACCAGCAGTCTGGCATGGCTAGAGCTGCGGCAGTTCCTGGCTTGGACGGGTTCCTGGTGGGGAATTTTGGTTCTCCTCTGGCTCTAACTTCCGTGGCACCGGCAGGCAGGTGTCCTCACTTAGGAGAATTGCAAGACTCTCCCAAGAGTGACCAGAGCCTGCTAGACTTCAGACATCAGGCACCCGTGGCGTAGGTCGGTCACTTGGTCACTGAGGCCCGGAGGCTTACCAAGAGGCCTGGGGAAGCGGCCCTCATCATTGAAGGTGGTGGACTGATCCAAGGGGATATTTAGGATGTTTCGGATCCCACAGTCTCTATTCTCCATGTTCTTGATGAAACCTTTAAAAAATATTGTAAAATAAGGCACTCACAAAAATAGAATAATATAACCAAGTACCAGTCACAGCTTAGAACTTTCCTGCATTTGTTTCAGCTGTCTTGTTCTTTAGGCAATGAAGCAATAATATATATAGCTAAGTGTCTCTGTTTAATCCTGCCTGATTCCATTCTCTTCTCTCCCGACAGGTCACTGCCATCTTGAATTTGAGACTCACCAATTTATCAACTCAATGTGTGTTTTTACACTTCTAGTACATATGTATTTATCCACAAAAACAGATGGCTTGTTTTGCATGTTTTAAGCTTTATATAAATGGTATTCTCCTGTAACTATTCCTGAATTTCTGATTTTCCCCCTTCAACTTTATGCTTTGAGATTCATTCAGTAGAACTCATGTATAATATTTCATTTTGTGATAATATTCCAATTCCTTTAAATATCCTGTTCAATAGACAATCACACAATGAACATTCTTGAATATGCCTCCTAATACCCAGGTGTGCTAATTTTTTAGGATATAGTCCTAGTAGCGCATTTGCTGAATCATGGTGTATGCACAGCTTCCCTTTTGCTCTACCATACTCTCCAAAGTGGTAATAAATCATCTTACATTCCTACTAGCAATGTAAAGTTCATATTGTTCTATGTGGTTGCCAAACTTGATTTATTTTAATAAAGTCTTAAAAAGTTTCTTTTTTTAACCAAGTTCAAATTTCATCTCTTCCATTTTCTCTCAATACACCTAGTATGAATTATTTTGCCTCTCTAAGCCTGGATTTTCTTATCTGTAAAATGAGGATAATGATACTCATCTTGTTATAATGAGTAGGAGGACTGAATCAAAAAATGCATACTCAAATGTCTGGCTAAAATTTGATAGGTACTCTGCAAAGAATAGTAGTAGTAATAATAATAATAAGTGGTAAATTTGTATTGAGTTCTTGCTATGAGTCAGGCATTGTCCTAAGTGCTTGAAGGTCATGATCTCAATTACTTGTAGTAGCAACCATACGAGGTTGGTATAAGTACTAGCATAGTTTTTCAAGTGAGGGAGCCAAAGCATATATAGTTCAAACAAATAGCTCAAAATCACAGAGATAGTAAGAGGCACTGCTGAGAATCACTGAAGGGGAATCATTCATTCATTTGCCTGACAGCAGTTTGTGCTATCCTGTAAATAGTAATTACTATTATTATTATTATGGATTCCCTGGTCATTCAGATGATAAAGAATCTGCCTGCAATACAAGAGACCTGGGTTCAATCCCTGGGTTGGGAAGATTCCCTGGAGGAGGGCATGGCTACCCACTCCAGTATTCTTGCCTGGAGCATTCCATGGACAGAGGAGCCTGGTGGGCTGCAGTCCAGGGGGTTGCAAAGAGTCAGATACGACTGAGCAACATGACTAACATTATGTACATAAGGCAATGTAGGGGAGATGAAGGAGAAAAGGTTAGAGTGAGGTGACCTACTTTGTTCCTGGCCCCATGCTCGACACTAGGGATGCACTTTCCTTGAGGTTGCCTGGAGTGTGGTTCAGTGTTTCTTAAGATTTGGTTAAGATTTTGTTCTGGACCATTTGTCTAACAATAATGCTTGCTGCTTCTTCAACATGCAGATTCCCAGCTCTCTCCTCCTCAGAGATTTCGATTCTCTAGGTTTCTGGAAGAACATTATGAACGGAGAATTCTGACTTTCTCGTGAGTTTGAGAGTCACTGATCTTGCTGGTGAGAAAGACAAGTAATAGATGGCTACAATATAGAAAAATAATAGTTAAAAAGGCAGATCCTGGAACATTTTCTGGAGGAAGTTTGATCTAAGCTGAGATCTGTTAGATAAGAAAAAGTTAGTCATAGGCAGAAACGAAAGGGGTAGATTCAAGCTGAAAGGAAAATGAGAGAAGTGGCTCTCTTAAAGAGTGCCATATGCTGTGCTTTGTCATGTCATACTCTTTGCCACCCCATGAACTATAGCCCGCCAGGCTTCTCTGTCCATGGGCATTCTCTAGGCAAGAATACTGGTCTGGGTTGCTATGCCCCCCTCCAGGGGATCTTCCCAACCCAGGGACTGAACCCAGGTCTCCCGCATTGCTGGTGGATTCTTTACCTTCTGAGCCACCAGGCAAGATCAAGAATACTGGAGTGGGTAGTCTATCCCTTCTCCGAGGGATATTCCCAACCTAGGAACAAACCAGTGTCTCCTGCATTGCAGGCAGATTCTTTACCAGCTCATTTAAAGCATTTTAGTGTGAGCGGAGTTCATAATGAAGCAATGAGGCTGCAGAAATGGGCAGAACAGTCACAAAGGTTACAAAGAACCTTGTTGGTCATGTCAGGGAGTTTAGATGTTACCCTACAAGTAGTGGGAAATTTATTTTTTGGGGAGAGGGCATCCATAGTTTTGAATTTAAGAAAGAACCCTATGGCAGACACAATGTAAAGAATAGGCTGTGGGACTGGAACAGAGCAAGACTTTGTTCAGGGTAATCAGGAAAGGCACAGGCAGTAATGACTAGGACTGAAATAATGGCAGGGAGAGGAGGTGGGAAGTGGACAGACAGAAGAATCCATATTCTTCTGTCAGTCCATCAAAACACCATTTGATAAGTCTGGATGGGGTTAAGAAGGAGTTGAGCGTTAGGAAGGAGTTAAGACTTTCTTTGCAAACTTGGTCAATGGTTGTGAATTTCACCAAAGAAGAAGAAACAACAAGAAACACCAGAAGAGAAACCAGTGTGGAGGGGAAATGACAAGATGGCTTTAGCACATAACGAATTTGAGATCCTTATGAAATACCCAAGTAGAGCTGTCCAGAAGATAGGTGAAAATCCTGCTAGTTACTCACTCAATATCCTCTTCTCCTTCTTCTCTCCTAACAAAAGCCAGCTTTGTTTGGGACAGTGAAGTGCCCAGTTAAAACATCCACCTTCCTAGACTCCTGCTAGTCTTCCCAGACTCCTTATGGTTGGTCATGCGATTCAGTTTTGACCAATAAAGCTCTAAGTGGACATTGTTGAGTGAAGGTTCTGGAAAAACTATTGTCTTCCTGATAACAGTGTATGGCCCCAGCTGATATTTGTCTTTCCTCCTCGTCCTTCCTTCTCCCTGCCTGAACCGACTGTGATGCTTGGACAAGATACAACCACTTTGTGACCATGATGATGAAGGCTCTGTGCTAAGGGAGACAGAGGAGAAAGACAGGAGGATTCGGACTTTGTAGAGCTGTTGTATGGCCCTGGGCTGTATACCATCTGAGAAAAATAAACCCTAACTTAGTTAAGCCCCCAGGATTGGTTTTCTGTCACCTGCAGCAAAACATGATCTTAATATGATTCAAGGACTAAGGCTCTGGAGATAGATCTGGGTTAGAGATAACTATTTAGGTCAGCGTCTGGATGGTAACTGACAGTATTTGGGTAGATACAAGAAAACTAGGCACCCAGGTAGGCACAAATGTAAGAGATTCTTGTGAGTTAAAGGACTGAGAGAGCTCAGTTTGTGGGCAATGTTGAAAGGAGGCATTCCTGTTCACAGTTCACTTTGTTTGTTGTTGATGTTTTCATAGCCTCATTCAAAACAAAACAATCAGTTTAGGGCTACTCAATTCATACTTAATCCACCTGAAATTCTATTCTGTAACAATTTTCAAGGTGCTTAAGCAAAGGCTGATGACTCTGGTCATAAGTGTGGAGACTTCCTTCCCTGGGAGTGGCGTGTTTGGGGCTCAGGAATGGACTTGGTAAACCTCCATTGTCCTGTTTTCCCTGGAGCAAGTGCCCCTGCAATTCCTTCTGGGGGGTTGGAGCGAGGATGGCTGGCCCAGGGTCTGTGTTGCAATTTAACTGGATTGTCCTATCTTTTGTCAAGATTATTTGCCACAGCCTTCTAATTGATTTTGAGGCCAAGCAGGTTAATTTCCTGATTTCTCTCTTCTCCCCACCCTGCCCCAAACAACAACAACAAAATCCCTAAACCAAAAATCTATTCTCCCTAATACATGCAAACATGTTATTCTCTCTCTTGAATACTTTTATGGTCTCTAGAATAAAGCCTGAATGTCTTATCACAGCATAGTAAACTCCAATCTCTCCTTCCTCAATCCCTGATAATTGCTTCACCGCTCCTCCATCTCTGCACACATGGGCAGCCACCATGAATGTCTCATTCTGCCCACATTCCTCTTGCCCTTTCAAGCCTTGGCAGGCTATTTTCTCACCCAATAATGCTTTCTCCATCTCCTGCACTCCATCTCCCACTCATACTCACTGTAACCAGAATAATTTGCTGGTCTTTCAGCAGCCACGAATGGCTGGAAACCCAGGAGCAGGCTACTTCCTACTTCTCCCTCTATGCTTCCTCCCCATCCCCAGCTGCTCTTCAAATCCTGTTGATTCTATCCCTTAAACATCTGTAAATTTGTCCTCTTTTCTCTATCACTCCTGCTACTAACCAAATCACTGTAAATCTCTTAGGAACCTCCATGTCTTCAATCTTTCCCAAGTCAATCAATCCATCCTCCCCTCTGCACATTTACTCATGTGGATCTCTTCCTTAAAACCTTCTTGGTCCCTAAGGAAATCATTCCTAGAGAACTCTCAATCCTCATTTTCTACATTCCAGGAGCAGAAAGAATTCAAATCCAGTGTTGGCCCTCTCTGTCCTACATGGCCCCTCTGCTGAGCACCTGCAGGACCAGCCTGGCATAGTATTTAAGAACATGGCCTCTGACACCAGAGTGCCTAGATCCCAGCCTCTCCTCAGTTGATATAGCTGGGTGCCCTTGGGTGAAACAAAATTTTCAGATGTTTAGGGGATAGAATTCACAGATGTTTAGGGGATAGAATCAGTAGGATTTGAAGACAGTGTCCATTTCATTACTGGTGAATGAGAACTAAAAGTAGCTTTTATTCATGGAGTTGTTAGATTTTAGAAGATAATACTGAAAAGTACTCAGAACAGTGTCAGGAAGAGAGTAAACCTTATATGTGTTAACTATTATAACTGTTACACTTCATTTTGATGCTTTAGATGTGTCTATTTTGTCCTCTTCTGTTGTCTAGAATAGTGCAGGAGATAGGGCAGCAGATGGCTGTGGCTAGGGTATGGGAGCAGGCGACAGACTGTGAGAGGAAATACTGGGAGATTAGGGACTGGGGAGCCTGGTGGGCTGCTGTCTATGGGGTCACACAGAGTCAGACACGACTAAAGTGACTTAGCAGTAGCAGCAGGGGACAAGGAAGTTTAGCTACTCAAGGAGTAAGAAATTGACTTTGTCCTCTGTAATCCAAGTTTCGTTTTAGTGTTATGGGGAAATTGAGCCCAAATGTGCCCATCTCCCCTGTGCATGGTGGGTACTATACTGTGCTTCACCAAGGAGGCGTCCCCCTCCCTTCAGAGTAATACCCTGAGGTGTATTGATCTCATTCCATTCCCAGATACTGTATTTAACAACAATTTTTTGAATTTAATCTAAATGTGACGTGGGTACTACTGCCTCTCCATTTGATAGATGAGGAAACTGAGGCTTAGAGGGTTAATAGGACCAAAATCACAGCTTATTAAGAGATGAGTTTGAGATACAAAATCATGTTTGCTACGTTGCAGAGCCAATATCCTTGACAGCTATGCCAGATTGCTTCATAAAAGTGGATTTTTTACTTAATCTGAGAAACATCTACAAATTTGCTCACATGCTAGGCCCAGTAATTGAGAGTCCCTTGGACTGCAAGGAGATCCAACCTGTCAATCCTAAAGGAAATCAGTCCTGAATATTTATTGGGAGGACTGATGCTGAAGCTGAAACAGCAATACTTTGGGCACCTGATGAGAAGAACTGATTCATTTGAAAAGACCCTGATGCTGGGAAAGATTGAGGCTGGAGGAGAAGGGGATGACAGAGGATGAGATGGTTGGATGGCATCACTGACTCAATGGACATGGGTTTGGGCAAGCTCCAGGAGTTGGTGATAGACAGGGAAGCCTGGTGTGCTGCAGTCTTGGGGTCACAAAGAGTTGGACATGACTGAGTGACTGAACTGAACTGAAGGCCCAATAATGGGCACTGGGAACCTAAGTTGAATATAAATAATTCTTTCTTTCCATTGTTTAGTCGCTAAATCATGTCTGACTCTTTTGCGACCCCATGGACTGGAGCCTGCCAGGCTCCTCTGTCCATGGGACTTTCCAGGCAAGAATACTGGAGTGGGTTGCCATTTTCTCTTCCAGGGTATCATCCCAACCCAGAGATTGGACCCACGTCTCCTGCGTTGTAGGTGGATTTTTTCCCACTGAGCCACCTGGGAAGCCCAGGGAACTCATAACTGCCTTGTGGGTACTAACTAGTCAATAGGCAAAGAGATTAAGTGTGGGAAATGCACCAGAAGGCAGAAAGCAAGGAAAGCACTAACTTTGCCTGCAGAATGGGGCCTGGGGTTCCCACAAAAGTGTCAGTTAAGTCTCAGTGTCTAGGATTGGGTGTGATGATTACAGTAATGATGCTTCTGGAAGCATAAGCATCAGCATGTGCATAAAGCACTTATTCTTTAACTCTTATCATGTATTGTAACTGACAACAGGAAGCTCCAAAATGATCTGCATTTTTAAATTCTGACAAAATATATATATATGTCTATAGGTAATAAAACATATACACATGCCCACACAGAGAAAAATGTTTGGCCATTTATATACTAAATATTATCAGTGGTTGCTACCAAATGATGAAATTTCAAGTGATTCTTTATATTTTTTATTTTTTATCCATTTTTTATTGTGGGTTTTATTTTTATAAATACATTTTATATTATGAAACATAATTTTATTGTAGAAATGTAAATTGGTATAACCACTTTGGTAAACTATTTGGTGTTATCCGAGAAATTTGAAGATGCAAAGACACTTCCATTCATAGGTAATACATTAAAGAAATTTTTGCACATGTGTCAGATTTGGAAAAATGAATGTTCAGGGTAGAATTGGTTATAATAGCCAAAATAGGAAACAACTTATATTTATCTCAGAAAAATGGATAAATCCACTGTGTTACTGTCATAGAAGACTTTAAAAATTTTTTTAATTTTATTTATGCTACCCACTAGTCATGTATATTCAGGCAAGTAATTCAACTTTCTTATACTTCAATTTCCCTAACTATGAAATGAGGGAGAGAATAGTATCTAGGGTTGTATCATAGCATCGTAGGGTTGTTGTAAGGTTTCAGTTCAGTTCAGTCTTTAACTAAGTTAATATATATAAGGACTCAACAGAACTTGGCCCATGTAAATGTTTAATAAATGTTACCTTATTATTATTGTTGTTTTGCTTTATCATTGTTATGATATTACTATAAATATTCCCTGAACATCAATTTTGTGTCAGTCCCAAGTGAGAGATTGGAGACGCAGAAATAGAATGAGACAGGTTCTGTCTGGAAGATCAACTCCTAAGCAGAATACCGTGAAGTGTGAGAAGAGCTATGGTGGAAGGAAACCCAGGGGCTGCAGGAATATAGAGGACCCAATCCAGGCTGGGTGTCTGGGGACTCTTCCCAGGGAAGCCTAGGGCTGTGTCCCCAGGTTGTGGTTTGTTGGACCTGGGCAATGCTCTAATATCCCCTACAGATGGGGGCTAGGAAGTGTTGATAGACGGCCACGCCTGCACCTCACTGTAAGAGAGGCTAAGGGGTAACTTGTAGGTCATAAGGTCACTTAATCTGGTGAGCCTACACACTCCATCTTTGTAGATTCAAATTTTCCTTTGCAGTTATGAAGTTATGGCACAAGTTGTATGTCATGTGGAAAAAATGGATTACAGTTGGGATTTCTTTGTCTTGGAAACTAGTATAAAGGTTTCTAGTAGGAATCTGAGTAAAGCTTTCAAAATTAGGATTCTCAGTTGCTAGTTGAAAAATAAATATAGGCATTGGAAATAACCTAAATACCCAGTAGTAAGGGACTAGTAACATGGGTATTTAATAATTAAGTAAATTGTGGTATATCTATGAAATTGAATATAACTTTTATATTTGGAGAAGGAAATGGCAACCCACTCCATTATTCTTGGCTGGCAAATCCCATGGGCAGAAGAGCTTGGCAGGCTACAGTCCATGGGGTCTCAAGAGAGACAGACAGGATTTAGCGACTGAATGATCATAATCTACAAGGGTTTTTAGTGGCATGAGAAATGCTTTTGAAAAAAGTATGATGTATAAAGTCATTGCTAGCACCAAGTGAAAAAAGTCCATACATAAAATGCTCAAAGAAAATATACTTCAATGTTGTTGACAATGGTTATTGCTAGTTTGTGAGATTATAATGATTTCCTCTTTTTTTTTTTAACACTTTTTTGTATAGTTTCTAAATTTTTCAACATTAGAATGTATTTTACAGAAAGGTGTATTAAGATAAAATTCACATATCACACAGTTCAGCTATTTAGAACATTTAGTGTGCAATTTAAAATATACAATTCAATGCTGGGTTTTTTTTTGCATATTTACAGAGTTGTGCAACCATTACCACAAACTAATTTTAGAAAACTTTCATCATCCCCAAAGAAAACCAATGTGTACCCCCCAAAGAAAACCAATGTGTACCTGCTAGCAGTCACTCTGCATTCCGACCCACTTCTCTGCCAACAACTAATTTATTTTCTATCACTAATAGATTTGCCTACCCTGGATGTTTTGTATGAACAGAATCATACAATATGGACCGTTTAGTGTTTGACTTCTTTGGTGCAGTATGTTTTCAAGGCTCATCCATATTGTATCATGTATCAGTGTTACATTTCTTTTCATTGACAAATAATATTCCATTATATGGAATAATATTCCATTATATGGGTATTCTATACCCATAGGAATAGCTAGCATTTCCAAGAACCACCCCTTTAAGTTTAATCTGTAGAAAACAAGAGAAATGGGTAGATGTGCCATATGTGTTGCTTGTTATCTCTCTGTGAGACATGTCAGACTTGTGTCCTAAGGGTGCAGATTTGGGTGTGAAACCTTCGGTTCCCTCCTGTCCTCTTACTTAGCTCCTGTATCCAGGGCTTCCAACTGAACAGGCTGAGTCAGGGCACCCTTCCAGGAGGGGTTGCCTCAGTCTTGGTAGAAATTCAAACAGTACCGATTGCAGTTGAGACTATTTAGAGGATCCAAAAAGTACATGAAGCCTTTATGAGACTAACTTTCCTTTATGACCTTACTTGGAGAGATGTAATGTATGTCTTTGGACAGACGCTGACTCCTGACTCGAAAACTCGAGTTTTGGGGGTAGCTACTACTTTTGGAGATGATTGGCTTGAATGTGAGACAAGGGGAAAGAGGGAACACGAAATAGCCCTCCTCCCTACTGGGAGCCAAATAGTTCCCACAACAGAGACACTTTGCCAGATGTATTTTTGAAGGACTCAAGCGAGTGCATGCTAAGACTTTAGACTATACTAAGTTGGCTGACATTGGAGGAGGAAATGGCAACCCACTCCAGTATTCTTGCTTGGTGAATCTCATGGACAGAGGAGCCTGGTGGGCTATGGTCCATAGGATCGCAGAGTCGGACACAACTGAGTGACCGACACACATATGGGTAGTCAACACTTTATTACTTTATTCATCAGTTAATGGAATTCGCTTTGTTCCCACTTTTTGGTTATTGTGAATAATGCTGCTATGAACATCTTTGTACATTTTGTGGACATGTGTTTTCAATTCTCTTAGTATATACCTAGAAGTAGAATTGTTAGGTTCATATGGCAACTCTGCTTAGCATTTTAAGGAACTGTTTTTCAAAGTGGCTGCATCATTTTACATAGCAGCAATGCATGAAGGTTCCAATTTCTCCACATCTTTCTTTAACATTGGTTTTCTTAGTGTGTGTAAAGTAGTATCTGATTATGGATCTTTATTTGCATTTCTAGTATGGCAAACATGAACATCTTTACATGTGATTATTGGACACTTGTAGTTTCAGTGCACGGGCATAGTTGCTCTGCAGCGTGTGGGATCTTCCTGGACCAGGGATCAAATCTGTATCCCCTGCATTGGCAGGGGGATTCTAAACCATTGGGCCACCAGGGAAGTCACAACAAAGATTTACTTTTATGTATATTCCTAAGAGTTTATCATTTTCAGTTCAGTTCAGTCGCTCAGTCGTGTCCGACTCTTTGTGACCCCATAGACTGCAGCATGCCAGGCTTCTTTTCTATCACCAACTTCCAGAGTTTGCTCAAACTCATGTCCATCAAGTCGGTGATGCCATCCAGCCATCTCATCCTCTGTCATCCTCTTCTCCTCCTGCCTTTAATCTTTCCCAGTATCAGGGTCTTTTCCAATGAGTCAGTTCTTCACATCAGGTGCCCAAACTATTGCAGTTCAGCTTCAGCATTAGTCCTTCCAATCAACACCCAGGACTGATCTCCTTTAGGATGTACTGGTTGGATCTCCTTGTAGTCCAAGGGACCCTCAAGAGTCTTCTTCAACACCACAGTTCAAAAGCATCAGTTCTTTGGTGCTCAGCTTTTTTTATAGTCCAACTCTCACATTCATACACGACTACTGGAAAAACCACAGCTTTGACTAGATGGACCTTTCTCTTGTGGCTCAGCTGGTAAAGAATCCACCTGCAATGAGGGAGACCTGGGTTCGATCCCTGGGTTGGGAAGATCCCTTGGAGAAGGGAATGGCTACCCACTCCAGTATTCTGGCCTGGAGAATTGTTAATCCATTTATAGTTTTAGCTCTTACATGTAAGTCTATGATCCATTTAAATTAATTTTTTTAGGTCATCTATAAAAAAGGAATTTTTTAAGAAGGAATCTCATTTCATTTAGAAGGAATTAGAAGGAATCTCATTTCTTTCTTTTGCATATGGATATCCAGTTGTTGGGCTTCTCTGGTGGCTCAGTGGTAAAGAGTCTGCCTGCCAATGCAGGAGACATGGATTCAATCCCTGGGTGGAGGAAAAGGCAACCTACTCTAGTATTCTTGCCTAGGAAATCCAATGGACAGAGGAGCCTGGTGGGCTACAGTCCATGGGGTCACAAAAAGAGTTGGACATAACTTAGGAGCAAATAACAACATCCAGTTGTTACACCACCAGTTGAAAAGACTATTCCTTCCCTTAGCATCCTTGTTGAAAATCAACTGACCATAAATATCTAGTTTATTTCTGGAGTCTTGATTCTGTTCCATTGATCTACAGGTTTATCCATATGCCAGTACTACACTGTTTTGATTGGTGTATATTTGTAGTAAGTGTTGAAATCGGGAAGTGTAAATGCTCCTTCTTCTTTTTCGAGATAGTTTTGGTTGCTCTGCTTCCTTATATTTTCACGTATTGCATTAATACTGGGTTGGGGGTCAAGTTTTTTAGAAAAGAGAGAAAGGAAGACAGATATTGCTGAAGGATCTATGAAATCCACTTTGTTTTTTCTCAGTGATACTACTGCAGTTTACCTTTTCTCTTTATTGATCAGTTAATATTTCTTTTGGGCTTCCCTGGTGGCTCAGGGGTAAAGAATTCTGCAATGCAGGAAACATGGGTTCAATCCCTGGGTCTAGAAGATCCGCTGGAGAAGGAAATGGCAAACTATTCTAGTATTCTTGCCTGGGAAATCCCATGGACAGAGGAGTCTGGTAGGCTATAGTCCATTGGGTTGCAAAAGAGTTGGACAGGGTTTACTGACTAAATAGCAACAATAACAAATAATTCTCTTAATTGATTTTTCTCTCCTAAATTTTGTCCTGATCATTGTAGGTCCCCTCTGCCCCCAACTGTTAATGTGCTAGGTATTGATGTAGCCAAGACCTCATCTTCTGCTTTGGGTCACTTGGCTGAGTTAGAGATTCTTTCCACATAACGGCTCCCACAACACCCTAATTTTTGCTTTACTTCTAGCAACAAGTATTATCACAGTCTACAGTTGTGGTCTCTACAGTTTTTATTGAAATCTCATTAGCAAATCACTTGTAGTATGTATTTCTGCATATTCATTTTGAATATACAAGTATATATATTCATTTATAAATTATATAAACTTATGATTATTATATATATTAAGGACATACCTGAGACAGAAATTTTAAAGGACAAGATAAAAAATGACCAGAAATAAAAGTTTTCCCACTCCTCAGTATTATTTCTCTCTTTAGAGACTGCCATCTTGGATGTCTTCTATTTACCTCCATGTGTTCCAGCTGTTGTTAAGTCCTGTCCGACTCTTTACAACTCCATGGACTGTAGTCTATGAGGCTCCTCTATCCGTGGTATTTCCCAGGCAAGAATACTGGAGTGAGTTGCCATTTCCTCCCCGGGGGAATCTTCCTGACCCAGGGATCAAACCTGCGACTCCTGCATTGGCAGGCAGATTCTTGAACACTGAGCTAGTAGGGAAGTTCCCGGGTGTTCCTAGCATTCAGCCAAAGGCTGAGTACATAGCAGCTCAATGTCTGCTGTTCAAAAGAAAAAATTTGATATCCTACTATTTCTATTAAACACTCAGCCTCTATTCCTAGGTTTGCACACTGCCAGTAAATGTTCTGCATCTATTATCTGCTATAGACATTTTGTAGAGAGGCTGTGGGTTGCCTCATCTCTCCTTGTTTTCTCTTTTACCTTTAATTACATCTTACCTGACTTATTTCTTTAGAAAATATTAAACTGCAGTTGTGTCATCCTTAACTATACTCTGTGTTGCAAAGTGCATGGTCAGGCAGAATCCTGGATGTTAGGAGGTAAATATGGAAATCAGACTTTCAGATCAGGATGTATCTTTCACTGGAGGATATGAACAAAGGTCAAAGGAGCTATTGAGGGTAAGAGTCAGGAGGGTTTCAGGAAGCCAGATTCTAAAGGACCAGTGGAAATTAGTAAATGGAGAAGAGAGGAAGGCCAGCAGTCCCAGCTGAAAGGCAGGTGCAAAGGCAGGAAGATGGGAATGGACCCTGTACATTGTGAGCTAGGGAAGAGTTTGATGCAGCTGAACTCTAGGGGCAGGGGGCGTGCATTTGTGTTTTAAAAAGATCCCTCCAGTAGCTCTGTGAAGTATTAAGGTCTTGAAGCTGGTAGTAGGGGAGGCTGTGGGTTGCCTGAAGAACAGGGCACAATTATAGATTGCTAGATGGTGGAAACTTCTCGGCTTGGAAGCCCAAAGGGAAGCAGGCTTTAGCGTTCTGGCTGCACTGTTGTTTTAGGCTCTCAAAGTGCCCCCTCCCCCTTCTTTTTTCTGGGACCAGGATTTGTTGTTCCGCAGTGGCTCAGATGGTAAAGAATCTGCCTGAGACGCAAGAGACCTGGGTTCGATTCCTGGGTGGGGAAGATACCCTGGAGGAGGAAATGGCAACCCACTCCAGTATTCTTGCCTGGGAAATCCCATGGACAGAGGAATCTGGCGGGCTACAGTCCATGGGGTCACAAAGAGTCGGACACGACTGAGCGACTGAACTGACTGACACTTACACCTTTATCAGAAAATTATTGTTTGTTTCCTGGGAGTCCCCGGCGGGGCTGGAGTAGTCGGTTTCTGGGCTCCTCTGGAGGCCTGTGACCAAGTAAAGACACTGAGGCGCATCCCTGCACAGGTTTTATCAAGCCAGGGCTTGATTGAAGCCTTCATCCCACCCCCGCCTCAATAAAATCAACCGCCCCTCCTACAGAAGCTCACAGGTTCAGATAGAAAACTGCCTCGGGGATGTCAGGAACGCCTAACCCACAGCCAAGGGCGTGTCTAGGCGGGGCCGGCGGCCCAGGTCACACCCCTTCCCGAGAAAGGAGGGGGCAGGGCGGTCCCCGGCCCTCGGCCTGGGCTCTGCGCCGGCCGCGGTGGGCGGGGTCTCTGGCCCGGCGGGTCGCTGACGGCGCCGGGCCCCGCCCCTCAGGGACGGAGGGCGGGCGGGACCCTAGACTAGCGCGCCAGCAGGGCCAGAGCCGGCCTGGGAGCCCGCGGAGCCGATCGCGGCCAGTGGAGCGCTTGGGCGGCGGCGGCGCGCGTGATGGCTCCCGCCGGGGACCGCGAGGGCTACTGGGGTCCAACGACCTCCACGCTGGACTGGTGCGAGGAGAACTACGCGGTGACCTGGTACATCGCAGAGTTCTGTGAGTGCGGGTGCCGGCCTGAGGCGGGAGCGAGGGAGGGAGGGCGCCGGTCTGAGGGGGAGACGCCGCGTGAGGAAGGCAGAGGGCGGACCTGGCCGCCGCGGGAGATACCGGGCCTGGCCGGGGGAGGTGGCGTAGGGGAGACCGGGCCAGGGGACTGGAACGGGAATGTTGCGGAGGAAGGCAGCAGCTAGAGCAATCCACAGTGGCGAGTGAGGAGGGCCAGTCTGGACGGGTTGAGGGGCCTTGAGATTGGGGGGCGGAAGAGAAGTGGAGAGCCCCTGCTGGACCTAGGGGGAAAGCCCGAGGGGCAGGGTTGGGAATGGGGATTCCGCTGCCTGAGGGGCGAGTGGGGGCAGCCCGAGAAGGGCTCGGGACAGTGGGGGACTCTGCTCGTTTGAATGAGGGCCCGGGACACCTGCTCCCACTCTTGCTGTCACCGCCTTCGTCATAAGGGCGCAGGAGAAGGGAACAGGTCCTGGCTCAGTCTTCCCCCAAATACGTGAAAATACGGTCTTTCCCTTCCTCTTTCTCTGTTCTGTGAGACCTCTTCGCTCACTTTACAGGGAACGGTTTTCCCAGTGTCAGATCCTCAGATCCCGACCCCTGTCCGTACCGCCCAGCCCATTCCCACCCGGGATATCTTCGGGTACCAGAGATCACCTCCTGTCGGAGTACGATCATTCGTCTATCTCCTTGCGTCCGAAGGTAGACGGCAGCACCTAGTCAGGACCTTCCGGCTCGTGCCAGGCCTCTAATGGCACAAGGGTTCCAGTCCCTACTCCACCCTGCCTCCTCTCCGACTACCTGACCAAGGTAAAGGTTCTTCCGAGGACAGTACTTGCACTGATTGCACCCACTGAGGACTTGGGGAAGAATCCTCTTCCAGTTGCTGCCCCTGACTGGTCCCTTGGGGCTCTCTGCGTGTATATTTCCCCAGATGGACGTTCTTGCCAGGCGAGGAGAGCTCAGGAAAAATCTGCCACTTCTTTTTTGTAGTTTACTTTGGTCAAGTTTTAAGAGCACAATATTTGATCCTTCAGGTACCTGCTTCTGGCAAAGTGCAGAGAATATTTTTTGGCTCACTATTACTGCCTTCTTTTAATTGGCTCAACTTTCTCAGGACAGGAAGCAAAACCCTTTTTTGGCTAAACTTCCCATTGTTGGGTCTTTTTCCCCCAGGCATGTGTTTGGTTTTGTGGGAGAGACAAGACTTTCATGCCAGCTGATCCTCCTTTATTGGGTTCCCCGGTAATTGACTAGCATTAAAAAAAAAAAAAAAAAAAAAAAAGGTCGTTTTCAAGACTTTTAGTACCATTTTCTTTAAACTATGATTTAGGCCGAGAGTTACCTTTCCTGAACTACTAGTTAAATTAATAATTTTTACATAGTAATGGATGGATATGGACAAAGGGATCATTTGTAGTGTAATTATTTGGCAGCTCAAATGTTGGAAAAGGAAGTGCTTTACATATTTGTTGTTAGATCACTTTGACAAGCCCATACATGGTCCAGAGGAGGTCCATGAGAGAAGGGGCTTAAAATTGTGCTTTCTGAACTAGAAATGTGTAATGTGGAAAAGTGAAACTCAGGAATCTTCAAATGTTGATTGGGCTGTAGTATAGAATAGATAAACTTCCTGTATTTTTCTAGAATGTGAAATTAAAGCCTATGGTTGGAAACTACTTGTAAGGGGAGAGATTTTGGTTCAACATAAGGAAAATTAAAAAGTTATAATCATTGAATGGATTGATTCGAGAGGTAGAGGGCTTTCTGTCACTAAAAGTGTTAAAACAGACCTTGCTAGGCTAATTCACATAGAATAGTTTAGAGGGAATTAATTGTTTGGTGGGCTTCGCTGATGGCTCAGTGGTTAAGAATCCGCTTGCCAGTGCAGGAGACTTGGGTTTGGTCTCTGGGTCAGGAAGATCTGGGGAGGAGAAAATGGCAGCACACTCCACTATTCTTGCCTGGAAAATTCCATGGACAGAGGAGCCTGGTGGGCTACAGTCCGTGGGGCCACAGAAGAGTCAGACATGACTTAGCAACTAAACAATTGTTTGGTGGAGAAAAGAGATTGGCTTCAGTTGGACTTTAGGTCCTTTGCAGCTTTATGGGTCAATATAGGTAATAATGACTGTTAGTTTAGAGTCAAGGATTAGAATCAAAAGAGAAAACTGACAGTTAAGTCATGTGAGATATGAGAGAGCAAGATACTATTGTTCTGACAGATAGCTCTGAGAAATGGGAAATGGCTTTGGTTCTTAATGTCCTCAGAAGAGGAAACTCTGAGCAGACTAGGTATCAGGGAGTGCAAGAAGAGGATGAGTGAGTATTGGCCGCCTTTTGCACATGTACCATGGAAGAAAATGATCTGAAAGAATTTAAGGGCAGACTTCTTACCCAGTAAGTAGTGTGTATCTATTCATATCTGAATATGAGACTTTATCTTTGAAAAATAGGCTGATTAATAATGTGTTTGGGCTCCCCAGGTGGCGCATTGGTAAAGAATCTGCGTGCCAATGCAGGAGACATGAGTTTTGATCCCTGGGATTAGGAAGATCCCATGGAATAGGAAATAGCAACCCACTTCAGTATTCTTGCCCAGAGAATCCCATGGACAGAGGAGCCTGGTGGGCTACAGTCCATGGGTTAGGAAAGAGTTGGACATGACTGAAGCAACTTAGCATGCACACACAATAATGTGCTTAAAGCAAAGCAACTTTATCATGATTAAAATATTTACAATAATGATAGAAATATTAAGGATAATGATAATGGTGATAATAGCTATATATAAATGCTTACTATGTATCACAATTTGCTAAGCACTTCATATATCTTATCTTTTTTGACATTTACTATAATTCCAAAAAGAAGGCATTATTATCCTTATTTCACAGATTAAGAAATTGAAACCCTAATAAATAATTTAAGGTTGCAGAAAAGTCGGGTAGAGATAATATTCAAGTTGAGGTCTGACTCTAAAGTTACTATACCATATTATTTCTATCACGTATTCATTGTTTTGCCCCAGCATGCAAGGGATGAGGACAAGCATGAAGTAGTATACTATCACAGATGACAAATTAAATAACTCTTCAGGAAGCCTATCTCTCAGCATTGGGTGTGTGTGTTTTGGGTAATTTAAAAACAGGTTTGGGGAATTGCATGTAAAGATGGCAGCAGTTCTCAGTCACTAAAAAACCTTAAACACAATCTTCTTAACATCATCCAATTTGAGTTCCTATTCCTTTTTTGTTTAAGCAGATTTTAACAAACAAAGGGAAAGGTAGTTTCTTTCTTTTTTTTTAATAGTTTTTTTTTTTTTTGAAGTTGATAATTCGGTGGGGCTGGGTCTTAGTTGCTGCATGTGAACTCTTAGTTGAAGCATGTGGGATCTAGTTCCCTGACCTGGGAGCAGACCCAGGCCCCTTGCATTGGGAGTGCAGAATCTTAGCCACTGGACCACTAAGGAAGTCCCTTTGATGGTTTCTCTTTAGTTGTGAAATACTAAATACCTTGATGTGCCAGAACTTACAAGTACAGACAGTCCTCACTTTGCTTAGTAGGGTGGGACAATGCAAATGACTATGCAAGTTAAAACCTAGCTAATCAGTCTTAATTACTCAGTGAGAAAAGTTGAGTGTTCTGTGACTTTTACATGTTTTTGTCAAACATTGTAAATCCTCATTGTTAGTCATAAATATATGAAAAAATAAAAAAATATTAAAACCTACTTTTATTTCGGTCACTAAGTTGTGTCTGACTTTTTCGATCCCATGGCCTCATGGACTGCAGCACACAAGGCTTCCCTGTCTCCCGGAGTTTGCTCAAACTCATGTTCATTGAGTCAGTGATGCCATCGAGCCATATCATCCTCTGTTGTCCCCTTCTCCTCCTGCCCCCAATCCCTCCCAGCATCAGAGTCTTTTTCTAATGAGTCAATTCTTCGCATGAGGTGGCCAAAGTACTGGAGTTTCAGCTTTAGCATCATTCCTTCCAAAGAACACCCAGGACTGATCTCTTTTAGAATGGACTGGTCGGATCTCCTTGCAGTCCAAGGGACTCTCAAGAGTCTTCTCCAGCACCACAGTTCAGAAGCATCAATTCTTCGGCGCTCAGCTTTCTTCACAGTCCAACTCTCACATCCATACATGACCACTGGAAAAACCATAGCCTTGACTAGACGGACCTTTGTTGGCAAAATAATGTCTCTGCTTTTGAATATGCTCTCTAGGTTGGTCATAACTTTCCTTCCAAGGAGTAAGCGTCTTTTAATTTCATGGCTGCAGTCACCTTCTGCAGTGATTTTGACATTAAAATCATTGAGAATTAAAATGTTTTGTCAAAGAACTGATCTAGAGTAGTCTGAGTAGTACTTGCCTTCTTGTCATGTAACCTATGATATGGAATGAGTATTTTTTTTTTTCTTCTGTGCCTTGGAAGATTGTCTTGATCCTTTGTAAGTTTGGATCACTTTTCAACATTTCATTCTTAGCACTTTGTGGAATATTTCTGAGAGTTCCTTTAATGCACAGTTTTTGCTGGTGTCACTTCTGGTCCATCTTCATTCTTTTCTCACAACCAGTTTCTTTTGTAACTCCATTTATGTTTGAATTTTTTTTCAACATGGTTACTTTTTAAAAAAAATTTTATTGAAGTATAGTTAATTAACAGTGTTGTGTTAATTTCAGCAAATGTGCAGCAAAGTGATTCAGTTATACATATGTACATTCTTTTTCATATTCTTTTCCTTCATGGTGTATCACAGGATATGGAATGTAGTTCTCTGAGCTATACAGTGGGACCTTGTTTGTCCATTTTCTGTGTAATAGTTGAAGTGAAGTCGCTCAGTCGTGTCCGACTCTTTTCGACCTCATGGACTATAGCCTACAAGGCTCCTCTGTCCATGGAATTTTCCAGGCAATAGTACTGGAGTGGGTTGCCATTTCCTTCCTGGGGATCTTTCCCACCCAGGGCTCGAACCTGGGTCTCCCACATTGCAGGCAGACACTTTACTGTCTGAATCACCAGGGAAGCCCATATAATAGTTTGCACCTGCTAATCTCAAACTTCCAGTCATCCCTCCCCCACCCCCAACACTACTACTTTTTCTTGTTTCTTTTCTGCACTTTCATCATTGTTGGCCTGTTCCACCTTTCAATTATCCATTTTTGTAAAATGCCATGTATATTCCTCACCGGGAGACTAGGAGGCAACTTAGCTACATACTTTGCCCTCTGTACTGAACTGAAGAGCAGATGTGCAGTGACTAAACACCAAGAGACTTTGCCTCGGGCTAGGATTATTCAAGCTAGATAGGGTTGGCTCTTCTTAGAGATTTGCTGCCCCTCTCCCCATCCTGTTCACAGGAGTTGGGCAGAAGGGAAGCAGGGCAACCCTCAGTCTTTCACCGCTATGATGGGATTCTCTTAGATTGGATAAAGGGATAAACTATCCTTTGTTGCCAACGCAGCAGGAGACTAGAGAGGCTTTAACCAGCTACCTCTGCCATTCACATGTGCTACTTGTCTTATTGCACGCTTTTCCTTCCTTTTTTCAGGCCCTTTACACACTGTCTTCTCTGAATAGTGGCCTCTAGGAATTGAGTATACTTCAGGCTTCTTTTGGCCCTGGGGTTCTGTGGGCTTGGTGGAGGTGGTGTCCCTGTCACTTTAAAGAAGACAGTCTTTTTCCTGAGAGTTATTGACAAGCAAACAGCACTGGCTCTGACTCACGGCTCAGAAACACCACTGGAGAATGAAGGCCAAATGGAGGGCCAAATTCATGGTACCAGGGTTTGGACTTAATGTATACAAGTCAGAGATGGCCAGTAAATTGTTTCAGTTGCTGTGATGAATATATGTATACATTGGAATGCAAGGAAGGGGGCTACTTATTAAAAACTTAATTCATAAGGGCTTTACAGTGTTAGTGCTGGAAGAACAGCTAGCTGTATACTTATTTATTAATCATTGTGGAAAAACACATGTAACATAAAATTTACCACTGTAACCATTTTTCACTGTACAGTTCTGTAGTGTTAAGTACGTTGACATCATTGCACAACCAATCTCTGTAACTCTTTTCATCTTGCAGAACTGAAACCCCAAATCCATTTAACAGCTCCATTTCCCTCCTTCCTCCCTACCCCTAGATCCTGGCAACCAGTCTTCTGCTTTCTGTCTTTATGAATTTATATAAGTGGGATCAGCAGTGGGTTTTTTATTTGCAACTGGCTTATTTCATTTAGCATAATGCCCTTATGTAGCATTTTGTACCATGTATTAGAATTTCCTTCTTTCCAAAGGCTGAATAATATTTCATTATATGTGTACACTGCATTTTGCTTATCCATTCATCCACTGATGGACACATGGGTTGCTTCCTCCTCTTGGCTCTAGTGAATAGTGAGGCTGTGACATGGGTGTACAAATATCTCTTTGACCCAGAAGTGGAATCTCTGGTTCATATGGTGATATTGCAGCTATTTTAACGTTTTCATTAGAAAAAAATCATTTTATATTTTATTATTTTCTTTTTTGGGCAATTTATTATTTTTCTTATATAAATTGTTTTTTATATAAATTGTAACTTAATATGCTACATAAATTATAATTATTAATATACTTTATCCCTATTTAAAATAATCAAAAGCACATGTGACTGTCAATCAGAGGATATGTTACTACACTGTATTGATTCATATGAGATATATAAGGTAATATGTTACCTTAATGTATTGCTTTAATTCTAGTCCAAAGAAAAGCAGCATAATATTTTCTTTGCAGCCTTTTTTCAGATAAATTTGACTTTTGAGATATTGAAAATAGCCAATAGAAAAGCTAACATTATATGACACTTAATGTGCAAAGCTCTGTGTGTATATTATCTTATAAGAATGATTATTATAATCCTTATAACTCTTTTAAAGTTTAGGAAGGTTAAGTAACTTGCCCTAGGTCACAGACTATTAAGTGGTAGAGCTTAAGTGACCCGAGGGCCATCTAATTCTAAAGCTATCCTCTTAACTCTCGTACTATCTTGCCTCCTTCCATTACTACTTTTTCAGACTTCAGTGAGTCCAGGGACCTCAGGTTCAAAACTAGTGGTCTAACCTCATTTTACATATAAAGAGAAGAACCTTGAGAGTTAACATGATTTGCCCAAGATTATATTGCAAATTAGTTATGAAACCTAGACCAGAATCCACATTCAGTTGTTTCTCAGTATGGGAAATGGTAGAGCTGAGGAGGATGATGTCATATCTTGTTGACGTCATATTGTTAATGAGTTACCAGGTCATAGGACTTCCTCAGAACAAAAAGTGTGCCTAATGAATTATTTTTTTGTTGTGAAAATACCTAACAACTATAGAGTGCTTTACAGTAGTGCTGCTCAGATTTTCACGTGCACGTGAATTACCTAGAGGTCTTGTTAAAATGCATATTCCAGTACAGTAAGTCTGGAATGGAGCCTTGCTGCTGCTGCTAAGTCATTGTGTCCGACTCTGTGTGACCCCATAGACGGCAGCCCACCAGCCTCCCCGTCCCTGAGATTCTCCAGGCAAGAACAGTGGAGTGGGTTGCCATTTCCTTCTCCAATGCATGAAAGTGAAAAGTGAAAGTGAAGTCGCTCAGTCGTGTCCGACCCTCAGCAACCCCATGGACTGCAGCCTTCCAGGCTCCTCCATCCATGGGATTTTCCAGGCAGGAGTACTAGAGTGGGGTGCCATTGCCTTCTCCGGGAATGTAGCCTTAGATTCTGCATTTCTTATAAGCTATCAAGTCATTACTATCAAGTCTTATAAGCTATCAAGTCTGGAGATTATACTTGGGAGAAGCAAGACTTTATGGTTCACAAAGCATTATTCTTTTTTTCCTATGGGATGTAAGTGTTATCCCTGTTTGTAGGTAAGAAATCAAGTTCAAAAGGATAAATGACTTGTTCAGGATCATAGGGCTGGTACTGGAATCTAGGATTCTAACTTGAAAATCAAGTTAGGTGTCGCTCACCACCCTCTTCCCCAACCTTGCCCCCAGGAGTAACAGGCCAAAAACACTGCATGTGAAGAAAAGTTTGAAAATGATTGTCCTGGGTCATGAGCCAAATTGAATTTAAAATTGAATGTATTACATTTTCATTTTGGAAACAATTTTCATTTTTTCCTGGTATCTAAGCAAAGCTCAAGCCAAACTATCTTTTAGACTTTGGTCTATATTTATTTATTTATTTATTTTGGTCTATATTTAGAAAGCCTTCTTAAATGAACAATGCAAAGAAATAGAGGAAAACAACAGAACGGGAAAGACTAGAAATCTCTTCAAGAAAATTGAAGATACCAAGGAAATGCTTCATGCATGGATAGGCATGATAAAGACAGAAATGATAAGGACCTAACAGAAACAGTAGAGATTAAGACGAGGTGGCAAGAACACACAGAAGAACAATACAAAAAAGGTCTTAATGACCCAGATAACCATGATGGTGTGGTCACTCACCTAGAGACAAACATCCTGGAGTGTGAAGTCAAGTAGGCCTTAGGAAGCATTACTACGAACAAAGCTAGTGGAGGTGATGAATTCCAACTGAGCTATTTCAAATCCTAAAAGATGATGCTATTAAAGTGCTGCACTCAATATGCCAGCAAGTTTGGAAAACTCAGCAGTGGCCACTGGACTGGGAAAGGTCAGTTTTCCTTCCAATTCCAAAGAAAGATGATACCAAAGAATGTTCAAACTACCATACAGTTGTTCTCATTTCACAAACTATTAAGATTATGCTCAAAATCCTTCAAGCTAGGGTTCAGCAGTTATGTGATCCAAGAAATTCCAGATGTACAAGCTAGGTTTTGAAGAGGCAGAGGTACCAGAGATCAAATTGCCAACATTTGTTTTATCATAGAGAAAGCAAGGGAGTTCCAGAAAAACATCTGCTTCATTGACCAGGCGAAAACCTTTGACTGTGTGGATCACAACAAACTGTGGAAAATTCTTAAGAGATGAAAGTACCAGATCACCTTACTTGACTCTTGAGAAACCTATATGCAGGTCAAAAAGCAGCAGTTAGAACCACACATGAAACAACTGACTGTTCCAAATTGGGAAAGGAATATGACAAGGCTGTATATTGTCACCCTGCTTATTTAACTTATATGTGGAGTGGTGGTGGTTTAGTTGCTAAATCATATCTGACTCTTGTGACCCCGTTGACTGTAGCCTGCCAGGCTCCTCTGTCTATGGGATTCTCTAGGCAAGAATACCGGAGAAGGCAATGGCACCCCACTCCAGTACTTTTGCCTGGAAAATCCCATGGGTGGAGGAGCCTGGTAGGCTGCAGTCCATGGGGTCGCTAGAGTCGGACACGACTGAGTGACTTCACTTTCACTTTTCACTTTCATGCATTGGAGAAGGAAATGGCAACCCACTCCAGAGTTCTTGCCTGGAGAATCCCAGGGACGGCGGAGCCTGGTGGGCTGCCGTCTATGGGGTCGCACAGAGTCGGACACGACTGAAGCAACTTAGCAGCAGCAGCAGCAGCAGCAGGCAAGAATACTGGAGTGGGTTGCAATTTCCTTCTTCAGGGGATCTTCCCAACCCAGGGATCGAACCCAGATCTCCTGCATTGCAGGCAGAGTTTTGCCAACTGAGCTACAAGGGAAGCTCATATGTGGAGCATATCATGTGGCATGTCAGGTTGGATGAATCACAAGCTGGAATCAAGACTGCTGAAGAAATGGCAAGAACCTCAGATATGCAGATACCACCACTAATGGCAGAAAGTGAAGAGGAACTAAAGAGCCTCTTGATGAGAGTGAAAGAGGAGAGTGAAAGAGCTGGCTTGAAACTCAACATTCAAAAAACTGAAATCATGGCATCTGGTCCTATCACTTCATGGCAAATAGAAGGGGAGAAAATGGAAACAGTGACAGAATTTATTTTCTTGGGCTCTAAAATCACTGTGGACAGTGACTGTAGCCATGAAATTAAGAGATGCTTGCTCCTTGGAAGGAAAGCTATGAAAAACCTAGACAGAGTATTAAAAAGTAAAGATATCACTTTGCCTACACAGGTCTGTATAGTCAAAGCTAAGGTATTTCTAGTAGTCTTGTATGGATGTAAAAATTGGACCATAAAGAAGGCTGAATGCCAAAGAATTGATACTTTTGAAGTGTGGTACTGGAGAAGACTCTTGAGAGTCCCTTGGACAGCAGAGAGATCAGACCAGTCATTCCTAAAGGAAATCAACCCATGTATTCATTGGAAGGATTGTTGCTGAAGCTGAAGCTCCAATACAGTGGCTATGTGATGCAAAGAGCCAACTCATTGGGAAAGATTCTAATGTTGGGAAAGATTGAAGGCAAAAGGAGAAGGGAATGGCAGAGGATGAGATAGCTAGATAGCATCACCAACTCAGTGAACATGAATTTGAGCAAACTCAGGGCAATAGTGGAGGACAGAGGAACCTGGTGTGCTGCAGTCCACGGGGTCTCAAAAAGTCGGATACAACTTAGCCACTGGACAGCAACTGTATTTAGTAATTAGTTGTAATATAGTAGTCCTTGCTTATGTACCAAGACCTTTAAGGGATGCCTGAAGCAGCCCTCTGTAGTAGACCTTCCTTATGTTCCAAGACCCTCAAGGGATGCCTGAAACAACCATATATGGTAGACCCTTGAACAACCCCAATCCTCTATATAGTTGAAAATCCACATACTGATTTACAGTTAGCCCTCTATATCCCTGGTTCTGCATCTGTGGTTTCAGCCAACTGGATTGTGTAGTGTTGTAGTATGTATTTATTGAAAAAAATCCACATATAGTGGATTTGCACCACTTCTAGCCTGTTTTTGTTCAAGGGTCAACTGTATGTCTATGTTTTTTCTTATATACACTTAAGATAAAATCTAATTTATAAATTAAGCTCAATAAGAGATGAATAACAGCTAATAATAGAACAGTTATGACAATATACTGTAATAAAAGTTATGTGATTGTGGTCTCTCAGAATATCTTATTGTACAGTTCAGTTCAGTTCAGTCACTCAGTCGTGTCCGACCCTTTGTGACCCCATGAATTGCAGCACGCCAGGCCTCCCTGTCCATCACCAACTTCCAGAGTTCACCCAAACTCATGTCCATCGAGTTGGTGATGCCATCCAGCCATCTCATCCTCTGTTGTCCCCTTCTCCTCCTGCCCCCAATCCCTCCCAGCATCAGGGTCTTTTCCAATGAGTCAACTTTTCACATGAGGTGGCCAAAGTATTGGAGTTTCAGCCTCAGCATCAGTCCTTCCAATGAACACCCAGGATTGATCTCCGTTGGAATGGACTGGTTGGATCTCCTCGCAGTCCAAGGGACTCTCAAGAGTCTTCTCCAACACCACAGTTCAAAAGCATCAATTCTTCGGCGCTCAGCTTTCTTCACAGTCCAACTCTCACATCCATACATGACCACAGGAAAAACCATAGCCTTGACTAGACGGACCTTTGTTGACAAAGTAATGTCTCTGCTTTTGAATATGCTATCTAGGTTGGTCATAACTTTCCTTCCAAGGAGTAAGCATCTTTTAATTTCATGGCTGCAGTCATCATCTACAGTGATTTTGGAGCCCAGAAAAATAAAGTCTGACACTGTTTCCACTGTTTCCCCATCTCACTACTGTAGGAATGCCCAATTTAAAGCTTGCCAGTTGAAGAGAATTATGACCTTGATAAAGGATGACTGTTCTTTGGTTAAGAGAAGCCATAATTAGGTAAACATTTGGCCCCTTTTTGCCCTTCCTTCAGCTTGTCTTCTTTTTCTTCAGAAGTAACCACTATCTTAATTCACTGTTTCATTTCCTAGCCTTTTACCACTCATGCATTCCTAAAAACACAGTTTAAGTTTGCTTGTTTTACTTTTTATGTGAGTGAAATTTTGCTTATATGTATATATGTTCTTCTGCAACTTTTTTTTTTTTCACTCAAATTGTGGTCCTTAGTATCATCCATGTTCCTGAGAATTACTTACATTGATAAGTTAGATAGTTGATTTTTCTCTTAACTATTGTTTAGAATTTCACTGTATGTGCACAAATCCTTGGCTACTTCTCTGTTTAAGAGATAAAATTTAATTATTACACCTTCTCCTGAGTGTGGGCCAAATTTAGTGCCTTGTTTCTAATAAAATAAATTAGAAGTAATGTGATGAAACTTTGCACACTAGGTTATAAAAGGCATGACTACTTCCCTCTTGTCCTGTTTCTTGGATCACTCATTCTGGGGGAAGCAAGCCCTCATGTCATGAAAAGTCTATGTAGTGAGGAGCTGAGGCCTCCTGCCAATAGCCAGGAGAATTAGCCATCTTGAAAGTTGATCTTCCATGTCCATTTAGGCCTTCAGAAGACTTGGGAGCTGGCCAGCATTTTGACTGTGTCCGCAGGAAAGATCCTGAATCTGAACTGCTTCCATATTTTTGAAGCAAATTATGTGATGTGATAATTGTTTGATGGTTTAAGCTGCTAAGTTTTGAGGTAATCTGTTAAATAAAATAGATAATGCATCAGTTTTTATTTTAAAAGCCTACTGGGATTGTGTTATATCTATAAATCAGTTTGGGGAAAACAGACATCGTAAAAATGTGAGTCTTATAATCCACCATCTTTTATTTCTCCATGTATGTAGGTCTCCTTTAATTTCAATAGTTTTCATTGTGGAGGTCTTAAACATCTTGTTAAATTTATTTCTAAGTGTTTTATGTTTTTTGATGTTCTTATAAATTGTATTTTTAAGATTTCATGTTTCTCATTGTTTGTTGCTAGCATAAAGATTTAAAATTGATTTTTGTTTATCATCTTTCTATCTTCTACCTTGCTAAACTTGGTTATTAATTTTTTGTCACTAAGTAAACAATCATGTAATCTGTGAATAGAAAGTTTCACTTCCTTCTTTTCAATCTTTTTGCATTTTTTTCTTGCCTTATTACATGGGCTAGGTCCTTCCAGTACATAGTTGAATAGAAGTGACATGAGCAGAAAGCTTTGTCTTTCCTCCTTAAGGAGGAAAGCCTTAAATATTTCATTATTAGATATGATGGGTTTTTTTCTGTTGTTGTTATTATTAGATGAACTCTAGGTTTTTTTTTAGACCTCTTGTTGAGGAAATTCTTTTCTTTTCCTGACTTGCTTGAGTTTTATCATGAGTGGGTTTTGAATTTTGTCAAATAGTATTCTATATCTATTGAAGTGATTTTGTCCTTTATGTTAACATGATGAATGAAATTTATTTATTTATTTTTTCACTGATGGACCAACTTTGCATCTCTGGCCCATTTGGATATGATGTATTATCATCTACATCTATGTCTGGGTTTGATTTGCCAGTACAGTTGCCCCTTAAACAACATGGATTTGAACTGTGTGGGTCTACTTTTATGGGGATTTTTTTCCCAGTGAATATGTGCCACAGTTCTGCGTGGCCTGTGGTTGGTTGAATCTGCCAATATGGAATCCATGGGCACGGAGCCCATGGGTGGAGTGTGACTGTAAAGTTCTGCTCAGATTTTTGACTGCTTGGAGGGTTGGTGCCCTCAACCCTGTGTTGTTCAATGGTCAGCTATGTTTTTGGTAAGGATTTTGTGTCTTTGTGAGAGATAATGGTCTATAATTTTGTTTTTTGTTATGCTGCTTTTGTCAGTTTTTATAGATTGTATTTTTCAAGAAATTAATTTTATGTAAATTGTTGAATTTTCTGGTATTCTCTTATTGCTCTTTTAATGTCTATAGAATATAAGGTGATCTCTGCTGTTTCATTCTTCATATTGGTAATCTGTATATTCTCTTTCTTGTTGATTAATTATCCTAGTGGTTTATTAAATGTTGTTTATCATGGTAGATGTACAACCTCTTGCTACTAATATGTTAATTTTCTCCATTTTTTTATTCTATTCTCTTTTTAACTTCTTATTTCTTATTCAGTGTTTTTTTTTTTTTTTTAGTTTCATGAGGTGTAAGCTTAGAATACTAATTGTAGACCTTATTTTTCAAAACAGAATCATTTATAGTTACAAATGTTTTTTAATATACTGTAACTGTATACAACACATTTTTATATGCTTTATTTCTATTCTTCCTATGATTTCTTTTAAGTGACTCATAGGTTAAAGAATAAATCACAGGGGATGTAGAAATAAACTATTGATTATTTTGTCTAATTCCTGAATATTTGAAATTTGCAAGTTGTTTTTTTTTGTTACTGATCTCTGGTTTAATTTCATTATGTTCAGAAAACATTATTAAATTATTCTAAACTTTTTGGCTTGTTTTATGGCTCTTCATAACCCACTGCTGTGTTCTTGCCTGGAGAATCCCAGGGATGGTGGAGCCTGGTGGGCTGCCATCTATGGGGTCACACAGAGTTGGACACGACTGAAGCGACTCAGCAGCAGCAGCAGCATGACTCTTCATATTGTATACTTGGTGAATGTTTCACATGATTTTGAAAATAATTTATATTCTGCTCTTTGTGCATGTAGTAATTCTATAAATGTCAGGTCAAATTGGTTGATAGTATTGTTTAAGTCTTCTGTATGAGTTCAGTTCAGTTCAGTTGCTCAGTTGTGTCCGACTCTTTGCGACCCCTTGAACTGCAGCACACCAGGCCTCCCTGTCCATCACCAACTCCTGGAGCTTACTCAAACTCATGTCCATTGAGTCGGTGACGCCATCCAACCAACTCATCCTCTGTCATCCCCTTCTCCTGCCCTCAATCTTTCCCAGCATCAGGGTCTTTTCCAGTGAGTCAGTTTTTCACATTGGCCAGAGTATTGGAATTTCAGCTTCAACATCAGTCCTTCCAGTGAATATTCAGGACTGATTTCCTGTATATTTACTGATATATCTGTGTACCTCTATTAATTATTAAGAGGAGTATTGGAATCACGAATATTATACTACAACTATAGTAGTATATTTTCCTATATCTCCTTTCTATTCTTATATGCTTTGATGCTACATTTTTAGGCATATACACTTCAGGATGTAATCTTGAGGTACTCACCTTTTATCATTATGAAATGTACTCCATTTTCTCTGGCAATATCCTAATATTCTGAAGTCTGTTTGTCTAATATTAATGTAGCCATTTATCTTTCTTATAACTTGTGTTGGTATGGTACTTTTCTATACTTTTAATTTTATCCTATTTACTTTAATTAATTAATGTGGCTATGCTGGGTCTTTGTTGCTGTGCTTAGACTTTCTCTAGTTGTAAGAGGGAGCTACTTTCTAGTTGCAGTGCATGGGCTTCTAATTACACTGGCTTCTTTTGTTGTGGAACATGGGCTCCAGGTGCTCAGTAGTTGTGGCCCACGGGCTTAGTTGCCTCATAGCAGGTGGAAACTTCCTGGACCAGGGATCCAACACATGTTTCTTGTATTGGCATGTGGATTCTTAACCACTGGGCCACCAGGGAAGTCCCCGAAAGTGCTTTGCTTATAGTCACTTATAGTTGGCTCTCCCTCTCTCCTTTTTTTTTTTTTTTTTTTTTTTTTGGTCTAGTCTGATAGTCTGATGTTTTTGTTTGTTTGTTTGCCAGGGCAGGGGAGGGGGACATGCTGTGCAGCAAAACCTCAGTTTCTTCCACCAATCAGGGGGGTTGAACTTTAACCATTAGGCCACCAGGAAACTCTCTGATGATTTCTGTTTCTTAATTAGTTCATATAGTTAATTGACCTTTAATGTAATCATCACTGTGATTAAGTTAACATCTTGCTATTTTGTATTTTTTCATCTCTTTTTCGGGGCTTGTTTTCCCTCACACTTTTCCTGACTTCTTTTAAATTAACTTAGGGGTGTGTGTGTGTTTAGTTGTTTTATTTCATCCTGTTTGCTAGCTTCTCTGCTACTTCTCTCTTTAATTCCATTGCAGTTTGCTGTGGAGTTTACAGTATATATCTTTATTATAGTTTACCCTCAAATAATATTATACCACTTAATGTATAATGTTGTAATGTATGCTGCTGCTGCTGCTAAGTTGCTTCAGTCATGTCCGACTCTGTGCGACCCCATAGATGGCAGCCTACCAGGCTCCCCCGTCCCTGGGCTTCTCCAGGCAAGAGTACTGGAGGGGGTTGCCATTGCCTTCTCCGTTGTAATGTATGAGTTGGCTTAAAACTCAGCATTCAGAAAACTAAGATCATGGCATCTGGTCCCATCACTTCAGGGCAAATAGATGGGGAAACAGTGGAAACAGTGACAGACTTTATTTTTTTGGGCTACAAAATCACTGCAGATGGTGACTACAGCCGTGAAATTAAAAGACTCTTACTCCTTGGAAGAAAAGCTATGACCAACCTAGACAGCTTATTAAAAAGCAGAGACAAAAATAAAATAAAAAGCAGAGACATTACTTTGCCAACAAAGGTCTGTCTAGTCAAGGCTATGGTTTTTCCAGTAGTCATGTATGGCTGTGAGAGTTAGACTATAAAGAAAGCTGAGCACTGAAGAATTGATGCCTTTGAACTGTGGTGTTGGAGAATACTATTGAGAGTCCTTTGGACTGCAAGGAGATCCAACCAGTCCTTCCTAAAGGAGATCAGTCCTGAATATTCATTGGAAGGACTGATTCTGAAGCTGAAACTGCAATACTTTGGCCACCTCATGCGAAGAACTGACTTATTGTAAAAGACCCTGATGCTGGAAAAGATTGAAGGCGGGAGGAGAAGGGGACAACAGAGGATGAGATGGTTGGATGGCATTACCAACTCAATGGACATGAGCTTGAGTAAACTCCATGAGTTGGTGACGGACAGGGAGGTCTGGCATGCTGCAGTTTACCGGGTTGCAAAGAGTTGGACACAGCTGAGCAACTGAACTGAACTGAATGTAGAATGTGATAACCTTAAATTGTATACTTTAACTTGTCTTATAGTACACTTCTGTTGGTAATAAATTTTGTCAGTGTACATTTGTCTGAAAATGTCTTTTTTCACCTTCCTATTTGAAACATTTTTGCTGGGTGTAGAATTCTTGTTGAATAGTTATTTTCTTTTAGCAGCTAACAACTTGTTAGATTGTCTTCTAGTTTGGATTTTATTTGTTTGTTTGTTTAGGGAGTCATCATTTATTACTATCTTTATTCCCTTTGCCATTTTTCTTTATCTGCTTTTAGAATTTTCTCTTTTATCTTTGATCTCAGTAGTTTATTGTTATGTTCCTTAGTGATAATGTGGTGATGTTAATGGTGGTTTGTGTGTGGTAATCTTGCTTGAAGTTTCTTCATCTTCTTAGGCCTGTGGATTGATTTAAAAAAAAATAAAATTTGGAGTATTTTAAGTCAGTATAGCTTTAATATTTTCCTACTTTGCTTTCTGTTTTCTCCTTTTTTTAGTACTTCAATTATACATGTGTTTTTTAATAGTCTTTTACAAATTTATTTATTTAACTATTTTAATTTATTTATTTGGCTGCACTGGGTCTTAGTTGCGGCATGCAGGATCTCTGGTTGTGGCACATGTGATTGTACCCAGGCCCCCTGGGTTGGGAGGACTAACAGGCAAGTCCTATACACCTGTTAAATAGTTATTATCTTACTTGTCCTTTGATTCTTTTTTATTGCCTGTTTCACTTTGTGCTTCAATTTGTATAGGTTCTATTTCCTTAGTTTCAGGTTCACTGATCCTTCTGTTAAGCACATACAATGAATTTTAAAATATCAGATACTGCATTTTTCAGCTATAAAAGTTTCGTTTAATTTTAAAAATAGTTTATGTATTTCTCTTTGTCATATTCATTGTTGTTTTTTTTTTTAATCCTTGAACACATCTGTAATAGGTGTTTTAAATCCTCATCTACTAATTCTGCTGTTCATCATTTCTAGGTCTGATGTTTTTCCCCTGGTGTTGGGTCACATTTTCCTGATTCTTTGCATGGAAAGTAATTATATAAATATGTTAATCTACAGTTATATCTGGTTAGGGAAAAAAAAAACACCTTGAAAGCAATCTCCAATGTAAAGCATAGTTTCAAGTACAGTGCAAATAACTTTTTTTTTGAGCCATTTGAAGGTATGTCACTAACATAATTCTGTTACCCCTCATACTTTATTGAATATTTCCTTCAAAGGAGGATGTTGTCCTACAATAACCACAATACAGCCACTAAAATCACAGTGAACATTGATGTATTACTGCCATCTAATCCTATAATCCCATTTAACTTTTTTTTTAGTTTTCCCAAAAATGCCCTTACTAGCAAGAGTATCTAGTCCAGAATCACATTTTACATTTAGATCACACATCTATTTAGTTTCATTCTGTCTAGAATAGTTACTAAAGTTTTTTTTTGACCATTATGACCTTGATAATTTTGAAGATGATATACCAGTTTCCTTATAGAATGTTTGCTAATTTGCTTACAGTCTAAGAACCCCTCCCCTCACCAGGACAGTGTAATTCTTGCAAAGGAAAAAACTCTTTCCTCAGATCAGGTTAAGATTTTAACCTGATCAGGCTCTCAAAACCAGAACCCTTGAATTCTAGGTAAAAATTAACTCAGCACACATACTATGCATCTTAATAATCAGTAGAACCTCAAAGTAATTGCAAGAGGAAAGAAATCCTTACAGTTCTGTTATACAGTTGTCTTGCATGCCTTCTAATAACCTGAAGATTCTCTCAGTATAAACAGTTTGAAGTACATAGTTCTGAACAGTGTAGAAACAGGCAGGCTCCTCAGAGGGAGACCGGTGAAGGTCATTTTTACCTTTCTCTGCTTGCTGTTATCTCAGTCCCACCTTGAGCCATTATTCTTCAGTTGCTGCTCTCAGTATTGGTTGATCTAAACACTAATTGTTGAATTAAATAAACAGCAACCCTCAAAACTTTTTAAGTAAGAAATCCATTAGAAATCACAGTTTTACTTTTAAGTATGAAGGGAGAAGGAGAATCCCAAAGCTCTTCTAACAGAGAAATATCGCAAGTATTTCTCTTTTAAAAACAAAACTCTGAACAAGTAACAAAAAATATTATCAACAGGACAGCAGACCAGCAGTTTTATCTCTGATGGTTGGTTATGGGTCTACCGTTTTATTATTTTTATGTTAGTTTTCTTTGTTCTTTCATATTTTGATTTTTTTTAACTTTTTGAGAATTTTAACTTTCCTTTTCTTATTGGCATTTCATCTGTAGTATTTATTTAGTGGTTTCTTGAGGGATACAGTGTATGTCCTTAACTTTTCACTGCCCACTTAATGAAAAATTTAGAAAAGTGTAGAATAAGTCAGTTATATAGGTCCATATCCTACTTTCCTTGATTTTATGCTGCAGTTTTTTTTTTCTAATTATATCTAATATGTTATGGGCTTCCCTTGTGGCTCAGCTGGTAAAGAATCCGCCTTCAATGTGGGAAACCTGGGTTTGACCCCTGGGTTGGGAAGATCCACTGGAGAAGGGAAAGGCTGCCCACTCCATTATTCTGGCCTGGAGAATGCCATGGACTGTATAGTCCATAGGGTCGCAAAGAGTTGGACACGACTGAGCGACTTTCACTTTGACGTGTGTTATGAACGTCACAACAACTATATGGTAAAAGTAAGAAAGTTACAAGTAAATGGAAAGAAAAAGGCATAATATCAACTTTTGTACTTAGCTGGGGTTTTACCGTTTCTAATGTTTTTCTTTCCTGTCTGAGGATCTGTATTTCCTTCTGGTATCATTTCCCTTCAGCAAGTCTAGCATCTTATGTCTATAAACTTCTATCTTTACCATATTTTAGAAAAGTTTGGTCAGTCTTTACGTATTCTCTTCTGCCTCAGTCTCTCTCCTATCATTTGTTTCTAGTTCAAGTATGTTGGACTGTTTGATGTCATCTAACAGGACTTTTAAGGTCAGATCATTTTACAAAAGATATTTTTTTCTCTCTCTATGCATGTGCAGATTGGATAATTTTGATTAATCTGTCTTCAGGTTCACTTTTTTTCCTGTCATTTTTTCCGTGAATAATTTATTTCAGATATTGCATTTTTTCAGTTTTAGAACTTCCATTTAGTGCTTTTTAAAATCATTTCTATTTTTCTCCATGAATTCCCTGTTTTCATTATTGTTAGCATATTTTGTCTTGTCATTGGTTTAATTTATTGAAGATTATTATTAGATCTGCTTTAAAGCCCTTGTCTGCCTGGGTGATCTGGGGATTCATCAATTGATACTCTTTTCTCTTAAGAATGTGTTTCATTTTCCTGGTTCTTCCTATGTTAAATAATTTTAGATTTTATTTTGGATAGTAAGAATGTTAAATTGTGGAGATTCTGTTTTTTTTTGGTGTTTTTTTTCCCTGGTGAGTGTTTCTTTGGTTTTAATTGAGAGTTATCTTGACTGACTTGAGTTGAACTGTAAGCTCTTATTTTTTGGCCATTGTCTCTTTTGCCTTTAGCTGAACTTCTTTCAATCTGTCATGTACATGTGGGGTTCTCTAATGGGACAAATATAAGCAGACAGAATTTGGAGATAACCTTGTTAGTGTTGTTCCCTTTAAGGATTTCTCCATTCTCTTCAGTGGTCATGTTTCTTCTGACTTCAGTTTCTTGGTTTCCCAGACTAGAAAGCCTGTAGTGTTATATTCTACTGCTCTTTGTGTGTTGTACTTTGCCCCAGGCCGAAAGCTGGGTAAATAGGAACTTGCTTTGTACAGCTCCCCTTCTTCAAGTATATACTCTGCATTAGAGTCTGCTTCTCTTATACTCTCCAGTGCTTTCATGTAAAGTCTCTCTTAGTATTATTCCAGATTTTACCATTTTTGTGAAGAATTAGACAGTAAGATCTTACTTTGTCATTACTGAAAACAAATGTATTATTACATTTCTCTCCTCTTTATTTAGATGTTTTTCTATAGGTTCTTGAACATAGTTATAATAGCTGGTACAAAATTTTTGCCAGTTTCAGGGGACTTCTCTGGTGGCCCAGTGGTTAAGAATCCACCTTGAACTGTAGGGGACGTGGGTTTGATCCCTGGTTCAATTCAGTTCAGTCGGTCAGTCATGTCTGACTCTTTGCAACCCCGTGGACTGCAGCACACCAGGCTTCCCTGTCCATCACCAACTCACAGAGCTTGCTCAAACTCATGTGCATTGAGTTGGATGATCCCTGGTGGGGGAACTAAATCCCATATGCCATGGGGCAGCTCCTCCTGTGCACTGAAGCTACTGACCCTGTCTGCTCTAGAGTCCGTAACTCAAGCACGTGTGCCGTGACAGAAATTCCCATGTGACCTGATGCAGCCAAATAAATATTTTTTAAAAAAATTTTTGCCACTTTCGTTATCACTGTCATTTCTAGGTAGTTTCTTTTGACTGATTTTCTTGCTTTTTAAACTTAAATAGCAATTTTTTTTGGATGTTGGAATTGTAATGTGATGTTGAATGACTAGACTGTTTTTGTTGTCTTCTTTAAAAAGGGTGTTTGGCTTCTTTTTGGCCAGTGATTAAATTTCTGGTCAGCTTATCCTTCATGGCTTGTTTTAAAACATGTTTTGGGGTGGGTTTAGAGCTGTTGTCTTTACTCTTTTGCTAGTTTTGCTTCATTACTGAAGGCAGGACATTTCTGGGATCCCTACTGCACGCCTTAGGGATTGAATGCATTCTGTGTGATCTCTCTTCTGTCTGCTTTGTTAGCTGTTCTTTTATGGCTCTATAGTAGTTTCCCCCCAGTTGTTCTTTCCTCTGCCTAATGGAGCCTCACTGTGTGCATGTGCTGCTTAGTATTCAACAATAGACGCAAGAGGATCCCTCGTAGAATTTTGGACCTCTTTCTCTGCAGAGCTACCTCTCTCCTTTGGTATTCTGTCCTCTAAATCTTAATGTCTCTGTCTTTCTAAAGTCTAATCTGTCTCCTCAGTTTAATGAGATGGCTGTACTGTGTTTGAATTTCCTTTTCTTACACCATGGTGGGGAAAGTGTGTCCTCCAAAAAATTGGGGTAAGCTTATCACTCACCTCATTTGGCTCCCTTTTCTCAAAGGTCACCTTTCTGCACTACCTTGTTGTTCAGTGACTGAAAGAGGTTTTTTCCTATCTTCTGACGTCTTTTCTAGTTGTTGACAGTAACAGTCCCAGTTACTCTATAATGGCTAGATGTGAAAGACCCTCAAATTGTTGTAGTGTCCTTACGTCTGTTAGTGGTAATGTTTACTTGTTTAAACCACTTGTGGTATTAACATATTCTGGAACCCTGCTGATTTGGGGGTGAGGGTGGTGTGGAGAGTAGGATGAGAAAAGTTGCTTTATTTTTCAAACATTGAGATGGATAGGTTGATGGATTTGATAATTTCCCCTATATTATTCTGTTAGTTTTTGTTTTAAGTGTTTTGAAGCTACGCAGTTAAATTAGACACATATGTGATTAGGGTTATGATATCTTCCTGGTATACTGGATCCCTATTTTTATAGTACTTTTTATTTTAAAGTTCTATTTGATATTATGATAGCAATACCAGCTTTTTCTTCCCCTGTAGTAGTTATAAATTATCTTTTTCATCATTTTATTTATCAACTTTTTTGCATTCTTATTTCTTATTTGAAACTCTTATGAACAGAGTGTATCTGATTTTTATTCATCTCTGTATCTTTAGTACTTAACAGGATACCTATCTTTTATTGGGCAAAGAATACATGTTTTATAAATGATTCAATTGTTAAAGTGTATTAAAGAATGATGTGAGTAAACTCAGTCATGCTAGGAACTGAAGGGAAACAAAGGAATTTATTCTTCAGGTGATACATTGAACAAATATTTGTCAAGCATGTATTTTATGTCAGACATTTATTTAAAGGTACATATTGGTTTAATTAGGGCTTCCCTGGTAGCTCAGATGGTAAAGAATCTGCCTGTAATGTAGGAGACGTGGGTTTGATCCCTGGGTTGGGAAGATCCCCTGGAGAAGGAAATGGCAACCCACTCCAGTATTCTGCCTGGAGAATTCCATGGACAGAGAAGCCTAGCAGGCTACAGTCCATGGAGTTGCAGAGTTAGACACAACTGAGTGACTAAGCACAAATAAGGTATTATAAGACACAAACATGAAAATGATTGCCAAAAGGAGGAATTTTTTTATTACTCACAGTCCCCTAGAAGCTGAAGACATAACACATTGTGCAGCACCACATGGGGAAGCACCAGGGTCAGTCTGGGGAGGAGAGGTTGTGGAGGGGGGTGGGATGTGGGTGAGAGCATTTATTGTGGTATAATTTTGTGGAATATTGTGGAAAGGAGTGGGCAAGGTAGGGTAAGCAGGTCTGGGATAGGTAGGTTTGAATAATTTTTCAATGGGCTCTAGGACTTAAGGATTGTTTTTAGTTGTCTGGTACATGGCCCTGAAGTGATTAAGGCTGGGGAATAGTGGCCTGGAGTCTGATAAAGGAGTTAGTTGGGGTTTTGGGCTCTGGATTGTTTGCTTTGCATATAAAACGTATGTAGTAGTAGTGTAGTGTTAGTCGCTCAGTCGTGCCCGACTCTTTGCGACCCCATGGACTGCAGCCCACCAGGTCCCTATGTCCATGGGATTCTCCAGGCAAGGATACTGGAGTGGGTTACCATTTCCTTCTCCAGGGGATATAAAAGGTATGCTTACTGCAGCATGCCTATTACCTTGTTTTATTTCTTAATAGCATTTATCACAATTAGAAACCATTTATTAAAATATACTCATTTATGTATTTGTCATCTTCCCTCCTTAGAATGCATTAGTACTTGTAATAGCCATGTTTTCTGGTTTTTGTAATTTCTGCTTTGATATGTGGGGTCTTGCTGACCTTGGTAGGACTGTTCTTCCCAGGGGTAGCTGCTGCTGCTGCTAAGTTGCTTCAGTCGTGTCCGTCTCTGTGCAATCCCATACACAGCAGCCCACCAGGCTCCGTCCCTGGGATTCTCCAGGCAAGAGTACTGGAGTGGGGTGCCATTGCCTTCTCCGCAGGGCTTGCTAGTTGGCACACTATTTGCCTGGAGAAGGAAATGGCAACCCACTCCAGTGTTGCTCTTGCCTGGAGAATCCCAGGGACGGGCGAGCCTGGTGAGCTGCTGTGTATGGGATTGCAGAGACGGACACGACTGAAGCAACTTAGCAGCAGCAGCAGCTACCCCTGGGAAGAACAGTCCTACCAAGGTCAGCAAGACCCCACATATCAAAGCAGAAATTACAAAAACCAGAAAACATGGCTATTACAAGTACTATGCATTCTAATGAGGGAAGATGACAAATACATAAATGAGTATATTTTAATAAATGGTTTCTAATTGTGATAAATGCTATTAAGAAATAAAACAAGGTAATAGGCATGCTGCAGTCCATGGGGTCACAGAGTTGGACACGACTGAGCGACTGAACAACAATATGACAGAGAATGGCTAGAGGACTTCTTTAGAGAGGGTTATTAAGGAAGGGTTCCCTGTGTTGGTAATATTGGACATAATACGTAAAGAATAAGAAGCAGTGTGAGGTTATCTGGGGTAGTGATATTCAAGGCAGTCTGCTTATGGCCCTGAGACTGGAATAATACACTTGGTTTGTTTTGGAAGCTAGGAAGCATTAGGAAGGCTAGTGTTGTTGGAACAGATGGGCAAGAAACATAATTAGAAGAGGTAGGCAGGGTGTTGACTTTGTAGTTTTGACTTTGTATTGTTGACTTTGTAGTCCACAGTAAGGTGTTCAGCTTTTATTTTATTTGTGATCAAAACCCTTCAGAAGGTTTTAGCCAGAGAAGTAAATCTTTCTACACTCAGCCCAGAACAAATCTGTAGAGTACCATGACAATGACAGTGTAACATGTGGGAGATACATTAACATGTTACCGTTACGTGATTAAAAGTGAAGATGTTATTAAATTGGGAAGATTTTCATGAAACAGTTATCTTCTAAAGAGAATATTGATTATGGAGGGGAGACTAGGATTGGTGAAGAATGAGGATGAAATTAGAAAGGAGAAGAATCCAACAAAGCAGGCCTGTGTGCTGTGGTACCCTCACTTTTTAAACATAAGGCTTGTTATCAAGAACAATATATAGATAAAGTTTAAATTTTAAGAACAGTCAGAAGAAACGATGAGAGAAAGATACAAAATAGCTATAAAAGTCAGAGAAGGTCGTTGTCCTCAACTTTCTTTGAAATATTTTCAGTAAGAGATTGGAGGACTAAAGCTAAATTAATTTTAAGAAAGTATAAACATTATGAGTAGGTGATGAGAAAGCAAAGGAAAACTCAAACTGAGGTACAAAGGTAGCTTGAAATAAATTTATATGCCTTGTATTAGATGCATCAAGAAAATCATCATAAAAAGTCATATAATTGGTTGCCAACATTGCATTTTTAAATATTTCACATTCTGTAGGCTGTATGTGTTTTTGTTGGTTTCTTAAAATTAAATTTTATTTCAGTAAAAGAAATGATTTTTAGGATATGGATGGCCACATGTGTTTCAGATTAAGCTATTTCAAGGAAAAGATATTTTAATCAGTGCCTTTAAAGACTAAGAGAAAAGTAATAAGCAAATTCAAAAAGTGTGACAGTAAGCATAAGAATAAATCCTACTTATATGACTTTCTCTGTGTCTTGTCTCAAAAGTTTTTAAAGGATTGAAGCCTTTTGATTAGTTACACACTTAAGAAAAAGAAAGAATTAGTTAATGGGATTTTGAGTCACTTTTTAAGCATTCTGAAAGTCGTTACTCTTCAGTAACTTTCATGAAGGAAATTCCCTGGTGGTCCAATGGTTAGGACCCAGAGCTTTCACTGCAAGGGCCCAGGTTCCATCCCTGTCATGTATACTGCCTGTCTTGCTTGTTATTGTCCTCTGTTAGAGTAATCTTTCTTAATTATGTGGTAAGCATGCTGTGTAGGTATTTTCATGAAATTTTACTATATCAGCTGTGAGATTGGTACAATGGTTTGTTTCTTTAAGAGGTAAGATCAAAAGGGTACTAATTCAAGAAATGACTTGAAACTTAAGCTGTATGTTGAATTTATGCTTGAAAGAGAGAGAGAGAGAGAGAGGAGAGAGAGAGAGAGAGAGATTCTTTTGCCTGGCATATTTTTTTCCCCCAGGTTTTTACTTTGAGCTGTTCTGTGTGTTTTAGGTGTTTGTAATGTAAATAGCAGGTAACTATTTCTGTTATTTTAAAAATTCAGTCTAATTGTTTTTCTACTATATTTACTCTGATTATTGATACATTTTTTATTTACACCGTTTTTAATGCTGTTTATTTATCCTACATTTATAAGAATTTTTTCTTCCCTATATATTTTTAAACTTAACTTGGCATTGATAGGCTTTTAAAAAAAATTATTATTCCCTTCTTCCCTCTACTGTTTTGAGAGTTACTGGTTTGTCCTAGTTCTATTCTGAAAAGAAAGAAAGATAGCACTAAGTCGTGTCTGACTCTTGCAACCCTATGGACTGTAACCTGCCAGGCTCCTCTGTCCAGGAGGGATTCTCCAGGCATGAATGCTGGAGTGGGTTGCCATTTCCTTCTCCAGGGAATCTTCCCAAACCAGGTCTCCAGCACTGCAGGCAGATTCTTTACCAACTGAGCTACTCAGGAAGTTTTTTTTAATGCATATTTGACTTAAAGGCAAACTTATCTCTTCTTTTCAGAGAACCTCCTTTAACTTTCAATATGCTCCTCTTAACTTATATTCTGTTGTTTTGCAGTATTTAGCTCCACTTTGTGTTAGTCTTTGCTGCATAACAAATTACCCACAAATTAATGGCTTAAAGTAAACACATGTTTATCATCTCACAGTTGCTGTAGGTTAGTTGGGGCTGTAGTCTCACCTGAGGCTTGAATAGGGAGGACTCCATTTAGAATAATCTGCCCCCTGTGGTTTTAGACATGAGGTATCTGTTTCTTACTGGATTTTGAATAGTGGCTACCCTTAGCTCCTAGAGGCCATCCTCAGTAATTTGTCAGATTATTGTTGTTCAATTGCTAAGTCATGTCCAACTGTTTGAGACTCCATGGAATGCAGCATGCCAGGCTTCTCTGGCCTTCACCATCTCCAAGAGTTTGCTGAAACTCATGTCCGTTGAGTCAGTGATGCCATCCAACCATCTCATCCTCTGCTGTCCCTTTTTCCTCTTGTCTTCAATCTTTCCCAGCATCAGAGTCTTTTCCAGTGAGTTGGTTCTTCACATCAGGTGGCTGAAGTATTGGAGCTTCAGCATCACTCCTTTCAGTGAATATTCAGGGTTGATTTCCTTTATGATTGACTGGTTTTATCTCCTTGCTGTCTTAAGAGACTTCTCCAGTACCACATGGGACACCTTAAGATAAGCAACCCCCTAAATAGTAGCTTGCTTCTTCAAAAGCAGCAAGGGAAGGAGAGCCTCTAGCAAAATGGGTGCTACAATCTTATGCAATGTTATCACATACACATAATCACATCTATCTTGTCACCTTACTGTATTCTGTTGGTTAAAAGCAGTTCACAGGTTCTGTCCACTTGCAGGGTTACACAGGGTATGTATGCCAGGGGTGAGGATCATGGGACTGAGTTTCAAGTGATTGTCGCACATCTTGTTTTTGTATTTCCAAGTGTGGTAATTGTTTTTATTGTTTTATTTATATTTTTTTCTACATAGAAGAACTTTCTTGTTTCTCTATGATAGTGGATAGTTAATTTTCTACTTCACTTAGCTACTGTGTGGATTGTCTCTCAAGCATCTCAGCTTTACGTAGATGATCTCAGATCCAGCTCCCACACATGTGTGGTCCAGTGCTTCATCTTTTATTCCTGTGTGATCATTAAATTTAGCCTCTTATGGTACGGAGTCAGGCATTTCACTGCCTTACCTTTTTCCCTTGGTAGGAGAGTCATACCCAAATACCATATTGATTTTCAATTTACTCTCATTTTTCCTTTTCTTGGAATTACCTTTTTATCTCTTGGGAGCTCAGCTGTGCATTTAAAAATACACCTGTTAAATATTATTCGGCCTATCTAGGTGTTTGTAAAGAGAGGATTTGGGGGTTGTCTGCCAAATTGCCCAATAGCTATTTTCTTTTAACTAAGGATTTATATATTTAAAAACTGGAAATATTATTTACTGTATATTCATATAAATTTGTATATAAAATAAGAACTTCAGGTATCAGTATAGGCACACATAGACTATAGAGTTGAGAAATATAGAGCATGAAGACTTTCACAATCTAGCCCTGGATGACTTTTCTGATGTAATCGCTTGCCTTTTTAAACACTTGCACATTATGCTTCAGCAATATAATTCAGCTTTTATTTCCTCAGACACAGAATTCAGCTTCATGGTTTCATGTTTTTGCATACACTGTCTTTTCTGTCTGGAATGTCCTTTTTATCCCTCTCATCTCTCTTTACTTGGTTAATTCAGCTTATTTTTTTTTCTTCTAAATTCACTTTTTCTCTTTAATATTTTTAATTGCTATATATTTTCATTTTTAAAAGTTCTCTTATTTCTTTTTAAAATCTGTGTGGTGATTTTTGATGATTTTTTTTCTTCCTTGATTCTTTTTGTTGCTTTTATTTCTCTAAGCATTCTAAATGTACTTATTAAATATTCTGTGTCCATTAATTTCAGTATCTTTCATCTCTGCTTATTTGTTTTTGTCGCTTCTTCTTTTACTCATTGATTTCTTTATGGGTACATTCCTTCATGTTGAAAGGTTGTTGTTGAATCACACGAATACACCGGGATTCTTGGCCCCCGGAGGAGAAGAATTCAATCCGGGGCCAGAGACGAGGCTTGATCGCTCAGAGCTTTTGTGTAATAAAGTTTTATTAAAGTATAAAGGAGATAGAGAAAGCTTCTGACATAGGCATCAGAAGGGGGCAGAAAGAGTACCCCCTTGCTAGTCTTCAGCTGGATGTTATATAGTCACTAGCAGTCTGTTAATGAAAGAAAGGAATGTCTTATAATTCAGAATAGCACCAGGCCCCTCGCCCATAAGATGCATTTTGGGATAATCTTGGCACCAAATGGTTCATCTTGGGCCATAAAATAATTAACTTGAATCTTAAAGAAGGGCAGACCACCATACAAATAGTTTCATTTACATAGATTAGGGGAACAATATCTGAGTATAACATACTGGTTTGTCAAGTAGGTTTTGGGCCAAGAGGCGGAACCGACTTGGAGACAGAATTTGGGGTAAAGGCGTAGTACATTAGCATAGCTTAAGACAAACATTTTCATAAGAAAAAGGCATTGGTTATCTCTAGGCTCAAGAATAGCTAACTTCAGGCGAAACCAGGTGTCATTATGGCAACACAGTATTTTAAGAGAAACCTCTCTTTAAATTTGTATAGAGAAGGAAAAAAATATTGCTAGTTTGTTTCCTCCTGCCGCTTAAGAGAGATAAAAATGTCTGACACTTGCAGGCTATGTCCTCCATTTGGAGACCCCTGGCCTTCCTGCCTGTTACCCTCTCAATGTGTTCTTGTGATATTTGACTATGAGTTTATTTTTCTGGAGACTTAGGAAGTCTTTGAAGCCATGTTAAGTTATAAAGTTTGTGAGGGCAGGGACCCTCGAACCTTGGTCATTGCTGTATCCCAGGCCTTGTTACAGTGTTTGTTGTATGAAGTTTTCAATAAATATTTATTGAATGATGTGTGTATACTTCATTCAGTATTGATATTATTTATTTATATGTCTATATCCTCTACTGTTTTGATAATGCCTCAGATTAAAAAGTTTTTTTTAACTCTAAGCTTGTATCCACAGCACTTAACATAGTGTCTAATATAGATTAAATTTGCTGTAAATATTTATTAAATGAGTATGGAATTGTTTGGCATATTCTGCCCATTGTAATCTACAGAATAAAAAAGATTTGTTTTGCCTGGTTGTCATTCTGAAGCCATTTTGATAAAATGAAGAATACTAGAGAAATGATAAATCAAGTCAGATAACCAGTAATGTGTCATGATCAATTAAGATAGAACCCTTTTTCAAACTGAACTCCAAAACCAGAACTTTAAGACCAGAGTCACTGACAGCTAATCATATCATCAGCTATTCAGATACTTACTGATTTCAAGGCATTATGAATATACAAAGTATTCAACCAACAAATATTTACTAAGTACCTACTATATGTGTATTTCTTTGCAATGTCATATAATGGATTTTTTTCCCAATAGGTTATGTGTTAGCTAGAATATAAGTTTTAAAATGTGAAAAGATAAATAGCAAAAAAGATAAATGATTCATTACACCAGTGAAGGAATTGTTTTTAAGATAGCATCATTTCTTTATTTTTATGGAGTACAAATGAGTAAATTCTATACAGGTTCAGATGAATGTAGGATAGTTGCCAGAATTAATGTGGTTTGCTTCCCTCTAAAAATTGTTCAAGTAGACCAATGCTCATGATTGTGTCTTTTTTTATCTTTTTCCTTCTCTTTTTCTTTTTGCATGATGTGGTAGGAGAAACAGCTTTCGTTAAAGAGAAATGGCATGAGATTTAATCTAGATATTCCTATTTAGGAATACACTGGGTAAGTTCTTATTCTTACTGTGTCTCAGTTTCCTGATATGTAAAATAGAAATGATAACACCCAGCTCACAAGGTGATAGTTTATATTAAAAGAGATTATGTAAATAAAATCACCAGGATAATTCTGGACATAGAAGTTCAATAGATTTTGGTATGCTGTTTTATTGTTTTTCTTTTATTACCTAATTTGTGTGAATTTTTTCACTATTTCATTCTCTTTATTTTTTTCATGTAAAATCAAAACCAAGTTTAAAAAAATTAATGTTTAGATTAAAGGTTAATGGGAGAAACCATAGAAATATTACAGTTATATGTGTGTATGGGTATAACAGCACTGCTATTTTAGTTGGATCACAGAGAAACCTCTATTTGCTACATGGCACACTTGTCTTGGCTGACCTATCTCATTTTCTCTGGTTTTCTTTAAAGCAGGTTTTTTCAGACCTTTAAAAGCTGACACTTGGGCAGTGAATACCCTGGAAAAAAAGTCTAGTTTGAGTGGAACTTGGCCCAAAGGATTCAGATAGAACTAGAACAGTTCATTGGAGAGATTTGGGATTTAAAAAAGTTTTGAAACTTGTGTTTTACAGTGTTTATAATTTTTTCCTTACTGCTTAGGAATTTAGCTCAAACACTGAGAATTTAAATTAAATGAATTGGATTCATAAACTTATAGTTTTAATGTATTCTTTTTAAAATTTTTATTTTATTTATTTTTGGCTGTGCTGGGTTTTGTTGCTGCTTGGGCTTTTCTCTAGTTGCAGCAGGCGAGGGCTACTCTCTAGTTGCGATGTGCAGGTTTCTCGTTGCCGTGGCTTCTTTTTGTTGCAGGGCACAAGCTCTAGGTCCCCTGGAGGAGGAAATGGCAACCCACTCCAGTATTCTTGCCAGAAAAATCGCACGGACAGAGGAGCCTGGTGGGCTATAGTCCATGGGGTTGCAAAGAGTCGGACATTACTGAGTGACTGAACATGCATGCATGCACAGGCTCTAGGGCATTGGACTTCAGTAGTTGTGCTGCTGCTGCTGCTGCTAAGTCGCTTCAGTCGTGTCTGACTCTGTGCGACCCCTTAGATGGCAGCCCACCAGGCTCCCCCGTCTCTGGGATTCTCCAGGCAAGAACACTGGAGTTGGTTGCCATTTCCTTCTCCAATGCATGAAAGTGAAAAGTGAAAGTGAAGTCACTCAGTCGTGTCCGACTCTTTGCAACCCCATGGACTGCAGCCCACCAGGCTCCTCCGCCCATGGGATTTTCAGGCAAGAGTACTGGAGTGGGGTGCCATTGCCTTCTCCGCAGTAGTTGTGCTACATGGGCTCAGTAGTTGCAGCTCCTTGGGTGCTAGAGCGCAGGCTCAATAGTTGTGTCACAGGAGCTTAATTGCTCCAGGGCATGTGAGATCTTCCTGGATCAGAGATCCAGGAAGCAACCTGTGTCTCCTCCATTGGCAGGTGGATGGATTCCTTATCACTGAGCCACCAGGGACACCCTACGTAATGTTTTCTTTTGGGGAAAAAAAAAAGTTTCTTACACTGTTCATGATTGAGATACTATTAAACATTAACAACTAATTATACATTTTCAAAAAATTCCACAACTCAGATAGCTTTTCATGTTTAGAAAATACTAAATTTAATTACTTGTTTCCATTATATTGATCCACAAGCTGACTGAAAGAAATGAATGATTTTTGTTTCATTTGCCCAAAAACTGTTTAAAATTATCCAGAGGTTAAAGATATATCATTCAATAAATGTTTAAGAATATTTATTTATAATCATCAGTTAGGAAGAGAAGTAGATAACTATATTTCAATTTAAAAAAGAGAGAGGGAGAAAAAAGAAAACCTAGGACATTTAAATTATTTTACTTTAAATGATAAATTATTAATAATTATGATACCAAATAATTATTATGATACCCCAATATCAAATAATTATTATGATACCTTTACTTAATGAGTTTCATCTTGTGGATTTTTAAAACAAAAGGTGAAATAGCACATGTAAATCCAAATCAACATAAGAATAAGAGAAATATAAAGTAGAAAGAAAATAAGTTACTAGTACCCTTGCATTTGAATACTGACTGCCTTATTATACAAGCTGCATGATTTTATACATATATTAGGACAAATTACTTAATTTAAATTTTTACTTTCCTAAGCTGGAATCAAGATTGCTGGGAGAAATATCAGTAACCTCAGATATGCAGATGACACCACCCTTATGGCAGAAAGTGAAGAGGAACTAAAAAGCCTCTTGATGAAAGTGAAAGAGGAGAGTGAAAAAGTTGGCTTAAAGCTCAACATTCAGAAAACTAAGGTCATGGCATCTGGTCCTATCACTTCATGGCAAATAGATGGAGAAACAATGGAAACAGTGTCAGACTTTATATTTTTGGGCTCCAAAATCACTGCAGATGGTGATTGCAGCCATGAATTAAAAGACACTTACTCCTTGGAAGGAAAGTTATGACCAACCTAGATAGCATATTGAAAAGCAGAGACATTACTTTGCCAACAAAGGTCCGTCTAGTCAAGGCTATGGTTTTTCCTGTGGTCATGTATGGATGTGAGAGTTGGACTGTGAAGAAGGCTGAGCGCTGAAGAATTGATGCTTTTGAATTGTGGTGTTGGAGAAGACTCTTGAGAGTCCCTTGGACTGCAAGGAGATCCAACCAGTCCATTCTGAAGGAGATCAGCCCTGGGATTTCTTTGGAAGGAATGATGCTACAGCTGAAACTCCAGTACTTTGGCCACCTCATGCGAAGAGTTGACTCATTGGAAAAGACCCTGATGCTGGGAGAGATTGGGGGCAGGTGGAGAAGGGGACGACAGAGGATGAGATGGCTGGATGGCATCACCGACTCGATGGACATGAGTTTGAGTGAACTCTGGGAGTTGGTGATGGACAGGGAGGCCTGGCGTGCTGCAATTCATGGGGTCACCAAGAGTTGGACACGACTAAGCAACTGAACTGAACTGAACTGAACTAGCTGTCAAACTGAATTACGAATATGTCATAGCTTTGTTTTGAGGATCAAATTAGGCAAAGTAATAAATGACTTTATACACGCTAAAGTACTATTTAAACACTTCAATGGCTTTCTTAAGAATTTAGAATATCAAATTATGCACTTATTCAAGCTTTCTTTTCATCCATGAACTGAAAAAGTATTCATTTCTCTCTTTTAAAATGTCTCACTTTTTCACTAAAACTGTAAACTCTACCTAACACAGTGCCTAAGCCCTATAATAGGCGCTCATATATTTGTGGAGTGAAGGGGTAAATATGTTCAGCTTCTTGTTATCAACATTGTATGTTACTATTAACCTCTTTAATAGATTAATGCTGATGTCTTTGTGACTTGTTTCAGGAAACTTTTATCAGGATACAGAGATATTACCTTAAATCCTCAAGTTATAGCATAGTCATGTACAATTGACCCTTGAACAACAGAGGAATTAGGGCTGCTGAGCCCAGCATAGTTGAAAATCCCTGTGTAGCTTTACAGGTGACCCTCCTTATGCAGAGTTCCTCATCCACAGATTCAACTAATCATGCATTGTATAGTACTGTAGTACCTGTTTATTGAAGAAAATCAGTGAGTAAGTGGACCTGTGCAGTTCAAACCCTTGTTGTTCAAGGGTCAGCTATGATTGCTGCAACCACTGGGGTCAGCCTCTTACAGCCAAGAGGCCCAGACCAGGCTTGAATCCAGTTCTGCCCCTAACTGGTTGAGCTCCTGTAGACAAGTCATTTAATCTTTTGTGCTTGAGTTTTTCTAGTGTAAATGGTGAGACTACACCTCTACAGGGTCTCTTTGGGAATTTAGTGTTAGTGGATGTGAAAGTATTTATAAAATGTAGAAAATTTTGTTTTATAAAATGTTGACATGGATATAAGCTGGGTCCTGTGGCTTATTTTTATATACACAGAAGTGTGTAGAAAGTATTATTGCAAGATTTCACAAGTTTGGATAGTTGAAGGACTCACAGGCCTCCATAGAGCATATTTACCTAAGGCTTTTATTTGAAGGCAAAGGATATGGTGCAGCAAGAGAAAGACAGCAGACAAGCATTGAGGATGTGGGGAATGTCAAAGGAAAACTCAAGATCCTGATTTATACACATGTCTATTTCATCTCTGGATTGAACCACCGAGATCTGTGTGATAAGTTTTGGGTTCAGGAACACTCAAGGTAGAAGATCCCAGTGGGATATTTTTATGTCGTTCTGTTCATATAGTCAAGGTAGGCAGACTAATGAGTTCTATCAGGTAAAAACCATCAGTGAACACTGATTCAGAGGCCACCAGGGCAGTTTTAGACTCTAAGCAGCACATCTTTAAATCCAACTGATCTTATCTTGTCCAAGATCCAGACATCCAGGTGTTCCCAGCGATAAGGATAGAGCTTTCCTAGTCCTGCTGTAAATGGACTCTGCCCTACACAGTTATGTTGGAGCACCTACTGTGCACAAGGCATACGCTGTGCCTTTGGCGCACCAGGAAGAGTAAGACAGCTAGAGAGGTCAGAGATTAGTGAAGAAACAACAAAATCAACAAAGTGATACTGGCATTTAGAGGAACAAGCAGCTGACTCTGTTAGGGTGTCTGGTGAAGATTTATTGAAGGCTTCACAAAGGAAATAACAATTTAGATAGTTTTAAATGATGAATAGAATTTTGTATCCAAAAATGAATAATCATAGTTTACCTGTGAGTTCTTATAAATTGACATTTCATGGAAAAATTGAGATCACAACTCAAAATAGTGACACAGATATTTTTTCTTGAAATGACCATCATGCTTTAAAATTTTTAGTTCTTTATGCAGATTCCCATTTCATTACAGAGAATATTAAAAATTGCATGTTAGATTTAATGCAATTAGTAATTTTTCTTATTTTTATCAAAGTAAAAAGCATTAAAATCTTCATCTAAATGAAAGCCTTCATCAAAGACATTGCTGATTGAAACTGCTTTTTTAACACCCCTCCCCCACCGATTTATTGCGGTATAATTGACAGATTGTATATATTTAAAGAAGTTCCCGGTTGAAATCCGGGTGCCCCCTTGCCTAGTTTTGGCCTTCCCAGATGGCTCAGTGGTAAAGAATTCCCCTGCTAATGTAGGAGACCCAGGAAACACGGGTTGGATCCCTGGGTTGGGAAGATCCGCTGGAGAAGGAAATGGCAACCCGCTCCTGTATTCTTGCCTAGGAAATCCCATGGACAGAGGAGCCTGGTGGGCTACAGTCCATGGGATTGCAAAGAGTCGGACATGCCTTAGCAACTGAGCATGCACACATGTATTTAAAGTTCAACGTGATGATTTGATACCCATATATATTGTGAAATGATTACTGTGGTCAAGTTAATTAGCACAGTCATCACTTCACATGAAACTGCCTTTTTTTGCAAAACTGAATGTTCAGTGGTGGGAAAGAATACAATATGTGGTGGGGAAGAATATAGTATACTTTGGTTGCTACTGCCCTGATTTGAGCAAGGGTGCCAGCAGGTGTACCCAGCATTGCCTTTGTGCCATCAGGGCAAATGTCAATACAGTGAATAAAGTAAATAACTCTCAGAATTATGAGAATACTCACGATCAGTTATTTAGACTATTGCTAAAGTGTCCTTTTTGTCCCCTTCCAGTCTGTCAGGTGTATCTTAAACTTACTTGTCTTTTTGTCTTTTTTCTGCATCATTTGCTCTCCATTTGCTCCCTCTGGGATACAGTTCAAATTTTTTTACAGTTCTCTACAGAGATCACAAACATGTTACTTGTGTTTATATTGTGCTGTGCTTAGTCGCTCAGTCGTGTCTGACTCTTTGCGACCCCATGGGCTGTAGCCTGCCAGGCTCCTCTGTCCGTGGGGATGCTCCAGGCAAGAACACTGGAGTGGGTTGCCGTGCCGTCCTCGTAGCTTTTTCTCCTTCCCCGACTTGCTCCTTGAACATAAGTTATGTCTCGTGGTTTCATAGGCATACCGTGTTCTTTCTTGCTTTTGCACATCCCTATATTATCTCTGCCCTGAATACTGTTTTTTGCATGTGTCTAACTCTTATTCACCCTTTAAGGCACACTCAAATGTCTCTTCTGTGAATTTTTCATCAATTATACTAGGTCAAGTTTTAATTGATAGCATTTTTATCAACCTCCATTACGGTATGTTACATTTAGAAAATTGATGCTATGTTCATATGAATTTTCTTTGTGAAAACAACTTTTCTTGTTTTTCTTGTTAGAAGAAATTATTTTCCTATTGTAGAACATTTTTAATAGGTCAGTAGATATTAATTGATTACTTTCAATATGCCATACACAATGCTAAGCCTGAGAGAAACAATGGTAAAGTCTTTTTAAACAATTATCTATATATTTATTTGTGCCTGCTCTTAGTTGTCACACTTGGGGTCTTCGATCGTCATTACAGTATATGGGATCTTTGGTTGCAGCATGCAAACTCTTAGTTGCAACATGTGGGATCTAGTTGCCTGCCTGGGATTGCATCTGGGCCCCTGCACTGGGAGCTCGGACTCTTAGCCAGTGGACCACCAGAGAAGCTCCCAGCAGTGGTAAAGTCTTTGTGGAGCTCATAATAGACATGGGGAAGTATTCAAACACATTAACTCTTCAAAATATTGTGAAGGAAAAAAATAAAATACAAAGAAGCTGAAAAAAAGAAAACGAAAGCACTAGTAATCATTGTAACCAGCATCATGTTATAAAATGAAACTGAGGGCTTTTCTGGTGGCTCAGTGGTTAAGAATCCCTGCTCCCAATGCAGTGGGGCTGGGTTTAATTACTGGTCAGGGAACTGATAAATTCTGCTGCAACTAAGAGCCTGCATGCTGCAACTAAAGATTCTGCATGCCATAACTAAGACCAGGCACAGCCAGATACATTAATTAAAAAAAAAAAAAGAAATTGGTAAAAATGAAACCTTACTCAAGCAGGTCCATGACGCACAATTTCACTGCACAAGCAGGTTCCTTACATTCCATGGTACTAGCTCCTCCTGCTTTTCTACGTCACCCTCATCTGATGCCTGTGGCCTTATAGAAAGTTTCTTAAGACCAGTTAGTTATTTGTTATATATTCTCCAGACTGTTCTATTTCTATATATATATATATACACACACACATTTTTAAAATAAAAATGTGAATATACATGAGGTAATATTTTTGATATGATTATCTCACTTAACGAATTTATTGAACACTTATTGTCATTGCTCAGTCGTGTCCAACTCTTTGTGACCCTGTGGACTGTAACACAGCAGGCTTCCCTGTCCTTTACTGTCTCCTGGAGTTTGCTCAAACTTGTGTCCATTGAGTTGGTGATGCCACCCAACCATCTCATCCTTTGTCATCCCCTTCTCCTCCTGCCTTCAGTCCTTCTCAGCATCAGGGTCTTTCTGATGAGTTGGCTCTTCACATCAGGTGGCCAAAGTATTGGAGCTTCAGCTTCAGCATCAGTCCTTCCAATGAATATACAGGATTGATTTCCTTTAGGATTGACTGGTATGATCTGCTTGCAGTCCAAGGGACTCTCAAAGCGTCTTCAACACCACAGTTAGACAGCATCAGTTCTTCGACACTCAGCCTTCTTTATGGTCTAACTCTCACATCTGTGCATGACTACTAGAAAAACCATAGCTGGACCCTTACATGTCTTTACAAAGTAATTTAGAAGATACACTTTTCCCATTCTATAGGAGCTTACCTTTAAATTAAAAAAAATATTGAACCTGCATTTCTCTATCAAAAGTGAAACAGTATCTGTTGACTTACTACTTTTGAAATTGGAGAAGGAAATGGCAACCCACTCCAGTGTTCTTGACTGGAGAATCCCAGGGACGGGGGAGCCTGGTGGGCTGCCATGTATAGGGTCACACAGAGTCGGACACGACTGAAGTGACTTAGCAGCAGCTTGTGAAATAATACTCTCAGCATGCATTGTTCTATAACTTTTCACTTACTACACTTTTAATCATACAAGTCAAGGTAAGAGCCTGAAATCTGGCAGTGATCGTGAGGATGGAGGGAACTCTACTTCAGTGAGCATTCCCATTCTTTGTCCATTGTCCTTCTGCTTCCTGTGATAGCTAGGATGCTTCTCCACCCCTTTCGTCTTTTCCTTTCCTTATACCCCAACTAGAAAGACTCTTTTATATATATGAAGCATGTATACAAACACCTGTATACATGTACATAAATAAGGATTTCACTGAAACACTGTTTAATAGAAAAACATAGGAAACAGCCTAGAATGTCCATTAAAATGAGAATCAGATCAGATCAGTCGCTCAGTCATGTCCGACTCTTTGCGACCCCATGAATCTCAGCACGCCAGGCCTCCCTGTCCATCACCAACTCCCGGAGTTCACTGAGACTCACGTCCATCGAGTCAGTGATGCCATCCAGCCATCTCATCCTCTGTCGTCCCCTTCTCCTCCTGCCCCCAATCCCTCCCAGCATCAGAGTCTTTTCCAATGAGTCAACTCTTCCATTGAGGTGGCCAAAGTACTGGAGTTTCAGCTTTAGCATCATTCCTTAGATATGTAAAATTTAGTATATTCTTATAATAGCATACTGTACAGTAATTTTAAAGAAATGAACTAGAGCATCCTTCAAACTATCTACTGGATCTCTCAATTATAATTTTTATTAATAAAAACTATTGGTGGGGGGCTTCCCTGTTGCTTCAGTAGTAAAAAATCTGCTGCCAATGCAGGAGACACTGGTTTGATCTCTGATCCAGGAAGATCCCACACGCAGCAGAGCAACACAACTACTGAGCCTGTGCTCTAGAGCCTGTGCTCTGCATCGAGAGAAGCACTATAGTGAGAAGCCCACACGCTGCAACTGGAGAGTAGCCTCTGCTCACCACAACTAGAGTAAAGCCCGTGCAGCCACAAAGACCCAGCACAGCCAAAAATAGCTAACTAAATAAAAATTATATAAAGCAAAACAAAAACTATTGGTGGAATGATATATGCAGAGTTATTCTATTTAGGTAAACATCAAAAACACAAAGCTAAACTGTATGTTTATGGACACATATGTAAAATAATTTTTAAATGAATTTCAATAATGCATACCAAAGTAACACCAGCCACTACCTCTGGAAGTCTGTAAAGGGAAGTTGAACTGGAGAGATGAGTAATTTTGACTTTATCTGTAATATTAATAGTTTATTCCCTTTATTAAAGTAAAAACCTTGAGGCAGACAAGACAAAATATAAGCAGTGATCAGCTCTAGGCAGTAGATGTGTTGGTACCATTATTCTTTTTTCTACATTTTAAAGTTTCTGAAATTGAAGTTCATGTTGTGTAGCATGACTCCTACTTTTCTTCACCCATTCCTAGAGAAGGAGTGGATCAGTAATAATGTTTTATGATATAGATTGGGCCAGGAACCAGTTTTTATAAGAAATACCAGTACTTGCTGTTTAGCAATTTTTGTGCTGTTACCCAGTGATTGCTTCTGCATTTGAAAGTCTTCTGTAAAGTACAACTCACCAGATATGATTTCAAATGAATCTATTGTGAAACCTGTGGTATTTATTTGCTGCTGCTACTGCTAAGTCGCTTCAGTTGTGTCTGACTCTGTGCGACCCCATGGACTGCAGCCTACCAGGCTCCTCCGTCCATGGAATTTTCCAGGCAAGAGTACTGGAGTGGGTTGCCATTGCCTTCTCTGAGAAAGAGGTACAGAGTAGTTGGTTTAACACAGTGAGGTGCTAGTGAACTTTTAGGATCTAATACATAGGGTAAAGGAGTGACCTAATGATATGCAAGTTAAAAAGTTTACTCTTAAAGTCTGAGAAATTGACAGAAGCAGCTTGTATGTGCATCTGCTGTTGCTGCTAAGTCGCGTCAGTCGTATCCGACTCTGTGAGACCCCATAGACGGCAGCCCACCAGGCTCCTCTGTCCCTGGGATTCTCCAGGTAAGAATACTGGAGTGGGTTGCCATTTCCTTCTCCAGGTATTTATCTAACTTGTTCTTAGTGGACTTGCTGCTGGTATGATTGTATCTGTTTCTGTGGTTACGTCTTTCATATTGTTGGCAACAAGGATAACAATCTCATGTGGTGACTTTGAGTGCTTTCATTTTTTTTTTCCTTCTTCCTTTTTAACTGTTCAGATTTACAAGACTATTTTCAAAGAAAATAAGCCAACAGTGTCCAGGTTTATGAAATTATTGTTGCTTATCATGATACTGTTGTTGTTTAGTAACAAAGTCCGACTCTTTTGTAACCTCATGGACTGTAGCCCACCAGGCTCCTCTGTCCATGGGATTTCCCAGGCAGGAAGACTGGAGTGGGTTGCCGTTTCCTTTTCCAGGGGATCTTCCTGACCCAGGGATTGAACCCGAGTCTCTTGTGTCTCTGCATTGGCAGGCAGATTCTTTACCATGCATCATCAAGGAAGCCTTTAACCATGGTATACCAACTATAATTTTCACAATAAATATTAGAATAATCATTTCTTATTTTTTTTAAGATTATGTATAGATTCCAATGAATCTATTACTGTTTTTTCCAAGAAATGATTATAGGTGTATATTTTTCTAAATCTTTCACAGGATTAGAATAAAACTGTTATATCTTATTACAGAATAAAATCTTAGGAGAAGAGGTAACATTTGTTGTGTACCAACTCAGTGTACTTTTGTAGCATTTTATCATAATGATAGGTATTATGCCTAATGTACATATGAGGAGATTAAGCCTTAAGGTTGTTAAATGGCCTGAATAAGCTTTTCATAAAATACACTATTAATAAACAAAAAGAAAAATGTATAGACAAAAATAGTTCAGTAATCCAAAGAAATATAATGATATATAATTTTTCATCTCTTAAATAAGATACTGTATTGTTCAGTTTTAGGGTTATAGTGTGATCACTCACCCTTACATACTACTAATAGAATACCTGTTCCAATCATTCTGGAAAGTGGCTTGGATTTACTCTCTTAACAACATATATAACATACAGCAGTGCTTATTATATTTATCATATATATATTACGTTCCTATATGATCTCGTGCTAGTGGTAAAGAACCTGCCTGCCAATGCAAGAGACATAAGAGACTCAGGTTGGTTCCCTGGGCCAGGAAGATCCCCTGGAGAAGGGCAGGGCAACCCACTCCAGTATTCTTGCCTAGAGCACCCATGGACAGAGGAGCCTGGTGGGCTACAGTCCATGGGTTCTCACAGAGTTGGACATGACTGAAGCAACTTAGCACACACATTGTAGAACAGTCATCTTATAATGAAGTTTGTACCTTTTCCATTAATTTATTTTTAAAGTATAATTGACCTACAATGCTGTGTTAGTTCCTGGTATACAAACAACATAGTGATTTGATTACTTCTAGACGTTTCAAAATGATAAATCTAGTTACCATCTGTTACCATACAAAGATATTAAGTAATTACTGGCTATAATAATCACCACACTATACATTTCATACCAGTGACCTATTTATTTTGTAACTGAAACTTTGTACCTCTTGATCTCCCTCACCTATCCACTCCGCACCCCGCCCTATCCTTATTCCTTCTGCCAACCGACTGTTTGTTCTTTTATCTATGAGTCTGTTTCGTTATGTTTATTCATTTGTTTTGTTTTTTCAGATTCCACATATAAGTGTAATCATACAGTATTTGTCTTTCTCTCTCTGACATATTTCACTTAGCATAATACCCTCCAAGTCCATCCATGTTGCACGTGTCAAAATTGCAGTTCTTAATTACTGTGTAGTAGTTCATCGTGTGTTTGTGTATGCGAGCATCTTTATGTGTATCTCACGTCTTTTTTTTAGCTTTTATTTATTTTGGCCACACCATTCGGCTTGCCAGGATCTCAGTTCCCCACCCAGAGACTGTACCTGGGCCACAAAAGTGAGAGGCCAGAATCCTAACCACCAGCCACCAGAGAACTCCCACATCTTTTTATTCATTTGTTGATAGACACTCAGGTTGTTTCCGTATCTTTTCTGTTGTAAATAAGGCTGCTATGAACACTGGGGTGCCTGTATCTTTTTGAATTAGTGTTTCATTTTTTCAGATATATACCCAGGCATGGATATATATGCTGGGTTGTAAGGTGGTTCTATTTTTAGTTTTTGAAGAACCACCATACTGTTTTCCACAATGGCTGCACCAATTTACATTTCCACCAACAGTGTATGGGGGTTACCTTTTTTCCACATCCTTGATAACATTTGCTTTTTGTGGTTTTTTTTTTCATATATAATTGTAGCCATTCTGCTGGTGTGGGGTGATATCTCCTTTTTGTTGGTTTTAATTTGTACTTCTCTGATGATTAAGGATGTTGAGCATCTTTTTCTGTGCCTGTTGGCATCTGTATGTCTTCCCTAGATAAATGTCTAATCAGGTCTTCTTCCCACCTTTTAAATGGGTTGTTTGCTTTTTAATATTTTATTTATTTTTTTGACTACATTTGGTGTTAGTTGTGGCACATGAGATCTTTGTTGCAGCATCCAGGATCTTTCTTTGCAGTGCTAGGCTCCAGAGTTCTTGGGCTCAGTAGCTGTGCTCATTGGCTTAGTTGCCCTATGGTATGTAGGATCTTAGTTCACTAACCAAGGCTTGAACCCACTTCCTCTGCATTGGAAGGCATATTCTTAACCACTGGACCACCATGGAATTCCCTGTTTGTTTCTTATGTTGAGTTGTATGAACTGTTTAAGTATTTTTTATGTTAACCCTTTATCAGTCATATTATGTGTTAATATCTTCTTCCATTTGGTAGGTGCCCCTTTCTTTTGTTGATGATTTATTTCACTGTGCAAAAGCTTTTTAGTTTGATATTGTCCCATTTGTTTATTTTTTTCTTTTTGTTATCCTTGCCTGAAGAGCCACATCCAAAAAATATTGCGAAGACTAATGTCAAAGAGCAAAGAGCATGCTGCCTATCATTTTTTCTAGAAGTTTTATGGTTTTAGATCTTACATTTAAGTCTTTAATCCATTTTGAGTTTATTTTTATATGGTTTGATTGTTTTGCATGTATTAATAGCTATCCAATTTTCCCCAACACCATTTGAGAGGCTGTCTTTTCCCCATTATATGGTTTGCCTCCTTGTCATAGATTGGTTGTCCACATAAGTAGGGATTCGTTTCTGGGCTCTGCTCTGTTCCTTTGGTCTATGTGTCTGTTTTTGTGCTAGTACCATGCTGATTTGATTACTGCAGCTTTGTAATATAGTTTAAATCAGGGAGCATGATAGTTCCAGCTTTGTTCTTCTTTCTGAAGATTGTTTTGGCTATTCAGAGTTTTTGTGTTTCCATACAAATTTTAGAATTATGTGTTCTAGCTTTGTGACAGACGCCATTAGTATTTTGATGGGTGTTGCCCTACATCTGTAGATTGCCTTGAGTAGAATGGTCACTTTAACAATATTAAGTCTTCCAAACCATGAGCATGGTGTATCTTTCCATCTATGTTGTCTTTAATTTCTTTCATCAGTATCTTACAGTTTTCCAAGTACAATTCTTCCTTAGTTAGATTTACTCCCAGGTATTTTATTCTTTTTGATCTGATTGTAAATGAGATTGTTTTCTTAATTTCACTTTCTGGTAGTTCATTGTTAGTGTATAGGAATGCAACAAATTTATATTTATTAATTTTGTATCCTACAACTTTACCAAATTCATTAATGAATTCCAGTAGTTTTCTGGTGGTGTCATTAGGATTTTGTGTATGGTATTATGTCATTTGCTAACAGTGACAGTTTTACTTCTTTTTTTTCAACTTTGATTCTTTTTATTTCCTTTTCTTGTCTTGATTGCTGTGGTTAGGACTTTAAAAACTATGTTGAATAAAAATGGTGGGAGTGGGCATCCTTGTCTTGTTCTTGATCTTAAAGGAAATGCTTTCAGACTTTCACCCTTGAGTAAGATGCTGGCTGTGGGCTAATCATATACGGCCTTTATCACTTTCCTTTAGGGCAGTTAAAGAAAAAGGTTATAGAACTCTAATCACTCATATTTGGTGGACGAAATCCCTGAGTCTTGATCAGAGTAACTTGGAAGTAATGTAACAGCCATTTTTTCCCCCTTGTGCCTAATATAAATGAGAATAAGTTATTTTAAGAACATTGTTTGCATTTTTTAAGTCAGCTTAGGAAATTTTTATGCCATTGTAAAAAACTTAATGAAAATAAATCATAAAATATGGATGCGTGTCCTTGGTGAGATTTTAATAGTAATAAGTAGCTTGCATTTTTATTAAAGTTTGTCTAAAGTTTTAAATGCATTGTACATTCATGATTTTTAAGAGATGCATTTCAACTCTAAGTAAATGAAAAATTATAGTGAAATTAGCCATGAAGAATGAATGTTAAGTTAATTTGAGGGTAAAGAATGGCTCAATTATATCATAATTGAATTGCATCTAAAATAATGTCACTTTGGTTTTAAGTACCTTTACTATTTTGTGAATTTGTTACTAGTTTGATTTGTATGAGGGCAGAGTCTATCTGGTTTTCCTTTGTATTCTCTTACAGTGCCTTTCAGAGTAGATGCTCAGTAAGTATTTGCTGTTGAATGAATGGGTAAATGTAAGGCAACTGCTCTTAAAAAATTTAACTTAAAGAGATAATATATAAATATCTATATTCTGATTTAGTGAAAAGAGCTATCTGTGGAAGACAGTCTATGCTAAGTGCCAGATGAGAGATTAGAACAGTAAGTGCTGTAAGAAGAGAATGATCATTTTCAGTAGGATAATTAGGTAAAACTGACTTCATTGAGTTGAGCCCTGCAAAGAAACTTTTAATCAAAATGGAGAGGACGTGGGGATTATAAAAAATCTTGATTTCATCAAATGTTTCTCCAGCGAGTTTAAGACTGTCTTATTTCCCTTGTTTTCCTGACTCTCTTCTTCTCTACCATGCTTATCTGTTAACTGTTAATTCTCACTGTTCAGCTCTCATCTTTGACCCTTCTTGAAAGCAGTTATTATATACAGGTAAGGCTCTTTTTGAGCTTCCCTCGTGGCTTAGTGAGCTTCCCAGGTGGCGCTAATGGTAAAGAACCCACCTGCCAATACAAGAGACATAAGAGACACAGTTTTGATCCTTGGGCTGGGAAGATTCCCCTGGAGGAGGACACAGCAACCCACTCCAGTATTCATGCTTGGAGAATCCCATGGGCAGAGCAGCCTGGCAGGCTATATATAGTCCATAGCGTCACAGAGTCAGAGAGACTGAAGCAATTTAGTATGCACTCAGGGTGGCTTTGTGGTAAAGAATCTGCTTGCAATGCAGGGGACATGGGTTCAATCCCTGAGTTGGGAGAGCCCCTGCAGAAGGAAATGGCAACCCACTCGAGTATTTTTGTTTGGGAAATCCCATGGAGAGAGGAGTATGGCGGGTAACAGTCCATGGGGTCACAAGAGTTGAGCACAACTTGCCGACTAAACTACCACCAGTGCTCTTTTTGCTATTCTTTCCCGCCCTATAACCGCTGTCCTGTTAGGTAAGAGTTCACCTGAGCTGTAATTTATAGGAGCTCCCCAGTTCTCTCATGTCTTTACTCCTATGTTTTTGGCCTTTCTTCCCAAATCTAAAATGTACTTCTTCTTGAATTTAATGTGATTATTTCCATTTTTCTGATATGTAATTTTAAAATATTTTTGTTATAACTTAAATGCAATAAAGTGAAAGTGTGAGATGTTTTTAAAAAATCATGTGAAAAAACAATTTTCATAAATTAAATAATGTTTTGAAGCTACTGTATGTGCTGCAGAGGAAATAAGGTGCTTCTTGTATTGATAATGATAAATACTTACCTTTCCTTCTTTCAAGACAGATCAAGTGCTACCTCCTTACTGAAGCCCTTCTTGGGTTCCCTCTATATACTGTTTGTGCTGTTTCATCCTGCCATTCTCCGTTACTGGTTGCTTATCTGTTTGTCTTTCCTACTAAATTGTGTGTGTGTGTGTGTGTGTGTGTGTACTTTCTCAGGACAGGAACCAGGGTTGCTAACCTTTCTTCCTATCTCCTGACTCATTGCTTTGCCCATAAAAAATTCTTAATGAATGTTTGTCAAATTGAACTTGCTTTGTGTTTATCACTTTTTAAAGACAAACCTGTATTGGTTTTTTGTTTTTATTCTGTTATCTGTCTTAATTAAAAACTGCTAAGGAGGGACTTCCCTGGTGCTCCAGTGGTTAAGACTTCACCCTCCAATGCAGGAGGGAGGTACAGGTTCGATCCCTGGTCAGGGAGCTAAGATCCCATATACCTTGTGGCCAAAAAACCAAAATATAAGACAGAAGCAGTACTGTAACAAATTTAGCAAAGATTTAAAAAAAAAATAGCTGCTAAGGAGCACCTGTAACACACACACACACATGTACATATATGTATATTTTAAACTTGGTGAATCAGAACACTCAACTTTCCTTGTCTGGATTGGAAGACGGACTTTCTCCCTTGTGACAACTGCTCTTGAACTGATTTAAGTATTAAGACAATTCCCAGGCAGCACTCAACTTTTAGCACAGCAAGATTGTGGAAGTTCCTATATAATGTTCCATGGATCTTTCTCGTATCAGAAATAATCTTTATACTGTGTTATTTGGTTGTATTCATTTTCATCATTTTAATTATTTAAATAGTATTTTCCTGTGTTTTATAGGTCAAGAAACTAAGACTTAAGCATAAATAAATCGCCAGATTCACACAGAAAGTGCTAATAGGTATGAACAGAATGTTGCCTTCTATAATTGAGGAGATTAAATGAGTTGATTTCCCTTTTTCCAGCTCCAAAGACTCTGAAGCTCTGAGAGTCTTTTACATTATTTGAACACTTGGATAGGCAGTAAAATATTTGACAAAACGAACTTGCTTTGAGGAAGGTACCAAGTTGCTTTCAGGCTCAAACCGGTAACTGATTTCATCTAGCTCATTTGCTGACTGCTTGGGAGGGCTCCTTGGCAGTGGCAGTGAAGCAGTATAGATCACTTTTTCAGCTTCACCAGGTTTTAATGGTTCTATTTTTTCACCCTTAGCTCTGGGTAGTGGTTATACAATTGTAAATACAGCTGAGCTGTAAATTGTCTACTCTGTTGCCCCAGGACTCATGTATTATGCCCAATTTAGGAGCCGTTTTAAGACTGCTGAGCACAATGTAGGCTCCACCTACTGTCGTGCTGAAGCTACTGCATCTTCATTCAGCATTGCTACTGCTACTGCTAAGTCATTCAGCATTATTTCAAACTCAACTCTTTTGCACATTACCTGTTTCCCCTGACCTTCTTTCTTATACTTTAGATACTTGAGTTTTCTTATCATGTGCTAAAAGATGACTTTACCGATTAATAAATTTTGAAATTACTGAAATGTTGTCAGCCTCACCCATAATTTGTATTGAGAGGAGAATTCAAAGATACTATGTTTCAGAGTATAAAAATACCATAGTTTTTAGAGTTTAAAAAATCCCTTTTGTCCATATCCAAACAGGATTCCCTCTAGAAAAAAAAAAAGATTTTTCCTATTTTAATGTTTTAGTACACTATTGTGTGGTATATGAATGAATCTCTAGTTTTACTTCTGGGGGGAAAAACCCTGTTTTAATTGAATTTTATGGAAGCAGCTCAAGCTCAATTAAACTCTTAGTAGAAGAAATTTAGCCTTTATTTTCTATAATTTATTTATATTATTAATATTTTAATTTTAAATTATAAAAACAGGATAACCACATTGTAGAAAAAAAAAATCCGTTGCTTTACTATCTTAAAACTCTTACTTTGGTGCTTGGGGAACCATCACCAAGCATAGTTTGGCCCAGCAATAATAAACATATGTTTTGGTAAAAACATAGTTTTATCATTGTTATAAATGAGTTATCAGTATATTATCTCTTGGATCTAAATTCATCATTCATTGCATGCTCTGTGAAAATGGACCTGTGCGGTTTAAATTTGTTTCCTTTGCCAACTAGCCAGATGTTAAATTTTGTCAGTAGAGGGCGCTGGAGAGACATTGCAAGAGGAAGAGTTTCCCTTCCTGGTTCTGGTGTGCTAGCTTGGTGGCTTCTTAAGTGCCTGACCCTTGCCGTGTAAGTGTTCATCCAGCTTCTGTCCCATGCAGTGCCCAGATCCTGAAGCTTACGTGGCTTCTCCAGTGCCAGCTCATTCACTACTGCAGTCAGCGGCACCAGTGGCCATTAGCTTCCCACTCCAGGTGATCACTTTTCCCTGGCATCCTAGAAGGCACATTAAGGACAAGTTCCTAAGGGTGTTTGATATTCACTCTTGCCATTTCCTGTTTGACCACTTCTGATTTACCTTGATTCATGGCCCTAACATTCCAGTTTCCTATGCAAAATTCAGACTTAAATTGAGGAAAGTAGGGAAAACCACTAGACCATTTAGGTATGACCTAAATCAATAACCTCAGATATGCAGATGACACCACCCTTATGGCAGAAAGTGAAGAGGAACTAAAAAGCCTCTTGATGAAAGTGAAAGTGGAGAGTGAAAAAGTTGGCTTAAAGCTCAACCAACATCTAGAAAACGAAGATCATGGCATCCGGTCCCATCACTTCATGGGAAATAGATGGGGAAACAGTGGAAACAGTGTCAGACTTTATTTTTCTGGGCTCCAAAATCACGGCAGATGGTGACTGCAGCCATGAAATTAAAACACGCTTACTCCTTGGAAGGAAAGTTATGACCAACCTAGATAGCATATTGAAAAGCAGAGACATTACTTTGCCAACAAAGGTCCGTCTAGTCAAGGCTATGGTTTTTCCTGTGGTCATGTATGGATGTGAGAGTTGGACTGTGAAGAAGGCTGAGCGCTGAAGAATTGATGCTTTTGAATTGTGGTGTTGGAGAAGACTCTTGAGAGTCCCTTGGACTGCAAGGAGATCCAACCAGTCCATTCTGAAGGAGATCAGCCCTGGGATTTCTTTGGAAGGAATGATGCTACAGCTGAAACTCCAGTACTTTGGCCACCTCATGCGAAGAGTTGACTCATTGGAAAAGACTGTGATGCTGGGAGGGATTGGGGGCAGGAGGAGAAGGGGACAACAGAGGATGAGATGGCTGGATGGCATCACTGACTCGATGGACGTGAGTCTGGGTGAACTCTGGGAGTTGGTGATGGACAGGGAGGCCTGGCGTGCTGTGATTCATGGGATCGCAAAGAGTCGGACATGACTGAGCAACTGAACTGAACTGAAATCAAATCCCTTGCTATTATACAGTAGAAGTGACAAATAGAATCAAGGGATTAGATCTGATAGACAAAGTGCCTGAAGAACTATGGGTAGAGGTTCCTAACATTGTATAGGTGGTGGTGATCCGAACCATCCCCAAGAAGAAGATATGCAAAAAGGCAAAATGGTTGTCTCAGGAGGCCTTACAAATAGCTGAGAAGAGAAGAGAAGTGAAAGACAAAGGAGAAAAAGAAAGATATCCATCTGAAGAATAGAAAGGAGAGATAAGAAAGCCTTCCTAAGTGATGTGCAAAGCAATAGAGGAAAACAATAGAATGGGAAAGACTAGAGATCTCTTCAAGATAATTAGAAATACCAAGGAAACAAAGATAGGCATGATAAAGGACAGAAATGGTATGGACCTCACAGAAGCAGAAGATATTAAGATGAGTTGGCAAGAATATACAGATCAGATCAGATCAGATCAGTCGCTCAGTCGTGTCCGACTCTTTGCGACCCCATGAATCGCAGCACGCCAGGCCTCCCTGTCCATCACCAACTCCCGGAGTTCACTCAGACTCACGTTCATCTAGTCAGTGATGCCATCCAGCCATCTCATCCTCTGTCGTCCCCTTCTCCTCCTGCCCCCAATCCCTCCCAGCATCACAGTCTTTTCCAATGAGTCAACTCTTCGCATGAGGTGGCCAAAGTACTGGAGTTTCAGCTTGAGCATCATTCCTTCCAAAGAAATCCCAGGGCTGATCTCCTTCAGAATGGACTGGTTGGATCTCCTTGCAGTCCAAGGGACTCTCAAGAGTCTTCTCCAACACCACAGTTCAAAAGCATCAATTCTTCAGCGCTCAGCCTTCTTCACAGTCCAACTCTCACATCCATACATGACCACAGGAAAAACCATAGCCTTGACTAGACGAACAGAACAATACAAAAAAAGATCTTAATGACCCAGATAACTACAATGGTGTGGTCATTCACCTAGAGCCAGACATCCTGGAATGTGAAGTCAAGTGGGCCTTAGGAAGCATCACTATGAACAAAGCTAGTGGAGGTGATGGAATTCCAGTTGAGCTATTTCAAATCCTGAAAGATGATGCTGTGAAAGTGCTGCACTCAATATGCCAACAAATTTGGAAAACTCAGCAGTGGCCACAGGACTGGAAAATGTCAGTTTTCATTCCAATCCCAAAGAAAGGTAATGCCGAAGAATGCTCAAACTACCACACAATTGCACTCATCTCACATGCTAGTAAAGTAATGCTCAAAATTCTCCAAGGTAGGCTTTAACAGTATATTAACCAAGAACCTCCAGATGTTCAAGCTAGATTTAGAAAAGGCAGAGGAACCAGAGGTCAAATGCTAACATCCATTGAATCATTGAAAAAGCAAGAGAGTTCTGGAAAAACATCTACTTCTGCTTTATTGGCTACACTAAAGCCTTTGTCTGTGTGGATCACAACAAACTGGAAAATTCTTCAAGAGATGGGGAATACCAGACCACCTTACCTGCCTCCTGAGAAACCTGTATTGCAGGTCAAGAAGCAGCAGAACTGGACATGGAACAACAAACTGGTTCCAAACTGGGAAAGGAGTATGTCAAGGCTGTATATTGTCACCCTGTTAACTTATATGTAGAGTGCATCATGCAAAATCCTGGGCTGGATGAAGCACAAGCTGGGATCAAGATTGTTGGGAGAAATATCAATAATCTCAGATACGGAGATGACACTGTCCTTATGGCAGAAAGTGAAGAGGAACTGAAGAGTCTCTAGATGAAAGTGAAAGCGGAGAGTGAAAAAGCTGGCTTAAAACTCAACATTCAAAAAGCACAGATCATGGCATCTGGTCCCATCACTTCATGGCGAATAGATGGGTAAACAGTGGAAACAGTGACAGACTTTATTTTTTTGGAGCTCCAAAATCACTGCAGTTGGTGAGTGCAGCCGTGAAATTAAAAGACGGTTGCTCTTTGGAAGAAAAGCTATGGCCAACCTAGACAGCATATTAAAAAGCAGAGACATTACTTTGTCGACCAAGGTCCGTCTAGTCAAAGCTATGGTTTCTCCAGTAGTTGTGTATGGATGTGAGAGTTGGACCATAAAGAAAGCTGAGTGTTGAAGAATTGATGTTTTTGAACTGTGGTGTTGGAGATGACTCTTAAGCATCCCTTGGACTGCAAGGAGATCAAACCAGTCAATCCTAAAGAAAATAAATCCTGAAAATTCACTGGGTGGATTGATGCTGAAGCTGAATCTTTGGCCACCTGATGCAAAGAGCTGACTCATTAGGGAAAACCCTGATGCTGGGAAAGATTGAAGGCAGGAGGAAAAGGGAACGATAGAGGATGAGATGGTTGAATGGCATCACTGACTCAATGGACGTGAATTTGAGAAAGCTCTGAGAGTTGATGATGGACAGGGAAGCCTGGCATGCTGTAGTCCATGGGGTTGCAAAGAGCTGGACACGACTGAGTGATTGAACTGAACTGAGCCAATCTTTTGGGCTTCCCAGGTGGCACTAGTGGTAAAGAACCTGCTTGCTGATGCAGGAGACACAGGTTCCATCCCTGGGTCAGGAAGATCCCCTGGAGAAGGGCATGGCAACCCGCTTCAATATTCTTGCCTGGAGAATCCCATGGACAGAGGAGCCTGGTGGACTACATTCCATAGGGTTGCAAAGAGTTGGATGACTGAAGCAACTTAGTACAGCTCAGCCAATCTCTCATTACTACAATTCCCTCTTATAGTTAATGACTCTTTATAGCAAACTTTTCCTGTTCAAATAACTGTGGCTTGTCTCTCTTGATTGGACCCAGACTAATAGCATTTTTAACCAAAAATTTTCAGTCTGTGATAAGTTTTTGTACATTCTTTTTGTTCAGTAAATTTAAATAGGTATGTATTTATCCTCTTGTTTACAAAGTCATTTCATATCTATTATTCTTTAAATTATCTTTTTAAAAGCAACCTTTTATTCTTCTTGATTTAAAGTCTTATCTTCTTGACTGTTTAATCTTTTTGCTTTTGTGGTTAATTGTTTTTGTGTCCTATTGAAAAACTCTTTGCTACTTCAGGGTCATGAAGATGTTCTCCCATGTTTTCTTCTAAAAATTATACTGTTCTACCTTTCACATTTAGATCTGTAGTACATCTGGAATTTATTTTTTGTATAAGAAGTGTGAGGTTGGGGTCCAGGTTCATTTTTTTTCCCATGTAAATTAAATATCCAGTTGATCCATTTACCTTTATTGAAAAGATTGTCTTTTTCATACTGTATTCAGGGTCGTGTTTGTCATAAATCAAGTGGCTAAATGTTAGATGTTCTTGGAATCTTATTTGTTCTACTTCTTTATCTTCTTAATAGGCCTTGATATCTAGTTGTATAAATATTCTAGTTTTGTTGGTACACAAGATGTCTTGACTCTTTTTGGCCTTTTAAATTTTCATATACAGTTTAGAATCAGGTTATCAATTTGTTCCCCAGAAACCTGCTGGGAGTTTTATTGGTATTGTATCTTGCACACCTTTTGTTAGATTTGCACCTAGGTCTATGACATGTGCTGAGGTTATTGTAAGTTATATCTGTAGCTCCACAGCTGTACTTAGATTGTCAGTCTAATTAGAGTCAACAATGTCTTTAATTTAATACTGTTATTTACTTAACTGTATACAGAGGTAGGGTAGGTATTAAAATCTGTCTTATCTGGATGCCCAGTTTTACTCAAATACGCAGTCAAGTAGAAAGAAAGAATTCATTAGGAGTACAGACGAAAAAGGAAGTCACATACAAAAAATTCAGACTAGCTTTAAACTTCTTCATACTAATATTCAGTCTGGAAGACAGTATAATAGTACTTACCAACTTTTGAAAAAAAGACACCAAAATTTTAACTAGCTTTAAACTTCTTCATACTAATATTCAGTCTGGAAGACAGTATAATAGTACTTACCAACTTTTGAAAAAAAGACACCAAAATTTTATAAGTAAGTTATCTTTTGAGTATAAAGGCAAAAGACAATATTCTCATGCACTTAGTAAGTCAAGGAATACAGTACCTATAAATCCTTGAAGAAACTTCATGAAGATGAATGATGAAATCTAAACAAGTAAAATGTTTTTTTTAAGGCAAAATGGACCACTCTTTCAGAAGCATTGGTATAAGCTGCTCTTTCCAACTCAATTTTTGCTGTTATCTTTGAAGTTTATTCTGAGATACTTTTGCTTTTTACCTTGAAAATTTAGTTCCTCTAGTGGATGTTCTGGTTGAAAATTCTTAGTTTCATTTGTTTGAAAGTATCTTTGTTTTGCTTCAATTTCTGTAAGAAATTTTTGTTGAGGAGAAAATTATTTTCCTTTGGCACCTTTTAAACATCTTTCCATCATCTTTCTAAGAAGTCACCTACTTAATTTTTGCTGAAGGCTGACTGTGTATCTTTAAGTACATGTCTGTGTGCTTAGTCACTCAGTGGTGTCCAGCTCTTTGTGACCCCACCGACTGCCGGGCTCCTCTGCCCCTGGGATTTTCTAGACAAGAGTACTGGAGTGACTTGCCATTTCCTTCTCCAGAGGATCTTCCCAACCCAGGGACCGAACCCACGTCTCCTGCGTCTTCTGCATTGGCAGGTGAAATCTGTAGCACTGAGCCACCTCCTTTTAATTTAAATTAATATTGATTAATCTCATTATCTTCTTGTGCTTTTTCTTTTCCTGTAGGGAATACAGTGAGTAACCTGATTATGATTTTACCTCCAATTTTTGGTGCGATGCAGAGTGTTAGAAGTGGACTGGAAAAGCGGTACATTGCTTCTTATTTAGCACTCACAGGTATGTATAACACTTCATCTAAGAATGATGTAAAAAAATGATGTACAGGATTCAGACAGTCGGTTTTTCTTATTCATTCTTAAAATTGTAGCATATTCTGAAAGTTCTGAATTAAATTACACAAATCTTGCCAGTATTTGAACTGTATTTTGAGTAAAAACAAAACAAAACGAAACAAAACAACAAAAAAAACCCAAGATATTTCAAGCATCCAGAAAAGAACAAGGATAATATAGCAAATATACCTATGTAGCCTACCTTCCTCCTTTGTCAGATCTTAATATTTTGGAATATTTGTTTCATATTTTACTTTTTCCTTTTTAAAGAAATAAACATATAAAGTTAATGCTTTGTTTGTACTCCTGCCTGATTTTATTCCCATCTTCCTCCCTGCTCACCCTGCTAGAGTTATAAAACTTTTTGTAAAGACTATTCTATCGTATCTAACTTTTTACAGCTTACTCATATTCTTCTATCTGTTTATGAGACAGGGACTGCATCTTAGTTATATTTGTATACTGGTTGTCTGGCAAGTTAGTGGTCCTCAATAAATGTGACATGGAGTATAAGTGAACTTTATCAGAGTCTAAGATGGGAAAATCACTCTTAATGTTCATGCATTATCATCATAAAAACAAAACTAGCAAAGAAAGTAGGTTGTAGTCTGTATTTTATATAACTTTCTAAGCTAAACAGTTTCTTTTGTTTTAATTCAAGGTAGATATTATTTACACAGTAATATTTATCTAATTACCACAAAACTGTAAGATATAGTGTATCATATCTGATTCTATATAATCATATTAGTCACTGTATGAGCGTTTTTCCAGTGGTCATGTATGGATGTGAGAGATGGACTTTAAGGAAAGCTGAGCGCTGAAGAATTGATGCTTTTGAACTATGGTGTTGGAGAAGACTCTTGAGAATCCCTTGGTTTGCAAGAAGATCCACCCAGTCCATCCTAAAGGAAATCAGTCCTGAATATTCATTGGAAGGACTGATGCTAAAGCTGAAACTCCAATACTTTGGCCACCTCATGAGAAGAACTGACTCATTTGAAAAGACCCTGATGCTGGGAAAGATTGAAGGTGGGAGGAGAGGGGGATGACAGAGGATGAGATGGTTGGATGGCACCACCAACTCAATGGACATGATTTTGGATAAACTCCTGGAGTTGGTGATGGACAGGGAATCCTGGTGTGCTGCAGTCCATGGGGTCACAAAGAGTCGGACATGCCTGAGCAACTGAACTGAACTGATGAGAGAGTTTAATTTTTGTGTCTCTTATGTGGTGTTTTGAGAAAGTTACTTGACTGATCTTCAGTAGGAAGACTTGTTCACAAACTTAACCCTTTGCTTTATTTCCTGGGGTGTTTTAAGAATGTTTGTAAAATACTGACAAATCACAATCAGTAATAACAGAATAAAAAGATTTGAGGGACTTCCAAGTTGCCTTAGAATAATACTGACTTAGAATTTGTCCTCTCATCCTTGTGGACAACCATACAGATTAAGAAGGAAAGTAAATAAGCCACTCTTAGCTCACACTTTCAGCCTTACTGAAAGAAAAAGAATACTGTGAACTTCAGATAATTTTTAAACAAGAAATAAATACCAAATTCTAACAGAACTGTCTTTAATGTTTTAGACTTTGGGAGGTTTGAAAAACTATGTGGAAAAGAGGAGAGAAGATTTGAGGACTTAATCTGACAAAACACCAAGAGAAAGAGAAAGCTTTACGATAAATGCAAAATTTCTGAAAACATTCTAAGAGTTGGTAAATCATAGTAGTGGCAAGTACACAGTAAAGGACTTGAAAGTATGCGAGGCCTCATGTGGCAGTTTTGAAAAGGTATTGCTTCTGGGAAAGGAGATAGCCTTTGGAGATGTGTTGGAAAAGAATGAAGTTAGAGGCAGGAATTAAGAGCCTACTGAAACAAAACAACTAAAATACATTAGACCCGTCTCCCTGCTTGGCCCGCTCCCCCTGCCCCCAAAACAAACAAATATATATGAAAAGGGAATGTAACCTTCTTTATTCAGAAGGGGGCAGTCTCAAACTAGGACTCTTTTAAGCCACCCCAAACCTTTACTCTTTCCACAAAATAGACCCCACCAAAGTTAGTCTGCATCTATGCAGTTATTGTAATAAGAAAACAGAAAATGAGAATCAATACCTTTTGATTCGTGGTTATTCTTTTCCCACTACTAATTATAAAGCAGAAAGAAACTGCAGCACGATATTCCTAATTGAATTAGCCTCAAACCAAAAATGGATAAAAATTTAAAAACTAATAACATCAATAAAAATTAATTAAAAAATATTAACGGAAATAGCTTCCTCACCTCCCCAAAGAAATAAAATTAAATTGATTAAACTTAGGAAAGAAATGAATCCTGAATTACAACGTGTTGAGTATTTAATAAAGACTGTTTAAGAAAGGAAAAAGAAAAAGAGACACAGTAAGAGAATGAAAATGAGATAAAGAAATAAAGAGTCAGAGAAAAAGTATTGAAATGGAAGACAGGCAAAGAAGATTCAATATAATTGTAATTGAAGTTCCTGAAAAAGGAAAATAAAACAATGATACAGATCTTATATTTAAAACTATAGTTTTAAAATTAATTTGAAAGATGACTTTTTGAAAATGGAAGAAGACCTGAATCTAGATTTTGAAAGGTGCATTTTTGTATTGTAAAACTGACTTGGAATGGTCAACTCTGAAAAAGACTAGTAAGATTACTGGATTTTAAAAATGGAAAAAAAAAAAAAAAATTCTCACAGCTCTAGGGAAAAAGACCAGATTACTCATAAGGGCAAGAAAATTAGGCTGGCACTAGACCTCAGCAACATAAAAAAGAAAAGCATCAGTGTAACTGTGTTTTTAGTGCAAACCAAGGATTTTATATCCTAACCAAATTGTTTTTCAGGTATCTAGGTTGTGGAAAAACGGTTTTAAACATACAAGTACTCATTGAAAACTACACACATGACTCCTTCCAGATGAATCCATGAGTATTGCTCTGTCTCATTTAGTAGCTGCTAGCCACATGGCACCCCACTCCAGTACTCTTGCCTGGAAAATCCCATGGACAGAGGAGCCTGGTAGGCTGCAGTCCATGGGGTCGCTAAGAGTCGGACACGACTGAGCGACTTCCCTTTCACTTTTCACTTTCACGCATTGGAGAAGGAAATGGCAACCCACTCCAGTGTTCTTGCCTGCTTCCGTCTATGGGGTCACACAGAGTCGGACATGACTGAAGCAACTTAGCAGCAGCAGCAGCAGCCACATGTGGCAGTTTAAATTTAAATAAATGAAGGTTAAATAAAATGTAAATTTCAGTTCCTCTGTCACATTAGCCATGTTTCAAGTGCTCAGTACCCAGATGTGGCTTACGGCTGCCATGTTGGGCAGTGCAGATATAGAACATCACCTTCAGTACAGAAAGCTCTATTGACTGCGTTTTCTGGAGAATGATGTTCATTCAACTAGGAGAAAACTAGGCAGACTTGGGTAAAATGTCTGATAATGAACTTTTAATACATTTAACTATAAATCTAAGATTAAAACAATGATAGGATAAGGACCAAATAATAGTGTATGGACATTATATGGTCTAGTAAAATAGAATAGCAATATTTTAATATGCTACAATTCAGTACAAGACAAATGAGGTGAACAAAATATATCAACCAATATCTGGAAGACCTAAAGAGCATAACCAATAAAGTCGATTTTATGGCTTTATGCTCAGAGAAGGCAATGGCACCCCACTCCAGTACTCTTGCCTGGAAAATCCCATGGGCAGAGGAGCCTGGTAGGCTGCAGTCCATGGGGTCACTACGAGTCGGACACGACTGAGTGACTTCACTTTCACTTTTCACTTTCATGCATTGGAGAAATGGCACCCCACTCCAGTACTCTTGCCTGGAGAATCCCAGGGACGGGGGAGCCTGGTGGGCTGCTGTCTATGGGGTCGCACAGAGTCAGACATGACTGAAGCGACTTAGCAGCAGCAGCAGCATGGCTTTATGCTGAAGTTTACACCCTGAGAACAGAATATACCCTCTTTTGAAGTACACATAGAACATTTATAAAAACAAAACAGTAAGTTCTATTAAGTAGAAATATTAAAACAACATCCTCTGGTCATAGTGCATCCATGCTATAAATTAACAACAAATTCAAACCATAAAAAAGCTCTTGCTATTTAAAATTTTAAATCTTCTACTAACTCTTGGTTGAAAGGGAATATAGAAATGGAAATAACAGGATTCCTAAAATACAGTTGCAACAAAAAGTCTGCATATCAGAATCTATGGAGATTTATATAAAGCCACTATCAGAGGATAATCCATAGGCTTAAACAAATAATAAAAGATAAAAATGAAAAGTGAAAAATTAATTAAAATCCCAACTCTAAAGGCAAGAAAAAGACCATAACATAAAGATAAAAGCAGAAAGTGACAAGATAGAGAACAGAAAAGTGTAGATCTAATTAACAAATCAAAATCTATTTTTTTAATAAAAAAGTAGACAACTAGCTAACTTTAGAAGAAAGAAGCAAGGACTTCCCTGGCTGTCCAGTGGTTAAAATTCTGTGCTTCCAGGGCAGGGAATGCTGTTTTGATCCCTGGTTAGGGAACTAAGATCCCACATGCCATTTCATATGGCCAAAAATAAATGAATCAATAATTTTTTAAAAAAGCAAACATGAACACTGAAATAAGAAATGGGGACTTCCCTGATGTTCCAGTGGTTAAGAATCTGCCTTCCAATGCAGGGAATGAGGGTTTGATCCCTGGTCGGGGAACTTAGATCCCACTTGCTGTGGGTCAACTAAGCCCACATGCTTCAACCAACACTCAGTGCAGCCAAAAATAAATGAATGAATAAAATATTCTAAAAAATAAGAAATGACAAAGAGGAAATGTCCACTGAAACAAAAGCAAGAATTTTAAAACCTCCATGTAAATGAATAAATTTAGAATTGGCTAATTTCCTAGGAAAATGCAATTTGTCAGAATTGATCCAAAAGATAGAAAGTTTTATCAGCTAATTTTTATTTAGGAAATAGAGTAACTTATTAAGGAATTCCTCCGCAAGCAGTGCTGTGTCCAGATAGTTTCAAAGAGTTCTAGTAAACTTTCAAAGACCAGATAGTTCCAATGCTACATAAATTTTTCCAAAGCATAGATAATGAAAGAAGACTTCCAAATTCTTTTTATGAGGCAAACAACCTAATAAAATGCCATAAAAATAAATTTAAGGACTAATATCATGATTATCAGTGCAAATACCCTATGTAAATTATTAGCAAACCAAAGGATCAAACTACTGCTACATATAACATCATTAATGAACCTAAAAAACATTATGCCAAGTGAAAGGAACCAAAAGATGCAAAGGACCACAGATTGTATGATCCTATTCATATGAAATTTCTAGAAGAAGCAAAATTATAGAGATGAAGAGCAAATAATTAGTTACTTGTGATTTAGAGTGGATGTTGACTGCTAATAGGCATAAGAGAAATTGGGGGTTGAGGGAATTCTCACAGAACTGGATTGTGATGATGGTAGCACAACTCTTTAAATTTACTAAAATTCTTAAAACTGTACACTTACACTGAGTGAATTTGATGGTATATCTCAATTCTTGTTTAAAAAATAAAACCCAGTGGACACAGGACACGGAGGAATGTGCATATTGTGTGAGAGAAGAAGGGGTGTTTAGTTCCTACATCTCACAGGTGGTGTGGAAGGAAGAAAGAAAATAGTAGAGCAGGATAAATATATAGAGAACATTTTAAGTCAGTGGTAGCATGTATAGGTGCTGAGACTCTTCTGCAGTAGAATGCAGCTACTTTTCCTCTTGTCCTTGACAAGTAGAATCCAAACAACCATTCCTAATTGTTCAAGATTAGGTAAGTCTTATTTGTCTCTCTGATTTTGAGGATTTTTTATTCTCTCTTGCAAGGATCTGTGTCTTATATATATATGTAGAGAGAGAGAGAGGGGAAATCTATCCTTTTTAATTTCATTTATTTATTTATTTTTGGCTGTGCTGGGTCTTCATTGCTGTGTGGGCTTTCCTCTAGTTGCAGTGAGTGGGGCTGCTCTCTAATTGCAGCGTATGGGCTTCTGATTGTCGTGGCTTCTCTTGTTGTGGAGCATGGACTCTCGGCACGTGGGCTCAGTAGTTGCAGCTCCCAGAGCACAGGCTCAGTACTTGTGGCACACAAGCTTAGTTGCTCTGCAGCATGTGGGATCTTCCTAGATCAGGGATCGAACCTGTATCTCCTGTATTGGCAGGAGGATTCTTTACCAGAGCTACCAGGGAAGCCTGGATCCATTCTTTATTAAGTGATTTCCTTTGCAACTTAAAGACCTCAAGTTATTATTTATCTCTATACAGATACGATGTTTTGAGAAACTATTCTACATACATGCCCTCTTCTAGTATTCTTGTGACTATGTGGAGGAGCATAACTTCCTAAATTATTTTTTCCTGTAATCTTCTTCTAACTGAAGAATGTTGGGTAATTTTTAGACAGATCTCTTTATATCAGTATCTCTTCATGGAAAGTCATCCTCATAGAATTCACTCTCTGAAGTTCAGAGAAAGCCCATGAGCTCAATTTCTTTCTTTTAATTTCTTTCCATTATATCACTAATATATGTTAACAGATCCTTATCCAAATCCTTGGGACCAGAAATATTTCTGAACTCAGATTGTTTTTTAGTTCTAGAAAATTAATAGAATATGTTTGCTAGTATAGTATAAAGCCTGCTGAAACCTGGGACAGCACCCTGCAGGTGAACATATCCATATTGCTGCTTAACATGTAAATATTCATACTAACTAGGCTTAATAATCACTATAAATAGCCTCATTTCCAATTAAGTCAGGCTTTGCTATCAAATGAATTTGTGACAAACTTAAAGAACAAAACATCTTCTGGTTTTAAAAGCCTTTTTTGGAATTGTGTTATTAAACAAGCTATATAAATTTATCTTTCTGTTTTCTTCTTTTAAAAAGTAGTAAGTAGTAAACAGAATGTAGTCTCACATTAGGGAAATAATACACCAAGACAACTGGAGTTTGTCTCTAGAATGGATGATAATTCAAATTTTAGAGATCCATTAATTCTATTTACTATATTAATTGATTTAAGAAGAAAAACTACGTGATTATCTCCATAGATGTTGTAAAAGCCATTGTCAAAATTCAGCAACCATTTCTAATTTAAAAAGAAAAACTCAAGGAAATAAGAATTCACAAATCCTGTCTTAACATGGTAAGATACACAGATCCATCTTGAAGCTAGCATTAGGAATAGAAGCATTCCTAGAAGGTCAAAACAAGGCAAGTATGCCTTTCTCCACGACTGTTTAAAGAAGTATTAGAGGCATTAATCAGTGCATTTCTGTGTGTATTTATGACCAAAAATCTATAATAACTACTTAATTGATATGAACTTTTTGACATTGAGGGAGATTTTGCAGAAAGAATTGGGAACTTTGATGTTGTGTAGAAGTATATTAGGAGCAGATTGTTACAAGGGTCATTGTGTTCTGGCTCAGAGCCTGTTTTAGTAATTTTTTAATTTATTCAGCAGATTTTTACTAAAAATCAGTTGTACTTAGTTATGTGTTAGTTATAACTCTCAAGCTTCCCAGGTGGTGCTAGTGGTAAAGAACCTGCCTGCCACTGCAGGAGACTTAAGAAACATGGGTTGGATCCCTGGTTGGGGATTTCTCCTGGAGCAGGGCATGGCAACCCACTCCAGTATTCTTGCCTGGAGAATCCCATGGACAGAGGAACATGGCAGGCTGCAGTCTTTGGGGTCACAAAGAGTCGAACATGAATGACTGAAGTGACTTAGCACACACATAGCTCTCAAACCATTGTTCATTGGAGCTTAGAGTTTAGCAGGGGAAACGAATTAATCTGATAAATTTATAATTAAGTGTGCACTAACAGGGGCTTCCCTGCTGGCTCAGCTGTAAAAGAACCCGCCTGCAATGCAGGAAACTCGAGAGGAGTTGCAGGTTCAATATCTTGGTCAGGAAGATCCCCTGGAGAAGGAAATGCAACCCACTCTAGTATTCTTGCCTGGAGAATCCCATGAACAGCCCATGGGGTCACAAAAGAGTTGGGCTCAACTTAGCAACTAAACAGCAGCAACGATGTACTAACAGCGTGGTGTTATGATGGAAAGGTGCCAAGTGCAATGAGGAGGAATGAGGGAAGATAAGAGTGTGAAAAGCATTACGTTTTAACATCCCATGTCCCTGAGCAACTGCCAGTTCTTCCAGTAAGCCAGATTTCACTTTAGTCCACCTGCCCGGTTATAACTGCTTTGGAACTACCTAGTCCCTTTATCTATTTCTTCCTTTTTGTTCATTTTTCTGCTATATTATATCCCAAATGTGTACATTTTATGAAAGGAAGAGATATTCATAACAGATCAATGGAAAAACAAAAAATGTCCTCTCATTATTTTTCTAATAGATCTCAGTAAAACTTGCTGTTAAGACGAGAGGGAATAAGAACCTAATGCTTGTTTTAAGTAAACATTTTCAAAATCAGCCCTGTATTGGTTTTCTACCGCTCCTCTAACAAAGTACCAAAAAAAAGGATAGGTTTATTATTTTGCATTTCTTTAAACTAGAATTCTGATACAAGTCTCAGTGGGCTAATGTCAACATATCTGTCCTTTCTGAAGGCTGTTGGAGGAGAGCCTGTGTTCCTTTCTGAAGGTTGTAGGGGGAGAGTCAATTTCCTTGTCCTTTCCAGTTTATGTGGCTGCCCACATACTCTGTCTTCTCCATCTTGACTTGGTCCCTTTTCCCCCATCTTCAAACCTAGTAATTTTACATCTCTGACCATTCTGCCATAGTCACATCTTCCAAAGTTTCCTGCTTCTGAGCACTCAGATGGTTAAGTTGTACACTGTTTCCTCAGTGTGGTCAGACGTCAAATGGATTAAAGAGATGTGTATCAGAACATATCTGTAGTCTGTTGTAACCTTGAAAAAGATGGTAGCATACCAAAATATTTGAATCAAGAGGTTCCAACCTGGTGAAATTCTGTTTATATGCTTGAGAGACTCTTTAAACCATGGTAAAATGCTGTGAGTATGAACATCTAGTTAGAAAATTCTAACTAGATATATTGGTGCATTTGACCTCTTTATCTGGTTCCATTACTAATTTGACTGCCTCAGTTTTCACTATGTATAGCCATAACCATGTTGGCAACGTTGTTTTTCTCTGTTACTTGTTTTTCGGAATGCTGTAGACAATTCCTAAAAATGTGAATTTTATTTTCACTTTGATGTCTCAGACTTTTTAAGGGAGACTGTGATGAAATGTTGGCTAGGTCACCCTTACATTAATTAAATATTTTATTCTCTGTGTGATTGAATCAATTATTTTGCAAAAGAAAGAAAAGGACAATGCTTAGATTCTTTTTTAAAATATTGTCAAAATTTCTAATTTGTATAATTCAAGGATCAATGAGTATTGTTTTGCTTTTACACATTTAGCATTTGTTTCTTAGCTAAAAGAACTCAACTTTCCTATTCTTGAATTTATTATTTGTGTCAATTTGAATAATATGTTATAAAATATGTACTTGCTGATAAATTGTAGTTTGTCACTGGTGAAAACTGGCTTACTAGCTAAATTTTACCAGTGTTCTCTTTAGGCGAGTGTGCCTCTTTTGATTCAACCATTTTCTCTTTGAATGAGATAACCTATTTCAAAATCTATATTCCTAGGCAAGTTGGTCCTAATCTGGACCCTCTGCCTTAACAAGTTTCATTTTCCATAACTCTCACACATGTACCTTATACTTAAGCTGTATCAGCCTATTAGCTGTTTTTAGTACTGTATATATTTTTATATCTCTGCTTGTAACCTCTTATTTGGTGAACTTGGCATGTATGTCAGTCAGGATTCAGTTTAAGTGTCATTTTCTCTAGAAAGCCTTCCTTTTTTAAACCTTCCTCAGCCCCTTGATAGAATTAGATGACCCACTGAATACGATGCATATCTTTATCACAGCACTTAAGGCATCATATTTTATCTGTTTACTTTTTGATTTCCCCTTAATACTCATTAGTAGTTAAGAGGGAAAGTAGCAGAACATGATGTTGGAGAGATTTAGGCAGGGGCCAGATCACGTTGGGTCTCACCATAGGCCAGAGTGAAGAGTATGGATATTATTCTAAAAGCCAGTGGAGGGTTTTAGCAGGAGAGTGGCATGATCCTATTTGTGTTTTTAAAAGATCTCCCTGACTACCTGTGGAGAATCTATTTGTGGACAATAAGAGTGCAAGCTGGAAAACCAGTCAACAGAGACTACTGCAATGGCCCAAGTGACAGGTGATAGTGGCTCAGACTAGGATAGCATCAGTGGAGATTGGTGAAAAGTGGATGTTCAGTTCAGTTGAGTCACTCAGTCGTGTCCGATTCTTTGCGATGCCATGAACCACAGCATGCCAGGCCTCCCTGTCCATCACCAACTCCCGGAGTCCACCAAACCCGTGTCCATAGAGTCAGTGATGCCATCCAACCATCTCATCCTCTGTCGTGCCCTTCTCCTCCTGCCCTCAATCTTTCCCAGCATTAGAATCTTTTCAAATGAGTCAGCTCTTAGCATCAGGTGGCCAAAGCATTGGAACTTCAGCTTCAACATCAGTCCTTCTAATGAACACCCAAGACTGATCTCCTTTAGGATGGACTGGTTGGATCTCCTTGCAGTCCAAAGGACTCTCAAGAGTCTTCTCCAACACCACAGTTCAAAAACATCAATTCTTCTGCTCTCAGCCTCCTTTCTAGTCCAACTCTCACATCCATACATGACCACTGGAAAAACCATAGCTTTGACTAGACAGACCTTTGTTGACAAAGTAATGTCTCTGCTTTTAAATATGCTATCTAGGTTGGTCATAACTTTCCTTCCAAGGAGTAAGCGTCTTAATTTCATGGCTGCAATCAGCATCTGCAGTGATTTTGAAGCCCAGAAAAATAATGTCAGCCACTGTTTCCACTGTTTCCCCATCTATTTGCCATGAAGTGAAGGGACAGGATGCCATGATCTTAGTTTTCTGAATGTTGAGCTTTAAGCCAACTTTTTCACTCTCCTCTTTCACTTTCATCATGAGGCTCTTTAGTTCTTCTTCACTATCTGCTGTAAGGGTGGTGTCATCTGCATATCTGAGGTTATTGATATTTCTCCCGGCAATCTTGATGCCAGCTTGTGCTTCTTCCAGCCCAGCGTTTCTCATGATTTACTCTGCATATAAGTTAAATAAGCAGCGTGACAATATACAGCCTTGATGTACTCCTTTTCCTATTTGGAACCAGTCTGTTGTTCCATGTCCAGTTCTAACTGTTGCTTCCTGACCTGCATACAGATTTCTCAAGAGGCAGGTCAGGTGGTCTGGTATTCTCTTCTCTTTCAGAATTTTCTACAGTTTCTTGTGATCCACACAGTCAAAGGCTTTGACATAGTCAATAAAGCAGAAATAGATGTTTTTCTGGAATTCTCTTGCTTTTTTGATGATCCAGCAGATGTTGGCAATTTGATCTCGGGTTCCTCTGCCTTTCTTAAAACCAGCTTGAACATCTGAAAGGTCACGGTTCGCGTATTGCTGAAGCCTGGCTTGGAGAATTTTAAGCATCACTTTACTAGCGTGTGAGATGAGTGCAGTTGTGTGGTATTTTGAGCATCCTTTGGCATTACCTTTCTTTGGGATTAGAATGGAAAGTGGATGGCTCAGCATGTATTTTGGATTTAATGCCTATTGGACTCATTAATGGATTAAAAGTGGGAGTTGGAAAAAAGGAAAGATTTTCAAAGTTTCTTTTCAGGTTTCCAGTTTGGACAACTGTGTAGAGAGAAAATCTGGCATTGTTTTGATTATGTTGAGTTTAAAATGCCTGTGAGACATTAAATGAAGCGCTAAGTAGGCATTTAAATACATGGCATTGGAATTTTAGAGGTGAGGCGTAGACATCATTGTTATAATTGGTATTTGAAGCCATGGGAACTGATGAGATCCCCAAGAAGATGAATATATTGAGAGAAAAAAGCCCAAAGATGAACATAAATACCACAGGTTCATCATCAAAGGCAGAATTTGGCATCCTGACATGTTTTAATTGCCATATTTAAAGTTTTAAAATGCTTTAATTTCCCACATTTGAAAATTGAGAGTTCCCATAAAAATTCAGATTTTTGCCTTCTCTTGAATAATTTGAAAATGCAGCATCACTAAGCCTATATTTCTATGCAGGAGCAATCAGCCTAAGCTCTGTTCTTTAGTATGGTCTGTCCAGTTAAGCACAGTCTCTACACCGTTTCTTATTTGTTTTTTTAACTTAGCATGTTTTAGTCAAATATCTCTCTAGGCACTTGAATTTACAGACCCTGATTTACATGTTAAGGATAGAAGGAGCCAACGAAAGAACCTATGAGGAAGCAACACCAAGATAGGAAGACGAGCAGAACAAGGTGTTACAGAAAACTAGAGCGGAACACGTCTTGCTTATTAAATACTATTAAGAGATTGAGGAGGATAAAAAGAGAGAAGGGCTTTTTCAGTGGTGTGAATAGATTTGAGGAAGGGATGGGGAAGAGAGGTGAGGAAATGGAGGCAGTTCTTTTGAAAACTCAGGAAAGTGAGGAAGCACAGGTAAATGGGACAGGAGGTATTAGAGACTTTGTGCACAGTCCATTAGCCAGGTGGCGATGGTGATACAGGAGAGAAAAGTGATAAAACATGAAGTACTTAGAGACCAGGTGGTGCCCTAGACCACAAGAGCCCAATTGGCCTTTGCATGGAAGAGGCGTGCTGCTGTGGGGACAGAGGGGAGGAGCACCCCGGGCCTGAGGTGGTGGCAGCACAGAACACTAACATATAACAGTGAGAATCAGCAGTGTTCACACAGAATCAGAGCGCTGTTTTAGGTTGAATATTTAGACTCAAACTGTGTGTTTGTTCTGCGTTTATATGTTCTCCCTCTGTCTCTCTGCCTGTGAATCTCTCTGACTCAGATGTTACCTTGCCAGGCAAGGCTTTCTGTTCTGTTGTCCACATTATTCCCAAATAATATTTTTTTCTCTTCGGTACTCATTTATTTCTCCTGTTATATTTTCTCAATTCATTCCTCATTTTCCTCTACTAGTCATACACACATTCTTACTTTAATGTGTAATAGTAGATCATGGAGAAGGAAAAAGAGAAAAAAGGGAGAAAGAAAAAAAAATCAACCAGTCACCAAACACTTAATAAGTGTTCTCTATGTGCCTGGTTCTGTGCTAGCTTCTAGAGATTCTATCAGTTCAGTTCAGTTACTCTGTTGTGTCCTACTCTTTGCAGCCCCATGGACTACAGCACGCCAGGCCTCCCTGTCCATCACCAACTCCCAGAGTTTACTCAAACTCGTGTCCATTGAGTCGGAGATTCTTTAGTGAGCTATAGAAACCTGGACCATACTTTGTCTTAGAATCTTTGAATTTAACAGTGATGTTTCACTTTTAAGGTTCAACAAGTCATTGATAGGCCTTTAAAATATAGGTACCAGCACACCCACTGAATCAGGAGTTTCTGGGACAAGGTCCTAGCAATTGTAAAGATCTTGAGGCAAAATAGTGTTTTCCAAAAACTGATAACTACTGGTGTAGCCAAACATTATTTCTTAGATGCCTTGTATGGTTGACTTAACTAGGGAGAAAACAGAGGAAGATTTAAGTTAGGAGGTGCCGTTTAAAATGGATCTGGCAGGCACTGCTCAGGGGAGGGAACAAGAGATATAAAAGAGGGAAGCCAAAACGGGGCAGGGCTACTCCTGTAGGGGTTGGTCTACTCTCACGTCTCAAAATGGTTCTGCTTACTGCTTGCCCAGTAAATCTTGCCTGCTTGAGTTGTAAAAATAAATAAATAAAATGGATTTGGGATATACACTGAAGTATTAAGGGGTAAAGGGACATGATGCATCCACTTTACACAGATGTTTCAGAAAGATAATAATTTATATATGCATATGTAAATTATTAAAGTTGGTAAATCTGAATAGAGCATATACAGGAGTTCATTAGACTATTCTTTCAACATTCTAAAGTTTGAAATTGTTTGACAAGGTAAAAGCTGAAAGGAATGAAAATCACAAAATAAATTGAATCTAGACGTTACATGAGATTTCAGTAAGCAGAGACAAAGGCTAGAGTCAGGTGGTGGTGGTGGTGGTTTGGTCAATAAGTCATATCTATCTCTTGCAAGCTCATGTACCTGCCAGGCTTCTCTGTCAGTGAGATTTCCCAGGCATAAATACTGGAGTAGGTTGCTATTTCCTTCTCCAGGGGATCTTCCCAACCCAAGGACTGAACCCACATCTCTGGATTGTAGGAAGATTCTTTACCGCTGAGCCACCAGAGGCAGGTAGGATTGAATAATGAAAGGGGTAAGTGTTCCAGGCTGAAAGAACAGGGTAAGCTGTGAACAAAGGCAGAACAGATTAGAAGATGATAGTGTTGAGATGAGAGAAGTAAGCAGTCAGGTGTAACTGAACTACAAGTTCGATAAAATGAACTGAATGGAGCCAAATTACAAAGCTCCATGTATGCCTTGCAAGGAGTTTAGTCTTTATCATTAAAACTGACAATCATCAAGTAGGATGCTCATTCCCCAGGTAGTGAGAAAAATGATCTGTTGGGGCAGGAAGAAAGCTGTAACTCCTCTATTTGTATTTATTTATATCATTAAAAAATTTTTTTTCTATTTTACATGTTTAAAAATACATGTAGTATCTTAACACAGCAGTGTGTATACAATTTATAAATAAATACACATATATGGAGTTCCCAAACAATTTTTTTTGCTATCAAAGTTAGGAAACTACTCCTGTAAACATTTTCCTGCCTTGTAACCACAGTGATATTTTTTTAATGCAAAAGTCAGTCCTGTTAATCTGTGTGTGCACTTATGTATTCGTGTATGTGGATGTAGTTTTTCAAAGACTTTGTGTTTAGGATGCAGTTCAAATCATAGCATGACTTTAAAAGTTCTTTTCAGTTTACTGCCTGCAAATCATGGCAATATTCTCACTGGATGCAACAATGTTTATAGTTGAAGCCAAGCTCTTTTACTTCTTTAAGTGCATTTTCATTCCTTTATGTTGGATGATCCTTCTACATAGAATGATCTCATTTTAAAAAGTTCTTTTCACCTATTTAACTCCATGTGTTACTTCCCCTGATATCCCTCTTCTGACTCACTAGACGAGGTAGTATAACCCCCTTGCATAGACTCCCGTTAGCTTTGAAATGGCCTCTCTCATATTTTTAGTGTCTTCCTAAAAGTTCTTAGGACAGGAAACATATATCTCTTATTCACTCCTTTATCCCAGTGGAAATGCTTGGAATGTTGGTAAGTGTTCGTCGCTCAGTCATGCCCGACTCTTTGTGACCCCATGGACTGCAGCCCACCAGGCTCCTCTGTCCATGAGATTTTCCAGGCAAGGATACTGGAGTGGGTTGCCATTTCCTTCTCCAGGGGATCTTCCCAACCCAGGGATCGAACCCAGGTCTCCTGCACTGCAGGCAGATTCTTTACTAACTGAGCTACAACTGCCGTGGAATGTTGGTAGTTCAGTTTAGTTGCTCATTCATGTCTGACCCTTTCCGACCCCATGGACTGCAACATGCCAGGCTTTCCCTGTCCATCATTAACTCCCAGAGCTTGCTGAAACTCATGTCCATCAAGTCAGTGGTGCCATCCAGCCATCTCATCCTGGCCTGCCTTCAATCTTTCCCAGCATCAGGGTCTTTTCCAGTGAGTCAGTTCTTCCCATCAGGTGGCCAACGTATTGGAGCTTCAGCTTCAGCATCAGTCCTTCCAGTGAATATTTAGGGTTGATTTCCTTTAGGATTGACTGGTTTGATCTCCTTGCAGTCCAAGAGACTCTCAAGAGTCTTCTCCAACACCACAGTTCAAATTCTTCAGCTCTCTTAATGGTCCAACTCTCACATCCATACATGACTATTGGAAAAACCATAGCTTTGACTGGATGGACCTGTGTTGGCAAAGTAATGTCTCTACCTTTTTGTATGGTCTCTAGGTTGGTCATAACTTTTTTTCCAAGGAGCAAGCGTCTTTTAATTTCATGGCTGCAGTCACCATCTGCAGTGATTTTGGAGCCCAAGAAAAGAAAGTCTGTCATTGTTTGAACTGTTTTCCCATCTATTTGCCATGAAGTGCTAGGGCCAGATGCCAAGATCTTAGTTTTCTGAATTTTCTGAGATTTAAGCCAACTTTTTTACTCTCCTCTTTCACTTTCATCAAGAGGCTCTTTAGTTCCTCTTCTTTTTCTGCCATAAGGGTGGTATCATCTGCATATCTGAAGTTATTGATATTTCTCCTGACAATCTTGATTCCAACTTGTGCTTCATCCAGCCCTGGCATTTCACATGATGTACTCTGCATATAAGTTAAATAAACAGGGTGACAATATACAGCCTTGATGTACTACTCCTTTCCCGATTTGGAACCAGTCCATTGCTCCATGTCCTGTTCTAATTGTTGCTTCTTGACCTGCATACAGATTTCTCAGGAGGCAGGTAAGGTGGTGTATTCCCGTCTGCTCTACTAGCTTTGGTCGTATTGATGCTTCCTAAGGCCCACTTGATTTCGCACTCCAGGATGTCTGGCTCTAGGTGAGTGATCACACCATCATAGTTATCTGGGTCATGAAGATCTGTTTTGTATAGTTCTTCTGTGTATTCTTGCCACCTCTTAATATCTTCTGCTTCTGTAAGGTCCATACCATTTCTGTCCTTTATTGTGCCCATCTTTGCATGAAATGTTCCTTTGGTATCTCTAATTATCTTGAAGAGATCTCTAGTCTTTCCCATTCTATTGTTTTCCTCTATTTCTTTGCACTGATCACTTAGGAAGGCTTTCTTGCTATCTTATCTTGCTATCTTATCTCTCCTTGCTATTCTTCAGATGGATATATCTTTCCTTTTCTCCTTTGCCTTTTGCTTTTCTTCTTTTCTCATCTATTTGTAAGGCCTCCTCAGACAACCATTTTGCCTTTTCGTATTTCTTTTTCCTGGGGATGGTCTTGGTCACAGCCTTCGTACAGTGTCATGAACCTCTGTCCATAGTTCTTAAGGCACGCTGTCTGTCAGTTCTAATTCCTTTAATCTATTTGTCACTTCCTCTGTATAATCGTAAAGGATTTCATTTAGGTCATAAGTGAATGATCTAATGGTTTTCTCTACTTTCTTCAATTTAAGTCTGAATAATAAGGAGTTCATAATCTGAACCACAGTCAGCTTCTGGTCTCGTTTTTGCTGAGTATGTATAGAGCTTCTCCATCTTCGGCTGCAAAGAATATAATCAATCTGATTTTGGTATTGTCCATCTGGTGATGTCTGTATGTAGAGTTGTCTCTTGTGTTGTTGGGAAAGGGTGTTTGCTATGACCAGTGTGTTCTCTTGGCAAAACTCTGTTAGCCTTTGCCCTGCTTCATTTTGTATTCCAAGGCTAAACTTGCCTGTTATTCCAGGTGCCTCTTGACTTCCTACTTTGCGTTCTAGTCCCCTTATGATGAAGAAGATATCTTTTTTGGTGTTAGTTCTGGAAGGTCTTGTAGAACTGTTCCACGTCAGCTTCTTTGGCATTAGTGGTTGGGCTATAGACTTGGATTACTGTGATATTGAATGGTTTGCCTTGGAAACAGAGATCATTCTGTCCTTTTTGAGATTACACCCAAGAACTGCATTTCGGACTATTTTGTTGACTATGAGGGCTACTCCATTTTTTCTAAGGGATTCTTGCCTACAGTAGTAGATATAATGGTCATCTGAATTAAATATGCCCATTCCGGTCCATTTTAATTCATTGATTCTTAAAATATCAATGTTCACTCTTGCCATCTCCTGTTTGACCACTTCCAATTTACCTTGATTCATGGACCTAACATTCCAGGTTCCTATACAATATTGTTCTTTACAGCATTGGGCTTTACTTCCATTACCAGTTACATCCACATATGGGTGTTGTTTTCACTTTGGCTCCATCTGTTCATTTTTTCTGGAGTTAGGAGTATACTGGGCACCTACCGACCTGGGAAGTTCATTTTTCAGTGTCCTATTTGCCTTTTCATGCTGTTCACGGGGTTCTCAAGGCAAGAATATTGAAGTGGTTTGCCATTCCCTCTCCAGTGGCCCATGTTTTTTGAGAACTCTCCACCATGACCCATTTGTTTTGCGTGGCCCTACCAGCATGGCTCCTCATTTCATTGAGTTAGATAAGGCTGGGATCCATGGAACATTGTTAAGCGCCCCGTAAATATCTGTTGAAAAGGAACTGAGGTTTTGAAGCAACAGGAACTTTCATTCATTGCTGGTAGGGATGCAGAATGGCACAGCCACTTTGAAACAGTTTGGCAGTTTCTCATAAAACATACTCTCACCATACAATCGAACTTTCCCTGGCATTTACCTGATAGAGATGAAAATTGTTGTTTACACAGAAACCTGCACACAGATACAGGTTTATTCATAATGCCATACCTGAAAGGAGCTAATCTGCCCTTTAATAGGTGAATGGAGAAATAAACTGTGGTACCTCCAGACAATGGAATATTATTCAGCACTAGAAAGAGCTGTGGTATATAAGGCCATGGACAGCCATGGAAGAACCATAAATGCATATTACTAAGTAAAAAGCCAGTCTGAAAAGGCTACTTACTGTATGATTCCAACTGTATGACAGTTTGGAAAAGACAAAACTATAGACAGTAGAAAGATCAGTGGAGTAGAGATCAGTAGAAAGATCTCTTGCCTGGAGAGTCCCATGGGCAGAGGAGCCTGGCGGACTATAGTCCATGGGGTTGCAAAGAGTCAGACATCACTGAGCATGCACACATACATGTGAATTGCATCTCAATAAAGCTAATTCATTTTAGCAAAAATTGGTGGTTTGCTTTATAGTGGCAAAATATAAAATATTATATGGAGAAAGGTGATATTCTGTTCTATTTCTTTGCACTCTAAATGGAGTTTCGAATGGGAATAAACTATAGAGATTTTTTAAAGATCAGGCTTTAATGTAATATAGTAAACAGTGACAAGAGAATATTTGGAAACGTTTGGATAAAAACAGCCCTTGAGTGAGACATAGATTAAGTGGCCAGTCTGCCTTTCAGGATAAATAGTCATCCACCTCATTTTTATTTTTTTACTTTATAGTATATTGTATGAATTTAAATAGCTCACAAGGTTTGTTTTTTTTTCTCCTGCCATTAATTTATCTAATTTTCTGATTTCTCCTTTGAAAAAAGGCAGCCACCATCCCACTTCCTCATTTCCTTAGTAAGATGAGTTCAGTATCTCTTTACTTCTCTCATCTCCTTTTGAGCACTAAAAAAATGTGATAATATTGGTACTGATTTTTTTTTAAAACAAGAGTAACAAAGGGTTTGAAATCTTCCCCTAATGGCTTTGTTGAAATGATTTGATAACATCCACATTTACTGTGTTTCTTGGGCTAACTGTTATATCCTTGAGACAGACTCCTCTGGCATCATTCTTGCTTTCTCTGGCTTCTTTCGAAAGTCCCGTCTTTTGTGTTCCTATGGTAGAGAGAGAGAGAGAGAGAGTGTGTGTGTGTGTGTGTGTGTGTGTGTGTGTTGCTCTCAGTCGTGTCCAACTCTTCCCAAGGACTGTGCTTCTATGGTAGTGTGTGTGTGTGCATGTGCATGCGTGCGTGCGTGTGCACTGCACTCTCAGTCATGTCCACTCCTGTGGACTGTAGTTCCTCTGTCGGTGAAGTTTTCCAGGCAAGAATACTGGAGCAGGTTGCCTTTTCTTTCTTCAGGGAATCTTCCCTACCCAGGGATCAAACCCATGTCTCCTGCATCGAGAGGTGGGTTCTTTACCAGCGGAACCACCAAGGAAGTTCACTCTATGCAATAATCTTTTTTTTCCTCCCCATTTCTCCACATACTGGTATCTTCTGTTTATCGGCCTGTCTCTTCCATTAGCCTGTATGCTTCATAAAGGCCAATGACTGGATCTTATCTTTGTACCTCAGTGTCTGTAGTTGAATTTGGCAAATAGGAAGTACTCAGTAAAGGTTTATTGAACTGAGCTTCATCACAGTAGAATCAGATGTGATCGGGAGTGATATTTATTCTGTTAATTTTTAAAGAGTCAAAGCTATAATTATTGAAAAATATATATACCCATCTTTAAGTTTTATTTTAATTGAAGCATAGTGGTATAATCTTTGACAATGATTTGATGCAGAGCATGGCCTTTGAATATAGTACCCTATAGTTCTGATTAGTCTTTTTTGCATTGAAAAACAAACAGAAAATTTTAAACCTTAAAATGAAAATGATTTATTTAAAATAGAAGCACTTGGAAAGAACTTCAAGACATGAATGTAGAATTTTCCCCAATTTGTAACATGTATCTACAGATATTAAGAGCAATTTTTATTAGCAACTCAATTTTATTGTCTGTTTTCAACATTTCTTGAAATATTTTAAATAGTTTTTATAGAAACAGTAGCTGTCTTTTTGCAGTCATATTTCTGTTAGCTAAATACAGTGGCATTAACAAGTTTGGGAACAAACAAACATAACTGATTGGTTCTTATTAAGCATATACTTCAACTATTTGGATTAGAAATACAAAGAAGTACTGAAGAGTAGCTAACCAGCTCTGAGCATTAAAACTTACCCCTAGCATCCATAATACATTTTATGCAAAAAAATGGAGAATATTGATTAATCTAGTAAATCACTTACTGGAGGGAATTTACGAGAATTTATGCTTGTTGTTTTTTTTTTCTGTTCCAAAATTTCATCAATTATAGATAGAGCTTAGGCAGGGTCTGGTATATCTTGCCACAGGATTTCATAAATTTGTTCTTAAAACTCAGTGCTTTAAAATGTCTTATTGTTTTTTCAAGTCACTCTGGCTCCCCACAAAGAATTTCATGCTAATTGTTTTTGTTTGTTTGTTTGTTTGTTTTAATTTCAGTGGTAGGAATGGGATCCTGGTGCTTCCACATGACTCTGAAATATGAAATGCAGGTCAGTAATGACAAAATTTACTAAATGCTTATTTCCCTTAATCCAGAGACACTTCATATTTTAGGAAAGAGCGAATATCTAGAGGGTGATATTGAGACAAGAGAAAAAAGATGAGATCTGTAATCCCAGGAGTTTTTACTTCAGGCCAAAGGATCCAGGTTGAATAAGTGAAGTAAAGAGGCAAGCAAAGAAGTGGTCCAGAGAGAAACCAAGCAAGAGCAGTATGAGTTTTTGACCACCTCTGTTAAGGCATGTATGGCTTTAGAGCAGGGTTAGAAAGTAAAGTGCCATACAGACATCCTCACCAAAACAATGTATTCTTATTCTTAGCTGCTATGTTCCCTTATGTCTCTTTTACGGTGTCCAGTTGAATGGTCTGGTTCCTTTAACTAGCAGGGTTTTAGAGCTATGCTAGGATTTATATTTACTGTCCTTGCTCCAAGGGGGCCATATAGGTTGTCCTGAATCTTTTAACCTCTTTGTTCCCCATTACTAACCCATAAACTTCTAGAATAACACTGTCCAATAGAAATATAATGTTGAGGTTTGTGTTGAGGTTTGACAGAAAACAAAAAAATTCTATAAAGCAATTATCCTTCAATTAAAAAATATATTTGAAAAAAATATAATGTGAACTACTTGTATAATTTCTAGTAGTCACATTTTAAAAAGCCACATTAAAAAGAAATAGGTGTAATTAATTTTAATAATATATTTTAACTCAGTATATCCAAAGTATTGCTATTATTTCAACATATAATAGTCTATTAATGAAATGTCTCACAGCCTAAAATTGGGTATATATTTCACACTTGCAGTGTATTTCAGTATGCTGCTAAGTCGCTTCAGTCGTGTCCGACTCTGTGCAACCCCATAGACGGCAGCCCACCAGGCCCTGCCATCTCTGGGATTCTCCAGTCAAGAACACTGGAGTGGGTTGCCATTGCCTTCTCCAATGCCGGAAAGTGAAAGTGAAGTCGCTCAGTTGTGTCCGACTCTTAGTGACCCCATGGACTGCAGCCTACCAAGCTCCTTCGTCCGTGGGATTTTCCAGGCAAAAGTACTGGAGTGGGGTGCCATTGCCTTCTCCAGTATTTCAGTATAGATTACTCCAAATGCTCAATAACCACATATGCCTAGTGCCTACTGTATTGGATAGCGCTAATCTGGAAGGACCTGTTTAATTAACAGTCTATGAATTATTAATTACAGCTATATTAAAATATGACATTCTGTAAAACAAGTGGCCTGTAGTCTTCAAAAGTATCCATGATCATAAAGTGAAAAGACCAAGGAACTGTTCAAGATTGAAGGAGACTAAAAAGACATGAGGAGTAAATATGCTGTATAAATCTGGACTGGATCCTGTGAATGTATATGTGTGTGCATGTATGTGTGTGTGCACGTGCACTTATGATATTATTGGGACACTTAGAAAAATTTAATGGGATCGGAGGATTATGTAGTAGTAATTAATCTATGTTAATTTCTTGATTTTGTTGGTGGTATTGTGGATATGTAGGTTCTTTCCCCACTGAAATGTCGTGGCACCCCTGTTGAAATCAATCAATTATAAATTTATGAGTTTATTTCTTGACTCTTGATTCCACTGACCTATATGTACCTTGATTCAGGTAGGTATGTAGTAAATTTTGAAATTGGGAGCTGTGAATCCTCCAAATTTATTCTTCTTTTTAAAAATTGTTTAATCTATTTTGGATCCCTGGCATTTATCAATTTCTGCAAAGTTAGGTGGGATTTTGAAAGTCAGTGAGTCAGTTCAGTCACTCAGTCGTGTCTGGCTCTTTGTGACCCCATGGACTGCAGCATGCCAGGCCTCTCTGTCTATCACCAACTCCTGGAGTTTACTCAAACTCATGTCCATTGACTTGGTGATGCCATCCAACCATCTCATCCTCTGTTGTCCCCTTCTCCTGTTGTCCTCAATCTTTCCCAGCATCAGGGTCTTTTTCAATGAGTCGGTTCTTAGCATCAGGTTGCCAAAGTATTGGAGTTTCAGCTTCAGCATCAGTCCTTCCCAATGAATATTCAGGACTGATTTCCTTTAGGATGGACTGGTTGGATCTCCCTGCAGTCCAGGGGACTCTCAAGGGTCTTCTCCAACACCACAGTTCAAAAGCATCAATTCTTCAGCACTCAGCTTTCTTTATAGTCCAACTCTCACATCCATACATGACTACTGGAAAAACCACAGCTTTGACTAGATGGACCTTTGTTGGCAAAGTAATGTCTCTGCTTTTTAATATGCTGTCTAGGTTGGTCATAGCTTTTCTTCCAAGGAACAAGGGTCTTTTAATTTCATGGCTGCAGTCACCCTCTGCAGTGATTTTCAGATCAGATCAGTCACTCAGTCGTGTCCAACTCTTTGCAACCCCATGAATCGCAGCATGCCAGGCCTCCCTGTCCATCACCAACTCCTGGAGTTCACTCAGACTCACGTCCATCGAGTCAGTGATGCCATCCAACCATCTCATCCTCTGTCGTCCCCTTCTCCTCCTGCACCCAATCCCTCCCAGCATCAGAGTCTTTTCCAATGAGTCAACTCTTCGCATCAGGTGGCCAAAGTACTGGAGTTTCAGCTTTAGCATCATTCCTTCCAAAGAAATCCCAGGGCTGATCTCCTTCAGAATGGACTGGTTGGATCTCCTTGCAGTCCAAGGGACTCTCAAGAGTCTTCTCTAATACCACAGTTCAAAAGCATCAATTCTTCGGTGCTCAGCCTTCTTCACAGTCCAACTCTCACATCCATACATGACCACAGGAAAAACCATAGCCTTGACTAGACGAACCTTTGTTGGCAAAGTAATGCCTCTGCTTTTGACTATGCTATCTAGGTTGGTCATAACTTTCCTTCCAAGGAGTAAGCGTCTTTTAATTTCATGGCTGCAGTCACCATCTGTAGTGATTTTGGAGCCCAGAAAAATAAAGTCTGACACTGTTTCCACTATTTCCCCATCTATTTCCCATGAAGTGATGGGACCAGATGCCATGATCTTCGTTTTCTGAATGTTGAGCTTTAAGCCAACTTTTTCACTCTCCACTTTCACTTTCATCAAGAGGCTTTTGAGTTCCTCTTCACTTTCTGTCATAAGGGTGGTGTCATCTGCTTATCTGAGGTTATTGAGATTTCTCCCAGCAATCTTGATTCCAGCTTGTGTTTCTTCCAGTCCAGCGTTTCTCATGATGTACTCTGCATAGAAGTTAAATAAACAGGGTGACAATATACAGCCTTGATGAACTCCTTTTCCTATTTGGAACCAGTCTGTTGTTCCATGTTCACTTCTAACTGTTGCTTCCTGACCTGCATACAAATTTCTCAAGAAGCAGATCAGGTGGTCTGGTATTCCCATCTCTTTCAGAATTTTCCACAGTTTCTTGTGATCCACACAGTCAAAGGCTTTGGCATAGTCAATAAAGCAGAAATAGATGTTTTTCTGGAACTCTCTTGCTTTTTCCATGATCCAGCCGATGTTGGCAATTTGATGTCTGGTTCCTCTGCCTTTTCTAAAACCAGCTTGTACATCAGGAAGTTCACGGTTCACATATTGCTGAAGCCTGGCTTGGAGAATTTTGAGCATTACTTTACTAGCGTTGGAGCCCCCCAAAATAAAGTCTGTCACTGTTTCCACTGTTCCCCATCTATTTGCCATGAAGTGATAGGACTGGCTGCCATGATCTTAGTTTTCTGAATGCTGAATTTTAAGCCAACTTTTTCACTCTCACTTTCATGAAGAGGCTCTTTAGTTCTTCTTCACTGTCTTTGGTGGAGGCATGGGTCGTTGATGGCCTGCTGCTTTGTTGGGGGCACTGAGTGTAGCAGTATGTGCATGGGACCTTTTGAAGGAGGTTATCTTCTTTACCTCCACCATAGTTTGGCCCCAGGTAAATAACAGGGAGGGAACACAGCCCCACCCATCAACAGAAAATTGGATTAAAGATTTACTGAGCATGGGGGCCATCAGAACAAGACCCAATCAGTATCCCTCTCAGTCAGTCTCTCCCATCAGGAAGCTTCCATTAGCCTCTTATCCTTCTCCATCAGAGGGCAGACAGACTGAAAACCACAATCACAGAAAACTAACCAATCTGATCACATGGACCACAGCCTTGTCTAATTCAACGAAACTATGCATTATGCCATGAAGGGCCACCCAAGACGCGTGGGTCATGGTGGAGAGTTCTGACAAAATGTGGTCCACTGGAGAAGGGAATGGCAAACCACTTCAGTATTCTTGCCTTGAGAACCCCATGAACAGTATGAAAAGGGATTTTGAAAGAGATTGCATTAAATCCATACTTTGGAAAGTATTGCCATCTATATATTAGGGCTTCCAATATTTGAATACAGGGTATCTTCTCACTTATTTAAGTCTTTTAAATTTCTTTCAATGATGTTTTATAGTTTATGTGCAAATCTTGACTTCTTTTGTATAGGTATTCTTTTTGATGCTATAAATGAAATTGTTAATTTCATTTTCTGATTTCTCATGCCTATTGTATAGAAATAACAATGATTTTTGCCTATTGCTCCTATTCCTGCAGCCCTCTTGAACTTGTTTTTACCTCTTACAGTTTTATGTGTATATGTATATGGATTCGTTAGGGTTTTTTGTCATATGTAAATAGAGATAGTTTTACCTCTCTTTAGCAATTAAATGCCTTTCACTTATTTTTCTTGCCTAACTGCCCTGACTTGGACTTCTTGCACAGTGTTTTATTTTTAATTGAAATATAGTTAATTTACATTATTATATTAGTTTCAAATGTACAACATAATGATTCCATATTTTTACAGATTATATTCCATTATAAATTACTACAAGATAATGGCTGTGGTATGCTATATATCTTTGTTGCTTATCTATTTTATATTGGTATGCTATGTATCTTTGTTGCTTATCTATTTTATATGTAGTACTTTGTATCTATTAATTCTACACTCTAATTGTCCTTCCCCTCTTCCTCTTCTCTTTGGTAACCACAAGTTTGTTTTCTATATTTGTGAATATGTTTCTGTTTTGCATGTATATTCATTTGTATCCTAGACACTGTTGAATAGAAGTGGAGAGAACAGACATCCTTGTTTTCTTCCTATCTTAAGAAGAAAGCTTTCAGGTTTTCACCATTAATTATAATATTAACTTTATTAGGCTGACGAAGTTCCCTTCTATCTCGTTTGAGTGTTTTTATCAAGAAAAAGTGTTGGAATTTTCAGATTTTTTCTGTATCTCTTGAAATGATCGTGTGGTTTTTCTTCTTTATTATATTAGTATGGTCTACTATGTTGATTTATTTTCACATATCATACCAACGTTGCATTCCTGTGCTAAATTCCATTTAATCAAGGCATATAATCTTGAGTGAATATCCTTGTAGGAAACGTGCACTAAACTACTTTGGAGTTGTGGAACCTCATGTCACTGGCTGACTCAAATGATTCAGGGAGAAGAAAATTATTTTTATTGTACTTTAAACAGAAAAACATTGGACATATACTTTGACCCAGTAATTGCACTCCTAGGATTGCTTCCTAAGAAAGTAATCAGAGATAGAGAAAAGATGTTTCACAAAGATATTTATCAGAGCATCACATGTGATAAAGAATTTTAAATGATCTAAATGTTTAACAGTAGGAAGGTTTTTTGGAATTCCCTGGCCGCCCAGTGGTTACAGGGCTCAGCACTTTCACTGCTGACACCTGGGTTAATCCCTGGTTGGGGAACTGAGACCCCACAGGCTGTGAGACGTGGCCAAACAAAAAGAAAACAATAATTTAACAGTTGCTAAATATTCTGTGATATACCTAAAGTAATATTTTTGAAGACTGTTTACATGGGAAAATATTATAAAGATGTAAAACTTTGTGTAATATGATATCAATTGTATAAATAATAATGAAAAGACTGGGAGGAAGTACATTTTGCCTCTCCTTTCCCCTTTTTACAAAGTTTGTAATCTGTGGCCCTCAATAATAATAATTGTCACCCATCCATATAGATACCCTTAAAGCCCTCTTGATTTTTAAGTAATATTTAGCCCAGATCAAGCTCAATTACCTGCCTACTATGTGCCTGAACTGAGTAGCTAAGTATTGTTCATAGAAGTCACATCCCTTTGTTGAGTGACCTCACTTTTAAGTTATTAAACAGAAATTGCAAATAAGCACTGAATGCCACAAAGCAGTGCAATTACATTTCCCTCATAATTTCACTTCCCAGAACCATTATTTTACACCTGTTTCCTTTTTTAGATTTCTTTTTATATCTCTTTTGGCCTCATACCCTGTGCTCCTTGCTGATATCTTCTTCAGTATTTCACTGAGAATATAGACAGAATCAGTCAAGAATTCCCTCATCTTTCTATCATCACCTTCTTCCTCCTATTACTGTGGAAGAACTATACCAAACCTGTTAAAGGCCAGTGTCACCTTCCTGGGGCTCTGAATTTATCCCCTCCCACTCAAAGACTTCACTCCTGTGGTTCCATACCCCACCCCAGTCTCTTGCTCTGCCACAGTCTTTAGAAAGTCACTACATTCTGTCACTGCCATCTGCGTCAAACATGCTCAAATAGTTCCTATGTTTTTAAAAATTACTCCTCCATTGACATTGTGTAAAACTCAAGGTTTTAGCTACTGAGTCAGTGTTCAGTTTTTTATCACATCAAAGCCACTTGATTTTCTCCTCTCTCTACTCAGTTCAGTTCAGTCACTCAGTCATGTCCAACTCTTTGTGACCCCATGGACTGCAGCAAGCCAGGCTTCCCTGTCCATCACCAGCTCCCAGAGTTTATGCAAACTCATGTCCATCAAGTCAGTGATGCCATCTAACCGTCTCATCCTCTGTCATCCTCTTCTCCTGCCTTAAAATTTTCCCAGCATCAGGGTCTTTTTTTCTCTCTACTCACCTCTCTCTATTTCCCTCCCATCCCAGTTAGGTATCTCTTCCCTTCACTTCACAGAAATTGCTGTTGCCAAGGTCAACAGTGACCTTCATCTTGCCAGATTCAATATACATTTTTATCACCTTATTTGACCTCTCAGTAGCATTCTATACAGGAGGTGGTGATCAAAACCATCCCCAAGAAGAAGAAATGCAAAAGGGCAAAATGGTTGTCTGAGGAGGCCACACAAATAGCTGAGAAAAGAGAAGAAGCTAAAGGCAAAGGAGAAAAGTAAAGATACACCCATCTGAGTACAGAGTTCCAAAGAATAGCATGGAGAGATAAGAAAGCCTTCTTCAGTGATCAGTGCAAAGAAATAGAGGAAAACAATAGAATGGGAAAGCCTAGAGATCGCTTCAAGAAAGTTAGAGATACCAAGGGAACATTTCATGCAAAGATGGGTACAATAAAGGACAGAAATGGTACACACCTAACAGAAGCAGAGGATATTAAGTAGAGGTGGCAAGAATACACAGAAGAACCATACAAAAATGATCTTCATGACCCAGATAACCATGATGGTGTGATCATTCACCTAGAGCCAGACATCCTAGAGTGTGAAGTCAAGTGGGCCTTAGGAATCATCACTATGAACAAAGCCAGCAAAGGTGATGGAATTCTAGCTGAGCTATTTCAAATCCTAAAATATTATGCTATGAAAGTGCTGCAGTTAGTATGCCAGCAAATTTGGAAAACTCAGCAGTGGCCACAGGATTGGAAAAGGTCAGTTTTCATTCCAATCCCAAGGAAAGGCAATGCCAAAGAATGTTCAAACTACTACACAATTGCACTCATCTCACACACTAGCAAAGTATTGTTCAAAATTCTCCAAACTAGCTTCAACAGTATGTGAACTGAGAACTTTCAGATGTTCAAGCTAGATTTAGAAAGGGCAGAGGAACCAGAGATCAAATTCCCATCATCCGTTGGATCATCAAAAAAGCAAGAGAGTTCCTTAAAAACATCTACTTCTGTTTCATTGACTACACTAAAGCCTTTGACTATGTGGATCACAACAAACTGTGGAAAATTCTTCAAGAGATGGGAATACCAGACCACCTTACCTGCCTCCTGAGAAATCTGTATGCAGGTCAAGAAACAACAGTTAGAACTGGACGTGGAATAACGGACTGGTTCCAAATTGGGAAAGTAGTACATCAAGGCTGTATATTGTCACCCTGCTTATTTAACTTATGTGCAGAGTACATCATGTGAAATGCTGGACTGGAAGAAACACAAGCTGGAATCAAGATTGCAGGGGGAAATATCAATAACCTCAGGTATGCAGATGACACCACCCTTATGGCAGAAAGAGAAGAGGAACTAAAGAGCCTCTTGATGAGAGTGAAAGAGGAGAGTGAAAAAGTTGGCTTAAAGCTTAACATTCAAAACACACAGATCATGTCATCCAGTCCCATCACTTGTTGGAAATAGATGGGGAAACAATGGAAACAGTGACAGATATTCTTTTCTTGATCTCCAGAATCACTGCAGATGGTGACTGCAGCCCTGAAATTAAAAGACACTTGCTCCTTGGTAGAAAAGCTATGACAAACCTAGACAGCATATGAAAAAGCAGAGACATTACTTTGCCGACAGAGGTCCATCTAGTCAAAGTATGGTTTTTCCAGTAGTCATGTATAGATGTGAGAGCTGGACTGTAAAGAAGGCTAAGTGCCAAAGAATTGATCCTTTTGAACTGTGTGGAGAAAACTCTTGAGCATCCCTTGGACAGCAAGGAGATCAAACCAGTCAATCCTAAAGGAAATCATTGAAAGGACTGATGCTGAAGCTCCAATACTTTGGCCACCTCATGGGAAGAACTGGCTCATTGGAAAAGACCCTGATGCTGGGGAAAATTGAAGGTAGGAAAAGAAGGGGGCGACAGAGGATGAGATGGTTGGATGGCATCACTGACTCGATGGACATGAATTTGAGCAAGCTCTGGGAGTTGGTGATGGACAGGGAAGCCTGGCGTGCTGCAATCCATGGTGTTGCAGAGAGTCAGGTACGACTGAGTGACTGAGCTGAACTGAACTGAGCATTCTATACAGTGTTTACTTTTTCTTCATGTAACAGTTATCTTGACTTCCTGGTTTTCCTTGTCTTATGGAAAATGAAATTCCCACAGCTTTTTTCCTTACTCTACTAGCCACTCTTTTGCCCTGAGCCACCTTCTCTGTGGGCTTCCCTGGTGTTTCAGTGTTAAAGAATCTGCCTACTAATGCAGGAGACATGGGTTCGATCCCTGGTCTGGAAAGATGCCCAGGAGAAGGAAATAGCAACCCAGTCCAGCATTCTTGCCTGGTAAATCCCATGGACAGAGGAGCCTGGCATGCTACAGTCTATGGGGTTACAAAGAGTTGGACATTACTCAGCAACTGAATAGCAGCAATCTTCTCTGTATTCCCTCCTAGGTGATCTTATATAATCTCTTACCTTTGAATGTGACCTATACACTGATGATTCAAAACATCTCTATTCAGTTCTGATCTCACCTCTTAGCTATAGATTTGTGTATCCAAGCATGTTTGACATATCATAGACATTTCAGTCTTTAACATGAGCAATACATAATTCTTTATTTCTTTTCCCATAACTATTCCTCCCTGGTGTTCCCCTGTGATGGCCTCACCCACCCATTTGCTGAATGGAAATGGGAATGGAAACATCCAAAAACCTGGAGTCATCCCTGATTTCTTTCTTTTCCTCATCCCTCATATTTAATTTGTCCTTCTGATTTTATTTTTAATGTATATCTAGATCTGCCTACTCTCCCTGTTTTTACTGCTTCCACCTTAGTTTAAGAAATCACCAACCCATTTAGTCAATCACAAGTGAATAAAAGAGTTATATTGAAATATTAAATTATAGAAACTCCTGCTCTATGGGTTTACATGCAGCTATAGTTCTCTCTGCATTTCTGCATTTAGCAAATTTCCTGCAGTAAATATGAAGTACTTTTGTGATAAGAAAAATTCGTGTTTATGTTTGTTTTAAAGAAGAGACTTTAAAGACGCCAGAGGTGCTTTGGTGGAATAATACTACTAACAAACCAGTCAGAATACCTTTCATCCTAAAGCAGACTGCCTCCTAATATTAGGGATATTTAACTCAGCATTGAGTTTTATTTATGTGGTAAGATTATCATATTTTCCAAAGATGTTCACACCCACATATCCCATCCCACCTGCTTTTCTTGCAAGGTAACATTGACTCTCCTCAAGAAATGGAATCTTTGTTGCCCTTGAATACTGGGCAAGACTGTGACTATAGCAGATTCAAAGCTATGTGACATCCAAGTTTGAATCACAGAAAGCAATACAGCTTCTGCCTAGTCTTCCTGGGATGCTCAGAACCCAGCATCATATTGTAAAGAAGCCACTTGCAAGGGCCAAACATAGATGTCTTTGCTGTACCTCACGCGTAATCCCCAGACTTTAGCCCGCGTCAACTGCCAGAAAATTGAGTGAGCAAGTCTTTGGGTGATTCCAGCTCCCAGTCTTTCGGCTATCCCGGCTCACACTGAGTGAAGTAGAGATAGACTGTCCTCTCTCAACTCTGCTTTCAATGCGTATGAATGAGCAAAGTAAACACTGCTATTTTAAGCTGCTGAATTTTGAGGTGGTTTTTTAATACAGTGACATATGACCAGAACAATTTAAAAACTTCTAGTCTAAATCTTTGCATGCAGTATTCTCTGACATTCCCTTAACACATGTTTTCTAAGACTTAGATAAATTTTAAAATTTCAAGGATCATTCCTGCTGTCTACTGTTCCTAAAATGTTTACCCTGGAAGTTAGTGTGTGTGTCTTCCACACATGAGGAAACTGGGCTAGTGTGCTTAGACAGGATATCAGACAGGACTAGGTGCCTGAGCTTGGGTGGTGATGTAGAGGCTCCCCAGCTTCGACCTGGCTATGTATTCAAATGAGAGACCTCAGAATAGTGAAATAACTAAAAATCTAGTCATAATGCCTGAGGAAGGAACTGGGAATGTTTAGCCTGAAGAAGAGAAGATATGCTCAGTTACACCCTCTCAGCTGTATGCACCAGACTTTCTCTTTGCATTTGTTTATGTCTGGCCTCTCTCTTGTGGACTATTCAGTTTGTCTTTTAAACTCTCAGGCAAAATTGTAGCTCCTCTAGGAAGCCTTCCATGGCCTCAGGGTGAGATTTGTACCCCTCATGTGTTCTTTCATAACACGCTTCATGCATCTGTATTACTGCCCTTATCCATGTTATTTTATTTGTATTTATGTGTCTGACTTCTGTAAGAGAATGTGAATTACCGAGGACCAAGGATTGTCTAGTTGACCTTGGTATACTTATCCCTTGGGTCTTGCATATACCACAACATAAATGTTTTACAAATCAGTATTTAAAGTTGACACTAGGAGGACCAGGTTTATTCTGTGTGGTTCTAGTGGGGTTAAAGATTGAGCCATCTTGCTCAACATAGGGAAGACTTTCTTAGCCAATAGATAGTAAGGGCTACCTTAGAAGATCTTGAGTCCTCTGTCTTTAGAGATTTTCAAGCATAGGCTGGACAGACACTTTCATCAGTTAAAAAAAAAGTTTTTTTTTGATACCTAGCTAACAGGTATGCCCAGGTAAAGAATATATAATCCTTCTTTCAAGAAATCTGTGTTCTAGGGTTGAAGATAATATGCTAGTGAATGCAATGATGGAGGTATATACCAGGTGCTATAGAAAGTGATTGTTAGGGCGAGGAGGTCAGAAAAGGGATTTCACACAAATTCAGACACTTGTTTGAGTTAAATTGTCAAAGATGAATAGGAATTGGCCGGGCCAACTGGAACCCACAATTGTGAATAGGTTTGGCTTCTGGGTGCTGAAAGCAGCACTGATAGACTATGGTTGTAGCCGTGCAGTGGGAGAATGGATGTGGTGATGATGGTGGCAGCGCTGTCAGTAATAAGAGCTACCATTTGGTACATTATTGAGTACCTGCTCAGAGCAGGCATCGAACTAAGTGGAAGGAGATGTGGTTTAGGGAGCTCACCACAGGCCCGTCAAAGCCTCATGGACTTTATCCTCTGTGAGTCATTATTTTAACCTGCATTTTGAGCAGAGGTGGGACACACTTTGATTTGCTGGTAAACTTTGTTGTTGGCAAGATTGTCACCAAGATAACATCACATTTGGATGGACAAGATGGCCTTTGACCCTGAGATCTTTGGCACTATGTTTTTGTCGTTATTATCATGCAGTTTTATCAACTTCATGGACAAATTTTACATACACCTTATTTCATTTGCCCTTTTTCTACACTATTGTGATTTTATGTGCTTGTGTAACTGGGCAGAAATGAAATATGACCCATTTTATCAATGATTGAGGAGGAAGGAGGCGTCATCAATATTGAAGGATTTGTTTAAATAGCTTCTCCATTTTCTTAATGTAAACATAAAATGATCATAAATATTCACTGCAAGTTCTCCCTGTCTTGCCTCCTTCCAGGATAAATTGGGCTCCACAGTGTTAGGCTGTTATTTGTTAGGCACAATCGCTGAAGCAAAGTGAAAAATGGCAGAGTTGCCACATATCTGCCTCTGGTGGTCAGCAAACCATTTCACCAGCCTGAACTTAGTTTTTTGTAGCTATAGAGAAAGTGGAGGCCTGTTTTTATTCCTGCACACACTGAGCACAGCAATTATTGACAGTTCTGTATTAAGAATGCTTTAGAGCTAGAGTGCGGAGAAGGCAATGGCACCACACTCCAGTACTCTTGCCTGGAAAATTCCATGGACAGAGGAGCCTGGTAGGCTGCAGTCCATGGGGTCGCTACGAGTCAGACACAACTGAGCAACTGAGCAACTTCACTTTTCACTTTCATGCATTGGAGAAGGAAATGGCAACCCGCTCCAGTGTTCTTGCCTGGAGAACCCCAGGGACAGGGGAGCCTGGTGGGCTGCCGTCTATGGGGTCGCACAGAGTCGGACACAACTGAAGCGACTTAGCAGCAGCAGCAGCAGGGCTAGAGTGATATTTTCATTAGATTTATTGTTCCTAGGTGGCTGCTACATGAGTTCCAGTTCTGATTCTACCATTTTACTGGCTGTTTAAGCATAGTCATGCCACTTAATCTTGCTGAGCCTTAATTTTCTCATTTATCTAATGAGTCTAATAATACCTGTAGGAGTATTATGAGGATCAGTTTATTGGCATATGAAAAGACCATCATAGGATCTATTAATTAAGTGTCTAATAAATGTTAATTTCCTTCCTTTTTCTTCAGTCAGTCAGAATGTTTGAACCACCATTACTGATCCATGGTTAGTGATTCATTCCTGTAAGTAGTATTGAATTGTGTGTGCCCTTATGGAGGCTTTTCCTGACTCCTTCCTCGTGATCATTGTGTCACGTTTTTGTGGCAGCCAGTCAAGAGCAGTACATTTGGGAGTAGGATTAAGGACAGCATTATAGAGAAGGGGTAGAGATAATTGGTGTGGGCAGATGGCCGTCACATAAGGGGTGAAAAGTAACAACCAATGGACAATTTAGAATCATAGAACCTTAATATTAAAAGAGATTTTTAAAATTTAGTCCAAATTTGTAAATTTTAGAAATGGAAGAATAGCCCAAGAGAGGGAAAGTTATCTGACTAGAAGTTAGGGACAAGATTAGGACCCACATTTGTTTTGTTTTGTTTCATTTTAGGACTTTATCTTGCGTTGATGATTATAGGAGCTTTAAGTTTTTAGGAGACTTCTCCCAGATTTTCTTTTCATCTATTCACTCATTCAATTCATTCTTTTATGTGTTCACTAACTGATATATACAGTTACTGATAATCCTGGGGAGGGTAAAAATTGAAGAAATTTTTTCTTTGTGTTCTTCTGCTATTTCTATGTATTCTGTACTGAGCATGTAATATGTTTGATGTTAGTGGAAAAATGCTATTAAAAGAATATTCATGTATTTCAACTAAGTAAAAATAATTATATTTATCCTAGAAACTAAAACCAAAGAAAAATGTTCACTTATAACTTTGTTTATAATACAAAAACAAAAATAGCTTAAATGTTAGGTAGTAATATAAGCAATATCAGACTTTATAATGTCAACAGCAGATGTTCTGGTTATAAATAAATACTACCCTTCTTTCTCCTTTGCTCCCTATTTCAGTGAATGAAACCACCTTACATCTAAAACCCAAACCAAAACCTGTGATTGATTTCTAATTTCTCCTGCTTTTCTCACTTCTAGAAACTCTAAAACCTCTTGATTCAACTTCTGTATAATAACTCTTGAGTGCATCTACCTCTGGCTCTCTCCATCTGCCTCTGCCTTAATCCATTATCTCCAACCCAGATTCCTATAACTGGTTCCTAATTGATGTCCCTGCCTCCCCCATCAGCCTTTTTACTGAAATAGAAATACTCTTACCTTTTTCCCTTCAGAGCGTTCTCCACACATACTTGATCTGACACCACATATTTACTACTGTACTAGTCATCTCAGGCTGTATATTGTCACCCTGCTTATTTAACTTCTTTGCAGAGTACATCATGAGAAACACTGGGCTGGAAGAAGCACAAGCTGGAATCAAGATTGCCAGGAGAAATATCAATAACCTCAGATATGCAGATGACACCACCCTTATGGCAGAAAGTGAAGAGGAACTAAAAAGCTTCTTGATGAAAGTGAAAGAGGAGAGTGAAAAAGTTGGCTTAAAGCTCAACATTCAGAAAACGAAGATCATGGCCTCTGGTCCCATCACTTCATGGAAAATAGATGGGGAAACAGTGTCAGACTTTATTTTTTGGGGCTCCAAAATCACTGGAGATGGTGACTGCAGCCATGAAATTAAAAGACGCTTACTCCTTGGAAGGAAAGTTATGACCAACCTAGATAGCATATTGAAAAGCAGAGACATTACATTGCCAACAAAGGTCTGTCTAGTCAAGGCTATGATTTTTGCAGTGGTTATGTATGGATGTGAGAGTTGGACTGTGAAGAAAGCTGAGCACCAAAGAATTGATGCTTTTGAACTGTGGTGTTGGAGAAGACTCTTGAGAGTCCCTTGGACTGCAAGGATATCCAACCAGTCCATTCTAAAAGAGATCAGTCCTGGGTGTTCATTGGGAGGACTGATGCTAAAGCTGAAACTCCAGTACTTTGGCCACCTGATGCGAAGAGTTGACTGAGTGGAAAAGACTCTGATGCTGGGAGGGACTGGGGGCAGGAGGAGAAGGGGACGACAGAGGATGAGATAGCTGGATGGCATCACCAACCGATGGACATGAGTTTGAGTGAACTCCGGGAGTTGGTGATGGACAGGGAGGCCTGGCGTGCTGTGATTCATGCAGTCACAAAGAGTCGGACACAACTGAGCGACTGAACTGAGTCATCTCAGGCTGCCATTACAAAATACCATAGACTAGATGGTTTAAACAATAGATTTTTTTCAGGGTATCAGCATGATCAGATCTGGTGAGAGAGCTCTCTTCCTGGCTTGGAGTCAGCCACCTTCTTGCTAGTTTTCTCGTGTCCCTTCTTAGAATTAATTAATTAATTAATTCCATCATGAGGGCCTGGCCCTCATGACCTCATCTCACCCTGATTACCTCCCAAAAGACTCTTCTCCAAATACCATCAGATTGGGGGTTAGACCTTCAGCATATGAATTTGTGTTTGACACAAATATTCAGTTTATAACAACTTTATTATCTTCTGTATTCTTGATGCTCTGGCACATGAATATACAAGGGATAGCCAGTTCTTAGATACAGCAAAACTACTCAGCCTGAACTGTGCCTTTTATATGCAAACTAACCAATTCAGAACCCATTCTCTAAACTACCTCTTACACTACAGGAGGCAGTATTTCTCTGCCCTAATCATTTCAGTGCCAGGTACCTGGTAGTGCCAGCCATGAAATCAGAAGACAATTGCTTCTAGGCAGGAAAGCGATGACAAACCTAGACATTGTGTTGAAAAGCAGAGACATTACTCTGCTGAGAAAGGTTCGTGTAGTCTTTACAGTGGTTGCATACGGTTATGAGAGCTGGACTGTAAGGAAGGCAGAACGCCAAAGAATTGATGTCTTCCAACTGGTGCTGGAGAAGACTTCTGAAAGTCCCTTGGACAGCAGGGAGATCAACCCTGAATATTCACTGAAAGGACTGATGCTGAAGCTGAAGCTCCAGTATTTTGGTTATCTGAGGCACACAGCCAACTCATTGGAAAAGTCCCTGATGCTGGGAAAGATTGAGGGCAGAAGGAGAAGAGGGTGTCAGAGGATGAGATGGCTGGATGACATCACTGATATAATGAACATGAACTTGGGCAAACTCTGGGAGATGGTGAGATACAGGGAGGCCTGGTATGCTGCAGTCCATGGGGTTGGAAAGAGTTGGACTAGGCGACTAAACAGTAGTAGCAACAACCAGATAACTAGAGATAACGCCTATATCCTAGAGCCCCTTGAAGTTATTCAAATTAGTCAATTCTAAACCTGCTTACCTTCCCTTGCCTTGCATTTCTTAGGGAAACAGCTATAAAGGCTCTTGCCCATACCTTCCTCTTGCTCTTCTGCCTCCTGACTGACCCTGGTGCTTTCCTGTGCTGCTCTGCATGGCAAGGCAGTTCTCTCTTGGGAACTGTGAATAGCAAACTATCTTTTCCTTCTTTTTCTTTTTGAAGGAGGAGAGTTCCCCCTTAATTTTCATCTCCTATTTTGTTTGTTTGCTTGTTTTTGACCTTGCCACAATGTTTGCAGAATCTTAGCTCCCCAACCAGGGAGCTAACTCGGGCCCCAGCACTGGTAGTGCAGAGTCATAACCAGGGACCACCAGGAAATTCCTTTTCAGTGGCAGTCATCTCCTGATCTATTGGCTTCACCATACCTGAATAATAATAAAATTTATATTACAAAACATACTACCACAGTTGTGAACTGAATTGTGTCCCCTTAAAAATCACATGTTGACTGTTTGCACATGATAGGATACTTACATAGAAAATCCTAAAGCAATATCAGAAAACTCTCAGAGCCCATCAATGAATCTGATAAAGTTGCAGGATACAGAATTAATATATAGAAATCTGTTGCATTTCTGTGCACTAACAAAGAAATATCAGAAAGAGAAAATGAGATAATCCCATTTACTATTACAACAAAAAGAATAAAATACCTAGGAATAAACCTACCTATGGAGGCAAAGCTTCCCTGGTGACTCAGCTGGTAAAGAATCCGCCTGCAATGCTGGAGACCTGGGTTCCATCCCTGGGTTGGGGAGATCCCCTGGAGAAGGGAACGGTTACCCACTCCAGTGTTGTGGCCTTGAGGACTCCATGGACCATATAGTCCGTGGGGTCACAAAGAGTCGAACATGACCGAGTGACTTTCACTTCACTTCACTTCACAAAGGCAAAAGACCTGTACTCGAAAAGTATAAGACCATGATGAAAGAAACTGAAGATGACTCAAACAGGTAGAAAGATACATCATGTTCTTAGATTGGAAGAAACAGTATTGTTAAAATGACCATACTGCCCAAGGTGATCTGTAGATTCAGTGCAATCCCTAATAATACATTTTTCACAGACTTGGAACGAAAAGTTTAAAATTTTAAATGGAAATACAAAAGACCCATTTAGATGTTTAATGTGAAGTCAGTAGATCCTGGTACAAAACTTTAAATAAAGGAATCTTCATAAAACTGGTGGTTGATTTACCTGCAGCTTGGGCTCCAAAATCACTGCAGATGGTGACTGCAGCTATGAAATAAAAAGATGCTTACTCCTTGGAAGGAGAGTTATGACCAACCTAGATAACATATTGAAAAGCAGAGACATTACTTTGCCAACAAAGGTCCGTCTAGTCAAGGCTATGGTTTTTCCTGTGGTCATGTATGGATGTGAGAGTTGGACTGTGAAGAAAGCTGAGCACCGAAGAATTGATGCTTTTGAACTGTGGTGTTGGAGAAGACTCTTGAGAGTCCCTTGGACTGCAAGGAGATCCAACCAGTCCATTCTGAAGATCAGCCCTGGGATTTCTTTGGAAGGAATGATGCTAAAGCTGAAACTCTAGTACTTGGGCCACCTGATGCGAAGAGTTGACTCATTGGAAAAGACTCTGATGCTGGGAGGGATTGGGGGAGCGGGGGAAGGGGAACGACAGAGGATGAGATGGCTGGATGGCATCACTGACTCGATGGACGTGAGTCTGAGTGAACTCCGGGAGTTGGTGATGGACAGGGATGCCTGGCGTGCTGCGATTCATGGAGTCACAAAGAGTTGGACATGACTGAGTGACTGAACTGAACTGAACTGGACTGTCATTGTGTTATACCAGTGTTTTTGAACATTTAAAGGTGACTCAAGTGAAAGGTTTTGGAGGCAACATAATATAAAAGAGTCCCTTCAAAATCTGGCTCTGTTACTTATTAGCATTGTGATCTTCCAAATGTTACTTAAACCATCTAAGCCTCAGTGTTTTCATCTTGGAATGTAGATAAGAGCTCCTACCTTAGGATTGTACAGATTAAATGAGATAATGAATGTGAAACATTTAATCATAATACCTTGCACAAATGCTGTCATTTTCATTATTCCAATACTTTACTAGAATATATCGCTTTGCATAAATTCTCTTCCCTCTCCCTAGAATGCCTTTCTTTGCCATCTCACTTCATTTCCTGCCACTACCTTTTCTGGCTTCTTTTGCTTCTTTTCTGGGAATATTTACTGTGTATTTAATCACTTATTTTTCATTCCCTCTACCTCAATAGACTGTGAACTGCCTGAGGGCAATTATGTGATTATGTCTTGTTTTCTTCATATCCTCAGCTCCTAACATGTTGCCTAGCGTATAGTAGTATATTATTAAAGAATTCATTAAATGCATATTTAGTGAGTAAATTCTATAGGATTGGTTTAAGGATTAGAAATAAACCCTCCCCCCCCCCAAAAAAAAAAGATAACTATCATAACACTTAGCCGGACACTGTCCAGCTTGTAGTTTAATATATAGTAGCTATAGTTGTTCCTACCTGGAGAATCCCAGGGACGGGGGAGCCTGGTGGGCTGCCATCTATGGGGTCACACAGAGTCAGACACGAATGAAGCGACTTAGCAATAGCAGCAGCTATAGTTGTTATTATTGCTAATAATATTATTATTTTTCAGAGACATACTTTGACGTCACTTACATTAACTGACTTCCCCAGCCATTACTATCTCTTATGTATATGAGTGGTTGTTCAGTTGCTCAGTCTTGTCTGATTCTTTGCAACACCGTGGACTGTAGTACGCCAGGCTTCCCTGTCCTTCACCATCTCCTGGAGCTTGCTCAAACTCATACCCATTGAGTCAGTGATGCCATCCAACCATTGTATTTAACTTAGGTGCTATAGGATGAAGAAAAAAATGCAAAAGAATGCTGATAGGACCTATCACCTGTATATGATGGACATCATTCCTTGATGGAGGCATGTTATCATAGTTTATGATGCTGAATAATCCAAGCTGAGCAGTGAGTCAGGCATCCTACTTAAATATGTACATTAAGACAGATAGATGGCTAGATAAGTTCATTTGTTCAAAAACAATGATCTAACTATACACACTGAGAGTAAATTAGATGATGATATATATATGATAATTAGTAAAATGTATTAGATAATAAGAGGTGACCATCTTAGTCATTCTGGTGTTTTATTTTGGATTTGGATAATAATTGCAGCTCTACAGTATTCAAGTCCTATTACCTGTCTGTTTCTTTTAGCTATTGGATGAACTCCCAATGATCTACAGCTGTTGTATATTTGTATACTGCATGTAAGTATTTACGTTTAAAATTCATTTACTTGATATATTTTAAAATTCATGTTTGTTTCATAGGGAATTAACATAACTAATGCAGTTATATTACTGGGAGATTAAAACAGTGTAGAAGATTATAACTTTTGTGATTTTAATACAGAGTATAATCTTTTGGAAGTTATACTAACAATGTTTATGAATTTGTGTGATCTCAAATATATTATCCAAAATCCATAAGATTTTTCTACTTTGTACCTTGAATTATGCAGGGCAGCAAGTCATCTCTAAATTTTCACAGTTGTACAAGATAAATGGATATTGTCACCATTTTGTCTAATAATATAAGCATAGCTTATGCTGAGATGACTTGCTTAAGGTCATGCAGTTAATAACCTACAAGTTTAATAAACTTAACTTTTAAAGTATACCTTCTGTTCCCTAGTATCAATACTTCAAACTTGTCTGAACCTCTTATGTGTTGGTTATCTGATTCTTTTCAACCAGATCATCATTGCTAGCTCAATAATATCTTCTTCTAAAGATATAAAAAAATAAAAAGAGTTTTCATATGTATACTGTGGTTGATTCATGTTGGTGTTTGACAGAAAACAACAAAATTCTGTAAAGCAATTATGACCAACCTAGACAGCATATTAAAAAGCAGAGACATTACTTTGCTGACAAAGGTCTGTCTAGTCAAAGCTATGGTTTTTCCAGTAGTCATGTATGGATGTGAGAGTTGGACTACAAAGAAAGCTGAGCACGAAGAACTGATGCTTTTGAACTGTGGTGTTGGAGAAGACTCTTGAGAGTCCTTTGGACTGCAAGGAGATCAAACCAGTCAATCTTAAAGGGAGTCAGCCCTGAATATTCACTGGAAGGACTGATGCTGAAGCTGAAGTGCCAATACTTTGGCCACCTGATGCGAAGAACCGACTCCTTGGAAAAGACCCTGATGCTGGGAAATATTGAAGGCAGGGGAAGAAGGGGACGACAGAGGATGAGATGGCTGGATGGCATCACTGAATTGATGGACATGAGTTTGAGCCAGCTCCAGAGTTGGTAATGGACAGGGAAGCCTGGCGTGTTGCAGTCCATGGGGTCACAAAGAGTCGGACATGACTGAGTGACTGAAATGAACTGTAAAACTAAATAAATTTTAAAAAATTTAAAATAGTTTGAAAAAATATATTATTAAAAAGAACTCATCAGAAACTGTTTCTATAAATAACCGGAAGTAATTATTTTAGGCTCTCTGGGCCTGTGGTCTCTGTTGCAAGTCTTCAACCTCTGCTATTATAGCATAAAAGCAGCCACAGATAAGCTATAAACCAATGGGTGTAACAGTGTTCCAGTACATTTTATTTATAAAGTCAGTTTAGGTTGAGAAACTGGTTTTTGCACTGTGATTTAAATATCAATAATCTCAGATATGCAGATGAATACCACCCTTATGGCAGAAAGTGAAGAGGAACTAAAAAGCCTCTTGATGAAAGTGAAAGTGGAGAGTGAAAAAGTTGGCTTAAAGCTCAACATTCAGAAAACGAAGATCATGGCCTCTGGTCCTATCACTTCATGGAAAATAGATGGGGAAACAGTGGAAACAGTGTCAGACTTTATTTTTTGGGGCTCCAAAATCACTGGAGATGGTGATTGCAGCCATGAAATTAAAAGACGCTTACTCCTTGGAAGGAAAGTTATGACCAACCTAGATAGCATATTGAAAAGCAGAGACATTACATTGCCAGCAAAGGTCTGTCTAGTCAAGGCTATGGTTTTTGCAGTGGTTATGTATGGATGTGAGAGTTGGACTGTGAAGAAAACTGAGCGCCAAAGAATTGATGCTTTTGAACAGTGGTGTTGGAGAAGACTCTTGAGAGTCCCTTGGACTGCAAGGAGATCCAGCGAGTCCATTATAAAGGAGATCAGTCCTGGGTGTTCATCGGAAGGACTAATGCTAAAGCTGAAACTCCAGTACTTTGGCCACCTGATGTGAAGAGTTGACTCATTGGAAAAGACCCTGATGCTGGGAGGGATTGGGGGCAGGAGGAGAAGGGGACGACAGAGGATGAGATGGCTGGATGGCATCACCGACACAATGGACATGAGTTTGAGTGAATTCCGGGAGTTGGTGATGGACAGGGAGGCCTGGCGTGCTGGTATTCATGGGGTCGCAAAGAGTCGGACACGACTGAGCAACTGAACTGAACTGAACTGAACCCCAATCTAGAAAAATATGTCATCAACCCATCTGTGACAGTGCAGATTTGGGCACTTAGAAAACCTAAGATCAAAAACAAGGAAATTCTAGCTACTGTTTTCTGAAAGCTATTCTTAAGACTGAGACTAGGGTCTGTGCTCTCCTTGACATTGTTTGTTGATCTATATTTTCTGTCAAAACTATATTTATTGAGAGAAAAAGTAACAGTGAGCATTGATAAACTAATATCCTGATATACCTGTACCTGCATGAGACAAAGTTGAGAGCAGATAATTTAATAAAAGTATCCAGATGAGTACTATAAGAAAGGGAGAGCAGAAGATGACTGCTTTCTTCCCTTATTTGAAATCAGGTGTCTTCTCCTGATCCCCACAGCCTGTTGAAGGCTGTAGGACATGTGGGTTCTCTAAGATGAGTGTGTGGTTGCAAGGAAATGATGGGCACCAGTATACCCAGGGCATGTATACACATGGCAAAATAGCATTCTGTTTGTTTTCCTAGTTTTATATTCTAAAACAAGTTTCTCTCTTTTTTTTCTTTTTAAGGTTTGAATGTTTTAAGATGAAGAAGTCTGTAAATTACCATTTACTTTTTACCTTAGTTCTCTTCAGTTTAATAGTAACCATGGTAAGTCATATTTTATTTCTAATAAATTAAGCATGTGAACTGCCATTTATGGAGTTTGGTACATTTTGCTTCTAGTGTTTGCTTCATGCTGTTCAAACTGAAATATTTCTAAAGGAAACTCCCTTATGGATATTGCTTCTTTGTTTTCTATTTAGGTGTTATTTCTCAACAAAAAGTTGAAACAAATTTTTTTTTTTTAACAGGAAGTGGGAAAAGTCAAAAGGCAGATATTCAGTAGCAATAGAAAGCAATTAACGATTAACTTTTCCTCATGGATGAACATATTACGTCCTATTAAAAAAAGAAATTGGCTCTGATCTTTAGGGCCTCCTGTGACTATTTTAGTGCCTAAACTTTTCCAAACAGGTTGAGATAGCTGATCACTTAGGTGTGCCAGTTCATCTGTTCCCACATTTCTAGTACTACCTATAACCTGACAACTACCAAATCCACATCTTAAGCCTTAGATATCACTAATATCAGGAACCTCAATCTCAGCACATCCCAAGATGAACTTATTTACCCCTGCCCCATGATACAAACCTACTCATTATCTTTCCTACAAAATCTGCTTATGCTCTAAGTTGCTTGTCTTGGTTGCTACTGCTGCTGCTAAGTTGCTTCAGTCGTGTCCAACTCTGTGCAACCCCAGAGACGGCAGCCCACCAGGCTCCCCCATCCCTGGGATTCTCCAGGCAAGAACACTGGAGTGGGTTGCCATTTCCTTCTCCAATGCATGAAAGTGAAAAGTGAAAGTGAAGTTGCTCAGTCATGTCCGACTCTTAGCGACCCCATGGACTGCAGCCTACCAGGCTCCTCCGCTCATGGGATTTTCCAGGCAAGAATATTGGAGTGGGTTGCCATTGCCTTCTCCGCTTGTCTTGGTTAAGGACCTACTAAATACTCTGTTACTTAATAACTATGGGACTTTGGACAAGTTACTTAACCTCTTGAAATTTCCTCATTCGTAAAGTGAAAATAGTAATAAACATACATTTCATATTAGTTGTAAAACTTAATCCCTGGTACACAGTAAGGACTCCATAATTCTTTTGCCTTAAAAAAAAAAAAGCCTTTTAAGAGCCTTGCCCTTCTGCATTTCTTCTGTTACTAACAAGTGAGAATCTGAAATTATATAAAGGGAAATTAGTATTTTGAAATAGCAAATTTCAGAGTTTAAAAACATTCTGCCTTATTGAGTTTAGAGTTATACGTATATAGATATTTCATACACATCTTACTGTTAAAGCTTTCTGGTTGCTTGAAGGAAATGATCTACTCTTGTAATGAAGGAACTTCCTCCAGGAATAAGAAGTTCTGTAGCAAATTGTAAAATTACATAAAATTTGTGAGATCAGCAGTACATTAAATGAGGCTATAGAGATGTATAAAAATGGTCCTTCCTGACAAAAACATTATTGCCTTGTAGGGGAGAGAAGCAAACTAATGAATGCAATAACGTTTATAAATTGACAGTCTGGTAGAAAGAAGGATGAGTGGTGGATTCTGCTAAGTAGAAAAAAAAAACTCAGAAAAGACTTCAAGAAAGAGGTATAATTTGAGCTGAATCTTAAAAGATGAGTGTTTACCAGCAGGGGCATTTGCTAACCCAGTGAAGCATGGCATGTTTAAAGATACAGAAGCATGAAACTAGCCTCTTTGGGGTAGCAGTATACTTTTTGGAGCCTAGGATGAGAAAGAGACAGGAAGATACGAATAAGGCCAAACAGAAAGGCTAGAGCAATGTCATGGGAAGGCTTTGAAATTTGGACTTTGTCTTGTAAGTGATAGGAGTCATTTCAGATTTGTGATTTAAATTTTGACTCCTCTCTACCATTTCTTTTTAAAGGTGTACTCTTACAGGGCAATAAATGCATACAATAAGTGGGCATTGAACTTAGTCACCCACATGACATTGGAGCCTGAAACTAGAGTTTGTGTAACTGAAAATGTTTCTCAGTGAATGCATTAGAGATTTTTGGAAGCAGAAGAAAGAACAAGAAATTTATTTTAAATGTTTTTACTTATTAGCATATATTATGTGCTAGAGACTTGAGCATATTTTGGCTAATTATTGCTAACTATTATTATTCCCATTATCCAGATAAGGAAAAATGAGTCTTTTGGTTAAATGACTTGCTCAGACATGTAGCAAGTAAGTGGCAGTTTGAAATTTTACTGCTAAGCCCAGTGTTCTTGCTATTGTGAAACAGATCTGCTGCAGGGATTGTCAGCATAACCTCTTCAGCTCTGATGAGTATTCATGCATCTGTGCTCCCTGATGCTCATGCAGAGGCCAAGAGGCCAGAGTAGTCCACAACAGCTGTGAAACATTTAGTTTACCTTGAAGAAGCTCGGGCTTCCCTAGTGACTCAGCAGTAAAGAATCTGCCTGGGGTACAGGAGACATAGGTTCAATCCCTGAGTCGGAAAGATCCCTTGGAGAAGGAAATGGCAACCCACTCTAGTATTCTTGCCTGAGAAATCTCATGGACAGAGGAGCCTGGCAGGCTACAGTTCCTGGGGTCGCAACAGTCAGACATAACTTAGCGACTAAATGACAACATGATGAAGCTAGCCGTGGTGCAGACACACCTGAGGTAGTAGCCCTTTTGTGGCAGCCATGTAATCTGATTGGTTTCACGTGGCTGGAGTCAGTTCTAGGATGCAAAACGAGGGAAGCCAGAGACGTATGAGATTTGCAAGGTAGTAGGTATAGGTTTTCTTTCCCCTTCATAAGGCACTCCTTTCACATCTATTTCTTTTAATCTTTTTCAGGTTTACCTTAAGGTAAAGGAGCCTATATTCCATCAGGTAATTTTTGAAAATTATTACACATTTTATTACTTAAGCTGCTTTGTATTTTCCTTTTCTAGTATATTATATGCATACACAACTTATGTAAATGAAATGGTGGATGCTCTACGAAAGAACAGTGTTTAAAACAGATTGCAGACAAGCTCCTATAGGAGGTGTAAGCAAAACAAATACCAAGAACATTCAATAGCCAGGCTCCACTAGTTGTTGTTAGACAATCATGCAGGTGCAGCATTGCTCTCATAAGCACAAAAAACCAGGAAGTGTTATTCACATGCACATGTAAACAGTCTTTTTTATGACATTATCTTTTAGAAAAGATATAGGGAAAATACTCAAGAAATTTTCAGTCTAACATATATGAGTTGGGAGGTTATTTATATCAAAAGAAACAAACATTAAGAAACTTTGGTATAAGAAATAGTAACTTATGTGCATCCCAGAAAGAAACTAGGGTAATATGAGTATGAGACCCTTAATAAAGAGAGCCATTGTTTATTGAGTGGTGTGATGTGCCTGTCACTATGCTCATTACTACATAGACTTTAATCTCCACAGCAGTCCTAAAAATTATGGATTATTGTCTACATTTTAAGGGAAACGAGCTCAGAGATATTAGGTAATTTGCCCCATGGTTACACAGTTATTAAGGGGCAGAGCTAGGATTCTAACTAGATTTGTTTGACTCCTGTCACTATTCTTTTAACAAAGCAGGATAGATAGAAATATATACATAAGCAAGGAAGCACATATTCCAGGAGGATTAGAGGCCTTATACTCTTTAGAATATTTTGTGTTTATATTAAAAAGTAAATGTTCCTGTAACCTTTTAAACTAAAATTAGACAATAATCATCTGAAATGTGTTTTTTAAAGAAATAAATTCCATATCCACATTATTGTGCCTAGGTTTTTTCCATAGGCCAGCTGAAAGGAGATATACTAAATAACATAGATGGTATTGGGAGGGGGGCATTCTCACTTTCCTGTTTGTTATAACTCGAAGTGATGTCATTGTGTATTTATCCCTTTATTAGAAATATTTATTAACACAGTATAAAAATAAAGTAGGTTTATGTGAAGAATACTTCAGTTTTTATAAACTTCTTACTTGAAAAATTTGAGTTAATTTTTCTACGTTTATGACCAGTTTTCTCTTGTGTTTTTTACTTATTTGGTACTGTGTTTTGTAATAAAAGGTACAAACTATTCATGTAACTTTCCATGCTGTAATTTCCTGTGTTTTTCCAATAATATTTTCTTCTCTGTGTATAGGGAAGATAAATAGATATCTGTGTATGCTGATAGGAGGGATGAAAACTTATAATTATGACTAACATCCTAGGCTTCCATTCAGTTCAGTCGCTCAGTCGTGTCCGACTCTTTGCGATCCCGTGAACCGCAGCACGCCAGGCCTCCCTGTCCGTCACCAACTCCCGGAGTTCACTCAAACTCATGTCTATCGAGTTGGTGATGCCATCCAACCATCTCACCCTCTGTCGTCCCCTTCTCCTCCTGCCCTCAATCTTTCCCAGCATCAGGGTCTTTTCAAATGAGTCAGCTGTTTGCATCTAGGCTTAGAGATTAAAAATCAGGATAGGGAAATGAAGAAGTAGAGGAATGCTAGATGAAGTGGATAAGCAATCTGAAGGTAGGTATTCATTCATTCGTTTATTCGTTAGATGTTTGCTGTATACTTTCTAAGTACCAAATTCTGAGCCTGATTTTGGAAATAAAGAGGCAGTAGAGCACAGACTTAAGATCTAAAGTCAGGCATAACTGAATCCAAGCTAGTCTTCCACTTACTGTGTAAGTTACTTAACTTTATTGAGCTTTGGTTTCCTCATTATTCAACAAACAGTTTTTAAGTACCTTCAGTATACCAGGTGCTGTACTAGGCACAGGAGATATAGTCAATTCAGTTCAGTTCAGTCGCTCAGTCGTGTCCGACTTTTTGCGACCCCATGGATCCCAGCACGCCAGGCCTCCCTGTCCATCACCAACTCCTGGAGTTCACTCAAACTCATGTCCATCGAGTCGGTGATGCCATCCAGCCATCTCATCCTCTGTCATCCCCTTCTTCTCCTGCCCCCAATCCCTCCCAGCATCAGTCTTTTCCAATGAGTTAACTTCGCATCAGGTGGCCAAAGTATTGGAGTTTCAGCTTTAGCATCAGTCCTTCCAATGAACACCCAGGACTGATCTCCTTTAGGATGGACTGGTTGGACCTCCTTGCAGTCCAAGGGACTCTCAAGAGTCTTCTCCAACACCACTGTTCAAAAGCATCAATTCTTTGGCGCTCAGCTTTCTTCACAGTCCAACTCTCACATCCATACTTGACCACTGGAAAAACCATATCGTTGACTAGATGTACCTGTGTTGGCAAAGTAATGTCTCTGCTTTTGAATATGCTATCTAGGTTGGTCATAACTTTCCTTCCAAGGAGTAAGCGTCTTTTAATTTCATGGCTGCGGTCACCATCTGCAGTGATTTTGGAGCCCCCCAAAATAAAGTCTGACACTGTTTCCCCATCTATTTTCCATGAAGTGATGGGGCCAGATGCCATAATCTTAGTTTTCTGAATGTTGAGCTTTAAGCCAACTTTTTCACTCTCCTCTTTCACTTTCATCAGGAGGGTTTTTAGTTCCTCTTCACTTTCTGCCTTAAGGGTGGTATCATCTGCATATCTGTGGTTATTGATATTTCTCCCAGCAATCTTGATTCCAGCTTGTGCTTCTTCCAGCCCAGCGTTTCTCATGATGTACTCTGTGTAAAGCGTCTGCCTACAATGCGGGAGACCCAGGTTCAATCCCTGGGTCGGGAAGATCTCCTGGAAAAGGGAATGGCAACCCACTCCAGTATTCTTCCCCGCCCAAAAAAAAAAGCGGAGATATACTAGTGAGTGAAATGATGACATCTCTGCTCTTATAGAGCTCAATAGACTGCATCTCTAAAGTTGGTATAATAATTTCCTAAAGTTGTCTAAGTTTAAATGAAATAATGCATTTAAACCTAGCATGTAAAGAAAGTAAAAGAAAGTGAAGTTTCTCAGTCGTGCCCAACTGTTTGCGACCCCATGGATAGTAGCCTGCACCAAGCTCCTCCGTCCATGGGATTTTCAAGACAAGAGTACTGGAGTGGGTTACCGTTTCCTTCTCCAGGGAATCTTCCCAACCCAGGGATCGAACCCAGGTCTCTCACATTGTAGACAGATGGTTTACTGTCTGAGCCACCAGGGAAGTCCAGAGTAAATGTTAACTAGTATTAATATACTACATGGCTGTTGGTCTCAGAACTCACTATCTGATCAGGATGATTAACTTGTAAAAATGTGTTTGTAGTATATATGCTTTATAATAAATATGTAAAAGAAGTACTAATGCAGGCAAAGACAGTCTATTACCTAGATGACTCAAAATAGAATTACAAAATATACTTACTGTAAGTAGGTAAATAATTGCTTTCTTTGGTACTGAAGAGCAATAGTAAGGAAAACCCGCTCACTGTTTTGATACAGTAGTATTCCTTGCTACTTTGTTAAGTTTTATTTAAAGAGAATTTAGCCTCAGATGTCTGATCTAGAGTATCCTATGCTGATCTGTTAAGTAATTATAATTGATACTTTCTATTTATGGCTTTAAAAAAAACTTATCCCTAATTATCTTCTGAGTATCATTTTTAAGAAAAGAGACCTTATTCTGAGAATCTTCTAATTGTCAAAGTTTAGAGTATTTTTCTTTCATATAAGTGTTGATGTTTTTATTTGTAGAAACTTGGAAAAATTGCTTTGGAATTTGTAAGTGGAAAAATTGTTTTGGAATTTGTGACAAGATTTTTCAAAATCTTAAAAATAATGAAAAAGGAAAGCAGAGCAATGTGGTTTGATCTAAAGGAACTCTGACTTAAGGCTGGGATCTTTATTTCTTACTACTTTGATTTCTTAAAGTTCAGAATCTCAGTATCTTGCTATTTTATTATCCATCAACAGATTTCTTGTTGTACAATCCAGTATTGTATTCTCCAATATCTTTATCTGTAAAATGTTCAAAACAAGGATATGTACTATTTCATAAAGATTATATAAAAATAATTAATATAAGATAATGCAAAGCATAAGGCAATAAGCATAATAATACTGTGTAATACCAAAATTACTTAGTAAGATGTAAGATGACGTGCATAAATTTCTGCCTATGATGATCATGGAAGGCTTCTAAAAGAGATACTTGAGTTGAGCTAGACAAGAAGTAGTGATAGTAGTGATGTGTGTTTGCTTATTCGCTCAGTCGTGTCTGACTCTTACGACCCCATAGACTGTAGCCCACTAGGCTCTTCTGTCCATGGGACTCTCCAGGGAAGAATCCTGGAGTGGGTTGCCATTTCCTTCTCCAGGGGATTTCCTCACCCAGGAATCAAACCCAGGTCTCCTGCCTTGCAGGCAGATTCATTACCTACTGAGCTACAAGGGAAGCCCCGATAGTAGTGATAGTAAAATTAGAAGTACCTGTCACAACAAGGATGATTGTCTTGCTAACCAGATTAGCTTCCCTGAGGAAGAATATACTGATAACAGTTCTACTTTATTGAGTCCAAGGTGATCCAGACATCTGAAAGGGAGCCAAATGCTATTTATTTAACTTGATGGCCTTGCGAAAGATAATATTCAAATCACATAGCTGTCACATTGAATAGAAACACCAGCATGTCTTAAGGAGGAAAACAAAAACAAAAGCATACATGAGCATAGATTAAATGGACATTTAAGAAATAATGTAACCCTTTTAAAGAAGCTAATTGATCAGTAGTTGAGTATCTCAGATGAGATCTCATCTAATGTCTCAAAGAGTACTGTTGCTTAAAATCTTCTTGCCAAAGTAGATGTCTCCTAAAGATTGTTTCTCGACATGGCACATCAGTATTTTATTACTGTGCCTTCTAATTTGACACTCAAGGTTTGCAGGAAAGGACACACTATGTAAACAATTTGAAAAGCAGAAACTTGGATTTTTAACACTTTTAAATTTTTATTCTATCATGTTTTGTTTGTGCCATTTTATTACAAATTAAAGTAGAAGGATATATAAGCACACTGGAAAAGAAGCTGACTTTTTTATTGTCTACTAAATATTGTGCTAAATATTATATATTCTTTCATATAGTTTATGTAGATTGACCAACTCATTATCTTATTAAAATATCAGCAAATCTGTTTAGGAATTGGGATTATCTTCATTTTATAGATGAGATAACTGAGAATCAGAAAGGTTAAATAATTTGCCCAGTGTTCAGCTCATTGATTGGAGAACTGGACATTGAACCCAGATCCTTTTTTCCCCCGAAACCCATATTACTTTTATGATATGTCCCTATAGGTAATTACTTGGGAATCTAATTTATTGTCTGAAAGATCTGTTTTTCAAAAGAATGAAAAGTACTATTTAGATTTTTGTGCAATAGTGAACTTGGAAGAATGTGAAGACCAAATATATAAAACTTAGGGATAGCTGTGCTTTACTTTAAATCTCAGTTCAGTTATCAATTAAAAAAACTGCCCAAAGTCAAATATAAGTGAAGTACTTTGGGAATAAAAAGAGATTAAGTAATTTTTATAGAAGGATATTTGGAAGGCTTCACACAGGAAATGACATTTGAGGAAGATTTATTTGACCATGGAACTCTTTTTTTTTTTTCTTTTCATTGAATATCTCTTAATATCCCTCAGCACAGTGGTATTCTGGGGTCTTATTTGCGAAATCTTATGCTAAATACAAGATCATGTAGAACATGACAAGAGAAAGAAGAATGGAACCAAATTGTGAATCATTGACTGTCATGCTAGAGTTTGGAACTTATTTTGTCATTGACAGAGACATAACATTATAGTAGTTGCATGTAGGCTGGATTAGAAGGCTGTATAGTTTGGGCAGAATTAAGATTTTAAACTAGTTCTGAATACCTACAAAAACTATGCTTTTACAAAGTCTCATTGCCTTATGAGTCTTATGAAATTATGTTACAGTTAAAAAGTAGTATCTGCATTTAGCTTACTACTATTTAAACTATCATCTAATTATGTAGGAAGCACCAGCCTTTTAGCCTTATCATATGAGAATTGTTCAGTCACTAAGTCATGTCCTACTCTTTGCAACCTCATGAACTACAGCACGCCAGAGAATAATTTATACTATTAACTCCCAAAATGAAATGCCTCTTACATCAGTATTTTGACTATGATTATAAAAATATGAAACCAGTCACCTAGTTCAGTCCCTTCATTTTACAAATGGGAATCCAAGAGTAAGATGAGTGAATGGACTTATTCAAGTGACTTACGTATTGAAACAGTAATCAGGTGGTAGAAAAATCTGGATTCCCCTGACTGTAGCCCTTGGCTTTTTCTGTTAGAGGCTCCCTTTACTATGTTTGGGCAATTGAATGAGTTCATTACAAACTCCAAATGCCTAAATCTCATTACTTATTACCACCATTCCCACTCACTGGTACTTTATCCACAAATCCCTACCTGATCTCCCACCCTCATAAATGTTTCTTGACCACAGATGAGCTGAGTGCCTTTCTCCAAGAGTGAAAGACTTGAACCCATTCTGGGCATTTAATGTGAAGCTGTTAATTATTCCAGTGGGTTAGTATGGAATTCTTTATTGTCTAAATGTCTTTTACTTTTAAACAATATCAGAATTACAGAAAAGCTGCAAGGATGATAAAAAGAACTTTTGCCCCAAACCACGTGAAAGTTTATTGTCAACATGTTGGAACATGATGACTTATGATAGTGTCTAATAGACATCTCCATTGTGTAATTGTTCTCTGTCCTTTCATAATTAATAACTTGGTAGTAAAGTACTTTGAGATTTATGAAAATACTCTTAATTATTAAACTTTGAATTTATTTATTTTTATCTGTTTGGACTCTCTCTTATATTCCTACTTTATGCAGTATTCACTGATTTGTAACTATCATGATTTATTTTGGTATATCATGATTTCCATACAAAGAAAAGGTGGCAAGGATACACAGAAAAAGTGTACAAAAAAGATCTTCATGACCCAGATAACCATGATGGTATGATCACTCACCTAGAGCCAAACATCCTGGAATGTGAAGACAGGTGGGCCTTAGGAAGCATCACTACGAGCAAAGCTAGTGGAGGTGATAGAATTCCAGTTGAGCTATTTCAAATTCTAAAAGATGATGCTATGAAAGTGCTGCACTCAATATGCCAGCAAATTTGGAAAACTCAGCAGTGGCCACAGGACTGGAAAAGGTCAGTTCTCATTCCAGTCCCAAAGAAGGCCAATGCCAAAGAATGCTCAAACTACCACACAATTGCACTCATCTCACACGCTAGCAAAGCAATGCTCAAAATTCTCCAATCCAGGCTTCAACAGGAAGTGAACTGTGAACTTCCAGGTGTTCAAGCTGGATGTCGAAAGGGCAGAGGAACCATAGACCAAATTGCCAACATCCTCTGGATCATCAAAAAAGCAAGAGAGTTCCAGAAAAACAACTACTTCTACTTTATTGACTATGCCAAAGCCTTTGACTGTGTGGATCACAACAAACTGTGGAAAATTCTGAGAGATGGGAATACCAGACCACATGACTTGCCTCCTGAGAAATCTGTAAGCAGGTCACGAAGCAACAGTTAGAACTGGACATGAAACAATAGACTGGTTCCAAATTGGGAAAGGAGTACATCAAGGCTGTATATTGTCACCCTGCTTATTTAACTTATATACAGAGTACATTATGTGAAATGCCAGACTGGATGAAACACAAGCTGGAATCAAGATTGCTGGGAGAAATGTCAATAACCTCAGATATGCAGATGATACCACCTTTATGGCAGAAAGCTAAGAAGAACTAAAGAAACTCTTGATGAAAGTAAAAGAAGAGAGTGAAAAGGCTGGCTAAAAACTCAACATTCAGAAAACTAAGATCATGACATCCGGTCCCATCACTCCATGGCAAATAGATGGGGAAACAATGTAAACAGTGGCAGACTTTATTTTTTGAGGCTCCAAAATCACTGAAGATGGTGACCGCAGCCATGAAATTAAAAGATGCTTGCTCCTTAGAAGAAAAGCTCTGACCAACCTAGATAGCCTATTAAAAAGCAGAGACACGGTCCCTCTAGTCAAAGCTGTGGTTTTTCTAGTAGTCATATATAGATGTGAAAGTTGGACTAAAAAGAAAGCTAAGCGCCAAAGAATTGATGCTTTTGAACTGTGTTGTTGGAGAAGACTCTTGAGAGTCCCTTGAACTGCAAAGAGATCCAACCAGTCAATCCTAAAGGTTGTCAGTCCTGAATATTCGCTGGAAGGACTGATGCTGAAGCTGAATCTCTAATACTTTGGCCACCTGATGCTAAGAACTGACTCATTGGAAAAGACCCTGATGCTGGGAAAGAGTGAAGGCGGGAGGAGAAGGGGAAGATAGAGGATGAGATGGTTGGATGGCATCACTGACTCGATGGACATGAGTTTGAGCCAGCTCTGGGAGTTGGCGATGGACAGGGAAGCCTGGCATGCTACAGTCCATGGGGTCACAAAGAGTCGGACACGATTGAGCAACTGAACTGAACTGAACTATCATGATATATTTTGGTATACAAATTGTCTCAGATTTCGCCATTGGAGCAATTTCAGGCTGGTATCTATGTCCTTTTGACCTGTTCCCATCACTCTTTGAATATGTTTTACTTTTTGGCACAAGATGTTCTTGACTCATCTTGTTCTTTCCCTGCTCCAGGCCTGATCTCCATGGAGCCTTGGTTTCTTTTATTGGAGAATGGAATTTAGAAACCAGATCCAAGTGCTGGATATGTGGTTACATATGTCTCTCCTCTATTAGACTGAGCTGTTTGCGGTCAGAAATAGGGTATCTTTTCATCTTTGAATGACACATGCCTAGTCCAATGTCTGTCACACAGTCTGTGTTCAATAATTTGTGGTTGTTTAGTCGCTCAGTTGTGTCTGACTCTTTTGTGACCCTGTGGACTGTAGCTCACCAGGCTTCTCTGTCCGTGGGATTTCACAGGCAAGAATACTGGAGTAGGTTGCCAGTTCCTTCTCCAGGAGATCTTCCTGACCCAGGAATAAAACCTGTGTCTCTTGCATCCCAGGCAGTTTCTTTACTGCTGAGTCACTCAGAATTCTCATTCAGTAAGTACTTGTTAGAAAATAAAGTGGCCAGGTATTTGGAACCCCTCTCTATGTTTTTGCTTGATCCATGGAATAGACCATAATGAATAAGTCATGGAGAATGTAGCTCTGAAGAAATATTGAAAGTCAGTCTCCCTCATTATCAAAATAATTATTGTATATCTACAGTTTTTGACTTCCCTGGTGGCTCAGATTGGTAAAGCATCTGCCTGCATTGTGGGGACCCGGGTTAAATCCCTGAGTTGGAAAGCTCCCCTGGAGAAGTAAATGGCAACCCACTCCAGTACTCCTGCTTGGAAAATCCCATGGACAGAGGAGCCTGGTACTACAGTCCACAGGGTCACAAAGAGTCGGACACGACTGAGCAACTTAACTTCATTTCACTTCACTTCACAGTTTTTCAGGTCCCACACTATAGCCTCAGCCTACTTAATTTGCCCTCTTTTACCTCTCTGTTTCATCTGTCTTCAAATCTTTCCACATAGGCATCTTAATGCCACATCACAGAATAAAAAATTGTTTTTCTGCCTTGCTCAAGAAATCTTTCTTTTTACTGATAAACAAAATCACAACATGCCTTTTTCCTAGGCTTCTTAGGGATAAGTACCAGGTCTCAGCTTACACACAGTATATTTCTATGATGCTTTAGCAGCGAGAAAATGCAAATATTATTTTTATTATACTCTTTGGAGTTTGGAGATTGAAAAAATTATTAAATATGGAGAGATATGAAAATTCCTTATAGAAATCTTTTAAAATGAAAATTGTAGAGAATGGGAAAGTACATTCTGTTATCTTTTTATTTAAAAATGAGTAATCTTAGAAGACTCGTGAGAGTCCCTTGGACAGCAAGGAGATCAAGGCAGTCAATCCTAAAGGAAATCAACCCTGAATATTCATTTGAAGGACTGTGGCTGGAGCTGCAGCTCCAATACTTTGGTCACCTGATGCTAGAAACAACTTGTTGGAAAAGACCCTGATGCTGGGGAAAATTGAGGGCAAGAGGAGAATGGGGTGACAGAGGTTCAGATGGTTGGATGGCATCCCTGACTCAATGGACATGAGTTTGAGCAAACTCCGGGAGATAAGTAAAGTATAGAGAAGCCTGGGGTGCTGCAGGTCATGAGGTTGCAAAGAGTCAAACATGACTTAGTAACTGAACAACAACAACAGTCTTTGAATATGCATAAAAAAAGGGTTATGTGGACACTTCTAGCTCTAAGAAAACCTAGGAAATCAAGCTTTTATAGCTGGACATATAACCATCCTAATAAGATCAGTCTTTTATAAAGACAGAGGCAGGAGTAGATACTGAGTAGGCCACTGCGGGGTCTGCCTCAGGTTCCTAGGGGAGAATAAACATATATAGGATAGCCAGGCCATGGAAGCAGCCTAGATGTCCGTCAGCAGACAAATGGATAAGAAAGCTGTGGTACATATACACAATGGAATATTACTCAGCTATTAAAAAGAATGCATTTAAATCAGTTCTAATGAGATGGATGAAACCGGAGCCTATTATACAGAGTGAAGTAAGTCAGAAAGAAATACACCAATACAGTATATTAACACATATATATGGAACTTAGAAAGATGGTAACGATGACCCTATATGCAAGACTGCAAAAGAGACACAGAGGTAAAGAACAGACTTTTGGACTCTGGGTGAAGGCGAGGGTGGGATGATTTGAGAGAATAGCATTGAATCATGTATATTATCATATGTGAAATAGGTCGCCAGTCCAGGTTTGATGCATGAGACAGGGTGCTCAGGGCTGGTGCACTGGGATGACCCTGAGGGATGGGATGGGAGGGGGGTTCGGGGTGGGAAACACATGTACACCCATGGCTGATTCATGTCAGTATATGGCAAAAACCACTATGATATTGTAAAGTAATTAGCCTCCAATTAAATAAATTAAAAAAATATATATATATAGGATAGAGATCTTTGTGAAGAAAAGAAAATTTATTTGGAAAATCCCCATTGTACTTCCAGGGTATAGGTTGTTATCCACCATTAGATATGTTTAACATGCTCTCTGAATAATCCATTTCTTTTGACTTCTCTATGCTAATGATTTGTAAATCTGTTAATTAAGCTCAGTTTTTTCTTCTAAGATTTAGATCCAAGTATCCAACTCCTGTTACAGATCTCCACTTGGCTATCTAACTGACACCTCAAAGTCTGAACATACACAGAAATGAAATAAACATTTTCATCCCTTGTCTTTGTTTTCATATTATTCTTTAACCCAATAAACAGTTTATGCACTCAACTGCCCAAGTCATAAACCAGGCCATCATAGATGTTCCCAACTTTTCAGTTCAGTTCAGTTCAGTCGCTCAGTTGTGTCTGACTCTTTGCGACCCCATGAATCGCAGCACGCCAGGCCTCCCTGTCCATCACCAACTCCTAGAGTTCACCGAGACTCACGTCCATCGAGTCAGTGATGCCATCCAGCCATCTCATCCTCTGTCGTCCCCTTCTCCTGCCCCCAGTCCTCCCAGCATCAGAGTCTTTTCCAATGAGTCACTCTTCACATGAGGTGGCCAAAGTACTGGAGTTTCAGCTTTAGCATTATTCCTTCCAAAGAACACCCAGGACTGATCTCTTTTAGAATGGAGTGGTTGGATCTCCTTGCAGTCCAAGGGACTCTCAAGAGTCTTCTCCAACACCACAGTTCAAAAGCATCAATTCTTCGGCGCTCAGCTTTCTTCACAGTCCAACTCTCACATCCATACATGACCACAGGAATTTATACCATATCTTAAAGTTGTTCTAAACCTTATTATCTCCCTAATCTATCCATTTTTCTCCTTTCCCATTGATAATACCCTAATTCAGGCCTCCGTGTCTCACCTAGGTCACTACAATATCTTGTCAGTGGTCAGTTTTCCATTAGTCTCACCTCCTAATTCATTCTCTGTCTACCATGACAGGGACATCTTTCTAATACATGAGTGATTATATTGAGCTACTGCTGAAACTTTAATTGACTTTGCATTGTTCTTTACATAAAGTCCCAACTCTTTAACATGACTTGTAAAGCAGATTTGATCTCTGCTTACCTTCTAACTTCATTTTCCTTGCTCTTCTCTCCAATAAGTATGTTCTAGACAGCATTACTTTTTTCTAGTCCCCACAGTGTAAGCTATGCCAGTTACTCTCTTCCACCTTCTTTTAATAATGTTTGTTATTACTAATAATTCTTGTCCTACTAATACTTCTGTTATAAAATTAAACATTATATCATCCAAAAAGTCTTTCTTTTTTTCTTTCAGTTTTATTGAGACATAAATTACATACAGCACTGTATAATTTTAAAGTGTATAACATAATGATTTGACTTACATATGTCATGAAATGATTGCCACAGTAGGTTTAGTGAACATCCATCATCTCATAGAGATACAGTATATTAATGAAGTTAAAATCATTTTTCCTTGTGATGAGACCTCTTAGAATTTACTCTTGTCAACTTTTATATATAACATATAGCAGTGTTAATTACATCTCATGTTATACATTACATCCCTAATCCATGGAAGTCTCTTTGATCTACATAAGTTTAGATTAGGTGGCCTTCCTATGTGCTTGCAAATTGCTCTGTTCAGTCCCTGTCACAGAGATAAAATACTACATTTTAACTGCATGGTTACTTATCCCTCTCCTCACCAGGTTGTAATTGCAGGGATCATGACTTTTCTATTCACTGTTGTAGCAGCATAGCTGCAATTACTGATTCAGGTGGGCAGTCAGTCTCTGAAGTGAAGTGAAAGTTGCTCAGTCGTGTTTGACTCTTTGCAATCCCATATACAGTCCATGGAATTCTCCAGGCCAGAATACTGGAATGGGTAGCCTTTCCCTTCTCCAGGGGATCTTCCCAACCCAGGGATCAAACCCAGGTCTTCCACATTGCAGGCAGATTCTTTACCAGCTGAGCCACAAGGCAAGCCCAAGAACACTAGAGTGGGTATCCTATCCCTTCTCCAGAAGATCTTCCCGACCCAAGAATTGAACCGGGGTCTCCTGCATTGCAGGTGGATTCTTTACCTACTGAGCTATCAGGGAAGCCCAGGAATCAGTCTCTAATAGACTTTAATCTAATACTGTGTTTATTTATTTTTATTGTAAAATACATGGTAGAGGATACAACAAGTATAACATATTCATCTTATCAGGAAAGTCAGAGCTAGCCTTATACACATACGTTGTGTATAAGATACACGTTTTGCCCTCTCATTCATGTACGTGTGTACATCTGCCGGGTTTGAAAGCTAAGAGTAATGGAAATCACTGTAATGTGTAGAAGCAACATCCCCTTTTTTCTTTCTTTCCTCCCCCCCCACCATTCTTTATTATGGGCATTTTTTATACTGTTCTCATGTAGTCCCCAAGGCTGCAACATGTGCAGTCCTTGACAACAAAAGCAGACACAACACTCCTCATTTATCTTACCTGTTGTTTTCAAGGCTGGGAGACCTGAGGTCATTCTCAACCAGGCCCACAGCATCCCAGGCTGTATATTAACCGTTTACACATAACATTATCTCCCCAGGGACTAGTGCAATGCTCAATAGATATGGTTGGATTCTATGTAGTAAAACACAACTAGTAGGCAAGAATCATAGCAGGGCCTTATAAGAGAGTCCAAAATAGAAAGGTTGAAAGTGAAAGTGGAAAAATATATATCATGCAAATGCTAAGCAAAAGAAAATATGATATAGTTATAATATCAGACAAAATAGGCTTTAAGTGGGGAAAATATTTCTGTTGATAGAAAAGGATTACTTTGTATATTAAAAGTGTTCAATTTGGAAAATTATAATTTAATTTATAATTTAATTTAATTTATAATTTATGTATCTTTAATATATATTGGAGAAGGAAATGGCAGTCCACTCCAGTACTATTGCCTGGAAAATCCCATGGACAGAGGAGCCTGGTAGGCTACAGTCCATGGGGTTGCAAAGAGTCGGACATGACTGAGTGACTTCACTTTAATATATATAATACCTCAAAATATATAATGAAAAAATTGACTAAACTAGAAGAAAAACTAGAGAAATGTATAATTTTAGGTTACTTTAGTGCACAATTATCAGTACCTTATAGAAGATACAGAAGACAAACAATATGATTAAAAAATTTGACCTATAGAGCAAATGTAAAATATTACACCCAACAATTGCAGAAACACTTTTTGTTCCACATTTACAGAAATTGACTATATACTTGCTCATACAGTAAGTCTTAACAAATTTCAGATGACTGTAATCGGAATATAATTTCTGACTATAAAGCAATTATATTAGAATTTAAGTAATATAATTTTAAATAACATGGATCAAAGAAATCCTGGAAATTGGAATCCTATAAATCAATGGAAAACAGTTTGACACTTATAGTAATTTTGATAATAATATGCCCTCTGATCCAGCAACTACATCCCTAGGTACATACTCTGGAGAAGTTTTTGTATGTGTGCAGTAGAATGTGTGAAACCAATACAATATTGTAAAGTTAAAAAATAAAATTAAAAAAATAAATAAATAAATAAATAAAAGAATTTGGGGGAAAAAAAAAAAAAAGAATGTTCGTAACATTGAAAACTAGAAATAACCCAAAAATGTCCATCAGCATAGCAATGGGTAAATAAGTTGTGATATTTATTTGTGCAATGTCAAAAGTGATTGAACCATGGCAACATATAAATAGATCTTAAAAGACAAAAACAAATGTATGTAATGTTATTCTATTGTAAATTAAAATTAAAAATTTAAAAACCTATTATTTAGGAGTGCATATTTAGGAGACCAGTTTAATTTAGTAAATATGTAAGGAAAAGGAAAATGTTTTTAAATGTTTATTTAAAAAGTCAGAGTGGTTTTCTCTAAGGAGTAGGGGAGAGAGTTGGACTGGGAAGAGACAACATATATCTTGACCTGAATGGTACCCAGCTATTGGCTTTATAAATATTTGTTATGTTATACCTTTATATTCTATGAAATTTTCTTGTATTTAATAATTCACACTTTTAAAAGCTAAATTTTCCCACTAGTTTCAGGTTTCCAGTTGGTAATACCTATCCAGTGCTCAGTATAGAAGAGAAAGAGGTTAGTTGTTGGAAACAAGTCTGAGAAGATGTGAGAACATATAGAATAAAGAACACAGGGGAGTGGACTAACCTCAGTCAAGAAGAAATGGGCCTCTCTTTCTTTGAAAACTAGGAATGGGAGAAAGAATACAGGGAGAGGATGCAGAAACACTTAGGAGGAGAGTTTAAAAGAGTCCAGATATATAAGAGAGGAAGTAGAATCATTTGCTAAAAGTGAACCTAACAAAAAGGGAGGGATGTCTAGGGAGTATGAAGCAGAAATACAGCATTTGTTCAGGTTTCAGCAGATATTTAAAATTTCTTGTAACCATTCAGAGTTAAAATTAATGCGGGACTTCTGATATTGGTTATTCACAAGCAGGATCTTTCCTCAAAGGTATGACTCTTAATTATTTAATTATATTAATACATATGTTCTTTGAAATGTAATGAAAAATAATAAATGTTTACATTTAACTTGGAGGGCTGTTTTTGTAGGCAAAGTATACTTCCACTGCCAAAGAATAATGATCTTACGAACTTCATTTTTCCTTTCTTCTTCAGGTCATGTATGGAATGTTGGTCTTCACTTTAGTGGTTCGATCTATTTATATTGTTACATGGTAAGTAGTTTGGATCAAAAGAGTATACTTACGTGGTAAATCTATAGCCTAAATTGAAATAACTCATAAAATCCAACTCCAGAAGGGATATTGATAGAAAACTTATAACCCAACATTCATTATGGTAGATTGCAAGGAATACTAATTCTTTAAGCAAGTTGTTAATAGGCATCATGTGAAAGCAAGACTTTTAAAATTAAAGAAATTTGAGGAAAGCTGTGTGTGATGGCCTCCTTTTGAGTATTTATAATGTACATGAGTATATTAAAGGCCTTGAAAACTCCTACAGTAGAAAGGAAAATAATTGTTTTTATGTTTCTCAAACTACTGCAGAATATGTCTCAAGAAAGGCTGTCTGTGTCACAGAGAAACAGTGTTCCAGAAAAATCATTTAGGAATTAGGCATAAACTTTTTAGAGTTTGTGAAAAATAAAATATTTCATATGAGTACCTGACACAGGGCCTCGCCATATAGCAGGTGCTCAGTAAGTAAATAGTATATGATTTATGGGTTTGTTCCTTTTTTTTTTTTTCTCTTTTATTTAAACTTTTTATTTTGAGATAATAGTAGAAACAAATGCATTTGTAAGAAATTAAATAGAGATCATCTGTACTCTTTATCAATTTCCTCAAGTGATAATGTCCTGCAAAACTATTCTGCAATATCATAACAGGATTTGACGTTGACATAGTCAAGATACAGAACAATTCTATCACCCTGTGTTGTCTTTCTGTAGCCACACCCACTTTTGCTCCTACCCCATCCCCTCACTACCTATCCTTAACCCCTAGCAACCACTAATCTGCCCTTCATTTCTCTAATTTTTTCATTTTAAGAGTGTTATATAAATGGAATCATACAGTATATATAACCAGTGGGACTGACCTTTTTCATTCAGCATAATTCACTGGAGATTGATACAAGTGATTGAATATATCAGTAGTTCGTCCCTTTTTATTGTGGATAATATTTCATGATATGGGTGTACCACAGGTTAATCATTCACCTGTTGAATAACATCTGAATTTATAGTTTTTTATTTCTAGTTTCTTACTATTACAAATAACTCTGCTATGAAAATTTGTTTACAGATAAGTTTTCATTTCTCTGAAATAAATGCCCAGAATGCTATTACTTGGTTGTATGATAGTTGTATATTTAGTTCTTTTTAAACCTGCCAGACTGTTTTCCAGAGTGGCTGTTCGATTTTGCATTCCCACCAGCACTGTATGTGTGAGCCATTTTCTCTGCATCCTTGCTAACGTTTAGTATTGTCACTATTTTTAATTTTAGCCATTCTTATAGATAAGTACTGATATCTTATTGTGGTTTTAAGTCTCATTTCCCTAATGGGTATTGATGTTGAACATATTTTCATGTGCCTACTTGCCATCTCTATATCCTTTTTGGTGAAATGTCTGTTCCTGTCTTTGTCTATTTTCTACTGAGATTGTTTCTCTTTTTCCAGTTGAGTTTTGCGCATTCTTTATATATTGTAGATCCTAATCCTTCCTCAAATATGTGGCTCACAAATATTTTCTCACAATCTGTACTAGTCTTTCCATGGTCTTCACGTGGTCTTTCACAGAGCGAAAGTTTTTAATTTTTATGAAGTCAGTTTATCAATTTTCCTTTTATATATCATACTTGGGTGTCCAGTCTAAGGACTCTATGCCTAACCCTAGGTTTTCCCTTGTTTTTTTACTAAAAGTTTTGTGTAGTTGTACATTTTACATGGAACTTTATATTTATTTTGAGTTAATTTTTATATAAGGGTAAGGATTAGGTTGAGATCCATTTTTTAGCCTTTAGATATCCAACTACTCAGGACCACTGGTTGAAATGGCCATTTTTTCAATGAATTGCTTTTGCACCTTCCTCAAAAATTATTTGAATATATTTATGTGGATGTATTTCTGAGTTTTAAAATTCTATTCTACTGATTTTGGTGTCTATTCTTCTACCAATCCTATACTCTATTGATTATTGTACCTGTAGAATAACTCTTCAAATCATATAGATTGATCCCTCTCACTTTTCTTTCAAAATTGTTTTTACTATTTGGATTTCTTTGCCTTTACATACAAGTTTTAGAATAATGTCTATATTTAAAATCTTATTGGGATTTTGATAGGAATTGCACATTGCATTAAACCATCGTATCAATTTATGAAGAACTGACATCTTTACTATGTTGAGTCTTCCAGTCTATGAACACTATGTGTCTTATGTGTCTCTTCATTTATTTGGATAATCTTTGATTTCTTCCATCAGCATTTTGGAGTTTTGATATTTTTTTTTAAACAATGGTATTATATTTTTAAATTTTGCTGTCCAAACATTTATTATGTATAAACACAGCATATTAATAATAGTACCAGAGAGATCAAGATGGCAGAATAGAAGGACATGGAGCTCACCTTCTCCCACAGATACATCTCACAGAACAGTTCTCATAATGACTACTGAACACTGCAAAAGATCTCATACAACGAAAGCTGCAAGAAAGTTCACCATGTAACTGCGTAAAACAAAAGGAAAAAAAAATACAGAATTGGGCTTTGACCTACACCCTGGGAGGGAACTATGAAACAGGAAAGATTCCCTCATCCTGGGAATGCCCTTCATCAGCTGGGAGATCAGTCAGGACAGAAAGGGAGCATCGGAGCTTCAAAGGAGTGTACAACAATTGGCTTGTGGCAGGCAAAACAGAGAGAGACCAGTACAGAAGATCTGACCACCATGCTGCACCCCCTAGCCTGAGTCATGCATCTGCTGTTACATGCAGGGGCTGAGTGCTAAAATTTGGGCTTCAGCAGACAAACCTGGGGAGAGGACTGGACTGGGGTTGGCTATATGGAGACAGCCTGAAGAAGCTGGAGTGTGGCCCAGGCCACAACTGGGGGTATGTACAAGATGGAGCCCATGTCCACCATAGAAGCCCCATTGTTAATGCACACACAAACAGAGGGGAGGGACCCTGCCATAGAAAACTTATTTTCCTCTTTGTTCACAGCAGGCACAGTTCTGCCTCTATGAGCTCTAGGAGCTTGCAAGCCCTGGCAGTTGGCCATACACTGAGGCAGGGCTGAAATCTGGGCTTGCAGCTTTGTGACTGATGGATTTACAACACTGGTGCCTTTGTAAGTTCAGTGCCTGCTGGACATCTCAGTGGATTACTTGTGCTCCTGAGCCTGGAGTGGGTCCAGATTTAGTAGCTGTTGGCTTTGTGGGCATGTAAATGCAGGCGTGGGCCAGGGTCTACACGGATTCCGTAGCTCCCATGGCAGTTTCAGGGGAGCATTATGGCAAGTCCCAGTGCCTGACTTTGGCAGATCTGGGCCAGTGGCTTTTGAGCACAGCAGCTGAGGGACATTCATACTGATTGCCTGCATTCCCATGACTGAAGCAGGGCCGAGGGTAGTGCCAACAATGAAGTACTTTGTGAGCCCACACAATGGTGGCAGATGACACCACAGAGTCACATTCTGGTGGACAGCTTCTGTGGAGGAATACTCAGTGGTTCCTGTCCCAGCAGAAGCATGCCAGTTCCATGTACCCGACACTGAGTTTTGAATTGGATCTGGGGGTTTCTATTGGACTTCCCTGGTGGCTCAGATGGTAAAGCGTCTGTCTACAATGTCAGAGACCTGGGTTCGATCCCTGGGTTGGGAAGATTCCCTGGAGAAGGAAATGGCAACCCACTCCAGTACTCTTGCCTTGAAAATCCCATGGACAGAGGAGCTTGGTGCAGGCTACTATCCATGGGGTCACAAAGAGTCGGGCACGACTGAGCAACTTCACTTTCACTTTGGGGGTTTCTACTCCCAACAACTGGGGAGCAGACTCTGCCCCTGACAGGACTGTGACAGCCACAGAGTAAAGAGGAGGCCCCAGTCAACATACAGTGCAGGCTCTGGTCACCACAGCACCAACCCTTATGAAGGGAATAAGAGCCAGCACATACTGAGGAAAGACATGGCAGGCATCCATACTAAAAAACAAACTTTGCACCAAAAATATTAGTCTCACACAGGCTCCACAGGAATGTGAAAGTTGCTCAGTTGTGTCTGACTCTTTGCAACCCTGTGGACTATACAGTCCATGGAATTCTCCAAGCCAGAATACTGGAGTGGGTAGCCTTTCCCTTGTCCAGGGATTTGAACCCAGGATTTGAACCCAGGTCTCCTGCTTTGCAGGTGGATTCTTTACCAGTTGAGCCACAAGGGAAGCCCAAGAATACTGGAGTGAGTAGCCTGTCCCTTCTTCAGCGGATCTTCCCAACCCAGGAATCAAACCAGAGTCTCCTGCATTGCGGGTGGATTCTTTACCAACTGAGCTATTAGGGAAGCTCCTCCACAGGAATGTTCCCACATAAAAACAGCCCTTAAAGACCACAGTAGATAACTGCTCCTCCTAAATTCATAGAGAAATAGAGGTAAAAAGAAGCAGAGGAAACACTGCCAATTAAAAGAACGAGAGAAGTCCCCTGAAAGAACAATAAAACAGACCTCTCCTGTCTACTAGATCCCAAGTTCAAAAAGGAGGTAGTAAAAATACTGAAGGAATTAAGAAAGGCTATGAACAGAAATGTACATCACTGTAATATGGAACTAGAAACTATTAAGGGGAATCAATTAAAACTAGAAAACTCATTTGCTGAAGATGGAAACCAAGCTGAAGGCAGTGAATAGCAAACTAAATAATGCAGAAGATCAAACAAGTGATCTAGAAGATATAAAAATGGAAATTACCCAATCAAAACAGCAGACAGAAAGACACACACACACACACACACACACAATCAATATATAAGACCTTTTGGATAATATAAAGTGAGCCAGTCTGTGGAATAGGGATCCTAGAAGAAGAAAAAGGAAAGAGGGTTGAAATTATAGTTAAAGAAATTATGCCTGAAAACTTCCCAAACTTCAAGAAGGAAACAGATAGCCAGGCACAGGAAGCCCAGATAAGGAGAACCCAACAAACCTACACCAAGACATGGTATAATTAAAATGGTGAAGATTAAAGATAATGAGGATTTTAAAGGCAGCTAGAGAAAAACAAAGAGTTAGTTATAAGGGAATCCCCATAAGGCTCTCAGCTGATTTCTCTACAGAAACATTCCAGTCAGAAGGGAGTGGCAATATATATTCAAAGTTCTGAAAATGAAAAGCCTGCAATCTGGGATACTCTACATAGCAAGATTATCATTCAGAATAGAAGGATAAAGAATTTCTCAGACAAACAAAACCTAAAGGAACATAGTAGTACTAAACCTAACCTAAAAGAAATATTGAAAGGTTGTCTGTAAATAGAAAAGAAATAGGGGATTCCTAGCAGTCCAGCGGTTAGGACTCAACACTTTCAGGGCCGGTCCCAACGTCAATTCCTGGTCGTGGAACTAAGATCCCCCAAGCCATGCAGCTTGGCATAATTAAATACATACATACATAGAAAAGAAGCAACAATCTATAGGAAAGAGAAAATCACGATTGGAAAATTGCTAAAATAAGGCAGCACAGAGTTTAAAAAAACAAACAAAACAAAACTTTGTGAGAATAGTGATAACTGCAATGAACAACAAAAGGATAAACATGAGGATGTTAGAGAAGACATCAAAATCATAAAATGTGGGAGAGGGGAGTGAGAAAACGTAGGATTTTTTTTTTTTTTAAAGCCCATATGACTACCAGTCTCAGGCAAATAGATACATTAATGGATTAATATACTTGGAAAACAAAGTAACCACAAATAAAAAACATAATTGATACAGAAACAACAAAAATAACTCAAGCATAATACAAAAGAAAGTCATCAAACTACAAAAGGAAAAGGGAAAAAAGGAATAAAGAAGAAATACAAAATCTACTGGGAAGCAAGGTTTTAAATGGCAATAAATACATACATATCAATAATTACCTTAAATGTCAATGGACTAAAGACTCCAATCAAATACATAAAGTGGCAGATTGGATAAAAAACAAGAGCCTACAATATATATGTTGCCTACAAGAGACCCTTTTTAGAGTGAAGGATGCACATAGATTGAAAAGTGAGGGAATGAAAAAAATATGCACTCGGAAATGACAAGAAAGTGGGAATTGCAATACTCAGTATCAGACAAAATAAACTTTAAATTAAAGGCTAGAAAGAAAGATAAGGAAGGCCACTAATGTTAAAAGGATCAACAAGGGAAGAGGATTTTATACTTTTATGCATCTACTATAGAAGAACCCAAATACTAACAGACAAAAAGGGAGAAATTGATGAGAATACAATAATAGTAGGATTTAACATCCCACTGACATCAGTGGGCATATCTTTCAGACAGAAACTCAGTCAGGCAACAGAGATCCTAAATGGCACAATAGAGCAGTTAGACTTAATTGGTTTTTAAAATTTTGATACATCTTGATATGGTGACATGACATAAAACCCAGGATACACATTCTTTTCAAGTGCACATGGAACATGATCTAGGATAGACTAGAAATCAGCCATAGAAAGAGAAACAAGGGGGAAAAAAGAGTTACTAAGGAACATGTTGCTAAAAAAACCAGTAGGTCAACTTGAAGAGGAAATTTAAAAATACCTTGAGATAATGTCAGTGAAAACACAACCATACAAAATTAAAAATGGGATGCAGCAAAAGCAGTCTTAAGAGGGAAGTTTATAGCAATATAGGCCTTCTTCAAAAAAAAAAGAAAAAAAAGAAAAATCTCAAACAACCTAACCTATCATTGAAAAAAATTAGATAAAGAAGAAACCTAAAGTTAGTGAAGGAAGGAAATAGTAAAGGTGAGAGAGGAAATAAATAAAATAGAGATTAAAAAACAATAGAAAAAATCAATAAAACCATGAGCTGTTTTTTTGAAAGGATAAACACAATTGACAAACCTCTACACAGTTCACTGAAAAGAAGAGATTCCCAAATAAACAAAATAAGAAATGAAAAAGGAGAAATTATATCTCATACCACCACAGAAATACAAAAAAAAAAAAAAAAGAGAATGCTATGAACGTTATATGCCAGCAAATTGAACAACCTAGAAGAAATGGATAAATTCCTAGAATCATGTAACCCACTAAAACTGAATCAAGAAGGAATAGATAATTTGAACAGACTTACTACATGAAGTGAAATAGAATCTGTAAAACAAAAAATATATACCTCCCTGCAAACAAATTCAGGACTGGATGGCTTCACTAGAGAATTCTAGGACCAAGCATGCAAAGACAAACTTATACTAGTACGTCTCAAAGTCTTCCAAAAAAGCGAAGAAGAAAGAAGACGCCTAAAGTCAGTCTTTGAAGCCACCACCACCCTGATACCAAAACAAGACAAGGACACTACCAAAAAAGAAAATTATAGGCCAACATCACTGATAAACAGCAACACAGAAATCCTGAACACAATATCAACAAACCGAATCTAACAACCGAAAAAAGATAAGATGCCATTATGAAACTGGATTCATCCCAGGTTACAAGGAGGTTCAATATAGGCAAATCAATCAATGTGATCAGACCAGATCAGATCAGATCAGCCGCTCAGTCATGTCCGACTCTTTGCGACCCCATGAATTGCAGCACACCAGGCCTCCCTGTCCATCACCAACTCCCGGAGTTCACTCAGACTCACGTCCATCGAGTCAGTGATGCCATCCAGCCATCTCATCCTCTGTCGTCCCCTTCTCCTCCTGCCCCCAATCTCTCCCAGCATCAGAGTCTTTTCCAATGAGTCAACTCTTCACATGAGGTGGCCAAAGTACTGGAGCTTCAGCTGTAGCATCATTCCTTCCAAAGAAATCCCAGGGCTGATCTTCAGAATGGACTAGTTGGATCTCCTTGCAGTCCAAGGGACTCTCAAGAGTCTTCTCCAACACCACAGTTCAAAAGCATCAATTCTTCGGCGCTCAGCCTTCTTCACAGTCCAACTCTCACATCCGTACATGACCACAGGAATAACCATAGCCTTGACTAGATGAACCTTTGTCGGCAAAGTAATGTCTCTGCTTTTGAATATGCTATCTAGGTTGGTCATAACTTTCCTTCCAAAGAGTAAGCGTCTTTTAATTTCATGGCTGCAGTCACCATCTGTAGTGATTTTGGAGCCCAGAAAAATAAAGTCTGACACTGTTTCCACTGTTTCCCCATCTATCTCCCATGAAGTGATGGGACCAGATGCCATGATCTTCGTTTTCTGAATGTTGAGCATTAAGCCAACTTTTTCACTCTCCACTTTCACTTTCATCAAGAGGCTTTTTAGTTCCTCTTCACTTTCTGCCATAAGGGTGGTGTCATCCGCATACCTGAGGTTATTGATATTTCTCCCGGCAATCTTGATGCCAGCTTGTGTTTCTTCCAGTCCAGTGTTTCTCATGATGTACTCTGCATATAAGTTAAATAAACAGGGTGACAATATACAGCCTTGACGTACTCCTTTTCCTATTTGGAACCAGTCTGTTGTTCCATGTCCAGTTCTAACTGTTGCTTCCTGACCTGCATACAGATTTCTCAAGAGGCAGGTCAGGTGGTCTGGTATTCCCATCTCTTTCAGAATTTTCCACAGTTTCTTGTGATCCACACAGTCAAAGGCTTTGACATAGTCAATAAAGCAGAAATAGATGTTTTTCTGGAATTCTCTTGCTTTTTCGATGATCCAGTGGATGTTGGCAATTTGATCTCTGGTTCCTCTGCCTTTTCTAAAACCAGCTTGAACATCAAGAAGTTCATGGTTCACATATTGCTGAAGCCTGGCTTGGAGAATTTTGAGCATTACTTTACTAGCATGTGAGATGAGTGCAATTGTGCGGTAGTTTGAGCATTCTTTGGCATTGCCTTTCTTTGGGATTGGAATGAAAACTGACCTTTTCCAGTCCTGTGGGCACTGCCAAGTTTTCCAAATTTGCTGGCATATTGAGTGCAGCACTTTCACAGCATCATCTTTCAGGATTTGGAATAGCTCAACTGGAATTCTATCACCTCCACTAGCTTTGTTCGTAGTGATGCTTTCTAAGGCCCACTGGACTTCACATTCCAGGATGTCTGGCTCTAGGTCAGTGATCACACCATCGTGATTATCTGGGTCATGAAGATCTTTTTTGTACAGTTCTTCTGTGTATTCTTGCCATCTCTTCTTGATATCTTCTGTTTCTGTTAGGTCCATACCATTTCTGTCCTTTATCGAGCCCATCTTTGCATGAAATGTTCCTTTGGTATCTCTGATTTTCTTGAAGAGATCTCTAGTCTTTCCCATTCTGTTGTTTTCCTCTATTTCTTTGCATTGATCATTGAAGAAGGCTTTCTTATCTCTTCTTGCTATTCTTTGGACCTCTGCATTCAGATGTTTATATCTTTTCCTTTTCTCCTTTGCTTTTCATTTCTCTTCTTTTTACAGCTATTTGTAAGGCCTCCCCAGACAGCCATTTTGCTTTTTTGCATTTCTTTTCCATGGGGATGGTCTTCATCTCTGTCTCCTGTACAATGTCACGAACCTCATTCCATAGTTCATCAGGCACTCTATCTATCAGATCTAGGCCCTTAAATCTCTTTCTCACTTCCACTGTATAAATCATAAGGGATTTGATTTAGGTCATACCTGAATGGTCTAGTGGTTTTCCCTACTTTCTTCAATTTAAGTCTGAATTTGACAATAAGGAGTTCATGGTCTGAGCCACAGTCAGCTCCTGGTCTTGTTTTTGCTGACTGTATAGAGCTTCTCCATCTTTGGCTGCAAAGAATATAATCAATCTGATTTTGGTGTTGACTATCTGGTGATGTCCATGTATAGAGTCTTCTCTTGTGTTGTTGGAAGAGGGTGTTTGTTATGACCAGTGCATTTTCTTGGCAAAACTCTATTAGTCTTTGCCCTGCTTCATTTCGTATTCCAAGGCCAAATTTGCCCGTTACTCCAGGTGTTTCTTGACTTCCTACTTTTGCATTCCAGTCCCCTATAATGAAAAGGACATCTTTTTTGGGTGTTAGTTCTAAAAGGTCCTGTAGATCTTCATAGAACCGTTCAGCTTCAGCTTCTTCAGCATTACTGGTTGGGGCATAGACTTGGATTACTGTGATATTGAATGGTTTGCCTTGGAAACCAACAGAGATCATTCTGTCATTTTTGAGATTGCATCCAAGTACTGCATTTTGGACTCTTTTGTTGACCATGATGGCTACTCCATTTCTTCTGAAGGATTCCTGCCCACAGTAGTAGATCAGTCAATGTGATAGATCAATCAGTGTGGTAGATCAATCAATGTGATACACCACATCAAAAGACAGAAATCATCTCAATAGATGCAGAAGAAGCATTTGATAAAATTCAACATCCATTCATGATAAAATTTCTCACTAAAGTGGGTCTAGAGGAAACATACCTGAACAGAATAAAAGTTATTTATGACAGATGTACAGCCAATATAATACTCAGTGGTGAAAAGCTGAAATCTTTCCTGTTAAAATCTGGAACAAGAGAAGGATGCCCGTTCGTACCACTTCTATTCAACATTGTATTGGAAGTCTTCACCATGGCAATCAGATGGGGAAAAGGAAATAAAGGTATCTAAGTTGGAACAGAAGAGGTTAAACTGTTATTATATGCAGATGATTAATATTATATATTGTTGTTCAGTTGCTCAGTCGTGTCTGACTCCTTGTAACCCCGTGGACTGCAGCTTGCCAGGCTTACCTGTCCTTCACCATCTCCCGGAGCTTGCTCAAACTCATATCCATTGAGTTGGTCATGCCAGTCAACCATCTCATCCTCTGTCGTCCCCTTTTGCCTTCTGTCTTTTCCGATGAGTTGGCTCTTTGCATCAGGTGGCCAAAGTATTAGAGCTTCAGCTTCAGCATCAGTCTTTCCAATGAAGATTCAGGGTTGATATTATAAATAGAAAAGCTAAAGACTTCACACAAAATCTACTCAAACTGATAAGCAAATTAAGCAAGATATAGTAGCAGACTACAAGACTAACATACATAAGTCTGTTGCATTTCCTTACATTAACAATGAATTATTAGAAAGGGAAAGTAAAATAGCAGTCTCTTTTAAGAGCACGTTGAAAAATCAAAATGCTTAGGAATAAACCTGATGAAGAGGGTCAGAGACTTTATATGCTGAGAACTATAAAATGTAGTTAAAGGGAACTAAAGATGATTCAAAGAAAGGGAATTACATCCCATGATCTCAGTTTGGAAGAATTAATATTGTTAAAATGACCCTATTACCCAAAGCAATCTACAAATTTAATGTGATTCCTATCAAACTACCCATGATAATTTCCACAGAACTAGAACAAATAATCCTGAAATTTATGTGGAAAGATAAAAGACCCAGAATTGCTAGAGCAGTTCTGAGGAAACAGAGCTGGAGGCATAGCCCTTTTAGACTTTAGACAATGCCTCAAAGGTACAGTAATCACAGCAGCATGATGTTGGCCCAGAACAGACCTGTGGATCAGTAGAACAGAAGAGAGAGCTGAGAAATAAGCCCATACACCTATGATCAATTAATCTTTGAGAAATGAGGCAAGAATACACAATGGAGAAAAGATAGTCCCTTTGGCAAGTGATGCTAGGAAAGCTAGACACCCACATGTATATCAGTGAAGTTAGAATACTCCTCACACCGTACCCAAAAATAAACTCAAATGGATTATAGACATGACTTTATAAGACATGACACCACAAAACACCTAGAAAACAAGATAGGCAAAACATTCTCTGACATAAATCATACCAATATTTTTCTTAGGTCAGTCTTTCAGGTTAATATAAGTAAATGGGAGTTAATCAAACTTACAAGCTTTTGAACAGCAAAGGAAACCATAAACAAAGTGAAAATACAACCTGTGGTCTAGGAGAAAATATTTGCAAACAATGCAACCAACAGCCTTAATTTCAAAAATCTACAAGCAGCTTATACATCTAAATAACAAAAAACAAACAACCCATTCAGAACATGAGCAGAGGACCTAAATAGGTATGTCTCTAAAGAAGACATCCATGTGGCCAGTAAGATATGAAAAGATGGTAAATATTGCTAATTGTTAGAGAAGCATAGATTAAAACTACAATGAGGTATATCACCTCATATCTGACAGAATGGCCATGATTAGAAAGTCTAGAAGGAATAAATTCTAGAGAAGATTTGGAGAAAAGAGAACCCTAAAAAGAGAACCCTTTCACACTGTTGGTAGGAATGTAAATTGGTACAGCCACTATGGAAAACAGTATGGAGGTTCCTTAAAAAACTAAAAATTGAGTTACCATAGGATCCAGCAAGCCCATGTCTGGGCATATATCTAGAGAAGACTCTTAATTCCAAAAGCTACATGCCCCTTGATTTTCATGGCAACACCATTTACAATAGCCAAGGCATGAAAGCTACCTGAATGTCCATCAACAAATGAATGGATAAAGATGTGAGATATATATATATATACACACACAGATATATAATATTCCACTGTGTGTGTGTATATATATATATACACACAAAGAGAGAGGAATATTAAACAAGTATATAAAAAATGAAATAATGTCACTTGCCATAACATGTATAGACCTAGAGATTATCACACGGAGTGAAGTAAGTCAGGAAGAGAAAGACAAATATATGGTATTACTTATATATGGAGTCTAAAATAGGACATAAATAAAAAAGGACTTATTTACAAAACAGAAACAGACTCACAAACATAGAAAGCAAATTTATGGTTGCCAAACAAGGCGGGCAGAGGGATAAATTAGAAGTTTGGGATTAGCAGATATAAACTACTATATATAAAATAGATAAACAGCAAGGTCCTACTTTATAGCACAGGAAACTATATTCAGTATCTTACAGTAAACTATAATTGCCTCAAACTCATGTCCTTTGATTCGTGATTCCATCCATACCATCTCATTCTCTGTTGCCCTCTTCTCCTGCCCTCAGTCTTTCCTAGCATAAGGATCTTTTCCAATAAGTCAGCTCTTTGCATCAGGTGGCCAAAGTATTGTAGCTTCAGCATCATTCTTTCCAGTGAATGTTTATTTCCTTTAGGATTGACTGGTTTGATCTCCTTGCTGTCCAAGGGACTCTCAAGAGTCTTCTCCAACACACTGTTCAAAAGCATCAGTTCTTGGGTGCTCAGCTTTCTCTATGGTCCAATTCTCACATCCACACATGACTACTGGAAAAACAATAGCTTTGACTAGACAGACCTTTGTCAGCAAAGTGATTTCTCTGCTTTTTAATATGCTGTCTAGTTTGGTCATAGCTTTTCTTCCAAAGAGCAAGCGTCTTTTAATTTCATGTCTGCAGTCACCATCCACAGTGACTTTTGAGCCCAAGAAAGTAAAATCTGCCACAGTTTCCATTTTTTCCCCATCTGTTTACCATGAAGTGATGGGACCAGATGCCATGTTCTTAGTCTTTTGAATGTTGAGTTTTAAGCCAGCTCTTTCATACTCCTCTTTTACCTTCATCAAGAGGCTCTTAAGTTGCTCTTCACTTTCTGTGGTAAGGGTGGTATCATTTGCATATCTGAGGTTGTTGATACGACCTTGTTACCTCTGGCCACTGGCAGAAATTCTGACACCCCAGTAGGTCTACTCTGATACCACCACAGTGAGGAGAGAAAGCACCTGGTTATTACCACATGACAATGGAAGTCCAGGCTCCCCACATGGTCCCCACTGACACTGCAGGAAATGGAGAGCTTGTTACTTCTGAGTGGGGAAAGTTCCAGCCCCTCACTGCTTGATATTAGTATAGCAGGAGATTGGGGTCAGAGAAGGCAATGGCACCCCACTTCAGTACTCCTGCCTGGAAAATCCCATGGATGGAGGAGCCTGGTAGGCTGCAGTCCATGAGGTCGCTAAGAGTCGGACACGACTGAGCGACTTCCCTTTCACTTTTCACTTTCATGCCTTGGAGAAGGAAATGGCAACCCACTCCAGTGTTCTTGCCTGGAGAATCCCAGGGACGGGGGAGCCTGGTGGGCTGCCACCTATGGGGTCGCACAGAGTCGGACACGACTGAAGTGACTTAGCAGCAGATTGGGGTACCTTCTTTGGGCCTGATTAAAAATGAAGTCTAGGCTTCCCATTCAGGCTTTGAGGATGAATGGAGGGTGAGGCTATCGTTTTTTCTGTGGTGTTTGGCTATAGAATAGTGATTATTGTAAGCTTTCTATCTTGCTAGATTGCCTTTTTCTTGTTTCTTTGGAGAGAGAGCAGTCTGTTTTTTTATTGTGTCTAGTGATATTTCTGGCTTGGTAGCGTCTTCAGTTCAACTCTTAAGTGTCTGAGGCAGAAAGAAAACACATGTAACTTACCACAGCAGCATTTAAATGGTATACATGATCTTATTGCAAAACAGAAAGAGTCACAGACCTAGACAGCAAACATATAGACACAAAGAGGGGAAGGATGGGGTGGGATGAATTGGAAGATAAAGATTGACCATATATATACTATTGACATATATACACTATTGTATAAAATAGACAACTAATGAGAACCTACTGTATGGCTCAGGAAACTACTCAGTGCTCTGAGGTGACATAAATGGGAGAGAAATCCAAAAAAGAGGGGACATATGTATGTATATAGCTAATTCACTTTGCAGTACAGTAGAAACTTAACACAATATTGTATAGCAAATATACTTCAATAAAAATTAATTGCAAAAAAACCCAAAAAATTATTGAAATAAATTCAATGGATAAGTTAAAAATAGACATTTGAAGAGAGAACTAATTAAGTGGAAAGACATATCTAAAGAAATAAGCCAGAAAGCATCACAGAGAAATAACATGTCTAATTGCAGTTCCAAAGGGAGAGAATAGAAAAAATGGAGAAGGAAGAGATATTCAAAGAGATAATAGGTGAGCATTTTCTAGTATCCTTAAAAGATAACTCCTCAGCTTCAAAAACAGTAATTCCCAAGCAAGATAAATGAAAGAAAGTCTTTATCAGGTAAAGCAGGTATAATAGATTAGTTCATTCAATATTGTTTCAGCCTCCATCAAGTGAGCTTTCCTGTAATGTAGATGCTAAAAAGCTAAAATGTATATTTTTCATATTTCCTTTGTAGGTAAGTTTTCAAGTACCTTAAGATTTTGCCAGTCCCATGTATTCACATGAGACTTGAATTCAGAACCAAGTTAAACGGGGAGGAGACATGGTAGTATGTAAGGAATCCATTTACTTATATGAATCTAGGGTGTGCATTGTAGCTCTGGAGCAAATGTGTGATAGCAACTTCCTGAGCTGTGATTTGTAGCTAAGATGGTGTGATGCTGGATGAAAGAAACAGTTGGTTGGTCCAGAGGCTTTCCAATTCTCCAGGTTTGTAAATATGAAAAAGAAAAAAAAAATTCCTTTGGCAAAATAATTCTGTAGTAGTGTTCAGAAGTCATTTCTGGAGTGTCTAAATCTATTCAGTATTTCTTTTGGAATTGAAACTATTTTCTGCTTTAGATAGAGGTATTATCTGCAGTTGAACCCTGATTGATACCTGTTTTTAAAAAGCATACTAAAAATACTGAAATGCAATGACAAAGATCCTAAAAAAATCCAGACATAGAAAACATTACCAGTAAAGGAATAACATATAGTCTACAGTAGACTTATGAACAGCAATACACATGGTAGACTTATTATCTTCAAAGAGTTGAGAGAAATTAACCATCAAGTTAGAATTGTATATCCAGATATCTTTCAAGAACCAGGGTAATATAAACACATTTTGAGATAGACAGAAAAGAAGAAATTTTACTAGTATCCTTCTTAAAGATGTTTTTTAGAAGGAAGAGCTGAGATACAAGAAAGAACAGTGAAGAAGAAAAAGTGAAAAATTTATGGGACTATCTAAACAAAATATTGTGACTTTAGTGATATCTAGTTTGAGAGATTTTTTAAAAGGAATTAAAATGATGATAGAATAACATGTGAGATACAGGAGAATACTCGTAGTTACATAGTTCCCAAGGTCTTTATTTGAGGATACGATACAGCCAGGGATTAATTTTGGATTTTAAATGTCCTTTTTTGGTAACTACTAAAAACAGTAATTGATTTCATAATTTCAGTTACAAAAAGATGAAGGAGTAAGTGGGATTATAAAAACTGAATCCAAAGAAAATGAGAAGGGGAAAAAGGGAAGCAGAGAAAAGTGAGGAAAAATACAAAGCAGAAAATTAAGGGGTAGAAATAATTTAAAATATATCAGTAATCCCAGTAAATATAAATGGACAGAGCTAAACAATTAAAAGACAAAGACTCCAAAACAGGGAAAAATCCAGATATCTGCTATTCATAAGAAATATGGTTAAAACATCAATACATAGTAATTTTGAAAGAAAAGGATATAAAAAATACATACCATACCAATATTGACTAAAAGAAGCCTGGACTAGCTGTTTGAACAACAAAGAAGTTCAAGGCATTATTCACAACAGATGTGTTCATTACATTGTTATTAAAAGGTTCTATTTACCACATTCCAAAAAGTGGCAACTCTAAATTTGTATGGAAATTTTTAAACAAAAATTGGCAGGATTACAAAGGAAAAATAGGTAACCATTCTACCATGATGAGATATTTTAGCCCAGTACTTAAACCAAAAAATATGAATAGGCAAAATTTGAGTAACATTACAAAATGATTTTATATACTCAACAAGTAAAGAATGCATGATCTTTTCATTCATGGAGTAATTATTAAATCTACCAATACTAGCATTAAAGCAAAGTTCAACAGATTATAAAGAATTGGTGTCATGCATAACATGTTCTCTGACAATTAGTTAAAACAAAACAGAATTAGTCAAAATGGCACATTTATTTGGAAACTTATAAGTACACTTGTAAATATGAGCAAAAAAAATCATAATAAAAATATTGAAATACTTTGGATGTAAGCAAAATGAAAATACTATAAACCAAAATACGATGTAGCTAAAATGGTTCTTAGAGGGACATGTTTACATTAAATATTTACATTAGAAACAGAGAGTCTGAAGAATAATGAGCTAAGTATTTGAGTAATTAGAAAATATATCTATAGAATAAACCCAAAGAGAAATGAAGAATGATACTGATAAAAGAAATTAATGGGAAAAAAAAAAAGCGCTACTGTATTGAAGATCACTAGAGGTCTAATTTTGTTCCTTTCTGAGACACTACTAAAACTATAACAAAAGAATTTATTTATAAAGTATAAACCCACAAGTTGAAGACTCAATAAAATTTTAGAAGCTAGAAAGTAAATGGATTACTGCTAATTGCCGTAACTAACCCAAGAGCCAAATTCTAAGCCAGGAACCACCAGTTTACATCAGAGAATTTTCTTAACTATCAAGCCTTAGCAGCAACAGGCAGTTTGGTGAAGGAGATGGAGGAGGGGTCTAAAATAAAGGGCATTGATTAAAAGCTTTAAGAAATGGTTATATGCTTAGGTTCCCTCACCCAACTTCACGCCATGAAGCAACTGCAGAAATCTACAGATTTAATCTCTGGAAAAGGGTGAACAGTGTGTCTACATTGGGTTTTGCCAGGCACAGTTGAGCATACAAATACCATACTGAAATCAGGTAAGTTAGGTGACCTTGTGCTTTATGAATGCTGAATGCAAAAACATCTAGACAGAATACTGAAAGAATCTTCTTATTGAATATATGAGTAGCCTAAAAGGCCTTATTGGTATTGGTGTTGAGGGTTCCCTAACAATTGACCCAGGAAAATAGCCCTACAGCAAAGGTTACTAACTAGGGAAAATAGCCCTACAGTAAAGGTTAGCAACTGAATACTTGCTTGGGACCATCTTTTTAGTTTCTTACTCTTAAGAATGAGGAGACAGTGCCAGATGTATGATGAATACATTCAATATGAAAGAGGCCATAACAAATAAGGGAGAAAAAAATCAGCTTTAAAGAAACTGAAGAAACTTTAAAAACAACAAAATGACAACAAATATTATAATTCATTAATATTCTTAGGAATATAGTATATCTATGAATCAAGAGTACAATGCTATAAAAAAGAACATTCAGAGAATCCCCCCAAAAAGGACATTAAAAATATAGTAAAAAGCTGAAATGAATATTTTGAAAGATACAGTTAACGAAGACATTGGAATTCTTTCTCCAGAACACACATTGTGATTGTTTTATGGTCCGTGAGCCCTTATACCCATTCGCCAGCAAGCATCCACCACAGGAGAGGCACTGAGCTCCTGTTATGGTCCAGAGTGAACAGGACAGCATGGGGCCTCTTGGCCTCAGGACCCTTGGACCCACTCACCACCACTGCTGTGGACAAATAGCAAGTGTTTCCTCAAGTCCATGGTCCCTGGGTTCCATCAGAATGGTGGGAAGGAAATGGAGAATAGAAGGAACTCAATAGGGGTTCTGATTTCAGGACCAGCATATAAAAATGCATATTTCCTCTACCAGTACTGTGTAGAGGAAAGGGAAGGGAGGAAACTATTACCAAAACAATTTAAGAAAATATCCTGTAATTGAAAAATAAGAGTTAATAGATTAAAAGAACCTACTGCGTACTTAGCACAGTGGGTAGAAATAGATCCATGCAAGTTTCAAAATTCTAGACAAGGACAGTTCTACAAGCTTAGAGTCAGAAGGTAGATACACTACATACAAAGGATCAGGGATCAGAATGGTTTTGGACTTACCAAAGGAAAACTGGAAGCCAGTTACAGGATAATACCTAGCCAAACTATTGATAAAATATGGTGACAGAATACATTTTTATACATTCAAGTTCTCAAAAAAAAAGAAAAATACTTATATACCATAAACTAGTGCTCAGAAACCTGCGGAAGGTTGTGTTTGACCAAAATGAGAAAACCAAAAAGGAGGAAGACATAGGAAATGAGACATAGAAAATCCAACACAAAGAGGTGAAGGCAATTCCCAAAGTGAAGGCAAAGGGAAGGGATTTTTCAGAGAATGGCTGTCTACTAGACAGGCAACCAGTCTAGAGTGAAGCAGGGTGACTCCTGATACAGATATGTTGAGGGTCTTCTGTGTTACACACTCTTGACCTGATAATATACAAGTAGTCTGTCCCCAGAATCTTACCTGTACTTAGCTTGCCTGGACCATGTGCTGATGAAGTTCTTGCTCTCTCTTACGTGCCCTGCTACCTGGATAACCAGAGACATTCATTTCACCCCACAGAAGAATTTTGCTTTGAATTACTTCTGAGAGCTGAAGATTGGCCCTGGTAAGTAAGCTTAGAAGCAGAAAATAGAGAGTATCTCACCCCTAGTGATCACTTCCTTGTCATATCTCAGCACCTGGCCCATCCTGCAGTTCTGCCAAATGCCTTTACTCTGTGCTTTCTGGGACTCATTCTTGCCTCCCTCAAATGGGAAAGTGATAAACTCTGAAAAGCTGAAGGCACACTATGACTCTTTTAAACTCATCTTTTCCAAGAATCTTCATCAAACTATGGCAATAATGTCCCTTCCATGCGCAAGCAGATTTGTGTTTTTCTGATGATTTTTTTTTATTTTGGCCGCGCTGGGTCTTTGTTGCTGTGCGCAGACTTTCTCTAGTTGCAGTGTGTAGGCTTAGTTGCTCCACAGCATGTGGAATCCTCCTGGACCAGGAATGAAATCCGTGTCTCCTGCATGGCAGGCAGATTCTTAACCACTGGACCACCAGGGAAGTCCCTGATGATTTTTAAGTTAATAACACAATTCATTTGTTTATATGCAAACCCTGGAGGAGGGCATGGCAATCCATTCCAGTATTCTTGCCTGGAGAATCACATGGACAGAAGCGATCCCAGTCCATGGGCTCACAAACATTGGGACACGACTGAGCAACTAAGCACAAATAGTTAACAAAATATTTCAGAAAATCTATTCTCATCATTTACCATATTAAAAAATAAAGGAGAAAAACTACATGATGATAGCAATACATTCAGATAAAGCATTCCATAAAATTCAGCTATTTATGACCCAAAACAAACAAAACAAAACCCTTTACAAACTCAATAGAAGGGAAGTTTCTTAACCTGTAAACTACAGCATCTACCACATTTCCATAAAATGTTTTTAAAAGTTACCTTTAAAATCAAGACTAAAACAAGGATATACATTGTCACCACTTCTATTCAACACTGTATTGGTGGAAATCCTATCCAATGTAGTGTTTACAGATGACACGATCACATACAAAAAATACCACAAGATGTGTACCACAAGATCACTAGAAGCAATAAGTGGAATTCAGCAAGATCATGAGGTTCAAGTCCGTATTAAAAAATCATATTTCTATGTACTAGCACCAAACAAGTGCATAGTAAGTGAAATTGTTAAGTGAATTTTTTGAAAGTATAATTTACAGTAGCATCGAAAAACATCAAATATTTAAGGATTAAATTTAGCAAATATATGCAAGCTGTATATATTGGAAACTGGCAAATAAGTTTTTGCTGAGCCAAATTAAAGAAGACCTAAGTAAATAGATGTTTCATTTTCATAGATTAGAAAACTTCAATGTTATTAAGATGTCAGTTCTCTCCAAATTGATCAGGTTCAAGGCAGCCACAACAAAATCTCTGCAGGCTTTTTGGTAAAAATTGGGAAACAGTTTCTGAAATTTACATGGGACTGCAAAGGATCTAAAAGGGCCGAAACAGTTTTTAAAAAGAACAACAGAGAGGCTTATCTACAGAACAGAAACAGACTCACAGATGGAGAGAACGGACTTGTGGTTGCCAAAGGCAAGGTTAGGGTGCGGAATGGATTGAGAGTTTGGGGTTAGCAATTGCAAGCCATTATATACAGAATGAATTACAAGTCCTACTGTATAGCACAGGGAACTATATTCAATATCCTGTAATAAACTGTAATTGAAAAGAATATATGTATGTAACTGAATCAGTTTGCCATACACTAGAAACTAACAGAACATTGTACATCAGCTGTATTTCAATTAAAAAAAAAAAAGGACGTGAAAGGCAACTCACAAACTTGGAGAAAATGTTTGCAAAATATATAACCAACAAAGGACTTATATTTAGATAAATATAAAGAACTCTTGAAACTTAATAATAAGTAACAATTTTTTTTAATGGGCAAAGATTCAAAATAAACTATCAAAGAAGATATAGGAATGGCAAATAAGTACAAGAAATGATGCTCAATAACATTTATCATTGAGAAATAAAAATTAAAGCCACAGTGAGATACCGCTATGTACCTATAGGGCAACTAAAATGAAAAAGACTTATATCATAGCAAGTGTTGGTGAGGTTGTAGAACAAAAAACTTCTACCCTGCTGATGGGAATGTAAAATGATACAACCCCTTAGTGCTGATTAAGCAGTTTAACTGTCTTAAAAAGTAACATTTACCAGCTAGACAATTTAACTATTCTCCTATCTTTTTACCCAAGGGAAATGAAAGCATATATCCATACAAAGACTTATTTATGAATGTTCATAGCTTCTTTTATTTGTTAGAGCAAAAAAACCTGGAAAACAACAGAAGTATCCAACAACATTTGAACAGATTAAACCATGGTGTATCCATATAGTGGAGTACTACTCAACAGTAAGAGGAAATGAGTATTGATATACAACAGCATGGATGAATTTCAAAATAATTATGCCAACTGAAAGAAGCCATATAACAAAGAATATATACTGTATTATTCCATTTATATAGCATTCTAAAAAATATATAAGTTTTTGGAGGTAAAGGGTAAAGCTATAAAAAAAAACTACATTAGCTATATCTGTTGTTTTGGGTAACTCACCAAACTTCAGTTTCCTCATCAGCAAAGTTAAAGAAGTGTTTATTGGAAGATTGTATTCATATGTGTGTGTTTATTTGAAAATTATATTCATATATGTGTGTTTATTTATATATTGTGTGTGTATCTAAAATACTGTAGTGCCTGACACAGAACTGGTGACTCCATTAGTGTTTTTTCTATTCCACCAGCCTTCTACCTCTTCCAAAGAATTAATAAAATTACTGGGTACTTTCAGATTGATTACCTTCTTGATACATTTAGCAAACTCTTAGTGGCACTTTTCTTCCTCAGTAACTTTTAATGGCTAAATGTAATGGGCAGATGTATTAGAGAATTTAATAGTTAGGTTTGCTTTTAATACTTATGAAAACATTTCCCTCTCATGACATGACTTGACAAAATTTCATTTTGCTCTTTTTTTTCCTCCACACAGGGTTTATCCATGGCTTAGAGGGCTGGGTTACACATCCTTGGGTGTATTTTTATTAGGATTTTTATTCTGGAACATAGATAACATCTTTTGTGATTCACTGAGGTAAGATATATTTTTAATCTTTGAAAAATATTTTTGGAATTCGTTAAGCAGAGCATTTCATAGGCATATAGAATTATTAGTGCACTGAAGTGAATTTTTCCCATCATTGAAATTAAAAAGATATGTATAGCAGAATGAAGCAGGGCAAGGCCAACAGAGTTTTGCCAAGAGAACGCACTGGTCATAGCAAACACCCTCTTCCAACAACACAAGAGAAGACTCTACACATGGACATCACCAGATGGTCAACACTGAAATCAGACCAATTATATTCTTTGCAGCCGAAGATGGAGAAGCTCTATACAGTCAACAAAAACAAGACCAGGAACTGACTGTGGCTCAGATCATGAACTCCTTATTGCCAAATTCAGACGTAAATTGAAGAAAGTAGGGAAAAACCACTAGACCATGCAGGTATGACCTAAATCAAATCCTTACCATTATACACTGTAAGTGAGAAATAGATTTAAGACACTAGCTCTGATAGACAGAGTACCTGATGAACTATGGACGGAGGTTTGTGACATTGTACAGGAGACAGGGATCAAGACCATCCCCAAGAAAAAGAAATGCAAAAAAGCAAAATGGCTGAGAAGGCCTTACAAATAGCTGTGAAAAGAAGAGAAGCGAAAAGCAAAGGAGAAAAGGAAAGATATACCCATTTGAATTCAGAGTTCCAAAGAATAGCAAGGAGAGACAAGAAAGCCTTCCTCAGTGATCAATGCAAAGAAATAAAGGAAAACAATAGAATGGGAAAGACTAGAGATCTCTTCAAGAAAATTAGAGATATCAAGGGAACATTTCATGCAAAGATGGGCACAATAAAGGACAGAAATGGTATGGACCAAACAGAAGCAGAAGATATTAAGAAGAGGTGGCAAGAATACAGAGAAGAACTATAAAAAAAAGATCTTCATGACCCAGATAATCACAATGGTGTGATCACTCACCTAGAGCCAGATCCTGGAATGTGAAATCAAGTAGGTCTAGGAAGCATCACTACGAACAAAGCTAGTGGAGGTGATGGGATTCCAGTTGAGCTATTTCAAATCCTGAAAAATGATGCTGTGAAAGTGCTGCAGTCAGTATGCCAGCAAATTTGGAAAACTCAACAGTGGCCACCGGACTGGAAAAGGTCAGTTTTCATTCCAATCCCAAAGAAAGGCAATGCCAAAGAATGCTCAGACTATCACACAATTGCACTCATCTCACACACTAGCAAAGCAATGCTCAAAATTCTCCAAGCCAGGCTTCCACAGTATATGAACCATGAACTTCCAGATGTTCAAGCTTTATTTAGAAAAGGCAGAGGAACCAGAGATCAAATTGCCAACATCCGCTGGATCATGGAAAAAGCAAGAGAGGTCCAGAAAAACATCTGTTTCTGCTTTATTGACTATGCCAAAGCCTTTGACTGTGTAGATTACAATAAACTGTGGAAAATTCTGAAAGAGATGGGAATACCAGGCCACCTGACCTGCCTCTTGAGAAATGTGTATGCAGGTCAGGAAGCAACAGTTAGAACTGGACATGGAACAACAGACTGGTTCCAAATAGGAAAAAGAGTACGTCAAGGCTGCTTGTCACCCTGCTTATTTAACTTATATGCAGAGTACATATTGTCACCCTGCTTATTTAACTTATATGCAGAGTACATCATGAGAAACGTTGGGCTGGATGAAGCACAAGCTGGAATCAAGATTGCTGGGAGAAATATCAATAATCTCAGGTATGCAGATGATACCACCCTTATGGCAGAAAGTGAAGAACTAAAGAGCCTCTTGATGAAAGTGAAAGAAGAGACTGAAAAAGATGGCTTAATGCTCAACATTCAGAAAACTAAGATCATGGCATCCAGTCCCATCACTTCGTGGCAAATAGATGGGGAAACAGTGGAAATAGCGGCTGACTTTATTTTCTTGGGCTCCAAAATCACTGCAGATGGTGACTGCAGCCTGAAATTAAAAGACGTTTGCTCCTTGGAAGAAAAGCTATGACCAACATAGACAGCATATTAAAAAGTAGAGACGTTACTTTGCCAACAAAGGTCCATCTAGTCAAGGCTATGGTTTTTCCAGTAGTCGTGTATGGATGTGAGAGTTGGACTATAAAGAAAGCTAAGCGCCGAAGAATTGATGCTTTTGAACTGTGGTGTTGGAGAAGACTCTTGAGCATCCCTTGGACAGCAAGGAGATCAAACCAGTCCATCCTAAAGGAGATCAGTCATGAGTGTTTATTGAAAGGACTGATGTTAAAGCTGAAACTCCAGTACTTTGGCCACCTGGTGCAAAGAGCTGACTCATTGAAAAAGACGCTGATACTGGGAAAGATTTAAGGCAGGAGGAGAAGGTGTCGACAGAGGATGAGATGGTTGGATGGCATCACCAAGTTAATGGAGATGAGCTTGGGAAGACTCCTGGAGTTGGTGATGGACAGGGAGGCCTGGCGTGCTGTATCCATGGGGTTGTAGAGTCGGACATGACTGAGCAACTGAACTGAACTCAACTAATAGCACAATAAAGTTAAATTATGGGGACATTTGTTTAAATTACCTAAAAATTTGAACTTAAAAATATTTCATAACATCTATAGGGATTTTTGTGCATACATCACAGTAGTGTACAGTTTATCAAATATTAATATTGACTGTGCTCAGTTGCTTTAGTCGTATCTGACCTTTGCAACCCCATGGACTGTAGCCTGCCAGGCTTCTCTGTCTAGGTCTTTGAAATCTGCCTAATCTGCTTTATTGAAGAAATATTTACTGGAATTTAAATCATGGGTCTTGGACTCTAGTTGTCACCTTAGACACCTTCTGTCTGGGCCCCTATTTTCATAAAATGAACATGTTAAGTAAGTTAAACTAGTTTCCTTCCAACTCAAAATTATCTGATTTAATGGTATTGTGTAATATTGAATAACACCACAGAGAGGCAATCAGCAAAATTCAAACTGGGAAATCTATAGAATGAATAACCTAGCCTCTTAAGTAAATAAATTGCAGGAAGGCGGAGGGGGGAAATGGAGGAGGAATGTATAGATTAAAAGAGACTTGGAGGCTTCCCTGGTGGTCCAGTGGTTAAGAATCCACCTGCCAATGTAGGAAACATAAGATCCCGTGTGCCATGGGGTTAGTAAGTCCATGCGCCACAACTACTGAGCCAGCACTCGCCTGCGCACCCTGGAGCCTGTGCTCTGCAAGAAGAGAAGCCACCGCAGTGAGAAGCCTGTGCACCACAACTAGAGAGTAGCCCCTGCTTGCCCCCCCAAGCACAGCAACAAAGACCCAGTGCAGCCATAAATAAATAACTTTTTTTAAAAAGAGAGAGAGGCTTGCGGCTTCCCTGGTGGTCCAGTGTTAAGACTCTCTGTTTTCAATGTAGGTGCACAGGCTTCTATCCCTGGTTTGTGAAGTAAGATTCCACATGCCACCTGATGCAGCCACAAAATGAAAAAATAAAATAAAAGAGATGTAAGAGCTATATCAACCAAACTCCAAAGTAATGTAATTACTTTTTTTGGATCTTGATTGAAACAGACTGTGTTTAAAAAAATCTGTATGATTTTATGATCAGTAATTGAATATCAAATATGATTAGTAATTGGATGTCTGATTAAGGGATTAGAGATATATACTGAGATATTTAGAGATAAAATGATACACTATCTGGGATTTGCTTCAAAATAAATAATATGGGAGGAGAGAAGCAGATGAGAGCTTAGATGATATGAGATTGGCCATATCTCATATATCCATACCACATAAATTGTAATTGTTAAAAATAAATAATTTATAATTGTTGAAGCTGGGTAATGGGTACATTATTATTTTGTGTATTTTTGCACATGTTTGAAATGTAGACTTTAAATGCACACAAATAATACATCTTGCTTAGAAAACTAAGATCTAATTGCGTGGTTCTGAATCAGCAGTATCCATCAGAACCCTCATTGGAGCTTTTACAGTGCAAAAGTAAGTCATCATCCTCTAGCTGAGTCCTCTTTGTTTCTGAGAAATGTTGAGATGTTCGCAAAACTTGTGGAAAACAATTTGGTGTTTCACACTCAATTTCTTTGCTCTGATAGATGAGAATATTAATATAATACACACTTAATCACAAGGTCTAGAATTTGAGGCTCAGCTGTTCCACTAGCTGAGTACTTGGGCAACTCAGTAATCTCTGAATTTTAGGCTCCTAATCTGCAAAGCACAGCTTTTAACAACCACCTCAAAGACTCACTATGAAGTGAGACCTTGCAGGAAATACTTGGTCCATAAGGTGTTAATAAATATTACCTGAAAGAAGGGTTCCATGGACGAGTAGTTTACCTGAAAAAACTGATGATAAACTGTTTAATTATGGTAGGACTTTTTACAGATGTTAATCTGTTAATATGCATTACAAATCTCCAAAAGGGCAACAGACTATGTACTGTTTCCTGCATTTATTTTGACCACAGTCATTTCTTCATGGAACGTCTATTAGGAATACTGTTCCTCAAAATATACTTTGCAAAACAATACAGCAGATAAAAGGAAATGAAATAATTGCCATGTTTGAGACTAATGTTTCAAAATGCTTTGATACTATCAGCATTAATTGTTAAATATGAAAAATAATTGAATGCTTATTTTCCCCCCCTTCACACAGGAGCTTTCGAAAGAAGGTACCACCTGTCATAGGCGTTACCACACAATTTCATGCATGGTGGCATATTTTAACTGGCCTTGGTTCTTATCTTCACATCCTTTTCAGGTAGGAAATAGAGACTTTTTAATCCTACTATTGGAGTGTTTCTTTCTTTACTCTTCAAATAGAATGTGTAAATACAAAACGTCAGAGACCGAATCAGAGTGATCTTAAGCAAGTCCCTTCCTCTCCCTGAAGCTGTTTTCTCATCCTGAAAGGGTGACAGCTGTGTAACTGACCTCTGGCACATGATCTACATTTTAAGTGGATCATTCACCTCCTTTTTTAGTGCAGTAGGATATAAACATTTCCAATTCTTGTTGAACAGCATATCTTTGTTTATAGAGAACAAATTTAAGAGGGAAAAAGCAGCCAGATCCCCTGAGCAGCGACTGAGAAAGCATGAGTACATCTGAAGTCACCAACTTACTTTGTCTCCTTCCCTGAAACAAATTGGTTGCTACTGTTTCCCTTATAAAGAATTTATTGGAGGTCAGCCACTTACAGCAAAAATGGAACCAGAATTGTCTCTGTTCATCCTACTACATAATATGTCTGTATCACTCTCTCTCCCCTTACCAGAATTTATTTTTCTTCACAGCATTTTTAAACAGTTATATAAGGGTTTACTTGTTTACCTTCCCCAACTAAATTGTAAGTTCCTTGAGAGCAAGGGCTTTATTTTATTCACTGCTACTCTCCCAAGTGCTTAAAATAGTGCCTGTCACATAGTAAGCACTCAGTATATGTTGCTAAATGATTTAATGAATAAATGTTATTATAGTGATCTCTTTACCAGAGGATGTTCAGTCGCTGTGTTGTGTCTGACTCTTCAACCCCATGGACTGCAGCATGCCAGGTTTCCCTGCGCATCACTAACTCCCAGAGCTTATTCAAACTCATGTCCCTCGAGTCAGTGATGCCATCCAGCCATCTCATCCTCTGTCATTCCCTTCTCCCTCTTTCAATCTTTACCAGCATCAGGGTCTATCAAATGAGTCAGCTCTTCACATCAGGTGGCCAAAGTATTGGAGTTTCACCTTCAGCATTAGTCCTTCCAATGAATGTTCAGGACCGATTTCCTTTAGAATGGACTGGTTGGATCTCCTTGCAGTCCATGAGACGCTCAAGAGTCTTCTCCAACACCACAGTTCAAAAGCATCAATTCTTTGGTACTTAGCTTTCTTTATGGTCCAACTCTCACATCCATACATGACTACTGGAAAAACCGTAGCCTTGACTAGATGGACCTTTATCAAGAAATTAATGCCTCTGCTTTTTAATATGCTGTCTAGGTTGGTCATAGCTTTTCTTCCAAGGAGCAAGCGTCTTTTAATTTCATGGCTGCAGTCACCATCTGCAGTGATTTTGGAGCCCAAGAAAATAAAGTCTCTCATTGTTTCCACAAAGTGATGGGACTGGATGCCATGATGTTTTCTGAATGTTGAGTTTTAAGCCAACTTTTTCACTCTCTTCTTTCACTTTCATCAAGAGGCTCTTTAGTTCTTCTTCGCTTTCTACCATAAGAGTGGAGGTTATTGATATTTCTCTTGGCAATCTTGATTCCAGATTATGCTTCATCCAGTCTGGCATTTCTCATGATATACTCTGCATATAAGTTAAATAAGCAGGGTGACAGTATACAGCCTTGACATACTCCTTTTCCCAATTTGGAACCAGTCTGTTGTTCCATGTCCAGTTCTAACTGTTGCTTCCTGACCTGCATACAGATTTCTTAGGAGGCAAGTCAGGTGGTCTGGTATTCCCATCTCTTTCAGAATTTTCCAGTTTGTTGTGAACCACATAGTCAAAGGCTTTGGCATTGTCAGTAAAGCAGAAGTAGATAGTTTCCTGGAACTCTATTGCTTTTTAATGATCCAACTAATGTTGGGAATTTGATCTCTGGTTCCTCTGCCTTTTCTAAATCCAGCTTGAACATCTAGAAGTTCATGGTTCATATACTGTCGAAGCCTGGATTGGAGAATTTTGAGCATTGCTTTGCTAGTGTGTGAGGTGAGTGCAATTGTGTGGTAGTTTGAACATTCTTTGGCATTGCCTTTTCTTGGGATTGGAATGAAAACTGACCTTTTCCAGTCCTGTGGCCACTGCTGAGTTTTCCAAATTTGCTGGCATATTGAGTGCAGCACTTTCACAGCATCATCTTTTAGGATTTGAAATAGCTCAACTAGAATTCCATCACCTCACTAGCTTTGTTCTTAGTGATGCTTCCTAAGGCCCTCTTGACTTCACGTTCCAGAATATCTGGCTCTAGGTGAGTGATCACACCATCGTGGTTATCTGGATCTTGAAGATCTTTTTTGTATAATTCTTCTCTGTATTCTTGCCACCTCTTCTTAATATCTTCTGTTTCTGTTAGGTCCATACCATTTCTTTCCTTTATTGTGCCCATCTTTACATGAAATATTCCCTTGGTATCTCTAATGTTTAATCTCAAATTCATCTCAAGAATTGAGAGAGCTTAAGTATTTGTAGAAAAGGGAAGAAAATTTTCCTTTGAACCAATGTGAAAATTTATTCAAATGAAATTTTAGAATACCTTCTCAAAATAACATTTGCATCCCACCTATCTAGAGATAATCTATTTAGGCAACCTGAATTATCTAAAATTTAACTACTTGAGAATTACATAAAAAGAACTTCTGGGCAGCTAAATGAGAGTCAATGAATTCTTACCTTGAAGAGCTCAAGGTTATTAATTATGGAAGAGCTTTAAAAACTCTGGCTCTATGTATACTTATTCTGGTTTGCTACTCTTACTGCATTAATTGTTTGGATTCTTAGCCCATAGCATATTAGAAATATCTATGTAAGAAGAAGGGTTATGGCAGGAAATGTTCAGGAAAACTGACAAATGATAGAAAAGGAGAACCAAAAGTAACTAGAACAGACCCAAGAATTAAAAACTTGGTTCTGTAACACTCCCCAAGAAATCCCAAGTACATTAATGCAGTGTAGTATAATATACCAATGAATTTTTCTAGTAAGGACTCAAGAAGGGATGAAATTATACTCAATATATCCTATTTTGAAAGACTAGGGATGCTTTTGAACTGTGGTGTTGGAGAAGATGCTTGAGAGTCCCTTGGACTGCAAGGAGATCCAACCAGTCCATTCTAAAGGAGATCAGATGTTCTGATCTGGGTGTTCTTTGGAAGGAATGATGCTAAAGCTGAAACTCCAATACTTTGGCCATCTCATGCGAAGAGTTGACTCATTGGAAAAGACTCTGATGCTGGGACGGATTGGGGGCAGGAGGAAAAGGGGACTACAGAGGATGAGATGGCTGGATGGCATCACTGACTCGATAGACATGAGTCTGAGTGAACTCCGGGAGTTGGTGATAGACAGGGAGGCCTGGCGTGCTGCGATTCATGGGGTCACAAAGAGTCGGACACGACTGAGTGACTGAACTGAATTGAACTGAGGGTTTCCTACTCCCCCCTCCCCTTTTCTACATTTTCCTTTCTATCTTTTTTTTTTTTCCACTTTCTCCTTCTGTCTTCCTGGTGTAGAAACCTTTCAAGGAAATAAGGCAGTGAGGGGAAAGAAGTGCTGTGCAGAGGTACCAGGATTCAATGACCAAGGAATAGGGAGTGAGGAAAAGGGGTCAGTGGTAGTAGCATGCTGAATTACTCTAAGAAAATCAAGGTGATGAGGATGGGGCTTCTGTGTGGGACAGGAAGCAGGATGGTGAGAGGAAGGGATGGATGGAGGAGGTAGCTGGAGTTGGGAAATAGATTACATTGGACAAATAAATTAATTGATTAAACAATAGGTAAATATATTGAGAGGTTAACAAGAGCCTGATTTCTCCACTGTATTACAAGGGATTTAAAAATATGAAAAGAGGGAAAGATAGAAGGAACTCTGCGGGGGTTAGATTGGGATTAAAAGTATTGGTATTGGGCATTCCCTGATGGTTCACTTGTTAGGACTCTGCACCTTCATTGTTGTGTCCCAGGTTCAGTCCCTCGCTGGAGAACTAAGGTCCCACAAGCTGTACAGTGATGCTGCCAACATCCCCAAAAACACACTCAAGAATGTGTCCACACACACACTTACATATGTACATACACTCAGATATAGGACACATTAGATGTATTCAAATTGCAATCTATTGAATAAAATAGGAATCAGTGACTGCATACTAATATAAATAAATGAGAAGGGAAAGCTCTTCCTTACAAAAGAATGCTGACTGATAAATGCAGAAGAAACAGTAGAAACAAATAATTACCATTTGGGAACTATCTATTGGATATATGATAGATATTAGTTAACAACTGATCTCTGGCTGATAGGTGGAAGTTTGATGAGGAAAACAGATTGACATAATTCAGAATTATTGAACACTCTCATGAGTATTATGAAATACTCCCATGAGTCTCCCCTTCTAAAACACTAATACAGAGGGGAAAATGGTGAATTTACAGTGAGGAAGCTAGTAGCAGCCAGCTTTCCTGCATCTAAGGTTGGCACTGCCCGTGTTGGGGCTGGTCACTACAGTGTGACTCCTGATACAGTGCACTGAAATGAGTTTAGCATCAGTTCTGTGGTATTCCTGCCAGAGTTGCAAGGCCTGTGTCTGGCCATGAAAACACTGATGAAATCATGTTGAAGGTATTTCTACAGAGTGAAAGTCTTGTAAGACCATCAAGTTATGGGAGACAGAGAGCTGAAGAATTATTGAGTTAGGAAATGATGGTTAAGACATGACATGGAAACTAAATGCAGTGCATGTTTCTGGATAAGACCCTGAATCAGGATGGAGAAGAGAAATTGTTGGGACATTCAGCACAATTTGAATTGTTTTGACTTGGATGGAGTACTTTATTAATACTAATTTCCTGGTTGGAACACTTATATTATAATAATTTAGGAGAGTGTTCTTGTTTTGTGGTGATACACAATGAAGTATTTAGGGATGATGGCCATCATGTCATTTAATGACCCTGTAGGAAATAGATAAATAGACATACAGATACACGTACATTATGTGTTTTTGTGTATGGGTATAAATATAGAACAGATGTGGTTCAATGGTAACAATTGGGGATCTGGAATAAGGGGATACAAGAATTCTTAGTCTTGCAACCTTTCTGTAAGTTTCAAACTGTTTTTAAATTAAAAAAAAAAAACAAAACAAGAGAGGCAGGCCAGGCCTATTTTTGTGAAGAGGAGGCTGAGTACACATATATGCTGAGAAATGTGAAAACTCTTTGTAAGGTTACACATAAGCTGTTAAATAACAGCAGTTAGCTCTGAGCTGAGGATCAGGAATAGGAGACAGACCTCTTTTTTCCTCCACACCTTTTCATACTGTTTGAATTTTTAACCAAATGCTTGTATTAGCCTTTCAAAAAATAATTTAGAAATAAAAGAGTGGGATAGTTTATATAACCCTTAAGTGAGCTACAGTAATATTTTTAAACTCTTCTTTATTCTTTAGTTATAGTGAAAATGGTATTATCATACATTACTTGTCAGTGTAAATTGATACAATCCATTTGAAAGAAATTTGATGCTACATATGTTGATGAAACTGAAATGTTTATATTTTTATCACAATTATTAGCTTTCTCAAAATTTATCCTAAAGAAAAAAACCTTGAAAAATGAAAATGTGTGTAGACACAGAAAGTTTTATCACTGTTATTTAATTTAGCAAAAGAAAAACAATAAACCCTAGATGTCCATCAGTGGATGAATGGATAAGAAAGCTGTGGTACATATACACAATGGAGTATTACTCAGTCATTAAAAAGAATACATTGAATCAGCTCTAATGAGGTGGATGAAACTGGAGCCTATTATACAAAGTGAAGTAAGCCAGAAAGAAAAATACCAATACAGTATACTAACGCATATATATGGAATTTAGAAAGATGATAACAATAACCCTGTATGCGAGACAGCAAAAGAGACACAGATGTATAGAACAGTCTTTTGGACTCTGTGGGAGAGGGACAGGGTGGGATGATTTGGGAGAATGGCATTGAAACATTTATAATATCATATATGAAACGAATCACCAGTCCAGGTTTGATGCAGGATACAGGATAATTGGGGCTGGTGCACTGGGATGACCCAGAGGGATGGTATGGGGAGGGAGGAGGGAGGGGGGTTCAGGATGGGGAACACGTGTACACCTGTGGCGGATTCATGTTGATGTATGGCAAAACCAGTACAATATTGTAAAGTAATTAGCCTCCAATTAAAATAAATAAATTTATATTTAAAAAAAGAAAAAGAAAATATCCAATAGAGAAAAAATCAAAAAGCAAATCATAGTATCTCCTTTATTCAGCCATTTAAAATTATAAATATGCAAATTTTATGGCAACACAGACATTTTTATTTTTAAGTGAAACAAAGTCATGTATATAAAATTATTAAACCAGTGTAAAAATTCATTTGTATGGTGACACAGTTTAAAGTAAATACACAAAAATTGAAGCATTTTGGTGAGATTTGATGGCAAGATTTTGAGTTAATTTTTTTTTCTAGTAATGTTAAAATGTTTTCCTATTTTTTTTTTAAGGAGACAGGGAAGAATAGAATATATTTTAGATATATTTCACCCTAAATAACTAAAATAAAAGAAACTTCGATGTTATAAGTTTTAATTATATGGAAATGTAGGTCCCTCATTGAAGGAAACATGTGAATAATGATATTTCAGAGGGACGATTGGAGAATTTAGTAACATGATGTACTCTAAAACTTAAGTCCTGTACAGATGTTTGAAACAAAGAGTAACACAGTAGAGTTAAAATATCTGAGTTCAGATCTTTACTCCTTTACTTCATAACTGGGTAACAATCTTGAGCCAAGTTATTTACTTAGCTCTAAGTCTCCACTTCCTGATCTGTTAAAATAAGGAGAATACTCTTTTATTCCATAGATTGTTGAAATGTTTAAGTTGAGCAGGACTTTCATTTGCAATGATGCCAACCTAGGATATTCAGACAGATTTCCTGCTAAAACAACGAAGAGTGTTGAATAAAATATTTAAAGCATCAAATGTTGACAATATTAAAAGAAATGTTACAGTCTAAAAGAAAACAGGTACCTAAAAAGGAGCACCATAGCTGCTTTGGGCTGGAAGAATTTTTGTCAGTCCATCAATTCTAAGCTCTGATTCATGGAACAAAGGAGACGGAAGTCAAGACCTAAAGCTAACCAAAGAAAAGGAGCCAGCCCAAAGAAGGGAGTCTAATGGAAGACTTTTCTGCATCAAGTTGAATGAATCAGATGCTCACTCTACTCCACCCCCAAAAGACTAAAAAGTAAGTTGCTTTGAAACTGAGCAGAGGAAAAAAAATAGTAAATTAGGGGAGAGGAATATGTTTCACAGAAGTAGCCATCAGACATTACTCACACAAATTTACAACCATCTACCAATCAAGACCTTAGAAATAACCCAATATAACTTCCTCATTTTATGGTGAACAAAACTGGGCCCCAGAGAGAAGTGACTTGATCACTGCCCAGTTACAGGACAACATGTTGGGTAATCATTAGATGGCACCTGACTTCAAATCTTGCTTCTAGCATTTAATAGCTATACCACCTTGAATGAAATGTTTGACCTTTTTTGAGACTTTGTCATATGCAAAACAAGAATCATACCTATCTAGTAGGGTAATTTAAGAATGAAGTGTGTATAAAGCTCTGGGTCCAGTGCTTACCCACATGTTGTAGGTACTTAATAAATAGTTGAGAGTGGTAGAGGGAACAGCAAGGATTGGAATCCAGGGCTTCTCTGCCCCAGTCCAGGACTCTTCACTAAAGAGAGAATATGGTAGCTTCATTTTAGAGATTAATATCTGAAAAACTGTCAGAGTAAGTTTATATTATTATAATCTTGGACAGCAAGGAGATCAAACCAGTCGATTCTAAAGGAAATCAACCCTGAATATTCTTCAGAAGGACTGATGCTGAAGCTGAAGCTCCAATACTTTGCCCACCTCATGCAAAGAGCCTACTCTTTGGAAAAGACTCTGATGCTGGGAAAGATTGAGCGCAGGAGAAGCGGGCAACAGGACGAGATGGTTGGATGGCATCACTGACTCAATGGACATAAGTTTGAGCAAACTCAGGGAGATAGTGAAGGACAAGGAAGCCTGGTGTGCAGCAGTCTAAGGGGCTGCAAAGAGTTGGACACGACTGAGTGACTGAATAACAACAAAGGTTATAGTCTAAAACAGTGCAGTATTCTTCTTAATATATGATGCCTCTCTTCACAATTCCAGTTTGAGGTACAGTAGGATGGTATAGCCTCACAAAGTTACCATGCTCTTTTTCATTCTCTTATTTAAAGTAGGAAATTTTTCATGCTATAAAATTATGTTTTACATATGTACTCATGCTATATATTACTATTCAAATACAATTAAATAGTGTACATAAACTATGTATGTTGTAAGTTATACACAATTTAATAAATTTTTCAGGAATAAATTTAACTTTGATATTAAAATCTTATCTTTAGAGGTGATTCATTTTAAAGAATTCTCTGAAGAAGTGATACCTTTCTGGTTATTTCACACCTATATTATAATCCTTATAGAGTTGATATAACCATTTCTAAAATGTTCTAGGAATACTCTGCCTTAATTCTTACTACCATATAACTTCAGAGATGAAACTGGCAATTGTGACATGAATCACATCAAGCATGAGTGGAATGCTCCCTACTACAAATATCCCAAGTGTCCAGTGCGAGAGTTGTTCATTTCTCCGTCTTTCTTAGTACTTTGCCAAGTATTCTGCACAGAGTACATTCTCAAAAAATGGTTACTAAAGTTCATTTATCAGCGCTACTTTTTCTTTGTATATACAGAAGCAGTGTGGTTGAATTTGTCAATAAGCCAGTTTACATGAATTAAAAATTTGTCTGAACTTATTAACAAAACAGACATAGACTCACAGACATAGAAAGCAAATTTATGGTTGCCAAAGGGAAAAGGGGTTGGGGAAGGAGGGATAAATTAGGGCTTTGGGATTAACAGATACACACTACTATATATAAAATAAACAGCAAGGATCTACTATATAGCACAGGGAACTATATTCAATATCTTGTAATAACCTTTAATGGAAAATAATCTGAAAAAGAAGACATATATATGTGTGTGTGTGTATATATATATATAATCACTTTGCTGTGCACCTGAAGCTAATACAACACTGTAAGTCAACTATACTTTAATTTAAAAGAAAAAAATTGTCTGAAAAGCTCTTCCCTCTCCCCTTTTCTTTCAGTTTATATACAAGAACACTTTATTTGAGATACAGGCCAAAGGTGAAGGTAAGTCTTCCTAGGGAGTTGTTTGTATGTGTGTGTTGGAGGAGGAGGTAATGGGAGGATGGGATGGAGGTAGAAGAAGGGGATGGGGTGGAAAGAGTACAGGCTTTGGAACCAGATGCTCTTGAATCTTCTGTCTTTGACTTAACTGCTTTATGACCCTGGGCAAGTCTCCTTTCTTCAAGCCTTAGTTTCTTCAGCAATAAAATGGAGCTGTTAATAGCTAAGTTGAAGAGCTGTTTTAAGCATCTGAGAGAATTTAAATGCCCAGCTCCATGCTTGACAAAGTAAATGCTTAATATATTTAAATAAATAAAAATTGTTTCTGAGATATGGTGCAGACCTGGAAGGAATATGCTGTGCTCTGATTATTAATACCAGGACAACCACTAACCAACCACTGTAGTCATAGCCTACGACTTCTTTTTCAGGGATAACATGGAGCAATTTTATCTTCTTTCATTTTGTCCTAACTTGTTTCCAAACAGTTTTTCTTCGGAATCTGGCCAGTGATCCTGTTTGAGCCTCTCAGGAAGCAGTGATGAATTGTTACACCAAGAAAATAAAATAGCACATACCCTAGGCCTAGCCAAACAAACAAGGAAATAAAGATCTACATGTTCAGATGTATTACGACCATCACAGCAAAGGAGTGACTTTCTGACATGCTGCCAGCCACACAGAGAATGAGGAATGGGACTTGTTGGATGTTTAGCTTGTGTCTTTATCTCATTTGTCTTCCCTCTCCTCACCCTCACCCTAAGATGTTTAAAAAGAAACAGACATAATGTATATGTATATACCCGAATGCTGGAAGTATTGGGCTTCTCTTAACAGGTTAACAGTTTATGCTGATCATAGGAAGTTAACTTTTTCTCTTTTTTGACAAGGCTTGCATATGAACTTTTCTTAATATTTGATTAAATAATGAAAACAGTCAGCTAAGGACTAGCAAAACCCCATACCCAGTTGCCTGCTATGAGGCAGCACTTAGCGGCATCAGCCTTGATTTATATTTTTGTCATTATCTGCCTCTGCTGGTCGGAGTGTTGTAAGCAAGCTCAGACCTGCCACTGGGTTCTATACTTGTCACATTCCAGACTTCGGATGGGCGATGGAGTGTCTCTGTGTGGTCACAGCCCAGCGGAGCGGGTGAGTCAGTCACCTTCTACCCTTTATGAAGGCTGCCAGGACACCTGTAGAATGTTCCACCTCCAGCCAGTTAAAGGTTGTTGCCATGTTTCCTTTGATCTTTGCAGATCTTTAAGTTGTGACTGTGCTTATGGCTAGGCAAACATGATTGGTGGACTGACCTGTCCATATTTCATCCTCCTAGAATAACTTATTTGAGGTTACCAGTAAATGTTGTTGTACTCTGACTTTAAAATTATGCAATATTTTCCAGTTTTCAGAGAGTCAATAGTTATGCCCAGGGAAATGCATGGAGTTAACTAGAGCTAAAATGATCAGGATCCTATTTACATAAAGCTTATTAGAATGCCTGTTCCTTCATGTTTTTAGAAGGAAATAGACATAAGGGTTGAAAACAGCTCTAACTTACTTGAACTTGTAACAGAACTACCAAAAATTAAAGCGCTAAGATACGGCAGTGAAATCTCATTGTAAGGCAGCTAATTCTATTGGAATTGAATGTATAACAAATTGAGTCACTTGTCTAAACACAACACCTGCCTGGAGTGAAAACTTGATTTGACCCCTTTGCTCATATATCACCATATTTGTAGCTCTGTACATTAGCATTTTTACAACTTTTCTGTGCTTATACATTATTATAAAATCCATATTGTTTTTATTACATGTTATCATTACCCCAGATTAAATTCTGAGCTACAGCTTCCAAAGGAAAGTTATTTTTTTCTTATGCAAAGGTGTAAGACCCTTCTGTTGTTTTTCTGTTCTTCAGTAAGAAACCTTGGTACTAATTTAAAACCAATACAAATTTTGTTGTTTTTTTTCACCAGCTGACCTTAGTTTTAGTCCAAGTCCTGTTTTTCTTACTTTAGCATGCCAATTGGCTGTTACTTCCACCTGCTTTTATGATCCTCCAGCAAGAAAAACACTTACAAGAGTATAAATATGAAAGAACTTTGGTTGTGCCTTAGGAAAATGGAAACTAAACAGAACCAACACAAGCCTGTAGGACTATTCTTTCTTTTGCCTCTAGATTCTAGGGTCTGGCTGCATTTCACCTGCACCTACCTAGGCTGTCAGCCATCTGACATTTTTTTGAATAAGTCATTTGTTTCATATCATTGTCTTGTTTGTGTCAGGAAGGCACTGTGAGACTAAGGTTCTACAGTATTAAGGTCAGATTAAGGGTACAGAGAACATATCCTGACACTGAGGTCCTTTTGAACAGTTTGTTTTGTTTCAACCACAGCCATGTGTAATTTCTTGTTGAATAAAGTTGTCCAGCAGCTTGGAGACTATAACACTGGCCAGTTTTTCAAACACCCTTGTTTCTGCTGTGAAAACAACAGCATGAAAGCTTAGCAGAAGACGTTTTAGAAGGGTTGGACAGAAAGCAGAGACTAAATCAGGCTCTTTAATTTTCTAAGTTAGTTTTTGTCTCACACCTGGCTCCCTTTTTAGCAATCTGTGTATTCGCACACAAAACTTTGTATCTGTGCCATATCGAGTATCAGTATTACAAAAACACTGATGAACTTTGTGATACTGCTGAATCATCTTTATTTCAATGTGGCTTAATTTTTTTATCCCTTCTAGGACTTTGGGTTATAGTATTACAGGGTTATTACTACTTCTCTTCCCTTTATTAACATTGTCTGTTCATTTCCTGTTCCCTTTCCTGTTAACTAGGAAGTGCCAAAAGAAACCTGTTTTCTTCTGAGTGAAGAATGTTTTGTGTATATATCACTTAATGTGAAAGGTGCTCATCTATGAGCCCTACAGCAAATTGTATTTTAGAAAACATTAGTCCTTTCAGTTCAGTTCAGTCGCTCAGTCGTGTCTGACTCTTTGTGACCCCATGAACTGCAGCACGCCAGGCCTCCCTGCCCATCACCAACTCCTGGAGTTTACCCAAACCCATGTCCATTGAGTCTGTGATGCCATCCAACCTCTCATCCTCCTTCTTCTCCTGCCCTCAGTCTTTCCCAGCATCAGGGTCTTTTCCAATGAGTCAGCTCTTTGCATCAGGTGGCCCAAGTACTGGAGTTTCAGCTTCAACATCAGTCCTTCCAATGAACACCCAGGACTGATCTCCTTTAGGATGGACTGGTTGGATCTCCTTGCAGTCCAAGGGACTGTCAAGAGTCTTCTCCAACACCACAGTTCAAAAGCATCAATTCTTCAATGCTCAGCTTTCTTTGTAGTCCAACTCTCACATCCATACATGACTACATGTCGTGTAGTTCACAGTTCACGTACTGCTGAAGGCTGGCTTGGAGAATTTTGAGCATTACTTTACTAGCGTGTGCGATGAGTGCAATTGTGCGGTAGTTTGAGCATTCTTTGGCATTGCCTTCTTTTGGGATTGGAATGAAAACTGACCTTTTCCAGTCCTGTGGCCACTGCTGAGTTTTCCAAATTTTCTGGCGTATTGAGTGCAGCACTTTGACAACATCATCTTTCAGGATTTGAAATAGCTCAACTGGAATTCCATCACCTCCACTAGCTTTGTTCATAGTGATGCTTCCTAAGACCCACTTGAATTCACATTCCAGGATGTCTGGCTCTAGGTGAGTGATAACACCATCGTGATTATCTGGGTCATGAAGATCTTTTTTCTATAGTTCTTTGGTGTATTCTTGCCACCTCTTCTTAATATCTTTTGCTTCTTTTAGGTCCCTACCATTTCTGTCCTTTATCGAGCCCATCTTTGCATGAAATGTTCCCTTGGTATCTCTAATTTTCTTGAAGAGATCTCTAGTCTTTCCCATTCTATTGTTTTCCTCTATTTCTTTTCATTTTCTTTATGAGGATGCAAAAGAAGCAGTTAGCTTGCACATTTTAATATCCTACCTCTGCTGCCATTTTAACTCCAGAAAATTGAAAGCTGTTTGACTCCTTTTAAGGAAAAACTAGGTGAAAGGTGCTTATGTTCATCTGATTGGTCATTCTACCCACCCCTCCCAACGTGGTGCTTTCCTGAAACATTGCCACTCCTGAAATGATCTCTTTTAGCCTTGTGCTACTATATGAATTAATTTGAACAGGAGAAACATTTGTTTTTGAGTAATCCTCAAATGAGAAACCCAAATAGTGCTATTTGGTTTAGAATTAGATCAAATATTATGACTTAATTTCAGTACAGAATTTCCATGACTGGACTTTTCTTAGAGTGAGAGGGATTTTCATATACCAAGGAAAGGAAGAGATGTGAGTCAAAGAAAATCAAGAGACCAAGAACTTCAGGTATATGGTGCATGAAAATCTTTAAATGCCTGAAAAAAACAAATTAAGTGCTGTTTTAATGACAATACGTTCAGAATTTAGTCAGGGTCCCTAGAGGTGACTGTTGTTCAGCTGCTAAGCCATGCCTGACTCTTTGTAACCCTATGGACTGCAGCACGCAGTCCCTGTCCTTCACAATCTCCTGGAGTTTGCTCAGATTCATGTCCTTTGAGTTGGTGATACCATCCAACTATCTCATCCTCTGTTGCCCCCTTCTCCTACCCTCAGTCTTTCCCAGCATTAGGGTCTCTTCCAGTGAGTCAGCTCTTTGCATGAGGTGGCCAAAGTATTGGAGCTTCAGCATCAGTCCTTCCAATGGATATTTAGAGTTGATTTCCTTTAGAATTGACTGGTTTGATCTCTTTACAGTCCAGGGGACTCTCAAGTCTTCTGCACCACAGTTCGAAAGCATCAGTTCTTCAGTGCTCAGTCTTCTTTGTGGTCCAGCTTTCACATCTGTACATGACTACTGGAAAAACCATAGCTTTAACTATATGGACCTTTGTCAGCAAAGTGATGCCTTTGCTTTGAGAGGTGGCTAATAATTTAGTTTAAGTTTTTCTTATGAGTTCTATGGGTTGTGTATTATTTTGCTCTTGAAAAAATCATTTGTTGCTAAGTTTAACAGTTTTAGCTATCAATTCCACATTTACATGAGAGAAAAAAAATTATTCTAGCCCTGTGGTTTATGATGTGCTACTGGATAAGCATTTATGTAAAACTGATGTTTCAAAAAGCACCATTTCTAAATGGAATTTGCAACTAAGTAGCAATTTGCAGATCTACCTCTGTCTTCAAGTTGCTTCATATCAGTGAAAGTGAAAATCACTCAGTTGTGTCCAACTCTTTGCAACCCCATAGACTATACAGTCCATGAATGCTGCAGGCCAGAATACTAGAGTGGGTAACCTTTCCCTTCTCCAGGGGATCTTCCCAACCCAGGGATCGAACCCAGGTCTCATGCATTGCAGGCAGATTCTTAACCAGCTGAGCCACAAGGTTAAGCCCAAGAATACTGGAGTGGGTAGCCTATCCCTTCTTCAGGCAATCTTCCCAACCCAGGAATTGAACCTGGGTCTTCTGCACTGCATGTGGATTCTTTACCAACTGAGCTGTCAGGGAAGCTTGCTTCATATCAGTACCATGTTTGATCACTGTGTCGTGGTACGTGCATGAGTTGGAAAAGAATTTCCAGACATGAGGCAGGATGAAAAGAGAATAAGGTTTATTAGAGTGCAAGATGCTGTTAGAACAGTGGACCAGCTCAAGAGAGAGCCCTTTTGCATGCTAGTGGCCAAATTTTTATAGCCTCAAGACAGAATTCCTACTGGAACGGTGGCATTAGGTGATTGGTTAGGATGCTATGGGGAATATGAAGTCAGGGAACTGGCTGATTTAGATCTGGACACCCATGGTAACAGTTGCTATGCGGCTTGATCAGTTCCAGAGATTTTTATTCCGTGACCTTGGTACAGGGCTCCACGGCTGTCACCTTGGTATAGGGCTCCACACTTTGTCTTATTTTTCATTGTCTAAAATTACAGCTCATTCATCATGCTGTAAATATTTGGAAGTGAAGTGAAGTGAAGTCACTCAGTAGTGTCTGACTCGTTGCGACCCCGTGGACTGTAGCCCACCACGCTCCTCCGTCCATGGGATTCTCCAGGCAAGAATACTGGAGTGGGTTGCCATTTCCTTCTCCAGGGGAATCTTCCCGACCCAGGGATCGAACCCAGGTCTCCCACTTGCAGGCAGATGCTTTAACCTCTGAGCCACCAGGGAAGCCCCTAAATATTTGGAAGTAATGACTAAAAACTGGCTAGAAGTCCATTGTGGAGGGGGCTAGAAGTGAACAGTCAAGACCCATCTGAATGAAAACTTCAATGCTATTTTTGAAACAGCTGCATTCCCTTTAAGAATAAGGAAACTTTTATTTTATGTCTAATTGTAGTTACTAGATAGGGAGAAGCTGCCAGTATTGATGAGGTTTATGAGAGCATACCCCTGGACTTGGTTTCTCCAATAGTGAGGGAAAGCCTCTCCTCTGCCCTCTTAGATTCAGTTGGTGGTGGCCTGTGAAATAAACTGACAAAGGCCTGATTAGCAAGAGAAATGGCAAATTTTACATATGTAAATTGGGGTTCAGAGTAAAATATGTCTTGAAGAATTTGCAACTTACCATCTTAATAAGAGAAGGGGACTGCAGAAAAGGGCACTTAGGGGAAAACAAATGATGCTTATGGAAAGATAAATAGGCCCTTGGGAGAATAGGTGGGAGATATGCTAGTTCTGTGACGGTGTGCTTTTAGATGTGGCACTGAAACTCCCAGGAGAGGATTTAAGAATTGTGAGTTAAGTTTTACTGGGGGCAAAATGAGGATTACAGCCTAGGAGACAGCATAGGAGAAACTAGTCCAAAGAGATGGAGGGGAAGGTCAGTATATGTGTGATTTTGGTGAAGGGATAGTACTTGGAACCAAGCACTTCCCCCCAGCCCCCTCCCCCCCCAAGGTTTCTGCTACTCACAAGAAGCAGATATCACCACGAAGGATGTTTGTGCTTTTCTAGATATGAGGAAATACAAGAATTGGGCACATAAAATTGGCTCCTGAAAATATCTAACTATCTGAAGACCTGTTATGCCAGTTTTTTCCAGAGCACAGGGTCCCTCATTTCTGTTCTCCACCCTGAGCTCCTTTCAGGGAGTGTTGAATGTCAGCAATTACAGAAATACATGATTTAATTCTATAATCCCCCCCCCCCCATTTCTATCATAGAAAATCAAGGTAAGACTGTTTTTGTTAGCAAGATGAGTCTAGCCTCATCAAACTTGGCCTGATTATTTATATAAGTGCATAAGGAATGGTAATTGAAGACATAGACCTTTTGAACTTTCGTTAGAAATCCGAGCTGGGACTTTTGAAAGCCTTCAGACTAGAAATCCAAGGTAAGAACTTGCTGTTAGACTTCTCTTGCATACCTGCACATGTGGATGAATACCTCCTTCTTCAGGTACCTCAGATATCCTAAGCTTCCACGGCCTGCCAGGAAGTGGCTTTCTTTTTTCACCTGTAAAGCTGAGACTCCTGTAAACCAGGTCCTGGGCCAATTCCAAGAAGCACTGGCTATTTAAAGTCAACCTTAGTTCCTTAAAACTAGTCATATTTATGCACACCATCCTCAAATATGATATTCCAGTCAAAACCTTGGTAATATAATTAATGTTTCCAACTGTGTCCTGTTACAAGGAGAACAAATTCTTGTTGAATTTATTCAAATAACTATATTGCCATGAAAATAAGTATTCAATAAGCATTTTCTCCAAATTTCTGAGGATTCAGTCAGGGAGAAAAGAGAAATGTTTTATTTCTGCTTACAAAGATATAATCTACTAAATTGCTTTAAACTCTAGATAGCTCAAGAGAAAAGGGATTCCTTAAATCTAGAAGATAGAACATTAAAGAACCAGGAATATTCTAAGCAAAAGTCATAGAAGGAATCATTCTTCATCAGTCTATTTAGTTCCATGTGATAAATTCAGGTCTTCCTTGATTTCCGTTAGCAATTTCATGAACCTGTGAGCTTCTCCATTAGTTCTGGAAATCTTTATTCAGTACACTGGTATGATCTTAAAGTAGTATAGCCCTGTATATAAAGTTATATAAGCCAGAGTACCTGTTACAGTCTTTTTCCACAGATTTCTGAGAAGGTACTGTTGAAAGTGAGTCCTGTAGCTGATTACCAATGTTTTCAGGAAGGCATCAGAGTAAAACAGTATCTGCGACTGACAAAAGGTTTAAAATGGCTGTGGTTGAAGGTCTGATGAAAGTTCATTATAATGCATTTGAGAAGGAAATTTGGCTGTCTCTGTGACATTGAACATTTCAAGACAAGTGGAGTTATGATAGGACACAAATGGATAGTTATGACATTAACAAATTTCTAGAAATTTTGTACAGTTGCCAAAATACTTATATTAATAATACATAGCCATAGAATTATAATCTAGGGAAAGTCAAGCTAAGAGAACAAATCCTTTTAAGCGTTTCCTGGGGCCCTCTGGGAAATCTGAGTCAGAGGTCAAGAAGACTTAATTTAGAATTTGATTTGAAGAAGTTGTTAAAAGGTTTGAATGTTTAATTAAATAGGTCACTGTGAAAAATTACTTAACCATGTGACCAAAGTGACAGTAATTATATTGTCTCATTAAATACAGACCGATAATCTAAGAAACTGTCCTTTTAACAGAGAGGGAATTTCAACCTCTAGTTTTACATTTATACACTATGAAACTCTGTGTGTGTGTGTGAACTTAAGAAATATAGTCGCAACCTGAAAGCAGAGAGTTATAAAGTGGGAATGTTCAGGACTTCAAGCCTGGGAGAGAGCATCTCGATTAGAGAAACTGCCCTGAGGAGGCAAGGGAAGGAGTCAGGTTATATAGAAGTTTGCAACAAAGCAGGGGGCAGGTAGTCTGAATGTGAAATATTATTGTTGATTAAAGAAAACCATGTATCTCAAGGAATTTAGTGCTTTTCTATGTATGGGAAAACAGAAGCAGAAGATACAAAGAAAAGGTGGCAAGAATACACAGAAGAGCTATACAAAAAAGATCTTAATGACCCAGATAACCATGATGGTGTGGTCACTACCCTAGAGCCAGACATCCTGGAGTATGAAGTCAAGTGGGCCTTAGGAAGCATCACTACAAACAAAGCTAGTGGAGGTGATGGAATTCCAGTTGAGCTATTCCAAATCCTGAAAGATGATGCTGTGAAAGTGCTGTACTCAATATGCCAGCAAATTTGGAAAACTCAGCAGTGGTCACAGGACTGGAAAAGGTCAGTTTTCATTCCAATCCCAAAGAAGGGCAATGCCAAAGAATGTTCAAACTACTGCAGAATTGCACTCGTCTCACACGCTAGCAAAGTAATGCTCAAAATTCTCCAAGCCAGGCTTCAACAGGACATTAACCGAGAACCTCCTCATGTCCAACCTAGATTTAGAAAAGGCAGAGGAACCAGAGATCAAATTGCCAACATCCGTTGGACCATAGAAAAAGCGAGAGAATTCCAGAAGAACATCTGCTTCATTGACTATGTCAAAGTCTTTGACTGCATGGATCACAACAAACTGTGGAAAAATCTTAAAGAGATGGAAATACCAGACCACCTGACCTGCCTCTTGAGATATCTGTATGCAAGTCAAGAAGCAACAGTTGCAACCGGACATGGAACAATGGGCTGGTTCCAAATTAGGAAAGTAGTACGTCAAGGCTGTATATTGTCACCCTACTTATTTAACTTTTATGCAGAATACATCATGCGAAATGGCAGACTGGATGAAGCACAAGCTGCAGTCAAGATTGCAGGGAGAAATATCAGTAACCTCAGATATGCAGATGATACCACCCTTTTGGCAGAAAGCAAAGAAGAACTAAAGAGCCTCTTGAAAGTGAAAGAAGAGACTGAAAAAACTGGCTTAAAACAACCTTCAAAAAACTACGATATGGCATCTAGTCCCATCACTTCATGGCAAATAAACGGGTAAACAATGAAAACAATGAGAGATTTTATATATATTTTTATATTTATATATATATTATATTTATATTTACTTGGACTCCAAAATCACTGCAGATGGTGACTGCACCCATAAAATTAAAAGATTCTTGCTCCTTGGGAGAAAAGCTATTACAAACCTAGACAGTGTATTAAAAAGTTAAGACAAAAAAAAAAAGTTAAGACATTACTGACAAAAGGTCCATCTAGTCAAAGCTATGGTTTTTCCAGTAGTCATGTATAGATGTGAGAGTTGGACCATAAAGAAAGCTGAGTGCCAAAGAACTGATGCTTTGAACCATGGTGTTGAAGAAGACTCTTGAGAGTTCCTTGCACTGAAAAGAGATCAAACCAGTCAAACCTAAAGGAAATCAGTCCTGAAAATATTCATTGGAAGGACTGTTTCTGAAGCTGAAGCTCTAGTACCTTGCCCACCTGATGTGAAGAACTGACTCCTTGGAAAAGACCCTGATGCTGGGAAAGATTGAAGGCAGGAGGAGAAAGGGACAAGAGAGGGTGAAATGGTTGGATGGCATCACTGACTCGATGGACATGAGTTTGGGCAAGCTCTAGGAGTTGGTGATGGACAGGGAAGCCTGGTATACAGCATGGGGTTGTAAAGAGTCAGAGACGACTGAGCGACTGAACTGAACTGAAGGAAAACCCTATATCCCAAGGAATTTAGTGCTTTTCTGTGTATGGGAAGATGCAAGCTTCTGGGCTTATTACTGAAATCATTTCTTCCATATGTAGCTCACCTATCTGGGGCCAGCATCCTGTTTTTTGATATTATTACATCCTTAGTTCCTCGTTCATCATGGGGAAAGGCATGTCCCACCCCTGCCCCCTGCCCTGCAGTCAGTAAATCTAGGGCCTGACCATTTTGTAGGACCACTGCAGCTAGGGAGTCTAACCGGGATTGTAGACATTGGAGGGTCCTCGCAGTTTTTTCTATGGATACAGCAATGTCTGTCAAAAGCTGCTGAAATTTATGTAAAGAAGTTCCCATGGTGCAGCACCTGTCAAACCAGCAGTCAGTCCTAATGCCAGAGAAATGGGGGTAAGTACTACCACACGACGTATCCTCTGGTGGGATGATACTGGTAAAGGCAAGGAGGTGTTACTCCAGACCAGATCTATGTGGGGCATGACATACCCTAGGGAGCAAGTTCCTGGTAAAAAAGGTGACAGGGATAACAAATAAAATGAGTTTGCCAAAGTGGAACAGGATATCCATCTGCCTTAAAAGTGGAACATGGTATAATGGAACAGGGGCAGTCCTTTAGCAGCTGGGAGGAGATCATCACCCCACTTGCTGCAAAACCAGCAGCAGTGAGGGCATTTTGTTCAGTTTCCCACCATAGGGTTAGGTTTTCATGGGTGGGGACTCCTACAACGGAAAAACAGAGGTCAGAGTTGCTTGTCCAATTTAGAAACTAGGATGATCAGGTATGGTTTTTTGGTCATCCAGAACAGGACATGGATTTTCCAAACTGGTTAACAGCATTCGAGGAGAGCCTCATGCTCAGGGATAGGTATAGCATGTCAGTTCTGCCAGAACTTCTAGTTCCCAGACTTGGGGCTAAATCGTAATACCCTAGATCAATTTCTAGATCCCAATTTTCTTCATCAGTTCTAACAGTGAAGGTTACCCCACATCATGAGTTGTCTAGATTTCTCATAGACAGCCCTGTTCTGGAGTCACTTTTGAGACAGATAAGGGAAGATCACTTGGGGGTTGTTAGTCAAGAGAGAAAATAAGGGCTTGGCTGGGATTGCAGATGTTATCATGGGAGTAAATTAATACATCTGTTGCTGATACCAAGGCATGAAGTTTTCTTCCCCTTTTACCCAAAAGGCCAAACCACGACCTGATGTGGTGCATTAGGTGATAGCATGTAGCTGGGCTGGAAGGGTGGGCCACTGATAGCCTGGGACAGGTGGCACATAATCCCCAACTTGTGCGCTAATGCAGATCCAGCAAGGGGTGGTTAGGTTGAGTCAAGAAGCAGTGTGGTTTGCAAGCATATAAGCATCATTAAGGGAGGGAATAATAGCTGTGCAGAAAGGCATGATCAAGAAGAGGAGGAACATCATAGGGTGATTTACTTATCTGAGGGCAATTTGATGGGGCTCCACCTGAACAAGAGTCTGAGGTCTTCAACAGGTTCACAGGAATAGTTGTCCTCTGGTTTTAGAGTCTCAGTCCCCATGTCCCCCTCCTGTAAGCCATAGGGTTTTATTCTAGAATTGTGGACCCTTTACTTTTACAGCAGTTGAGGTTACTAGAACAACCTGATATGGTCCTGTCCATTTCTCAGACAGCTAGCTTGGACTCCCTTTCTCTTGCCAAGTTTTTACTAATACTTGGTCCCCTGGCTCTGCTTGGGGATTTTTCAAGTCCTCCTGTCGTCTAGGGAGGATCTGTTCTCCATATCATCAGGGTTCTTGTTGAAACCTTCCCAGGTCAATTATATGTTTTAGGAGTGCATTGATGTCCTCATTAAAAAATCAGAAGTTAAGAATGGACGTCCATATTTCATAAGGGCTTAATAATAGTGGTCTTTTGGGGGCTTCCTGTAACCTCATGAGAGCAATGGATAGCATATGGATCCATTTATTAAGTGTTTCTTGACATAGTTTGGCCAGAGCCCTTTTAAGAGTCTGGTTGGCTCTCTCCACCTTCCCTGAGGCTTGAGGCCACCAGGATGAGTGGAGGCGATATTTGATTCTGAAATCAGATTGATTATGTTCTTTGCAGCCAAAGATGGAGAACCTCTATACAGTCAACAAAAACAAGACCGGGAGCTGACTGTGGCTCAGACCATGAACTCCTTATTACCAAATTCAGACTTAAATTGAAGAAAGTAGGGAAAATCACTAAACCATTCAGATATGACCTAAATCAAATCCCTTATGATTATACAGTGGAAGTGAGAAAGAGATTTAAGGGCCTAGATCTGATAGAGTGCCTGATGAACTATGGAATGAGGTTCGTGACATTGTACAGGAGACAGGGATGAAGACCATCCCCATGGAAAAGAAATGCAAAAAAGCAAAATGGCTGTCTGGAGAGGCCTTACAAATATCTGTGAAAAGAAGAGAAGCGAAAAGCAAAGGAGAAAAGGAAAAGATATAAACATCTGAATGCAGAGTTCCAAAGAATAGCAAGAAGAGATAAGAAAGCCTTCTTCAGTGATCAATGCAAAGAAATAGAGGAAAAGAACAGAATGGGAAAGACTAGAGATCTCTTCAAGAAAATTAGAGATACCAAGGGAACATTTCATGCAAAGATGGGCTCGATAAAGGACAGAAATGGTATGGACCTAACAGAAGCAGAAGATATTAAGAAGAGGTGGCAAGAATACACAGAAGAGCTGTACAAAAAAGATCTTCATGACCCAGATAATCACGATGGTGTGATCACTGACCTAGAGCCAGACATCCTGGAATGTGAAGTCCAGTGGGCCTTAGAAAGCATCACGATGAACAAAGCTAGTGGAGGTGATGGAATTCCAGTTGAGCTATTTCAAATCCTGAAAGATGATGCTGTGAAAATGCTGCCCTCAATATGCCAGCAAATTTGGAAAACTCAGCAGTGGCCACAGGACTGGAAAAGGTCAGTTTTCATTCCAATCCCAAAGGCAATGCCAAAGCATGCTCAAACTACCACACAATTGCACTCATCTCACATGCTAGTAAAGTAATGCTCAAAATTCTCCAAGCCAGGCTTCAGCAATATGTGAACCGAGAACCTCCTGATGTTCAAGCTGGATTTAGAAAAGGCAGAGGAACCAGAGATCAAGTTGCCAACATCCGCTGGATCGTGAAAAAAGCAAGAGAATTCCAGAAAAACATCTATTTCTGCTTTATTGACTATGCCAAAGCCTTTGACTGTGTGGATCACAAGAAACTGTGGGAAATTCTGAAAGAGATGGGAATACCAGACCACCTGATCTGCCTCTTGAGAAATGTGTATGCAGGTCAGGAAGCAACAGTTAGAACCGGACATGGAACAACAGACTGGTTCCAAATAGGAAAAGGAGTATGTCGAGGCTGTATATTGTCACCCTGCTTATTTAACTTATATGCAGAGTACATCATGAGAAACGCTGGACTGGAAGAAACACAAGCTGGAATCAGGATTGCTGGGAGAAATATCATTAACCTCCGATATACAGATGACACCACCCTTATGGCAGAAAGTGAAGAGGAACTAAAAAGCCTCTTAAAGTGAAAGTGGAGAGTGAAAAAGTTGGCCTAAAGCTCAACATTCAGAAAACGAAGATCATGTCATCCGGTCCCATCACTTCATGGGAAATAGATGGGGAAACAGTGTCAGACTTTATTTTGGGGGGCTCCAAAATCACTGCAGATGATGACTGCAGCCATGAAATTAAAAGACGCTTACTCCTTGGAAGGAAAGTTATGACCAACCTAGATAGCATATTCAAAAGCAGAGACATTTCTTTGCCAACAAAGGTCCGTCTAGTCAAGGCTATGGTTTTTCCTGTGGTCATGTATGGATGTGAGAGTTGGACTATGAAGAAGGCTGAGCGCTGAAGAATTGATGCTTTTGAACTGTGGTGTTGGAGAAGACTCTTGAGAGTCCCTTGGACTGCAAGGAGATCCAACCAGTCCATCCTGAAGGAGATCAGCCCTGGGATTTCTTTGGAGGGAATGATGCTGAAGCTGAAACTCCAGTACTTTGGCCACCTCATGCGAAGAGCTGACTCATTGGAAAAGACTCTGATGCTGAGAGGGATTGGGGGCAGGAGGAGAAGGGGACGACAGAGGATGAGATGGCTGGATGGCATCACTGACTTGATGGACTTGAGTCTGAGTGAACTCCGGGAGTTGGTGATGGACAGGGAGGCCTGGCGTGCTGTGATTCATGGAGTTGCAAAGAGTTGGACACGGCTGAGCGACTGAACTGTACTGAACTGAAGCCTGTGGCCAGGTTCTGGGATATCATGGCTATAAATGAGGGCCCACTGTTTCTCTGAAGTGACTGAGGCAGCCCAAACCTAGGCACTATCTCCTTCAGCAGAGCTTTATAGACTTCGGTAGCTCTCTGTGTCCTAGTAGGGAATACTTCAATCCATCCTGTGCATGTGTTGACAAAGACTAGCAAGTAAGAGAACCCTTGGGTCTTTGGCATGGATGTAAAATCCACCTGCCAGTCCTCCCCTGGATATGATTCCCGATGTTGGACAAGTTTAATTAGAGAGGGTCCAAGGGTCTGGTTTTTGGATTATTTCTTAGGCAGGTATCACAATTCTGTGTGACATACCAAACAACCTTAGCCAACTGGGGGTGGTAGAGAATGGGCTTGAGCAAGGTTTCCAGATTATCTCTTCCAAAATGGGTACTTTTATGTAGGGAGTTAGTAATTTTCCAAACCTGAGAGTCAAGGAGTGTTATTTGGGCCTGATCAGTCTGGAACCACCCATGTGACCAAAGCTCCTAGCCCCGCTCGGGATATTGGGAATGTTCCTCTTGGGTATAATTTGGAGTCAGGGTTTCCTTGGGGAAAAGGGGCAGATAGCAGTGATGGGTAGCTTCCCTAGTGGCTCATTTTGCCTCCTGATCAGCTTTCCTGTTTACCTGGGCCTCCTTTTCTTGTCCCTTTTGGGGACCCTTGCAGTGGATGACATAATTTAGCAGGAAGTTTGACCACCTCCTGGAGCCTGAGAATGAGCTCTTTGTGTTTATTAATAGAGTTTTGAGTAGTGAGCATCCCTCTTTCCTTCCAAATTGTTGCATGGGCATGCAAGATGAAGAAAGCATACTTAGAGTCTGTATACACATTAATCCTTTTTCCTTCCCCTAATTCCAAAGCTCTTGTCAGGGCAAAAAGTTAAGCTTTCTGAGCTGAGGTGCCTGGGGGAAGAGACCCATTTTCTCTAGTTTCTTCTAGGATCACTACAACATATCCTGTCTTCTTCTCTCTTTTTTCTACAAAACTGCTGCCATCTGTGTACCATTCTTCCTCTGGGTCAGATAAAGGTGTCTCAGCTCAGGGTGAGAAGAGTATAAATTGTCTATGATTTGCATGCATTGGTAATCAAGGGGGAAGCGTGGGGATCTGGCATTAAGGTGGCTGAATTTAAAGTCTGACAGAACCTTAATTTTATTTCTGTAGTGTCAAGGAGGAGGGCTTGGTATTAAGGGATCCTTCCCCCTGTCATCCGTCTATCCCCTTTAGTTCCTAAGACTGCTTGCACCTGCTGAGGCATATACACAGTGGTGGGCTGACCCAGGGTCAGCTTAGATGCCTCTTTAACCATGAGAGCTGTGGCTGCTACTGCCTGGAGGCAAGTGGGCCACCCTCTAGCCACCTTGTCTAGTTGTTTTGAGAGGTGAGCCACTGGTTGTAAATACAGCTCCCATCATTTGCCCTAACATCCCAAGAGTAGTTCCTACCTTTCAGAGACATACAGCCCGAAAGGCTTTTCCAGGTTCGGGAGGCCTAAAGCTGGGTTTAAGTCAATGTGATAGACTCTTTCAGGGCATTAAAGGCAACCTTGCAGGTCTCATCCCAGTCAAGTGGCTCTTCCTCTTTCCCTCTTAATTTTTTATATAGGGGTCGGGCCAGATTCCCATGACCAGGGATCCAGATCTGGCAAAACCCAGTCATTCCTAAAAATCCCCTAAGCTGTTTTTTTGTTTGGGGTTATGGGGTATTCAAGATGAGGGATTTCCTCTGGGGGTTGACCATTCTTTTCCCATCTTCTGTAATTATAAATCCAAGGTATCTTACTTGTGTTAAACTAATCTGAGTTTTTTGGGGAATACTCAATAACCCATTTCATAGAGGAAATTTAAAGTTTTAATAGTATCCATTTGAGAGCTGGTAAAATCTGGGCTAGCTATGAGAAAGCCATCTACATACTGTATTACATTACTGTTTGTTAAGGTTAATTCTCTTAGTTCTCTCCCCAAGGAAGTCCCCAAAATAGGAGGGCTGTTCCTAAACCCTTGTGGTAGTTGAGTCCAGCAAAGTTGTATGACCTCCCTTGCTCCCAGGCCCCGCCACTCAAAGGCAAAGGGCTTTTGGGATTTGGGATGAAGAGGAATGCCAAAAAAAAAAAGCATTCTTAAGATCCAAGACTGAGAAATACTTAGCATTTCCTGGGACTTGGGATAGGAGGGTGTACAGGTTCAGGACTATGGGGTGGATGGGGACCACAGCTTTGTTAACAACTCTTAGATCCTGGATGAATTGATGAGATCCATCCGGTTTCTTAATAGGCAAGATTGGAGTGGTGCAGGGAGACTCACAGGTGATTAGAATTCCAGTATTCAGGTATTTGTTAACTAATGGTCTAAGACCCTCAAGAGCTTCTGGTTTTAAGGGATATTGTCTTTTTCAGGGATAGGGAGCATTTGGCCTCAGGAGAATCTTCACTGGTGGAACATTTATGGCTAGACCAAGGCTGGAGACATCCCACACCTGGGGAATGACCTCATCTAAGAAAGGAAAGGACTCCTCCTTTTCTATGTCTGACTGCATATATTCAGATCCCAGACAAAGGAAACTATCAGTTTCTAGCTTTCCCCAAGTCACTCTCATCTGGAGGCAGCAAAGAAGGTCTCTCCCCAGTAGGGAAGCGGGCCAACCGGGGATGTATAAGATGGGGTGGGTCCCTTGTCAGTTGCCCACCTTACAATGGAGGGGCTTAGTAAAATTTTTGCTTTGGAGTTTTCCATCTACCCGTCACCATTTTAGTCATGGAGTCTAAAGGTCCTAATCAGACAGGGGACAGAAGGCAGCCCTCCATGTTCAAGAGAAAGTTCACATCCTTACCTCCTATTTATAGAGTCACCCAAGGGTCGAGAGAAGTGATTTGGATCTCACCATTCACAGGGGTTTCTTGAGCTGCTAGGCATCATCAGTCCCAGTCGCCCAGGACTAACAAAGGGAGCAGGTGTAGGGGTCTTCATACGCCTTCCCTTGGGGCAATATGGACACTCCCCTTTCCAATGCCCATTCTCTCTGCAGTAGGCACACTGGGTACATCTCAGCTGCAGTGGATTTCTAAGATCGTTTTTTCTTCATTGCTCTCCCCGTGACTCGCATAGTGGTAGAATGAATCAAGGCCAAGATTTTAGCCTATTGTCAGGCCAAGGCTTGGGTCTGCCTCTCTATCCTCCTAGCCTTTCAGGCTTCCTTTTGCTCCCTTTTGATTTCCTCCTCCCAGTCTCTATTCAAAAACACCCTATTTGCCTCCTCCACCAAATCAGAGTTTGAGGTCTCTGGTCCTTTTCCTAGTTTTTGCAATGTTCTTATGTCTGGGAGTGCCTGGGTTATGAAGGAATAGGCCAACAGAACTCTTCGTTCCATACTTTTTAGATCTGACTGGATAAAGTTTTTAAAGACCTCTGTGAGTCTTCCCCCAAAAAGCTGGATTTTCATTTTCCCCCTGTATAGCTTCTTTTATCTTACTATAATTAATGACCTTTTGGACACCTCAGGTCCTTCCCTGTAGTAGGCAAGTAGTGAGGTGTCTTAAGAATTCCTTTCCTGTCCTTGTATTGGGATCCAAATTTGGCTCTGCAGAGGGGACTGCCTCTTCTGCAGGGGGCCAGACTGACCTCAACCCTCTGTCTCATCAGACACTTTTCTAGCCTGATTTAGGATTCTAGCTTTTTTCTCATTATTACAACACTGGGTGAGGATGACCATTATATCCTTCCAGGTGAGAGAGAAGTTAAGGCTAAGATGCTCAAATTCATCTTAAACTTTTGGGGGTTGTCACAATATGAACCCAATTGCTTCCTACATTGGGTAATGTCTTGCATAGAAAAAGGAACATGAACATACATAGTTCTCCCCTCCCCAACTGGTACCTCTCTTAGGGGGCAGGTTTTGTTTGAGGGTGACCTTTCCTTCTGTAGAGGACAAAGCTTACTTCCTGATCATAATTCCATGGGGGAGGCTACATATGGAGGTGGAGCTGAGGCAATTGTAAGTGACTTTCCTTCAGGTTCTGTAACTTCTGGGCTTATCTGAACTTCCTTTCCCCATGTCCTCTCTGCCCAAGTTGAGGGGGTCAAGAGAAGGTCAAGGGGATCTTCTCCTTTGGACCTTGCCAAAAGGACTTTGCAAGAGCATTTATCAGGGTCTTCAAGCTTACATTTTCTCCTTTTCTGAGAATTCTGGTAGAGGCCATAAAGGCCTGGACATAGGGAACCTCCTTGTGTTTATTCTCATGTTTGCAATACAGACTGAGCTGCAAAATGGTGTTGAATCCAAGTGACCCCGAATGGGGCCATTTTCCGTCTCCTCCCAGGGAGTAAGTAGGCCAGTATTGAGTACAGTATTTGATAAGTTTTTTCCTTTTTAGTCCTTCCAGTTGGTATCTCTTCCAGTGGGTCAAAAGACAACCCATCAGGGTGTCTAAAGGGAAACTAAGCTTATTTCCCATTTGGGGGAATAAGTATAGTTTATATCCCATCCCCAGAGGACCAGTACTGGAGTCAGTTCAGTTCAGTTCAGTGGCTCAGTCGTGTCTGACTCTTTGTGATCCCCTGAACCGCAGCACGCCAGGCCTCCCTGTCCATCACCAACTCCTGGAGTTTACCCAAACTAATGTCCATTGAGTCAGTGATGCCATCCAGCCATCTCATCCTCTGTCATCCCCTTCTCATCCTGCCCTCAATCTTTCCCAGCATCAGGGTCTTTTCTAATGAGTCAGCTCTTCGCATCAGGTGGCCAAAGTATTGGAGCTTCAGCTTCAACTTCAGTCCTTCTAATGAAAACCCAGGACTGATCTCCTGTAGGATGAACTGGTTGGATCTCCTTGCAGTCCAAGGGACTCTCAAGAGTCTTCTCCAAAATCACAGTTCAAAAGCATCAATTCTTCTGTAATCAGCTTTCTTTATAGTCCAACTCTCACATCCATACATGACTACTGTAAAAACCATAGCCTTCACTAGACAGACCTTTGTTGACAAAATAACGTCTCTGCTTTTTAATATGCTGTCTAGGTTGGTCATAACTCTCCTTCCAAGGAATAAGCATATTTTAATTTCATAGCTGCAGCCACCATCTGCAGTGACTTTGGAGCCCAGAAAAATAAAGTCAGCCACTGTTTCCACTATTTCCCCATCTATTTCCCATGAAGTGATGGGACCAGATGCCATGATCTTAGTTTTCTGAATGTTGAGCTTTAAGCCAACTTTTTCACTCTCCTCTTTCACTTTCATCAAAAGGCTCTTCAGTTCTTTTTCACTTCCTGCCATAAGGGTGGTGTCATCTGCATATCTGAGGTTATTGATATTTCTCCCAGCAATCTTGATTCCAGCTTGTGCTTCCTCCAGCCCAGCGTGTCTCATGATGTACTCTGCATATAAGTTAAATAAGCAGGGTGACAATATACAGCCTTGACGTACTCCTTTTCCTATTTGGAACCAGTCTGTTGTTCCATGTCCAGTTCTAACTGTTGCTTCCTGACCTGCATACAGATTTCTCAAAAGGCAGATCAGGTGGTCTGGTATTCCCATCTCTTTCAGAATTTTCCACAGTTTATTGTGATCCACACAGACAAAGGCTTTGACGTAGTCAATAAAGCAGAAATAGATGTTTTTCTTGAACTCTCTTGCTTTTTCGATGATCTAGCAGATGTTGGCAATTTGATCTCTGGTTCCTCTGCCTTTTCTAAATCCAGCTTGAACATCAGGAAGTTCACGGTTCACATATTGCTGAAGCCTGGCTTGGAGAATTTTGAGCATTACTTTACTAGCATGTGAGATGAGTGCAATTGTGCAGTAATTTGAGCATTCTTTGGCATTGCCTTTCTTTGGCATTGGAATGAAAACGGACCTTTTCCAGTCCTGTGGCCACTGCTGAGTTTTCCAAATTTGCTGGCATATTGAGTGCAGCACTTTCACAGCATCATCTTTCAGGATTTGAAATAGCTCAACTGGAATTCCACTTATCTAGGCCTTGAGCAAATACAGAAGGATGGTAGCCTTCCCACTGCACTTCTCCACAGGGTGATTCCAGGGTGTATTTGTCAGAGTGAAATATTTTATACATTTGAGACTTTACTCTTCTTTGTTGGATGTAATCATAGGATTTGTGTTTAAATATTTACACAAAAAAGCATTTTTTCATACCAGTTTTGCAAGATTGGCAACAGCCTGCTGCGAAGTGCCAAAGACTTTGGAGAAAATTACATGATTTTGTTTTCATTATAGAGGAAATTCCATTACCTACTATAAAATTCAAAAATTCTACTTGCATTCAGCTTCTGAGTTGACTTCCAGAGAGGAGATCATTTTAGCATTTTTTTTTCTCATGCCATATAAAATGTGTCATGTAGTAATTGTCGAGGAACTAATAAGCTATCATGGTCATGTACACTTTTTTTAAAAGGAGATCAAAATCCTTTCCACAGTTAGTACTTGTTCCTTTTGGCTCTTTTAGGGCTAAATTGGTTAATATCAATTAATAAGTGAATCATTTTAAGGAATAGATACTAGGTTGGTGCAAACGTAATTGCAGTTTCAGACCATGATAAATTTTAAATCATTGTGACTAGCTTCAAACACATCTTTATTACTCAAAATGGGAACCATTACAATCAACACATTTTTGCCAATGAGAAATATGTTTGCTTATTCCTGTAGCATAAAAATCCATGGTTCAGGATTTGACAAACTCTCAGGAAGCATTTTCTGCCTCCTGCTGGTTGTAGGAACATTTTCCCTGCAAAAAGTTATTGAGATGCTTGAATAAGTGGTAGTCAGTTGGTGAGAGATCAAGTGTTATGGTCTTCTTGACCGACCAGAACCTGGAGACAGGAGTTGACGAAGGCAAAGAAAAGAAGGACGCAGGGGACCCAAGTCTCTAGTGGAACAAGGGTGCTTTATTCATGGCAGTGTGTGCTTATATATTGTAATACAAGGAAGCTTTAGGCAAAAAATAAATTAAGTAAAAAACACCAAAACCAGATGCATAACAACAGTAACCAAGGGAATAACAGTCATAGGGCCATAACAACAGTAACTAGGGGAATAACAATCGTCACAGGGCCAGAAGAGAAGTAGTTTTACAAAAAAGTAAAAGATTACTGAAAGGAATCCATGTATGAGTTCTGCCTCATGACCTCAGTCCTGAGAACTGTGTGCAGCTCTGCTCGTTCCTGTTTTCCAGGAACTGATAAGGAACAGAGGGCCTTTGAGAAACAGAAAACAGCATATAGGATTCCTTAAAATTAAACGTTCCCTGAAAAATCTCCCTTTTTTATTATTTTTGTGAAAAAGGCCCTGACCATGAGTTTGTTTAGTGTGAACAATTTATGTTGAAAGGCATCGATATATAACAAATATAATTACCAGGACAATTACCAATGTTACAGAATCAGACCCAATACTATGAGTAATACTTTGGAACCATCTTTGAAGGTCTAGCCCAGATAATTGATCAGCTAGCTATTCAGCTAAAGTTTCCGAATTATTGGAAGAGGGCAGATTTTAGAGAAGGTTTCAAAGATTTTCTTTTGCAATAATTGTACAATTAGGGAAGTATTATCATGTATGTCTTGTAAGTGAAATTTAATTTGTTCTCAATTGTAAGCACTATAGTTGAACCGAACAGGAGTGATACAAAATTGTGTAGAATTCCAATCACATTTTAGTATTACTTGTTTTTGTAAATCTATTAATTGATCTCTGACTCATTGGATGGCTGTTTTTAGTTTCTGTATTTTATCTTGAATTTCCTCATCTGAGCCTGAGTGGCCCATATAATATGAGCATCTTTGGTCCAATTTTGAATAAAGTTTTGTGTTTGAATTTAGGTTTGTAAAACAATGCCTGCAACAGCGGCAGTAGTGCAAATGGCTGTTAATCCCCAAATGCCAAGAATTAACCATCCAATGAATCGTTTAGATCGCCGGAGTGATTTAGTGAGTAGCCGAGAGGCAAGTCCTGCCGTGGGACCCTCTTTCCAGGGATTCATTTTTCAAAGAAACAGAGGAATTAAGACAAGTATACATTTTGTAATCTATACAAGTCACAAAACGTAGAGTCTTATTAAACTGTAAGTTCTCTATAGCTATAACAAAAGGAAGAGGAACACAAGCTTGCATAAAATATGAATGATTATAATGAAGGGAATAGTTACTATGAGTTGAAAAGCGAGCCCAGCAGAGCTATACCAGCCAAAGTCATGCCCATCAGGGACCAGTGGTTGGAGCGCTCCTGGCCCTTTTGGCTCTTGGTTGCTGTATTGTTTTCACAGAGTTTCACAAAAGAGTCCCAGCCGCCATTCTCCTGGATCCAAGGCTCTAGGTGGTCATTTAGGTAAGTGGCCATCCAAGTTGTGATTTGACTCACCAATATTTGCATCTAATTGTCTATGCTTTCTATGCATAGTGTCCCACCGAAGGAAAAAAAGGCCATGTGACCCCAGTTTACCCCGGCCCAGAAGAGTTCATACATTACCTGCTCAAAGCTCTGATATGCTGTCCCTGTGGTGATGTGGAGCTGGGACGTCGGGTCGCTGAATGTCTGTTGGTACCTCAGTTCAAACTGGTTGTCTGTCTCCCTCAGGGTTTGCTTTACTGTTGTCATGGGGATCACTTTCTGGGCGTCCAAGCTTCTGCTGTGGCCAGTGGCTCCATTCACCACAGGGCTATCTGCCAGGTGCCAAGATGGATTGTCATTGATGGCATTTGGGGTTGGTTTCCATATCTGATTTTGTCCCTTCTGAGGAGGCCTCAGTTCTGTTCTCTTCCACATCATTAAATTGACTGCAGCTGTATCCTTTCTGGGAAAGCTTGTAAGACAGAAAGTCAACCACCAGCTCTCAGTTGCTCTGAGACGTTTTTATAAGAAAGATGGGTTCCATCAGTCTATTGTCTAAAATACTTGTAGTAAAAAGGGGGTTATATATATATAGGTCCAATAAGTATGATTAATTAATTCAGCTTGAGCAGGGTGAGGTTAGGGGGAAGCAAGCATAACAAGCATAGCAACAAAAATATTTTCTGGATTCCAAGGCATTCCCTGTTGAGAAACCAGATTTTTAGCTTGATTAGTAAGGGTTTTTGTTTATCCCTAGGTAAGATCATAAGGTCAATGACGTTGAAGGCAGTATTTTTTGGAGATTTTTAGAGTTGCCATGGCTTGTATTGTGCCGGGGACCAGCCCCGGCTGATCCAGGGTATTCGAAGGAGAGACGGCTAGGCGAGGGTCAGGGAATAACTGCTTAATTACACTTTAATTAAGGATACAAAGAGTAATAGAATAAGGATAGCTCAGTGAGGAAATTCAGTGGAGAAAAGAAGCTGAGTGGCTTGGTTTACGCGGAAAATCAATATAACCCGTGACACCAGGTTAGCTCTGACCACGGAGGCCGCAGGCGCCCTCTCGAATAGCGGAAGGTGCCCCACCTTAGACACCTTCTCGAGTGGGTCTTAGAAGCCCAGGCAAATAAATGGTCGCAGAGGACATCCGCGCTCCAGATGGACGCTCAGCTGGAATTTGGGAGAGAGAGTGACATGGGGAGACCAAGTTTCAGTGAACAAGGCCCGCACTTTATTTTCCAAAGTAGTTTTTATACCTTAAGGTATGCATAGAGGATAATGGGGGAAGGGGTAGAGTCATGCAGCAAGCCAGGCTTTCTTCCTGCAAACTTATCATATGCAAAAGTTCAGGTGATTGACATCATCTTCTGGCCAGGAGGCCTGTTAACATTTTAAGAAACTTATCTTTCTCTAAAGGTGATTATTCCAAAGTCAGGCGCCAGCCTTCCAAAAAGCATTGGACAAAGCTGTATTTTACATTTCTATACACCCATTATATCAATCAATACACTGCCAAGGACACAGTAGGTAAGGAGTATGGAGACTTAGCAGCAAACATTGGCCCAACAAGTGAAAAACCCTTCACCAATACAATTTTTAATCAATCTCTTAACTACTCAAAGGAATCTGTGTTTAGGCAGTTTAGAACATCTCCTGCCTCTCACAGTTGGGAGGCTGTGAGCAATCACATGTGGCCGGAAAAACCTATTCAGGCAGGCTAGAGGATTTCCAAAGGAGTTTGTAGGTTAAACAGTCACACCCAGGAATTATTAACTGGAGCTGTAAGCTAACTCTCTTTTCAGAGAGAGGTAGTGGGAGACAGCCCCCCGTAAAGTCAGAGGTGTAGGTGAAAGCACAAAGCAGAAAATAGGCAGACTCTGGTTTTGGGGGTAGATGCTCGAGAATTTCCAGGGGGACTCCTGAGGCTCGATCCCGCCTTTGCGTATGCCGAGCCTCCTTCCTCATGACCTTTGTCATGGGCGGAGTGCCTCACGCTGGCTCCCGGCAGTGATAGAATTCCAGTTGAGCTATTCCAGATCCTCACTCAATATGCAATATGCCGGCTCCCAGCAGTATTGGAATTTTTTTCTTCCCAGGAATTTGGCTGTTTTTTTCTCTATTTTGAACATCCGATGCTCTCCTGAGGTGGATCTTTCAAAGAGGAAGCCAATTGATTTCATTGGATCTATCTGGAGAAATACAAGCATACCCTTTTCCCTGTAAGATTAATTTCCTAGATTTCCAATGTTTAGTTAGCCCGTCTTGATACCAAATGGGAAGAGGAAGAGAAGTGTCTTTCAGTTCTTAGAAATGTTTTTCTGCTTATGTCAAGATAATTCCTTGTGGTAAGTTTTAAAAAATTTAAAACAAATAAAGCTGTATTAACAATAATTATTGGATTAAAGAATATCTTGCATTTGGAATCTAGTAAAGTCTGCTGTGGATAGAGAAAATAGAATTTTTCCTGTGTATTTCTCCTCTTAAAATTTTTTTATTTGTAGTTTCAGTGTGTGAAATGGGGGAACTGTAGTCCCTAATAATAGATTGTAATTCAAGAAAAAGTTGTTGAATAATAGATTGATTAGAATTTATGGTAGAAGTTTTTATATTTTTTAATACAAAAACTGAATATAAGGAGTCAGAAATTATATTGATAGGGTAAGGATGTAGGTGAATAACCTGAATAAGAGCATATAATTCATTTTGTTGAACAGAATGAAATTTAGTATACAAGACTTTTTTTCTTTGAGAGACTAAAATGAGGCTTTGGTGTTTTTAGTCCCATCTTTATAGAAAACATCAGCTTGAGGTATAGGTTGTGATGTAACAATGTGAGAGATAATAAATTCAGTATTTCTGAAGAAATTTTAAAGTTTATTAGAGGGATAATGAAATGAAATTTCTTTAAAATAGTCTGAGAAGTCTATTTGGAAATTGGTAGAAGTTTGTAATGCATTTTCAAATTGAGCTTTATTAATAGGCAATATAATTTGGTGAGGATCAGAGCCAATTAAAGTCTTAGTTTTTTTATTGATAATTATTAGAGTGATCAAATCAAGATAGAGCGGAAGTGACTTTGTCTCTTTAAAATGGGTATATATCCACTTTATTGGGTGTTTTCGTTGGGCAAGAAGTCTTGTGGGAGAATGGAGAGAGGGGAGTATAAACAACTCTAAAGGCAATTCAAGTCTAATATGAGTAAGAAATTGTTTTTGTATAATTCATTTTGTATTAAACAGAGTTTTTGTGTGTGTGTGTCTCTTGTGAAAATGAATGAGGACTATTTAAATCAGGATCTCCTTTTAAAGTATTAAATAGATTAGTCAGTTGATAATTTGCAATACCTGCTGCTGCTGCTAAGTTGCGTCAGTCGTGTCCGACTCTGTTCGACCCCATAGATGGCAGCCCACCAGGCTTCCCGTCCCTGGGATTCTCCAGGCAAGAACACTGGAGTGGGTTGCCATTGCCTTCTCCAATGCATGAAAGTGAAAAGTGAGACTGAAGTCGCTCAGTTGTGTCCAACTCCTAGAGACCCCATGGACTGCAGCCTACCAGGCTCCTCTGTCCGTGGGATTTTCCAGGCAAGAGTACTGGAGTGGGTTGCCATTGCCTTCTCTTAGCAATACCTAAAGAGGGTCTAATCCAGTTTATATTGTCTAAAAGTTTTTGAAAATCATTCAAGATTGATAATTTATCAACATGAATCTGTGTTAGTTGGGGAGTAATATGTTGTTTCTTAACAATAGATCTTAAGTAATGGTAAGGTCTGGAGGTTTGAATCTTTTCAGGGGCAATGATTAATCTAGAGTCTTTTAAGCATTGTTGAGCTATGTCAAACATTTGTTGAGTTTTTAAAACAGATGGAGCCAAAGACAATATATGATCTATATAATGAATAACAAGAAAGTCAGGAAATTGTTTTCTCACAGGTTCAAAGGCTTTGGCTACATAATATTGACAATATGGTGAGAGAATTTATCATTTTTTGAGGCAATATAGTCTTATATTTATATCATTTATAAATATCATAAATTTATATCATTTATAAATATCATAAATTTATATCACTTATAAATATCATAAATGATATTTATATCATTTATGAGGCCCAAGGAGAAGGCAATGGCACCCCACTCCAGTACTCTTGCCTGGAAAATCCCATGGACAGGGGAGTCTGGTTGGCTGCAGTCCATGGGGTCGCTACAAGTCGGACACGACTGAGAGACTTCCCTTTCACTTTTCATTTTCATACATTGGAGAAGGAAATGGCAATCCACTCCAGTGTTCTTGCCTGGAGAATCCCAGGGACGGGGGAGCCTGGTGGGCTTCCGTCTATGGAGTCGCACAGAGTCGGACACGACTGAAGCGACTTAGCAGCAGCATAAGGCCCAATATGATTAGGAAAAGGAAGAGAGAAGGCAAATCTTTCTCAGTTTAGAGGGTGTAAAGGTATAGTAAAAAAAAGCAATCTTATAAATCTATAATAATAATATGTCAGTTTTGAGGAATAATGGTAGGTGATGGAATTTTTGGTTGCAATGTACCCATAGATTTTATAGATGTATTAATTTTTTGAAGGTTTGTTAAAAGATGCCAGTTGTCAGATTTTTTTTTTTTACAAAAATGGGAGAATTTCAAGGAGAACAAGATTCTTTAATATGTTTTAATTTCAAATATGTATTGATAAGTTTTTTAGTAGCCTCTAGTTTTTCTTTTGTAAGGGGCCATTGTTCTGTCCAAATAGGCTTGTCACCTTTTCAAGTTATTTTAATAATTGCATTGTTTGTTAAGTGAGCAGTACAGTGGCCCCTAGGAAAGATGTGGAATACATATTTGAGTTTGTCATTGCATAAGTAAATCTCCTTTTATTAAATTAAGAGGTGCATCTATCATGTGGGGTCATAATGTTGTAGGCTGACCTTTTGGTCCCTCATATGGATATATTTGGACATTTTGATAAACCTCTTGTATTTTGGTTTGAGAAACTCCTGCAATTTGGCAAGAAATTTTCTGTATAGGCCAAGATTTGGGCCATAAATGTTTGGAAATAATAGTAATATCAGATCTAGTATCAAGGAGACCAGAAAATTTTTTTCCATTAATTTTGATATTTATATTTGGTTGGGTATATTCAGATATTATTGATGTCCATAAGGATTGTTTTTGATCTGAATTGTTGAATCCTTCTGTCTATACATCATTAGAGGAGCTAATAGAAATGTAAGATAAAGGAATTAATTGAGCAATTTTGTTTCCCTTGTTGAATTGCCATAATATCTGAGATGACATCATAATTGGAATTTCTCTCTTATAATTTGAATCAATTACTCTAGGGTGAACAGTATTGGCCAAATAAAAGACCGAAGGTTTGTGGGGATAGGGGTCCAAAAAAGTCCAATAGGTATTTTAGAAGGGACTACTTAAGGAAAAAGGAGAAAATCATTTAGGGCTGGTATATCAATGGTAGCATTGCCAGATGTTGAGGGTTTGAGGGAAAAGATGGAGCTTGCCCCTGGTTTTTGTTGATGGGGACCTGGGGAGTCCCCAGCTTGGAGTTTCCCAAAATAGGCTTTCCTATAATATCATATTTAGATTGACAGTCTCTGGCCCAGTGTGTCCTCTTATGGCAATGAGGGCAAATTTTTGGAGATTTTTTAATAGCTTTAATTTTTTCTGTGTGCTTTTTAGCAGAATCCCTTTTACAATGAGTTTTATCCCCATATGTAAAATATCTTTCATATCCCTTTTTAAAGGTAGCAACCATTGTTTCAGTTAACATTTGTATTTTTTGAGTTTCTGATCCTAAATTGTGATGAGCCTTTAAATAATCAATAATAGTCTCAATCTCATGAATTGGAGCAGTAGCTCTTTAACATTTTTGGTTTGCATTTTTATAAGCAAGCAATTTTTCTAGCTGCATTTTGGCCTCTTCTCTGATAACATTATAGGAAATATCAACTTTGAATCTAGCTAAAAAACCAGCACAGGCTTCATTAGGTCCTTGAAATATTTTTGTGTAGCTATCTTTAGGTTTTATTGACTTCTAGCTTTCCAGGGGGAAACACAAGGTTGGGGTTTACCCATATCCATATGTTGGGGTCAAAATCTGGACCATCTTTATTAGGGTCGGGTGGCTCAACTATTTGGAGTTTATATCTGGCAAGGTTTTGTTTGCCTAAGGGCAGGTGTGACATGGTGAAGGCTAGAAAGGACTCGTTTTTTATGTCCCAGTCTAGTAATCTAGAAAGCCTTTGTCGTGAAGGGGAATGAGTAGATAGTGTTTTCTCATAAATATGAGTATGTGTTAAAGGCTTATCATTGTCATTATGGAAAGTATTGTTAGCTTTAGTGTCAAAAAGAGCCTCAGAAGAGTCATCGTTAGAATAATTTTGTCTTTGAGTTGAGAGCACTTTCGGTTTGGCGTCCATTGTAAGAGGAGGAGGAGCACTTGGGGCAGCTGGAGCAGGGCTGGTGGGATAATTTTGAAATATTTTATGTTGTTTTAATAGGGCCTTTTGTAAAGTTTTATCATCTAATTTATATTCATGTAACAAGTGTTCTGCCTGTTGTTGAATATCGGGGGTGGGGGGGCTAGAATTTTCTTGAAATGGCAAAATCATGGCTTTAGTGAGGGCCCATAAGGGCCAGAAATCTATTGGAATATTTTTTCCCCGTCTTGTGGTTCATTTAACATTCTTTCTAACTTGGTTCCAAATCTTTAAATCAAAATTGCTTTCATCAAGGAACCAGGGATTATGTTCAATTACCGTTTGGAGACAAGCCTCTAATTGCTGATGTGAAACCAAAAGTCCTTGAACCTTAAATAAATGATGAAGCAAAGTAGAAAAGTGGTGGGGCTTTCCTGCCATTTGTCCCATAACCCCGCACTTACCGACCTCAGTAGGTCCACAGTCACTCCGTCTGGTTGCCAAGGGCATACTCCAGGTCCCTGTTTGGGTGCCACTTGATATGGTCTTCTTGACAGACCAGAACCTGGGGACAGGAGTTGACGAAAAGAAGCTGAAGAAAAGAAGGGCGCAGGGGACCCAAGTCTCTAGTGGAACAAGGGTGCTTTACTCATGGCAGTGGGTGCTTATACATTGTAATACAAGGAAGCTTTAGGCAAAAAATAAAGTAAAAAAACACCAAAAACAGAAGCATAACAACAGTAACTAAGGGAATAACAATCGTCACAGGGCCAGAAGACAACCCATGTATTGGAAATAGGAACATGACTAAGTAGTTTTACAGAAAAGTAAAAGATTACTGAAAGGAATCCATGTATGCGTTCTGCCTCATGACCTCAGTCCTGAGAACTGCGTGCAGCTCTGCTCATTCCTGTTTCCCAGGAACTGATAAAGAACAGAGGGCCCTTGAGAAACAGAAAACAACATATAGGATTCCTTAAAATTAAAAGTTCCTTGACACAAGTAAATATGGCAGATGAGGCACAACCTTATGCCCAATTTGTTTAACTTTTGAAGCATTAGTTGTGCGATATGTGGTCAGGCATTGTCATGGAGAATTGGGCCCTTTCTGTTGACCAGTACCAGCTGCAGGCATTGCAGTTTTCAGTGCATCTTATTGATCTGCTGAGCATACTTCTCAGATGTAATGGTTTCATCAGGATTCAGAAAGCTGTAGTGGATCAGACCAGCAGGAGACCATCAAATAGTGACCATGACCTTTTTTGGTGCAAGTTTGGCTTTGGGAAGTGCTTCGGAGCTTCTTCTCGGTCCAACCACTGAGCTGGTCATTACCAGCTGTCATATAAAAGTCACTTTTTGTGACATGTCACAATCCAATTGAGAAACGATTTGTTGTGTAGAATAAGAGAAGACGCCACTTCAAAATGATGATTTTTTTGATGTGCGGTCGGCTCATGAGGCACCCAGCTCTTTCATCTTTCCAATTTTGCTTCAAATGCCAACCAACCATAAAATGGTTGACACTGAGTTCTTGGGCAACTTCTCGTGTAGTTGTAAAAAGATCAGCTTCAGTGACTGCCCTCAACTGGTCGTCAACTTCTGATGGCCGGCCACTTTGTTCCTCATCTTCAAGGTTCTCATCTCCTTTGCAAAACTTCTTGAACCTCCACCGTACTGTATGTTCATGAGCAGTTCCTGGGCCAAATGCCTTGTTGGTGTTGCAAGTTGTCTCTGCTGGTTTACAACCCATTTTGAACTTGAATAAGAAAATTGTTTGAATTTGCTTTTTGTCTATCATTTTCCTAATCTAAAATAAACATAAAATACCCAGCAATAAGTCATTAGCAAAAAAAAAAGTATGAAATGGACATTAAAATGACATATAACATAACATTGATTTAAGAATGTATTCCAATAGCAAATGGCAAAGTTGAACAATGCAAAACCGCAATTACTTTTGCACCAACCTCACTCCACTCCAGTACTCTTGCCTGGAAAATCCCATGGACAGAGGAGCCTGGTAGGCTGCAGTCCATGAGGTCACTAAGAGTCGGACACGACTGAGCGACTTCACTTTCACTTTTCACTTTCATGCATTGGAGAAGGAAATGGCAACCCACTCCAGTGTTCTTGCCTGGAGAATCCCAGGGACAGAGGAGCCTGATAGGAGGCCGTCTATGGGATTACACAGAGTCGGACACGACTGAAGTGACTTAGCAGCAGCAGAAGCAATAGTATCAATAAATTCTATTTAATGTATTATAAGAGTTCCAAAGAATAGCAAGGAGAGATAAGAAAGCCTTCCTCAGCGATCAGTGCAAGGAAATAGAGGAAAACAACAGAATGGGAAAGACTAGAGATCTCTTCAAGAAAATTAGAGATACCAAGGGAACATTTCATGCAAAGATGGGCTCGATAAAGGACAGAAATGGTAGGGACCTAAAAGAAGCAGAAGATATTAAGAAGAGGTGGCAAGAATACACAGAAGAACTGTGCAAAAAAAGATCTTTACAACCCAGATAATCACGATGGTGTGATCATTCACCTAGAGCCAGACATCCTGGGATGTGAAGTCAAGTGAGCTTTAGAAAGCATCACTATGAACAAAGCTAGTGGAGGGGATGGAATTCCAGTTGAGCTATTTCAAATCCTGAAAAATGATGCTGTGAAAGTGCTGCACTCAATATGCCAGAAAATTTGGAAAACTCAGCAGTGGCCACAGGACTGGAAAAGGTCCGTTTTCATTCCAACCCCAAAGAAAGGCAATGCCAAAGAATGTTCGAACTACCACACAATTGCACTCATCTCACACGTTAGTAAGGTAATGCTCAAAATTCACCAACCTAGGCTTCAGCAAAATGTGAACCATGAACTTCCAGATGTTCAAGCTGGATTTAGAAAAGGCAGAGGAACCAGAGATCAAATTGCCAACATCCTCTGGATCATCAAAAAAGCAAGAGAATTCCAGAAAAACATCTATTTCTGCTTTATTGACTATGCCAAAGCCTTTGACTGTGTAGATCACAATAAACTGTGGAAAATTCTGAAAGAGATGGGAATACCAGACCACCTGACCTGCCTCTTGAGAAACGTACATGCAGGTCAGGAAGCAACAGTTAGAACTGGACATGGAACAACAGACTGGTCCCAAATAGGAAAAGGAGCACGACGAGGCTGTATATTGTCACCCTGCTTATTTAACTTATACGCAGAGTACATTATGAGAAACGCTGGGCTGGAAGAAACACAAACTGGCATCAAGATTGCCGGGAGAAATATCAATAACCTCAGATATGCAGATGACACCACCCTTATGGCAGAAAGTGAAGAGGAACTAAAGAGTCTCTTGATGAAAGTGAAAAAGTTGGCCTAAAGCTCAACATTCAGAAAACGAAGATCATGGCATCTCGTCAGATCACTTCATGGCAAATAGATGGGGAAACAGTGTCAGACTTTATTTTGGGGGGCTCCAAAATCACTGCAGATGGTGATTGCAGCCATGAAATTAAAAGGCACTTACTCCTTGGAAGGAAAGTTGTGACCAACCTAGACAGCAAATTAAAAAGCAGAGACATTACTTTGCCAACAAAGGTCCGTCTAGTCAAGGCTATGGTTTTTCCAGTGGGCGTGTATGAATGTGAGAGTTGGACTGTGAAGAAAGCTGAGCACCGAAGAATTAATGCTTTTGAACTGTGGTGTTGGAGAAGACTCTTGAGAGTCCCTTGGACTGCAAGGAGATCCCACCAGTCCATCCTAAAGGAGATCAGTCCTGGATCCTGGTCACAGCGTCAGACATGACCTAGCGACTGAACTGAACTGAACTGAACTGAAGGCACTGTTTACTATCAAGCATTTCCATACTTCAGATATTTCAGAGTCATTCATCAGTGTGACCATTAGATAAACTTTACAAGCGAATATAGGTTTTCCTAGTTTCATCTTGGTACAGATATTTGTTCTGCTAGCAATTATTTAATAAACATAGGTTGTGAATCTATATGAGGAGCTAACCATTTTCAAGTGATCTCAGACTTGCTTACTCACTTTTTCTATTTGATTTGTCAAAGCCAGTTATTTTTTGAGGAGATGTATATTTTTTATCTAATCTGCTATAATCTAGGCTATATTTCAGTGTTAATTACCTTGGTTGGGCTTCCCTGATGGCTCAGATGGTAAAGAATCTGCATGCAATGCAGCAAACCTGGGTTCAATCCCCAGATTGGGAAGATCCTTTGGAAAAGGTAATGGCTACCCACTCCAGTATTCTTGCCTGGGAAATCCCATGAACAGAGGAACCTGGCGGGCTACAGTCCATTGGGGTCACAAAGAGTTGGACACAACTGAGCGACTAAGCAGGCATGCACACATATGTGAAAGTATTAAATGATACAGTTTTTTTTTTTTTAAAGATGACTTTTATGTATTTATTTTTTCTTATCTTACTATGTTGGTGTGTTTTCATTTTTTTTTTTTAATTTTATATACAGTTTTGAATAAGACTTCTGGTGATATTTATCCTGGTTTATGTCTAATGTATCTATACATTTATATAAAAGCAGGCCCACACGTTTAGTTGTACGGTTTGTGCACTGCACAATGTACCCAGTTGGGGAGGAGGGTAGTACAGCCTAAGCCTGGGCTCAGCTTGTCACTGTATTGCCTTAGAAGGGTTGCATCTCTCACAACACACTTTTTTCCAATTTCTGAGTGAAAGGGGCTGTATAGGTCAGCAGCAATCTTGTTCATGGAAGGAAGTTTAGCAAAGCTGGGACTTCTTTTGTCATTAGTCTTAAATGATACTGCAGTAAATTTCTACTCCAAGTCTGGGTAGTTTACAAGCTTAAAAGCTAATAGTTTTTCTTTTCTTTTTTTTCAAGAATTTATTTTTATTTATTTACTTGGCTTCTTCAGGTTCTAGTTGTGGCACATGGGATCTTTGTCGCATCACATGGGATCTTCTGTTGCAGCACACGGGCTCTCCGGTTGAAAAGCATGGGCTCAATAGTTGTGGCATGGGGGCTTAGTTGCCTCATGGCATGTGGGATCATCGCTCCCCAACCAGGGACCAAACCTATATCCCCTGCATTGCAAGGTGGATTCCTAACACTGGACCACCAGGGAAGTCCTTGCTTTTCAATTAAACATTCATGATCCATAAATACACAGCTTTCTTAACTTTAGGAGCTCCAGAGTAAATGCATGAACCTTCCAGCTTCACACAATGTAGGGGGACATACATATGTCTAGGGTCCTATCTTTGGCAATGACCAAAGTACCTTAGAAGATATAACACAAATTAGAATTTCCTATAACTCACCTAGTTTTCCAAATCACAGCTTTTCAAAATAGGCTTTCCTAGCCAAGTATGCATGAATTGATAGTTTCAATTGCTGCTGACCATAGCCTGTTCTTCAGGTAGCCCATCTAGTGTGTCCGGAAGGGGCAGCCTTGCCTGGATCAACAGACAGATGCTAGCCAGAGGTGAACCAGGACCCTTACCTGACAGAACACAATTTGGACTGTACTTTGTAAAAGGATGACGGAAAAGGAATTAAGATTGCTTCAATTCCACCTCTGAAGAGTACACGCTTTTCTAAAGCCACCTGGCCACACACACCCCCTACACAGATGCATCATCATTTTATTAACTGGATTCTTATTACACTTACTCTGGGCTCAGTTCTGGGATGTTTGAGATATTTTTTCCACTTTTTTTTTTTTTTTTTTTGCTTCAACCCTCGTCTAAGATACAGAATGGATCTATCTGAATGACAGAGAAGTCAGAACCAGCCTAACTGGTTGGGTGACCTAGTCCCCAAATAAGGCTTGAATCTCAAAGGAAAATGTAGAGAAAGCATAAAAAGAGAAAAAGGATTCTTTTTTTATAGATTATTTTTTTAATATTTATTTTTGGCTGTGTTGGGTCTTAGTTGCAGCATGTGGGCTTCTCTCCAGTTGTGTGCAAGCTTAGTTCCCCTGAGGCACGTGGGATCTTAGTTCCCTGACCAGGGATCAAACCAGAGTTCCCTGCACTGGATGGTGGATTTTTTTTTTTTTTTTTGCTGCACTGGTTCTTCATTGCTGCAAGTGGGCTTTCTGTAGTTGTGGGGGTGAATAGTGGCTACTTTATAGCTGCAGTGGCTTCTCTTATTGCAGGGCACAGGCTCTAGGGTGCATGGGCTTAGTTGCCCTGTGGCCTGTGGAATCTTCCCAGACCAGGGATCAAACCCGTGTCCCCTGCATTGGCAGGCAGATTCTTTACCATTGGACCACCAGGGAATTCCCCTATGATTTGTTTCTTGAGTCAACAAACTTTGGAAAGCTGTGTCATGTTAGGTGCTAGGAGTACAGTGAATAAAACAGACACCCTGCCCTATGACACTTACGACCTAGTGTCTAATAAATAATCGTGCCAGTCATATTTGGGATGAGTGTCACAGAGGAAGGGTATAGGGAGCTCTGGAAGTGTGCCCTAGGAAACTGGATAAGTGAAGACTTCCTTGAAGAAAGGGTGGAGAATGGACTAAAGGGAGCCAGTGTGGATGAAAGGACACCAGGTAGAAAAAGAATGTAGCAGTCTGAATCAGAGATAATGGTGGGTGGGGTGCTAGAGATAGAAAAAAATCAAATATATCTGCATCATACAGAAAGAAGCAGATTTGGGGGGAGTTATCATCAAGTAAGTGTCGGATGTGTTGAGTTTGAAGTCCATATGAGATGCATATCCTGTTGGAGAGCTTCAGTCAGTCAGTCAGTCAGTTCAGTCGCTCAGTCGTGTCCGACTCTTTGTGACCCCATGAATTGCAGCACGCCAGGCCTCCCTGTCCATCACCAACTCCCGGAGTTCACTCAAACTCACGTCCATTGAGTTGGTGATGCCATCCAGCCATCTCATCCTCTGTTGTCCCCTTCTCTTCCTGCCCCCAATCCCTCCCAGCGTCAGGGTCTTTTCTAATGAGTCAACTCTTTGAATGAGGTGGCCAAAGTACTGGAGTTTCAGCTTTAGCATCATTCCTTCCAAAGAAATCCCAGGGCTGATCTCCTTCAGAATGGACTGGTTGGATCTGCTTGCAGTCCAAGGGACTCTCAAGAGTCTTCTCCAACACCACAGTTCAAAAGCATCAATTCTTTGGTGCTCAGCCTTCTTCACAGTCCAACTGTCACATCCATACATGAAGGAACTTAAGGATTGTGGAAAATTGTGGATCTGGAGGTCAGCTGAGAGATTTAGGATGAAGACATAAATTTGAGAATCAAAAGCACACATGGCATTTTGTTGTTGTTTTTGGTTGCTCTGGGTCTTCAGTGCTGTGTGTAGGCTTTCTCAAATTGCGGTGCGCAAGGGCTACTCTTTTTTGCAGAGCACAGGCTCTAGGCATACAAGTTACAGTAGCTGCAGTATGCAGGCTCAGTAGTTGTGGCACACGGGCTTTAGTTGCTCCGCAGCATGTGGAATCTTCCTGGACCAGGGATCGAACCCATGTCCTCTGCACTGGCAGGTGGATTCTTATTCACTGTGCCACCAGGGAATCCTACTATACATGGTATTTGAAGCTATGTGAGTGGATTACTCATGGAAGAGAGTCTCTGAGTCCTAAAAACCAAACTATTTAAGGACTAGTTAAGAGGAATTTTGAACAACAAAGTCACCTCCAACCAAAGAGAATACTCAGTCACCTGAAATGGAAGCCTAGGGTAAGCGTCTATGGTTGCCAGCAGCTGGGCTGGGTTCAGCTGTGGCTGTTGGCAGGGCTGGCGATGTGGTCCTTCCCGGGGAGTGGAGTGAAGTAACTGACGCAGCACTGCACTGAGGCGGCAGGCTCCATATTGGAGCCCACTGGCATTCGTCCCCACGGAGTGCTGTCACATATTTCATGTCCTTGTTGGTGTCTCAGAGCCTAGCTTAGGATCCCAGTCCTCCACCGAAAAGATGTCTGATTGTGTCCAAGTCACTTAAAACTAAATGTTGGATTACACATTTGTAAAATGTAGGACTGTCTTAAGGGTTAGTACCATGCTGTAGTATGAATCGTAATTATATTGGATTTCCTTAATAGGATCATTCCTGTAGGAGTGCCTGACCCAGGCCTGCCAGGGGTACCTTAAAGCTTCTGGACAGACCTGAGGACAGGGGTACCTTCCAGGGGTACTTTAAAGCTTCTGGACAGACCTCAACCTCTCTTCTGGATCCCTCTCCCACTGGCCAATTCGACGTGGAACAGGGGATCATCCAACTTTCCTCCCCTTCCTGGTCATCTGGCCCAGAGAACCTGTTTGTCTTAGAGGTGGGGACAGGTTCCTTTGCCTTATGCCACCTCAGTTTTTCAGACTAGGTGTGGCAGAACAAGCAGTGGACCAAGACCTTTTATCCTAGATGAAAACAACCACCCATTGTAAAGGTGAGAGCTGAAAAGGAGTTCAGATTGCTTTAATTCTACCTCTGAACAATACCCCTCTCAGAAACCACTCTGCCACCACACCCAGTACATATATGTCATTAAGTTCCTCCCTGGCCCCTGGAGAACCGTCCTAGAAAGGTCATCACTGCCTATCCTAAAGTCTGTCCACTTTATTTCAATAAACTTACCCTCATTTAACTTTCTCCCCACTTCAATTCATCTCCAAACTTCTCAAAGGACATTTCTGCTAGAGAGAAAAGATGAGTTTTTAGGGAGCTTGGAGAAAATGAGTTAAAACTAAGTCACTGGGCCAACCTAGATGGCCAGTAAGTCACCAACCTATGAAGATACATCCCTGCCCATTTCAGACCTGGGCCTCACCTCTCTCTCATGGGTCACTGTACCTCATCTCTGGGTCCCCTTCCTCCACTGTTTCCCTCTCCGGCATCCATACTACACAGGGGCTGCTACAATGGACTCTTGAAAACAGGTATGGACTTGTTAAAACTTCCAAAGGATCAAGTTAAAACTTGAGGTTCAAGGCCCTGTCTCTGGAATCTCTAATTTATCTTTGCATCCTCAGCTCCCAATATTTACTCTGCCAACCACATTAAAGTTGGAATGTTCCGCAGCCATGTCCTGTTTATCCCCACCTCTGTACCTCTGCCCGGACTGCCCTCCCCCTCTCCACTGCTCCTTATCTGCTGAAAAAACTCCTTATCACCCCAAAACCCACATGGTAGGTTAAATGTGGTCACACATTTTTGGAACTTACATCTGGGCTGGAGTTGTGACTTGTTTTGACCAACTGAATGTGGTGAAAATGACACGATGCAAGTTCTGATGCCCAGGCCTCAGGAGGCCTGTAGCTTCCACTGTGACCATCTTGGAACACTGAGACCAACATGCCATGACAAAGCCTAGGACAAAAAAGTGCAGGAGAGCAAGGCCCAGTGCCCCAGTTTCCAGCTTACACATTAGCTGAACTGAGCCATGTGAAAGACAGCCCAGGTGGGTCCAACAAAAGAACCTCCCAGGTAATGCACAGAATCTTGAGAAATAAAAATACTGGTTGTTTTAAGCATTTGTTTAATGCTTGGGATAATTTGTTACGTAGCAGTAGGTACAAAAACAGATACAATGCAGTTCTAATGTGAAGTAACCTCTGTCAAGTTTCCCAGTCAAGAACCTTCTCCAAGTGTCCCGGTGTGTTTTCTATATATCATAACACTTTATAGTCATTTACTATCTGGCTTTCCCCAGATACACTGAGCTCTGAGGATGAGGTCCAAATCTGATTCAACCTCCCTCCTAACCACTCATGGTGCCAAGCTCAGTACCCTCAGATACCATGAATGTGTCTAGAAGGTATGCCTAGATGAACATTTTACATGCTTCTGCTGCTGCTAAGTCGCTTCAGTCGTGTCTGACTCTGTGCGACCCCATAGACGGCAGCCCACCAGGCTCCCCTGTCCCTGGGATTCTCCAGGCAAGAACACTGGAGTGGGTTGCCATTTCCTTCTCCAATGCATGAAAGTGAAAAGTGAAAGTGAAGTCGCTCAGTCGTGTCTGACTCTTAGCGACCCCATGGACTGTAGCCCACCAGGCTCCTCCACCCATGGGATTTTCCAGGCAAGAGTATTGGAGTGGGGTGCCATTGCCTTCTCCGATTTTACATGCAAATTACTCAACAAAGATTTTTAAAGCACATCCTATATTAACAGAACAGGTCCTAGGCCCTGGAATTCCTCTCAGTCTAGCAGGAAAACTGCTCATTATAATACAGCTTTGAAGTGTTGCAGGCAAGTGTATTGCTGGGAGTGTACAAGGCAACTGGTGTGTGGGGGAGTCAAGAAAACCCCTAGAAGAAATGACATTTAGCCTCATCATAAAGGGTAATCAAGCTATTACTGTCAGAAGGAAGCTTGTAGGCATGTCCCCAACCTCTTCCCCCCTTATCCAAGGGAAGAGGGATGCATGGATTGGTCAGGTTCACAAACAGTCCGGGGGGTGGGGCCTCAGCTTGTGAATGAAAAAACAGGGTTTATGGTAGGTCCCAGTCTGGGGATGACTCCTGTCTATTTCTTCTCTCTCAGACATTCAAGGTAAGATGGGGACTTGGACTTTTACCTATTAACAAGGAGATGCATTTTCTCCCCCTCCCTGCCCCACTCTCCTTAGAGTGCTAACCAGAGGGGGACCAAAGGAACAGGAACCAGGGCAAAGCCCCAGGGTTAGGGCTCCATGTTGGGCACTGGGGCCAAAAATAATAAAAGGTGTGTTCACCTGCCGTATCTGTGGTCCATATTCAGGAATACCTTGGGGTAGGGGGCTGGAGGAATCTACGTTCCAGCCATCTGTCACTTGGCATCAAACCAGAAGAGAGAAAAACCAAAAGGAACTTTTCCTGTTCCTGGGAAAGTAAGGCAGAGAATCTCAGAAGAGGGAAAAACCAACAGAAACTTCTCTTGTTCCTGGGAAAATAAGGGAGAGAATCCCAGGTGGAGTGAAGAGAATTAAACGTGTGGAGCGATAAGTGGAGTGAGAAAGGAGCATAGAAAGAGGCTCGTAAAGGAATGCTATATACAGTCCTGCATGAGAAGGCTGGACCTAATTCACAAAAGATGACCTGCTTTGCCCCATAAACATTCCTGTGTTAGCCAACTGCTGACATTCCTAGGGTACTCACTGCATGCCAGGCATGGTTCTAAGTGCCTTACAGCAACTCATAATACCCTGGGAGGATTTATATCTCATATATCTTCTGTGACAAATAACTTGCCTAAGGTCGCCAAATGAGGAATCTGAGGTTCAAAAATTTCAACTAAGTGGCAGGTCTGTCCTCTTTGACCAGCTCTGCTACTCAGAAGCTGTGGTATCTATCAACATGGATAGGACTTCCCTGGCAGTTCAGTAGTTAAGACTCTGCACTTCCAATGCAGGGGGTGCAGGTTCAATTCCTGGTTGGGAAACTAAGATCCCACATGCCTCATGGCACAGCCAGAAAATTTAAAAACGAAAAAACAACAACAAAAAAACTGTGATATAGGTTCTGTTGAGATGGACTTACCAGGAGGCTTCCTGCAGGAGGTGGTATTTGAAGGACAAGGGATCAGGGCCGGCAGAGGCTATGACAGCTTAAAGTGTGGGGACTTCATGATGCCTAGAAAAGTGGATGGGGAGTCGGGAGGAATGCAGGAAAAAGAATCACAGAGAACATCCCCAGAGCTCCACAATGTCAGCATCCAAGAACAGAGCCCAGCAAACCAGTGCCACCCTTAGGAACAGGAACCGGCTCAACCTTTTCCCTAGTTTCCTATCAAAAAGTGGCTGAGATCCAGGTTCCTGAATCAACTTTACCAAAGCAAATGCAGGTTTAGCGAGACAAGAATTACTGTTCACAGTCTGCTATGTGAGACTATTCTCCTTCTAGAAACAGTTGTGAACAGGAAGAGGAGATAGAGAATGCTTTTTAATTATTTTCTAAAACACATTTGTATGGTACTCTAGCACTGACAGTATTTTCTTGCTCTAAATTTGCTGAGAGATGAATGTTAACTCTTCAACTTTTCAGAGGAGAAAACTGAAACCCAGAAGGTTTACACATTTATACAAAGTCACACAGCTAATGAAAGCTGGGATTCACGCTCACGTGATTCAGACTCCAAATTCTGTCCTCATTCATTCTTTTACTCTTTCATTCATTGGGGGCAAAATGTATTGCATGCCCCAAATGTGCCAAGCACAGGACTAGGCACTGAGCATATTTTCATGATAAAATAGCTTATTTTCTCTTCTTTCAGTGCATTAAACACTGAAGCAGGAATCCATTAAGAGGAAACTGCATCTTGTATTTCTCATGGGAGTCAGTGATTACAGTTTTTTCAAGGTTCCCCCACTTTTATCTGTAGCTAACTCCTGCCACTATTTCATGGAACACCTGCTTTGTGCCCATCTTGGGCTGGACGTTGTGTATGGACTGTAACAACCAGGCGTGAGACTACAGTTTGATCCAGGGATATCTACTATGTGCAAACAACTCAATCTGAAAATATTTACTGAGCACATTATCTGGGCAAAGTATTCATTCAACAATATTTATTGGTACCTCTGATAATCATAATAGCTAATATTTACTGAACCCTTGAATCCTGTGGACAGAGGAGCCTGGTGGGCTGCTGTCCATAGCGTCGCACAGAGTCGGACATGACTGAAGCGACTTAGCATGCATGCATGCATTAGAGAAGGAAATGGCAACCCACTCCAGTGTTCTTGCCTGGAGAATCCCAGGGACGGGGGAGCTTGGTGGGCTGCCGTCTATGGGGTCGCACAGAGTTGGACACGACTTAGCAGCAGCAGCAGTGTCATTTATATTTGTCCTGCCTTTCCATTCTTTTTTATTACCATCCTGATGGGGCTTCCCTGGTAGCTCAGATGGTAAAGCGTCTGCCTACAATGCCGGAGACCCGGGTTCAGTCCCTGGATCAGGAAGCTCCCCTGGAGAAGGAAATGGCAACCCACTCCAGTATTCTTGCCTGGAAAATCCCTTGGAGAGAGGAGCCTGGTGGGCTACAGTCCATGGGGTCGCAAAGAGTCCGACACGACTGAGCGACTTCACTTCACTTCACTTCAAATACAGGTAAGGCTGTTGTGATCTGGGATTTGTCCTGAGGTGTCCCCATGAAGGCAGGGCTTGAGGTTCACTCAGGCAAGGCAGGAGATTTGGATACACAGAGGAGAGGGCCTGACCTGGCATGTGTGGGGAAAAGAAAATAACACCAGCAGGTAGAAATAGAAAGAGGTGGGGCCGGAGGATGAAGAGGGTAAAGAATAGGTGCCATTCACTGACTGGCTAGTTCATGCTCATTTAATGCTCTAGACTACCCTGCAAAGGAGAAGCTACCAAACCTCTGGTAGAGAGGAGAACACTCGGTGCTAGAGATCTGAAATGACTTGTTCAAGATGATACATGTAAGTGGTAATGCCTGAATTCTAACCTAAGTCCAGGACTGTCACCTCATGCCTCCTTAACTCTGGTGGCAAGGAGGGAATAGATCACAGAGGGTCAGGGCCCAACAAGGGTAGAGAGGAGGGAACAGGCCTGGAGAGATTGATGCAGTTTCAACAAGGTGTAGAAAGTAGGTTTAAGTTGAGGGTGGGGTAGGCACTCAGGGTATTTACTTGGAGCAACTGAGCAGAAAGAGGTTCCAGTGATTGAAGTGGATTCACGGGGAAGACAAAGGCTTTGACGACTTGATGAGTCCACCCGGCCTACACGAGTGACAACCAGAGGTAGATGTCAGGAGGTAAAAAGATACACAGATTTGAATGTCAGAAAACTAGGCTGTGGGAGATGGGAAAAGCTTCAGTACACTTTTCTACCTTCTTAACAACAAAGTTGAGAAGGGGCTGGTTCTGGGAGAGACGTGACAGGGGAAGGGCGTCATTCATCTGATTCAAAGACGACTCCAGGCTCACTTGGACTCGGTTCCCCCTACAGATGGCTTTTCCCTGCCGCAAGTTCCTGAAACCCAAGATCCTGACCTGCCTTCTAGCAGGTTTGAGTTTCTCAATCCTGCATCACTGGTTCCTTGGAGACCCCAGGTTTCAACAGAAGCAGAGGTCGGATGGGTCCCTGCAGGTGACCCACGTGGCCCCTGCTGCCACGTCTCTGTCCAGCCCAGGGCCTCCGTGCGTGGCCAACGCCTCAGCGAACGCCACGGCCGACTTCGAGAAGCTGCCTGCGCGCATCCAAGACTTCCTGCGGTACCGCCACTGCCGCCACTTCCCGCTGCTCTGGGACGCGCCGGCCAAGTGTATGGGCAGCCGCGGGCCCTTCCTGCTGCTGGCCGTGAAGTCGGCGCCGGCCAACTTCGAGCGGCGCGAGCTCATCCGCCGCACGTGGGGGCAGGAGCGCAGCTACGGCGGGCGGCCGGTGCGCCGCCTCTTCCTGCTGGGCACCCCCGCACCCGAGGACGCGGAGCGCGCAGAGCAGCTGGCGGAGCTGGCCGCTCTGGAGGCGCGCGAGCACGGCGACGTGCTGCAGTGGGCCTTCACCGACACCTTCCTCAACCTCACGCTCAAGCAAGTGCACCTGCTCGACTGGCTGGAGGCCCGCTGCCCGCACGCGCGCTTCCTTCTCAGCGGCGACGACGACGTCTTCGTGCACACGGCCAACGTGCTCCGCTTCCTGGAGGCAAAGTCGCCCGACCGCCACCTCTTCGCCGGGCAGCTCATGAGCGGCTCCGTGCCCATCCGCGAGAGCTGGAGCAAGTACTTCGTGCCCCCGCAGCTCTTCCCCGGGTCGGTCTACCCGGTGTACTGCAGCGGCGGCGGCTTCCTCCTGTCCCGCCACACAGCCCAGGCCCTGCACCAGGCAGCCCGCCACATCCCGCTCTTCCCCATCGACGACGCCTACATGGGCATGTGTCTGCAGCGCGTCGGCCTGAAGCCCAGTGGCCACGAGGGCATCCGGCCTTTCGGCGTGCAGCTGCCCGGCGCCCGGCAGTCCTCCTTCGACCCCTGCATGTACCGCGAGCTGCTGCTGGTGCACCGCTTCGCGCCCTATGAGATGCTGCTCATGTGGAAGGCGCTGCACAGCCCAGGGCTGAGCTGTCACCGGGGGCACAGGGTCTCTTGAGGCTGGGAGGTCAGTGTGGGGGTGCCGTGGGGGTCAGGCATGAGGACACTAGGAAAGGCAGTGACTGGGGAATCTGGGAAGACAGTATTGAGAGAGCTTTTGGAAGGTCAATGTTAAGGGCTGTGTTTGGGGGATGGGGCGTCTGATCAGTAAGTCTGAAGGACAGTGATTAGGGAGTGACCTGGGAGAGACCCCCGTTCCATTCCTGGGTCGGGAGGATCCCCTTGAGGAGGACATGGCAACCTACTTCAGTATTCTTGCCTGGAGAATCCCATGGACAGAGGAGCCTGGTGGGCCATGGTCCATACAGTCGCAAAGAATCGAACACAACTGAAGTCACTCACAGACACACAAGGGCAACTAGAGTCTGTTGTGAACCGAACCTCCATTGGGGGGCGTGGGTCAGTAACCAGACTCTGAGGATCAGGCTGTGGTCCTGACTTCCAGGAGCTGCCAGTTATTGGCAAAGTACAAAAATCAATAAAACAGCTTGAGAATGAGGCAGAAATGTGTGCTGTAGAGGTCCCAACTATGTAAGATGGACAAGAAGGGCTGAGCTTCAAGGAAGAAAGTCTGGATGAGAAGCCAGGAGCCTGGCCTGATGCCTTCCCTGCCCTCAGGAGGAGGGCCAGTCTTCCCCACTGGCGGACTCCCTCTGGCATAACCGTGTACTTTGTCACTTGGTCGGGCCCTCTCCTGGCCCTGCATCTTTGCAAGCTTTGATCCCTTTACTGGAAATGTCCACCAGCCATCACTGTCCAGGTCTCTTGTATGGATGAGGAGGCTGCAAGGTGCAGGGGAGCTGTCCACCAAACTCTGTTACCCCCTTCCTCCTGGGCACGCACCTAGACTATACTTCCCAGACTCCCTTGAAGTGAGTTGTGGGCATGTGACCAGCCTGTCTTCATGGCTGTGTATAGTTGTGAAGAAGACCCCTCCTGAACCCCCACCTCACCTCTGCTCACTTTCTCCTTCCCCCAGACTGGCACGTGGATGAGCCTATAACCTTGCAGATGCCTGGGTTCCTCAACCTTGGCACAATTGCCGTTTTGAGTTCTTTGCCGTAAAGGGCTGTCCTGTGCATTGGAGAACATTTAGTCATATCCCTGTCCTCTGCCTACTAGATGCCAGCATCACACCCCAAGTTATAACAACCAAAAATATCTCTGAAGTTTGCCACATGTACCCTGGTGAGTGGGGCTTCTCTGGTGGCTCAGACGGTAAAGAATCTGCCTGCAATGTCTGTGTTCAATCCCGGGGATGGGGAGGTCCCCTGGAGAAGGAAACGGCTACCCACTCCAGTATTCTGGCCTGGAGATTTCCATGGACAGAGGAGCCTTGCAGGCTACAGTCCATGGAGTTGCAAAGAATTGGACATGGCTGAGTGACTTTCACTTTCACCGTGGTGAGCAAAGTCACCTGTAGTGTGAACCGCTGACCTAGAGGAAGGCAGGGAAACAAGAGGGCTTCCCAGTTCACTGCAGAGAGCAGGGGTGCTTGTGGACTAACCTGGAATACTCAGCTCAAACTGCTGAGAAGAACAAAATAAACTTTTATGTTTTCTGAGCCTCCTGGGTTTTGTTGACACTTTGTTAGGGCAACCTTGATAACGTAGTGTGTCCTCTCTGATCCCTGTTTCTACCAGACTGGCTGCTCCCAGAGGGAGGGACCATGTCTGAATCATGTCCAGTGATAATCCACGGAGGGAGGCCTGGCATCCTGCAGGCTCACTCTTGGCTTGGGAGGTGGAAGGAGCAGGAGGAAGAGGCACCATCCAAGCAGCCTTTCTGTAGTCCTGGACGTGGATCCCCAGGAGCCATGGCTACTTGTCCCTTGCCGGCCTTGCTTCTGAGCAGGGTCTGGCTCATAGTAAGTACTTCCTAAATGCTTTAGGGGTGAAAAAATGAATGGATGGTGCCCATCTGTCCCAATGGTATGAACTGTATCCATCAGGACAGTGTATTAATTTCCTATCGCGGCTGTAAATTGCCACGGATTTGGGGGCTTAAAGACACACACATTGTTATTATCTTATAGTCCTACATATCAGAAATCCAAAATGAGTCTTGTTGGGCTAAAAGTCAAGGTGTCAGGCCTGCATTCCTTCTGGAAGGTTCCAGGGCAGAATTTGTTCCCCTGCCTCTTCTAACTTCTAGAGACTGCCCACATTCTTTGGGGCTTCCTTCCATCTCCAGAGGCAGCAGTCACATCACTCTGACCTCTGCTTCCCTTGGACCCATGTCCTCTGACTCCTGCCTCCCCTTTCATTTATAAAGACTCTTGTGATCACACTGGGTCTGCCTGGATAATCCAAAATTACCTTTCTGTCTTAAAGTCCACCAATCAGCAACCTTCATTAATTCCTTTTTTCCCATGTAACCTAAGATATCCATAGGTTTCAGGGATTAGGGCCTAGACATTTTTTTTGGCGGGGACATTATTTTACTTAACCATCAGTCAGTCAGTCGGTCAGTTCAGTCGCTCAGTCGTGTCTGACTCTTTGCGACCCCAAGGACTGCAACACGCTTGGCCTCCCTGTCCATCACCAACTCCCAGAGTTTACTCAAACTCATGTCCATTGAGTCGGTGATGTCATCCAACCATTTCATCCTCTGTCATCCCCTTCTTCTCCTGCCTTCAGTCTTTCCCAGCCTCAGGGTCTTTTCCAATGAGTCAGTTCTTCCAATCAGGTGGCCAAAGTATTGGAGTTTCAGCTTCAGCATCAGTCCTTCCAATGAATATTCAGGATTGATTTCCTTTAGGATGGACTGGTTGGATCTCCTTGCAGTCCAAGGGACTCTCAAGAGTCTTCTCCAACACCACAGTTGAAAAGCATCAATTCTTCAGCACTTAGCTTTCATTATAGTCCAACTCTCACATCATTACATGACTACTGGAGAAACCATAGCTTTGACTAGACAGACCTTTGTTGGTAAAGTAATGTCTCTGCTTTTTAATATGCTGTCTAGGTTGGTCATAACTTTTCTTCCAAGGAGCAAGTGTCTTTTAATTTCATGGCTGCAGCCACCATCTGCAGTGATTTTGGAGACCCACCCCCCCTCAAATAAAGTCTGTCACTCTTTCTACTTTTTCCCCATTTATTTGCCATGAAGTGATGGGACCAGATGCCATGATCTCAGTTTTCTGAATGTTGAGTTTTAAGGCAACTTTTTCACTCTCCTCTTTTACTTTCATCAAGAGGCTCTTTAGTTCTTCTTCATTTTCTGCCATAAAGGTTGTGTCATCTGCATAGCTGAGGTTGTCACTTACCATGGTATCCAATAAATATTTGTTGAAAAAGTGAACAATAATGAAATAATGAACAAAAATTAATAAGTTAACAAATGTGCTTCCTTCACACTGCTACTAAGTCGTGTCCAACTCTGTGTGACCCCATCGACAGCAGCCCACCAGGGTCCCCCGTCCCTGGGATTCTCCAGGCAAGAACACTGGAGTGGGTTGCCATTTCCTTCTCCAGTGCATGAAAGTGAAAAGTGAAAGTGAAGTCACTCAGTTGTGTCCGACTCTTAGTGACCCCATGGACTGCAGCCTACCAGGCTCCTTCATCCATGGGATTTTCCAGGCAAGAGTACTGGAGTACAGACCTCCCTAATATGAACTCTCATTCTGGTCAGTTGAGTATCATTAACACTGAATTCTCTTCCCACTTATCAAGTGCTTTCAGTTCAGTTCAGTTCAGTCGCTCAGTTGTGTCCAACCCTTTGCAACCCCTTGAACCGCAGCATGCCAGGCCTCCCTGTCTATCACCAACTCTTGGAGTCCACCCAAACTCATGTCCATTCACTTGGTGATGCCATCCAACCATCTCATCCTCTGTCGTCCCCTTCTTCTCCTGCCTTCAGTCTTTCCCAGCATCAGGGTCTTTTCAAATGAGTCAGCGCTTCACATCAGGTGGCCAAAGTATTGGAGCTTCAGCTTCAACATCAGTCCTTCCAATGAACACCCAGGGCTGATCTCCTTTAGGATGGACTGGTTGGATCTCCTTGCAGTCCAAGGGACTCTCAAGAGTCTTCTCCAACACCACAGTTGAAAAGCACCAATTCTTCAGCACTTAGCTTTTTTTATAGTCCAACTCTCACATCCATACATGACTACTGGAAAAACCATAGCCTTGATTAGATGGACCTTTGTTGACAAAGTAATGTCTCTGCTTTTTAATATGCTGTCTAGGTTGGTCATAACTTTTCTTCCAAGGAGCAAGCGTCTTTTAATTTCATGGCTGCAGCCACCATCTGCAGTGATTTTGGAGACCCCTCCCCCCAAAATAAAGTCTGTCACTGTTTCTACTTTTCCCCCATTTATTTGCCATGAAGTGATGGGACCGGATGCCATGATCTTAGTTTTCTGAATGTTGAGCTTTAAGCCAACTTTTTCACTCTCCTTTTTCACTTTTATCAAGAGGCTCTTTAACAGACAAAAAAAACAAGAATCCTGAGGCCAGGAGAGGACATCTCTGCATCTTTGGAAAAGTCTGAATTCTGTGCTTTGACAACTTCCTCCCATTTCCCTGACAGGTGGATTATCCCCACTTCATGGATAAAGAGATTAAGAGTCCGGGACCTCACAGCTCAGAAGGATCAGAACGCCTCATTTATAGGACTACTTTGTCACTCTGGGTCCTGGTCACCCCCTCTCAGAAGCTGAGCTGCTCACATACCAGGCCCAGCGAAGGCCCAGGGCACGATCAGCCCTGGTTCCTCTTGATGTCACCTGTTTCCCTCCCCTCACCTGGCCCTGATCACCCCGTCCCCACAAAGCCTGCCTGGCTCATAGGGCGCTTTTGAGATCCGCAGCCGCCAGGGGGCGCGCCCTGCACACGATTTCCTCGCGGTGGCGGCGGCTGGTCCTTGGATCGGGTAATTCTGGGCCCCAAGAGTCCGCGCTCCCACCTCCCTTCACTAGGCTAGCCTAGCTGACAAGAACCCCACGAGTAAGGAAAATGATACGCCTGCCTCACTAACAAACACAGATGCAAAATTCTACACGAAATGCTAGTATACAATGTGGCAATATGTAAAGAGGATGACATAGCACTTAGACGGATTTATCCCAGAAATGTGAGGTGGGCCTAACATTAGAAAAGGAATCAGAATATATGGATAAAAAAGGAATATCTGTCAATGTGGTACATCACATCAAGATAAATATGAATCAGATGTTGGGCGGGGGTGGGGATTTTTTGATAAAATTCAGCATCCTTTTGTGATTTAAAGAACATCTTAGTGAAAGGTGGAAGCATTTCCTTTGAGTCTGAAAAGACTGCATGTGCCCATCATCACCACTGTTCACCTGTCCAGGGCTTGAGAGCACAGCAAGGTAAGGCAAAGGTTTAAAATGATAATGAGGTGATTCCCTGGCGGTCCACTGATTAGGCCTCTGGCCTTTCACTACAGAGGAGTGGGCAAAAAAAAAATTTTTTTTAATGATAATGACTTGAAAAAAAATTATCAAAACTTCAGAGGTTTGTAACCCTATTAGATCCCATTTCCCCGTAAAATTAATGCTGTACACCCTATCCTGAAATTAAATTCTTTTATAGTATTTTCAAAAAATGAATATAATTCTTTCATTGTAATATAAAATGTCAATAAAATAAATAATATGTAATTATGATGTGTAAATTCTTGGGCACAACAAATCCCTTACAAATTTTCAAATCTCCCTCTAGGGGGCAGTACACCTCATTGAGAAACAGCCTACTTTAGAAAACCCACCAAAACACACAAATCCCAGTTGATTGATTAATTTTAAAATGTGGCAATTGTTCCAGTACAAAATCAATGTACAAAAATCAATTTAATTTCTATATAGTAACAAGCAATCAGGGGAAGTCATTTTGTAAAAGTACCATTTATAGTAGAAATAAAAATACAAAAGTGAAAGTGAAAGTCACTCAGTCATGTTCAGCTCTTTGCAACCTCATGGACTGTCCATGGAATCTCCAGGCCAGAATACCTGAGTGCGTAGCCTTTCCCTTCTCCAAGGGATCTTCCCAACCCAGGGATCGAACCCAGATCTCCCACATTGCAGACGGATTCTTTACCAGCTGAGCCACAAGGGAAGACCCAATAAGCAATCAGGAAAAGTCATTTTGTAGAAGTACCATTTATAGTAGAAATAAAAATATACCTAGGACTGAATCTAAAAGTTAGGATATTTTTAAAATATATTTGTCAAGGCTGTATACTGTCACCCTGCTTATTTAACTTATATGCAGAGTACATCATGCAAAATGCCGGGCTGGATGAAACACAAGCTGGAATCAAGATTGCCCCAAGAAATATCAATAACCTCAGATATGCAGATAACACCACACTTATGGCTGAAAGCGAAGAGGAATTAGAGAGTCTCTTGATTAAGGTGAAAGAGGAAAGTGAAAAAGCTGGCTTAAAACTCAAGATTCAAAAAATCATGGCATCTGGTCCCATCACTTCATGGCAAATAGATAGGGGAACAATGGAAACAGTGACAGACTTTATTTTCTTGAGCTTCAAAATCACTGCAGATGGTGGTTGCAGCCATGAAATTAAAAGACGCTTGCTCCTGGGAACAAAAGCTATGACCAACCTAGACAGCATATTAAAAAGCAGAGACATTACTTTACCAACAAAGGTCCATCTAGTCCAAGCTACGATTTTTGCGGTAGTCGTGTAAGGATGTGAGAGTTGGACTATAAAGAAAGCTGAGTGTAGAAGAATTGATGTTTTCAAACTGTGGTGTTGGAGAAAACTCTTGAGAGTCCCTTGGACAGCAAGAAGATCAAATCAGTCAATCCTAAAGAAAATCGGTCTTGAATATTCATTGGAAGGACTGATGCTGAAGCTGAAACTCCAATACTTAGGCCACCTGATTGGAAGAACTGACTCATCTGAAAAGACCCTGATGCTGGGAAAGATTGAAGGCAGGAAGAGAAGAGAACAAAAGAGGATGAAATGGTTGGATGGCATCACTGACTTGATACTGACTTGATGGACAAGAGTTTGAGTGAGCTCCGGGAGCTGGTGATGGATAAGGAAGCCTGGCGTGCTGCAGTTCATGGGGTCTCAAAGAGTCAGATACGACTGAGTGACTGAAATGAACTGACTGAGTGTTTATTTATTTACTTTTGGTTGCACTAGGTCTTCTTTGCTGCGAGAGGGCTTTCTCTAGTTGCAGCGAGCAAGAGCTACTCTTCATTGTTTTGCATGGGTTTCTTGTTGTGGTGGCTTCTTTTGTTACGGAGCACAGACTCTAGGCCCAGGCTTCAGTACTTGCAGATTGTGGGTTCAGTAGTTGGGGCACAAGAGCCTAGTTGCTATTTGCCATGTGGAATCTTACCAGACCTGGGATCAAACCCATGTCCCCTGCATTAGCAGGCAGATTCTTATCCACCAGGTAAGTCCTAAACATCTTAATTAATGTACAGAGATAGCATGTTACAAAGCACCTCCAAGCCTCTGAATTCCTTGTATCTTCACCCCGTCCAGGGAACAGGGATTATTATCATTCCTATTGGGCAGATGTGGAGACTGAGGCCCAGGTAAATGAATGACCTGCCCAAAGTCACCAAGTCTGCCGGGCCCTGACTACTGCCCCAGGCACCATGCTGGACAGCCACCAAACCCAGAGCTGAAGCAGTTGCCTAAAGAGGCAAACAGCACCACCGTCCCCTCACCCAGCCACAGTATAACATCATTTGTGTAAAATCTCCTCAGTTTTACCCATCTCAGCTGCACTTGGGAGCAGGAGTTGAAGGTTGAACTCAAAGGAAAGGCCCCACTTCAGTTTTCCCCACCCAGTGCCACACCTGCCCCATCCCTCATACCTGGAAGAAAAGAGCAAACAATGATTCGGGGGAGGCAGGAGTCCGAGCCCGAGAGCCCTCCCTGCCCCACCCCAGTGGAAAGGAAAGCGGACTGGGAAGGAGCAGTGGCTGCAGCATCGCACAGCAGGTCTGAGGTAGTGAGGGCTCCAGGCCCAGCCTCAGCTCAGAGTTAGTTCAGTCCTGCGGCGGGAACGCCCTGCGGTCTGAATGGTAGGTGCCCTTTGTCTGCCCTGGGCCCTGAGGGGCGCCCCTCCCCTGGCTGCCTTAGCGGAATGAGGACTCCGCCCCTCAAGGCTGGGCTCTGCGCGGAGCCTGGAGCCAGGAGAGAAGAACCAAGGGCTTTGAAGGGGCCGCCTGCTGCTCACCAGGCTGCGTTCCCTCTTCCCCGCATCGAGGAGCGGGTGGCGGGGGCGGGGGTGGGGGGAGGGGCCGTGGGGGAGGGGCGCGGTGGGGTGAGGGTGGGGGGGTTTGGTGCTACCAATCTCGTAGCCTTGAATCAACGTTATGACAGTTTTTAAAGCTGGCCTGTCTCCACCCTGGGCCGGGTCATTTACAGGATGGTTCGGGAGTGATGATGACGCTCTTCTGCCCTCCAGCCAGACTCAGCCTGGCCTTGGAGTAACAAACAGGCCCACTGACCTGTTTTCCCAGTAGAAGAGCAGTCTTTCCAGGCTCGTTCTCATACTCCCAAGAACACAAAAACGATGTCAGTTTTTAAAATGTCATTTTGCTTGTTTGTTTGTTTTTCCTTGACTCCTGGTGTCAAGTATTTGGAGCTATAGGTAAGAGATTGGATGTGTGTTCTAGAAAGTTTATTTGGCTGTGGGACAAGGGATCTGAGGGGCAGGAAGGGTCCTGGGGGGAGTGAGGAGGTGATGCGTAAGGGGTCTGGGAGAGAGGAAGAAGTGGGGAGAGTCCAGAGGTCCGGGGAGATGGAATGGGCAGGGCGTACACTCAGGCAGGGGCCGTGGGAGGGGAGGGGCGTGCTTGTCAGGACTGACAGGAAGGCTGGCTCAGGTCTGGCCCTTTGGGGTGACGGGGCACGGAGGGGTCCAGCATGGAAAAGCTCTGTGGACACTGCCCGTGGAGAGAGAGTTGTCCTGGGAGTCTAGGGGGCAGGCAGGGCCCCTCACACCACATACCAACCCGCCTGAGGCCCTCCCTCACTCACCCCACAGCTCCCCAGCATGCAGCAGAGGACAGGAATCCCCGAGTGTCTTCAGAATGTTCCACACTGGGTGTCAGCTACGCTCCCTTACACCTCACCACCCCGCCCCTGTCCCCTCCACAGCAGGCCCGTGAGGGCTGGAGGCTCTGCCACAGGGCAGGACCCGGCTGACAGCTTCTGAAGGACCCCACCCCACCCCTGCGTGAGCAGTGCCAGGCTCTGCACAGTGGGGAGAAGGGAGCCTCCCAAACTCTCAGAGATGGGAGACAGCTACCTGCACGGTCTGAGACTCCTGACATAGCCCCCGCCACCCAATCCTGGCTCACATGGACGTTGAGGAGGCCTGCCACAGTGGGGGCACGTGCTCCCTCTCACCCCTTAGGGCCCTCCCAGGTGCCAGAGTACCCAAAACCTTCAACGAAATCTGGAAACTTCCTGAGCAAATGAGCACCTGTCCCCAGCTGCCCCGGGGAAACCACCTTTTTCTTGCTGCCCTGTGGACCTCATTGTCTCTTAAGCCCCAACCAGGACCCTCTGGGCACCCAGTTCAGCAGTATAGCTCCCCGCTATTCCTCACCTCCCCCTCCCAGCCTCAGTGCTGAGCTGGGAGCCTAGAGCCACTTTGGGAGTACACACTCTGCCCCAGGGAGGGCCAGGGGCAGGTGCCACCGTCTCTGGGTCCCAGATGGTCCAGGAAAGACCCACACATCTTTACTCCCCAACCCCACCCACCGGTGCTGGCCTGGGCAGGACACTGGAGAGTCCAGGAACCACTGGATCCAGCTGCCCCTCCTTGGCAGGGGCTTTGGGCACCAGATCCACTTCAGCACCGTCCGTCTGCTGAGGCCACGGACAGTGTATTCCCACCAAGACGAGCTCCAGGATCTGCAATTCGCAGGGCTCGATGTGGGAGGATTGAGAGCCTCATGTGTGTGCGCTGAACTCTTTGGAAAACTGGTGGTTTCACATGGCTTTACTCCATGACCCAGTGATTCCATTCCTATGTGTTTACCCAAGAGAATTAAAAACGTGTGTCACACAAAAGCTTGCAGTTGAATGTTCCTAACAGCATTATCCATAATAGGCCCAAGGTAGAAAAATTCCAAATGTACATCAAAGGATGAATAGATAAGCAAAATGTGGTAAATACACACAGAGGAACGTTATCCAGCCATGAAAAGAAATGAAGTTCTGATTCATGCTGCTGCTGCTAAGTCGCTTCAGTTGTGTCCGACTCTGTGTGACCCCATAGACAGCAGCCCACCAGGCTCCCTCGTCCCTGGGATTCTCCAGGCAAGAACACTGGAGTGGGTTGCCATTTCCTTCTCCAATGCATGCAAGTGAAAAGTGAAAGTGAAGTCACTCAGTCATGTCCGACTCTTAGCGACCCCATGGACTGCAGCCTACCAGGCTCCTCCGTCCATGGGATTCTGATTCATGCTACCATGTCAATAAACCATGAAAACAGTATGCTAGGTGAAAGAAGCTGGATTCTATTTATATGAAATGCCTAGATAGTCAAATCCATAGGGATAGAAAGCAAATGAGTGGATTTCTTTTCTTTCTTTTTTGGTCACTCTGCATGTAGGATCTTAGTTTCCTGACCAGGGGTCGAATGCAGCGGCCCCTGCAGTGGAAGCGCAGAATCTTAACCACAACTTTGTGAATAAACTAAAATCCACTGAATTTGATACTTTAAGATGGTGATTTTTAATGGTATATAAATCATCTCAATAATGGCATTTTAAAAGATACAGTCAGAAGACAGACACTCCTTCCTCCCCTCCCTGCCCTGTTCCTGTATCTATCCATCCCCTCAACCTTCTAGCCTGCTCCTATCACGTCACTATCCTATCTGTTCCTGTCCCATTTCCTTTGCACACAAGAGAGACAATTACGTATGTTCTTATAGGCTCTTCCTTTGGAGAAGGCAATGGCAATCCACTCCAGTACTCTTGCCTGGAAAATCCCATGGACAGAAAAGCCTGGTAGGCTGCAGCCCATGAGGTCGCTAAGAGTCGGACACGACTGAGCGACTTCGCTTTTACTTTTCACTTTCATGCATTGGAGAAGGAAATGGCAACCCACTCCAGTGTTCTTGCCTGGAGAATCCCAGGGATGGGGGAGCCTGGTGGGGTGCGGTTTATGGGGTTGCACAGAATCGGACATGGCTGAAGCAACTTAGCAGCAGCTTCAGCAGGCTCTTATATGAAGAGGAGCATACTGTATAGATGATCTTGGCTTTTGCTTTTTTTCACTTAATAGTCCTTGCTGAAATTCATGCCATACAAATCCAGAGATCTTGCTCATTCTCTTTATTTTCTTCCCTTTTTTTTAACAACTGTGTAGTGCTCCTTTGTCTAGATATGCTATGCTGCTGCTGCTAAGTTGCTTCAGTTGTGTCCGACTCTGTGCGATCCCATAGATGGAAGCCAACCAGGCTCCCCCGTCCCTGGGATTCTCCAGGCAAGAGTACTGGAATGGGTTGCCATTTCTTTCTCCAATGCATGAAAATGAAAAGTGAAAGTGAAGTTGCTTAGCCATGTCCGACTCTTAGCGACCCCATGGACTGCAGCCTACCAGGCTCCTCCACCCATGGGATTTTCCAGGCAAGAGTACTGGAGTGGGGTGCCATTGCCTTCTCTGAGATATGCTATAGTTTATCCAACCACTCTCCACATAAGAGTACCTTGTTGGCAGTATTTTTTAATAATGTTATTCATTTATTTTTGGCTGTGCTGGGTCTTTGTTGCTATGTGGGCTTTTCTCTAGTTGTGGTGAGCAGGGGCTACTCTCTAGTTGTGAGGCAGAGGCTTCTTACTGCGGTGGCTTCTCCTGTTGCAGAGCATGGGCTCTAGGGCGTGGGCTTAAGTAGTTTCAGCGTGTGGGCTCAGTAGTTGTGGTTCCCGGGCTCTAGAGCACAGGCTCAATAGTTGTGGTGCAGGGACTTGGTTGCTCCTTGGTATGTGGGATCTTCTCAGATCAGGGATCAAGCCTTGTCTCCTACATTGGCAGGTAGATTCTTTACCACTGAGCCACCTGGGAAGCCCATATTGTTCCCAGTATTTTGCAATTAAGAAATAATGCTTCAATGATGGAGAAGGCAATGGTAGTCCACTCCAGTACTCTTGCCTGGAGAATCCCATGGACGGAGGAGCCTGGTAGGCTGCAGTCCGTGGGGTCGCTAAGGGTCGGACACGACTGAGTGACTTCACTTTCACTTTTCACTTTCATGCGTTGGAGAAGGAAATGGCAACCCACTCCAGGGTTCTTGCCTGGAGAATCCCAGGGACAAGGGAGCCTGGTGGGCTGCCATCTATGGGGTTGCACAGAGTCTGACACGACTGAAGCGACTTAGCAGCAGCAGCAGCAGCTTCTATGAAAAACGTTTTGCATATGCATTTTCACATTGTTGGGGGTCTAGGTTCAGGATAAATTCCTTGAAGTGGAGTTGCTGGGTTCAAGGGTGAGCGTGTATTTAATTTCATTCTGTATTGCCAAATTTTCCTGGAGAGAATTGCACCAATTTGCATTCCCATCAGCAATGTATGCCAGCACCTGTTTCCCTTCAACCCGGACAGCAGAATGTGTTTTTTTTTTTCTTTACCAGTCTGAATAGGTGACAAATGGTACCTATCTCAGTGTTATTTTCAGTTGCCTTTCTCTAATTGTGTCCTTGAGCATTTTTTCCCCATATGTTTGAGGACCATTTTTATATCTTTTCTGGTAAACTGTCTATTCATGCCTTTACTCTTATTTTATTACTGGATTTTTTAGTTTTGTTTTCAGTTTTTAAGAGTTACTTATATATTAGGGATATCTGCCCTTTGTGGTGGTATGTTGAGACTATTTTCTTTCAGTTTGTCAGTTATCTGTGGACTTTATGCGTCATTCAAAGTTTTAAAATTTTCATGTGTGTGTATTAGTTGCTTAGTTATGTCTGACTCTTTGCGACCCCATAGGCTGTAGCCCGCCAGGCTCTTCTGTCCATGGAATTCTCCAGGCAAGACTACTGGAATGGGTAGCCATTCCTTTCTCCAGGGAATTTTCCCAACCCAGAAGAGTTTGAACTCAGGTCTCCTGCATTGCAGGCATATTCTTTACTGTCTGAGCCACCAGGGATAAATTTTCACATAGTCAAATTTATTGGTCTTTTCTTTATATCCTCTGGGTTTTGAGTCATGGTTAGAAAGCCTTACCCAATATCAGAGCTAAAGAGGAAGTCCCCCATGTTTTCTTCGGATCTTTGTGTTGTTTTAGTTTTTACACTTAGAGCCCTAATTCATGTCATTTATTCTTTTGCTGGGTGTGACATATGGATTTAATTTTATCTTTTTCCAAATGGCTACCCAATTGTCCCCAGTACCATTTATAACAAAGTCCATTTTTAGAATGTATCAAAGATGGCTTCTCAAGTCACTGGGGTAAACATGTGTTTGTGTCTAAATTTCTGTCTATTGCAATTTATCTGTTCATGTACCAGTGCCACCCATTTCTAATGACAGAAGCTTTCTCTTTTTTAATCTCTGCTAAAGCTATTTCCTCCTCATAGTTTTTCTTTCCCAGTGTTTTCCTACCTGTTCTTGCATGTTTATCTTTCCAGATGGACTTTTCAACTCATGTATCTTCATAAAACAGCTCGCTGGTAGTTTTATTTGGATTGTATTGAATTTACAAATTAAGTTAGGGAGAACTGACATCTTTGTAATGTTGACTTATCCTGTCCAAGAATAAGAGATGTCTTTCCGTTTGTTCGTAGTATCTTTCAAGAAGGTTTTAAAATTTTCCTCATGTATTTTTATGCATTTCTCATTAAATTTGTTCCTAAGCATTTAATTCTTTTTTAATTGTGAAAAGGCTTTTCTCCACCTTTCTGACCTGTGTTTATTGTTTGCATATATAAAAGCCATTGAATTTTGTATTTTAATTTTGTATCCTGCTATTTCAGTGAAGTCTCTTACTGTTTGAATTTGTTTTATCATTGGTTCTCTGGGTTTTTTTTTTTTTTTTCTTTCAGGTATAACATTATATAGTCTGCAAATAGATATATGTATATTTTTCTTCTTTACTCAGGCTGAGGGCTTAAATTGATTTATTTTGTCTAGTTGTGTTAGCTAATATCTCTGGTACAATGTAGAATAGTGGTGTAGACAGTCTATTCTTGCCTTGTTCCTGATTTTCCAGTGTTTCTTGGTTAAATAAGATGTTGGCTTTAGGGCTACCTTTTACCATGTTGAGAACATATCCTTCACTTCCTATTTCACTGAGAGATTTTGTTATGAATTGGTGTTGAATTTACTGTCTTGGCATCTATAGAAAAAAATCATCGGACTTCCCTGGTGGTCCAGTGGTTAAGACTCCATGCTTCCACTGCACGGGGCATGGATTTGATCCCTGGTTGGAGAGTTAAGATCCCACATGCCACGGGGCAACTAAGCCTGCATGCCACAACTACAGAGCATGCCCCCTCCCCCCAGGATCATTATTTTCCCCTTAGGTTCATTAGTACGGTGCATGCTTGTTATGGGTTGAATTGTGTCCACCCCCAAAAGAAGTTGAAGTCTAACTCCTAGTACCTCATAATGAAATTTGGAAATAAGGTCTTTTCAGTCGGTCGGTTCAGTCAGTTCAGTCACTCAGTTGTGTCCGACTCTTTGAGACCCCATGAATCGCAGCACGCCAGGCCTCCCCTGTCCATTGCCAACTCCCGGAGTTCACTCAGACTCACATTCATCGAGTCAGTGATGCCATCCAGCCATCTCATCCTCTGTCGTCCCCTTCTCCTCCTGCCCCCAATCCCTCCCAGCATCAGAGTCTTTTCCAATGAGTCAACTCTTCGCATGAGGTGGCCAAAGTACTGGAGTTTCAGCTTTAGCATCATTCCTTCCAAAGAAATCCCAGGGCTCATCTCCTTCAGAATGGACTGGTTGGATCTGCTTGCAGTCCAAGGGACTCTCAAAAGTCTTCACCAACACCACAGTTCAAAAGCATCAATTCTTCAGCGCTCAGCCTTCTTCACAGTCCAACTCTCACATCCATACATGCCCACAGGAAAAACCATAGCCTTGACTAGACGGACGTTTGTTGGCAAAGTAATGTCTCTGCTTTTGAATATGCTATCTAGGTTGGTCATAACTTTCCTTCCAAGGAGTAAGCATCTTTTAATTTTATGGTTGCAGTCACCATCAGCAGTGATTTTGGAGCCCCCAAAAATAAAGTCTGACACTGTTTCCACTGTTTCCCCATCTATTTCCCATGAAGTGATGGGACTGGATGCCATGATCTTCGTTTTCTGAATGTTGAGCTTTAAGCCAACTTTTTCACTCTCCACTTTCACTTTCATCAAGAGGCTTTTTAGTTCCTCTTCACTTTCTGCCATAAGGGTGGTGTCATCTGCTTAACTGAGGTTATTGATATTTCTCCCAGCAATTTTGATTCCAGCTTGTGCTTCTTCCAGTCCAGCGTTTCTCATGATGTACTCTGCATAGAAGTTAAATAAGCAGGGTGACAATACACAGCCTTGACGTACTCATTTTCCTATTTGGAACCAGTCTGTTGTTCCATGTCCGGTTCTAAATGTTGCTTCCTGACCTGCATACAGATTTCTCAAGAGGCAGGTCAGGTGGTCTGGTATTCCCATTTCTTTCAGAATTTCCCACAGTTTATTGTGATCCACACAGTCAAAGGCTTTGGCATAGTCAATAAAGCAGAAATAGATGTTTTTCTGGAACTCTCTTGCTTTTTCCATGATCCAGCGAATGTTGGCAATTTGATCTCTGGTTCCTCTGCCTTTTCTAAAACCAGCTTGAACATCAGGAGGTTCTTGGTTCACATATTGCTGAAGCCTGGCTTGGAGAATTTTGAGCATCACTTTACTAGCCTGTGAGATGAGTGCAATTGTGTGGTAGTTTGAGCATTCTTTGGCATTGCCTTTCTTTGGGATTGGAATGAAAACTGACCTTTTCCAGTCCTGTGGCCACTGCTGAGTTTTCCAAATTTGCTGGCATATTGAGTGCAGCACTTTCACAGCACCACCTTTCAGGGTTTGAAATAGCTCAACTGGAATTCCATCACCTCCACTAGCTTTGTTCGTAGTGATGCTTTCTAAGGCCCACTTGACTTCACATTCCAGAATGTCTGGCTCTAGGTGAGTGATCACACCATCGTGATTATCTGGGTCGTGAAGATCTTTTTTGTACAGTTCTTGTGTGTATTCTTGCCACCTCTTCTTGATATCTTCTGCTTCTGTGAGGTCCATACCATTTCTGTCCTTTATCGAGCCCATCTTTGCACCCTAGGTCTTTTCAGAGGTGACCAAATTAAAATGAGGTCATTAGGTAGATCCTAATCCAACATGACCGGTGTTCTTATAAGTGAGAACTTTGGACAGGAGATAGATACACAGGAAGAACACATGTGAACACAAAGGTGTAGATCATGGTGTTGTGTTATAAGCCAAGGAATGTCAAAGATTGCCAGCAAACCACCTGAAGCTACGGAGAAAGGCGCAGGGCAGATCCTCCCTCACAACCCTCAGAAGGACCCAGCCCTGATGACGCACTGCTCTTGGACATCTAGCCTCCAGATCTGTGAGACAGTAAATTTCTGTGTTTAAGCTGCCCAGTTTGTGGTGGTTTGTTAACGGCAGTCCTAGCCAACATATACTATTAATGGATTTCCTAATGTTAAACCAACTTCATATTCCTGGAATCAATCCCACTTGGTTTTGGCTGGCTCCTAATAATATCCAGGATACTAACAAAGTATAAGCAGTGTTTCAGAGTAGCATGGAATTGAGAGCAAGTCAGAGTTCATGTTTGTCCTTCGTATCTCTGTTTTCCATGGTGTCTGCTCGTCCCTCGAGTTCAACATGGCTCTCCCCTTTCCTGAGCTCTCAGGAGAATACTGTTTGTTAGTTTTCTGTGTCCTGAAAAGTTCTGTGTGTCCAGCTCCACTCCTCTCCCTCGAGATCCCATTCCCTTGGCTAGATGGGCGTGTGGGAACTGGTTAATGAGGTTACTTGAGTACTCCACCCCAAGACACTAAGCTCCGCATTGAGCCAGTCCCGTTGCCAGCAGGTTTCTTTTGAAAGTAAAAACGTTAGTTGTTCAGTTGTCTCCTACTCTTTGCGACCCGATGGGCGGTAGCCAGCCAGGCTCCTCTGTCCATGGAATTCTCCAGTCAAGAATAATGGAGTGGCTAGAAATTCCCTTCTCCAGGGGATCTTTCTGATCCAGGGATCAAACCTGGATCTCCCACATTTCAGGCAGATTCTTTACTGTCTGAGCCACCAGGGAAGCCCATGGGATCTTTAAAAGAAATTACTATTTATAAGAATTTCACTTGGGGGACTTCCCTGGTGGTCCAGTGGCTAAAATTTCACCCTCCCAATGCGGGCCGCCGGGGTTCAACCCCCGGTCAGGGAACTAGATTCCTCACACCGCAACTAGAAAACCACGCGTGCTGCAATGAAGGTCGAAGATCCAGCGTGCTGCAGATAAGACCCGGCACAGCTAAATAAATATTAACACAAAAGAAAAATTTCACTTGGGAAACTCTGTTACATACAGGAGCAGTGAAGATAGGGGTCTGCTGTCCTGCAGTACAAAAGCTTCCCTCCACGGCTCTGGTGGGGAGGAGGCTATGAAGTCCTGCAGAACTAGGAGGAGGGAACGGGCTGAGCTCTGGGTGACAGACACTCTCTCAAGAGAAGTGGAAAGGGCTGCCTTGTGAGGCAATGAGGTGCCCATTTACAGGCGGATGTAGCAGAGGTGGGGCAGTCAGTCAAAGAGCCATCAGAGGTGAAGAGGAGGCGGGGGGAGAGAGGAGGAGGGGAAGGGCACAAGAGTGGAGTCAGATGGGGTGTATAGGCTCCCAGGTCTGCCATTTCCTAATTGTGTGACTGGGGCATCTCCCTGAGGCTCAGTTCTGTCATCTGTAAAATGGGGCTAATGAGAGCTCCTGCCAAGGGTGGTTGTGAGAATTAAATGGGAAAAGCGCCTACACCGCAGGCCCCGCGATGGCACCACTTGGTGAATCAGTTTATAACAACCAACCAGCAGGGACCTGGAGCCAGAGCATCATCAGAGCCCCGCCTCTTCCCCCCACTCTTTCTGGGAGACCAGGCTCTTCCTGGCTTGTCTGGAAACCCCCCTCCCAACCCCCAACAAGAGCAAGGCCAATGCCTCTCCCACTCCACCAGATTGGGTGCCCTGGGCAGGTCACTGTCCCTCTCTAGGTCTCTTTCCTCATCTGCTAGAGAAGGTAGGTCTCTTTCCTCATCTGCTAGAGAAGGTGGGAGCTGCCAGAGAAGGGCTCTGGGGTGGGTCCTTCCAGTTATAAGATCCTAGGGTGGCTGGGCTTCTGAGTAGCCATGTGTACATGTCTCTGCTCCTGGGGACCCAGTGCTTCACAAAACGAGGGGTTTGGGCTAGATGGAAATAGTAGCTAAGCCCTGCTGAACACTAACTCTCAGCCAGGGCCCACTCTAGTGCTTTATGTGACTCAGTTCACTTAATCCCCACAGCAACCCCGTGGGGTGGTGCGACTATCACCATTTTACAGGTGAGGTGACGGGGGCACAGAGAGTGTGGGTCACTTGCCCAAGGTCACACAGCTGACATGAACCCAGGCGGTGAGTCCAGGACACATTCTTGCGACCACCACGAAACTTTGTATTTCAGAGTGTTGTGGCTCTAACACTCTGAAATACATAAGGGAGGGCTAAGCATCCTGTGAACTCTACCCTTGTGAAGGCTGAAGCAGCCACATTTTCTCAGCCAGGACCCCAGCTTCACTTATGAACATGTGGGAATTGCCCAGCCCAGAGGCAGTGCTGCTCAATACCACTTACCTATATGTGATCATCACTTCTGCTAGAAGCCCATTTTACAGACAGAAAAATGAGGCTCTGAAAGGATAGTGGACTTGTTTGGATCACACAGCCAGTAACTGGCAGAGTGAGGACCCGCCCAAGCCCAGAGCTCCCTGGCTACACCAAGCAGTACTGTCTTGCCTAGAACAAGACTCCACCACTAACCCCAGAGAGGCAGCATGAGTTTAGGGCCCTGGAAGAGACACAAGAGGCCAGGTGGGGATGCTGAAGATGGGGGTAGGGCTTTGTGGTGGAGACATGACATTAGGGCCAAGCCTGAAAGCAAGATGTGCCACATATAGAGGCAAGGAAGAGCCTTTCAGACTGTGCAGGTCCCCATTAGACAAGGTCTGAGTGCAGGGAAGCTGGGAGCCCTTGAGAGGAGCACTGGGAACCCTTGAGAGGAACAAACCCTTGCCCTGAGAGCCTGGGGAGGCTGCATCCCATGGCAGGGGCAGTGGAGTGGGATCTGCCTGGGACAGTCAGGCAAGGGCACAGTCTTGGAACATGGTTCTGTGGGCGGTGGGTCATGGCTACATATTTGCAAGGCTCTGTAAAGGACTGGAGCTACACCTGGGAGTGGGGGGTTGGGGATGTCTGGGAGGCCTGGGACAGGTTATGAAGAGGCTGGGTTAGTCAGAGTGACTTAGAAGTAGATGACATTACCCAAGACTGGGAACACTGGGCTTCCCAGGTGGTGCTAGTGGTTAAGAACCCACCTGCCAATGCAGGTAGATGTAAGAGATGCAGGTTTTATCCCTGGGTCGGGAGACCCCCTGGAGAAGGAAATGGAAACCCATTCCAGTATTCTTGCCTGGAGACCCATGGACAGAGGAGCCTGGCGGGCCACGGTGCATAGAGTCGCAGAGTCCTACACTACTGAAGCGACTTAGTGTGCAGGGGAACACAGGAGGGAGAGATGGTGGGTCTGAACTCCATCTTCGAAGTGGGCTGACCTAGGCCTCTGATAAGCATAATAAGCACGTCTGTCCTGCCATCCCAGAGCCCCTACTGTGTGCCAGGACTGGTCACTCACAAACCTTCTCTATCTTATTTGGGGAATATGCCCCTCCTTCTGTTCTCCCATCATTGCACAAGTAAATAAATACTCAATATGGGTCTGGAACCAGCTTTCCCCATTTGACAAGGGCCCTTTTTGCACCTCCAGGGGTCTGGGTCTGGCTCCTCCATCCCGAATTGGCACCCCACTCCAGTACTGTTGCCTGGAAAATCCCATGGATGGAGGAGCCTGGTAGGCTGCAGTCCATGGGGTCGCTAAGAGTCGGACACGACTGAGCGACTTCACTTTCACTTTTCACTTTCATGCATTGGAGAAGGAAACGGCAACCCACTCCCAGTGTTCTTGCCTGGAGAATCCCATGGATGGAGAAGCCTGGTAGGCTGCAGTCCATGGGGTCGCACAGAGTCGGACACGACTGAAGCGACGCAGCAGCAGCATGGACATGAAAAGGGGCTTTCCTGGTGGCTCCCACCGGGAAAAAATCTGCCTGCAATGCAGGAGACCCAGGTTGGATACCTGGGTCTGGAAGATCCCCTGGAGGAGGAAATGGCAACCCAATCCAGCAGTCTTGCCTGGAGAATCACATGGACAGAGTAGCCTGGCCGGCTACAGTTCATGAGGTCGAAAGAGGTGGGACACGACTGAGTGACTATCACACGCACAAACACGGACATGGAGATGGGGAAGAGATGGGTGCTCGCCTCTTCGTGTCCTTCTTTTCCCAGCCCCCTGGCTCAGTGCCAGCCTCGGCTGGGCCCTGGGGGACTCCTGGAGATGTAGTGAGGAAGGGACGGGAGAACACGGGCCCGATCAAGCGGTCAGGGGTCGGGCTGAGGCGCGCGGGCCCCCAAATCCTCTCCTACTTTCCAGCGGGAACTCCGCAGCCACCTCACGCCCGGGTCGCCTCGGAGCTCGGCACCAGTTCGCATGCGCATCAATCCTGTCCCTCCAGCCTCGCTGGAAACCACGCCCCCGTCCCCAGCTGGGCGGAGGCCGCGGGGCGGGGCGGGCCGCCCGGGGAGTCCTAGCTCGAGCCCCCGCCCCAGGCCAGCCCCAGCCGATCGCGGGCCGGAGCCGGAGGCCACTAAGTGGGGGGAGGTCCAGCCTCTGTTCCGGTGCCGGCGCCGAGCGCTGCATCCCCGAATCCGCTGGACCCGCGGCGGCGCGGCAGGTAAGAGACGCTGCGCAGAGGGAGGCGTGTGCGAGCGCGCGGGTGTTCATGTGTGTTTCGGGGGTGTGTGTGTGCGGGTGCATTGCGGGGCAGCGCGTGCCCTGTGAGCACGAATCGGTGGGTGTGGGGGTACACACCCCGCCGCCGGGGAGGAAAGAGGTGAGCGCTGGCTTTGAGGCCCCGGGGTGGAGGGGCGAGGACCGCTTGGGATCCGCCCCGGCCCCCGGGGCTTTCCCCACCCCCATCCGCGACGAGGGGCGTCTTCCCACTGCACCTGGGTGTTCCGGAGCTGTTTTCCTAGTTCATACCAGCTGGGGGGTTAGCTCCCGAGGCTTGACTGGCTCTTCCCCTCCTCTTCCTCAGAATTCCCTTTCCTATCCCTTCCCAGACCTCCACCCTTTCAATTCTACAACCCCTCCGGGGTGGTTCCCCATCCCCCGTCCCTGGCCGCTTGGGAAAAGGGGCAAGGCCAAAGCCGGTTCCCTTCCTGATCCTCTTGTCAGGTTGAATAGGGGCCTTTTCCCTGGGCTGCAGGGCTTGGGTGTATGTGTGAGGGGGCCGGGGAGGCAGGCAGAACTGGGGGAGAATGGGTCTTGCGCTTCTCGGATCATGCTTCCCTCCTTCAGAGTTGGGAGTCGGAGGAGACCCACCAGGGTTCCATAGGTGAAGCAGGACGGATGATTAACAGGTGCCAAGTTCTCTCCAGGCTTCATTTCCTGTGGTGGGAGTCAACCCAGACCCCACAGGGTTGAGGAGAGTGGGGCTCAGAGGGTGGAGGCTACTCTTGCTCTCAGGACTGCTAAACCAGAATTTTGTACCTGAGTTGGCCTGGCTCTCAAATCAGAATCCTTTCCCTGCACCAGCAGCTAGAGAGAAGTGCCAGGGCAATTATTTTTAGGATTCTGGGGAGGGAGAAATCTGGGCAGACTTCCTGGAAGAGAGGGAGTTTGAGAGTGGGCCTCAGTCTACCCATACTTGTGTGAGGACTCCTGAGGGAACTATTGTTCTGCTGCAAGGATTGAGACCCTCCTACCCAGGGTCTTTGGGCCTGGCCTTTGCTGCGGTCTGGAGTTCCCCGGTGGGGGTGGGGAGGCCTGGCTGCTTTCCCTGCTGAGGGCGGGGCAGGGTGGACCCAGCTGTTGCTGCTTCAGGCCAGAGCTGGAAGCCAGGACATCGAGGTGCTTAGGCGGGGTCATTACCCTGAGGAACCTCTCTTCTGACTGATGAAGCGGATGGGTCAAACCCGGAAGCCCCTGCTCAGAGTTGCACCCAATGCTGGGAGCCAGCCCCTGCCCAGGAGCTGGGCGAGGTTTCACTGTGAAGGATACATCTGTGCTGGGTGCTGAAGGATGAAAAGTTCACCAAGCAAAAAAGAAAGGGCAGTGCACTGCAGGCCTGGGGATAGATGAGTGAAGGCCTGGAAGCATGCAACTGCATGTGGTCCAAGGGTAGGGGCAAGAATGACAGCGAAGCGCGGCGTGCCGCAATGGATGGGGTCCCAAAGAGTCGGACATGAGTTAGGGACTGAGCAATGACAAAAAAGGGCATTAGATAATCAGATGTGTGGCTCTGTGGTGGGTGAGTTGCTCTGGAGGCCAGTGAGCAGAGGGCCAGAGCAAGGAGAAGCCCCCTTCTCTTTTCCCTTGCCTCTCCCCTTCCCAGCTCCCCACCCAGACTTGGCTTGGCACCCAAGGAGGGGATCTGATAGGGCTTCCCATGGGAGAGGGGTGGAGCATGGGGAAGGGTGTCTGGGGGAGCCCTTTCTGAGTTGGGGCCACCACTGGGGGTAGAGCAGGTTTGGGGAAGTTGATGAGGTGTGAGAGGCCTGTGGGTTTTGGAGGGTGTGGAGGGGGGTGACGTCCAGAACACTGGTCCCAGACCAGTGCTGTCTCTGGCAGCTTCTGCCCTTGACTTCCCTGCAGGCTCCCGGGACAGCCCTGAGCCCTGGTGCCTGAATGGGGGGCCCTCTTGGAGCCCCCAGTGGGCACTGCAAAACCTGCCTCCATGACCTGTCCTACCTGCAGGGCCCGACATTGTCAAGCTTCCTCCCAGCCGAGACTGGCTCTGCACGGACCTTGAGGCAGGAAACTGCCCGGTGAGTCTCAGTTTCTTCATATGTGAAATGGGGATAAATGCTGCCTGAACGTAGGGATTCAGGCGTTGATGATGAAGTTACTTTGTATCACTGAAAGTGCATTACAAAGTACATGGTGTTTAGTCGTCATTATAACTAATAATAACTAACCGCATCACTTAGTCCTTTCTTCCCTGGGGGAGGAACAGCCCAGAGGAAGGAGGGGCCGACTTTGGGAGAAGGGTGAAAGGAAAGAGGAAGCCCCTCTTGGCTTCTGTGGTTGGAAACTGTGGCCCTCTCAACCCACTCCCGTGGGTGGGCTCGCTCTCCGGGGCCAGGCAGGCAGGAGATCTGTCTGCTGCTGGTCTTCTCGCCTCACCCCGGCCTTCCTCTGCCCTCCCGGGTACTCTAGTGTTCTGAGTGCCTTTAAACACTCCCCCCTCCACTCCACTCCTCTAGCCCCTCCAGACCTGCCCCTTCATGCCTTCCCTTTCTACTCAAAACATTCCTTGACAGGCAATAGCCTCCCCCCGACCCCCCCGGGCCTTATCTTCAGGGCCCCCCACTCTGCAGCATCTCCTCCTCCCTGGGTTGATGGTGATGTCCTGGGATTGCCTCACTTGCTTTGGCCTCAGGCCTTGCCTTTCCTTGCTCGCTAACAGCAAAATGGGCCAAGTCCCTTTGGGGTTCTAATCCAGGATGTTTTAGGAAGCCAGCCTTCAGGCTTGGATGTAGGAAATTGCGCAATGGGAGCATTTGCTTGCCTGTTATGGCCTGAGTTCCTGCTCCCGGTTCTAATTGCTCAGGGCTGTGTTTCCAGGGGCTCTGGCTTTCCCGAGGCTGCGGGTGTGAGGGAGGTGCCACTGGCTGAGGCATGGTGGCCTGTGGGTGTGGACTGTGGTTTTTTGCCACAGTGGTGGCTGTGGTCAGCTCTGGGACAAGGGGGCTGGTGGCCAGAGCAGACCAAGCCCACCCATTGGTAGCCAGCTGGCCAGCACTGTCAGGGTGTGCCCTGATGACCTCAGGACCTTGCAGCCCAGGGGACAAAAGGCAGACCGTCTGCTGGCCTGATCAGCCAGCCCCAGCCTCAGAGCCCCCTGCTGGGTACTTCCGCCAACAGGGTGAGGTGGGGGCAATCAACTGGTTTGTTACTAACAGTAGTAACTAAGACACTGAAGTTTGGGGTGACTTTATTTTCCTTGGGAGCAGTTCAAGGAGTAACAGCTTCATCCTCACTCAGTTCCTCCAGCAGGAGAGAGGTATGAGGCTGCATACCTACAGGAGCTGGATTCATCGTATTCATTGCCTGTCGCTGCTGTGATACATTAACACAAGTTTAGTGGCTTCAGTGGAGTAGGAAATGGCAACCCACTCCAGTGGGTTGCCTGGAAAACCCCATGGACAGAGGAGCCTGGTGGCTGACAGTGCGTGGGGTCGCAAGGAGTCGGACACGACCTAGACACACACATCCACACAGTGGCTTAAAACAACACAGGTTTATTCTCTCCCTGTTTTGGAGGTCAAAGGTCTGAAAAGAGTCTTAGGGGCTAAAGTCAAGGAGTCAGGCTAGTTCCTTCTGGAGGCCCCAGGGCCGCCTCTGTTCCTTGTGGCTGTCCGTGTTCCTCGTGACCCCGTCACCCCATCTCGCTACTTCCCTAGTCCCATTGCCTTTTCCTCTTTTGGAGTCACATCTCCCTCTGCCCTCTTCTTAAGGACGCCTGTGATTACATTTCGGATCTCCCCAGATAATCCAGGATAATCTCTCCATCTCAAGTTCTTTAATCACATCTGCAAAATCTTTTTTGCCATATAAGGTAACATTTGCAGGTTCCAGGGATTATGGAGTCTGCATTTGGGGACCCGTCATTCACCCTACCACAGGAGCCACCTGCAGTGTCATTGCAGGTCCCATTCTCAGAGATCCCCCAGGGGGTCACCCTCAGCGTCTGTCACCTGCAGCCTAGAGGCTTCGGCTGGCAGAGCCTGGGCTGCAGCCCCTCTGGGGCAATGTGCTGGTGTGTCCCCAGGGGTTGCCCCAGTGACCAGACCCCGTCCTGGGATCCTTAACATGCCATCAGGTTAAGCCTTCCAGCATGCTTGCACGCATGTTAAGTCGCTTCACTCGTGTCTGACTCTGTGCGACCCTGTGGACTGTAGCCCCCCAGGCTCCTCGGTCCATGGGATTCTCCAGGCAGGAACACTGGAGTGGGTTGCCATGCCTTCCTCCAGGGGATATTCCTGACCCAGGGATCAAGCCTGCGTCTCTTACATCTCCTGCATCGGCAGGCAGGTTCTTTATTGCTGGCACCCCCTGGGAAGCCCCTTCCAGGGTGGAGTGCATCTCAGACATTCATTCGCTAACCCTAGTGTCGTGAGGGTCACTTGATCCCCACCATCACTGGGGAGGGCCAGGCTGGGAGCCACATTTTGCAGATGAGTGCATCAAGGCTGACTGGGGCTAAGTCCTGCCTACAGGAGAGAGGGATGAGGGGAGCCGGAGTTGGGACAGGTTGGGCCAGAGAGCAGGAGACTGCATTTTACAGATGAGCGAGAGCCCTGAGGTACAAGGAAGGTAACCGTTGTGCCCCTCCTGGGCCTTTGTCTCCCCATCTGACGATGAGCATGCGGACCGGACTTTCTGAGGCTCTGATTTTCCCTTTGGGCACAGGGAGGAGGAGGAGCTGGCATTGCGTTCAAGGCTGCCTTGGGCGAGAATGTGACATGGGGCAGAGCAGAACGTGGAGCCCAGAGGTGCCGCCAACAGGTTCCTCACCCCGGAAGGAGATGAGTTTGTCATCTGAGAGGTGGGGAGCATCCTGGTGCCTCCAAGGAAGGACTCGCAGCCAGCCTCCCAGAGAGCGCCTGGCTGTGTGCTATGGACCCCGCCCCAGTATTGGGTCTCCATTTGGTCTCTCCAGCCAAGGCCATGCTCTGGGGGCCGTTTCTGCAGCCTGGTCTCCCTGCCTGCCTCCTGGCCTCCTTTCCATCCAGCCGTCTTGTAAATTGTCCAGCAGCCCAGCATCCTCGCTGGTCTTTCGGGCCCCCACGACCCTGCTGTGGCAGTGTGGCCTGCAAGCCCCTTCTTTCTTCCCCCCATGCCCTGTCCTCCAGCCTTGCCTAAATGTTTGTCTCCTCCCAGAAGGTTCCATCTTCCTCCAAACCTTCCACTTCTGTCTGGAAAAATTGCAGCCCACCCTTGGAACTCCTGCTTTGATGCTGTGTCCTCCGTGAGGCTTTCCAGCCCCATCTGAATGAACCACTGTCCTCTTAGAGAGCTCTCTCCGCCCGGTGCTGGGGTCACTGTCCTCCACCAGGCTGACTTCCCGGACTGGGCCCTGTCTGACTCCTCACTGCCGCCTTGGCCAGAGCAGAGCAGATGTGTGAAGGCTGAATGGGGGCATGCAGCTGACTGGGACTCCCTGGGGCTGATCAGTGGGTCACTGTCTTTGCTTGAGGGAGGGTGTGCTGGGCCAGGCAAAGCAGAACTCTGGTGTGAGATGGGCCCCTGACTGTCCTGAATGCATCTCTTCCATCTCAGAGCTCATCTGTGTGATGAGAAGAGTAGAGCTCATTTCTGAGGGTGTGCAGGAGCTTGACCCAGGAATTGAGCCGTTTCCCAGTCTGAGAAATGGGCACCACCCCCACCAGGTTTCCAGCCTTGAGCTTTGGTGGCAGGTGGTGCTAGGGGCCGAGACTGCCTGCGCAGGAAGCAGGAAAAGAGGCTGCTCTGGTGACAGACAACATAGCTCATTGGAGAAACGCAAGAAGTGTCCGCTCTCCACCATTCAACAGTGAGAGATGGCCGGCCGGCGAGGGCAGGGCTGGCCTGAGGTCACATAGTGCTGGAGAGCTGAGGAAGCTTCAGTGACCCGATCAAGTCTCGTTATTGTCAGGCTGCTACCCTTGTGTGGAGTGAGCAGCACCTGTGACCCCCTCTCCCCAGTAGAAGAGAGAAGGGCAGCAGCGTAGGTGCTCAGCTGCCTCGTGCCCCGCCCCGCCCGCCCCCAGCATCTTCTCACCAGGATGTGGTGGCCTGGGTTTCAGACCCAGTGACTTTCAGTGCCCAAACCAGCTGGTTGCCCTGCTGGAGGCTGAACCTTGGCCCGCCTGCTGCCCGGGAAGGTTTCCAGCTTCTCCGGGCCCTGCTCACGCCCTGCAGATCCGGCTGGATCTCACCTGTTTGCTGAGGCTTCCCAGCCCCGTCTGCACAACACCTGGGTCTCAGTGGGACCGCGCAGGGTCAGAGGCCCAGGGGCTCAGCCACAGCCACACAGCGAGCTGGCCCCGAGGCTGACGTTCCCTCCAGACACACTGCAGAGGCCGTCAGTGCCCCAGGACCACTGTCCCCCAGGACCAGCGCAAGAGGCTCTGCGCCCCCAGCATGCCTGGCCCTGCCCTCCAGGCCCCCCCTCATCCCTTAGCACAGGGCATTTGGTCAGGTTTATGTATTAGAAAGATCACTGCAGCTGGGTGGAGACTGGATTAGACAAAGACACGATAAGGGGAGGGCAGTGGAGAAGAAAGACAGGATTTCCCAGCCCCGATGCCGCCTGCTCAGCTAGCCTTGGCTGGAGTGACTCATGGAACCTGGCCCCCCGGCTCTGCTGCCGGAGCCAGCTCACCCTCCTCCTGGGCTCTCCCCGCTGCCCTGCCATTGTTCCTCGGCCCATGGTGAAGGGAGGGAGGCGATCCTGGAGGCCAAGTTCAACCACAGTAGGATGGAGGGATGTGTTGATGGTGGCTTGTGGGGCAGAAGGGAAACAGGAGTGGCTGTCGGATAAATGGGCGTGAACAGTTAATAAAACCCAATCCATGCAAAGAACCAGGCAGTCACCAGGGTTTGGGGCTCCTGGCCCCCTCCCTGGCCGCCGGGCTTCCCCGCCCTGGCTCCCAAGAGGCCCTCCCTGGCTCACATTACTGCTTCAGAATCTGACCGTCCGTATCTCCCCTTGGCTTCCCCAGCGAAGGCCCATGTCCTGCAGAGCCGGTCCTGCTAGCTTTCCCCACTCCGAGGATCTGCTTCCACCCCACCCCCCACCTTCTGGCTGTTACCTGGGGCTCTTCTGCCCTCCCTCCACCTGGAGTGCATCCTGCCCCTCTCCCCTGCTCATCCCCGCCTAGCCTTCCAGCCCAGAGAAACCACCATCCTTCCCTTCCCTATTGCATGACTTCTGGGTGCCCTGACCGCAGTGTTTCCTGCTTAGTCTTGGTCTATGTCTGTCCCCTGTGCCCTTCCTCCTGGGGACTGGACTACCTGGGGGATCTGATCCCCTCCTGTGAGCTCAGGACCAGCCCAGAGGGATGCCAGTGAAGATGAGAACATTCATTGACTGTTCCCGGAATTGTAAGATGCAGCTCTTTGGCCCTTCTCTGGTCATATGGCAAAGGGGCCGGGGCTCTGTGTCGTGGAGTGGGATGTGGTGGGAGGTTGAGGAAGGGTGGGTGCGCTTAGCCTATCGGGCATCCTTGGCTCCTTCAGCTGGCCCTGGATCACTCCCCTTCTGCCGAGCCATGCTGCAGCATGGGCACCCACGGAGGGGTGTGGGGATGGGGGCCCAGAGGAGGGACCCTCCCCAGCGAGCCCTTTTGTGGTCTCCCTTTCACTCCCGCAACAGGCTGGTCCCCAGGGACAGGTGGGTCTGCCTCCCACCCAGCTCTGAAACGTGTCTGCTCTCGTTCACACATGAGCACACAAGCTCTCTGACCTGCTTTCTGGTGTTTCCGTCCTGGTCTCGTCCTTCCCCAGTGCCTTCTCCGTGTGGCAGCAGGTGGATCTCAAGTCCCTCCCCTGCTTAGCACCCTTCCCAGCTCTCCAGCAGCTTGGGATGAAGCCTGATCCCCTTCCAGAACCTCTGGCTGGGATCCCGGGCACCCTCGCCTGTGGTCTCCTTCCGCACCTCCACTGCCGCCCTGCCTCAGCTCAGTTCCTGGCCTCGGGGCCCAGAGCAGCTCCTGAGCATGGTGCCTGGCTGGCTGGTGCTCCCTTCTCAGAGAGGGAGCTTTGGAGTTGTGTGTCCAGTGGGGTGTGGGCCTGCCACCCCCACCTTGTGGGTCCTCTCTTAGGGTTGAGCACTCCAAGGGTCAAAGCCACAAGTAGCCTGTGAGATGGAGAAGGAGGCCCACACCTGTGCATGAAAAGGCCAGAGGCCAGGACTCTGACCCAGCCTGGGCTCTTTCCCTGCTCCATACCCCCTGGGTCATCTTGGGTGCCAGGCAGGACCCTACACATATGTAATGTCCAGTCTGTCAGGCTGGGCTACGAGGGACCCAGAACTGGTGAGATCTGGGTCACTAGATTCAGCGAGCCCTTCTTCCTGGGGTATTGCGCTAACTTTTTCTGTTTATGACTTTTATTAAATCACAACTGACCTACAGAACGATGCATAAATCAGAGACATACAGCTCTGTGACCCTTCCACGTGGCCACCACCCAGATCAAGGAGCAGTGTTACTGGAGTCCCAGAAGCCCCCTCTTGCCCCTTCCAGTCACTACCCCTAAAGGCAGCCACCATCCTGCCTTATACTCACCAAAGGTGACTTAGGGCTGCTTTCCAATTTTCCATCAGTGGAATCACAGCATTGCTTAATAATTTGCCCATTTTCACTGTGTGTAATATTCCATTAAGCACCACATTCATCCTTTCTTCTGATGATAGGCATTTGAGTTGTTTCTAATTTTCGGCTATAAGAAATACTTCTGTGCTAAACATTCTTGTATTTCTTTTTTTTGTTGTTGATAAGTATGTGCATGTGTTTCTGTTCAGTGTATACTTATGAGTAGAATTACTGAGTGATTAAGCATTTGTTCAGCCTTAATTAATATGGTCAAACGGTTTTGCAAAGTGGTTTTACCAGTTGATCCTCTCACCAGCAATGTGGAAGAGCTGGACTTGGGGGAGAGAGCGTATGTATGTATGTCTCTTCCTGCAGCCTTTCTGATCAGGGTATAATGGTATCTCACTGTGCCTTTAATTTGTATTTCCTTGATGATCAGTGAAGTTGAGCACTTTCCTTTTTGTCTGTTTACCGCGTGGATATGCCTTTTCTAATGTTTTCTTCAAAAAGCTTTGTTGTTTTACCTTTCAGTCAGATTTGCAGCCTGTGTGAGATTGCTTTTGTGTATGGTGTGAGGCTGGGGTCACAACGAAGCTTTTCCCATAAGGATAGCCAGTCGACTGAGCACCATGAGCTGAAAAGATCATCCTTTCACTAAGGCACTGTGATGTCACCTTTTGTCAAAATCAGAGGAACTTTCTGGTCTGTTCCCTTGGTCTGTCTACCCTGTGCCAGCCCCACGCTGTGTCAGTTACTAGAGCTTTTGAAAGGTCTTGTTAACCGTGACTGTGGGTCCTCCAGCTTGCTCTTCACCAAATAGCCTTGGCCCTCTGAGTGCTGGCTCTGTTATCCTACCTCTCAGAGGAAGCCCACGGCTCAGAGAGGTAGTGTGACTTTCCCCTGCCACACAGCTCTGGAATGCAGTCTCCAGGCGTGGTGTCATTCTGAGGTTCCCACCTACACCACCGGGAACTTAGATTCTTGAAATCAATTTCCTTCTTCCTTGATACTTTTTAAAGGAAACCGTGTGTTTACTGTAAACGGAAAGTCAGTATTCAGTTCAGTTCAGTTGCTCAGTCATGTCCGACTCTTTGTGACCCCATGAATCACAGCACGCCAGGCCTCGCTGTCCATCACCAACTCCCGGGGTTTACTCAAACTCATGTCCATTGAGTCGGTGATGCCATCCAGCCATCTCATCCTCTGTCGTCCCCTTCTCCTCCTGCCCCCAATCCCTCCCAGCATCAGAGTCTTTTCCAATGAGTCAGCTCTTTGCATGAGGTGGCCAAAGTATTGGAGTTTCAGCTTTAGCATCAGTCCTTCCAAAGAACACCCAGGACTGATCTCCTTTAGAATGGACTGGTTGGATCTCCTTGCAGTCCAAGGGACTCTCAAGAGTCTTCTCCAATACCACAGTTCAAAAGCATGAACAGTATGAAAAGTCAGTATTACTCTCCATAAATACAAGGTAACTGGAAGGATCTTAAAAAATAAAACAACAGAAAAATCCATTCAGTTCTAGCCAGGTGCTGTTGCTTTGAGCCTGGGCCTGGCTCCTCTTTTGTTAAGTAAATGGGCAAGGGCTGTGAGGGAATCAAGATTCGCTGGACCAAACTGAGTTCTCCTTGCAGGGAATAACTTTCTTACTGACAGTTATTGCCACATGGGCTTCCCTGGTGGCTCAGATGGTAAAGAATGTGCCTGCAATGCTGGAGACTGGGTTCGATCCCTGGGTTGGGAAGATTCCCCTGGAGGAGGGAATGGCAACCCACTCCAGGGAATTCTTGAGAATCCCCATGGATAGAGGAGCCTGATGGGCTGCAGTCCATGGGGTCTCAAAGATCAGACACAACTGAGCGACTAAGCTCAGCACAAAGCATTTTTGAGCGCCCCCTAAAATAATCCTAGTGCTAAGCCAGAGCGCGCTTGGGGAAAGGCTGGAGGCCTGGGGTCCAGCTGATGGGCTGCAGGTTTTGTACATGCTCCTTGATGTCCTCATCTAAAAAATGAGACTAAAACTCTCTCCTGTTTTCCCCTGGCTGCAGTGGCTGAACTGTCCAGGGAAGGCTCAGTGGTATCGGGTCCCCCGCCCCCAGCTGGCTCTGTATGGCCTGTTGCAAGATGAGCCCTTACTCTGCCCATGTACTGCTGGCCTGTCCCCACCACCTCCAGCAGGTCCAGGGACAGCAGATCTGGAGGGTAGATCTCCAGCCCTCCCGGAGGGTAGTACACACTGTTTCCAAGGTGAAGCTAGACAGAGCCCCTGTAGGGCAGATGCCACCCTAGAGACTGGAACCAGGAAGGGCTGACAGCAGCAGCTCAGAGGGGTTAGCAACTTGCCCAAGGATACACAGAGCTAAGTCATGCAGCTGGGATTCAAACTCAGGAGTGGCTGTCGGATAAATGACCTACTGGAAGACTGTGTTCTCTGAGCTCCCTGGCAGGTGGTCCCGTGCCCTTGTTCTGACCCAGGTCAGCGCCCCTGGTCTCCGTCCACAGGACTCCACCGTGCCAGGCTGTATCTGAGTTGCCTGGTGCTTCTCTGCCTCTGAGACTTCGCTTGAGCGGTTCCCTCTGCCTGGAGTGGCCTTTCTCTTCCGAAGCACAGCTGACTTCTGGGCCCAGGCCTCGTGAAGGCCTCTTTGTGTCCCTCTTGCTGGAACCTCTGAAATGACACATATTCTGTTCTGCCTGTGTCTGTGGACTGCACTAGACCATGACGTTCCGTGGGGACAGGAGCCCTGAACTGCTGTGCCCTTCCTGTCTGGGGACGCACGTTGTAGAAGAGCTGCAGACAGCCGCGCTGACACCCTGGGGGCACAGCACGCAACGGTCAGAAAGTGATGTTCCTGTTTCATGCAGCCCTGTCTCATTTGATCCTCCCAGAGGCCTTGGTGCGTTATCTCTTCCTCCCAGACAAGGCCCATGAAGACCAGAGAGGCGACATGGCTTGTCCAGCTTTCACAGCTTAGGGGGACCAGCTGAGAGCACCAGGGCTTTAGCCATATCTTCCCCGGACAGTCAGGAGCAGGAGGAGAGAGAGAGAGATAGAGGCTCCATCTAGTGAACCCTGGCCTTCAGGAGACCTAGAGCTGGTGCGGCTCTGATGTGGCAAGCTGCCCTCCCTTGGGAGTCCTGGCCCCTCTTTGAACCTGTTTTTCCCATCCGCAAAGGAATTCCTCCTGCATCACCTGTGTTGGTGCATTCAGCCCAAATTCACTGAACCTGCTCCCTAAGGTTGGATGTTAGGGACACAGAGAGGAGCTGGACATGGGTTGTGTCCTGAAGGGCTGCAGGCTGGGAGGAGATAAGTCATGTGCAGATGGGCTAAACAGCAGGTGCTGTCACGGGGGCCCCAGGACTGTGGAGGTGGAAGGAGGGACAGTGTCAGGCAGGTGGGAGGTACTTGGGCCATGTCTTGACAGGTGGCCAGGAGCTCTCCCACTGTGCCCGTGTGGATGGAACAGTGTGTCCAACGGCCCTGAGTGGTCTGCGAGGAGCTTGTGGGAACTTAGGCTCCAGGTGGAGAATTGGGGGGGCAGGGCTCGGGGAGATGGGCAGGGGCAGAGGGAAGAGGGCAGGCGAGGGGGCAGCTGGGAGGCTCGGGCTGTCCTGTTAGTGCCTCCAACACAGTGTAATATTGCAGAAGACAGGACGTGCCCCCGGCTCAGACCCCGAAAGCAGAGGCTGGGGTTTGGAAGCTCGTTTTCCTGGTGGCTGGTTTATCTGTGCCATCAGTGGTTATGCCTGGAACTACAGGGAGGGAACAAAGCTCAGAGGCTTGGGGTATTGACCCAGTGGATGGAGTGGGAGGTGACCTTGGGGCAGATGAAGGGTGCAGGAGGGCAGTCGGCCGGAAGTGCGGCCTGTGCAGAGGCCAGGGCCTGAGAGGCTGGGCTAAGGAGGCCAGGGTCAGCCTGGTGGCAGGCGTGAGGCTGGAGAGATGGCTGAACTGGGTCAGACCCTCTGCCCAGCCAGGCCTGGGCCCTGATCTCCTGGCCCTGGGCCCGGCCGAGCTTTCCCCCTCTTGGCCTGTGCCTCACTTCTATCCTCAGGAGCAAACCTTCCCAGCATGTTGGCTGCTGCGAGGCCTGGAGGGGGGCCAGAACCCTCACTCTCCACTGGCCGGGCTGTGTGACCTCGGCCAGCTCGCTCCTCCTCCCTTGGTTCTCTGGGCTCTGAACACTGGAATTGCTGGAGCTGATTTCTGGGCTCCTCCTGCTTTCAGCTCCTTTGATCTAATTCTTGCAGCTTAAATTGCTTCCTGAGCCGGTCCTACCGGAAACTGGGATGCTAATGGTGCTCCTGGTGGCTGTGTGCCAGAGCCCAGGGGCTGGCTCTCCAGGCTCACGTCTCTTTCCTCAGGCCTCCGACGCTGGGAGGGTGGGTGAAAAGGGGCAGGGTAGAGGGATGGCCAGGAGGGTGAGGGGTTGGCCTGAGGTCACACAGCAGTGGGACAAACGGGCCCAGTACGATGTATGGGCAGAAGATGAAGTGGCTGTGGGTCCAGAGCAGAGGACAAGCCAGCCCTCGACCTTTGGCAGGCAGGGACTGTCAGTCCTGGTCTCCCTGTCCACCTGTGTTCCGCCCTCACTGCCCAGTCTCACCTCCTTTCTTTCCTGTCTCTCCTCTCCATTGAATCCCCTCATCTTTCCCTTCCGGTGGGCCTGGCTAAGCCAGGGTGTGTGTGGGGTGAGCCCTGCCTGGCCCGGCACTCACCCCCTTTTCTCCTGCACTTTGGGGTCACCAGGCCAAGGTGGAGGCTCCAGAGTCAGAGGATATGGGTTCAAGTCCAGACTCTGCCATGGAACTTGGGCATGTCGCCTCCCTGCACTGAGCCTCAGTTCTCTTTTCTGAAAGATGGCAACAGTGAAAGGCATACCCAGTGGATCCTAAACGTAGACCTCTAGCCAGGTGGTTTGTGCATGGCAGGTGCCAGAGACACGAGGGTCTCTCTTGAGAATGAGAGGGAGCTTGTCTGCTTCTCCTTCCTCTTCTCTCTGGCCCGCTAAACAGTCTCCTCAGCCTTTGGTCAGTTATACTGGCATCTTCCAGTTACTGAGGCAATATTGTTCTAATATGGAGGTGAGAAAATGGGGAATCAGAGAGGCTGAGTGACTTGTTCAAGGCTTCACGGCGGGTAAAGGGTACAGCTGGGAGTGACACCCACATCAGTCATGCTCTCAAACTCATGTCTGCCCTAGAAGCCAGCCTGCCTTGCCTCGGTTTCCCTTAGCTATGCTGGGAAGTCGGGGCCTGTGTCTTTGGGGAGTGGGGCTTATGGCGCTGCCCTGAGCAGGCCCATGGTAAGTAGGTTCCGGGGGGCGTGGAGCTGCCAGATGGGGTCTGAGCTACACGGGCGGAGATGGGGTTGTCTGTCAGGTGCCTGGCTGTCCCAGCATCTGTCAGGGCACTTACTTGCTGCTGCTTCCTCCCCTCCCGGAGTCCTTTCCTGGCCATGTCAGTCCAGTCTGTGTCTCCTGGGTTTGGTCAGCATACGGCTGCAAGGTTAGGGTGCTGGACTGTGGGCGCTGAAGGGAGGATGCTTGTGGTGCAGCACCCTCTGCGTCGGGCTCTGTGTCAGGGCCACACGTGGACTCAAGCCCAGGCTCTGCTGTGGGATTTGGCCCTTGTAAAAATGGACCCACTGGTCCTCATCTGGGGGGGCCTAGGTGAGGGGTCTAAGCTGAACACAGGGATATCAGGGTCATCAGCCAGGGGAGGTGAGCAAACCCCTGGGCTTGGTGTAGCCCTTAAAGGACCACCTGAGGGGGCTTCCTTAGTGGCTCAGACAGTAAAGAATCTGCCTGCAATGCAGGAGACCCAAGTCCAATCCCTGGGTGGGGAAGATCCCCTGGAGGAAGGGGATCTACTGGCAACCCACTCCAGTATTCTTGCCTGGAGAATTCCATGGACAAAGGAGACTTGCAGGCTACAGTCCACGGGGTTGCAAAAGAGTCAGACACAACTGAGCGACTTAACACTTTCTTTGAGGGGGAAGGGAGGTCAGAGAGGGAGATGTTCAGGACCAGTACTGGACACCCTCAAAATCCAGGAAGAGGAGACTGACTGTTCAGGTGTGTGAGGTGCTACAGGGTCTGGGAGGCTGTGTGGGAGAGTCTGGCTTTGGAATCGGAAGGTCACAAGGTGAGGTTGAGGGTCCTCAGGGGAGGTAAGGTCACCAGGATTAAGGAGAGTGCTCCCTGCGGGACTGGAAACCTTGATTCCAGAAGTGCTGTTAAGAAGGCAGAGCCCTGGAGGGAGGAGGTTACATGATTGATTGACGGCTGGTGGGGTCTCCAGGGCCGAGGGTTTTCCACACAGGACAGAGATGATCTCGTGACTCTGGGGGCTTCCCTGGTGGCTTAGACGTGTTAAGTATTTAGAATAGGGAAAAGGAGTCCAAAATGGCGGTGGCTAAAAGATAAGGAAGAGAAAAGCCAGTGAAAAGAGAACAAAGGAAGGTCGGACCTCAGGTAGAACAAACAACACTCTGGCTAACCCAATTTACATAGGGCAGGCCCGGGGTGGCTGGGGGGTGGGGTAGGGAACAAATAAAAAGAGGAGCCAAAGGGCTAAGGCTTCCCCCCCTGCGCCCCTGCCCGTGCCTCCCCCCACCCCGGCCCCGCGGGCGCCCCCCCCCCCCCCCCCCCCACCCTTCCCGCACGCTGGAGCGCTCTTCTCTTCGGTCTTTGGATCGACATGCCCTCGCGCCTTGAGGATGGATTTTCCTCTTATTATCTAAATGAAATAGAGCTGGAACACGGAGCTGTAACACTGATTTGTCTAAGAGCTGTAACATGGTCCATTCGAGACCTGAGAGCTATGACATGGTCTGTCCAAGCCCCGAGAGCTGTGACATGCCGAGTGCTTTAATGTCCGTCACTCCAGATCTTTGTTGTGACGAGACAGAACTGAGGAGTATACACTCGTGTGACAGACGTAAAGAATCTGCCTGTCAATACAGGAGACCCGTGTTTGATCCCTAGGTCAGGAAGACCTCCTGGAGAAGGAAATGGTAACCTACTCCAGTATTCTTGCCTGGAGAATTGCATGGACAGAGGATCCTGGCAGGCTACAGTTCATGGGGTTGCAAAGAGTCACACACAACTGAGCGACTAACAACACTTCCTGAGGGTGTGACACCAGCCAGGGGGCTGATGGATCACCGCTAGTCTGACTCTGCCCGGGAGGTCTAGAAAGGCTGGTGGAACAAAGAAAGGGAGGACATGGGTGCGTCCAGGCAGCCCCATCGCCATTGTGTTTGCACCCTGTTGGCCTGTGGGCCTGGCGTCACCGCTGAGCATCACAAATAAGGAGATTCAGGCTGTGGAGTCAGGCCAGTCATTCCTCTTCCTGCTTTGCTTCTAACAGCTGTGTGACCTCGGGCAGGTCTCTCCCCTTCTCTGAGCCTCAATTCTGGCTCGTACAATGGGGATGAAGATGCCCACTTTCCAGGGTGGTGGGGAGGGACCACCTCCTTCAGGGTCCTGCAGGCCTCAAGTTCTCAGGAAGTGATGATCTTCTGATCTTCTGTCCTTCCAGGTGCCTGGGAGCTGCCCTCTGCTGCCTCGTCTCGGCCTCGCCTCCCGGGGCAGCATTCACCATGTTCTCCTGCGTGAAGCCCTACGAGGACCAGAACTACTCAGCCCTGAAACGGGCCTGTCTGCGCAGGAAGGTGCTCTTTGAGGACCCCAACTTCCCCGCCACCGACGACTCGCTCTACTATAAGGGCAGCCCAGGGCCCACCGTTAGGTGGAAGCGGCCCAAGGTCAGTGTCTGGTCTGAACTGGAGCTGAGACAGGCAGGCCTAGACCCACCTAGCCTGCAAGGGACAGTGGATGGCTGGGAGGGCTCACTCCGAGGCCTAGGTGACAGAGAAAGTGGAGGGGCTGACACAGGGCCTTCCTGCTGTCAGATTGCATCTGGATAGGGAGCCAGTTGTTCAGTTGCTCAGTCGTGTCCAACTCTTTGCAACCCCACGGACTGCAGCACGCCAGGCTGCCCTGTCCTTCCCTATCTCCTAGTTTGCTCAAATTCACGTCCATTGAGTCAGTGATGCCATCCAACCGTCTTATCCTCTCTCGCCCTCCTCTCCTCCTGCCTTCAGTTTTTCCCAGCATCAGGATCTTTTCCAGTGAGTTGACTCTTTGCAAACAGGTGGCCAAAGTATTAGAGCTTCAGCTTTAGCATCAGTCCTTCTAATGAATATTCAGGGTTGATTTCCTTCAGGATTGATTGGTTTGATCTCCTTGCTGTCCAAAGGACTCTCAAGAGTCTTCTCTAGCACTACAGTTCGAAAGCATTGATTCTTTGGCGCTCAGCCTTCTTCATGGTCTGACTCACATCTGGGCATGACCACTGGAAAAACCATAGCTTTGACTATAAGGACCTTTGTCAGCAAAGTGATGGCCCTGCTTTTTAGTATGCTGTCTAGGTTTGTCACAGCTTTCCTTCCAAGGAGCAGGTGTCTTTTAATTTAAGGGAGCCAGGAGAATGGCCCCCAGTTCTGTAGCCGCCACTGCCCAGCCAGGACCTCACCCCCTCCCTGGGTCTCAGCTTCCTTATGAGGGAGGTGGGGCCCTCTGTTCTGCCACCCAGGGTTGTTTTGGGGATAAAAATGAGGTGATGTGGATGTGACATTTTTCTAGTACGATTAGAGTGACATTCAAGTAGAAGAAATTTACTTTGCTGATTATGGTCAGTGATTTTTGTAGTGATTTTGACATAGTTACTTGCTGTACATGGAAAGCATTTTATTATGATGGTTAATCAGTAATAATAGTGGTGGTAAAAAATAAACGTACTGCATAGAGTTGTTGTGAGCGTTTAACGAGATGATGCATGAACGTCTGGCAGGGGCCTGGCACCCATAAGACGGCTGTCATCGTTTCTGTTGGAATCGGTGAGTTATGGAGCATCTGGCTGGCGGCTCCCTGTCTTGGCCTGGGTCGCTGAGGCTGGAATGTGTTGAACAGAAGTATCTGGCCTCATGGCATGATCTCATCCTCTTTAACCATGATTCCTGAGTGTGAGAGTCGGTGCCCCAGGGCCCTGGGTGATGACTGAGAGGCTGCTGAAGGCCACCCCCAGGTCCTCTCCCCGTGCTGCACCGCGAGCATCCTCCCTCCAGCGTCCACAGCCGTGGTGGTGACACAGACTTGTTCACACCAGAGGGACTCAGTGCTGGAGACAGTGATGGACCTGGGCGCCTGGAGCCAGGGAGACCCCCTGTCCGCTACTCAGGTACTCACAGGAGGCATCGCAGAGCTGAAGGGTGAGATGGTATGGTGTGAGAAAGACCTGAGCTTGAAGTCCTCAGGCTTATCTGGGACTAGCGTGGGGAGGGAGTAAGGGGAGAGGAGGTCCGGGGCCCTGGGCTTGGTGGAGCTGAGCCAGGCCAGCTGTGCTCTGAGGCAGCGGGAATCACAGGCCAGATTCTCAACAGCGTTTTCACGGGCAGATTTGCACTTTATGAAGTTCCTTCCAGCCCCCTGGACGTTTGGGGAAAGTGAAATTTAGTTTTTAATGTTCCTCTCATAGGCTAGGCTCTCAAGTCCCTTCCAAGACAGAAAATCCTGTTTTCTTGGACTAGGATACTTATGAGGTAGGGAAATTGAGTCCAAGAAGGGTGGGCACATGCTTCGATCACTCAGGGAGCCGGGAGCAGAGCCAGGCGGGGACCCAGCAGTCTTGCTTCCCCTGGCCCACCTGCCCAGTTCCAGAGAGAGCCTCCCTAGTGCCCCAGGGACTTCCACACCATGAGCTGCACTGCCTTGGTTCTCTGAGCTCCCAGCCGTCTCCTGGCTGGCCTGGGACTCCTGTCCTTGGCGCACCCCCAACCCCCATGCCTCCTCCCTCCTCTTTGTTTGGTGGGTGAGGAAGGAGGCCGGCCTCAAAAGGCCTTTGTGAGGCCGGTGGAGGGGAGACACTGGAGCCCTCTGCCCTCCTCTCACCCCACTCCCTCGCGGCCCGCCTCCTGGCCCTCTCCTGCCCTCTGGCCATCACCCAGGCATTTTAGATCCTGTGGCTCTGGAAGGAAGCTGCTGAGGCATGGCCAGGGATGGTTGGGCTTTATACAGTGAGAAGAGGAAACGCCAGGCTGTCTGGGCTCAGCACACAGCCTCTTGCTGTGTGGCCCTGGTGGAGTCACCTGCCCTCTCTGGGCTCTCTGCCTGCCAGTTCGGGAGTCCTGCCTTGCACACTCTCCTGCACTGCCCTCCTCACCAGGCGTGGTGCCCAGTCCTCCACAGACATGCAAAGAGGAGGAACAGAGCTGCCCTGCCTGTCGAGGACTGGATGTGGAGGCGGGTGACAGGCAGCGTGTGGCAGTTGGTATTGAGAAGGAGGTGACAGAGTGGGGCCCAGGAGCAGTTGTGGGGGGTCAGTTCTGGTTTGGAAGGCAGCTCAGGGCCAGGCACTGCTGAGTGGTGTGCAATGAGGGGGTGAGATGGTGTGGACCCGGGTGTAAGGGATGGGCGTGTGTACGCAGCCCTGCTCCACGGACAGGACACAGGACATGGGGTTGGTGCAGCCGGAAGCCATGCCCTTGCCTCGGGTAGGTGTGGCAGGGCCAGCCCAGCGGGGTGACCATTAACTCCCAGCTGTTTGGCCCTGGGCCAGTGAGATGGAACTTTGGCCCAAAGCAGCCACGTTGCTATGGAGTTCCACTTCCTGGGTCCTGTGACCTGACTGTTTACAAATAGAGCAAAACCCCAACTTTCTAGAAGGCCCGGGGGAAGCCTTTTTCACTCCCGTCCCACCCCCAGCTCCTTCTCTTGATGTGAGTCTGGTATCCTTAGTCTGGTATTGTGGCCTTTCTGCTCTTGGGGGATCTCCTCAGTCAGCCTCCCTGTCTGCCAGCCTCCCTCCTCTTTCTCCCAAAATGGAATGAGGAAGCTGGCCGTGGAGCCAGAGGTGTGACCTTGAACGCGACACTTTCCTCCCGGGGCCTCGGCTGCCTGCTCCGTGAATGGGGAGGAGTTCTTCCTTCCCCTGGTGTCTGGAGGTTGAGAGTCTTGAGGTACTTGTATACCGGAGGCGGATGACTTCCTGCCCTCGACCACCTGCTCCAGCGAGCCTGGTGCTGGGGACCCAGAGTAGGTCCTGCTCGGAAGCCCCACCTCTTGTGGGCTCTCTGGTCCGATTCAGTCCCACCCAAGGCACCTGCCCCGGCCCACACCTCCTCCTCCTCCTCCCAGCTCCAATGTTTCTTGGTTCTTTACCATTCAATAAACATTTGATGGGCGCCTCCCTCAGGGACCTGACCGGGGAGATAAGAGGAGATAAGAGACTGGAGGAGAAGGCATGCAACTCAGGGGGAATCCCAAGGGGATGGGTAGATGGAGGGGGCCTTCCTCTTTTCTCAAGCCCAAGGCCTTAGTACCGCCGCTTCTCCGCCCTGTGGGGTAGACCCCACCATGTTCCCCTGTGCTCTTCCTTCCCCAGTCTCTGGGGATAAGAGATAAGGACCCCAATCTCAGGTCCTTTGGAATCAAGAAAGAGACAAATCTGGGTCCCACAAACCGACGTCAGTTTTGGAACCTCCCAGATTCTTGCACGGTGGCCTGGTGGTCTCCAGCCCTGTGTCTGGGGCTCAGACCCACACCAGCACCTGGAGAAGACCCTGCTCCCCGGCTGTGCTGAGCAGTAGGCTCCTTTATGATGTGAAATGAGCAGTTTGTGCCGAGTCCAGCCACTGGGGCCTCTGCCTTGCCTGGGAACAACCCCTCCTGGGCGCATGTGGGGTGGCCTCTGAGGAGGGGGTTGCTGGGGAGGCGGGTCTGTGGCAGAGGCGACGGCACAAGCTGTAACCCCTGCCCTGCTTTCCATCCCAGGCAGAGGTCCCGCTTTCTTCCTGGACCTCAGTTTCCCGGTTATCTAACTGATTCCGGCTGTGATCTTAGATTCCGGGAGTGAGGTGACCGGGGTGAAGGTGGATGGACGATGAGAAGGGGTGAGAGCAGAGGGGCTGAAGGTGACCTGCTGACTAGCTGCCCCCCCCCCCCCCCCCTCTACACCAGGCCTGGAAACCTGAAGTTCAGGTTCAGGGAGGAGGTGGTTATGGGCTGTGACCTGTGTCCTGTGGAGGTGGTCTAATAGGCTGGGAGGGACCGAGAGATGAGGTGGCCACAGGAGCAGGGGGCTGGGCCCCAGAGAGAGGTCCATTGACCACAGAGGAGCGGTCATCCCAGCCCTAGGGGTGGCCTGGCCCAGAACCTGCCAAGCCCAGTCCCTGATACTGGCGGTGGGCAGAGCCAGGCCTGGACCCTGCCCTGGAGCTCGCAGACTGGTGGGGAGACTCCCGAGGTGAACCTCAGTGTGGGCAGCGATGGGAGGGAGCACAGGTGGCTGATGTTGTCAGAAGCGGCATCTGTCTCCAGGCTGTGGCCAGATCCCATCTTGGGGGGAATTAGGAGTTTCCATTCCTTTCCCCTCTGGAGCCTCCCTGCCCTCAGTCCCCTCCATGCTTGCTCTGCCGGCGTCACCACCTCCAGGCAGTCTCCTCTGATCTCTCCCCGTGTTCCTGCTCTCACTGCTGGGCTCGTGTGGAGGGTTACCCTCAGACTTCTCCAGGGCTCTGCCTGTGGGCTGGGGCTTTTCTGACTGGCTCTGTGCTCTGTCCCTAGCTGATGGCCCAGGACAGGTCGGAGGACAGACGTGGGTCTTGAGAAGTCAGGCCCTATAGTGACACGGGTGAGGGTCTGCGCTGCCCCTAACCCCTTGGGCTTATTGCCATATAGCAAGTCCCCCACGCTGGGCTGAGGACAGGTGCAGGGGGATGGGGAAGGGACAGTAGCTTTGTCACTCACAAGCCCTGGTCCTGATGGAGGCTCCGGAGGTAACTGTCTGGACTGGAGTCCCAGTTCACCTGTTCCTCCATGGCCTTCCACAAATGACTTAATCTGTCTGGGCCTTGGTTTCCTCATCTGTAAATTGGAGATGTTAACCATACCTATCTCTCAGGATTGTTCTGCACAGCTAGGCACACAGCTGGTGCCTGGTCATTGCAGGCTGTTTCTGATTGTTCCGTTCAGGGTGTCCCAAGGTGGCCCTGGGTGCCTCCAACTTCTAGTGGTTTCTCTGTCTTAAGCTGGCAGACCCACGCCTCTCCTGGTAATGGGAACACACCCTAGACCTCCTCCTCTCTGCTCCCTCCTGGACTGGAGGGTTTGCTCCCTGTCTGTGGTCCCTCACAGGGCAGGGCTGAGACTGGAGCCAGGACTCCTGACCCTCCACTCTCAGTCTCTCCCAGGGGCCAGAGCCCTGTTCTGGGGTGGGAGGGCCAGGCAGGGATGGCTGGACCTGCCCACAGGCTGCCTTGGAGGTGGGGCTTAGTGAGGAGGAGAGCTCTGTCCCAAGGGCTAGGCTCTGTCTCATCCGTCCACTTGCTCCGTGACCCTGCACGTCACCGCCTGCTGCCTGACCTTGGCATCCTCGTATGTGGAGTGGGTGGTCCAGTCTCTGGGCAGGGCCCAGTAGAGGGAGGGGTGCCTTGGAGATCACTTCCTGGGATGCCAGGCAGCAGCTGTCTCTTCCTATGGTGGGGATATGACTGGGTCCTCCAGGTATGAAGCCTCCCTCCACACTTGTCCTGCTGACCCCAGGGAGGCAGATGCTGAGTCATGGCTTCCTCTGGCTAGGCTCAGCATGCGGGCCGGGCCTGGGAGATAAGATAAGGAGGGCTTCTGGAAAGCTCTCTGTGTTTCCAGCCTCAATGGATTTCCATGACCTGGAGCAGTGTTACTCAGATCTGTTGCAACCCGAAGTCCACGGTCAGTACTCTGGGGAAGCTGCCTTGCAGCTTGGCCCTGGGTCACCCTGAAATCCCATCTGGAGTGCTCATGCCCTCAGTCCAGCCCCGCCAAACTCTTGATTTTCCCAGGCAGAGGTGGCAACAGGAGTCCTGAACACCTTAGTAGAGCTGATAGCTCTTTGCCCCGTGTTCCCCTGCCTCAACCCACTCCAGTATTCTTGCCTGGAGAATTTCATGGACAGAGGAGCATGGTGGGCTACAGTCCATGGAGTCACAAAGAGTTGGACACGACTGTGTGACTAACATTTTCACTTTCACTTTCCCCCTGCCTCTGTGACCTGTGGAGTCCTTACAAAGCCCTGCAAGTATAATAGTCTGCCTCCTTTGCACAGGGCAGGAAACGGAGGCTCAGAGAGGTTGAGCCATTGGCCCAAAGTTGCACAGCAGAAATTTGAAGTCTGTCTTCCTAACTCTGCTACCCTCTGCTGGCTGCTTGCGCTAGGACCTCAGTAGCTCTGTGGACACTGAACTGGTTTAAGAGCAGCCGCTGAAGTGGAAGCAGGGTTGTGCTGTGTGGCTGTAACATGTTGTTCAACCTGTCTGGGCCTCAGTTTCCTCATCTGTAAAATGAGCACAGTGCCCACCTCTCAGGACCATGCATGGTGAGTATAGATCACGGTGCCAGTAGGAAGGAAGGCATGCCTGTGTTTACCTCCCCTCCCCGACTTGGAGAGTGAGCTGTAGAGTGAAGAAGCAGATGGGTGAGGAGGAGGGGTCTGGGGAGGCACTCTGGGAGCTCTGGGGGTATCTGCTCAGTTCTGCTTGGCGTCAGCTTGCTGTGTGCCCTTGAGAGTCACTGCCTCTCTCTGAACCTCCATTCGTTATTCATAAAATGGAATAGCAATGCCACATTTATACGAGATATCTAGAAGAGTCAAATTCATAGAGTCAGAAAGTACATTGGTAGATGCCCCAGGGGCCAGGTGGTGGGATGGAGATGGGGGATGGGGAGTCAAGTGTTTAAGGAGGCTAGAGTTTCAGTTTAGGAAGGTGAAAAATCTGGGAGATGGATGATAGTGAAAGCTGCCCAGCAGTGTGAATGTACTTAATGCCACTGAGCCATACAGTTAAATATTATTAAAATGCTATGTTTTATATGGTGTGACTTTTACCACAATTAAAAAAAAACATTAAAAAAGAAATAAAATGAAAACAAAACCAAGGCCACACTGCTTGGATGGGGTGAAGGTCAGATGAGGCAGTCCGAGGATGCACCTACATGGGCTCTGGCGTGGTCGTCTGTCTCCTCGCTTCTCCCCACCCTTTGCACTCTTCGTGTGTCATTTTGGTGTGTTTCTGCCCTGTACCTTGCCCCTCCTGGTGATCATGGGCCCCTGAAAGCTGGCAGGGATGGGCCCACGGGGCCGCTGGCGCTGGCGGATGATGGACACTGAGTCTTTGCTGGTCAGGGAAGACCACAGCGGGCAGGAGGAAGGTGGTGGCCCTGGTCCAGCCCCCTGAAGTCCTTCCACAGCATTTGCTCATCATCCAGACTCTGGCAGAGGAACAGAGCCAGGGGAGGGGAGAGGGGCTTTCAGAGCGGCCCTAGGGGGAGCTGGGTTTGGAGAGACTTGACACAGGGCCTCAGTTGTCCAGGGCAGGCAGCGGATCTCCCACTCAGACAGTGAGGTCTCCTCTCGGCTTCTCTGCAGGACATCTGCGAGGACCCCCGCCTCTTTGTGGACGGCATCAGCTCCCACGACCTGCACCAGGGCCAGGTGGGCAACTGCTGGTTTGTGGCGGCCTGCTCATCCCTCGCTTCCCGCGAGTCACTGTGGCAAAAGGTGAGGCCTGGGTAGGGTGGGGTGCTGGGGAGACTTAATCAGCCTGGCGCCCTCACCACCAGATGGGGGAGGTGGGGCCTGAATGAGTAGGTGAGACTTGATGACAGCGTGGGCGGGGGTGGGGTGATGCCCGGGCTCCCCAGTGTTGGCCGAACCTCAGAATTGCCTTCCCCTCCCCCGCCACTCAGGGGTGGGTGCTGGGAATCTATAACTCCCAATTCTGATACATCCCCTTGTGACTCTTGGGGGGCCCACGGTGTCCCTGTAGCCACTTGGCACAATAGGCACCTATGAAATGTGGGAGCTGCCTGAATCGCGCCGTGTGGAACCACCACTACCTGGGGCTCAGGAGACCCTTGTCAGGATCTGCTGTGTACCTTGGCCAGTCCTTGTCCTTCTCAGGCCCTCACTCTTCTCACTTGTTCAGCGGGAGTGATGCAGACAATCCCATGTCGTGATTCATGATTCCAAGCGGCTGATGTTCTGGACCAGGATGATCGGGTTTTCTGGTGCAAAGAATGGGCTCGAGGTCCCGACACTTGGCCCTCTAGTGGATGCATCTGGTGGTGCAGCTCTTAAATCCAACAGAGTTCCGGGGAGGTGGGGAGGCTGGGAAGCTGGAGTTGTGATTGCTAAACAGTCATTGACAGGGACTGCCTCCTGGGTTCCCATGCCAGCAAATACAAGTCATTGCCCCTTTCTCATTCCTATCCTTCCTGCTTTTTCTGTAGAGCAGGGCTTAAGAGCACTGGGCACCTGAGTCTTCTGGGCTCAGGTGGGAGTCCCAGCCTCGCCATTTCTTAGCTTTGTAATTAGCCTCAGGTTACTCATCCAAAAAGCCGGGGTATCAGAGTAGCTCCCTCTCGGCAGCTGTGAGGGTAGAGCGAGGCACTGCCCTTAAAGGGCCTTGCACAGTGCGGTGCTGGGGGCGTGGTGCCTGCGGGAGGCAGTGCTGTGATCATTCAGATTCCCATCATGGGTGCAAGATTCCTAAGCAGGGTGCGAGAGCAGGTGAGTTTGTTCTTGTCACAAATCGTCCATCAGCCTCTAGAGGGCGCCGTGCCCTCGCCCCAGGCTGGGACTGTCATAGGTGACCTATTGTCACATCTTCTGAACAGGGGTGTGACCTCTCACAGCCACCCTGAGAGGGCATGCCTGGGACCTGGCCCCAGTGGTCCTGTGGGATACGGGGAGCTTTTTGCCCTAGGGCCCTTGGCAGAGGCCGCTGCTGAGAACCCGTTGACGTGGGCGGTCAAGGGCCATCCGAGCTGGGAGGGCCTCGGAGAGCCTCATGGCCCAGAGAGGGTGGGGGCCGGTGCTGTTCTCCGGGGGGACAGTTGCCCCCTCCCTCCCCCTCCAGGCTCCAGCCCCCTGCTCTGAACCCAGAGCAAGGTGCACAGCTTCCAAGCCAGGTAGGGCTCAGTCTGGGGCTGGCGGTGGCGCTTGGGAACCTGTGGGGCTGGCCCCACACCTTCCCCCTATCCTGTAATTGCCTGTTTATCTTTGATCTCCCCTCTTGAGGTGAACTCCCCAGGGGCAGAGCTGGTCTAACTCTTATCTTCTCTCTGAGCCCAGCAGGAGCCTGGCACAGAGAGGGCTCAAGAAAGTTTTGAGAACTCAGCCCTTCTCCAAACTGTTGGACCTCATGACTGGCAAGCAAGACCTCATGAGACAGCAGGCCTTGCTGTCTCAGGCTTCCTGGGGGCTTTCAGTGGGGCCAGAGACTGGCCCTCTGTGTCCTTCCCGGGGAATGGGCTGTCTGGTGTTTGTAGAGAGAAGCCCCAGCTTGCTGTGGGCCTGCCCTGGGCCTGGCCCCTGGTGAAGCTCCCCACCTAGTAAGCGGAAAAGGGGGCCCTGGACCCTCAGACAAGAGGCCTGTCATTGATGCTGTGTGACCGCAGGCAGGCCTGTGTTTATCTCTGGGCTGCAGGTTCTTCCTGCAGGGTGTTTCAGGGCACTCACCTGACTGGTCTGGAGGCTTTGAGGGTGGAATCTCCAGGAGCGTGGGTCCCCGGGAGGCTGGGGCAGGGCGGGCTGCGCCGGGCTAATTGCGCTCTGCCTTCTGGTGCTGCTGTGGTGAGAGCCCCTGGGCCCTGGCAGGAGAGACGAGGCCCTGGGGAGCTCATTACTGTCTCTTGCCTCCCGTCCTGTCCCTGCTGACTGGGCCCTGTTTGTTGTCACCCCTCACTTGCTGGGCCTGTTGCCCTGCAGGGCCTCCCCTGACCCGCCCTGTTTTCTTCATGGAATGGGGTGGGGTGCACCGTTGCTCCCCCTCCTGCCTCACACTCTGGGGGTGCTGAGCCTCAGACGCAGGCACATCACACCCTTGACACACATGCCCCCTCCTCCAGGAAGCCACCCCTTTATCTCGAGTATTGGACAGAGCCTGGGGCCAACAGGCACAGATTTGAACCAGCCAAACCTAGGTTTGATTTTGGTTGGGTTTCTTGCTAGTTGTGTGACCTGCCGCAGGTCACATTCCTGTGCATGACCTCTGTGTAAACCTGATCTTTCCAGTCCCCAGGGTGGTGGTGGGGTTAAAGGAACTCATGGGGTGGGAGTAGGGGTAAGTCCATGGCATTTAGTGGCAACCTATGTGCATTAAATGCCCACCCCATCCAGTGCCCCTCCTCTGGGTTCCCACCTGTTTCTCTGTTCTGCTGGACACTTCTTGAACAGCAGCATCCCCCACCCCATGGGATCCTTAGTGGGGGCATTATTGCCTCCGCAACATGACTGTGTGTTCCCTGAGGGCAGGGCAATGGACTTCAGATGACCAGGTTTTGTGGACCAGAAGTCAGGATGTGAGAGTTGGGTGGGGCATTTGCCATTAGCCTGGCCTGGCCCACGCCAGGTGAGTTCACCTCCCCAGGAGCCTGGCTTGGGTGCGGGGGCAGGTTTGATCCCTGTGCTGAGCTGTAGGGTGCCTGGGCCCAGAAGGAGTCAGCTGCTCCCCTGGCCGGAGTAGAGCAGGAGGAGAAACTTAGTGGGGTGCCTGGGTGTCTGAGAGTGAGTGGTGGGAGCTAGGCATCCTGGGCCAGGGCCTGGGGGAGGTACCCGGTGGCAGGGCCGAGCAGTCTTTTGTGCTGTGCTAAGTCACTTCAGTCGTGTCCGTCTCTGCGACCCCATGGACTGTAGCCCGACAGGCTCATCTGTCCATGGGATTCTCCAGGCAGCATACTGGAGTGGGTTGCCATACCCTCTTGCAGGGGATCTTCCCGACTCAGAGACGGAACCTGTGTTTCTTACGGCTCCTGCATTGGCAGGCAGGTTCTTTACCACTAATGCCACCTGGGAAGCCCGAGCAGTCTTTTGGTTCCATTTAAAAATGTTTCCCCTCCACACCTGCACTGCTATCTGAGCAACCCCTGCCATTTAGCATATGGCAGTTCATTCATCATGTGGAAATTGAGCACCAACTCTGCCTATACCATTGTGGGTACCAGGGACAGGTACCAATTTGCCAGCAAATTTGGAAAATTCAGCAGTGACCACAGGACTGGAAGAAGTCAATTTTCACTCCAGTCCCAAAGAAGGGCAATGCCAAAGAATGTTCAGATTACTGCAGAGTTACATTCATTTCACACGCTAGCAAAGTAATGCTCAAAATTCGCCAAGCTAGGCTTCAACCGAGAACTTGTAGACCGAGAACTTCCAGATGTTCAAGCTGGATTTAGAAAAGGGAGAGGAACCAGAGATCAAATTGCTAACATCTATTGGATCATAGAAAAAGCAAGAGAATTCCAGAAAAACATCTATTTATGCTTCAAGACTATGCTAAAGCTTTTGACTGTGTGGATCACAACAAACTGTGGAAACTTCTTCAAGAGATGGGAATACCAGACCACCTTACCTGACTCCTGAGAAATCTATATGCAGGTCAAGAAGCAACAGTTAAAACCGGACATGGAACAATGGACTGGTTCAAAATTGGGAAAGGAATACGACAAAGCTGTATATTGTCACCCTGCTTATTTAACTTATATGCAGAGTACATCATGAGAAATGCCAGGCTGGATGAAGCACAAGCTGGAATCAAGATTGCTGAGAGAAATATCAACAATCTCAGATATGCAGATGACACTACCCTTATGGCAGAAAGTGAAGAAGAACTAAAGAGCCTCTTGATGAAAGTGAAAGAGGAGTAAAAAAGCTGGTTTAAAAACACAGTGTTCAAAAAACGAAGATCATGGCATCTAGTCTCATCACTTCATGGCAAACAGATGGGGAAACAATGGAAACAGTGAGAGATTTTATTTTCTTGGGCTCCAAAATCACTGCAAATGGTGACTGCAGATTTCATGACGGCAGCCATAAAATTAAAAGACGCTTGCTCCTTGGAAAAAAAGCTATGACCAACCTAGACAGCATATTAAAAAGCAGAGACATTACTTTGCCAACAAAGATCCGTCTAGTCAAAGCTATGGTTTCTCCAGTAGTCATGTGAGAGTTGGACCATAAAAAAGGCTGAGCACCGAAGAATTGATGCTTTTGAACTGTGGTGTTGAAGAACACTGTTGAGAGTCCCTTGGACTTAAAGAGATCAACCCAGTCAATCCTAAAGGAAATCAATCCTGAATATTCATTGGAGGGACTGATGTTGAGGCTGAAGGTCCAATACTTTGGCCACCTGATGTGAAGAACTGATTCTTTAGAAAAGACCCTGATGCTGCGAAAGATTGAAGGCGGGAGGAGAAGGGGATGACAGAGGATGAGATGGTTGGATGGTGTCACTGACTCAATGGACATGAGTTTGCGCAAGCTCCAGGAGATGGTGAGGGACAAGCAGGCCTGGCATGCTGCACTCCATGGGGTGTCGAAAGGAGTTGGACACGACTGAGTGACTAAACAACAAAATGCTTGTGGCCCACTAGGGGCCTCCCTGGTGGCTCAGTGGTGAAGAATCTGCCTGTGGTTCAGGAGACCTAGGCCTGATCCCTGGGTCGGGAAGGTCCCCTGGAAGAGGGCACGGCAACCCAGTCCAGTGTTCTTGCTTGGAGAATCCCATGGACAGAGGAGCCTGGTGGGCTACAGTCTCTGGGGTCTCAGTGAGTCAGACGCAACTAAAGCAACTGAACACACACGTGGTCCACTAGACCCTTGATTGTTTTCAGTTATTATACTTTGGCCTGTGCTTCTGTCCTCTCTGTGTGTTTGTGGCATGTCATGGCAGCTTCCCTTTTCCGTCACCCCACCCCCAACTACACTCATATACTCCATTTCTTCCCTTTGCCCACATATAATAGTGGAGCTCTTGGTTCTCCCTCAAGTACTGAGTATATAAACATTTCTCAGATTCTTTCTTTCTTTCTCACAACCTTAAGTCTTCTGGGGGAAACTGAGGCTCGATACAGGTGTAATAAGTGGTGGGATTTTAGTAGAGGAGATTCCTGGGCATGCGGCTGCCATGCAGCACAGGGCTGAGGCAGGGCCAGCAGGCAGGAATCATCTGGGTCAGTGATTCTCCCATCCAAGTACTAACCAGACTCTGCTTAGCTTCCGAGATCAGATGAGATCGGGTGCATTCAGGGTGGTATGGCTGTAGACTGGGTCAGTGATTCTCAGAACGCAGTTCCTGGACTAGCAGCATCAGCATCACCTGGGGCGAAATGCAGATTCTCAGGCCTCACGAGAGACAGATTAAATCTGAAACTCTGGGGTGGGGCCCAGCAAACTGTGTTTTAAGTTCTGCAGGTGACCGTGATGCTCCCTAAAGTTTGAGATCATGGATCTAGGTGAGAGGTGGCGCCTGGGCTGGGGAGGAGAGCTTTCAGGGTAATCCACAGGCCTTGGCAATTGGGTATGGAGGGGCAAAGGTGAGGCTGTGTCAAGGAGGGCTCCGAGATTTGGCTTAGTGAAGCGAAAAGTGTGAAAGTGTTAGTCGCTCAATCGTATCTACTCTTTGTGATCCCACGGACTGTAGCCCATCAGGCTCCTCCGTCCATGGAATTCTCTAGGCAAGGATACTGGAATGGGTTGTCAAATCTCAAATTGGTGGGCCCCTCTGGTACTTGTTCCCCACCCCTCAACTCCTGACAGGGGTTCTTCAGCCTCTCCCCACCGTGAGCACTTGCCCCCCACCTCTGGCTCTCTTACTGCCTGTAAGCAATGCTCCCTCGTCACAAGTCAGCTCCCTGCCCATCCGTGGTAGCCAGGGCGGTTGCCACAGCAATTGACATCAGCAGTTGGTCCCCGAGGAGCCTGCCGCTGTCCTGCCTGCCAGCCTGCAGTGCCTCCGTTACCACTTCTGCGATGAGCAGAGGAGATGGCACTGGGGATCCCTCCCTCCTAGGCACCCAGTTTTGAAGACTGGGTGGGGCAGGGAAGAGCCAGTGGCAAAGGGGGCGGGGCAAGGGGAGGGTCAGTAGGGGAGGCGGGGCCCCTCTTTGGTGGCCTCTTGCCTCTGCGGTGAGCCCCAAGTCCACTCGGCTCGCAGACGGTGGAGGCGGCAGCAGCAGCTAGCAGCAAGTGGGCCATGGCAGAGGACGAGCCGAAGCCTTCGCCGCTCAGCATGCCCTTAGTCCTGGACCGGGACCTGACCAAGCAGATGCGGCTGCGCGTGGAGAGCCTGACGCAGCGCGGGCAGAAGCGCCAGGATGGCGAGAAGCTGCTGCGGCCGTCCGAGTCCGTGTACCGCATTGATTTCATCCAGCAGCACAGGCTGCAGTTTGAGCGCTGGGACGTCGTGCTCGACCAGCCGGGCAAGGTCACCATCACGGGCACCTCCCAGAACTGGACGCCCGACCTCACCAACCTCATGACGCGGCAGCTGCTCGACCCCGCGGCTATCTTCTGGCGCAAGGAGGACTCGGAGGCCATGGACTGGAATGAGGCCGACGCCCTGGAGTTCGGGGAGCGCCTGTCCGACCTGGCCAAGATCCGAAAGGTCATGTACTTCCTCATCACCTTCAGCGAGGGCCTCGAGCCCTCCAACCTCAAGGCTTCCGTGGTCTTTAACCAGCTTTGATGGCAGCTGCTGGTTGCCACCCCCTCCCCTTGCCCACTTGCCTGTCCCCTGCCCCCCTCCCCACCCCAGGTGTGTGTTTGGGGACATTATCTTCTGGCTGCTGGCCTGTACTTGGCTTGGTCGGAGCTCAGCCTGTGTCCTTCCTCCTCTCCTTTCCCTGGTGCTGAGGCTCCCCGCTCAGGGGAGGAAGATGCAAACTCTTCGTAGTCTAGAAGCTGAACTGGCTGCTGCTGCTTCTGCCCTAGACCATGGTGGCCTGGTCGGGGCCAGTGTGGGAAGATGAGAGGCCATGGGAAATTGCCTTCTCTCTGCTCCGTCACTGGGAGAGACTGAGAGAGAGACCAAGATACAGACAGCAACAGGCAGAGAGAGACATATCTAAAGAACCAGGCATCCGGCTTCCTCCAGAGACAGGGAGGCAGAGACGACAGAGCAGCCTCCTTGGAGAGTCTGGCAAACAGGCATTTGCTGCCCTCATGGCCACAAAGCCTTTCCCTGGAGCCCGTGTCCGGAGGTGAACACCCAGCCCGAGAACCCAGGAAGGTGCTTCTCTGGGTACCTTGTGTGGTCCCATGACACCTTACTCTTAACACATCCGGCCAGGGTGCTGTGGGGGCTGATTTGGGCATGGGGAGTGACTGGCATGCTGGGGGCTGTGCAGACCAACTCTTGTTCTGAGAATGACTTCAGGAGGGGAGAAGTGAAGGGGGAAGTCTGTCTGTCCATACGTATAAATGTACATCAAGAGGGATCATGCCGTGTCATTTGGATGTATTCTGTACCTGCCCTGTGAACAAGTCTGACTTTAGATGACCTATCATATAATCACCCAGCTGGTTGCCTGGTGGCCTTTAGCAGGAGCTTGATCAGGGTGACACTGGGGACGGGGTGCTTCTGAGCTGGGAGACGGAGGTTCATGCAGTGAAGTGGGGAGCAGTATAGTAAGCAGATATCCCTCTGCCTGGGGGAGAGTGGGAAGCTGGAGAGAGGGGGTCCAGAGTCCTAGAGCTGGAGGCAGTAGCATCTCTGGGGCCTGCTGGGACATCAGGCTCTTCCTGGGTGACTGTTGGGAGATGGTGAGTGTGTCGTCTCGGTGCGGCATCTTTGGTGGAGTCAAAGGGTGGGGATGGACATGGCCTGGGAGAGCAGTTGTGATGGCTGATGGTCAGAAATGGGCTGGGGGTGGCAGTGTGGTGTGATGGTGAAACACTGGCCTCAGAGGTTGCTGGGGGAAACCCACTCACCAGAGAGGGAAACTGAGGCGCAGTTGCCAGCAGATTCAGTTCCAGCCCGCAAGCCTCACTCCCCTTCACACTACTCAGGCCCAGAGTTCTGGCATCAGCCGAGGGCGCTTCAGGCGCTTCCCGGCCCTCCAGGCCGGCCCCGCCTTTTTTTTTTTGTTAGGGATGTGCCTGTGACAGTTTGCTCGAGAAGCAGAGCTGTCGAGGGGTTGGAGAGCCCTGGGAACACAGGCAGCGAGAGATGGAGGGTGAGAGCCAACCCCAGTGATCGGCGCTGCTGGGAGGACAGGCCCCCCACTTCAGAGGCAGGCAAATGGAAGCAGCTGGAGTAGGATTCCTCATTGAGAGGTTTGACTGTGATGTGACCAATGGTCCGTCCTAACTCAAAGCTCAGGGGTCTGTTCTGGGACATGGTAGGATTCCTGCTTGCTTTCTGCTGACTCCGAGAGAGCCTGGAGGCCAGACCCCGGCAGATGGCCCACCCCTTCTGTCTTTGCTTGACCTCTCCCTGCAGCTCTGGGGACCCTCTTGGTGCAGCCTGCTTGTACCCCCACCCCCTACCACGTCTGCCCCATTCAGGCATGCGTGCCTCTGCCGTGGCCACTACGCTTCCCCAATAAAGCCTGTGTGCCCCGCCTCGTGGTGTGCGTTCTCTTGTCAGGAGCCACCCCCTCCCTGGGCCCTCTCCACACTCCTGCCCTCTCCTCCCGCCGCCGCTTTCAGGGACGAGTCCCCGAGCAGGCAGGTGACTGGCCCAAGATCACATGTCAGGATGGAGTTTGAAACCAGGTGCCCTGACACCCAGCTAGGAACCAGCACCCCTGACAGTTTTTTCTCCAGTGGTTCCCAGACCAGCCTCCATGTGACGCCTCAGGGAGGCAGCGGGCACTGAGAGGGGATGGGGGAACTCACCAAGTCAGGCTCCATCTTGAGTCTCCCTTCCTTGAAGGGTGGCTGGGCAGGGGGCAGACGGCACAGGCGAGTGGCTCAGGGGTAGGTAGGGTCAGGCCTGTGCCCAGGTTTCATCTGGCCTCGGTCACTAATTTGCTGTCTGTCCTCAGGCAGGCCTTGCCTCTCCCCCAGCCCCAGACTTTCTAAAGGGAACAGCCTGCTTCCGTGAAGCTCTTGTATTCCTGCCCCGCTGACCGGATAAGGCCCATGTCACTGTGTTGCCTTAGTGCCCCAACTGAGCCCGAGCCTCACTCTAAGTGTTTGGACAGTGACAACAGAAGCCCAGGGAGGAAGCTGCCTGCCCAAAGTCACAGTGGACGTGCAGGGGCGGGGAGGGTGTATATGCGAACCAAGCTCTGGATCTGTGGACCTTTGACCCCATGACACTGGCCCCCTGGAATGGGCAGGGGCGATGCCCCCATCTCACCGGAGGGCTCAGGCCCCGGGTGAGGCTGGTTTCTCCCCAGAGACAAGGTCAGGCCTCGCCTCAGAGGCCACTCTTCGGGTTTTGCTTCAGAACAACCCCCAGTTAGGTGTTGCAGCCCCGTCTTCCTCTGATGCTGCCTTGATTCTCTTCCCCAAGCCCAACGTCCAGCCACAGCCTCCGTCCACTCCTGAAGATGCTTCTGGGAGGTGTGTGTGTGGTGGGGGGAACCGAGAGAGGAAACCAACCCTCCCGCTCGCCAAGGACAGCAGTAAAGGCCTGGTTTTGCTCCCGAGACTGGGCTGGGAGGAGGGCAGGGAATGTGAAGTGAGGACGCGCTTTCCATGGAACCCGTGAGAAAGCCCCAGCAGCAGACCTGGCCTTTCCTGAGCTCGTGCCTCCCGCTGAGCCAGGGTAAGGTGGTGTGAGGGGCTCTGCCTGGCCCTGCCACCAGCCACCACCTCTGCGACCCCAGGAGACCTTTTTGAGTCTGTTTTCTCATCTGCGTTCCATGGGAGCTTATAATGGTACCTTCCGTGTGGGGTCGTCGTGAAGAAGAAATGAGTCAGCGAAGTGCTGAGCTTCCTCAGTGGCACACGGGCTTCCTCTCTGGGTCTGCTCATTGTAAATACTTTCTCAGTCACTGTAGACACGGGGTCTCACTTTTCATAGTGATTCTGAGAGAGTGAGAGGAACATATTGACCGAGGAAGAGCGCACGCTGCAGAGAGGCCACGTGCATTGCCTGAGGCAGCGCGGCAGCCAGTGCTTCTGGCCGGCAGCGCAGTGAGGTGGCGGCACCGGCAGGGTCCCGGCCTGCTCTGGTTGGAGAGAGTGGTCTTGGTGGAGTGGAGTCTCTTCATGTCACCGGGCTCAGAAGGGCCCAGTGGAGGGGACTTCCAGCCCTCACAGTCTAGCCTGGGAGCCCTGCGGGAGGGGGCTGCCCCGGGCTGTCTCGGAGTATCCCCAGCGCCCCCTGCTGGTGTGTCAGCGCCCTGCTGTCTGGGTGCTGAGCCACAGGGCTCTCCTCCCAAGGGGTAGGGGTGGGGGTTACCCATCTTCCTGGCCTCTTCTTGTCATGGCATCTGAAACTCAGGAGTTTGAGACTCTTGAAATCAGAAGCTGAGAACTGAGAAACTTCAGATGCTCAGAGGAACCAGGGACTCTTTGAAGAGTTGAAGAGGCCTGTGGCTCACCTCACCCAAGTTGGGTAATGAATGCAGGAAACCCCACTGCAGTCCTGCGACCCGCAGCCCCACCGTGGCTGGGGTCTCAGGCAGAAATCTGTGGGATGTTCCCTCTCTGCCACACGAGCAGACACACACACGCATGCACACACACTTGCACAGAAGCACACCAACGCACATACTGACTTTCACATACACATGCATGCTTCTGTGTACACACACATGGGCATTCACTCGCTGGCCCAGAGTCCAGCAGGATTTGAACCCTGCCACTTGGGTCTGGGTGGGAGTCCCTCAGGAAAAGCCCCAGTAAGGAAAGGGGGAGGAGTCCAGGTGCCAGGGCACCAAGGGGCACTGGGGCACACCCATCAGTGAGGCTTTGAAGTTTCTGGGTGATTCTGCAATAGGTGGCTGAATGGGTGTGCATGCTGAGTTGCTTCAGTAGTTTCTGACTCTCTGCAATCCTATGGACTGTAGCCCTGCTAGGCTCCTCCATCCATGGGATTCTCCAGACAAAAATCCTGGAGTGGGTTGCTGTGCCCTCCTCCAGGGGATCTTTCCGACCCAGGGGTCGAACCCATGTCCCTTATGTCTCTTGGATTGGCAGGAGGATTATTTATCACTAGGGCCACCTATGTGTGAGGTTGCTTGCAGTCCCACTGAGCTCTTGCCTCACTGACTCATCAGCGCCCCCTGCTGGTGTGTCAGCAGGTGTGTGTGGGAGGTAGCTCAGCCCTGTCAGGCCTTGTTTTTCCAATCTGCCCAGTGGGCTGTTGCCGAGATTTTCCTTTCTCCTCTTGGGAGGGAGGTTGACCAGGTCACCCCAAGGTTGCACACATCATGTACCCCACATACCAGCAGGAATGACCCCTCATGTGTGCACAGCCCTCCACAGTTGATGCATCTTAGTGCTCACAGTCTTGGAAGGAGGGTAGGTAGATGAGGACTCCTTGGGAGATACAGAGTTAGACAGAACTGAAAGAGTGTTCCAGGGAAGAGAAAGTCAGGGGCTTGTAAAGGCAAAAGCCATAAGATTGTTAAAGGAACTATTTGTTCTCAAGGGCTAGACTGTCACGAGTTGTTTTAGGGTAAAGGATCCAATAAGTATCTTGAGTTTCTGGAACACTGGGCAGACGTTCTGGATGGCTGCGTTAAAACAAGAAGTGGTCAAAGCTCAGAATCCATGTGGGCAGATGCATGCATAAGTCACACTTGCTCAGTGGCCTCCCAGCCCCATTTTAGAGCGCGTTTTTAGGAAAACCAACTCCATTTTCATTTTTCCTTCATACCACTAGCCGTGTACAAACTCCCCAGCTGGCCAAGGCCTCTCTGTGGTCAGCACTTGCGGATTTTCCTCCTGGGAAGACAGCCAGCTGTGGAGTTGGGCCTAGCCACGTGGGAAGGAGCTTGGAGGAGGGGCTGCCTGAGGGTGCCCAGGGGAAGGTGGGGTCAGGAGGCCCCTGCCAGCTGCTGCTCAGCTGGCCCCTGAGGGATAGGGTCTGGGGTGTGGCCAGTAGAGGGAGCCACCTGTTCCAAGCTGAGGTGTCCTGAATCTACAGGGTGTAGATTCCTGTGGGGCCTGAGGGAGGCAGTGTTCAGGGGTGAAGCTGAGAGCTGCCTGCAGGGCTTTGAATGCTGGGCCAGGGAGCTGGTGTCCATGGCAATGGAGCTTTTCAGCTGTAGACACTCTAGAGCGGGGAGACAGCCTAGTGAACCCTTGTGTCAATTGCTAACTCATGGGTGATCTTTGTTTCCTCTGCAGCCCTCTCTCCCCTAGAGTGTTAGTAGCTCAGTTGTGTCTGACTCTTTGTGACCCCATGGACTGTAGTCCGTCAGGCTCCTCTGTCCGTGGAATTCTCCAGGCAAGAATACTGGAGTGAGTTGCCATTCCCTGCTCCACGAAATCTTCCCGACCCAGAGACTGAACCCTGGTCTCCTGCGTTGCGGGCGGATTCTTTACCGTCTGAACCACCACAACCCTCTCTCCTGAGGCAGCGTATCATCTCCTCTGTAAATATTTCTGGATGCATCTCTGAAAGATAAGGACTTGTTCGAAACAAAGCAAAACCCCATAATCATAATACTGTAACATAGCTGAAATAATTTTACAGTAATTCCTTACTACCATCAAATATCCTGCGAATATTCTGATTTCCAATTTGTGTCATAAATGGTTGCATGGATGTTTTTTCAGTTTGAATCAAATCCAAACAAAGGGCCATTTCTTCAGTCTGGTGGTTCTCCTTCATCTTTTCATGTTTTTTCCCTTGCAATTTATTTGCTGAAGAAATCTCGCTTATCCTGTGGGGTTTCCAACCATCTAGATTTTGCAGGCTCTGTTTTCAGGGTGTTGACTGATGTTTGTGCTCTGCATTTCCTGTGAGGTGGGACTTACCTCTGGGGGCATGATAAGGTTCAGGCACAATGTTTTTGGCACAACTGCTTCATGAGTGAAGTTCTCTCAGGAGGGACATCATCTCTGGTTGTCTTTCTCTTCTGTGACATGGAAACCATCCACATTCCTAAGTGGAGGTTAGAACCCATGATTGCCTAAATCCGTCATTTGCCAGTGGTTGCAAGAGAGTAGGAGGGTGATATTCTTAATTTCTTCCTCTTTTCTTAGCTGGGATTCATCACCAGATAAGGCCTCCCTTCATCTTTATAACACTGTTGGTTATAGTGGTTACTTTATAACACTGTTTGTATAGAAAAGTCAGGATTTTGTTTTCCCCCTTCACTTTCCAGTTTCAAAAAAATCAGTTGATTCCTTGCCACCCTCCACCAGTGACTAATTATTTGTTTGTGTTAGTATCATCACGATCTCATGAATTTGAACATATTGGATGTATTTTCACTCATCACAGTCATTGTCCTTATGGCTGCTCAGCTTGGCCCGTCTATGGCTAGTAGGAGCTTCTTCAGATTGGTCCTGAGTATTTTGATTATCTCCTTGATTTTTTGCATGACCAGATGTGATCTAGAGCAGCGGTCCCCAATCTTTTTGGCACCAGGGATCTGTTTCATGGAAGACAGTTGTTCCATGGATGGGGTGGAGGGGAGATGGTTACAGGGCGATTCAGGTTCATTATAGCAGGGTTCTCACTCCTGTGAGAATCTAATGCCGCCCCTGATCTGATAGGAGGCGGAGCTCAGGTGGTAATGTAAGCGGTGGATGCTCCCGTGCTTAATAACTGAGTCGTGTCTGACTTTGCGACCCCATGGACTGCAGCCCACCAGCCTGCTTTGTCCATGGAAATTTTCTTCCAAGCAAGAATACTGGAGTAGGTTGCCATTTCATCCTCCAGGGATCTTCCCCACTCAGGGATTGAACCTGCATCTCCTGCATTGCAGGTGGATTCTTTACTGCTGAGCCATCAGGGAGGCCTTCATGAGTGGCTTGTCAATTCAGATGGACACGTCTCTCACTGGCCTGCCACTCCTGATGTGTGGCCCAGTTCATAATAGGCCATGGCACTGGTCCATGGTCAGGGAGTTAGGGACCCCTGGTCTAGAGGGTGTTTGGTTTGTATGCCCGTGGCAGCTCACCTTCCTCTCACTTGGTACCCTGGCTGGCAGAGGGAGGGGCTGAGGGGTGAGAAGGCTGGCCTGGGGGTCAAGGGCTGTGATGTGGGAAGGAAATTGAAACCCACCGGGATCCCTGACTCTGTATCACAGGCCCTGGAGCCTCATTAGCTGCCTCTTGAGTCACAGAGAGTTCAGAGTCAAGCCCTGGGTTTGCCTAATGATCCTCTGGTGGCCCCAGTGGTACCTCTCAGCTCCTGTGAGGGCTCCTCTTCCTACCTCCTCCAACCCCATCCCATGCAGTCCAGAGCTTTCAGAGTGGGGAGGAGTGGAGGAGGGTGCAGTGGCCAGGCCAGTGTTCCCAGCTTATGGCTCCCCATTGCTCTGGGCTCCTGCATGGACCCCATTTATGATACACTTTTTCTGTCCTGAAATCAAGTGTGGGGAAGCATGCCAGGGATCAGGACAGAGGCCAGCCTGGGAGTTTTCATTGAGAAGGGACGCAGAAGTGACTGCAAAGGGACCAGCTCGTCTCGAGTCCCTGCTGAGTTCTAGATGCTGTGTCAAGCTCCGAAGCCCTGAGTGTGAATCCTGCCGGTGCCTGTGGGTGGCCTCTGCCTGCAACTTCCTGCCCCACCCCCTCAGAAGACAGCGCGAGTGTTCTGGGCACTGTGGCCCTTAGCAGGGCTCCATTGGTGGCTGGGGCACCTCTCATTGTGCTTAGCGTTTTCATTTTCTTGGTCTCGAGTGTCCCACTAGGGAGTGTTTCTCTTTGCCAACATCCCTGTTGATGGTAAGAGGCGTGTAAACAAAAGCATCCTTAATGAGGGTGGGGGTTGGGAATAGATTTTGGCCTCCATGTCTGTGTTCAGGCTGGTCTGTGTCTTGGGGTTTACAGCCTCCTGATACATCTCGGGCTTCTCAGCCCAGATGCCTGCGTTCCCGCCCCCATACCTGGGAGTGATTTTCTTCTAGAAGGAACTTCTTATTGTCTTGATGGGGTTTGGCTCTTCTGGGTCCTGTGTCCAGAAGGGCCAGCAGATCCCCTTGACTCGGCAGGGTGAGGTTTTTCCCTGCCTTCCACTTCCTGCTGCCCCAGATTGCCTCTGTTTGTCTGCGTCTGCTCAGGAGGGTCAGCTCTCAGGACAGCTGCTCAGAAGCTGCTGCTGGCCCTCCAGGGTTGGGCCCACCTCTGTCTTTTCTCCATGGCCCACCATGTACTCAATGTCAGCCTCAGCACTTGCCCGCATGCCTGCCTTTCCTTCCAGACTGGGAGCCTGCCAAGGGCAGGGACCATGTCTGAATCACCTGGGTCCTTGGTGCCAGCCTCTGGGTGCAGAGTGGTGCACAGATACAGAACTCAGTATTTGGAAACAGACAGACCTGGGTTGAATCCTGGCTTCAAACCCAGGTCTGCCTGCCTCCAAAGAATGTGTGTATTTTCTAGTTATGTGACCCCGGACAAGTTGCTTGCCCTCTCTGAGCCTTGATTTTCTCATAAGGATGGTTATAATAGTAATCTGTTCATGGGGTGGTTGTGTGAATTAAACTGAGATACTCCATGGTGGTCAGAGACTTGGTAAACTCTATGGATTATTTATGGAGTTCTAAGATGCTACATAAATAAGCAACATTATTAAGAGTCCCAGTGAATGCCTTTGGACTTATACATTCAGTTACCACGTTTATTCGGCTTCCCTTGTGGCTCAGCTGGTAAAGAATCCACCTGCAATGCAGGAGACCTGGGTTCCATCCCTGAGTTGGGAAGATCCCCTCAAGAAGGGAAAGGCTACCCACTCCAATATTCTGGCCTGGAGAATTCCACGGACTGAATAGTCCATGGGGTCGCAAAGAGTTGACACGACTGAGCGACTTTCCCTTCAGCACATTTATTAAGGACCCTCTCTGGGCCAGGTGCTGGGTGGATAGCAGTGACCAAGACTGACGTGTCTCTGCCTAAGATAGGTGACATTCCAGTGACAGTATCAGCGCCAAACACAACATCACACACTTGTGTAATTATAACTGGGGAAAGTGTCTCAGAGGAGAAGTGCCAGGGGCCATGAGATGGATGGACAGGTGTGCTGGCCTAGTCTGAAGAGTCAAGGAGGGCTTCCTGGAGGAGGAGGGTAGGCCCTAAAGGACCAGCGAGAGTCAGCTGGAGGAAGAGCAGGTGCAGAGTTTCTAAGCAAAGCCTGGAGCAGGGCACAGCGGGTGGGGACTGGGGTGGATGGGGGCCGAGAAATGAACCTGGGGAGGCGGGGGTAGGGACAGAGCACATTAAGGATTTGGACCTTATTTTCCAGGGAAGTGACCTGATCAGACAGCTCTCTCTGCTCCTGTGCGGTGCAGGGGTGGGTGTGGCTACTGATGCTGTTCTTCTGTCCTGGGGTGAGGATATGGAGGACTAGGCCAGGGCGGTGCCAAGGGATGGAGAGGAGGAGATGGATTTTTAAAGAATGTGGGTGCTCAGATTGGATGGAGAAAGGGAAAGAGGGAAGGCCAGTGTGACTGCCGGCTTCTGGCTTGGGCAAGACGCAAGGAGGGAGTTTCTGGTGGTACCACTGACCAGGCAGGACTGAGATGAATGTGCTATATTTCTGAGGGGAGGATGCAGATGGGAGGGAGGGGGAAGCTCATAGAATCCTAGTATGACAAGGCCTCAGGGAGCCTCCAGCCCCTGCAAGGGTGGGGACACAGAGGCCCGGAGATAAGAAGGACTCGCATTGGTTCATGGCCGCCATGGGGAGTGAACCCAGTATTCCTTTCCATTTGATTCCCACTTCCTCAGGAAGCTGGCTGTGACCCTCATTGTGTCCCCATCCTGCCTCTCTCCTGATCCAGGTCATCCCAGACTGGAAGGAGCAGGAGTGGGACCCCGAGAAGCCCAATGCCTACGCGGGCATCTTCCACTTCCACTTCTGGCGCTTCGGGGAGTGGGTGGATGTGGTCATCGACGACCGGCTGCCCACGGTCAACAACCAGCTCATCTACTGCCACTCCAGCTCCCGCAATGAGTTCTGGTGTGCCCTGGTGGAGAAGGCCTACGCCAAGTAGGTGCCAGTGGGGGTGGGCGGGCGGCTAGGCTGGGGTGGTGCTGTTCTTGGGCTCTGGGGGTCTTTATCTTGCTGCAGCCACACACACACAGAGGTGAGGGGCAGATGCAGACATAGCAAGTTCAGAGCCTGGTACCCAGAGCACAGCCAGCTGAACCTTCGCCAGGTGCGGTGGAGGCCGGACTGAAGGGCCCCTGGGCACCTTGCGTTAGGTCCTCATATAGTTACTTGCTTCTGCCTGGGAAGACGGAGGCCCAGGCAGGTGTCCTGCAGGTAGTGGGGGGCAGAGCCAGCAGCTCCATTTCGGTCGATGGTTCTTTTCCAAAGATCCGAGTTGCCAAGCCCTCCTTGGAGGCCTTTTTGGGGCTGTGCTGTCTCCAAGACAGGCTGGTCGAGGAGGGTGGGCCAAACCTCTGCCTTTCCTGCTTCCTGGGCCTCCCCTTCCTCCACCCATTGGTCTGTCTACCAGACTGTCCAGCCATTCTAGCTTTGCTGAGCCCTCCTTCTGTTCTCTGCCAGGCCCTGTGTTGCCAGCACGGGCTTGAGCAAAGGTTTGCTGAGCTGTGGAAGGCTTTGGGGCAGAGTGACCTGCCCAGGCCCTGCAGGACAGGTGCAGCCTGGGGCAGGATGGGCAGCAGGGTCAGAGACCAGTTGCTGGCTCTGTAGGAGCCTCTCCCTGGTTCCTCCTTCCAGACGCATTTGTCCCTCTCCTGGGACAGTGTGTGTGTGTGTGTGTGTGTGTGTGTGTGTGTGTGTGTGTGTGTGTGTAAATGTAAAGGGAAAAAACAAAAACTCCATCATCAAAAACAAACCCATTAAGTAAGCTTCCAGTTTTAATTTTAAGAAAGCAAACCCGCCCCCTGGTGGTCACTCGGCCACCAGGTTCCTAGGTGCAGGCTCCTCTCCTTGCATTCTGGGAGACCCACTCAGTGACTCGGTTAGGCTTGCTCTTTTTTTTAAATAAAAGTTTTACTATTTTTTAAAAAGATTGTATTATTTTTAAAAATTGTCCAAAATAGAATATTTATCATTTTTCATATTTATGTATCATTTATCATATTATTCATCATTTATCATTTGTATAAATGCACAGTTGAGTGGCATCAGTTGGTCGCAATGCTTTGTACCCATCATCACTGTCTGTAGCCAGTATAGACAGTGATGGTGTTTCATCATCCTCAACATAAACTCTGTTACCCGCTAAACAATAACTCCCTTTTTATCCCTTCTCCCAATCTTGGGAACCTCCATTCTGCTTTGTTTCTCAATGAATTTTCCTATTCCAGGCAGCTCATGTAAGTGGAATACTTGTCCTCCTGTGTCTGCCTTATTTCAATTAGCATAATCTTTTCTGGGTCCATCTGTGTTGTAGCATATATCTAAACTCTGCTCCTCTTTATGGCTGAGCAGTATTCTGTCATATGTGTGTGCTGCGTTTTGTTTATCTGTTTGTCTGTTGATAGACACTTGGGTTGTCTCCACATGCTTAGTATTATGAATAGTGTTGCTATGAACACTGGTGTGCAAATGTCTATTCAAGTGTCTGCTTTCAGGTCTGTGTAATATATATTGGGTTGGCCAAAAAGCTCATTTGGGTTTTTCTGTAAGATGTTATGGAAAAAACTGAATGATCTTTTTGGCCAATCCAGTATCTAGACGTGAATTTCTGAGTCATATTGTAGTTCTGTGTTTACATTAAAAAAGAATTTGTAGAGTATTTTTATTTATTTGTTCATTAATTTTGGTTGTGCCATGCAGCATGCAGGATCTTAGTTCCCTGACTAGGGGTTGGACCCATGCCCCTCGGATTGGGAGCGTGGAGTCTTACCCACTGGACCACCAGGAAAGTCCCTGTGTTTACACTTTTGAGTAACCACCAACTTGTTTTCCACAGAGGGCTGTACAATTTATGCTTGCTTGTTTTCTTTTTAAAGTTTGTTTACTTTTTAAATTATAAAATGAATATGTATCTGTTACAGCAAATCCAGAAAATACAGAAAGCCATGTAGAGGATAAAACTCTCCCATATTCCTACATGGTCTCCTAGGCCACTGCTCTCCCCTTCCCGGTTCTGGGCCATCTGGATTAATAAGTGAGGCAGCTCCTCTGCTCGGGACAGCATGACAGTGTCCCCTCAAGGCCCGCCCCCTCTGTGTGTCTCCATTTCCTCCCTTTGCTCTCCCCACACCCTCCTCCACCACTGGCAGCTCGTCTAACATCTTTGATGCCTCTTTTGTTTGTTGGTTACTTTGCAAAGCCTGTGCTGGTGTTCTGTGGGCATATGAAAGGACTTTTTGCTACGTATCCCATTTTGCTTCTCATATTCACATTCAGTATTCTGCCTTGAAGACCTTGACCCTAAAGGAGCCACAGCTGTGTCTCTAGCAGCTGACATATTCCCCATGTGGTATTGTGCTCAGTTGCTCAGTCGTGCCCGACTCTCTGCAACCTCATGGACAGTAGCTCGCCAGGCTCATCTGTCCATTCTCCAGGCAAAGGTACCGGAGTGGGTTGCCATTTCCTACTCCAGGAGATCTTCTTGACTCCAGGGATAGAACTTGCATCTTGTATGTCTCCTGCATTGGCAGACAGATTCTTTCCACTTCGCCACCTGGAGTAGATGCTTAATCTTTTTGAAATGAATTATTGTATATGTTTTAGACATAATTGGAATCTGACTGTATTGCTTTTTCGAATGTTACAAGAAAGCACTAGCATTTTCCCTGCAGTAAGAATTCCTTTAGCGTTTTGCTTAATGGCTGCTTAATGTTCCAGAGTTGAGATGCAGCATTAGCTTTTAAAATCAATTCCCTGTTGTTAGACACTTAGATGATTTCCAGTTTTACATTGTTATTAATAATGTTAGTCATCCAGAAATGATATGTCAAAAGACATATGAACTTTTAACAATTTGGAAAAGAATTGCTGGATTTCTAGACAGCTAGTTTTTGAAGATGAGGCTGTGAAGGCAAAGGGGAATTTGAGTGACAAAATGATGTGGTTCATGGGATGGGTGTTGGCCTCGGAGCCGGAGACCTGAGTTTTGGTATTGGCTCTGTTGTGTGACCTGCTGTGTGACCTTAGTGGTTCTCTTGACCTCTCTGAGTCTCAGAAATCTCCCCTATAAGGCTGGGGAATCTGAGCTAAGAGTTCTTTCCACATTGCTTCCAGGCTGGCGGGCTGTTACCAGGCCCTGGATGGAGGCAACACGGCGGATGCGTTGGTGGACTTCACAGGTGGGGTTTCTGAGCCCATCGACTTGACCGAGGGTGACTTTGCCAACGACGAGGCCAAGAGGAACCAGCTCTTTGAGCGTGTGCTGAAAGTGCACAGCCGTGGAGGTCTCATCAGCGCCTCCATCAAGGTGAGCGCACAGAGACGAGCCCCAGAGGCTACCCCCACAACCCTTCATCGACCTGACTGGGGTGGGGGGAGACTGTGGCTTCCCAGGCAGAGCCCCTACCCAGGCTGGCTCATAAATCAGACCCTCGGCCTCATGGGAGGAGGGGAGCAGTTAGAGGGTGCAGCCCCTCCCAGGGCTGGACAACACAAGCCTCAGGCCCTCTGGCCTAAGGCCTTGCCCACACTGTTCAACCAGCACCCCCATTCTGGCCCTCTCCTATTGGAGAGATGGGTGTCTGTACATTCGAGAGTCATCAACCAAGCTTTGAAAAATCAAGCCATGAGGTGGGTGGAAGAGGGGAGGGAGCCCCTTCTGCCTGCTGGCACAGGCCCAGGAGCTGCAAGAGGATTGTCTTATTTCACTGACTGCTCATGTTTTGGGTGGGAAAGCGGGGATTCAAGCAAAATTTGAACCCATGGTTGGCTGACCAAGTGGTGTATTGATAAAACACCACTGATTATCTGGACAATTAAAAAGCCCTGATTGGCTGACTTCTGTGGTGTAAATACTCCCACTATGGCTGATGTCGAGCTACTGTTTTAACAGCCAGGTTGCAGAATTGCGTCAGTGCTAGTGGACTCCAGCACAGCTGTGGGCTGACCACTGCAGGTCCCAGGCTTTGTAAAGGGCTGTGAATGCCAGGTCAGTCCCTAACCGCCCAGGAAGGAGGTCGTCGGGGCTGCCATTCCCGCCCCGTCCTGTAGGGGGCGGTGTGCCCCCTGCTCCCGCTGGAGCACGACAGGCCCCGCCTCTGAGCATCTGTGTCCCACAGGCAGTGACAGCGGCAGACATGGAGGCCCGGCTGGCGTGTGGCCTGGTGAAGGGCCACGCGTACGCCATCACGGATGTGCGCAAGGTGCGCCTGGGCCACGGCCTGCTGGCCTTCTTCAAGTCGGAGAAGCTGGACATGATCCGCCTGCGCAACCCCTGGGGCGAGCGGGAGTGGAACGGACCCTGGAGCGACACGTGAGGCCCGGGGCGGGGGAGTGGGTGGGGCGGTGGGAGTGGAAGCACAGGGCAGGCGCCAGGTGGGTGGGCCGAGGGCCCGGGGCTTGGGCAAGGCCGAGGTGGGCTTCCTGGAGGAGGTGGCACAAGGGCTGGGGCCTTGAAGGATTTGGGGGGAGGATGACACTAGGAGAAGACTGTCTTTGGAGGGGGTTGTGGGGGTGGATTCAGTGTGGGTGGAGGTCTGGAGGTGGGGAGGAGCTGATTCCTTAGGGGATGTAGAGACCCCTCTGGTGCAAGAGTGAGGAAAGCAGGAAGGGAGGCCACCAGGGGCAGGAATGGGAGTGACTACCCTGTGCTTGGCTCATGGCCCTGGTGAGGCCAGGAGAGGAGTGGAGCCCAGACCCCCACTGAAGGAGCTCCCTTCATTGAGAGTCAGCTTCCCCTTCTCCCCAAGCCTGAAGCTTGACTCCCAGACCCCCCAGGTCCTGGCAGCCCACTGTTACCTGCAAGAGTGGGCAGAGAAGGCTTCTTGGAGAGGGACTGGGCATGGCCCTGTGCCCCTGACCATCCCCACACTGATGGAGGCCTGTTGCTGAGCCATCCCTCATGCCTCCTGTCCCTTGCCAGGGTGGTTCTGCTGGGGTTCCTCCTCTGATCCTCTCCCCTCTTGCCTCCCTGTGCTCACATCCCAGCTCAGAGGAATGGCAGAAGGTGAGCAAGAGTGAGCGGGAGAAGATGGGTGTGACCGTGCAGGATGACGGCGAGTTCTGGTGAGTGTGCCCTTGCCCAGGGCAGGTGTCCAGGGCTGAGAGGGGACCCTCCTGTGTGCCAGGCAGGGAGCTCTGGACAGGATGGCAGGAGTCAGGGCTCTAGCCAATGCCTCATGGTCAACTTGTCGTGTGACCTTGGACAAGTCACGGCATCTCTTTGGTCCTGTTTCTGCCCCTGTGAAGTGAATTGGGCAGAATGGACCATTTTGTCCCCATAGTTCCCCACTTCCCACCTCAGGGGACCCTGGGCTGCTCTGGTACCCAGGCGGAGCCCTCGGCAAGTAGACCAGGGTACTAGACCAGGTACCAGTGGGCAATTGACCAGAGGACGTAGGGCACATGGCTGCCTGATGCCAAGAGCAGGTAGGAAGAGGAGAGGCCTCACAGAGGAGCTAAGACTCAGGGTGCAAAGGAGCCTTGTGGAGACCCAGCCCAGAGGCAAGAGAGCATGCTTGGGTTTGGGGAGAGTGAGTTCAGGGAGGCAAGGCAGGTGGGCTGGGAAGATCATAGCAGCCTGGCTGAAAGAGCATATTCATGATTCGTGCATTCATTCACTGTTGCATTCATTCATTCTACATTTAGCCCTGGCTGTATGCTAGGCTCAGTGTCTGTCTTCAGCAGGACACTTTATTTGGAGACTGAGCCACTTCCTGGAGGGGTACAGGGTACCCTGTGTGTGGGAGATGCTATGAGGGCTCCAGGCAGACCCAGAGGTACATGGCAGTGATCTTGGCACCCTAGTGAAGTCCCCTCCTGAAGGTGTCAGGGGAGCCGCTGCAGGAAGCCCACCTAGGCCCTCTGGTCTGGGTTCCTGTGGACGAGATCCACTTTGCCCAGTCTGGCTCAGGAGCCAGTTGAATTAAAACAGCAGTAGAAAACCCTCATTAGGAATGGGAAGAATTTCTCGTAAGGCCTTTCTTATATATCTTCACCCTTGATGCATGTATGTGCATATTCTCATGTATGTGCACACTTGAAGGGGGGTGGGCCCTTCCCCTCCTCCCACCCAGGCTCCTGGAGGTGTGGCAGCATCCTGGTCACTGCAGCTCACCTAGCAAGGGGTTCATACCATTAGCCGTGGACTGTAATGGATGGAAATATGCTTTAGAAACTGTAGAGGGCTGTACATATCAGTTATTCGTACTAATAATGATTGTAACAGCCAGCCTTTGCCAACTCCTTTCTGTCATAAGTTGTACTACATGTTTTTATTATGTAGCTTAATTCCTGTGCAAACTCTGCAAAGTAGGCAGCTGCTGTTAGACTGATGCCCATTTTACAAAGCAGGAGACTGAGGCCACAGAAGACGTGAAGGGTCCCTGTGAAGCCATGTCTGCGCTTGCTGTGTGGGCCATGGTCCAGAGGGTGTGGGGCGAGTGGGTAGCTGGCGGGGAGGGGGACCGGCCGGCTCAGCCCCTTGCCACACCCAGGATGACCTTCGAGGACCTGTGCCGCTACTTCACGGACATCATCAAGTGCCGTCTGATCAACACGTCTTACCTGAGCATCCACAAGACGTGGGAGGAGGCCCGGCTGCGTGGCGCCTGGACACGGCACGAGGACCCACTGCAGAACCGAAGCGGGGGCTGCATCAACCACAAGGACAGCTTCTTCCAGAACCCGCAGGTGGGCCTCCCTGGGTTCCCCCACCCACCGCCCCTCGAGCAGCTGTGGGGCCCCCGCCAAAGTCCTGCCATGGCCTCCTGTGTGACCGTGGGTACCTCCCTGCTCCTCCGTGGATCTCAGCACATCTGTTTGTACAGTGGGGTTGGATGGGCATGTCTGCGTGGTCCTGTCACCCCCAACCTCATGATCTGACCTGCACCTGGTCAAGACAAGGAAACAGGCCCTGAGGACTAATGAGTGTCCTGACAAGAGCTATAGGGACATTTTATTTAGAGGCTGGGCTCAGGCTCAGATCCCTTGTTTCCACACACAGTGCTGCTTCTTCCGGGGGAACTCAGCCAGGCTGACTCCCCAAAGGGACTCCTCCTCTGCAGCCTCCTTGGTCATGACCCTGGAACCCACCTAGTCCTCACTCCTGGTGTGCCTTCATTGAGCACCAACTGCTCAGTGAAGTCTTAAAGCTGAGCATCCATCATCTCCCCAAGTCCTCCCACCCCACGTGCAGGGTTGGGCATTGTCAGCCCATCTCACAGATGAGGGACTGAGGCTCAGAGAGGTGATGTGACTCGCCCAAGCACACACAGCTTCCGGAGCCAGCTAGCCCATTTTCTTCAGTATGGTCTCACTGCATGTCCCTCTTTCTCTGCCCCACCCACAGTACATCTTTGATGTCAAAAAACCCGAAGATGAAGTGCTGATTTGCATCCAGCAGCGGCCAAAACAGTCCACTCGCCGGGACGGCAAGGGTGAAAATCTGGCCATTGGCTTTGACATCTACAAGGTGAGGCCAGCTGCGGCTCTGCTCTGGGTGAGGAGAGTCTGAGCTGCCTGGGCCTGGGAGAGAACATTCTGGAACATTTTGGTCTCCAACCTCACCGTGTCACCCTGGACACGTTGGCTGATGCCCTGGGCATGCTGTGACATGGGTCCTCTTTCAGTCTCCACAGACGCCCAGCCTGCCTTGCATTGGCCCCATGGGAACTTGCAGCCTGACTTCTTCCTGCCCCAGAACCACAGGCTGTCTGGACAGGAAAGGGGAGGATTGCTGGCGTTCGGGGCTGGGCTCTGGGAGGCCCAACGCTGCTCCCTCCCTCAGGGCTCTGGTCCCCCTGAGTCGGAGGCCTTGCTGGGCACTGGGAGGAGGCATCCTGGGCAGAGCCAGGTGGGGTTCCCACCGGTCGCTCCCTGGCCTGGGCCCCGAGACCTTCCACATGTTGAGATGCCCCGTGTATGATGACATTCTGCATAGAGGGACAGTGTGCGCCTGCCAGACACCAAGAACCCAGTGAAACCACGTGTACCTGCTAGGGCCATGGCCTGAGTTGAGGCCCTGGCCTTTGGTGTGCTGGGTTGTATTATGACAGTTTGTTCATGTCAGTGTGTTGGGACACGCACTGTGTGCTAATATTGTGACTTTGACATGGCATGACCTTTGCTGATGTGACTGCATGGTGCATATGCCAGGAATGAAATGGTCTAGCATATCCTGTTAGCCGGTAATGTCATTTCTGGACACATGCTGTGACCTGGACAGACAGTGCTTCTTGGTTCTGTTATGGTGTCAGAAACCCCACGGACATTGTCACCAGGGGGATTGCCATTGCCACTGCCTCCCACCCCAACAGCTTCATGAGATATAATTCACAGACCATGTGATTCACTCCTAGAGTTGTGCGGCCATCACCACAATCAACTTTAAGACACTTTCATCACCTCCAAAAGAAACCTCATGCCCTTTAGTTGACATTACCCAATGTCATCCACCTGGCCCCCCCACCGCCCCCCCAGCCCTAGGCAGAGGCTGGTCTACTTCTGACTGTAGATTTGCCTAGTCTGGTCATCGAGTGGGGGCGGAGATGAGAGATGCAGGGTGGGATGAGAGCGGGGCTCTGTGAGACCCAGCGCTTCCGCCCCCGGCAGGTGGAGGAGAACCGCCAGTACCGCATGCACAGCCTGCAGCACAGGGCCGCCAGCTCCATCTACATCAACTCCCGCAGCGTCTTCCTGCGCACGGAGCAGCCCGAGGGCCGCTACGTCATCATCCCCACCACCTTCGAGCCAGGCCACACTGGCGAGTTCCTGCTCCGAGTCTTCACTGACGTGCCCTCCAACTGCCGGTGCGTGGGGGCCGGCTTGGGGCCAGGGTTGGCCGGGCCCAGGGCCACTCCAGGCTGACCCACCATATGCAGCCCAGACATGTTCAGTGTTGTCCCAAGGCATGGAGCCTGGGCCTCCAGCCTCCCTGGGCTGACATCAGCACCCATCTCTTTTGCCCTTCTCTCCTCCCTGTCCCAGCCTCTCTTATCCACTTGAAGGAACAACTGCTCACCTATGCACAGCTCTTCACAGTTTACAAAGAAGCTTTCACTCATGTTGTTTGCTCTTCCTGAACGCCGGGTGGGAGGTCTGATGCTTCCATTTTACAGATCAGAATTGCGGATTGAGGTTGGGGGTAGTTTTCTAAGGTCATGTGGCTAGTGGTAGAGTCCTACTAGGTAGACCCTGAAACCACCCCCAAGCCTGCCTCGGTGCATCCCTGTGCGTCCCCGCACTGCCCTCCCACCTGGTAGGCAGCCCAGAGTCCCACATCCCAGACTGGGGAGGCAGCTTGTGGAATCAGCTGGCCTTGGTCCGGCCAGTCTGTGCTGTGTGGGCAAGCCCTTTTCCCCAGTGAGCCTAAGTAAGTAAGTGTTAGTCACTCAGTTGTGTCCGACTCTTTGAGACGCTATGGACTGTAGCCTGCCAGGCTTCTCTGTCCATGGGATTTTTCCAGGCAAGAATACTGGAGTGTGTAGCCATTCCTTTCTCCAGGAGATCCTCCCAGTCTAGGGATCGAATCCCAGTCTCCTGTATTTGCAGCCAGATTCTTTACCATCTGATTCACCAGGGAAGCCCAGCGAGTCTGATGCTTCCTAGTGTGTAAAATGGGCCTAAGAGTTACCTAGCTCTCAGGGCTTTGTGAGGATTAGAAACAATACCTGCTCCATCCCAGCAGAGTGCTTGACACTCCATAACGCATAGCACACTGCTTTTCCCTGGGAGAGGAGGGGGCACCCTGGGCTCAGGATGCAGCTGCAGGAAGCTGACGGGGGTTTGTTTGCCCAAGTCAAGCATTGCATGGACGCAGCACTGCTCCTGCCCCTGCCTTGCCCTCTTGAATCCCCTGACTTTCCGCCTTCCTGGTCCCTCTCCATCACCTCCCACCTCTTCTCCTCTGCCCGCACCAGGGAGCTGCGCCTGGACGAGCCTCCCCGCACCTGCTGGAGCTCCCTGTGCGGCTATCCCCAGCAGGTGACCCAGGTACACGTCTTGGGGGCTGCAGGTCTCAAAGACTCCCCGACAGGTGAGCTTGCCTGCAGAAAGCCCCCAGCCCTCGTCCCCCAGCCACAGACAGCCTCTATAGCTCTCCTGCTCTTACTGAATGAGAAAGCTTTCCTGACATCCACTTTGGGCCCAGCCTTGGGATGAAGCTGGGCACACTGAGCGGAGCAGGCTCTGCCACCTGCCCACGGGCAGTCTCCAGTGTGCGGGGCAGTCAGGTGCAGGATCAGGCAGCTGGGAGGGAGGGTTCAGGGAAGGCTTCCTAGAGGAAGTGGCCTTTCTACAGGTCGTGGAGGTGTTAAGGTATGAAACCTGGTGCTCTGGGAAGGGGAACAGCCTTGGTAAAGGAGGCCAGAGATTAACAGTGTACCCCTTCTTATCCCTGGAAGTTAGGGAGTTGGCCAGGCTCTGGTCTCCCTTCTCCTGAAAACATGAGCCCAGGCTTCTGAATCCAGAGTTCTGTCTCATCTGGGCCCTGCCCCATCCCCTACCCTCACCCCATTGCCCACTCCCCCTTACAGGGGCTAACTCTTACGTGATCATCAAGTGTGAGGGGGACAAAGTCCGCTCGGCTGTGCAGAAGGGCACCTCGACACCCGAGTATGATGTGAAAGGTGTCTTCTACCGCAAGAAGCCGAGCCAGCCCATCACTGTGCAGGTGAGCTGTCCTGTCTGGCGTCCCTCCTGGGCTCCTGGCCTCATGTTTCCCCGCTCAGAATGGCTGAGCTCAGTGTGGCCGGGACCACAGGGACCCAGGAACGCTGGGTTCTTGTTCCCGCTCTGTGCCTGACCTGGTGTGGCCTTGAGAAGTCTCCTGCGTGTCCCTCCTGGAGCCCCGGAGTCCCCTCGGTGGGCTAGGTGAATGGGGTGGATAAGCTGGAGTGATTGTGGGACACAGCAAGGTCAGTCTCCCAGCCACAGACAGTGGTCATCTCTGCCCACCTTGCCCCAAAGCCTTGGGAGTTGTTCCTTAAATTCCCCAGGTGGCAGACGGATGGGGTGGCTATTGCCTGAGAGCAGAGGATCAGAAAGCCAGGGTCCTGGGGCTTCCTGGTGGTCAAGTGGTAAAGAATCCGCTTGCCATTGCAGGAGACAGGTTCAATCCCTGGTCTAGGAAGATCCCATATGCCGCGGAGCAACTAAGCCTGTGTGCCACAACTGCTGAGCCTGTGCCCTAGAGCCTGGGGGCTGAGACTTGCTGAAACCTGAGCACCCTAGAGCCTGTGTTCCACAACCAGAGAAGCCTGCACAGCATAACTAGAGAGTAGTCCCTGCTCGCTGCAGCTAGAGAAAAGCTTGTGCATCAATGAAGAGCCAGCACAACCAAAAATAAGTAAATGATAAAGTTAAAAAATAAAAAAGAAAGCCAGGGTTCTGGACGTGTGCTTCCTTACCCTCTCAGGCCAAGGTGGCCATGATTCTGAGCTCACTGACCGGAAGCCCTGTCCCCAAGACCCAGGCCAGCATCTCTTGGTGAGAAACCGTCTGTACACAAATGCCTGGGGACTCTGGGGAAGCTACTGCACTGGGTCCCACTGGATCTGATCGCAGACCCATAGATGTTGGGGTTGAAAGGACCCGTAGGGGCCACTGATCCAACCCTCATAATAAAGATGGGGAAACCAGAGCAGGGGGTGTATCATTTGTCCAAGGTCACCCAAGGTCAACAGCAGAGCTAATAGTGACAGACTTTAGACATGGAAGGGAGCTTTGACGGATGGGAGGAAGCCAGAGGCTCTGGAAGGGGCACAGCCTTGCCCAAGGTCCCTGGTGAGGCAGAGGCGGTGCAGGGCTCCTTTTCCTTGGCCCATCTTGCGCCCCAGGAAGGAGACTCAAGGCTCTGCCACTGTTGCCGCAGCCCCACAGACCATGCTCCTGTCCTCAGCGATGACCCTCACCATCCTCTGTCTCTTTCCAGATCTGGAACCACCGAGTCCTGAAAGATGAGTTCCTGGGCCAGGTGCACCTGAAAGCCAACGCGGACGACCTCCAGGCCCTGCACACCCTCCACCTCCGGGACCGCAACAGCCGGCAGCCCAGCGACCTGCCGGGCACCGTCGCTGTGCGCGTGCTCAGCAGTGCCTCCCTCACGGCCGTCTGATACCCGCCCACCTACCTGCACCTGCAGCTCTCATCACCTCTGCATGTCCCCACCCTGGCCAGGGACTAGCCTGGGAGCAGGACACCGGGGTCCTTTTCCCACCTTTGCACTGACCTGCTGTGTGACCTTGGGAGGTCTCTGCCCCGCTCTGGGCCTAAGTGTCCCAAGGACCCCCAAGCATTCCCTTCTCATGGAGGAGTCTTCTTGCCTGAGATTTAAAATAGCACCCCCTACCCCAACTGCCACCATGGCTAAGGGACTCTGTCCACTGAAAACCTTTTCCCGAGGCCCTGCTGTCTGCCAACAGAGTGCCAAGATGTCACTTGTTTACACACGAACTGCCACATCCCCAAGGCCCACCCTTGTCCCACATGTCCCCAGGCCCTGCCCTGTGTCCCAGACTTGCTGTCTCTGTCATCTTCATCTGGTTTTCGAGCCACCATGAAAGGCTGCTTGGCTCTTGGGTTCCTGCTGAGGCTGGAATTAGAGAAGTGTGCAGGTGACATCTGTCCGTTCTCCAGTCTTACCCACTCACCTGCCTGTCGTTCATTTATTCAGAGGAGATTTGCCAAATGAGTAAACATGTCCGTGAGACCCCCGATGGAGCCAGGCCCTCCGCATAGCTCCGGGAGACCTGGCGGCCGTCCTGGGTCTCTCCTCTGCTCTCAGGTCCTCTCGGAGGCAGATGCCCAGAGGGGCTGCCGTCGCCTGCTCCTAGGTTCCGTTTCATTCCCAGCCTCTGGCTTAGGGTCCCTGGAGAGGCGGTGGCAGTGGTGTCGAGGAAGGGCATCCTGCCCCCACTGCCCTGATGTGGGAAGGAGTGTGTCTGGTGTAGTGGGCCAGCAGGTGGAGGCGGGTGTGGGGACTCCATGGGAGGCACTCGCTCCCAGGGCACGCTCTGCTGCAAAACCTGGGCTTTTCCTCGGAGCAGAGGCTCTGGGGTGATGGTCTCTAGCCTGCAGGTCGCCCATCATGCTTGGCAGGAGATGGTAAATCCACTACCTGACCAGAGGCACCTCCACCAACATTCTCCCCAAAAACGCGGCTGAGGAGCCATAACCCTCTTGCTGCCCGGACCAAAATGCTCCTTTTAGTCCTCAATGTTTTATATTTTTCTGTTTTAACTCTCAATTTTAACCAGGGGTTTTTAAAGGAAAACTGAAAGCCTGAACCCTTTTTTCTTCTTAAACTCCACTTCCTGTGATCCTCTGATTTTATTTTGATCTGCTTGGGGAGGGACATGAGCGAGGTCATACCTTCTCAGAGGAGGTCTGGAGGTGGATGAAGAAGACAGGGGTTTGTACTGGGATGCTTTGCCAACTGGCGTCAGCTGTGTTCTTAGAGTGTTAGGGCTGTGGCCAGTTTTGGGTCTCTTCTGTGTCCTTCTTGGGCTCCAGACCCGGTGATGTAAATGAAAAAGTCCAGTTGATTCAAGATGGGGAATTCCTGTGGCCTTGCTGGGAATTCCTACAGGGAAACCTGACTTTTTGGCTCCAGATCTGGCTCTTCGGTGCAGTGTCCTGGCTGGATCTGCTGGATCCTTGACTTTGCCTCCTTACTCCAGCCCACTCTGCCCCTGTGTCCTGGTCCTGGGACATGGGAGGGGCCAGGAACTGAAGGACAAGGAGAACAAGAGGATTCCTTTTCCTGAACCTGAGCCTAGGGTGAGGACTTTGTGTATGACCAGGAGCAAGTTGCTTAAACCTCCTGTGCCTCAATTTCCCCCTTCTGCAAAGTGGGGCCAATAATTCTCATTTGTCAGCACTCTTCCTAACAAGTGCTGAATAAGGGCAAAACAGTACCCTTTCTCTGTAGATCTCTGTATGCGTATGCACTATACACGGTCATGTAATCACCACTTCTCAATGTCTATTGGAAAGGAAGACTCGACAGTTGGGTGGAGAGGCAAGGGCCAGATAAGCCAGCCTGGAACCTCGGGCCCACATGTGGGTCTTTGTTCAGCCACGTGCACCTGGGCTATGGGGGAACCCAGGGCCAACTGGGTGATCTGCATGGGCTTCTGCCTGGGGGCTGGGCACTGTCCCCTGCCCCCTTCTCAAACAAAACTGGCTCAGCAGTCCTGCCCTTGCTTCCCACCCCTCTGGGTGGGCCAGGCTGTCTCCTGGCTGTGTGATGATCTGGGTCCCAGAAGGTCCTGGGGCCTGGGTATGTGAAGATGGAGGTCTTTCAGGCTGGGGCTGGAGGTTGGGTGGGGAGAGCAGCTGCTCTGCTTGCTTGGTGCACCTGCAGCTCCCACGGGCCTCAAGTCCCCATTTGAAGATGGGTGGGGCTCCTGCTCTGTGCCACCCTGACTCACCCCTCAGGGCCGAGCTCAGGGGTCAGGTGAGTGGAGACCTGTTCTGTTCTCAGAATAAATGTTACCACGATTCCAGAGAGGCTTGCCTGTGTCTTTGTCCCTGGAATGACAGTGAAGGGGACGTTTCCTGGGCCTGGGGGACTGTCTTCTGGTCTGAGAGTCGCATGAGGTAGTCGCAGCTGAGGCTGGGCCCTGCTCTCCCTCGCTCCCCGCGGGGAACAGGGTTGCTGTCATGGGGATCACTCAGTTGTCCCTTCACCTGGCCTTCCATGTCTGTCCCAGGCACTGGGGGTGCAGGGAGACAGCCACAGTGCCTTCTGTGGGGCAGTCTACAGACTGGGGAGGGACACAGAATGAGTGGTGAGGTGATGTGAGAGCCTGCTGGGGGCAGTTGCGTGAAGGAGGCCAAAAAGGAGATGGGCTTGTGGGGGCACAGATGGGGTGTGGACCAGAGTGGAGGCTGTTGGGAAGATGCCGGCAGCTCAAGCCAGAAAGCCAGGGCTGGAAGGAGAAACCGGGTACATTATGGAGATAGAATGGACAGAACTTTGTGACTGGGTTGAGGGAGGGGAACAAGAGAGAAATAACTGAATTAAGACCAATATTTCCCCCTAAGACGGAGAGAAGGACATGATGAATGAGGTGCCCACCTTAGCTTAGTGCCTGGCCCCAGGTGGGAGTAGGTGTAGCTACACAGCATCTGGAGAGAAACACATGCCCGACCCCTCACCCCCTTCCTTACTGCTTCCCTCCATCCCTGCACTCTGCCTGGAACACCATCTCCTCACCAGGGCTCAATTTTCCCATCCGTGTGAGGCTGACACCATTGCCCGCCCACTCTTGGATGCTTGGCAGCAGATGATTAGGGGGTGCTAGGTACCAAGAGGAACCTCCCCAGACGACGGGTGGGAGTCCAGCAGCAGGGACGGGGTCCGGGAGCAACTCGTATCACGGGCTCCTGGTCAAACACACTCCCGTAGCTAGGGGTCTTCAGGGGTCAAGATTGTCAGGTTGAGGGGGCCCCCGCCCCCGCAGAGGCTGAGTTCCGGTGCTGTCCTCACCCAGGTGCTCCAGGCACAGGCTGGATGCCCAACCCTGCTCTCCAGGGGGCGCCATTGGGCCATTGGTTCCCCCCTCCACACTGGGTGCCCTACACCATCCTGTGGGTGGCAGCTAGGTGGCCCCTTCCCTCAGGCACATCCCAGTTACAGAGAATTCAAAAGAGCGCCTCCCTCCACCCCGGCCAAAGCTCCCTGGAGAGGCCTGCTTGTCTGGGGCGGCTGCCAGGGTCACTGCAGGCTAAGGGCCCTTAAGTGCAAGGGCCAGGTCTCAGCGGGGAGTCCTGGGCGTCACTGTCTTCCCTGACGCTAATAGCGAACACTATTTATTCTTCCTTTTTCACTCTCCTCCCCTACTGTAAAATCACATTTTCCACTTCAATTTGCCTGAGTCACACAGTCAGCAGGTTTGACAAAGTTTCCTGGATGATGAGTGACCACAGGCACCCCCGTCCCTTACCCCACAGAACAAGCTGTGGGTTGGTGGTGAAGTGATGAGCTTCAGGGGACACCTCAGAGGGGAGCCCTCAGGAAGTGGCCTGAGGCAATGGCAGTGTGTGTGGGGTGGGGAGGAAGGGCCAGGAGGCAGGGCTCACTACCTCCGTCCCTGCTTGCTGGTCCTTTGCTCTCACAGCCATTTTGCAGAGAAGGAACCAGGTGTAGCAGAGAGCAGGCAAGGGCCCGGACCCAGCAAATCAGTGTCCGAGTCAGGATCAGAACGAGGTTTCCAGAGAGCCTAGGTGCTGAGAGCAGGTGGTGGGTGTTACTGCAAAGGATAGGAGGCAGTTGAGGTTGGCGTGAGGGGCCCCAGGCCTGTCCCCATGCAGGTCAGCTGCACAGCCGAGAAAGGCCTCGGTGCCCCTGCCTCCCCGCGGGGTGGCCGGTCCTCCCTGCCAGGGCCCTGGGCGGCACAGCCCGCCTCCCAGGCTGATGTCACGACACCCAGACCTTCGAGGGCCCTCCGACTCCGCCTCCTGGGGGAAGGCTCCGGAGTGGGAAGGAGAGGGCAGCCGTGCTGGCCAGAGAGCTGTCCTGGGCGGGAGAGAAAGGGAGAGACTGAGAGAGAGTCATGCTGTGAAAAACCCAGAACGACCCCAGAGCAAGGCCCAGAGTGAGGCTGAAGAGGAGGGGCTGCATGTCTGCAGGCTGGCCCAGGCCCCCCACCCCAGCTTCCTGAGCCCTCCTTGCAGGTGACAGCGCAGCGCGGGTGCCGGGCAGCTGGGAGCCAGGTAAGCACAGGCTGCTCACTCTCCTGGGCACTGGGAGAAAGGTTTGCTAAATTTCGGGGGAGTCAGGGGCTCGGGCCACCCTGGAGCTACTGCCCCCTACTTGCTCCCCGTCTGGGCCCCCTGCCATCTCTCTGACAAGAGCTGGGACGGGAAGGGAGGCTGGGAATGACATGCAGAGGGTGGGGGAAAGGAGTGGCAGAGAGAGTCCTCTGCCCCTGACTCTTTGTCTCCTTAGGCCTCTCTCAGCCACTATCTCTTTCTCTCTCTCCTTGGGTAAGTCACTTAGTCTGTGCCTTAAATTTCCCATCTGTGAAATGGGAGATGAAGCCCCACCAGGCAACAGTACTGGAGTGGGGTGCCATTGCCTTCTCCCAAGGGCTTCCCAGGTGGTGCTAATTATAAAGAACTTGCCTGCCAATACAGGAGACATAAGAGATGCGGGTTTGATCCCTGGGTCAGGAAGATCCCTGGAGGAGGGCATGGCAACCCATTCCAGTATTCTGGCTCCTCCGTGGACATGTACAATCAGTTCTCTGTTCCCTGTTGTCAATTAAAAAGTAATTAACTTGAACAGGGATTAGTTTTTATTTTTAGGGAAAAAAAGTCTATTTTGTAGCTTTTCCCTTACATTTGGCCCTTAAATTCTACTCCCTTTCAACAACCCCTTTCCGCCCGCTTAAAGCCATGAAAGCCCAGCACCACAGCTGGGCAGTCCTTGTTGAATTCTCTTCCCAGCCAAGTACCCGGGCTGAGTGCAGTCTCCAGAAAGACAGTGTGCCTGCTGTATCCTGGAGCCCCAGGGCAGGGGTCAGGGCTCAGGTATCAGGCAGTGTCATGGGCAGAGGATCAAATGCCCCAGTGCCTCTGAATGGACCTTATGAAAAATTGATGCTCATCCTCTCATCCTGGGAGGCAGGTAGGGGACCAGAGGGGCCTCATGCCAGAGCCTATGGGCTGGGGTTGACATTGATCACCACGCTCAGCCCCACAAGTTCTTCCTGAGCTGGCCATGGATCTGGCCCTGGGCTGTATGAGGTAATAGCTGAGCCCCACACCCTGCCCTGGATCAACTCCCCTACTTTGGAAGCAGGGGTGGGACAGACCCTGCCCAGACAGCAAATGCATATAGTCAGGGCTAGACAGAGGGAAACATCAGAGCTCTTGGCAGCCTGGGGATGATCAGGGAAGGCTTCCTGGAGGAGGTGCCATGAAACCTAGGTAGGAATTTGAGTTCCAGGCAGAGGGGCCAGAGTATGCAAAGGACAAGAGGTATGAAAAGGGCTGGCATATTTCAAGAGTGAGTGCTGAGGATGGCCTAAGGGCAAGGGTAGGGCAGGGAGAAAGCAGGGAGGCAAGCTTTAGAGGCACAGTCTGGGCCTTAAACACAAAAATTAGGGTCACCATCCTGAAGGCAGGGGCTGTCATGAGCAGGTCATGCTCAGCCTGACCTTCCTCTTGGGCCAGCCTGTCCCTGTCACCTGCACTCCTGGGGCAGCCCTGAGCTGGGTGATTAGAGACCAAGTCTTAGTCCTGAATTTGCCCTGCCCTGCTGTGTGACCTTTGGCAAGTCTTGGTCCCTCTCTGGGCCCCTTTGCCCATGTGTCTGGGTGAACGGGGCTGCACTTGCTGCTACTTTAGGAGCCCTTTGGAAACCTTTGAATAACAGCAGTGAGAGAACAGCTCAGCTGCTCTGGGCAGTGGAGCTGGTGACAGTGGCAGAGGCTCAGGTCACACAGGCTGGGCTGTGGCCAGAGGGAGAGAAGCCAGAGAGGGTTCCCCAGAGGGAGGAGGGGCTGGGCTTTGGGAAGAGCCCAGGTGACCCCAGGCAGGCCCAGTGCTTCCAGGGCTGGCCTGCTCAGAGGCTTGCTATGGTCTCTTCCCCTGCAGAATCGTGTCTGGCCAGGCGGGCAGCAGGAGCATTTGACCAAGGACAATGGTGATTCTTCAGCAGGTGAGTGCTTCCCCCTACCCCCCTGGCCTTCGTCTTTCTATGCCAGGAATAACCCTAGAAAACTCCTATCTATGCTTCAAAACCCAGGTGTGAAACTTTTCCTGACTCTCTCAGGCTCAGTCTAGAACTTCTCCCTCTGAGATGTCTGTTGGGACCTCCCTTTCTCATTGCACTCACCCCGCTGGTCAGAAATTACTTATTTATATATATCTCCAAATCCCTGGGTGTTCCAGGCAATGGAACAGCATGAGTAAAGGCCCAAATGTAGGAAAACTCTTGGGGAAAGAGAAGAGGAAGTTGGCAAGTCTACTGAAGCCAGACCCGGAAGGGCCTTGAGCCTGCCTGGGGAGCAGTGAGTCAGGGGTGACATGGCTGGAGCTGCAGCCCCTGGGTAATATGGGGAAGAAGCAGAGGTGCTGCCCCTAGCTGAGTCCTCCAGCCCCTCTTCTTTCCCAGGGTCACAATGGCCCCTGACCTTCAGCCCTTCCCCGTGATTAGCCCGAGGCTCTAATGAGCTCCTGGTCTCCAGAGCCAGGAATGTGGGCCCTGCGCCAGGTTGGCCTGGCACCAGGCCCCTGGGCTGGTGGGGGTGTGCCCTTGGGGGCTTGACCAGTGGCCTCATGTCCTTCAGGACCATCTGGGACCAATGGGCAGCCTCATCCAGCAGCTGCGTGTTTGAGTGTGAGTATGTGGATTTGTGTGTGAGAAGGTAGGATCGGGAGAGACAGACTTCTGTCCTGGGACTGGAGGAGACCCCCTCTAGAGCCCCTCGGCCTGAGAGTCCGTTCAAAGGACTGTCAGAGATGGCCAAGACCACCAAAAAAGGGAAGGTCACTGTCACCGAGTGTTGGCTGGGTGCCAGGAACTGAGCTGCAGGCAGAGATGGGCGAATGGGGACATTTGCAGACTCCAGAGGAAAGGCTTGGGTCACCCATAGTCCCCAAGGGCGTTTTCCCTCAGGAGATCTCTGCCTCGATGGCCACCCTCCCCCAACCTGCCTCCAAACCCTGGCCTACCTCACCTGAACCTGGCTCTGCCCACCCCTCACACAGAAAGCACATTCTTGTTACTTCTCTGGTCCTGAATGAGGTCCCAGCTCTGGGAAGCCAGCCAGCCACACAGCCTTGAGCTCGTCTTGGGCTTTGCTATTGTGGACTTTGAGTGCGTCCTTCAGCCTTCCTGAGCCTCAGTTTCCTTATCTGTCAAAACAAGGATAAAAACTTCCTTTGCCAGCCTGTCTGCTGAGAAATTGAAATGCCCGGAGGGGTTCAAAGTGCTTCTTCTTTCATTTGCCTCCCAGGTCCCCCTCCCTCCTCCTGCCGCCCCTTGCCCATCCTGAGCACTTCGTCTCCCATCTCCTGGCTGACTTTTAAGGCCTCACTGTGGCCACTGCCTTTGGGACCCTTCCCTGTCCTGCCCACATTAGAGCCTGGTCACACTCCACCTTCTTCCCCTACCTTACTGGGGCCTCCTGGTGAGCCCAGAAATGGGAGACAGCCTTCATCCTGCCCCCCACTGCCTCTCAGCCCTGGTACCAGCCCTCTCAAAGATGGAGCTCTGTGCTGAGTGAATGAGTGATTGTGGCTACACCCTCATTTGGTTTGGAGGGCTAGGGCATAATGACAGGTAGGCCTCAAAGGGATATTTAAGGACAAAAGATGATAACACTAGACAATGCTTGCCCAGTGATGGACTCAGCTCAAAAAAGATTAACTGCCACAATGACTACTACTAAAATCATATTAATAGCATTCCTGTGTATGAGGGTTTTCCATTCTTTTCTTTCACTTTATTTGGGATAAGTTCTTTGAGGAGACCACAGAGAATATGATGATTCTTGACCCGTATGTAGAGGGTCCCATCCTAGCCTTTGTGTGGAGCCCTCATGAGTACCAGGCACCAAAAACATCTTCATAAAGATGTGTTAAGAATCCAAATCTCTTCACTCAGTAAAAAATTTTATTCATTTGCTAAGGATTCTAATCCTTTAAGTAGCATCCACATTGGTCCTACTATATGCTGGGTACTCTATATACTTGATTTCATTTTATTGTCATAAGGCAGTGAGGTAAGGATCTTTGTGTCAATATCGCAGGTGAAGAAATTGAAGCCCAGACAAAGTAATTTAGACACGAGCTGGGGCAGGTCTGGATAGGATAGGGAGCCATGCTGGTGAGGGGGGCAGCACGCAAGGAGAGGAGATCTTGCAAGGGGGCTGCTGTGCAGGGTACAGGGGTGAGGTGCAAGAAGTGGGCACAGGGCTCGGGAGGAGCTCAGACTTCCCCTGCTGGGTGAAGGGACATTTGTTGAGCATGAGCTCCTTCCTAGGGACCCTGTGGTAGTCTGAGCAGACCCATCATGCTGATGGCTTTGGGAGTGGCAGGGGGCAGTGTCTGGAGGTTCCTAGTGTACCAGGAGCCACTTCCTCCAGCCACAGTCTCATGCACCCACCCAGCAAAGTGGCACTCAGCCCCTTCTCTGTACCAGGCTGGGCACAAAGGATGCAGAGATAAAACTGACTATTCCCTGTCCTGGAGGAGTTTCCAGACCAAAGGGGGAGACAGCCCTGAAACACAGCAAGGGCACCCCGTAAGCAGAACTGTGATAGCAGGAGTCCTGGGAGAGGCGGGGGTGGAGTGGGTGGAAGGGATCTTGGGGATGAGGAGGCTTCTGTGATATGGGGTGGGTGGCGGGGGTGGTGTCAGGGAAGGCTTTGAGGCGTTGCGGTAGCCCCTCACGTACAGATGGGAGACTGTGGTCTCAGGGAGAGGAAATTGCCCCAGGTTGCAAGGCTAGCTAGTGCTCGTGAGAACCCAGAGGTCCATGGTACATGTAACCTGCTTCTTTGAGGACCTCGGGGAAGGCTGCTCTGCTTAAGTAAGATATGATTTCTGGCTCGATGGTGAGGCCAGTGGAGGGACTAGATGTACTTTGCCCAGATTCATAGATCAGAGTGAAGTTTGAAGATAAATTTGTGGACTGTTGGTAACAGTTGGATTAAGTCTTTTATTAAAATATAATGTTTTTCTTTGTCTGTTGTAACAGTTTCTGATTTAAAGCCCATCTTGTCAGATATTAGTATAGCCACCCCAGCTCTTTTTTGGTTACTATTTTGCTTGGATATATTTTTCTATCCTTTCGCTTTCAACCTATTTCTGTCTTTGGATCGAAAGTGAGTCTCTTATAAATATGATAGCATATCATTGGATTATGTTTTATTTTTTTTAGCCTATTATGCTAACTGCTACCTTTTAATTAGAGAGTTACATTCATTTCCATTTAGAGTTACTTCTGCCATTTTGCTATTTTTCTATATGTCATATCTTCCTCCCCTCAACTCCTCTATGATGACTTAAAAATTTCTTTAATTTATTTTTTATTGACGTATAGTTGACTTACAATATTGTGTTAGTTTCAGGTTCACAGAAAAGTGCTTCAGTTACACATAGATACAGACATACACATATATTTTTTCAGATTCTTTTCCCTTATAAGTTATTATAAAATATTGAATACAATTCCGGGGGCTATACAGTAGGTCCTTGTTGGGTTATCTATTTTATATATAATAGTACATATCTACTATATCTAATCTCAAGCTCTTATTTTGTGTTTGATTTTTTTCCCCACTCTACTGTTTTGGTTCCCTTCTCATTCATTTCTCCCTCTCTCTCTAGCAGTTACTCTGGAGTTTACAGATTTTTTTCTCCTGGGGTTTACAATTAACACCTTACATTTAATAACAAGCTAGTGGGGGTTAACACCAACGTAGCTTCAGTAGTATATAAACACTCTATTACAGTTTCAGCCCTCTCTCTCTATAGTGTTACTGTCAGAAATTACATCTTTATATGCTATGAGCCCATTAACATAGATTTGTTATTTTATACATTTGTTTTTTAAATCACATAGGAAAAAAGCAGAGTTACAAAACAAAAATAACAATAAGGCAGGCTTTTATATTTATCTTTGTAGTTACCTTACTGGATTCTTTATTTCTTTGTATGGCTTGAGTTGCTGTCTCATGCCATTTAATTTTGGCCTGAATGATTACTTTCGGCATTTCTTATAGAGCAGGTTTACTAGCTATAAACTCCCTCAAGTTTTGTTTATCTGGGAATGTCTTAGTTTCTCTTTCACTTTTTAAAAGTGATTTATTTATTTATTTGATTTGATTGTTCTGGGTCTTCACTGCAGTGTGAGGGCTTTCTCTAGTTGTGGCAGTGGGGGGTTACGCCTCGTTGTGGCACCTGAACTCACTGCGGTGGCTTCTCTTGCTACAGAGCACAGGTTCTAGGCTCTTGGGCTTCAGAGTTGCAGCACGTGGGCTCAGTAGTTACGTCTCTAAGGCTCCAGAGTGCAGGCTCGGTAATTGTGGCTCGTGGGCTTAGCTGTTCCACAGCATGTGGAATCTTCCCGAACCAGGGATTGGACCTGTGTCCCCTGCAATGGCAGGTGTATTCTTATCCACTGTAGCACCAGGGAAGTTCAAGTTTCTCTTTCACTTTCGAAGGATATTTTTGCCACACACAGAACTCTTGTTTGAAACGTGTTGTTTTTCCTTCTGGCACTTTAAGTATATCATCCAACTGCCTTCTGGTCTCCATGGTTTCTGATGAGAAATTAGCAACTAATCATATGGAAGATCCTTTGTATATGACGAGTCATTTCTCTCTCGTTGTTTTTAAGATGCTCTTTTTGCCCTTGTCTTTTGACAGTTTGATTATAATGCGTCTCAGTGAGGATTTTTTTGAGTTTATACTACCTGGAATTTATTGACCTTTATAGATGTGTAGATTTTTATATCTTTCATTGAGTTTGGGGTCATTATATCTTCAAATATTCTTTCTGCCTCTCTCTCCCTTCCTTCTGGGATTCCCACTGTGCATATGTTGATCCACTTGATGGTATCTTGTAGATTTCTTAGTCTCTCCTCATTTTTCTTAATCCTTTTTTATCTTTCTGCTCCTCAGACTGGGTAATCTCCAAGTATCTTCAGGTTTGCTGGTTTTTCTTTCTGCCTTTTCAAATCTGCTGATGACATACTGAATTTTTCATATTAGTTACTTTTGAACTCCAGAATTCTATTTGGTCCCTTTTTATAATTCCTGTTTCTTTACTGATGTTCTCTACTTGGTAAGATGTTCTGGTTTCCTTCAGTCCTTTGTGCATATTTAAAACTGTTGATTAAAGTCTTTGTCTATTAAGTCCAATGTCTGGGCTTCCTCAGGGAAATTTTCTATCAACTTTTTTTTTTCCTGTGAATGGGCCATATTTTATTATTTCTTTGCAACTCTCATTTTTTTGTTGTTGTTGAAAACTGGACATTTTGATTATTACAATGTGATAATTCTGGAAGTTGGATTCTCTGCCTCCTCAGGGTTTGTTGTTGTTGTTGTTTGTTTGTGAATTGTTGTTTTGTTTAATGACTTTTCTGAACTATTTTTATGGCGACTACATTCTCTATTGTGTGTGGTCACTGAAGTCTCTAAACGATCTAGAGCCAAAAAAAAAAAAAAAAAACCTAGAAAATCTTGATCTTTACAGCTGGGCTGTGCGTGTGTATGTTTGGGTGTGACTTTAATGCCCTCTCAGGTCATTTACAACTCGGCCTTAGCCTTTATTCCCTGTCTGCATGGAGCTTGAGGTCAGAGCTTACGGTCATCTCATGCTTTCTCTGAACATTTGTCCAATCCTGGGTGTGTACGTGGTCTTCTAGACTCCCCGGTATATACTTTTCAAAGCCCCTTTTCTCTGAAGCACCTCATTCTCCTGTCTTTCTTTCAGGCTTTTTGAGCTTTTCTTTTTGGAGCTGTTGTTTGCTCCAATTGTTTTTATTTCCACCCCCAGAAGGCAGTGGATAGTTCATTTTCCTTTGGATGTTTTTGACCCCTACCCCACCCCTGCCCTCCATAGCTACTTCTCCACCCTGGGGGTGTTCCTACTTGGGGAATAAAGACAAGCTTTTAGTACTGTTCCTTCAGGGAGTCCCCAGACAGTTTAAAACCACCATAATTCTTTGATATCAAGGTCTGTTCTTCTCCCTATGAGCCCAATAACCCCCAGCAGGATACAGGCTGCCATCCTCAAGGTGGAGGCTGGAGAAGGATGAGTGGGTTGAAGTACCACACAGTTCTCCTGCTGGGTTTCAGTCCCCTTTCTCTTCCTCAAGTGTTCCAATGGTGACTGTCAACTTGTGCATATTTTCTAGAGTTCTAGTAAAGTTGACTGACAATTTTTGCTGGGTTTTGGTGTTTCTGAAGAGTTCTTGGCAGAGTTCTCTACTCTTTGCTGACATCACTCGCTGATGACAATTGGCATAATTATTTCCTCGAAGGTTTTTTTTTTTTGTTCCAGCTTGCTATGCATCTTTGGTTAGTTCCCTTTTACCCCTTCTGAACCAAAATCTCCCCATATTTAAAATTGGGGGGGGGTCAGAACTGGACCATATGGTGATATAGTGGAGGTGAAAGTGGCACTGTGGGTGTGTGTGAGGTGCAGAGGGAGTAAAGAAAAGGTAGTGAAGTGTGGGGACCAGGGGGCACGTGGCTAAGTGGAGCCTTGGTGGCTGGGTGGGGTAGGGTGGGAAGAGGGAGGTGAAGCATTCCTGGTGGAGCACTCCGCACTCCTGGGGGGCCCTGTCCTGTGTGACCAGACAGCCGGAGACAAGGCTCGGGGAGCCATGAACCCTGGCTCTGGGAGGGAACCTGGTGTGACTCCAGAGAGGGCCCAGTGGCGTGAGACCTGCCTCCCAGGCCTGGGGTGTGTGCAACTTGCAGGGAAGGGGCCCACTCCCAGGCTCCAGCTCAGGAGCGGCCTGGGTACTCCGGGGTCGAGCAGTGGGTCTGGGTCAGGGAGGGCCAGCCTCTCAGTCCTCTACTGGCTCTCTGTCAGGGGGTCTCTTTCCACCAACCAGACCTATTTTACCATCTCTTCCTTCTTACCTCTGCTTCTCTGTGCTTTGCTGTTCCCTCTTTGGGAACACTCTTCCCCCTCGTGTCTGCCTGAAAAATCACACCACCACAACAACATGACTTGCTCAGTTAGTAATCACCAGCACTCATACAGCGTTTGCTCTAACAGGCACTGACCTGACTTATACACAACCTGTTTAATCCTCGCAGCACCTCCTGAGGTATTGTTAAACTGTCATTGAACTAATGAGAAAACAAAGGCACAGAAAGATTGAGGACCTTGCCCAAGGTCCCACGGCATCTGAATGGCCGTGCCAGCATTAAACTCGTGTTGGTTCTAGAGTCCAGCCTCTTGGCAGCCATGCTATCCTGTCTCTCCAGGGTTAAACTGTTCCTTGTCTGGCGGTACCACCCTTATCTGTGTCTGGGTCTGTCCATCCCCCAGGCTGGAAGCTCTGAGGACGGTATCCCCTAAGCCTTAGTCTGAGCCTGTGAAGGTTGGTTAAATGGACAGATGGAAGGATAGAAGCCCATTCCCCAGCCCTTCCTTTGTGTCTTAGGGTCTGGTTCCTGTTTCCATGAACTCCCCTGAGTGGGTGGGCAGGGAGGGATATGTGTGCTTGTTCTGGGCTTAAGTCGGGGAAGGACCCCTGAGAGCAGTGTCCCTGATGGGGCCCAGGAAGTAGCTGGGAATCACTGCAGTCAGTCAGCCATGTGCTGGGTGGCAGAGTGCTGGGTCTTCAAGGCTAGAATGGAGATGGGGGTAGAAGGAAAGTCAGGTCCGGAGGGGCAGCTCCAGGTTCTGTGTGAGGCATCGCCATCTCTTTCCTTGCCATTCCCCTGTTCCCCACCCTGGTTTGCTTGTCTAGAGCAGAAGGTTGGGTCTTCCAGAATTCCAGACAATGCTGAGGGCCAAAAATGAGACCTTGAAGAGTGCGTAGGAGAAAAGAGGGGGAAGATAAAGCTAAGCAGGGAGAGCGGAGAAGGCAGGTGTAGGAGGAGAGTCGCAGGTCCTGGGCATCCCATGCCTTCTGAGTGGACGGTGGCCACTGTGGCTTGCGGTCCAGCATGGAGTGGAGCCTGTGTGGTGGCCAGGACACAGGAGCCCGACTTGATGCCCACTGCCAGGTTAGTCTGAGCCCTTAGAGGTGTCTGGCTGTCCTGGGGACCAGGGACTGCCCTCCTGTAGGCCTCAGTGCCTCCTCTTGGAGCTGGAGCTCACCCATTGGGTGGCCTGGGAGGGTGGGGGAGGACCAGAGACAGACTCTTCCAGGCTTTCCCCACAGAGCCCCCTCCCCCTCCAACCTCAATACTTCTTTCCACCCTCACTCCCCAGAGGCAGTCATGGGACCAAAAAGATCTTTGATGCCGTTGGCCTTTAGTCTTAAAAAAATTCACTAAGTGTATTGCGTTCTATTCCAAAACATCCCCACGTTTCTTTCTGTAGAAAATACACTGATTTTCTTCAAAGCTGCAGTCAAGGTGAGGTTCCAGGGGCCTCTTTTATGCCCAGCCCTGCAGCCCGGTTCCTGGGTGCCACAGGCTGCGGTCCCTGTGAGGCCAGCCCGGAATCCCCAGTGATGTCCGGTGGTCGGGGTCCAGCCAGGGTGGGAGGGGGCAAAGCGGCCCGTGGGGGGGGGGGGGGCCCTCCCAGTTCCCGCCCGCAGGCGTCACCTAAGCCGCCGTTGCCATGGGCCCGCGGCAGATGGCTGGGTTTAGGGTTCCCCGGCGCGCATGGGATTAGGTGAATTAGGGAGCCCGAGACGTGCTGCCACTGTAGCCGACCGCCACCAGGCCCTCGGCGCCATGGAGCCTCCTGCCCACCCCGGCGACCCCGCGGACGCCGCAGACCCCGGCGACGTCGCAGAGGCGCGGGCCAAGCAGCCGGGCAAGGGCAAGTGGGCGCTGGTGCGCAGCCTGAACCAGGCGCAGAAGACATACGCGGTCCTGCCGGTGAGCCCCGGGCCGGTGCGGGGAGGACGCGCCTTTTAGAAGCCGGGCGGGCCGCAGGGTCGCAAAACCCCAGGGTGCATACAGACTCCGATCCTCCTACCCTCCTGTGCCCAGAGTGCACTTGGCTCCCTCTCTTCCCCTCCGAGCCGGGAGCTTCTGCAACTGGAAAACGGGAGGTGCCCAGAAGGGGATTCCCTGCCTTTGCCCTGGTCCAGAGCAGGGAGCGCTTCCAGGTGCCCTCCACCTACTAGCTGGTAGAAGGAAAGCGTGGCCTGTGAGGCCCCTCCTTCCCTGAAGGTTAGCAACCGAACACTTCCTTACTCACCCACCCCTCTGGCAAGTCAGTCGGACCATCTTTCCCACCTGTAAAAATAGGGCTAAGACCACCAGTGTCCCAGAGTGATTATGAGGACAAAGGAGGGGATGCCTGCATGCTCTGGAGAAGGCAATGGCACCCCACTCCAGTACTCTTGCCTGGGAAATCCCTTGGAGGGAGGAGCCTGGTAGGCTACAGTCCATGGGGTCCGGAAGAGTCGGATAGGACCCAGCGACTTCACTTTCACTTTTTACTTTCATGCACTGGAGAAGGAAATGGCAACCCACTCCAGTATTCTTGCCTGGAGAATCCCAGGGAAGAGCAGCCTGCGTGCTCAGGCTCTTCAGTCGCGTCTGACTCTGTGCGACTCCATGGACTGTAGCCCGCCAGGCTCCTCTGTCTATGGTATTCTTCAGGCAAGATACTGGAGTGGGTTGCCATGCCCTTCTCCAGGGGATCTTCCCCATCCAGGGATCGAACCCTCTTCTTCTCGGTCTCCTGCATTGCACCAGGGAATTCTTTACCTGCTGAGCCACCAGGGAAGCCCCTAAGTGGGGGGAGAGGCGGGGATATGTCCTAAAACATACTGGTTTTCATTCCACAAACAGGGATTGAACCTCAGACCCTTCCCCAGGGGAGGAGGGAGGCACAAGAGACTAAGGCCTTGCGGGGGAGTCAGTATTGATCTGATTCTGGGTTCATGCCTGGGGGAAGGCAAGTGGACATCAAGGACAACTCCTCTTTGCATGGGTCTCTTATCTTTCCAAGCACTGACTCCTTCCATTTTAAGGCTGGGGAACACTAAGGCCCAGAGAGACAGAAAGACTTAGCCAAAGTCGCACAGCATTGGTGACAGAACTGGGACCTGGATCCAGAACTCTTTACCATGGTTTGTGGTGGGTGTGGGCTAGGGTTGTGAAGTGCCCTTGAGGACATTTAGGCAAATCCATCTAGGAAGCCACTGTGGGGGCTGGGAGCCGCTCATCCGATGGTGGAGAAGCTGTTACTTTCTCCAGTTTACATAGCCACACAGGGGCAGGAGTCTCACAAATGGAACTTTTGATTTGGGGAAAGCTCCCCAGTGGGGTTCTCCTGACAATGGGGTGGTAGGGTTGTAGGAATGGGGCCAGATGCAGTCACAGGCTGCCTGGAGTCCGGTTGTGGGGAGAAGCCAATGGGGCTAGACCTGAGCCCAATGCTCCTATCCTCTCCTCCCGCCCCTCAAAAAAGTGTTGTGTTCTTTTACATCTTCCTTCCTCCCCTCCTTCCTTCACCCATCAGCATTTCCTGACCCACCTTGTTTTGGGATCGGGCTCTGCCCTGCAGTTGTTTGCAGTCTCATGAGTAACTGATCTGATGAGTAGCGGGGGCCAAATCACTTTCTCTCTCTGGGCCTCAGTTTCCTCATCTGTAAAATGGGGACCCTTACAATCCAGTTGCACTCTCATGCCCCAAGTACTTTCCATGGAACAGTGGTAACTGTCTTCTCAGAGGTTCTCAGCTCCCCAAGTCCTCTTGGAAGCCTCTTAGCTGCTGTTTTTGCTTCTTTCCTCAAGTTCAGATCAAGAAAAGAGAAAATCAAGTCATTGCCCTCCTAATGACAGTCCTTGGCTAGGAGGGTTCTAAAGTCACTTCTGTTTGCTTTGGTGCCCCCAGCTGGAGCTTCCAGTTTGCATTTTGAGTCCACTAAGCGTCTCCAGGCAGGAGCCCTATTAGTGTTTCCTGTTCTGCTTGCAGAGCTGGGCTCAGGGCGGGGCCCTAGGGTGGGGGTGTTGGGAGACTGGACTGGATTTGGAGTTTGCCAGTCTTGGGCTTCATTCCTGGTTCTACCACAAAACACCTGTGTGACCTTGGGCATGGGTCTTGACCTCTTTGAGGAGATGAAGTAGAGGTGGAATCCTCTGTTGAAGTGTTGTGATGAGGTTCAGTGAGATGGTTAATTCCAGGGAAGCATGTCAGTCACTACCTGGCCTGCTGCGGGGTGTTGAGTGTGCAGAGAGCAATGTCCCGGTGCCACTGCCAGCCTCCGGGAATCAGGTAGTCTCTCTTTTTCTCTCTCACACACACATGAACTCTGTCATGTGCTCCCTCTTACACACTCACACCCATGCTCACACACACACACTCTCACATTCTGATTCTCTTTCTCATTGAGAGAGTTTCTCTATGTTTGGTTCTGGGGAATCACAGACGGAAGACTCAGATCGGCCCTGCCCTCAGGGGGCTGCAGGCCAGCGAGGAGTGGGCACACACAGTGATGACCCAGCCTGGTGCAGGCTGTAAGGGGCAAGCCCAGGGGCCTGGAGTCTGGAGGAATGCCTGGGTTCTCTTCTCAGGATGAGGTTTTTTAAAATGTAAATGCATCGTGCCACCCTCTCCTGCTTCAAAATCTTCCAGTAGCTTCTTGTCCTACTTAATGTCCAACTTCTGTCCATGGCTCAGGGGGCCCTATGTGCCCGCTGCCCACATCCTCCAAGTGCCCCCTCATCTAGCGTCAACCTGGGGCTCCCCTTACTAGACCCTCTGCTTTCCCTTCACTGCTCTGTCCCCAGAGTCTGGAATGAAACTGGCCTATAGCAGGCTCTCCACAAATGTGCTCCAAATGACTGAACTAACTCTTCAGGGGGTGGAGAGGAGGAGGAAAGAGGTGGGGCAGTGAAGAGGGGTTGGGAAGAGTTGCTGTTTGCTCTTGGATAAATGTCCACTCAGTGGAAAGATGGGGAGGGGAGGAGGGGATGTGGAACAGAATAGCCTGGGCAGGGGTGTGTCTGGTGGTCCTGGGTCAGCACTTAGAGAGGGCAAGGAGTGTGGCAGGAAACATAGCTTGGATTTGGGATTAAAGCAGTCGTGAGCATTAAACAGGGGAGTTTATGGGAAGTAACCATACAGCCTGGGCAACAGTAGATACTCAGCAAACACATGAGTTCTCCTCTCCACCCAAAGGCTCTCCAAAGTTTCTTAGTTTTTCTGGGAGAAAGCTTGGGTTTGCAGCTAGCATGTTTCTAACATGTGCTGACCTCCCACGAAGGGAAGTTCATAGTGTCAGCTGGGGCTGAAAAGTAGTTGATTCTGATGGGAACAGGAAGCTGAAACAGTGGCAAGTTGGCTTTGGTACTCAACGAGCCCACCCCTCACTGAGGCATGTGGAAACTGAGGTTCAAAGAGGTCAGGGACTTGTCTGAGGTCCCAAGCAGGTCCCCAAACCCAGTCTCATCAGATCATATCAGATCAGTTGCTCAGTCGTGTCCAACTCTTTGCGACCCCATGAATCGCAGCACGCCAGGCCTCCCTGTCCATCACCAACTCCCGGAGTTCACTCAGACTCACGTCCATCGAGTCAGTGATGCCATTCAGCCATCTCATCCTCTGTGGTCCCCTTCTCCTCCTGCCCCCAATCCCTCCCAGCATCAGAGTCTTTTCCAATGAGTCAACTCTTCGCATGAGGTGGCCAAAGTACTGGAGTTTCAGCTTTAGCATCATTCCTTCCAAAGAAATCCCAGGGCTGATCTCCTTCAGAATGGACTGGTTGGATCTCCTTGCAGTCCAAGGGACTCTCAAGAGTTCTCTTGAGAAATATCCGGGAGAAATATCAATAACCGAGTCTCATAGCCCAGAGCTATTTGCACTGGGCCATTTCTATGGGCTCATTTCATTGTGAATCAATTTTAGCAGCTGTTACGTTTCTAACTGCCGCTTGATATTTTTATTAGAATGTCCAGGTTCTTTTACCCTCTAGGGAATTTGGGAACCACCCAAAAAGAACACTCTTATTAAGATTAGAATAAAATTCAAGCTTTTACCTCCAGGTGAATAAGAGTGTATGAGTCCTGGTTCTTGCCGCCTCTCTCTCATCAGTCCTTCCTTCCTGCCTGAGGGCCTTTGCCCTTGTCATTTCCTCTGCCCAGATTTCTACCCTGCTCTTTCCTAGCCTGTCTGCTTCTCGCCCTTCAGGTCTCAGTTCAGAGGTTTCCTCCACAGAGTGGCTTCGCCAGCTTCTGAACCTCTGCTGGGCTGGCTCGGTGATTCTCCAGCACTGGGATCACTGTCATCGCCACACTACAGCCCTCCCAAGTGACTATTACTTGCTCAGTTGCTTGTTTTCAGCCTCCTTCCAACCCGAACGTACTTCCTCAGTATTTTTTTCTGGCTCCTCCCAACTAGAATGTGGACTCCATGCTCACTGCTTGATCCCCAGCATTTAGATCCATCGGTGTCTTGTACCTAGTAGGTGCTCAGTACATGTGTGTTTGATGCCAGTGCTGAAAGGTGGTTCTTCTAAATCCGTTCCCTGACTCTGAGCTGTAGATGTGGCTTCCGTGCATGCTCACTGAGCATGTAGCGAGAGCCAGGCTCGTGCCGGATGCTGCAAGGGATGCAGATGTGACGCTCTGCCCGCCCCCAAGAGACACTGTTGGGCTGTCCCCACGAGCCAGGAGACAGTGTGGCTGAGAGCGATGTCCACGTGTGCCACGGGGCCCAGCAGTGTCACTGCAGGGAAGTCAGAGCTGTGACTGTGAGTGTTGACCTTGGAGGTGATGGAGGCTGTTTGAATGTCTGGGGGAACTACTCCTTTAGGACGGAGGGGAAGTGGTTTGGGTGCTTCGGTGTTTCTGCCTAAACCTCAATGAGTCTACTGTACCTGTATGTGATGTAGAGCCTTGGGGAGAGCCGGGCTTTGGACAGGCCTGGGTTTGAAGCTGCTCAGCTGTGTGGCCTCAGCTGTTCCCCTCTCTGAGCCTCTGCTTATTCATCTGTAAACTGGGGACAGTCATGACACTGTGTAAGTGCCCAACCGAGGACCAGGCACCGAGGCTTCCACAGTGCTGGTTCTCTTTCCTCTTCTGTGGTTGACGCAAGAGCCGTTGGTGGTCGGGGTGGGCACAGCACTGCTCGGAAGGTGTTCCTGATGCCCCTCTCTGCTCACCTGGGACTCTCTCACCCACAGGGCGACTACGTCTGGATGGACCTGAGATCTGGGCAGGAGTTTGATGTGCCCATTGGAGCGGTGGTGAAGCTCTGTGATTCTGGGCAGATCCAGGTGGTGGACGATGAAGGCAATGTGAGTAGTCTGTTACCATCCCGCCCCCGTGCCTGGACAGGGGCACAGGCTGGTGGTGACCTGATGCAAGGACCTAGCAGGGACCAGCCTCAGGCGGGTGGAGACAGTTCCTGGGCCCCACTTCTGCCTCTCAGAGCTCCCTTCCTCTATGGAGCTTTCCCGACAGCCTCCATGAGAAGGAACCTCCCTTTTGCCCCATGATACTTGTTCTAATTTCCATAAGTACTTCGGTCTATTCTGCCTGGTGTTAGAGATGTGTGTCTGTGTGGACGTGCAAGTGTATATGGTGGGGGCAGGGAGGTGGCACTAGCCTGGGTGCTCCTCAGGTTCAGGGATGCTTTGGGATCAGAGAGACTGGATTCAAATCCCATCCTGCCCACTTGACGCCCAAGCTATGCAACCTTGGCCAAATCTCTTTCCCTCCTGAACCTCAGTTTCCTTTTCTGTAAAATGGAGATAACGACAACTATCTCACAGGGTTATTGACTCAGAAAACGGGGAGGTGCTCTGAAAACAGCCAGTCTGGTTCTGTGGGGTTAGATCATCAGATGAATCCACTGTCCACCCCAGTGCTGCCCGGGAATCAGTCTAACAGTTGAACCCTTTATCTCTTGTGACTCTGAAGGAAAGGGACACTGGAAGTGTAAATTTCAGAGGCAGTGAGAGTGGGGCCTTGGGGACGGAAGGTAAGGTCTAAAGTCAGGGTCCCATCTTAGAGAAGATGGGTGGGTGGCCCGGAAGAGGGGAAGCCTGGAAACTCTGGACGTGTGTTCATGGGCATGGCACATGTGTATGTGGCAGGGGCATGTGTAAATGTGGTGCGGAGTATAAGGCTGTGGTTTGGTAGAGATGTGAGGGTCCAGGGAGATTCAGTTCACCATAATTTGGGTTGTACCCAATGCTGTGAGTGGCACTGGGAACATAGAGACAGTCCCTTCTTAGCCTCCGAGTCTGATGGAAGTGAAAGGGTGCCGTGACTTGGAGAAGAAGGCTCTGTTGGGGGTTGGGATGGGCTCTGGATCCTGGAGGCCCAGTACTGGCTGTGGAAAGGTGGGGGCATTATTATTATTTATCCCTGCAGCCTCCAGAGGTACCAGCCTTGGGGTTTGCAAAGCCCTTTGACCCAAGTTCTGTCTTTAAGTCCTCACAGTGTGTGTGAAAGGCAGGGAGGACAGCCTCTGTGACCTCAAGGGGAAACTGGAGTCCAGGGAGGGACCCCAGGACCACTCACACTAGTGAGCTAGTGAGGGATGCTGTGTGAGGGGCCAGGATCCCAGGCCTCCGGCCCTATGTGTGTGATTCCTCTCCTGACATCTCAGTGGCGACTTTGGAGCTCCGGTTCTGTTAACCACACTTTTGTCCCCTGGGCTTTAGAAGCAGAGTGCCGCAGTGTCATCCCACAGGCTCCAGTTCCAGGGCCCTCTAGGAAGCCCCTGTGAGGTTGCAGGTGCAGAATGGGGGCTCGGGTTTGGCTGGCAGCACAGATAGGTCCAGGAACCAGCCTGGAACCCCCGGGGTGGGGCCCAGGGACTCTGCCTGCAGGCTTGAGTTTCACCTGGGTCATGTTGCATGTCAGATGGTGTCCCGTAACTGTGTCACCAGATCCCAGAGATCCACTCCCACTCGCCCCCACAGAGGCCCTGAGAATGGGGGCTGCAGAGTGGGGAGGAATGTGACTGGCTGGCTGGGAACAGGATGGGGCCTGCGTTGCTTCGGTGGCGCTGGGCCCCGGGAGTGGGGGTGGGGGGTGGTTTCTGGCCTCTTCTTTTACCAGCTTTTCCCACTCCCATTCCCTCCCTGCTCCACCTCCAAGCTATCATCTTTGACCTCTCTGTCTGCCACAGACTCCCCCAACCTGAGGCTGGGTGAGTCACATCTGGTTCCCTGGAGCACGATGAAGCTCTCCCTAGAGAAGTTTCTCTATGAAGATGTGCTGAATCAATGAGAGGCCACGGTTCCCATCTTCACTGAAGTGCTAATACTCTGCTTTTGTCCAAGCCATTCTTATTGTTGGACATCCCCTTCTTCCCCTCCTCTGCAGAGCACATGGTCCCTGTCTCTCTGAATTCATTGCCAGGTCAGCTCTTTCCCAAATGTGTCCCCAGGCTCTCTGTGTCTCTCACTGGTATACCTTCAGGGCCAGGCCTCAGTTTCTGTCCTGGTTACACTTTGGTCTGTGTGGTAGGTGTCTGTGGACATTGACCTGAGGGGTGCTGACCTCAGCTGTGTGACTCTCCATGCAGGAAAGGAGTGGGGAGAGGCTCAGCTCTGCCATTTAACTGAGCAGAGCGCTCCACCTCTCCAGTGTACAGCCTCACTGTAAAACAGGGCCAGTAATTCCATGATGCAATGTTAAGAGGAACAAATGAGAATATACACCTCTTTTGCAACAAAAACTAGAAGGCTTTAGAGTGATAATACCCAGGACTGGTTGATCAGTTACCAGGTACTAGGGCTTTTTAGACCTGACAGGAGTGAAACAAAAGTTGACCATTATCATATCTATTAACCCTCCCAACATCCCTAAGAAAAGGGGATTGTTATTCTCATCCCCATTTCGTAGATGAGGTCATAGAGGTTCAGGGAAGCACAGGGCTACGGGTCTTGCGGAGGCTGAGCTACCTCTGAACTCTGGGCTGAAGTGTCCTGTGGAGGAATTATGGAAACAGAGGCTGGGGTCGAGTGCGGAAGGCAGACAGCCTGCCTGGCAAGGTCTCCCCTCTGGCCCATGCTAGGGCCTAGGACCAAGTAGGGAAAGGGAATTTTCCAATTGGATCAACTTTTATCAAGAAATGGGATGGAAGAGAGGAATGTTCCACCCGGGATTGGAAAGTCTAGGAGGGTTCTCTGATCTCGCCATCCAGCCCATTCACGTCAGGGCTGTGTGAGGGCCTGACCTGGAATGCAATGCCCCTGGCCCAGGAAGTGCCTTGAAATGCCAGGGAAACTGGAGTCATTGGCAATGGCTAGCCTGTCCCTGAGCTCTTTGAGGGCCTTGGTCGTCTGATCCTGTTTTCTCATGTGAAGTAAGGGAGCTGGAATAGGGGACTTGTGGGCTCTCTCCATGACTAGGACTTGGCTTTTAATTCAGACTTGGTTCCTAGTAGTCAGAAAGTCGGCCATCTGTTCATCAGGAATTCTCTGCCCTGTCTTTGTGCCTGGCCCCTGTTTGAAGCACTGTGAACCAGGGTATAGTGAACATGGAACCTAACCGCCCAGCCCTGGGGAAAATTGAGGGGTCAGGGCCAGAACCGTGTTCACACAATGGTAACCCAGTGTGACCACTGCCTTGCAGTGGGAGACCCAGGGTGTGGGGGGCCTAGAGGAGGCCCTGACCCAGCCATGGGAACCCTGACTCCTGCCTGGTCCTCAGGCTCCTATGGTTCTGGCATTTGGGAATAGGGAGAGGGACCCAGAGGTCTTTGGAAGTTTGACTCAGGTTATAGCCATACTACAGAGCACAGGAGCGATTCCCATTTCTCTGAGAGGTGAGGATTGTGAGTAGAGGGTGCTGGAGACCTCCGTGGGGAGGTGAGGATTCCAACAGTCAGAGGAAACCACGGCTTTGCAAGCTCTATGAACAAGCCAAGGCGATCGCCCAGATGTGCAACCATCTGCCACCCCGTGGCAGCAGGAGATAGTGCAGTAGTATCGCACTATCCGAGCAACTTTTTGTGCTACTGTTTACTGGAGTTTGGATTTGAGGTCAAGTCTAACTCCAATTATTACACTTTTCACTCCATCCTATAAACTGACTGGAGAGACTAATCCCTTTTATGACGGCCACAAGGTAGGCCCAAAGTCCCTGCCATGCCCACCTCTAAGGTCTGCAAAAGAGAATTTCCTAAGAGGAGGAAGAGCGCTCCATGGAGGTTAAGGGTAGGTGGTATCACTTTTACTCGTGGGAGTCAACCTGTTAGAACTGATTGTGTTTGGCCGCAGGAGAGGACGAGGCCCTTATGGGGTCGCAGATATCCGGGGTTCCCGTCCCTCCAGGGACCCTTCCCTGGCAGAGTGCAGCCTGTGTCCCAGGAGGACGAGCTGACGTTAGCCACTGTGCATCTCCGCAGGAACACTGGATTTCCCCGCAGAACGCCACGCACATCAAGCCCATGCACCCCACGTCGGTCCACGGCGTGGAGGACATGATCCGCTTGGGGGACCTCAATGAAGCCGGCATCCTGCGCAACCTGCTCATTAGATACCGAGACCATCTCATCTACGTGAGTCTTGCCTCACCAGCCAGCCGCCCCGCCCACCTTCCACTTGTAACCCTGCCCCGCCCCGCCCCCGCAGCTGGCCTGCTGGGATCAGGGAGTCAGCCCTCGCCTACAGCCGCTCTGTCTGTGGCTTATTTTTTCTTTCGTTCTGGATGGCAACCCTCTCCAGTGTTCTCGCCTGGGGAATCCCATGGACAGAGGAGCCTGGCAGGCTACAGTCCATGGGGTCACAAAGATTCCGACACGACTGAGTGACTAACACTTTCTTGTGTGGTCTGTGATTGCAGAATGGGAAGTTTTTCCCACAGGTTCCTGTGCCTCTGTAGGGAGACTGCTGAAACTGCTGGGAGACTAGACCAGGCAGGGGAGGGCAACAGGCTTGGTGCTTTGCCCAGGGATGGGGGATCTGTGGTTTTCCCTGGGTTTGCGGTGGGATCAGGACCTGCCATGGATCTTCCAAAGTCAAGAGGAGGATGGGCTGGAAGTCTGTATCCTCAGGAAGGGGATGGAGGATGAAACATGCTCCTGGATCCCCCAAAACCTTGATACTAGAACCCGTCATACACACATGCCACACTTTCTCACCTTGAAACTCACGAGGACAAAGAAAGAACATCTCACTCAGCCAGGACTGAGTTGATCCCAAGAGGTAAGCTCAGAGACCATCAGGACACGATGGTCCCATCGAGACCATTAGTCTAGAGATCCTCACACTTTTTGGCCTCAGGAACCCCTTATGCTCTTAAATATTATTGAGGGCCTCATAGAGCTTTTGTTTATGTATGTCATATCTATTGATATTTACCATATTACAAATTATAACCAGGACATATAAAATTATTAATTCATTAAAAAATAACCACAAAAATCCATTATAGAATAACATAGCATATTTTTAAGAAAATACATTTGTCAGTATAAAACAATTAATGAGAAGAGTGGCACTGTTTTACAGGTTTTCAAATTCAAATATCTTTAGTATCTGATTTAATATTATGGTGGGCCCAAAAGTGTGTTTGCTTCTGAATTTTTTGGCCAACTCAATAGAAGACAACCTGATTTTCTGCCACACATCCATACTGATGTGATATTGTTTTGGCTGAAGTGTATGAAGAAAATCTGGCCTCACAGATATGCTGGTGGAAAAGACAAGGCTTTGTGGACTTCCTGAAAGGATCCTGGGGATCCTCAGGGATCTCAGCCTTCTCTGAGAATGGCTGATCTAGCCCCATAGTCCCATTTTACAGAAAGGGAAACTGAGGCTTCACAAGGCTGAGTTGTAGAGCTGTGCGCTGGGGTCACTGCATGTCTCTGGCCTGAGCAGCTCAGGGGCAAAGGAAGCCATGGATGTACAACAAAGAAAGAGCTGGAGGGAACTTCCTGACCCGCAGGTCCCCAGGCCAGTCATGCTCAGGGGAGGTGGGGTGATAAGTGCAGAGCTGGTCACACAGGGTCTGTGAAAGTGAGGCCTCACTCCCAGTTCCCTTCCTGAATGCCAGGAGAGATGGCATTCAGGAAGGGGCATTGCATGATCAGAAGACCTGAGGCAGGACCGTGCCAGGCAAGTGAGTTGTCAGGACCATGAATGGGAGACAGGGCCGGGAGAGTCTGAGGGAGCCTGAGGAAGCACAACAAGGAGTTCAGGGCCCCCAGAAGCTCTGGCATTGTGGCACCTCAGCTTCTGGGGAGCCCCATCCCCACTCTGGGTCCTTCTGCAGCCCTGGGCTCTCAAGCTGTGCTCTGGCCCTGGACATGTGTTGATTGTGTAGGCAGAGACAGCAGCTTTCTCAGGGAGCCCCTTAGTACTGACAAAGCCCCTTTTACTCCTTCCCTCATCCAGAGGGCAGGACATGATGGTACCTCCAGACATGAGCAGCATCACCCAGTCAGGGGGGTGGGGCTAGGATTTGAACCCAGGCCAGAGATTCCCTACGGGATCACTGGTGTCAACACCCCAGTTCTTGGCAGTTCCCTGCCCCCTCCTCTTCTTGGATAGCAGGTGGACACGGGAGAGACCTGGGGCTCTCCATGCCACTCGCCCAGGCCTGGGTGGAGTGTGATGCTTGGGTCTGGAGGTGAGCAGGAGCCTGTCCCCCTGCCTGCCCAGGGAGGCTGCTGCAGAGCTCGCGTCCTGATGCAGTCTCCTGTCGAGGGGAACTTCACAGGAAGGAGCTGAGTGGGGGCTGTCTCCACCAGGGACCCTGCATACCATGTCTAAGGATAACTCTGAGGCATGTAGTTGGTTCTTTTGCACACAGTTTAGTGATTTTGCCAGCAAACTGGTTTCTCTCATGTGAGGGAGTCGGTTGGTTGATTCAAAGAACAAAGGCAAAAACAGGATCCAAAAGGGAGAAGAGAGGAAAAAATTTTAGACAGTCTGGCATAAGTAAATCTTTTTTTTTTTGGATGCGCCATACAATATGTGAGATTTTAATTCCTCCACTGGGGGTTGAAGCTTCACTCCCTGCATTGGAAGCGCCGAGTCTTAACCACTGGACTGCCCTAAAGTTCAGGAAGTTCTGTTCACTGCCCAGATCAGTGAATCTGGTTTGTTAAGTTTTCAGAGTAGACTAATTAGCTGGCTTCCCTGGTGGCTCAGATGGTAAAGAATATGCCTGCAATGCAGGAGACCCAGGTTGGATCCCTGGGTTGGGAAGATTCCCTGGAGAAGGGAATGGCAACCCACTCCAGTGTTCTTGCATGGAGAATTCCATGGACAGGGGAACCTGGTGGGCTACATACAGTTCATGGGGTCACAGAGAGTTGGACATGACTGAGCAACTAATGTTCTTCTGTGTGTGATTAGCAGGCAGTCAGGAGAGAAATCAGCCTGGACGTTATGGCCTTACCTAGGTTGACTATGGGATCAAATAAAAGAATTCCAGAGATTTATGGATTCTCCAGAAAACCCTGCAGTCTGCGCCATTTAGCTCATTAGAGGTTTTGCTAGTAACCATTCTGACTGATTTTAGGGTGAAGGATAGGAAGTGGGGGTGGGGAGGGCATGGGGATGGAGCCTGGATGAGATGTCTAAGCTCTCTTTCCCATTCAGAGACTCACGGTCAGAAATCCAGCCACAGCACCTGGAAGGTCCCCAGCTTGTGTAGTCTGTGGACCTAAGATTCAGGGTGTCTGTTGGTGCAGGGTCCTGCACTCCAGCACTGCAGGGCTCAAGGAGGTTTCCTTGACTTGCTGACTCTATGCTTCTGTGACTGAATGGATGAAGTAGGATTAGACCAGGGCTTTGAAGAAGCAGCTGGGCTATAGTCCCACCCAGAAACTGTACCTGTCCCTAACCATGGCAACCCTGGTCACTTCATGGCTTAGGTTACCCTGGGTACAGCCCTACACACCTGCAATTTCCTCAGATTACCCCGGCCACTCATAGCCTTGGGCCTGAAGGATGATCTGTCCCTGTCTGCCCAGGGCTTGCCTGCTCCAGCTGGTCTTCCCCTAGGAGCCTGAGGGACAGCACCCCAGGGCTGTAAATTAGCCTCAGACACCCTAAGTGAGGCAGAGCCCTCAGAGGACCCTTAGCAACCTCTCAACTGAAGGAGAAAATTTTGAGCAGACACCACTGAGACAAACATTCAAGTCTAAGGTCCTTTCACGATATCCTGAGAACGTGAACTGGAATCCCTTTGACCAAGATGCAGTGGAAATGGTTCAGTTCAGTCGCTCAGTCATGTCCGACTCTTTGCGACCCCATGAATCGCAGCACGCCAGGCCTCCCTGTCTATCACCAACTCCCGGAGTTCACTCAGACTCACGTCCATCGAGTCAGTGATGCCATCCAGCCATCTCATCCTCTGTCGTCCCCTTCTCCTCCTGCCCCCAATCCCTCCCAGCATCAGAGTCTTTTCCAATGAGTCAACTCTTCACATGAGGTGGCCAAAGTACTGGAGTTTCAGCTTTAGCATCATTCCTTCCAAAGAAATCCCAGGGCTGATCTCCTTCAGAGTGGACTGGTTGGATCTCCTTGCAGTCCAAGGGACTCTCAAGAGTCTTCTCCAACACCACAGTTCAAAAGCATCAATTCTTCGGTGCTCAGCCTTCTTCACAGTCCAACTCTCACATCCATACATGACCACTGGAAAAACCATAGCTTTGACTAGACGGACCTTTGTTGGCAAAGTAATGTCTCTGCTTTTGAATATGCTATCTAGGTTGGTCATAACTTTCCTTCCAAAGGAATGGTTAGTGGGAATGGTTAGTATTTGTTAATTTCAAGTGTGAGATAATTTGCAGAGTAATTTACAGTAGGATTGTGAGTTAAGACTATGGTAGCATTGGTTCCACCAAGTATCAGTAACTTCTGAAGAAGGGGTTATATACATGTTGTTCATGATTCTGCATTTGATCACTATATCAAATACTCAGAATATATCAGATATACCAAAAGACACAGTGTGCTTCTGTTGAGTCAGACGAGTACTTAGTATTGGGTTAGTAAACTTTTTTGTGAGATTGAGATGTTGGTTGCTTATAGCATTGATACTATATGATGTGTGAGGTTTAGAGCAATTTTCTCTTAATCTCCACTGTATATATCTGAGTAATATGGCAGAAACGAATCTTTTTGTTTTAGTGTAATTTTAGCACCCAGGTGGTGTTAGTGATAAAGAACCCACCGCCAGTGCAGGACGCCTAAGAGACGTGGATTCAATATCTGGGTTGGGAAGATCCACTGGAGGAGGAAATGGCAACCCATTCCATTGTTCTGGCCTGGAAAATCGCATGGAGCTTGGCGGACTACAGTCTACAGGGTTGCAAAGAGTCAGACACAACTGAAGCAACTTAGCACACAGATAAGGCAGCATTTTTAATCTCTAGAAGACTACCATGAATAATGTTTATTGAGTCTTCAACTTATGCTAGGCACTGTTATAAGTATTTTACATGAATTAACTGATTTAATCCTCATAGTACCCCTTATGTGGGTTACCCTGGTGGCTCAGTGGTAAAGAACCCACCTTCCAATGCAGGAGATATAAGTTTGATTCCTGGGTTGGAAAGATCCCCTGGAGAAGGAAATGGCAACCCACTCCAGTGTTTTTGCATGGGAAATCCCATGGACAGAGGAGCCTGGTAGGCTACAGTCCATGGGGTCGCAATGAGTTGGACATGACTTAGTGACTAAAGAGCAAACAGCAGCCTCTCATTGGGTGGTCCCAGAGGCCAGGGGTCATTGCCGGGTCTTTCAGGGAACAGGTGGCAGGGCTGATGCTGAGTAGGGACTGGAGCTCTGGTCTGGGAGCTGGGAGACCTGGATCCAGGTGTTGGCAGGTGGCCTTTGGAGAATCCCTACTCATTTCTGGTCTCTGTCACCCCTTTGGTACATTGGATTGGGTAACTCTGTGACATTGGTATAGTTAGTATGTGTATCTTGGTCTCCATGGCCTACTAAGCGGAAGGCCCCAGGGATAGCAGGCCCAGGGGTTTCCCAGAGGAGGAGGTAGATTCCTACCATATCTCCTGGGGTGTGTCTCTGAGCCAAGAGAGGCTCCTTGATCTTCACCTGGAACTTGGGGCCCTCAAGGGACCTGTGTGCTATGTCCTTGACTCAGGAATAATCCTTATCTCTTCCCTACCCCAGCCCATGGCCCCACAGGGTGGGCTTTATCACTGGAGACTTAACAAAATGCCAGTGTTGGGGAGTGGACATTAACCCTCTGTTTACCGTGACCCTTGGAGAGACAGGGCCAGAGGGGCTCAGAGAGCAGTGCCCAGAGCCTAAGGGGGTGGACACATGCTGAGGTGCAGAGAGAGGCCTGAGACTCGTTGTCAGCAGTGGCCAAGCCCCTCACTTCTTCTGCCTCCCCTACCACCAGCCCCACAGTCTTGCAGGTGAATCCCTGGGATTTGGGGGAGTCCAGGTGGGGAGGTGAGAGCTGGGGCTCTGGTGCCAGGGTCCCTCCATTCTCCCACTCCCCACTTATCTGCTGTGTGACCTTGGCAAGTCCCGCCCCTTCTTGGAGGCTCAGTTCTCCCATCTGAGAAGGAGCGTCATAACTACGCCTCACAGGGGCCTTCTGACAGCACAGGGAGGGATAGCCTGGGAGCTGCAAATCCTGTGCCCAGCAGGGGGTGTGTCCTTGTTCCTCTGCTGGGGTGCGTCCTCTCTCTGAAGGAAGAGGCTTTTTCATTATTTAATTTGAAATGGGTGCAGGTGCTACAGATTGGAAAGTATTCCTTCTGCCGCAGACACAACCACTGCTACTAACTTCTTATCTATCCTCCAAGAGAAAGACTATGTATATATGATATCTGTGATATTAAATTATGCTAAAAATTTTTTATACATATATGATAGCATTGCTCCCCAGGCTGTTGTGTGCTTTTCCACTAGCCACAGCCGCGGGCCATCCTTCCTATCAGCATAGGCAGGGCTGCCACAGTATTGCTGACAGGGGTGTCCCCTTATGGACTTTCTTGGTGGCTCAGGTAGTAAAGAATCTGCCTGCAATGCAGGAGATCCCCTGGAGAAGGGCATGGCAACCCACTCCAGCATTCTTGCCTGGAGAATTCTGTGGACAGAGGAGCCTGGCAGGCTATTGTCTATGGTTTGTCTATGGGGTTGCAGAGAGTCGGACATGACTGAGCAACTAACCCTTGTCCCCTTAGCTCCTTCCTTGATGCTTCCTGTGGACAACAGTGAATTTCTTCTCCATCCATTAATTTAGTCACTCTTCCATTCACTCACCAAACACTTGCTGAGCATGTCCTATGCACTGTGCATACTGACCCTAGGTAGAGAGGAGAGCAAGGCTGGGGCCAGAGGCCTTGAACCAGAATTATGGAGGAGTCAGATGGTCAAGTGAAAGGAGCCAGGCAGGCTGTGATGGGTCACATGGGAGGGTGCTGGCTTCCTGCGGAGGGAGCGGTCATCTCTTGGATGCAAGGAATGATCGGGCATGAGCTGGGTGAGGGGGCAGGGGATGGAGCATGATGTTTTTAACTGAGCGTTTAATGTGGAGAGAGCCTCTGTCTGTGGGCTGTGGCCGTCAGGGGCCAGGGCTCAGGGGTCTTGTGGGCAGGGAAAGGATATGGACTTTGTCCTGAGGCCATGGGGAACCTTTTGAAGGTTTTTAGCAGGGGGATGACACAGTCCGATTTTCAAAGAGCTGACCCAGATTCCCAGTGGTGGACAGATTTAGGGGGCATGGTGGAAGCTGGGAGTCCAAGGGGAGGTGCCTGGCCAGGAGCATGGCCATGTCCATGGAGAGAAGTGGGTTGTTAGGAAGGAGGGGGAGGCTCCCCCAGCACCCCGCCCTGGTGAAGATGGTGGTGAAGGACAGTGGTGGCACTGTTGGCCGAGCTGGGAGGCAGAGGAGGAGCAGGGTTGGAGGGGAGAGTGGGCTGTGGTCTGGGCAGGCTGGTGGACATCAAGTGGGGATGTCCAGGAGGCAGAGGGCTGAGGGGCCTAGTGCTCGGGAGGGCCCTCTGGGCTGTGGGCAGAGGAGAGAGGGCCACGGAAGGGTGATGGGGAGAAAGGGTCCAGGCCCAGCCCCGGGAAGGCTCCTCGTGGTGTCTCAGTGCACCCTCGCCCTCTCTGGCACTGCCCCTCCCTGTGCTTGGTCACCGAGCCTCTCCTCAGGGCCACCTCGGTCTGGCTTTGACTCCCCCGTTGACCGGTTCATTGGGTTTGAAATAGCGCATCTGCCTCCAGCCTCTGTAACTGCTATTTATCCTTCCTGGCTGTCAGGGTGACCTTTCCCTAGCCATCTTCCCAAATGTCCTGTCCTTTCACGCCTCTGTGCTTGATTCCCATGCTTGATTCCCACTGAGAGCCCTCTGCCCGTCTGCACCCTCTCCATCTTGTGTGCCTGGGATGAGTTCCTTGGCCCCAGGCTCTCCCTCCCTGGCAGCCAGGTGTGGGTGTCAGCCTTCCCTTGTGCCTCAGGGAAGGGTTCCTGAATGACAGCACGCAGTCGGCCTCAGACCACATGGCAATCAAGGGCCAAGTGGTTGAGAGCCATGCCTGCCGTTAAGGAAATACTCAGAAGAAAGGAAGGTGCTTGTGGACAGCCAGCTCTGCACCAGGCACCTGTCCAAAGGTTGTGCCCTTTGGTCTTTACAGCAGCCTTGGGAGGTGGGTGTTAACCATACCCCTTTTACAGATGAACAGACAGAGAAGTAGAGATTTGCCACAGGGATTTTTTTTTTAAAGTTAGATTTTTAAAAATATAAATTTATTTATTTTAATTGGAGGCTAATTACTTTACAATATTGTAGTGGTTTTGCTATAAATTGACATGAATCTGCCACGGGTATACATGTGTTCCCCATCCTGAACCCCCCCGCCCACCTCCCTCCCCATCCCATCTCTTTGGGTCATCCCAGTGCTCCAGCCCCGAGCGCCCTGTCTCATGCACCGAACCTGGACTGGCAATTTGTTTCATATATGATAATATACATATTTCAACACCATTCTCCCAAATCATCCCACCCTTGCCCTCTCCCACAGAGTCCAAAAGACTGCTCTATTCATCTGTGTCTCTTTTGCTGTCTCGCATACAGGGTTATCGTTACCATCTTTTTAAATTCACAGGGATGTTTCTTGTGGCTGTCTCTCCCACCTGGGGACCATAATCTAGCTGATTCCCACTGCTTGGCAGGACTGAGCTGTGGGGGACAGTGGCCGAGGCCCCCTGGGGCTAGAGGTTGACAGGTCCTGCTCTGGGGAGTCAGCCCAATAGACTCACCTGGGCTGTGCTGGGTGTTGCTGGTGGAGCAGAGCCTTATCACCCCATTCCCACTGACGAGTTCTCTTTTGTCCCTACTTTCCAACCTCAGACTAACTGTGGAGGGCGGGTGAGTAGCACAGAGCAGGTTCCCGCTCTCCATATGTACTTGGCCTGGCAGCTCCCCTCCAGCCTCCTTCCCCGTCCCACCCCATCTCTGCTGCTCAGGCTCTGGCACACGGTCAGGCAGTCAGCCTGGTGAGGCTCAGCTGCTTCTGGCATGGGCTACTCAGAGGAAGAGCCAGGATGGGGAGAGGAGGGTCCTCTGGGGCTCAGAGGGGCGGTGTCTGGGAGGAGAGAAGCCTGGGTTTGGGGCGCTCAGGCCAGGACTGCTTTGCACGGCACAGCTGGCCCTGGGGTGGGCACTGGCTTGGTATGCGGTGCTGGCAGCAGCGCTTTCCCTGCATGGCCACCCAGGGGCTGAGGCTACCAGGGTGTGGCCGTGGCTCTGGTGTGACGCCCGCGGCCCCAGGTGGGAGGGGGTGGATGAGGCAGATCCCTTCCCTACATACTCACAACGTTCTTCAGCCCATCTGGGCTCAGATGTCAATAGAGCCATCACCAGTGATAGGCTGTGCGTGACCTTTTATAATTGGAGGGGGGAGCGGTGGGGAGTGGAGAAGGAGAAGTAACCCCTGAGGGCCTCACTGTGACCTAGAGGCAGGAGGACCAGGCCTTGTTGTCCCCTGTGTGGCAGGATCTGGGTCCGCAGCAGGAAATTTTGCACCCGGGTGCACTAACCAAGGAGCTTGAGGAGGGAAACCCCCGGAAGGCTCTCTGAGGTGTGTCTGGCCCCTGTGCCCACACCGCCTGGGGTAGCTGGGGGTGCTCTGTTCCCCAGAGTGCAGGGGCAGTGCTGCAGAGACAGGAGCCCACCCAGCCCCTTTAGCTCTTGATGGCTTCATTCCATTCCCTTCTCACCCACCCATCTCCTCCACTCTGGAAAGGTCCAGTTTGTGAATTTCACTCCCATAGTTTGAGGTGCAAGGTTTGGAGGCAAAGGTGGGAGTCAGCCTTTGAGGATTACCTGCAGGGTGCTATGAATTTTAAAGTCCACTATCTTCTTTAATCTTCATAGACAGTTATATTATACCCATTTTACAGATAAAGATAAGGAAATCGAGGCTTCAAGACCCTCCTTCCCTCCCTCACCCCCCGCTTCCTCCTTTCATCAAATGTTTCTAAGCACCTACTCTGAGCTGCCCCAATGCTAACCTGAAGCCCTCTGCCTACAACCCCACCCCACCCCCCGCCCAGCTCATAGGGAGGTAGGATTCCAACACCAAAGCCAGTGCTCTGCCTTCCAGAGGGACGGAGTAGGGCAGAGCCTGAGAGCTTTCTAGAATCAGAGCTCCCCCACATAGGAAGGGATGAGCTCTCTGTTCCTTGTTGCCCACAGACCTACACGGGCTCCATCTTGGTGGCTGTGAACCCCTACCAGCTGCTCTCTATCTACTCGCCGGAACACATCCGCCAGTATACCAACAAGAAGATTGGGGAGATGCCCCCCCACATCTTTGCCATTGCTGACAATTGCTACTTCAATATGAAGCGCAACAGCCGTGACCAGTGCTGCATCATCAGGTGGGCACCCAGCACCAGCATGGCGCTCCAGGCTCAGCCTCTAGAACTCCTGCTCTATGCTCCTGCTAATGCCTCATAATATAGAGAATCACCTCCCCTTTCCCAGGCCTTATACCTCTATTAATGTCACTAGAGCTCATGTTAGCTTTCGATGCCAACCTTACTGCTGGCTCCTGTTAAATTATGGTCAGTTACAATCCCAGGCTCCTATTCTCTCTTGGGCAGAGGATAAAAGAACAAAGCATTGACATGCTTAATTGACAGAGCATTGACAAAGTTAATGCCATGCAGTATGGCAGTATGGATGGAGGGGAAGGAAAGTTAACCAAGCTCCTTTTACCTTCCCCAGGTTTGAAAAGTCCTTGAAAGTGAAGTGTTTGTCACTTAGTCATGTCTGACTCTTTGCAACTCCATGGACTGTAGCCCACCAGGCTCCTCTGTCTGTGGAATTCTCCAGGCAAGAATACTGGAGTGGGTCACCATGCCCTCCTCCAGGGGATCTTCCCAACCCAGGGATTGAACCCAGGTCTCCCGCAATGCAGGCAGATTCTTTACCATCTGAACTACCAGGGAAGCCCCAAAAGGTCCTTAGTTTCAGCCCATTTTACTGATGAGGAGCTGACTGGAGTGGGACAGCAGCTGTAACAGGTCCCACCTCTGCCTGTGTCTCCTCTGCAGTGGGGAGTCTGGGGCAGGGAAGACAGAGAGCACGAAGCTGATCCTGCAGTTCCTGGCGGCCATCAGTGGGCAGCACTCGTGGATTGAACAGCAGGTGCTGGAAGCAACTCCCATCTTGGAAGGTAGGACTGGGGCTCTCAGGGAGGAGCTGGGTGGCTGTGGGGCAGGGGGGAAGTTGACATTGACCGTGACCCATGACCCATGACCCTTGCAGCGTTTGGGAATGCTAAGACCATCCGCAATGACAACTCAAGCCGCTTCGGGAAGTACATTGACATCCACTTCAACAAGCGGGGCGCCATTGAGGGCGCCAGGATCGAGCAGTACCTGCTGGAGAAGTCACGAGTCTGTCGCCAGGTGGGCCTGAGCCCCTGCACAGGAGCCCCTGACTCGGGATGGGGAGTATGGGGTGCACTTTGCATAGCCTTGCTTGTCCCTGTGTTCCTGCTTGCTTGCCTCAGGTCCTGGGATCCCATCAGGAAACCCACCCATGGGGACTTTTTCATGAAAGACACTTGTTAAAACAGTGAACTGCTTATAGTCTGATTGTCTGCTGCCCAATGGCCGTCCTGCCCTCCCATCCCCCAACACCTTGTGCCCACGTTTTCAGGCCCCGGATGAAAGGAATTACCACGTGTTCTACTGCATGCTGGAGGGCATGAATGAGGAGCAGAAGAGGAAGCTGGGCCTGGGCCAGGCCACGGACTATAACTACTTGGCCATGGTGAGGCCCAGGTGGGCACCCAGGGAGGGGGACACCTGTCCCAGCCCCTCCCCAGCTCCAGGCCTGGTGGGTGGGAACTTCTCTGTGGGCTTTTTTTCATCCTCTGATGGGCACCAGCCTACCATAAAGCGTGTTCCCCATGTGGGCACACACTTGCTCCCCCATCCATCTAGATGAATTCTTGCCACAGATACTAGTAATAATGCTTCGGTTGTGTCTGACTCATTGTGACCCCATGGACTGTAGCCTGCCAGGCTCCTCTGTCCATGGGATTCTCCAGGTAAGAATACTGAAGTGGGTTGGCATGCCCTCTTCTAGGGGATCTTCCTGGCCCAGGGATTGAACCTGCATCTCTCATACGTCTTACCTTGGCAGCAGGTCCAAACCACTAGCGCCACCTGGGAAGCCCGCCACAGACACACACATTCCTAAATGTGTAGGTGTCCCAGACCCAGGGACACAGAGACACGCATGTGCCTGCGTGTCTACACACTAGGCCCTGCCTGCACACATGTTCTGTGGAACTTCCGTCTTTGAGGTCGTGGAGACTGTGACCTCTGCCAGGCTCCCCCCAGGATTGTGGAGCACAGGCTGATGTGGCTTCAGCCTTGGGTGCTAGCTGGTTGCCAGGCCCTGGTGCCAGCCTCTTGCTGGGGTCTGGCCACCAAGGATAAGGGGGCCAGAGGCCTTTGCTGCCACTCAGTGCCAGTGAGGGGCCATGCACACAGCAGGCTGGCTTGGGGGGGCACTGCCTTCCTCTGCCCTGGGAGGAGCCCATGCCTGGTTGTCTAGAGCCAAGCTTAGCCAGCTGCGTGGACACAAATACGGGCTATAGCACTTGAGGGATATGGGACAACAAAGGTGTGTGTGTCTTGTAGGTGACGGGCCTTCCTGGACACTTCCTTTAGCTGGCTGGCACACTTGGACACACACACACACACACACGTCTCATAGGCACACACAGTGGGGCAGACCCCTTGACACCCTGCCTGTCGACAGTCACCACCCCACCTTCCACCCCAGGCTGCACCTGGTGAGGGGTTCAAGTCCCTGAGAGTGTGTGTCCACAGGGGGCGAGGGGCATGGTAAGGCCTTGGTGCTGTGACTGCAGGGCAGGGTGGCAGTGGCAGGCCTGGCATCAGTGACCTGGCTCCTCTCACTCTTGGGAAGAAGGGGCGTCCAGGCTCCCCTGATGCAGAACGTGTTCTTGAGAAGCCCAGCCACAAGCTTTCTAGATTTTCTGGAGGAGTCCTAGGTGAGGTCAGTGCCCAGAAACCCAGGCTGGCCCAGCCCAGGCACTGCCTCTCTGGGGGTAACCTATGGTCTCTGTGACACCCTCCTGCTCCTCTCTTTCCAACTTCCTGCCACCAGGGTAACTGTGTAACCTGTGAGGGCCGCGAGGACAGCCAGGAATATGCCAACATCCGCTCGGCCATGAAGGTGCTCATGTTCACGGACACGGAGAACTGGGAGATCTCGAAGCTGCTGGCTGCCATCCTGCACCTGGGCAACCTGCAGTATGAGGGTGAGGGCCCAGCGGCCACCTCTAGCAAGGAGGGAAGGCAGCGAAGCAAACGCGTTCTCTCGTCCAGCACTCCCAGAGCACTGACAGTGTGCCAGGCTGGGAGGTGGTGCCAGGCTATGGCAGGTGCCGGGTCCACTCTGCTCTTGCTCTGGTGTCCAGCATGGTTCCTGGACCGAGCAAGAGCCCTAGGAAAGTTTGCTCAGTGAATGAATGAATGATCCCAGATCTAAGGTGCTCACAGTCCAATGAGTCTTGAAAGACAGAGACATGGGGAACGGGTGCACTGAGCAGAAACAAGAGCTGTGCAAAGGTCCTGAGGCCTGACAGAGTAGGGCACATCTGGGGAAGGGCGGATGGTGTCAGGCCCAGAGCAAGGCAAGTTCACCAGGCCTGTGTCAGGAGTCCTTGCTTACTCTGGGCATCTGGGGTGGGGGTCACGGGAGGTGGGGGGGCATGATTGCCAGGGTCTGCTTACTTGGATGTCAGGCAGGGGGCTAGATGCTGGGCATTCCTGCTTCCTGCTCTCATGGTGCCCATGGCTCACGGAGACAACATTCGTCAGACGGCTATTAGCCCAGAAAAGCATTTAATCGTGGTGCTGGTGCCCTCCGTAGACAGGCCAGTCCCCCTGAGCGTGGGCAGAGCCACCCCGTTGCCCTAGGCTGTCCCCCACCCCCACCTCCCTTGCCTGACGCTGTGCCTGGTGCCGCTGACAGACCGCACGTTTGAAAACCTGGATGCCTGCGAGGTCCTCTTCTCGCCGTCCCTGGCCACAGCCGCGTCCTTGCTGGAGGTCAGTGAGAGCCTGCTGTCCCCGTCTGCTGTTCTTTCTCTCAGAGGGACCGGTTTTGACTTCTGGCTCAGGGGGCTGGGGCCCTCTGCTTGGAGAATCCTGGGAGTTCAACACTGAGAACCACCCAGCTGTGTGCAGGATCTGAGCTGGCACCGGGTCCCAGGGGAGGAGTGGAAGCCTAGTACAGCTGCCCCTGGAGAGGGAGGGGGTCTGGGGGCCCTGAGCGGGTCAGTCAGTCTTCTAGTAAATATATACTAGCCTCTGCCTTGAGTTGGAAAACTGGGATGAATAAAGTCAGAGCCTGAGCCAGGGGAGCCAGTCCTGGAGGGACAGGTGACATCCTGGGGTGGGAAGGGGCTGTGGAGGAGAGAGGCATTTGGGTGGTTTTGACGACTGGGGAGAACTGGGCTGTGGGCTGTGGGGAAGGGTTTTCCCAGTGGAGGGAGCAGGCTGGGCCAGGCCTGACTGGAAAGCGGGAGGGGTTCTAGATGTGGCCGTGGGAGGGGCGGGCTGCAGGGGGCTGAGTGAGCGCCTGTATGTTGCCCCACCAGGTGAACCCCCGAGACCTGATGAGCTGCCTGACCAGCCGCACCCTCATCACTCGCGGGGAGACAGTGTCCACTCCGCTCAGCAGGGAGCAGGCGCTGGACGTGCGAGATGCCTTCGTCAAGGTGGAGTGGCCGTCTGCTCTCCTCGCCCCACGAGAGGCTGGGTAGTTGATGGGCAGGAGCTGAGGAGCCCACAGAGCTGGAGGGATGTCAGCCTTGACCCTGCTCTGCCCTTGGGTCCAGCTTCAGCCACTGGCCCTCTGGGGCCTGGACAAGAGTCTGCCTTCCCCCTGAGCCCAATTCGTCCATCCCACAAGGGGCTGGGACTTGTGTTCTTCAAGGGCCTGAACAGCTCTGGTGACCTGAGGCCTTCCACCCCTGGCCTGCTTCACGCTGAATCATATTCGCTGGCCATTCAGTCTGCTGTGCTATTCCCAGCCCTGTGGATACCCTCTCTGGTCTCTCCTTCTAAAGAAGACCCCACAGAGGGGATGGGCCAGGTGGGGAGGCCCCCCAGTCCTGACATTTTGTCGTCCATTGAGCCCTTGCCCCGTGCCAGGCCCCGTACTGGGCTCTGGGACCCTGGAGACAGAGTTGCAGGGGAGACAGAGATGGTTGGAGGGGTGGGAGCCTAAACTTCCAGGGGAGGGAAGGGGAGGTTTCTTGGTGGAGCTGATATCTCCATAGAGCTTTGAAAAACAAGCAGATGTTATTCAGGCAGGAGAGGGTGCTCCAGGCAGAGAGAACAGCTGGAATAAAAACGTGGGGGTTTCCTGCAGCAGGAAGGGGCTGGAGTGAGGCCTCCGAGGCCCAGGGAGGGTCTCCGTCTGGCCGGTCTCCCTGGGAAGCTGTGACTTTTGCAGCTGCCTCTCCATTCAGGGCATCTACGGGCGGCTCTTCGTGTGGATCGTGGACAAGATCAATGCAGCCATTTATAAGCCCCCTTCCCAGGAAGTGAAGAACTCTCGCCGGTCCATTGGTCTCCTGGACATTTTTGGGTTCGAGAACTTTGCAGTAAACAGGTACCACGTGGGGCTGTGTCTTGTGGGAATTTTCTTCTAAAGTGTGGACTTACAGATCACATCTCTCCCTTTAAGCTGCATTTAGCTAGTCCCAAGTACACTCTTCCAGGCTGTTGAAAAATGTGACTCCAGACATCCTGGGGGCCTTTCCCCTTCCTCCCCATCCTCTCCAGACCCTGGGCCAGCTGAGGCCAGTGTGGTGGTGGGGCAAAGGCTCTTACCCCATTGTGACACTCTATTCCCCACTGCTCATTGGTCCATTTCCAAGCTGCAAGATGCCTCAAAGCAAGTGAGGCTGAGACTGAGCAATGTTTGAGATGGGGGTCTTGGCCATGCTTGATGTCCCACCCCTCTTGGGGGCCATGTGAGGTGCAGATGGATGGAGCAGGCCCAGGAGAATGCTGGGGCTAGAGGCAGCTGGCCTTGCCCCACTTTTTAGCTATGTTACCCCTGGTAAGTCACTTTAATTCTATAATGTTCAGGTGTCTCAAAGCCCTCCCCCTTCCCAGAACACACGAAGTGTCAGTCACCTGGGAGAGTGCTGAGTTGGTGGCTCAGAGATGTTACCCTCAAGGCCCTACTTGCCAGATCTTGTGAGCCCCCTTCCCATATCTGCTGATGCTTTGAATCTTTGAGGCCCGCCTCCCCAGTGCCGTGGCTCTTCCTCTCCTGGGTGCTCTGCCAGGGGTGTGGTGCCCATTGGGTCAGCTCTCTCCCAGGGCCTGGTCGTCCATCCTTAACTCTCCTCTGACTCACTCAGTGACCTTGGGCAAGTGCTGTGCCTTTGCTGGGCCTCCATGCCCTCTTCTATCATGGAGGAGGTTGGACTCACAATACTTTTCCACCTTGGAGACCGAAAATCCCAGGGGCACACTGAACACCAGGCTGGGGTCACCCCTGAGTGGCAAGGCAGGGCCTGAACACCCCACCCCCTCCCCTGATGCCCCCCTGTCCCCTGCCCCCTCCCTGCAGCTTTGAGCAGCTCTGCATCAACTTTGCCAATGAGCACCTGCAGCAGTTCTTCGTGCGGCACGTGTTCAAGCTGGAGCAGGAGGAGTATGACCTGGAGAGCATTGACTGGCTGCACATCGAGTTCACAGACAACCAGGATGCCCTGGACATGATCGCCAACAAACCCATGAACATCATCTCCCTCATCGATGAGGAGAGCAAGTTCCCCAAGGTGGGCCTGGGGCAGGGCAGGGCAGATGAGACTCCTTCACCCCATACGATGAAGATCCAAGTGTGCCACTGGCACAGAATAGGTGCTCCAGGCACAGAATATGTCTTGGAGTCAGGGAGGGGATACTTGCTTGATTTTAATCTTGGGAAATAGATTTTCTATACTGGGATGTACTTTCAAGGTTTTGTAATTCCAATTCACCCACTTCACAGATGGGGAAATGGAGGCCCAGAGAGCTCCTGTGTTGGGATATAAATAAAGGGAGGGAGGCTCTTGGGAAAGACAGAAGGGGGCTGAAAAGACAGAGGGCAGGAGAGACAATAGGGCCTGGTGGAGAGTGGGGTGGGGAGGAGAGGGAGAGCTTGATTGGGTGCTCCTCGGTTCCCACAGGGCACGGACACCACCATGTTGCATAAGCTCAACTCCCAGCACAAGCTCAACTCGAACTACATTCCCCCCAAGAACAATCACGAGACCCAGTTTGGGATCAACCACTTTGCAGGCATCGTTTACTATGAGAGTCAAGGTATAGGAGGGCCCCCTGGGGCTGGCTGTCTCTCTTTGCCTGTGTTCCCTCCCTTCCTTCCCCTTCTCCAGCCCAGGACAGACACACCAGAGTGCTGAAATACAAAGAGGGAAGGGATGTTAGGAAACATTGGGCTCAGTGCTTTTTTTTTTTTTTTTTTTAGAGTTTACAAAATTTTGGTAAAATATATGTAATATAAAATTAACCATTTTAACAAGTTTTAGGTTTACAGTTCAGTAGCGGTAACTACATCCACGGTATTGTGCAACTGCCACCACTCTCCAGAGTCTACCCATCACCCCAGACAGGGGCTCTGTATGCACACAACAATAACTCTGCGTCCTCCCCTCACCCCCTAGTCCCTGATAACCTCTACTCTACTCTCTGTCTCTATGTATCTAACTATTCGAGTACCTCACATAAGCAAAACATACAGTATTCATCCTTTTGTGTCTGGCTTATTTCACTTAGCATAATACCCTCAGGGTTCATCCATGTTGTACCATGTGTCACAATTTTGTCCTTTTTATAACAATAATATTCTATTGCATATACATACACACACACAGAGCACAGTTTATTTATCCATTCATCTGTTGATGGACAGTTGGATTGTTTCCACCTTTTGGCTGCTATGGATAGTTGCTGCTGTGAACATGGGCATTGTTGTTCAGTCGCTAAGGTGTGTCCAGCTCTTTGCGACCCCATGGACTGCAGCATGCCAGGCTTCACCATCCTCCACTATCTCCCAGAGTTTGCTCAGATTCAGTGAGCAAACTCAATCCATTGAGCATCCATTGAGTCAGTGATGCCATCCAACCATCTCATCCTCTGCTGCCCTCTTCTTCTTTTGCCTTCAATCTTCTCCTGCATCAGGGTCTTTTCCATTGAGTTGACTCTTCGCATCAGGTGGCCAAAGTATTGGTGATTCAGCTTCAACATCAGTCCTTCCAGTGAATATTCAGGGTTGATGTCCTTTAGGATGGACTGGGTTGATCTCCTTGCAGTCCAAGTGAACATGGGTGTACAAGTATCTTCTTTAGCCCTGGTTTCAGTTCTTTGTATGGGCTCAACACTCTTTTGCACATAAGGGGAAACTGAGGCTCAGAAAGAGCAGTTAACTGTAGAACCAGTTAGTTTGTAGATCCCACAGCCTATTGGGTGCAAAGCCAGATCTAGAACCAGCACAGTTAGCCACCAAAAGTCTTTGAGCAACAAGACCGAGTTTGGTCTTTGAAGGACTTGTATCTTCTTTTCTCCTGGGAGATATAATTGGGCTCCTTTTAAAGCTAAAAGTGAGGAAGAAGGTCAGAACATAGTTAAGTTTTTCCCTTTGGAATTCTTACATGGTCTGTCAAAAGCCCGCAGAGTGCCCTGGCCAACGCCACCCCTCCCACCCTGGTGCAAAGAGCTGACCTTGAGTGGGCATCAGCTGTGGGATGTGTCTGCCCTACTGCCCTCAGTCCTGAAGGGTCCCTCCCACAGCCAAAGTCAGTGAAATTCTCAACAAGCAGAGAGCCACCGGTTTCACACTTCCTTGTTGATTTGGTCCAGAAGGCAGAGAGTGAGCCATGCAGCAGTTATGGGATCAGAGGCCGTCAGCCTTCCTTAAAATAGCAGATGTGAGATCTGACCCTCCTGTTAGAAAGTAGGAATCCAGCGTTAAGTTTGAAGGACTGTTGGGTAAACAAATGGATCTGTTGTTTAGAGTAAGAGAGGGTGTTTTCAGTTCAGTTCAACTAACATTCATTGACCAGGCTTCATACTTCATACTGTTGCTGGGGATATGAAAATGAGAATTGAGTGAACTCTACTCACTTATAAAATTGTAAAATATTATTAGATCTGGAGGGAATAGAAGACTCATCTGCTTTTATGGATTTGGAAACTGAGGCCCCGAGAGGGAAATGACTTGCCTAAGGTCACTAATCATTTCTGAGCTACTTTTAACAATTCTGTCGGCATTTTCTGTTCATAAAGCACTGTTTTAGTTCAGCATTTTATTTAAAACATGAGTGGTTTAGGTGATCCAAAAAGAAGCAAGAGTTCATGGGAACATCATGCTCATTCAAAAGATAAGGAACATAAGGCCCAGAAGGGGACTCTCTAGGGCTCCATAGTGAGTCTGTCATAGAGCTTTAATTTGTTGTTGTTCAGTCAACTAAGTCACATCTAACTGTTTGTGACCCCATGGACTGCAGCACGCCAGCCTCCCCTGTCCTCTACTATCGCCTGGAATTTGCTCGGATTCATGTCTATTGAGTCAGTGATGCTATCTGACCATCTCATCCTCTGCCACCACCTTCTCCTGCCTTCAATCTTTCCCAGCATCAAGGTCTTTTCCAGTGAGTCTGCTCTTTGCATCAGTTGGCCAAAGTATTGGAGCTTCAGCATTAGTCCTTTCAATGAATATACAGGGTTGATTTTCCCTAGAATTGACTGGTTTGATCTCCTTGCAGTCCAGAGGACTCTAAAGAGTCTTCTCCAGCACCATAATTCAAAAGCATCAATTCTTTGGTGCTCAGCCTTCTTTATGCTGTAATTAGGGCCCTACAATTCCATCCTAGCTTCAGAGCCCCACTTTTGGTACTGGGTGCCTCCTGCAGCTCACCCGTCCCCAGATGTCAGGTGGGCAGCCCCACACTGGGTCTCTGTGCTGTCCACCAGCCAGGGCAGTCTGAGTCCTGGGGGAAAGGGTGCTGCTTCTCTGCAGAGTTCCTCCTCCTCAGGCACCCCATCTTCTGCCCCACCCTATCAAGGACCCCATTAACCAGCTCCTAAATCCTCAGGCCTGGGAATGGCAGTCCTCTTTGGAATCTGTGTGGTGCAGGGAGCCTCCTGGACTGGTGCCTGGGCTCCTAGACTCAGGTCTTAACTCTGCCCGCAGTTTGCTGTGGGTGTTAGTTTGCTTAGCTTCTCTGAACACTGATTTCTTTTCCTTGTCGGGTTGGGGAAGATAATCTCCACCTGTCCCACATATACAGGGGAAGTTGTGGGCATTACAGCTGTGAGGGCAATATCCAAAATCAAGGTACTTTTACTTTCGTTCTTTTACTATTAGCTGGTACCAGACGAACTTGCATTCTCTCCTAGGGGACCCACTTAAGGAAGGTTTTTGACACCTTTGTTACCAACCTGGGTCCTTGGACTCTTTAATCCATAGAAGTTGATAAAAGCCAAGCAAGAAGTTCAGGCAAGGCTTTACTGAGGCTTGTGCTGCAGCATGAGGGAGTGAGGGAGCTCGAACAAGAAACAGGTCCCCTTGCTGGCTCCCTGAGTGGGGGCAGACTGGTTCCTTAAATGAGGTGAGGGTAGGGGCGGATTGGTGAGGTGGGTCAGGCTGGAGGGGTGGCTGGCGTGGCCTGCTCACACTCTTGGTGCTGTGTGCAGGGCTCCAAGGCAATGTCCTGCTTTGGCTCCCAGCAGAAGCAGACATGGTAGTTGGTTTGTAGCCTTTTTGTATCTTACTGTTCATAACTGTCCAAGCTGTACATGCACTGCAGTTATTTTTAGTCTCATGACTAAATGGTAGTTGGTTTGTAGCCTTTTTGTATCTTACTGTTCATAACTGCCCAAGCTGTACATGGGGTGCAGTTATTTTTAGTCTCATAGCTTCTTTGTTTCTGTTGCTCAGGGAGAGGTTTGTCCAGGTGCAAGCACTCCAGTAAAGGATCCCACGCCCCAGCATAGGGTCCAACGCCCCAGCCTATCTCATGTTTGTTCAAAAGACTAAAGCTAGCATTTCAGGCATTGGGGTGGTTCAGTGGGAAAGGTAGCCCCACTCCCTCCTGAGGACTGAGACATTCTGCCCTTCCCTTTGTCCAGGCCTGGAAGAGGGGGGCAGTGTGTGGCTGGGGAGACTGAGTTCTAGCTCTGGCTCTGCCTCTTGCTTTCTCTGTGACCTTGGGCAAGCCACTGTCCTCTCTCGGCCCCAGAGCCCCCCACTGTAAAGTGGATGTGGTTGAACTAGGGGGATTTTGAGGGTCTTTGTGGACGAGGCGTGGTGGCTTTGGGAAGGGGGTGTCTTGTTGGGGGGAGGCTGATGGAGTTGCAATGTGTAACTGCTCTGTGGTGCTGCCCAGGCTTCCTGGAGAAGAACCGGGACACCCTGCATGGAGACATCATCCAGCTGGTGCACTCCTCCAGGAACAAGTTCATCAAGCAGATCTTCCAGGCCGATGTTGCCATGGTAACGTGGAGGTGTGGCTTTCATTGGGCAGGCAGGGCCCCCAGAAGCCAGGCCTGTGTCTAGGCATCCCCTTGTCTAGTGGCTTCAGCTGAGCTCCTCTGGCTACACAGTGGGGGCAGTGCTTTGCTGGGTTCCAGGAGAGGCTGGGGGGCCTCCAAGATCCTCCTATCTGGTCCTCTTGTACTAATTAGGGGGTGCAGGTGGGGTGTAAGGCCCAGAGAAGGATCACATGAGATGCTGCAGAGCAGAGCCTGATTAGGACTCAGTTTTGGGGTCCTCTCCCCAACCCTCTAGCCACTAACCGAGTGTGGGTGAAGGGGGAACGTCCAGCCTTTAGGATGTGGATGGGTGTGGGGGTGTTGAGAGAAACAGACGCAAAAGCCTATTTTCACTATCCCTGGACCCCACACGGGGGATGGAGAATTTCCCAACCTTGGTGTTTTCTTTGTCCCTGGAATGGTAGTCTGGTGGACTACCTGCTGGATTGTATGTCTTTTTGTTCTGTATTTTCCTCCTGTCCCATGGCCTCCTGGAGAGTGCAGGAGGGACTCACCGGAGGGCAGAGCCATGGCCCTTTCTGTGCCTGTCCAGCTGCCTGTGTTGCCCCCCCGCGGACCCCACTCCAGAAGCCCCGCTGCCCCAAGGTTCGTCCCTTTTCCCTGGTGGATTTTGCCCTCTTGTTTTCTGACCCACCACGTTCTCCTTGCTCCCCACCCCATCTCGCCGCCGCTGTGCGCTCTGGTTCCTGTTGTAGTTTCTCTGTGGTTATTCATCGGGCACTCTCCGCCACCCAGCAGCTTCTGCGAAGGTAAAAGACACCAGTCGGGGACGGAGGATGGCGTGAGAGGCCTCAGCGGCCCTTGGGACTGGGCTGTGTCCTTGGCCCCCGCGGCACTGAGGCTTGGGGAAAAGGCCGTTGTTGTTGTTTGGCTTTCATTTATTTTTGTGGAGTGTGTGTTTTTGTGGAGTGGTTTGTGGAGTGGTTTGATCTTTGTTTATTGAGTTGTGTGGACTGCAGGCATCTCAGTTTCTTAAAGGAGGAAACTGAGTCCTAGAGAAAGAGATGAGACTTGCCCAGTGTACTGGGGCCCAGGGTGGGACCCAAAACCCTGTCTACCGAGTTCTCTGCTCCCTTGAGTCTCTGGAGGTATCAAGGCCTGCTCTTCCCATCAGGCCCTGCGAAGGGTTTCTACATCTGAGACTCAGTCAGAGCCTCTGGTTAACCTTGTGAAGCAGGAGAGGCACGTGGTGGTTTCTGCATTTTGCAGATGGGGATGGAAGCTCAGAGGTGGTGTGTGGTTCACTCCAAGTCGCAGCATCTGAGGGAGCCGGGACTGGATGCTACCCCCTACCCCGGTCCTCCGTAGGTCCTGGACAGCATTCTTGGTGTGTCCTGACAACCAGCTCCAGGATGTGCGTAACTCCCGAGGTGCTTTGGGCTCCAGAGATGTGGGGTGACCTTAGCAGCAGCATAGCTCTGACCTCTTCTCTACCTTCGATTTCCTCTCTGCTTAGGCCTGACATCCTTTCACCTTCAGTCTTAATGCTGAATCCCCCTTCCTTCCTGCATGTCTGGCATCCCCCTCCTGTCTCGTGCCTGGCAGAGTCCTGGCACAATTCACAAAGCCACAGCTGCAGAGCAGGGCCTGTGGCACGTCATGTCTGGACAGAGGTTCTCTGCCAAGGGTTGGCTCCAGGCCAACACTGTGCCCAGCTGGCTGATGGGAGGAGCATAGGGCCAATGCCAGGGAGGGTGCAGGTGCCTGAAGCTCCAGCACCGGTAGTCCCCACCCCGAAGCCCGCACACTGCAGGTCGCAGAGTTAGTGAGACAGGAGTGACTCTGGGTTCTCTCCCCAGTCTTTCCTCTTGTAGACCCAGCTGCCCTGCCAAGCCCACACATTCCTGGGCAGTCCTCAAAGGCCACTGAACCCACCTGTCCTCCTACCTCTCTTCCCAAGCCCCTGGAGGCTGTGGGGACCTCCCTGTGAAGTTTCCTCTTCTGAGTCTCCTTCCCCTGGACTCTGGGAACCTACTTGCAGAGGAACCATGGATAGGTTCCAGCATGAGACTGGGGTGGTGGTGGGGGCAGCGTCCAGAAATGCCCACCGCCAAGGGAGTTTTTGGAACACAGAATTAGAACATGGCAGGGATCAATTTGATAACAATCACTTTTGCTCTTCTGGGCCAGCCTGTGAGCTACACACACATATTTCTCATTTCATTCATTCCCTGTAACTCCCTCATGAGTGATTACTATTGTCCCCGCTTTACAGAGAGGCCAAGGTACTTGTTTGAGGTCACACAGCTGGTGACACACAGGGATTTGATCCAGGTTTGGTGGCTCAGATGCTAAAGAATCCGTCTGCCAATGTGGGAGATGTGGGTTTGATCCCTGGGTCAGGAAGATCCCCTGGAGGAGGAAATGGCAACCCACTCCAGTATTCTTGCCTGGGAAACCCCATGGACAGAGGATCCTGGCAGGCTACTGTCTATGGGATTGCAAAGAGTCGGACACGACTGATCGACTGACACTTTCACTTTTCTATCTCGGGGAGGGGCTGGGACTTGGCCAAGGTCATGGACAAGTGAAGGCTTTTGAGTCCCTGCTCCTTTTCACTGTACCATGCTGTCTGTGAGAGTGTTGTCTTAAGAAAATGCTTTGTTTTTGTTGGGAAAATGATAGCTCTGTTAAAAGAACAAGGAGACTGGCTTGGTGAGGCGTGGATGCTGAGTCAAATTTTACTGGATGACAGAATACTGGTTGCTGTGTTCTCCTTAGGGTGGGGGTCCACATCCTTTCAGTGATAAAACCCATGTCCTGTGCAGGTCCCCAGTGCCCGAATTCTGCCTTTTGACTCTTGTGTCTGCCTCTTGGGGTGCCCTGGGAAGCCCCATCCAATCATTACTGATGGAGGGGAGCAGTAAGCCAAAAGCATGGTGCTTCTTCCAGGGCATGGAGCCCCTAACCCCTAGTCAAGGCACATGTCCCCACGGAGCTGAGTCCACAGGAGGCTGGTTCACTCTTCATGCAGGAGGCATCTCCTGCCACTGACCTCCCAGCCCCAATCGTATTACATTCAGGTGCCTGCCCCTCACATCCCCTCCATGGAATCATTTAACACAGACCTCTGGATTTCTCACTTCTGCTTTTACCCCATCCCTAAATATCTGCAGATTATCCCAGAAAACAACAAATGTTGGAAAAGATGACCTTTCCCCTCAATGAAATAAAACCAAATCAGAAACCAGGTGGCCACGGCCTTCCTTCCATCAGAAATACCTATTGAGTGCCTGTCATATGCCAGATATTGTCCTGTGTCCTGGGGACACAGTAGTGAACAAAACTGAAAAAATCCTCTGTCGTCATGGGACTTACCCTCTAGCAGAAGGGAGAAGTAGTTAATAAGCAAATAAGTGAATTATCATAAGTCAGATGGTGATATATGAGATGGGAAAAATGGAGGGAGGTGAGCCAGTGGTAGGGTTTTGCAGTTGTGAAGAGGGATCTGGAAAGGCCTTACGGAGAGGTTGGTGAGGAGGTGAGGAAGCCGACCACCTGCATTCTGGAGGAAAAGCAGTGCAGGGAGAGGGAACAAGGACAGCAAATACAAAGCCCCAAGGTGCTTTATAAGCCACCAACCTGCCTGGAGCATCGTAGGAAGAGCACGGGGGCAGGAGTGGCTGGAAGGTGGGGAGTGAGGTAGTGGAGGGCTGGGGGTAACTGGGACCGGATCCTGCGGGACAGGGCTGGTTCTTACAAAGGACCTTGGTATTCATGCTGAGTGAACTGGGGAGCCATTGAGGGTTTTGAGTCAGTTGGGAGAGGGGACACATGACTGGATTGGTGTTTGAACAGCCTCATTTAGGCTGCTGTGTTGCTAGCGGGGTAGAGGTCAGTGTGGGGGACGGAAACAGGGAGACCAGTTTGGAGGTTATTGCAATAGCAGGAGAGCCATGCAGGCAGCCTGGACCAGGCTGATGGTGGAGGAAGTGGTTAAGAGGGTCAGATTCTGGATCCGTTTTGGAGGTAAAGTCAATAAGGTTTGCTGCATATTGGATATGAGAGAGGAGGGGCTGGGGATGGCCCCTAGACCTGTGGCCTGAGCAGCTGGACAATTTCTAGGAGCCCTTGAATGTGAGCAACCAGTTCAGCACCACTTCAGTTCAGCAAAGGGTTGTTGACTGATGCTGTGTCAGGCCCTGGGGCACGCTAGTAAGCAAGGCAAACCCGCCTGTCCTCTTGGGGCTCATAGCTCAGCAGGAAAGCCAGAAAGGAGTGGTTGCAGTGTGCTGATCACAACCAGAGAAGGATATGCCCTGTGTGTGTGTGTGTGTGTGTTGTGTGTGTTGTACATGTGCTCATGCTTTGTGTGTTGTGCATGTGTGTGTATGTGTGTGTGTTGTGTAGGTGTGGTGTGTGTGCTGTGTGTGGTGTTTATCTGTGGTGTGTATGTGTGCGTCTGTATGTACTGTCTCTGTGTATATGTGTGTGTGGTGTGTGTGTATGTGTGCACATTTGCGTGTTGTGTGTCTCTGTATATGTACTGTGTGTGCTATGTGTCTGTTGTGTTTGCACTCCCTGTGCACACACATGTGCCTGTGGCAAGGCCTCTAATGTAGGCTGGGTACAGCCCAACCTGGACAGCTTCCCCCCACTTGTGGGGGTCACCTGGTGCTGCTGCTGGGTTAGGTGCTAGGGCAGATGTGGGTCGTAGACTTGACATTCACCCAACCCCCGTGCAAAATAGTCTCCAGCTTCTCTTGGGAGCATCCTAATTCTAGATAACACTGTAGTGGAAAACACAGCAAATTTCAGAATAACAAGGATTTGCTACTTCTTGACAAGTTTCATTTCAGTCCCAGGGTGTATGGTCTCACTCTAGCATGGGATAAGTTCCTCTCCCTCACCCAACACACCTCACACATTGATATCTGCATCCCCAGTGGTGCTACAGGATATCAGATACAATAACTCATTTAAAGTATAAAAGCTTAAAATCACAATCAAATTTACTTATTAAAAAATTCTCATCCAATGAAATTGCCAGGAAAACAGTAACGTCAAAATGCTTTGGAATCGAATCTGGTCTCTACGTCCAGTTTCTGGGTCTGAGATGTTCTGCTGTGTGTCCGCTGCCTGTTTGTTGCTCAGGTTCTCCCCTAGGACCCCACCTCATTTCACAGTGCTCTGAGAGGGGGATCCCAACAGGGCAGGAGGTGCAGGGGATCGCTAGCCACTTCCTGCAGATAGCGGCTAGTGGAGCACGGGGCCCTTTAGCCTTGGTGCTGGACGGCGTCCAAAGGCCAGCTGTGCGCCTTCTTAGGGGGCTTATGTGTGTCTGCCCCGCCCGCTTGCTGCTGACCTGTTAATCCAACAGGCAGGGCAGAGGGTGCGGGCAGCACCCCTGCCTTGCTGGGTGGCTGTTGACTGAGACAGACTCACAGCCCGCTCAGCTAGGTACATGGCACTATCCCATCTTGAAAACTGAAGCCCAGTGCTGCTTAGTGACCTGCCTAGAATCACAGGGCTCAGAGGTGGTGAGCTAGGGTTTGAATTTAGGTCTGTCTAACCTGCCTCTAGAGGTGACCCCATTGTCCAGAGATCTGGCCACTCATTTGTACTGCAAAGAGAGGACAGAGACTAGAGAGGGGCTGCGTGTGTCTTGCCCGGAGTCATTCAGTGCCCAGGGTGGGACCCCAGGGCGCCTTACTCTCTGTTCAGTGCTCCTGGACCCAGAATCAGGGAGGCTTCCCAGATGGGGGTGTATTTAGGGGGTCTAAGTTCCAGCCCAGACCAGGTGGTCATAGGAAAACCTACGTGTCCTACCGGCCTGCTTCCTTGGGAGGCTCTCTCTCAGGCCCTGACTGCTGACCTCCTCTCCTGCTTCCCTTCTGGAGGGCCGGAGGGGCGAGAGTCAGCCCCTCCCATCGCTGTGGTCCATCCCCCCAGGGCGCCGAGACCAGGAAGCGCTCGCCCACACTCAGCAGCCAGTTTAAGCGGTCGCTGGAGCTGCTGATGCGGACGCTGGGTGCCTGCCAGCCCTTCTTCGTGCGCTGCATCAAGCCCAATGAATTCAAGAAGCCCATGGTGAGCAGCCCTGGCAGGGATGGGGGGTGGGGGTAGACAGCTGGGAACAGCCTGAGGGATGGGAGGGGCCCGGCCAAGGGAGCAGGGTGGACTGGGCCCTGGGAGACTTTGCCCCCTGAGGGGCTTACAGAACAAACTTCCTCTTTTCTGGGGACAGCCCAGTTCCCTGAAAAGAGCCTGGACTCTGTAGTAGTGGGCTAAATGCAGATTCAAATCCTGACTCAACCACCTTCCTGCAGGGTGACTGTAGAGGAATTAATTGTTTCTCTCATACCTCAGTTACCTCTCAGATGGAAATAGGACTGCTTGTACCCACCTCCTGGGAGTATTCTGTTCAATGATGCATGCAAATTGCCTGGCGCCTAGGAAGGAACTCAGTAAATGGTTCTTGCTGTGGTCCCAACTTTGAAAGTCCCCTCTCCTTTGCTTCTGCCAATGATTACCTCCTCCTGGAAGCCTTCCTGGATTCCTCTGACTGGTTGGGAATATTTTCATTTCTGACTTTTCTGAATAACATCTGTTGAGCCTTTTCTGTGTTTCCAAAACAGAACCGATTAGATTGTCTCTCCATAGTCTCATTCAACTTTCTCAACAGCCAGTGAGGGAGGGACTTTTATGGCCCCATATTTGAGATTTGGTGGGCTTCCCCTGGTGGCTCAGACAGTAAAGAATCCACCTGCAATATGGGAGACCTGGGTTTGATCTGGGTTGGGAAGATCCCCTGAAGGAGGGCATAGCAACCCACTCCAGTATGCTTGCCTGGAGAATCCCCATGGACTGAGGAGCCTGGTGGGCTACAGTCCATGGGGTTGCAAAGAGTTGGACACGAATGAGCGACTAAACGCGCATTTGAGATGTGGGATGGGAAGCTTGAGGAGGTTGGGACCTAGAGGTCGCAGAGCCAGGAGCCTGGACTACCCCTTGCTAGGAGCGCTCTCCTTCCACAGCTCTGGGAGGTGTTGTTTACCATTAGACACTTCCCAGAGATAGGAGGGGAGGCCTAGGGGAAGTTGGGGTCTGCAGAGGGACGGAAGGTGGGAGGCCAGTGCTGGGCCAGGGAAAGTGCCTGTACGGAGAGGAAACAGGTGGCGGAAGTCAGCCTTCCGCCTGCTGGCCCTGTCCCCTGTCCCCTGCCTGGAAACATTCCCCAGAGTGGGCTGGTCAGTCCCTCTAGGGCTCAGGATCCGGTCTGCAGGGGTGTGAGAATCAGAGGGCTCCAGCGAGCTGCCCTCTAAGGTAGGAGGTCCAGGGGATTGAGGCCAGGGCCTTACAGTTGGGCACCATTTCTCCTGCTCTCAGATGCCTCTCGAAACTTCTTTGGGCCCAGGCCTCAGCATCTCTGTCCTGGACCTGGCTACAAGACCTCCTCCCTGAGTCTCCTGCCTCCCAATCCCTCACTCCCATTCTCCTCCCCACTGCAGGGTCTCGAACACAAATCTGACCTGGTCACATCCCCCCATGTGACTGGAAAGGCCTTTCCCAGCCTCTCCACCAACCCAGCGGCCATCACAGAAATGACTGTGCCTTTGCTTGCTGCTCCAGCACTCTTTCCTGTCACGGTTGTTGTACAGCTGCTCAGCTGTGTCTGACTCTTTGTGACCCTGGACTGCAGCACGCCAGGCTTCCCTGTCTTTCACCATCTCCTGGAGATTGCTCAAATTCATGTTCATTGAGTCAGTGATATCATCCAACCATCTTGTCCTCTGTTGTCCCCTTCTCCTCCTGCCTTCAGTCTTGCCCAACATCAGGGTCTTTTCCAGTGAGTTGGCTCTTTGCATCAGGTGGCCAAAGTATTGGAGCTTCAGCTTCAGCACCAGTCCTTCCAGTGAATATTCAGGGTTGATTTCCTTTTGGACTGACTGGTTTGATCTCCTTGCTGTCCAAGGGACTCTTAAGAGTGTTATCCAGCACCACAGTTCAAAAGCATCAATTCTTTGGTGCTCAACCTTCTTTATGGTTCAACTCTCACACCTGTACATGACTATTGGAAAAACCATAGCTTTAACTATGTGGACCTTTGTCAGCAGGGTTAGAACAAAGCTAATCTTCTCTTTCACGAAGCCCCTCAAGATGTCCCAATTAGGCTGTCTCTCCTCTGTGCTCTCAATGTACTCAGCTCATCCCGAGTGAGGGTCTCATTCTGTGCTGCCTGGTGGATTTGGACTGCAGATCTGGGTTTGGTCCCGCCTTTGCTCCTCATGCGCTGTGTGACCTTGGCCTCTCAGGACCTCTGTCTGGGGTCGGGAAAACACAGAGCAGTGCTGGTCTCCCAGCGGGAGCCTTCAGCATTGACGATCTTGGCTCCTTGCCTGACAGCTGTTCGACCGGCACCTGTGTGTGCGCCAGCTGCGGTACTCGGGCATGATGGAGACCATCCGCATCCGCCGAGCCGGCTACCCCATCCGCTACAGCTTCGTGGAGTTTGTGGAGCGGTACCGAGTGTTGCTGCCTGGCGTGAAGCCGGCCTACAAGCAGGTACGCAGGCTGGGGGCAGAGGCGGTGGGAGGAAGGGTACCAGCCCTGGGCTGGGCAAAAGTCCCAGTTTTCTTACTGGAACACTGTGCTGGGCACAACATCAGCTTGGCCACCTCAGGTGTGGCTGGGAAAATTGGGATCAGGCAGTGGAGTGCATCTGAGAGCTTCCATTGCCATGCTCGCGTGGCGTGGACTTCATGCATGTGCTGAGTGGGTCCTGGCTGTAGGCGAGGGCTTTACAATCATCAGATGGAGCTAAGGAGAAGAGTGAGGGTCAGAGAAGGCGGGCCGGCTGGAGCCACACAGAGTCAGGGGCAGAGCTGGAGCAAGATCTCTGTCCCCCAGCCTTCGAAGGGATACCATTTGGCCTGTCCCACTGGTGGGACCACCCAAGCTCTTGTGCACCTCTCCCCCCCCACCGCCCCCAACCCAGGAGGACCTTCGGGGGACATGTCAGCGCATGGCTGAAGCTGTGCTGGGCACCCATGACGACTGGCAGATTGGCAAAACCAAGATTTTTCTGAAGGTGAGCATGGCCTCTGACTCTGTCTGCCTTGGGGGAGCTGTGAACTCCCTGGGGTGGGGGGGAATAGGTCTTGGGGTCCCTATAGAGGAGCTGCAGCACAGAATGGGGTCAGTGCTGGGCCTTTGTGCTCCTCTAGCCCTGAGCAGGTGTGGGGTCTGGCCTCCTGGGTGGTGGAGGGGCAGTGGGTATTTGAGGGCCTCTCTGACCCGTAGCCTGGGGGTGGGGTCATGAGGAACCAAAGGCCAGGGGTGGCCTGACCAGGGAGGCCTGGATTTAGTCTCGACCCTGTGGTGGTCTGCCCTGGGAATTTGGGCAGGTCACTGGCCTTTTCTTGGGTCTCATTTTCCCATCTGCACAATGGGATGTGCTTGTGGTGGGTACTCTTGAGTGTATCTTTGGTCCTGTGCTTTCCTGCCAGGCATGGCTCATGCTGGGCTGTGGTTGGCTATGTGCCACCCACCTCTAGTGTCCCTGGACCTGTCCCCATGCTCCCTGACCTGGCACCTAGGGTTCTCTGGCTCCCAGCACAGCCTGAGCATGACTCTGGGGGCTGGGCAGCTGGGAGGGGGCAGGGCTGGGAGCAGGAAGCTGGGCCGGGAGAGCTTGCTGGAGATGGCGGAGGTGGGACAGCTACAGCAGGGACAGGGTGAACCCTGGCTTCCCCATTTCCATTTCTGCTGTTGTAGATTTCCGGCTGTCCCGGGTGATGGGTCAGAGCTCCTTCCTCTGGCACAGGGTGGGGCCCAGGCAGCCCAGGACAGCCGGGGAGAGGGAAGGGGGAGCCAGCCCTCAGCTGGAGAGAGTCCTGCAGTCTAGTCTGATGCCTCTCTGGCTGAGGGGCCTGGGCCAGTGTCTTCATCTCCCCGAACCCTCGCTTCCTGCCTCTGCGTCTCACAAGTGCTGTTTGGAAAGCACTGTTCTGTGTGCCAGGCCCCCGTGGGAGTGGGCGCTTCTTGTCCATCATCTCATTTAGTCATCGTAGCAGCCCATGAGGTAGAATTATTATGCCCGTTTCAGAGGTGCAGCATGTAGAAGCAAGGTGCCCCAGGTCAGGCACTGCCCTGGAGCAGAGATCAGGGCTTCCAGCCTGTAGCCCTGATGCTCAGCCCATGTGATTAAGGGAGGGAAGGCTTATAGCATGATGACATCTAGTGCCAGAGACGTCTGAGGACTGTCCTCATCCTTCATATCCTCACCTCTCTGGGCTGTTCAGAAATAGGCAGTGGTTTCCAGACCCCAAACCTACTTCTCATTCATTCACTCACTCATTCAGAAAGCCTTGGCTGAGCATCCGTCGGTGCTGGGCCCTGTCCCCAAGTGATGTGACCTGGATTATCTTGATAGGTGTGATTATCTGATGGATTATCTGATTATCTGAGTCTGAATCCCCTTATGACTCAGCCTCCCTGGGGCAGGGCCCAGATTTGCCTAGTTCACTGCAGTCCCACCCAGTACCAAGCACAGGGTGGGCACCTGGAGATATTTGATTCATGTACTGAATGAACCATGAAGTTTTGTCCAACCGAGTGAGGGTTGGGGGCTTGGGGATGAGAAGGAGAGAGGGTTGGAGAAGAGGGCAGGGCCTGATGGTGGAGGGCCCAGGGAAGACCTGACTTGACCCTGGGAAGCATGGGGTATTGCTGTAAGATCCCTTCTTGAGAGGGTATCAGTCAGGAGACTGTTTCTAAGATCCAGGAGTGAAATGATGGTCGCCTGTCCCAGGTCAGTGGCTGATATGACAGAAATATCTAGAATAGCCAGGTCTCAGGGTAGAGATGGCCATTGGGATGGAGTCAGTGTGTGTGCGTGTTGGGCCCCTCCTGCTGCATGTGTTCCACCCAGGCCTCTGGGAACCAGCCATGACAGTACCTTGTCTGTACTTGAGGGAGGCTGCCCCATGGCACCATAGCAGGTCTGGAAGCCATTAGGGACCAGCTGAGCCCTAGGCCAGAGCCCTAAGTAAAGGAAGAGGGGCCCACCTGGGGCAGCCTCTGTTCTGGGACTGGAGGGGTTGGTGGGGGCTCTGCTCAGGAGGCTTTGCCCTCCAGGACCACCATGACATGCTGCTGGAGGTGGAGCGGGACAAGGCCATCACCGACAGAGTCATCCTCCTCCAGAAAGTCATCCGGGGCTTCAAAGACAGGTTTGTGTCTGGATGGACTCTTCCCCGCCTCCTTGTGTGTGTGTGCATGCATGCACGCGTGTGCATGTGCTTGGCTCACTGTGGTTCCTCCCGTGTGGACACTGGGAATAAACACCCATGTGCATACACAGAAACATGCACACATGTGCAAGGCACACACAGGATCACATGAACATGGATGAACACTAAGACACACGGACCCATCTATATTCCGTATGCCCAGTAATACATGCCTGCCCATGTGGGCTCATGAGACACACACGTGGATGCTATGAGATTTGTAAGTTACAAAGTGTGTCCCGTATTCTGTGTAAATTACACGTAAATTACAAAGTGTGTCCTGTATTCAATGTGAGGGGCGTGTGTACAGTTGTGTCACCTCCCAGTTGGGCGGGGCTGACTCTGGAGTGTGATTCAGGCTCCACAAAAAGCACACTTCCTGCCCCTTTTTGAGTTCATCTGGCCACTCCCCTTCTCTTCCCATCCACCCACCTGTCCAGCCATCCTTGGTCCACCTATTCACCTGTTTGTCCATCCTTTCCCATGGCTGTGCCCTCATTTGTGTGAGCATCCAGGCACTGGCTCATGGGCTCACCCACACTGAGGTAGCCATCCTTCACTCCTCCTCTTATTTCTATGTTCAGGAGACACCTGCTGTTTGATATGTGAGCTCTCATCCTCCATGAGGTCACAGATGACTGTCAGCCTGTAGCAGCGGCCTAGTTTGTGCAGGGGAACAGCATGGTGCTCAGTCAGAAGACCAGGGCTCTAGCCCCAACCACATCGAGTCTCAGTTTCCTCACATGTAAAATGAGGGAGTTAAACAATCAGTAATACATAATGTTTACAGTGTTCCAGGACTTCGCTGGTTGCTTAGATGGTAAAGCATCTGTCTACGATGAGGGAGACCCGGGTTCAATCCCTGGGTCGGGAAGATCTCCTGGAGAAGGAAATGGCAACCCACTCCAGTATTCTTGCTTGGAAAATCCCATGGATGGAAGAGCCTGGTAGGCTGCAGTCCAGGGGGTCACAAAGAGTCAGATTCGACTGAGTAACTTCACTTTCACTTTCACAGTGTTCCAAGTGTTTAATCTTTATCTTATTTACTATTTGTTGTTTAGTCACTAAGTCATGTCCAGCTCTTTGCGACCCCATGGACTGTAGCCCACCAGCCTCCTCTGTCCTTGGGATTTTCTAGGTATGAATACTGGAGTGGGTTGTCATTTCCTTTTCTAGGGGTCTTCCTGATCCAGGGATTGAATCCGGGTCTCCTACATGGCAGGCAGATTCTTGACTATCTGAGCCACCAGGGAAGTCCTACATTTATTCATGAATAACCTGAATGCCTATGAATGAGTTTATGTGACAAGTCTGTGAGGCAGGCAGGACAGGTATTATTCTGTCCATGTTACAGATGAGGAAACTGAGGCACAAAGAGGGTATATGCCTTTGCCTAAGGTTGTGGAGCCAAGGAGACACAGAGCTGGGACTCAGCCCTGCTTTCCTGATTCCAAACCCCACCCAGACCCCTATAGACATCCTCCTGCATCACGCTGCTGTTTCAGGTCCAACTTCCTGAAGCTGAAGAATGCCGCCACACTGATCCAGAGGCACTGGCGGGGCCACAACTGCAGGAGGAACTATGGGCTGGTGAGCCTCCTGAGGGAGCTGCTTGGTGACCCGCGAGGCCTTTGAACCTGGTTCCATCGTCATAGCAACAGGATTTACCTGTTTGCGGGGCGGCTGGCCTCCCGACCCCGCCCCCCGCTGGCCACTACCATTCTTCCAGCCCAAAGTCCAAGTCTGCTTCTTGTGGTTCTCCCCTGCTGGTCAGCAATGTTTCTGCTTTTCTTCTGGAATGTCCTGGTGGGTTGTGAGCCTCAGGTTATTGAACACCTTACAGGGGGCCAGGAATGGGTGTGTCACATAGACACACCCATAGGGAAGGAAGTGGGCTGCAGCCTGGACTTGGGGCTGGAGAGGCAGACAGGAAGGAGGCCGGCTCCTGGTCTGAGGATGGTGTCCCTGTTGGGGAGACCCACCTCGGGGGAAGCCAAGTGCACTCCCTGGGGAACTTTGGTCTGAGTGGAACCAGCTGTGCCTTCAGGGCTCGTGGGTTGGCGAGTGGAGCCAGGGCAGTGACCTCCATGGGCAGGGCTGGTATGGCGTCAGGGCCGTGGTTCTGAGCTGGTGGCTGTCCTTGCAGATGCGGCTGGGCTTCCTGCGGCTGCAGGCCCTGCACCGCTCCCGGAAGCTGCACCAGCAGTACTGCCTGGCCCGCCGGCGCCTCATCGGGTTCCAGGCCCGCTGCCGGGCCTACCTGGTACGCAAGGCCTTCCGCCACCGCCTCTGGGCTGTGATCACCGTGCAGGCCTACGCCCGGGGCATGATCGCCCGCAGGCTGCACCGGCGCCTCAGGGCCGAGGTGAGGGGCCCAGTCCACAAGAACCCCGGGCTCTAGGTCCTCCGAGGGGTGCCGCTCCACCTCAGGCAGACAAATCATCCCGCGTGTGGCCTGAGCCCATTGCAGGGGGTGAGGCGGGGGGATGAAGGGCTCTCCCTCTGAAGGATGCACAGGACTGGACCCTCATTTCCCTCCTTTCAGCCAGGGGTAGGGCAGGGGCCCAGTCCCTCTTGTGAGTCTTTGGGAGGCCAAGGCGAACCTGCTTCGGCTTTGGGATCAAAGGTGCCCTCAACCCGCTGTGGGACCTGGAGGCTTTCTCGCATGCCTCAGTTTCCCTCTGCCAAATTATTTGGCAAAGTCATCCCCAGTCCTGGAACTCAAAGGGGGTGGGGTGGGGTCAGGCTGGCAGGGAGCACTGTGACAGCCACACACATGGTACGGTGCCCATCCTGCTGCCCGCCTCCCCCAGTACCTGCGGCGCCTGGAGGCTGAGAAAATGCGGCTGGCGGAGGAGGAGAAGCTCCGGAAGGAGATGAGTGCCAAGAAGGCCAAGGAGGAGGCCGAACGCAAACATCAGGTGAGCTGGGGATGAGTCGGCTCCTTGCACTTCCATTCACTGGTTCAGTGGCTCTCAGCCAAACCATCTGTTCATCCTCTGTCCACGTGACCTTCCTTCATCTGTGTGCTGGGTGCCTGTTCTGTGCCAGGTTAGAACGTTGTGGGTCCGGGCCCTCAGCTGGGAGATTTTGTTGTTCAGTCTCCAAGTCGTGTCTGACTCTTCATGATCCCATGCAGCATTCCAGGCTTCCCTGTCCCTCACCATCTCTCGCAAATTGGCCAAGTTCATGTCCATTGAATTGATGAGGCCATCCAACCATCTCATCCTCTGTTGCCCTCTTCTCCTGCCTTCAGTCTTTCCCATCGTCAGGGTCTTTTTCAGCTGTTCCTATCAGGTGGCCAAAGTATTGGGGCTTCAGCTTTAGCATCAGTCCTTCCTATGAATATTCAGGGTTGATTTCCTTTAGGATTAACTGGTGTGATCAACTTGCAGTCCAAGGAAGAGTCTTCTCCAGCACCACATCAATTTGTTGGCACTCTGCCTTCTTTATTGTCCAGCTCTCACATCTGTACATGACTACTGAAAAGACTATAGCCTTGACTATATGGACCTTAGTTGGAAAAGTGATGTCTTTGCTTTTTAACACACTGTCTAGGTTTGTCATAGCTTTCTTGCCAAGAAACAGTTGTCTTCTAATTTCATAGCTGCAGTCACCATCCACAGTGATTTTAGAGCCCAAGAAAGGAAATCTGTCACTGTCTCCACCTTTTCCTCTTCTACTTGCCATGAAGTAATCGGACCAGATGCCACGCAATTAGTTTTTTTAACATTGAGTTTTAAGCCAACTTTTTTAACTCTCTTCCTTCACCCTCATCAAGAGGCTCTTTAGTTCCTCTTCACTTTCTGCCATTAGAATGGTATCATCCACATATCTGAGGTTGTTGATATTTCTCCTGGCAATCTTGATTCCAGCTTGTAACTCATCTAGCTTTGCATTTTGCATGATGTACTCTGTGTATAAATAAACAGGGTGACAATAAACAGCTTTGCCATACTCCTTTCTCAATCCTGAACCAGTCAGTTATCCTATACAGGGTTCTAACTCTTGCTTCTTGACCTGTATACAGATTTTTCAGGAGACAGGTAAGATGGTCTGGTATTCCCATCTCTTCAAGAGTTTTCCACCGTTTGTTATGATCCACACAGTCAACGGCTTTAGTGTAGTCAATGATCTGGAATTCCCTTGCTTTCTCTATGATCCAGCAAATGTTGGCAATTTGATCTCTGGTTCCCCCGCCTTTTCTAAATCCAGCTTGACCATCTGGACATTCTCAGTTCACATAATGCTGAAGCCTAGCTTGGAGGATTTTGAACATAACTTTACCAGTGTGGGAGATGAGTGAAATTGTCTAGTGGTTTGAACATTATTTAGTACTGCCCTTCTTGGGAATTGGGATGAGGATTGACCTTTTCTAGTCCTGTGGCCACTGCTGAGTTTTCCAAATTTGCTGACATATTGAGTGCAGCACTTTTAACAGCATCATCTTTTAGGATTTGAAATAGCTCTGCTGGAATCCATCACTTCCACTAGCTTTATTGGCAGCAGTGCTTCCTAAGGCCCACTTGACTTCACACTCCAGAATGTCTGGCTCTGAGTGAGAGACAATGCCATCGTGGTTATCTGGGTCGTTAAGATATTTTCTGTACAGTTCTTCTGTGTATTCTTTCCACCTCTTTTCGATCTCTTCTGTTTCTACTGGGTCTCTACCGTTTCTGTCCTTTATTGTGCCAATCTTGGATGAAATTTTCCTTTGATATTTCCGATTTTCTTGGAGATATGTTTAGTCTTACCCTTTCTGTTGCTGCCTCTGTTTCTTTGCATTGTTCATTGCAGAAGGTCTTCTTGTCTCTCCTTGCTGGTCTCTGGAGCTCTGCATTCAGTTGGGTGAACCTTTCCCTTTCTCCCTTGCTTTTTGTTTCTCTTCTTTCCTCAGCTATTTGTAAGCCTCCTTAGACAACCACTTTGCCTTCTTGCATTTCTTTTTCTTTGGAATGATTTTGTTTATTGCCTCCTGTACAGTATTACGGACCTCTGTCCATAGTTCTTTAAGCACTGTATTTACTAGATCTAATCCCTTGAATCTATTCATCACCTCCACTGTATATTCACAGAGGATTTGATTTAAGTCGTACCTGACTGACCTAGTGGTATTCCCCACTTTCTTTAGTTTAAGAAAGAAAGTTAAGGTCCTCATTTTGCTATGAGGAGCTGGTGATCTGAGCCACAGTCAGCTCCAGATATTGTTTTGCCGACTGTATAGAGTTTCTCCATCTTCAGCTACAAAGAATATAATCAATCTGATTTCGGTATTGATATTTGGTGATATCCATGTGTAAAGTTGTCTCCTGTATTGTTGAAAAAGGGTGTTTGCTATGACTAGTGCATTCTCCTGGAAGAATTCTGTTAGCCTTTGCCCTGCTTCATTTTGTACTCCAAGGCCAAACTTGCCTGTTATCACAGTATCTCTTGACTTCTACTTTTGCATTCCAATTACCTATCATGAATAGGACATCATTTCTTGGTGTTAGTTCTAGGAGATCTTCTAGATCTTCATAGAACTGATCAACTTCAGCTTCTTTGGCATTGGTGTTTGGAGTATAGACTTGGATTACTGTGATGGCAAATGGTTTGCCTTGGAAAAACTGAGATAATTCTGTCATTTTTAAGGTTGCACCCAAGTACTGCGTTTTGGACTCTTGTTCATTATGAAGGCTACTCCATTTCTTCTATGGGATTCTTGCCCACAGTATAGATACCATGGTCATCTGAATTAAATTTGTCCATCCCCATCCATTTGAGTTCACTGATTCCTAAGATGTCAATGTTTACTCTTGCCATCTCTTGCTTGACCATGTCCAGTTTACCAATTTATGGACCTGACATTCCAGGTTCCTGTGCAATATTGCTCTTTACCGCATTGGACTTTACTTTCGTCACCAGACACACCCAGGGCTGAGCATTGTTTCTGTGTTGGCCCAGCTGCTTCACTCTTTCTGGAGCTTTTAGTAGTTGTCCTCTGTTCTTCCCCAGGAGCGTACTGGACCTTCTGACCTGGGAGGCTCATCGTTCCGTGTCATATCTTTTTGCTTTTTCATACAGTTCATGAGGTTCTCATGGCTAGTATACTGGAGTGGTTTGCCATTCTGTCCTCCATCATGTTTTGTCAGAACTCTCTGCTTTGACCTGTCTGTCTGGGGTGGCTCATGGCTTCATTGAGTTACACAAGCCCCTTTGCAATGACAAGCCTAGGATCTATGAAGTGCCTGTTCTGTGCTGGCTCAGAAGGCTGTGGGTCCAGGCCCTCAGCTGGGAGATAACTCTGGATAAAAAGTTGCAGAGTCATAGTTCCCTGACCAGGGATTGAACTTAGACCCTCAACAGTGAGAACAATGAGTCCTAACTATTGCACTGCCAGGGAATTCCCAAATACAAGCTTGATTTTGAAGACTTGGTTTAAAAAAAAAAAAAAGGACTATAAAATAGCTGAGATATTTTAAATATTAATTACATGCAGAGATAATACTGTTACCGAAAGGTATGTGTCAGGGGGTCTGGCTGCTCGCCTCTTAAAAGCCAATAAGCAGGCCAGATTAGTGGGAAGGAAGGTTTGCTTTATTTCAGATGCTGGCAGCTTCAGGGGAGGGTGGCAGACATCTGTCCAAAGGCCGGCTCCCACCCCACCTTCCCCGAACAAGCAGGGGGTGAGAGCTTTTATAGACAGAGTTGAGGGGAGGTTACATGCAGAAACAGCACAGTCATGTCTAACAGTCATCTTCAACTGGTCATCAGTGGTCTGACTAGCATCATCTGGGTTGTTTTAGGTACAGTTAATCTTCAGTTCTGGGGTGCACTTGCTCCCATTCTTCACGGTCAATTCTCAGAATTGTGGCAGCACACGTCCAGGGTACAGTCTGGTCATCATTTAGTTAACTTCTCCTCCTGGTGTTCTGGTATCTATAAGACAGCTCACAGGATATGGCTCAGAATATTATCTATAGCCCTTGAGAAGAGCTAAAGTTCCTTGACTATGCTTAATGACGACACTGTTGTTACTAATCTCCTTAGACTGTTTTCCTTTGTTTCAGCATTTCTCACTTCTCTGATTAAACTTATTCTTTGACTAAAGTTTTCCACAGGAGAAAGGTATGGTAGAGGTGGGGCAGGGATCAGAGAGTCCTTCTCTGTTTCAATACTTTGGAAGTATTGGGTTAAATGAAGTACATTATTAAAATTGATCTATTTTTAAAAAGAACTATTTTAAATGTAGCCACTGTATATGTTGTTATTTAGTCTAAGTTGTGTCTGACTCTTTGCCACCCAGGGTGGATTGCATTATATTTCTATTGTACACCACTGGTCTGGAGCCTCTGCCCAGTGGCTCTGGGATTTCTGGGTTGGTGTCGTCCATTTTGGCTGGAGAAGCCTGAGTGGGCTTCCTGGAGGAGGTGGTCCCAGCTGAGCCCTGAGGGCTGGTGGCCTTTCTGTCTGGACTTGGTGTGGCATCTGTCTTCACTGGGCTGTGAGAACTTAGTGTGTGTGGCCCCGGGTGGCGAGGCCGAAGGCTCAGTCCTTCACAGCCATCAGGAGGGCCTCTTGGGTTTGGGACTCAGGCCTGGTTGCTGCAGGGACTCCCGTGGGCTCCCCACAGGGGGCTTGCTCTCTGATGCTGCATCACCCCTGCCTCACAGGAGCGCCTGGCCCAGCTGGCCCGCGAGGATGCAGAGCGGGAGCTGAAGGAGAAGGAGGAGGCTCGGAGGAAGAAGGAGCTCCTGGAGCAGATGGAGAGGGCCCGCCATGAGCCCATCAATCACTCGGACATGGTGGACAAGATGTTTGGCTTCTTGGGGACTTCGGGCGGCCTGCCAGGCCAGGAGGGCCAGGCACCTAGTGGCTTCGAGGTACCAGGCTGGGGAAGGAGCTGGGACAGGCCCTAGTGTGGCTGCCTTCCCTCCCCTTGTGCCACTTTGTGTTAAAGTCCACCTGGTCCCCTCTGAGCGGAAGGCAGCAGTGATGATCTGGAACAGGGACCGCGGGTCCCAGGCCCTGTCCAGCCACCAGCCTGCAATGTGACCTTGGGCCAGCCACTGTCCCCCTCCAAGGCCATTCGCAAACCTTTTTTCGTTTGTGTGTTGAGGACCTACTATGCGCTGGGCTCTGTCTTGGGAGTGAACTGGGTGGACAGATCCCTATGCTCCTGGAGCAAGAGCTGGCCTCTCAGGGACCGGCTGGGGGCCCCTAGCTCAGCCCCAGGTCTGCCCCCATGGCAGGGAACCCGTCTCCTCCCTCCAGGACCTGGAGCGCGGGCGAGGGGAGATGGTGGAAGAGGACCTGGACGCAGCCCTGCCCCTGCCCGACGAGGATGAGGAAGATCTCTCCGAGTATAAGTTCGCCAAGTTCGCTGCCACTTACTTCCAGGGCACGGCCACGCACACCTACACCCGGCGGCCACTCAAGCAGCCACTGCTGTACCACGATGATGAGGGTGATCAGCTGGTGAGGGCTGGGCCCACCTGTGTGGGCAGCATGGGTGCGGAGGGGCAGGGGCCCTGGTGTGCAGGGACCAGGGCTGACTTCACCCGGCGCCCAGCCTGGGGTGGGTCAGAGGGCAAGGCCCAGAGAACAAGCGGCACTCAGCTCAGTGGTCCTCCTCCGGTCGAGGGTGGGTTGCGGTTCTCTAGCCTCTCTGTGGGTCATTTTGATGGCTTTGGTAACATCCTGTGCTCGGGCTTTCTGAGTGGCATGGCTCTGCCTCCCAGGCGGCCCTGGCAGTCTGGATCACCATCCTCCGGTTCATGGGGGACCTCCCAGAGCCCAGGTACCACACGGCCATGAGTGACGGCAGCGAGAAGATTCCCGTGATGACCAAGATTTACGAGACCCTGGGCAAGAAGACCTACAAGAGGGAGCTGCAGGCCCTGCAGGGCGAGGGTGAGGTGAGTCCCAGGTGCCCGGTGGCCACTGTCCCACCCAGGCCATCCCCAGCCATAAGGTCTTCGCAGAAGGACATACAAAAATTTGCCTCTGCCTCACCCCCCTGGCCCTTGCCCTGCTCTGTCTACTCCTGAGAGTGAATGTGTGAGTGTTGTATAGGCTGTAGAGTGCTGACCACTGTTGAGGCCATGTGGCAGGGGCAGGTTTTGAAATAGGCTTTGCAGTCAGAGACAGCTTCCATTTGGACTTGGTAGGGGGTGGTTTGTGGGTTACTGTACTTCTCAGAGTCTGTTTTCCCATCTGCCACTTGACTGATGGTGGGTTGGAGGGGCAAGGTAAGGTATACGTTGTAAATGTTAGTGTGGGCTTGAGCTAATTCTAGCTACATTGTCAACTGCTCTTGTCAGTATTGATGGCCCGGCCACTTGACCTTGACCCTTGTCTGTCCTGCAGGCCCAGCTCCCCGATGGGCAGAAGAAGAGCAGTGTGAGGCACAAGCTGGTGCACTTGACCTTGAAAAAGAAGTCCAAACTGACAGAGGAGGTGGGAGCAGACCCTGCACGGCCTTGGTGGCCTAGACTGGGCTTGGGACCCACAGGGACAGGAATGGATCCTGCCTGTCCTCAGGGGACCGGGGTGGCTGGCAGGACGGTGTTAGGTGTGATCAGGCAGACGGGATGCAAGGAAGAGGGTGCTGTGCTCAGTCTGGGGCCGGTCAGGGGGGCTTCCTGGAAGAGGGGCCATACGAGCTGGGGAGGGCTGGAGAGGCCCTCCCCAGATGGTGGGAGGGAAGACCGTTCTTGCCAGGGCATGGACTCACTACCTCTGATCCAGGGACTTTTTAACTGATGAAAACATTTCTGTGGGTTAAGAGTATCCTTGGGGCATTAACACTATTAGTTTGTTTGAATTCATTCATTTATATTTTGTGTTTTCTGAGCGCCGTCCTGGCCCCTTGGTCCAGGACTGTCCAGGCTGTAAGGGCCGACAGACACGGAGGCATTCGTGGTACAGAGGGACTGGCTCCTCCAAGTCTCTGCTTTTGTGCGCACTGGTCCCTCTGCCTAAAATTCTGCCTTCCTCTTCTGTGCTTTGGGGTCACCTCCTCCAGGAAGCCTTCCCCAAGACAGGCTCAGGCTGCTGCTCTGGGACTTCCTGGGCCTGCCTTGCTTTTGTCTTCCTCTTGTTCCCCATCTGAGGCTCCAGTCTGGTCTGATAGCTTCGTAGCCCCAGATTTGAATCCCAGCTCTGCTTGATAGCCAAGGCACCCAGAGAAGAAAAACGCCTGCTAGTGTGTTCCTAGGATGGTGGCTTGAGATGCTGACTGTGGGTGTTCAGCGGACACGAGGCCCTCCGGAGCCCTTTCTGTCTGCAGGGGCATGCTCCCACCACTCACCCTCTCACCTGCTCTGTGTCTCTGGGCACAGGGTGGGGCTGGCGCTGTGGGCTGTGTGGAACCTGAGGAGAGAAGTCCATTTGAAAGAACCCAGGCCTGAGGCTGTTTGCATGGGGCCAGGGTGCTCATGATGGGTGATGGTGGTGCTTGGAACGTGGGTAGACTCTGGCTGTCGGAGTGGTGTGCGGCCCATCTTAGAGAGCTAGGGATCCCATCAGGGGTCAGAGGAGCAGCCCCTACCCTACCTGGGGGGACCTCCCTGCAGGGAGCACTGTCAGGGAGACTGCAGAGGAGCCTTGTCCTCAGAAGTGGGTGGCACCAGGCCAGCGCCCCCCGGCTGTGTGGGCCAGGCGTTGACCCAGCGTCTGTCCTGCACTGGGCCAGTGGTATGACGGTACTGAGGAGCCAGCTCTCTGGCCACTCCCAGGGTTCTGCTTTCCCAGGGAGTGGGCAGACTCAGGCAAGCGGGAGAGCCCTGCTCGAGCCTCCGCCCTCCGCTGTGTCCCAGGTGACCAAGAGGCTGCATGACGGGGAGTCCACGGTGCAGGGCAACAGCATGCTGGAGGACCGGCCCACCTCCAACCTGGAGAAGCTGCACTTCATCATTGGCAATGGCATCCTGCGGCCAGCACTCCGGTCAGCGCCTGAGGGCTGGGGCTCAGGGAGGGGGCAGCTGGCAGGGGGAGCCGTCCTGCTCTTTCAGCCCCAAAAGGCTTTGGGTGGCAGAATCGTGGCTCCATCACTTTCAGTTCAGTTCAGTCGCTCAATCGTGTCCAACTCTTTGTGACCTCACGAACCACAGCACGCCAGGCCTCCCTGTCCATCACCAACTCCTGGAGTCCACCCAAACCCATGTCCATTGTGTTGGTGATGCCATCCAACCATCTCATCCTCTGTCGTCCCCTTCTCCTCCTGCCCTCAATCTTTCCCAGCATCAGGGTCTTTTCAAATGAGTCAGCTCTCTGCATCAGGTGACCAAAGTATTGGAGTTTCAGCTTTAACATCAGTCCCTCCAATGAACAGCCAGGACTAATCTTCTTTAGGATGGACTGGTTGGATCTCCTTGCAGTCCAATTTAGCAACTGATTAAGCCAAGCAGGCCTGGGTTTAGCTCTGCTGGTAGCTGGTTGTGTGGTCTTGGTAGAGTGATTTTATCTTTGCAAGGTTCAGTTTCCTCCTCTGTTAAGACGGAATAATAATAGTACCTACCTTGTAGGCTTGGGGCAGATAAAACTATAGAAAGTGTGACCTAGGACCTCCATAGTGGCCACTCAGTAGACGGTAGCCGTTGGCTATTAGCATTATCTGATGTATAACCCATCCCTGCGGGCACCTTCAGTGCTCCCCGCCCAGGCCTGTGCTCAGGGTTACTGTGGTCAGAAGGCATCCAGCACATGCCTCAGGCCCAGGAGAGGCCTTTGCTTGGGTCCCTGGGGTGTTGTGGAGGTGCTGGGATGGTCTGTGACTTTTCAGGAGCAATTAAGGAATCAACTCAGCTGCATCAGTGGCAGGAAAACATGGTTTCTCTGAGAACTCCATCTGCACAAGATGTCTGGTTAGGAGAGCAGACCATGAACTCATGTGTGTTGGCTGGGAGAACAGCAGGATGGGGTGGGTGGGGAGGTCAAGTATCATTTTACCAATAGGAGGCAGGAGGTCCAGAGAAGGGAAGAGGTTTGCCCAGGGGTCACTGGCCTCTCTTTCATTGCTCCTCAAGGCCAGTTGCTACCTTGCTCACCACAGATGTAGCACTTGGGGCTGTCAGCCCCTGGGAAGAAAAAGTAATTGCCCAAGGTATGTTTAAGGGTCAAGAATTTACCTCCTAATTAATCTCATCATCAGACCTTAAGTGGTGCTTCTAAATAACACAGTGCCAGGAGCCCTGGACTGAGTCAGAAGCCTGGGTGCTGACTCCCTGGGGCTCCACGACTAATCCCTCCCTTCTCTCGACCTCCATATCCCTACTTAGAAAGTGAACAGGGTCAGGGCTTCCAGCTACTGGTCTGTGACAAGATGGGGGAAATAAGGATGTTTCTAAGTTTGATTTATTTAAAACATTGTTCTTTGTTCTGAGATTTTGCCCTTCCTACTTTTTGGATATTAAAACTACCTTTGTTTTATAAAATGATTGTGATATAGATAGTGGGCAGGGGCTGTGTATTTGGTGTGTTTTAAATGTCCTTATTTGTCATTATAAGTTGATGACAATTAAGTTATAAGCTATTCAACTTAGTAAGTTAGCAACTTCCAGAATTTATTTTGAAGTTGTATTGGTCTGTGAGCTCTCAAAATTGGGGAGCCACTGAATTAGAAACCTGCCCTTCTAAGACAGAACAGCAGCAGTGAGTGCCCCCTGGTGGTTACTGCACCATGGTGGGGCCAGCCTTTGTCCCTGAATGGACAGGTAGCATCTTAAGGTTGCAGCTAGGCTGGTATCTTTGGGGGTTTACTGTGCTGGGCATCGTGCCAGGGCCTGTATAAGCCTTGGCTCATTTTTCTTCACAACAATCTTATAAGCAGGGTGCTATCACTTCCCTTTAAAATGAAAACAACACAAAACAAAAAACTGCCTTCTTTGATTTTATCTGATTACAAAAGTAATGCGTGCATGCTCACTCGCTCAGTCGTGTCCGACTCTTTGTGACCCCCATGGACTGCCAGTCCACCAGGCTCCTCTGCCCATGGAATTTTCCAGGCAAGAATACTGGAGTGGGTTTCCATTTCCTCCTTCAGGGGATCTTCCTGACCCAGGGATCAAAAGTAATACATGGCCACTTAAATATTCAAACATACGGAAACATATCAAGAGAACATCAAAGTCCCTACTCATTTCCTCCCCCAGAGAAACTCCCCAGATGTTTTTCCCATTTCCTGCTCTGCCGGTTTCCATTAGTGGAAGTTGTACCTTCTGCTGGCACTGTGGGTCGGGCTTGGAGGTGAACTCACCTGCCCAGGCCACGCAGCTTGGTAAGGGGTGAGGCGGGGATGGAGCCTGTGCTTCCCATCGGAGTGGTCACTACTGACCATGGCCCTGTGCCCAGAGCAGGGTGTGCACCACCCTGTGGACTGGGGGCCCCGGACTCTGGATTGGAGTCAGGTATGAACGTGCTTCACGTCTGATGAGCCTGTCTCCTCCAAAGCCAGACCCTCCCCAGAGCCCTGGGCTCAGCCTTCCCCACCTGGTCCCACTCTGACCACTCTCCTCCTGGGTCATCCCTGGCAAGTGGGGGAGTAGGCATTTCACCTGCTGCTGGGATGGAGGGTGGGCTTTCCCTCTGAGACAGTCTGTCTCCCTTCCTTGTACCCCACTCTGCTTAGGGACGAGATCTACTGCCAGATCAGCAAGCAGCTCACTCACAACCCCTCCAAGAGCAGCTATGCCCGGGGCTGGATCCTCGTGTCTCTCTGCGTGGGCTGCTTTGCCCCCTCTGAGAAGTTTGTTAAGGTAGGGGAGGCTTTTGGCCTCCAGGGACGAGAAGGGGAACTGGGCTCGGTCTCTGGTGTCAAGGAGCAGAGCATGGAGAAGCATCTCAGAGGGCAGAGGGGCTTGGCAGTGAGGTCCTGCCCAGGTCATCTCCTCCCAGATCTCCCGGCCTCTGTGGGGCCCATCTTCCCGGCCCTCCTCCTAGGCACCCACCACTTCACTTCTGTCTCCCCTGGCCCCATTTGATTTATGCAGACGCCGAGTTTGACAGCAGTATCTCCTGGACTTTCCACATGCTGGTCTGAAGCACTTTAGTTAATCTCGGGCTCTTTGGTGACCCTGGGTACCAGGCTATGGGTGCTGGGGACACAGAGGCAGAGCAGCTGACAGCTGGATCAGCCCAGGTGGTCAGCAGTATGAGGAGTGGAGGGGTCAGGGAAATGGACCCTGGAAGAAGAGGAGCAGTTAAGCTGGGTGCAGGGCAGGGGTGGTGTGTAGGGTGAGGCTGGAGGCATGGCTGAGACTAGAAAGGCCTGGATCATGGTGGCCTTTTTGCCAGCGTGAGGCATGTCGGCTTGATCTACAGGGCAGTGGGGAGCCCTGGGAAGCTGAAGAGGGGTGTGGATGGAGGTGTCCCCAGAAGCAGGTTGTGGGTGGAGGAACCAGAGGCAGGAGACCTGGGAAAAGTTGCTCTGATGGTCCAGGTGTTACTGACCTGGGTCCATGAACCTTTTAATCAATAGAAATTGATAAGAGGCCAGACCTGAAATTCAGGTAAGGCTTTACTGAGGCTGGTGCTGCGGTACAAGGGAGCAAGAACAAGAAGTGGGTGCCCCTGCTTGCTCCCTGGCTCCTTAAATGAGGTGAGGGTGGGGATGGATTGGTGGGTCAGATCAGAGGTTGTCTGCCCACCCCCTTGGTGGTGGTGCTGTGTGCAGGGCTCATGGAAAAGTCCCTGCCTCTGCTCCCAGCAGCTCAGAAATGGCAGTTGGTTTGTGGCCTTTTTGTATCTTATTGTTCATAATTGTTCCCACTGCACCTGTGCAGTTATTTTCAGTCCCTTTTGGTTTCTTTGTATTTTGTTGCTCAAGGAAATATCTGTCTAGGTGCAAGCACTCTGGCAAAGGGTCCCAGGTCCCAGCCTATCAGCCTGTCTCACAGGTGGGGAGGCCGAGGGAGGCTGGAGTGGGGTCCCCTGAGTTGGTCTTCTGTCCGTAGTACCTGCGGAACTTCATCCATGGGGGACCCCCTGGCTACGCCCCGTACTGTGAGGAGCGACTCAGGAGGACCTTTGTCAATGGGACACGGACACAGCCGCCCAGCTGGCTGGAACTGCAGGTGAGACCCCCGGGCGTGTGTACTTGTGTGTGTGTGCGCTTGCGTCACCGTATACTCCAGTGCCCTAGAAACATTCCCTGCTTTGGGATTCTGTGGTCTTTCAAGCATGCACCCTCAAGTTCTGGAGTCTCAAGCCCCTGGAACAGGAAAGCCCCCAGTGGGCAATGACTCCATCTGCTGGCTTTGTAGTCAGCATGACTTGGCAGGGTGTTCCTCTGTGTCTCAATGGCATCATCTGCAGCATGGCAATGCAAATGTCACTTCACAGGGTCTTGTGATGGTTACATGACAGGAAGACAGGTGTCCCTGGCACCTGGCAAAGCCTGACCACCCGGCCAGCCCTAGTGCCCCAGCTCAGGGACCCTGCAGGTCCTCTCAGGGTGGGGAGCACAGCAGGGCTCCCTGGGCACCTGTGACCAGGGACAGGCAATGTGCTGTGGGACGTTTAGGTCTGAGGGCTCCATCTCTAGAGGGAGCCGGGAGCCCAGAGGGAGTGAGATGTTCTGAAGTGAAAGGATTCCCACAAAGCCTCTTGGGTCACTTTCAGGCCACCAAGTCCAAGAAGCCCATCATGTTGCCTGTGACGTTCATGGACGGGACCACCAAGACGCTGCTGACGGACTCGGCGACTACGGCCAAGGAGCTCTGCAATGCGCTGGCCGACAAGATCTCGCTCAAGGACCGCTTCGGGTTCTCCCTCTACATCGCCCTGTTTGATAAGGTGAGGCCGGCCCGGAAGCCCCTCCTCCCGGCACCGCCAGGGCCGCCCACCAGCTCCCACCCCAGTGCTGCCACCTACCGGCTCGGGCGCCCTTGCACGGTTACTGACCTTCCAGGGCCTCAGTTACCTCCTCCGTAAACCAGTGGGAACCCTGGCCCTGCCCCAGCTCCTTAGGATCATGGAGGGATCCTAAGCACCTAAAGAGAAACCCAACCATACAATGGCGATTGGAGCCCAGGGCTCGCTGCACGCATATGTGCCCAGGTGGATCTAACCCTCTGCTGATAGAGAAATAACATGGTGGAGAAAGAGCCACTGGCTCTGAGATCCAGTTTTCCTGTTTTCAAATGGACTTATGATTCCTTATCAGGAATGGTAGTTTCTTTGCACTTGTTTCGGACCACCTAGACCTAGAGTGTGTGCCTCCCGGGGCACATATGGGCCTGGAGCCTTCGCTGCTGAGCCGGGCCTTGTTACTGTTGGTTTGTCACTAAGTCGTGACTGACTCTGTGTGACCCCCATGGACTGTGACCCACCAGGCTCCTCTGTCCACGGGATTTGCCAAGGCAAGAATACTAGAGTGGGTTGCCATTTCCTTTTCTGGGGAATCTGCCATTTCCTTCTCCAGGGGATCTTCCTGACCCAGGGATCGAACCTGCATCTCTTGTGTCTCCTGCATTGGCAGATGGATTCTTTACCACTGAGCTACCAGAGCAGCTGAGCTGGGTCTGGATGTGGGTAACTTTTGCCTGCACACCCAGGATCACCACAGGCTGCAGAGATGCCCCCCACCCCCCCATCCTAGCAGGTCCAGTGATAACAGCATGTTTTCTGATGCCATTTCTCTCACCAACAGACACCTTCTGCATCTTCAGTGACCATGTGCCCATCGGAGTTTCACAAAAAGCTTCCATTAGGAAATAGGAATCCCTTGGTTGCTGTGCCAGCTCAGTGCCCGTGGTGGGATCCAGGGGTTCTGCTCTGCTGGTCTGCCTCCTGGGTGACCTGGGCAGACCCCTCCTTGCCCTGAGCCTTGGTTTTCCATCTGAACCAGAACAGCTGGCGCAGTTGATGGCTCCTTGCAGTCCTTCCCTGCCTGCTCACCCTTCCGCTGGGTGATCTCTCACCCTGTGCCTGCAGGTGTCCTCCCTGGGCAGTGGCAGCGACCACGTCATGGACGCTATCTCCCAATGTGAACAGTATGCCAAGGAGCAGGGCGCCCAGGAGCGCAACGCCCCATGGAGGCTCTTCTTCCGCAAGGAGGTCTTCACGCCCTGGCACAACCCCTCAGAAGACAATGTGGCCACTAACCTCATCTACCAGCAGGTGGTGCGAGGGGTCAAGTTTGGGGAGTACAGGTGTGAGAAGGTGAGTGAGACCTGACCTTCTGGCTGAGCTTGCTTGGTTCTTAGTTGCCTGTTTGCTGAATTTGGCTGAGCGTTGCTATCCCTGACTCACCATCAGTGAATGGGAAGGTTAGCCACATGGAGGCGGGGCGTCATCTAGGCTCCTCTTAGGTTTAACACCAACCCCGTAGGCTGGGAAAGAGTGAAGGCAGGAGGAGAGGGGGGCGACAGAGGACGAGATGGTTGGATGGCATCACTGATTCAATGGACATGAGTTTGAGCAAGCTCCGGGAAATAGTGACGGACAGGGAAGCCCGGCGGGCTACAGTCCACAGGGTCAGACGTGACTGAAGTGACTGAGCATGGCGCAACGGAGCGAGGGCTTTGAAGAGCAGCCTGAATTCTGCCTGCGGGAGGTGTCCCTGCCCTGCTGCGGTGACTGCATGGCGCAGAGTGCGTGCTTCACAACTTGCTGTATTGTTCTTTTTAAAAAATCTCTATCAAATCACTTTATTTACTTATTTATTTATATTGCAGTATATTTGATTTACAATGTTGTGTTAGATTCAGGTTTACAGCAAAGTGATTTAGTTATATGTGAACATATATTCATTCTTCTTTGGATTCTTTTCCCATATTGCTTATTACAGAGTATGGATAGAATTCCCTGTGCTATATAGTAGATCCTTATTGATTATCTATTTTATTAATACACGTAGTAGTGTATATATGTTAACCCCAACCTCCAAATTTATCCCATACTCTTTTCCTCTTTGGTAACCCGAAATTTGTTTTTGAAGTCAGTGTGTCTTTTTCTGTTTTGTAAATAAGTTCATTTGTATATTTTTTCTTAGATTCCACATATAAGAGACATCATATGATATTTGTCTTTCATTGACTTACTTTACTTAGTATGATAATCTCTTGGTTCATTCATGTTGCTGCAAATGGCGTTATTTCATTCTTTTTAATGGTTGAGTAATATTCTATTGTGGGGCTTTCCAGATGGCTCAGTGGTAAAGAATCCACCTGACAAGCAGGAGACATGTGTTCAATCCCTGGTTTGGGAAGATCCCCTGAAGAAACAAATGGCAATCCACTCCAGTATTCTTGCCTGGGAAATCCCATGGACAGAGGATCCTGGTGGGCTACAGTCCATGGGGTTGCAAAAGAGTCGGACACAACTTAGCAACTAAACAGCAACAATATTCTTGGGCTTCTCTGGTGGCTCAGATGGTAAAGAATCTGCCTGCAGTGTGGGAGACCTGAGTTCGATCCCTGGGTTGGGAAGATCCCCTGGAAAAGGGAATGGCTACCCACTCCAGTATTCTTGCCTGAAGAATTCCATGGACAGAGGAGCCTGGCTGGCTACAGTCCATGGGGTTGTAGAGAGTGAGACATGACTGAGCGACTTAACACTTTCACTTTCACGGCATATTTTTTATCCATTTCTCTGTTGATGGACATTTAGGTTGCTTCCATGTCTTGGCTATTATAAACAGCATTGCAGTGAACACTGGGGCACATATATCTTTTCAAAGTATGGTTTTCTCTGGATATATGCCCAGGAGCGAGATTGCTAGATCACATGGTAGTTCTATTTTTAGTTTTAAAAGACTTGTCATACTGTTTCCATAGTGTGCTGTGCTTAGTTGTTCAATAGTTATGCCAAATTTACATTCCCATCAGCAGTGTAGGAGGATTCCCTTTTCTCCATATCCTCGCCAGCATTTATTACTTGTAGACTTTTTGAATATGACCTTTCTGATTGGGTGTGAGGTGATACTTCATTGTAGTTTTGATTTGCATTTCTCTGATATAATTAGTGATATTTACCATCTTTCATGTGCTTTTTGACCATCTGTATGTCTTTGGAGAAATGTCTATTTAGATCGTCTGCCCATTTTTTGATTAGGTTGTTTGTTTGCTACTGAGTTTCGTGAGTTGTTTGTCCATATTGGAGATTAATTTCTTGTTGGTTGCATTGTTTGCAGATATTTTCTCCCATTCTCTGTTATCTTTTTGTTTTGTTGGTGATTTCCTTTGCTGTGCAAAAGCATTTGAATTTCCTACATGTTTATTTTTGTTTTTATTTTCACTATTCTAGGAGATGGATTGGAAAAGATATTGCTGCAATTTATGTCACAGAATGTTCTGTCTATCTTTTCCTCCAAGAGTTTTATAGTATCCAGTCTTACATTTAGGTCTTTAATCCATTTTGAGCTTACATTTGTGTATGGTATTAGAGAATGTTCTAATTTCATTCTTTTACATGGAGCTGTCCAGCTTTCCCAACACCATTTATTGAAGAGACTGTCTTTTCTCCATTGTATAGTTTTGCCTTCTTTGTCATACATTAGTTGACCATAGGTTCCTGGGTTTATTTCTGGACTTTATATTATGTTCCATTGATGTATATTTCTACTTGTGTGCCAGTACCATACTGTTTGACTGTAGCTTTGTAGTAAATAGTCTGAAGTCAGAGAGCCTGATTCCTCCAGTTCCATTTTCTTTTTTCTCAAGATTGCTTTGGCTATTCGGGTTCTTTTGTGTCTCTCTACAGATTTTAAAGGTTTTTATTTTAGTTCTGTGAAAAATGCCATTGGTAATTTGAGAGGGATTGCACTGAACCCACAGATTGCCTTGGACAGTATAGACATTTTGACAATATTGATTATTCTAATCTAAGAACATGGTATATCTTTCCATCTGTTTTTGTCACCTTCAGTTTCTTTCATCAACATCTTACAGTTTTAAGACTATGGGGTTTTTGCCTCCTTACATAGGTCTATTCCAGGTATTTTATTGTTTTTGATGTGATGGTAAATGGGATTGTTTCCTTAATTTCTCTTTCCGATTTTTGTTGTTAGTGTATAGAAATGCAAGATATTTCTGCATATTAATTTTGTAGCCTGAAAATTTACCAAGTTCATTCATGCGCTCTAGTAGTTTTATGGTAGCATCTTTAGGATTTTCCATGTACAGTAAGTCCCCTACATTTAAATGAGTTCTGTTCTGAGAGTGCATCCATGAGTCTAATTGTTTTATGTCTGACAGTTATCCTAGGTATCCAACTAACACAATCAGCTATATAGTACTATACTATAATAGTCTTATAGTACTTTTCACACAAATAATACATAAAAGACAACAAAATAAAGCATTTCTAATCTTGCATGTAGTACCTTCCAAGTACAGTACAACCCCTGGCATAGAGAGGCTGGCATTGAGTAAACAGGCAAGAAGGTTATTGACTGGAGGAGGGAGAGGAGGTGGGAGATGGTAGAGCTGAAGGATCACCAGCACTAGGAGATGGAGGGCAAGCTGCAGTCTCACTCACGTCTGACACTGACGGCCCAGGTTCTGGCTCCTTGCTGGATTCAGTTCTATCTGCCCTTTTGAAAATATGATCCAGTGATGTCTGGGTAGAAGCTCTTTTTTTCTCATCATCATGACACAGTGGCCCTGGATGGCATTCTAAACAGCAGCTGCAAGCTTCGTGCACTGTTCTGTGCCTCAAAACTGGTAGTGCCTCCTCAAATCCAGAAGATCTTGCCATTCCCTGTGTCGTGAATCTGTTTGGTTACTTCTTCCTCTTGTCTCTCTTTGTCCTGTGTCTGGGCCTCCAGTTCCATCAGGTCTTCATTAGTAAACTCCTTGTGTTGCATAGCAAGGAGTTCAATGAAGTCATCCTCTTGCAGATCTAGCTTGAAATTAAGATAATGTACTGGCACCCCACTCCAGTACTCCTGCCTGGAAAATCCCATGGACAGAGGAGCCTGGTAGGCTGCAGTCCATGGGGTCGCTGAGGGTCGGACACAACTGAGCGACTTCATTTTCACTTTTCACTTTCATGCATTGGAGAAGGAAATGGCAACCCACTCCAATGTTCTTGCCTGGAGAATCCCAGGGACGGGGGAGCCTGGTGGGCTGCCGTCTATGGAGTCGGTCGCACAGAGTCGGACACGACTGAAGCGACTTAGCAGCAGCAGCAGTACTCTATACAGTACTGTGCAGTAAAGTACACAAAAGCACAGCTGCTTGGAGAGGGTGCACACATGTGACAATGTATGCCAGATACATGAACTGACTTATGTGCCCGGACATGCAAACACGTTTACACCTTTGAAAGTTCACAACCTGAAGGTTCGTATGTAGGGGACTTACTGTATAGTATCATACCATATGAAAACAGTGACTATTTTATTTCTTTTTCAATTTGGATTTCTTTTATTCCTTTTATTTCCTTTTATTTCTTCTCTGATTGACATGGCTACAACTTCCGAAACTACATTGAATAAAAGGGGCAAGAGTGGACATCCTTCTCTTGTTTTTGGTTTTAAAGGAAATACCTTCAGTTTTTCACCATGGTGAAGGATGTTAGATGTGGTTTTGTCATATATGGCCTTTGTTATGTTGAGTTAGTTTCTCTCTATGCTCACTTTCTGGAGAATTTTTTTTATCACATATGGTTGTTGAATTCTGTCTTTCCTGCTTGTATGAGGTTGATCATATTGTTTTTATTCTTCAGTTTTCTGCATGTATTAGGTTGATCATATTGATTTGCCAATACTGAAGAATTTTTGCATCCCTGGGATAAATCTCACTTGATCATGGTGTATGATCCTTTTAATGTAGTGTTGGATTTGGTTTGCTTGTATTTTGTTGAGGGTTTTTGTGTCTGTGTTCATCAGTGATTTTCTTTTTTTTTTTTTTTGGTGATATCTTTGTCTGGTTTTGGTATCAGGGTGATGGTGGCCTCATAGAATGAGTTTGGGAGTGTTGTTTCTTCTGCAATTTTTTGAAACAGTTTCAGAAATATAGATGTTAATCCTTCTCTAAATATTTGATAGAATTAGTCTGTGAAGGTATCTGGTCCTGGATATTTTGTTTGAAGTTTTTAAATCACAGTTTCAATGTCAGTACTTGTGATTGGTCTGTTTTTATTTTCTATTTCTTCTAGGTTCAGTTCTGGAAGATTGTACATCTCTAAGAATTTGTCCATTTCCTCTAGATTGTCCATTTTATTGGCATATAGTTGCTTGTAGTAGTATCAAAATCCTTTGTATTTCTGTGGTATTGTAATTTCTCCTTTTTCATTTCCAATTTTATTGATTTGCCCCCTCTCCCTTTTTTTCTTGATGAGTCTGGCTAAAGGTTTATCAGTCTTATCTTTTTGAAGAAGCAGCTTTTAGTTTCATTGATCTTTGGGATTATTTTCTTTGTCTTTATTTCATTTATTTCTACTCTAAACTTTATGATTTTCTTCCTTCTATTAACTTTGGGCTCTGTTTGTTCTTCTTTCTCTAGTTGCTTTTGGTGTAATGTTAGATTGTTTATTTGAGATTTTTCTTCTTATGTGATATAAGATTGTATTATATGAACTTCCCTCTTAGAACAGCTTTGCTGCACTTCACAGGTTTTGGATTATCATGTTTTTGTTTTCATTTGTCTCTAGGAATTTTCTGATTTCCCCTTTGATTTCTCCATTGATTATTTAGTAGCATATTGTTTATCCTCCATGTGTTTGTGTTTTCTTTACAATTTTTTTTCTTGTTGCTGATTTCTAATTTCATAGCTTTATGGTCAGAAAAGATGCTTGATGTGATTTCACTTTTTATTTATTAAGGCTAGCTTTATGGCCCAGCATGTGATCTACTCTGGAGAATGTTCTGTGTACACTTGAAAAGAATGTGCATTTACAAAAAAAAAAAAAGAATGTGCATTTGCTGCTTTTGGGTGAAATGCTTTATAAATATCAGTTAAGTCCACCTGGTCTAATGTGTCGTTCAAGACCTGTGTTTCTTTATTGATTTCCTGTGTGGATGATCTGTCCATTGATGTAAACAGGGTGTTAAAGTCCTCCACTATTATTGTGTTACTGTCAATACATTCTTTTGTGGCTGTTAGCATTTGCCTTATATATTGAGGTGCCCCTATGTTGGGTGCATTATATATTTATAGTAGTTTCTTCTCGGATTGATTCCTTGGTCATTATATAGTGTCCTCCTTTGTCTTTTATAACAGTCTTTATTTTAAAGCCTATTTTGTCTAATAGGAGTGTTACTACTCCAGCTTTCTTTTGATGTCTATTTGCATGGAATGTGTATTTTCATCCCCTCACTTTCAGTCTGTGTATGTCCCTACATTTGAAGTGGGTTTCTCATAGACAGAATATACATGGATCTTGGTTTTGTATCCATTCAGCTAGTATATGTCTTTTGGTTGTAGCATTTAATTCATTTTCATTTAAGGTAATTACCAATACGTATGCTCTTATTGGGGCTTCCCAGGTGGCGATGGTGGTAAGGAACCTGTCTGCCAATGCAGGAGATGTAAGAGACACTGGTTCAGTCTCTGGGTTGGGAAGATCCCCTGGAGGACAGCATGGCAACCCATTCCAGTATTCTTGCCTGAAGAATCCCATGGGCAGAGGAGCTTGGCAGGCTACAGCCCATAGTGTCGCAAAGAGTTGGACACAACTGCAGTGACTTAGCACTCACTTACGCATGTTCTTACTGCCTTTTTGTTAATTGTTTTGGGATTGTGTTTGTAGTTCTTGCTTCTTCTCTTCCTCTTTTGTTCTCTTCTCCTGTGATTTGATGACTATATTTAGTGTTGTGTTTGGATTCCTTTTTCTTTTTTTTGTGTGTATCTATTGTAGATTTTTGGTTTGTGGTTACCATGAAGTTTCAATATAGCAGTCCAAGACTGTTTTAAGTTGCTGGTCGCTTAATTTCAAATGCATTTCTAATATCCTGCATTTGTACCCTCTTCTCACAGTTGCTGGGTTTGATACCATCTTTGTGTGTAAACGATTTCCTGCCTTTACTGCATGTTTGCTTTTACCAGTGAGCTTTCCCATTCGTTGTTTTCATTTCTAGCTGTAGACTTTTCTGTCTAGAGAAGTTTCTTTAGCATTTGTTGCAAAGTTAGTCTGGTGGTGCTGAATTCTCCTAGCTTCTACTTGTCTGTAAAGCTTTTGATTTCTCCATCGAATCTGAATAAGAGCCTTGTTGGGTATTCTTGTTTGTAGGTTTTTCCATTTCATCGCTTTAAATATATTATGCCACTCCCTTCTGGCCTGCAGAGTTTCTGCTGAAAAATCAGCTGATAACATTATGGGTATTCCTAAGTTGCTTTTCCCTTGTGCTTTTAATATTTTCTTTTTGTCTTCAATTTTTGTCAGTATATTAATATGTATCAGCATGTTCTTCCTTGAATTTATCCTGTATGGGACTTTTTGCTTCCTGGACTTGGGTGGCTGTTTCCTTTCCTGTATTTGGGAAGTTTCCACCTGTTATCTCTTCAAATATGTTCTCAGCCCTTTCTCTCCCTCTTCTTCTTCTGTGACCTGTATAACGTGAATGTTAGTGTGTTTAATGTTTTCTTAGAGGTCTCTTAAACTGTCCTCATTTCATTTTTTTTTCCTTTATTCTTCCTGTTCTGTGGCAGTGATTTTCACCTTTATGTCTCCTGGCTCACTTATCCTTTCTTCTGCCTCATTCTATTTTTCCTTCTAGTATATTTTTCATTTCGGTTACTGTTCATCTCTAAGTTTCTTTAAATTTTCTAGCTCTTTGTTAAACATTTATTTTATCTTCTCAGTCTGTGCCTTCATTCTTTTTCTGAGATCTTCCATCATCTTTACCATCATTACTCTGAATTCTTTTTCAGGTAGGTTGTCTGTCTTCCCTTCACTTAGTTGTTCTTCTGCGTTTTATCTTTGTTCCTTCATCTGGAACATATTCTTCTGCTGTCTCAATTTGTCTTTCCGTGTTTGCAGTCCCACAGGCTGCAGGATTATAGTTCCTCTTGCTTTCGGTGTCTGCCCTCTGGTGGACAGGGCTAGTCTAAGAGGCTTGTGCAGTCTTCCTGGTGTGAAGGACTGGTGCCTGCTCACTGGTGGCTAGAGCTGGATCTTGTCCCTCTGGTGGGCAAGGCTGTGTCAAGGGGTGTATTTAAGAGATGGCTGTGGGCTCAGGAAGACTTTAAGCTGCTGTCTGCTGATGGGATGGGGCTGTGTTCCTGTCCTTTTGGTTGTTCGGCCTGGTGCAGCACAGCACTGGCGCCTTCGGCTGTTGAGTGGGGCCACATCTTGATGTCAAAATTGTGGCCTCCAGGACAACTCTATGCCAAAGAATACCCAGTCCCTCCCCCACAAGTGTACTTGTCCTCCCAGTGAGCCATGGTTGTCCCCCTTACCTCCCCAGGAGACCCTTCAAGACCTGCAGGCTCCTATGGAGCTGCTGCTTTGCCCTGGGTCCAAGTGCATGTGAAACCTTGTTTGCACCCTCTGAGACTGGAGTCTCTGTTTCTCCCAGTCCTGCAAAATTCCTGCAGTTAAGCCCAGGTGGCCTGCAAAGCCAAATGCTCTGGGGGCTCCTCCTCCCTTGGTCAGACCCCCACACTGGGGAGCCTGACATGAGACTTAGAACTCTCACTCCTGTGGAAAAGCTTTTGCAATGTAATTCTTTTCCAGTTTGTGGTTGCCCACCCAGGATATATGGGATTTGATTTTATGGGGACTGCACCCTTCCTCCTGTCTAATTGTGGCTTCTTCTTTGTCTTTGGAAGTAGAGTATCTTTTCTGGTAGGTTCCAGTCCTTTTTTGTTGATGATTTTCCAGCGTTAGTTGTGGTTTTGGTATTTTCATTAGAGAAGGTGAGCTCAGGTCCTTTCAGTCTACCATCTTATTCTGTGCATCTTGCTGTATTGTTCTGAATTACTCTAGAAACTTCTCTAAAGGAGTAAGAGATCCACTCATTTAGACCAGAGTTGGCAAACATGTATCCTTTTATCTCTGAGGACAGGATTGACGTGGGGGCTTTGTTTTTGATGGGTTTATGACATTTATGGTTCTGCTGGTGATTAGATGGAGGAATGAGGGTGGAAATGAAGGGACGTGTTGGCGGCAGAGGCAGCAATGGTGGAGGTGGTGACGGTGCAGGTGATGGTAAGGGTAGTGATGAGGATGGTGGTGAGGATGGTGGTGGGATAATAATGGTTTTGGTGTTGGTGAACTGATATTCAAGTAGAATATGTTAGTATAGCCATATCAGTTGCTAAAATTTTGAAATACTTTAAGCTGGTTGGAAAACTACTGTCTTCAAGGTGCCCAAGAGTCTTTCTCTATCACTCCTGCTTCCAGAGCCCAAGGGAGCCCCGGGAAGGCATCTCTGGGGCTGCCATGCACCGGGCTTAGGCAGAAAAGGGGCAAATGCTTAGTGCCCACCTGGCACTCCACAGCCTCTGCAGTGTAGCCCAGTGGTTGCTCAGTACCTTGACTACCCCCAGGTAGTGTTGCGGTGGTGATGGAGGTAGTCACGGTGATACATCCACCCACCTCTGACAGTCTCATACCCAGGCCTCCTATTCTCCAGGGAAGGCCCTTCTCACCAGGCTGAGAATGTAGTGGCTGACCCAGCAGTGATGGGATGGCTGGTCCCTCTGGGTCAGCTCATGTGCCCTTGGGCATAGTCCAGCTCTGTGCTGGTGCTGAGGTGGGGGCCCAGGAGCAGGCAAGTGGGACCCTGCCCTTGGGCTGCTCATGGTTCCCCCAAGCAGATGGGAACTCCTGGTGAGTCAGGCAGAGCACAGAGTCCCCAAGGCTGGGTCTGAAAGTACAGGAGGCTTGGTGGCCTGGAACAGCTTCCCAGAGCTTGTTTTGATGAGTTCTCCCCCTACTTAGGAGGATGACCTGGCTGAACTGGCCTCCCAGCAGTACTTCGTGGACTATGGCTCCGAAATGATCCTGGAGCGCCTGCTGAACCTCGTTCCCACCTACATCCCTGACCGTGAGATCACGCCACTGAGGACGCTGGAGAAGTGGGCCCAGCTGGCCATTGCGGCCCACAAGAAGGTCAGAGGGCTGGGGTTTCAAAGGGAGGGCTTTATGGTGACCTGGATGAGGGGTAGGGACCTGAGAAATCAAAGGGGTCACGGCTCTTACCTGACATCTGCCTGTCCATGGGATGGGGGGACAGGATGGCACCTTGACTTCCTGGCTGGCAGCAGCCTTTCTCCACTGTGGACATCGGTTCACTGGAGTTTTGTGCCCTCTGGGCTGGACGCCAGGGACACAGATGGATTAGATCCAGTCCTGTGCTCTTACTAGCCCTGCGGGTCAGGAGGGTGGTTGTGCATTAGAGAAGCTTCTAGGAGGTGCACCTCCTTTCTCCCTGGAAGAGCTCTGGCTCAACTTCCTGCCTGGGGAATTCGAGGTACAGGCCTCCCTCTGCCTCTTACTTGAGGCCCCAGGTCCATAACCAGCCCTGAGTAGCTCTGTTCTAAACTAACAGACCCACCCCAAGTAGGGCAGGGGAGGCCTGGTGGGGTGGGGGGACCCTGGCTGCTGGAGGTCACCCCCCCATCTCCAGGCCCTGGTTGTATAAGAGCAGAATCATCTTTGCACACAAGCTGTCAAGGGCTCCAAGATTAGTGTGTCTCATCCCCTTCCCCATGCGGCCTCTTTCCTAACCCAGGAGCCCCGTGTGTCTCCCCCTGAGCTCTGCCTTCCCTGGTGAGCTGCCCACAAGTCTCCACCTGTACCCGAATGCTCCTGGCACCCTCTCTGCTTCTAGGCCTGGCTCACCCCCGAGGACCTCCCTGTCCTCAGTGCCCCCAGAAGAGATGCATGTTCTCCTTCCTACCCCTCCCTCTCTCTCTGACCTTGGCAACCTCCTTTCCCTCACCCCAGTCAGCTGCTGAAGCCCATCCATTCTGTCTCCCAGCAGCTCCAGCCTCCGTCCCCACCTCGGCTCTTCTGCCTTCCCCGGGTCCTTGGTGGCCACCACCAAGGTGCATGTGACACGTGGCCTATTCTGGGTTGGGTGCTGCTGTTCATGAATTCCTTTCATTTTGGGTGCTTGTCGTGTGTTGGGCACCACAGCAGACCCTGGAGACTCAGCTGTGGGCAAAACAGGGGTGCTCTCTGCCCTCCTGGAGCCCATGACTGAGCTCACTGGGTCTCTGCTGGACTGTAGTGCCTGGCCTGTGCAGCCCAGAGCCCTGGGCCAGACCCCTCGTATGGCGGATAGAGAATTAGTGTGATTATTAGGGTCAGAGGGGTACCCATATTTTACTTTGAGATAATTTCAAGCTTATGAGAAAGTTGCAGGTTAAAAAAAATTAGACCCGCTGTGTACAGTATACACCTCACCCAGATTCACCAGTTGTTAGCGTTGTCCCACTGCCGCTGTGACTTTCTCAGCACACATACCCGTTATTTTTTCTGAGCTATTGGAGATTAGACTTGAGACACTGAGCCCTTATTCCTGAATACTCACAACTCCTGGTTTTTCTTTTCTTTTTTTCTTATTTGGTTGTATCAGGTCTTAGTTGCAGCGTGCGGGATCTTGGTTACGTCACGTGGGTCTTGCCTTGCAGCGCATGGACTCTGGTTGTGGTGCACGGGCTCCAAAGCACACAGCTCAGCAGTCGTGGCTCGTAGGCTTAGTTGCTCAGCGGCATGTGGGATCTTAGTTTCCTGACCAGGGATCGAACCTAAATCCCCTGCATTGCAAGGTGGATTCTTAACCACTGGACCATCAGGGAAGTCCTGTCACAGCTCCTGGGATGGCACTGCTTCCGGGCCCTCTTAGTGCATGGAAATGCAACCGCTTAGGTGCTGGCACACATGTGTCTTTATCCATGCTTGTATTTGTAGGTGATGAAAACCGTAAGTGCATTCTGATCACTCCAGTCCTACTTCAGTCCCACCAAGTTCTTGTTAAAATGCAGCAGGATATTTTCAGACAATAAAATAAAACACTGGTGCATTCATTTCTTGTGGAAGTGTTGGATTGTCCCCCAGCCGCTTGCCCCCATCAGGCTCCAGCCATTCTCCACGCTGCTGTCTTCCTAACTCTCAGGTTCACCTGTCAGTTTCCACTAAATGCCCAGCCTCACAGCGGTGGGTGGCCTCACCCACAGTTCTGTATGACCTGGCTCCTGCCCACCCGTTTCCCACTCCCTCTTCTCAGTCATGCCTGGCACTGCTCCCCCACCCTTAGCCACTCATGTTCTTGTTCCCCAAACACCTCTCCTGCCCACTGCCCTTGTGTCTCAATGGCTCACTGCTGTTGGTGGAATCGGAGGAAGACAGAGCGATGGGGACGCTGTATGCTGGTGGGGTGAGGTGAGGCCGGGTGCATACAAGGACATAGTGGCCCAGGGCCCGCTTCTGGCTTTGGGGACAGGGACAGAGCTTGTGCCATGCCTTTTCTCTCCTGTCCTTGTCTGTGCGCCTCCAGGGAATTTATGCCCAGAGGAGAACTGATGCTCAGAAGGTCAAAGAGGATGTGGTCAACTATGCCCGCTTCAAGTGGCCCTTGCTCTTCTCCAGGTTTTATGAAGCCTACAAGTTCTCAGGTAACCCCAGCCCTCTTGCCTCCCGTCCCTCCCTCGAGGGCTTCAGCTCACAGCCAGGGGAGGAGAGTGGCCTGGGCCAGACTCCCCGGTCAACCAGCCTTCTGCTTGCATGGCTGCTTGGTCCCCAGGTCAGTGTGCTGAGCAGATCCTCCCTCTCTGCAGTCCAGTAGGGCTCTGTGGCACTTAGTAGGTGCTCAGCCACACACTGTAGGAACAACTGAGTAATGTGGTCATTAAAGCACCTACTGTGCACAGAATAGGGTGGTGACCCCGCGAAGTTGAGAGTGGATGCAGCTGTCACAAACCCACACGGGCCATTTGCTTAGTCATCCTTGGGCGTCAGCATCAGGCACCTGCTCCATACCAGGCCCTGTGCTGGTGCTGGCTTTGCAGAACCACCAAATATCGGGTTGGAGGGAACCTTTGGGGCTCAGTTAGTGTGACCCACCCCCTCCATATCCTCCCACACCGCTCTCAGGGCCTTGTCCCAAGTCACACAGACCAGCGGTAAGGACAGTGTGCAAACCCAGTTCCTTAATCCAGCACTCTCTTCCCACCGCACCTGGGGTTTTGGCCTGTGGGGAAGTTGTGTTCTCTAAGTCTCAGTTCCCCCATCTGTAAAATGGACATCAGTGTACTCCACGCTGGCCATCTCCATGGTGGTTACGAGGATTGGGAAGGGCTGGGCCTGGGCCTGGGCTGGCGCCCTCTCAGTGCCCCTGTCTCTGCCTCAGGCCCCAACCTCCCCAAGAACGACGTCATTGTGGCGGTCAACTGGACAGGTGTCTACTTCGTGGATGAGCAGGAGCAGGTGCTTCTGGAGCTGTCCTTCCCCGAGATCATGGCCGTGTCCAGCAGTAGGTCAGTCTAGCCCCTCACACCCCGCTTGAGTGCAGGGCGGGGACTTGTCCGGAGCCACACAAAGGCCAGCGGCAAGGATGGGACTCAAGTGCGGGGTCCTGATTCAACACTTTCTGAAGTGAAGCGGGCAGATGGAGACACAGTCAGACAGAGCGGGGAGGAGAGGGCTCTGAGGTCTTTCCTGCAGGTCATGGGGGCCTTGGAGGGAAGCCCCCACCTCACAGAGGACATGACCAAGATGCAGAGACACACAGCGGCCTGTCCTGCTCGCACGTGATTGAGAGCATGTGCTGTGCCCTGCAGACCCCTGGCACCTTCCTCCCAATAGGGTGGGGGGTGGGTCTTTATGGCACATTCCTGGTTGTGCTGAGATGGACTTGGGTGGTTAGAACAGTCAGGGACAGTCGAACATGTGCAAAAAGAGCTGGCCTGACACCTGGGGACCTGAGTGGGCCTCACCTCCATGTCCTCATCTCTCAAATGGAGGTCTTAACTTTCCTACAATAACAGAGTAACAGTGGTGAGGAATAAATGCCACAGTTGATGGGAGTCTTTGTAAACAGAGAAGCGCGGTGCATATGGGAGCAGCGTTGGGAGTGGGTCCTGCAAGGGACTCTTCCCAGCAGTGCCTCACCCCCATCCGGGGCTTGTAGGAGTGTCTCTGAGCTGTGTCCAATGTGGGCCAGAGTTGGGTCGTGTCCAGCTCTGACCGAGCACCTGGGATGCAGTGGTGCCAAGATAACCCTTGTTCTCTTGTAGCTGCAGTTGAGAGGGGAGATGGACATCAAATAAGCCATTTTTCAAGTAGGGACCACTGTGCTGAGGTCTGTGGGAGGGCTTCCTGGAGGAAATGGTATCTAGGCTGAGCCCTAAAGGGTGATTAGGAATTAGACAACAAGAGGGAAGTGAGCTCCCCAGGCAGGCCTCCCCAGACCATGCATGACTCTGGCCCGGCCGTGGCTGACTCAGGCTGAGCTCTGGCTCCCGGAGCCCTTTGTCACCCTGGCTGGGCCGGCCCCTCTCTGGTCAGGCCACTCCTGACTGGGCTGGCCTTGGTCTCCTTCAGGGAGTGCCGTGTCTTGCTCTCGATGGGCTGCTCTGACCTGGGCTGTGCCGGACTGACTCCGACGGGGCCATGTTCTCCGTGTTGGTCCTGCAGGGGAGCGAAGTTGGCGGCCCCCAGCTTCACGCTGGCCACCATCAAGGGGGATGAGTACACCTTCACCTCCAGCAATGCTGAGGACATCCGTGACCTGGTGGTCACCTTCTTGGAGGGGCTCCGCAAGAGGTCTAAGTATGTGGTGGCCCTGCAGGACAACCCCAACCCCGGTGAGTGGCTTCTGGCACCAGCTGCTAGTTCCTGGGTCAGGGTGTTAGGTAGATCGCATGCCCTGGCCTTTTCCTGATGTTCACGATCTCGAGTGCCTGTTACTCTGCCTCCCCCAGACACCTGCTGTGCCAAATGGACCAAACAGCTCACCTCTGTGCCTTTGATCTGTGCCCTGTGGGAAACCTTCCTCCCCCTGATCCTACATACTTATCACCTGCCACCTTCTCCACATGCGATCAGGGGTTCCTCCTCAGTGTTCCCCAAATACCATCTTCAAGTGATGATAGCAATAGCAACTATAAACCGCGCATCCCTGGTCCATAGGCCTTTGAGGTCCTGGGCAGAGCTCGAGAAGGAGGTGAACCCCAGCCCTGCCGCCGTGGGGAAGGCGTGGGAGCAGACCGTGACAGTCCCTGTAACAGAGCCGTGACCTGGGAAGCTCAGAGGCGATGGGAACCTGGGTTGGGGGGGTGGCCCCCATGCAGCCTGGGGTTCAGGGAGGACATTTGTGTGAGCAGAATGTTTGGGGCAGAGAGGATCACAGAGCCGAGGCTGGAGAGCGCAGGTTGGAGGCTGGGAACTGCAGATAGATCAGTTTGGCTGAAATGGGTGAGGGAAGGTGGAAGGGGCAAGAAGGCGGAGGCAGAGGAAGTCAGAAAGACAGTCACCAGCAATAGGCCTTGTGAGCCTGCCGAGGAATATCTTTTAGGACAGTGAGGAGCCATGGAAGGCTTTCGACCAACGACTGTGTCTGTGTGGGGGGTTGTGGCAAGGTGGCTCCTGAGCAGACCTGAGAGGGACAGGGCTTCAGTTCCAGTGGGGAGGAGCGGCTTATAGATCATCAACCCAAATAAAGGTGTTCCAACCCACCTCTGACCTCTCTGCCCCTCCTCCGACACCCGTGCGGCCCCGCCCACCTCTGGCTTCCAGCGGGCGAGGAGTCCGGCTTCCTCAGCTTCGCCAAGGGGGACCTCCTCATCCTGGACCACGACACGGGCGAACAGGTGATGAACTCGGGCTGGGCCAGCGGCATCAACGAGAGGACCAAGCAGCGTGGGGACTTCCCCACGGACTGCGTTTATGTCATGCCTACTGTCACTATGCCACCAAGGGAGATTGTGGTATGTGGCCTGGCTGGGGGTGGTAGATGGATGGGAGGCTCCTCTGGCCCCTCCTTGTCTTATTCCCACATCATAAAATAAGAGTGGGGGATTACCATAGATTCATGCTGTGCAGCTTCTATGAAGATGATCCAGGGGTCTCATGGGACCACAAACTTAAAAGTTGGGGCAACTGTTAAACTGATACCAGGTGGAGAGGAGCCTAGAAACTGCTTCAGATGAGGACCTGCCCCAGCTGGGGGATCAGAGGAGAGTGGCCTAGGGGATGGGAGGACGGGGATGGGGCTTGCACTGTCTAAAAAGGCAGTGAGGTCAGAGCTGGGAAGGCAGGCCTTGGCTCCTCTGGAATCCCCCTTCCCATCCCCCCAGCCAACACTGAGGACTTGGAACCCAGCTTTCCAGGTGTTTCCTGAGCCACTTCTCACACTGTGTCCCCTGCCTTGTCCAGGCTTTCTGATGACCCCACCTCGTTCAGACAGGGCACTGAGGGAAGGGTCTTAAGCCCAGCATGATGGAGGCAGTGGTAATGTCAGAGATTCCCCAGAAGGAAAGGGGCTCCCGGGTCAGACAGGCCCAGGGCCCACCCCCATGAAGGCAGTCTTCCCCAGCCCCAGTCAAGAAGGCTCTGCGCTTTACCATGTTGATCCAGGGCCCCTAGTTGGAGAGTTGACTTCAGCTCCTGTCTCTTGGTCTCTAGGCCCTGGTCACCATGACCCCCGACCAGAGGCAGGATGTTATTCGACTCCTGCAGCTGCGAACGGCAGAGCCCGAGGTGCGCGCCAAGCCCTACACACTGGAGGAGTTTTCCTACGACTACTTCAGGTGATGGGGAAAGGGAGACAGGCGAGGAACTACAGGCTTCTGCTACTCTCTGGTCTGCGTAGTGGGGTCACTTTGTGGTGCCCCCATCTGTGAGAAGGGCCTGGTCAGAGGGGGCCAGAGGGCAGTTTCAGTCTATCGAGGTGACCCTTCTCATGTCGTGTCATCTTATCCCTCCTTCATTTGAGATCCTGTGGCTGTGCTGCCCTAGGTGGAGTCCTGGGCACTCAGGACGTGAGCCTGTTCTCGCCTCATGGACTCACAGTCCTGGTGGGGAGGCAGGCGTGAAACCAGGCAGCTGTTGTCCTGTGTGCCTGGTGTTGTGATGGAGATGCTGGGTAGGGGTGGAGATGGAGAGGAGGCTTCCTGGGGCAAGTGGTGTCTGGGCTGCCGGGTGGAGGAGTGCCATGGGCAATGCCTGCCATGGCCTGAGCAGAGGGAGCAGAGAGGAGCCAGGGCGAGCAGGCTGGGGAGGTAGGCAGGGCTGGCCGGGGCCCAGCCAGCCTTGTTAGTGTCTCTATTTGTCAGCTGAGAAAGTAAGGCCTGGGCAGAGCTGGTGACTCATCCCAGGTCACAGGGGACAGCAGGGAAGCACAGGGCCGGTTCCCTACGCTCAGCCTCCTGCACGGGGCGGGATGGGGCTGGAGTTATAACCTGGCCGTCGGTGCCAACTGTCTGTGCTCCGCAGGCCCCCACCCAAGCACACACTGAGCCGCGTCATGGTGTCCAAGGCCCGCGGCAAGGACCGGCTGTGGAGCCACACGCGGGAGCCGCTCAAGCAGGCCCTGCTCAAGAAGATCCTGGGCAGCGAGGAGCTCTCACAGGAGGCCTGCATGGCCTTCATTGATATCCGCACCCACAGGGGGTGGGGGGTGACATGGAGGGCAGGCAGGGGCCACGGGGAGGGGTCCCCCAGGGGAGGCTGGGACCAGGCTGGGCCTCTAGGGTTTTCGTCACCTACTTCCTTCCAAGGAGCCCTGCTGGGGCCTGGGCAGACTTGGGGGGATGCTGACGGGGTGACTCCCTTACCAGGGTGCCGGGGGCTGCCCCGTCCGCTGTCTCCTCACACCCTGTCATTTGGTTGACAGATTTAAACTGTGCCGTGTGCTGGGCCAGGCATGGAAACACAGGGGTGAGCAGACTCTGGCCTCATGGTGCCCTTAATTGATCTGAGAGGCGAGGCGTGCTGGTCAGGGCCAGTGCTGTGATGGGGGCCGACAGCACAGTGGCCCGACCTGGCCTTGGAGAACAGGGAGGGCTTCCTGGACGAAATGACATCTAGGCTGGAGACCTGCCTGGGCCCGTCCAAGGGGAGATGGGTGAAGAATGTTCCTGACAGAGGGAGAAGCATGCATAAAGGCCCTGAGGCAAAACAAAGCCTGGCTGTTTCAAGGGCACAGATGAACTCAACACTGCTAGAGCGCAGAGTTCAAGAAGGGAATTCAAAGACCTGGGCCGATGGATGAAAGGTTCCCCAGGCCTGTTAAGAAGCTGGGACTGTGTCCTGCGGCCAAGGGGAGTGGTACAGTTGGATTTGGGATTTGGAAAGTTGGTTCTGGTTGCTGTAAGGATTCCTTTTGTGAGGTTGGGGCCTGGAGCAGGGTGGCCAGAGGACCTGGGGAGAGAGGGTGGGCAGCAGGCATGCAGAGTAGTGTTGGCACACTATGCCCATCTCCTGGGTGAGCAGCCTGAGGCCAGGGCCACAGGGTCAGGGAGGGCAGACCCTGTTGGAGAGAGTGGCCGCCTGCCTCCCGGCCAGTGCTCCCTGATTGGCCACGGCCTTCCTTGACGGCTCCCCACCTGTGCTCAAGTACATGGGTGACTACCCGTCCAAGAGGATGCGCTCTGTTAATGAGCTCACCGACCAGATCTTCGAGGGAGCTGTGAAGGCCGAGCCCCTCAAGGACGAGGTGTATGTGCAGATCCTGAAGCAGCTGACTGACAACCACATCAGGTTCGCCAGGGTGGTGGGAGGGTGAGGGGAGGGTGAGGGGCGGGCCCCCACCCCTGGGGCTAGCAGCTGAAGGTAAGACGGGGAGCTCACTCCCTGCCGAGGCAGCAGCAGCTCTGCCTGGGAGCCATCGTCCTTCACTTGGAGCAGGAAGGTGTCCTCGGGGCTCTCCCTCAAGGTCCATGGAGGAGGGTCCAGAACCAAAGGTGGTGGATGTGCCCTCGGAGTCTGTCCTCCCTCAAGTTGAACAGCCCCAGCTCCTCCTCATTTCCCGCTGCCCCCTGCCTGGACACCCTCCTCTGGACACCTGTCTCCAGCCCAGATGCCACTGTCTGCCTGTGGGTGCGTCTCCTGAGCAGTTGTCCCATCCCTCACTCAGGCTGAGCAGGCTGTCTGTCAGAAGCTCTGGCCATAAATTCTCATGGGCTGGGGGTGTTGGACCCCGGAGGGTGTCACCTCCTCCCTGATGGCCCAGACCGTGGCAGGAGGGGGAGTCACGCACATGCTCATCTCAGAGCCAGAGACAAGCCCCACTCTCTCCCCTTATTCCCAGGCCTCCAACTCCCTCCCTAGCCTTGTCACTCTTTCCATCTCTTACAAAAATCCACCACTGGACCACATGTAAGATCTGTTCACACAGCTGAACTTTTGTACATGCCCACAGCCAAGAAAACCTTTCATATCCTCTGCATATTAGAATTTGCCTCATCCTTCAAAGCTTGGATCAGATGCCACCTCCTTCTGGAAGCCCTCCACGCTTCCCTCTTTCCAGGCCCAAGGAGCTCAGAGGAGTGCCTGAGGGAGCTCTGGGGCTGGTCTAAGTCAGTGCTACTCAAGTAATCATGCTCATTGTGCTCAGTTGCTCAGTCATGTCTGACTTTGCAACCCCCTGAACCACAGCCTGCCAGGCTCCTCTGTCCATGGAGTTCTCCAGGCAAGAATACTGGAGTGGGTTGCCATTTTCCTCCTTCAGGGGATCTTCCTGACCCAGGGATCGAACCTGTGTCTCTTGCTTCAAGTAACAGGCGAGTTAAAAAGCTCCTGCCAGAATAAACCACATACTGTTTCCTTCATAGGAAAGTCTTGCTTAAAAAAAAAAAACAGAAAAGCTTAACTGAACCCAGAGTGCTTGGTGACATAGTGATTTTCATTTTGGCACAAGCACTTTGCCTCCGAGTGACAAGTAAGTGTGTGGCCTGGGGTAGGTTGGTCGACCACACTTGAGTAGCATATTTGGATCTGACTGTTGGGTGGGTGGGTCCATGTTGGTCTCAGAGAAGGGTGGGGGTGAGGGCAGGCATGGACTGCCCTAGTGAGGAGCCCTGCTGGACACCATGCCTCTTCCCGCAGGTACAGTGAGGAGCGGGGCTGGGAGCTGCTCTGGTTGTGCACAGGGCTCTTCCCACCCAGCAACATCCTCCTGCCCCACGTGCAGCGCTTCCTGCAGTCCCGCAAACACTGCCCACTTGCCATCGACTGCCTGCAGCGACTCCAGAAAGCCCTGAGGTACGGCCGTCTGCAAGGGACAGGGGGCAGCAGGCACAGTGTGGGCCCTGGGATGGGCTTCCAGCCACATGGGCTAGGGAGATGAGTCCCTTGGCGATGCTGAGGTCATGACCTCAGCATCAGTGGTTGGGACCCATCTTTGGGGTCCCACAGCTGCCCAGTAAACAAAGGTTGCAGTGCCTAGTATTATTCTGGACAGCTTGAGAGTCTGGTTGCTCAGAAAGCTATTTTATGTCAAGTATGTTGGGGAGGCAGACGCCTGGGTTGCACTGCATACTCTGTGAAGCTCACTTGCATCCTTTGCTCCATTCGGTCCCCTCTGCATCCCTATTGGTGGGTACCATTATCATCTTGTTTTACAGATGAGGAACAAAAGGCTTGAGTTTGTGACTGTCACCTAGTAGGAAGTGGTGGACAGGGATTAGGACTGGGGTTTGCCTGACTCCGAAGTTTCCTCTGTTCTCTGCTTCCCATGGCTACTTCCTGACTTGGCCCCTCCCCTCTTCGCCTGGTTTTCAGAAATGGGTCCCGGAAGTACCCCCCGCACTTGGTGGAGGTGGAAGCCATCCAGCACAAAACCACCCAGATTTTCCACAAGGTCTACTTTCCTGATGACACTGACGAGGTAAGGGACTCTGGCTTCTTCGTCTGTGGGCGCCCCTGAAGGACGTGGCTCCCTTGGGGACATGGGGCAGCCCTAATGCCTTTCCTCTACCACCCCCATCTTTGCCCCCATTGTCCTGCCCCTCAGTGGAGTTGGGGCCATAGACTCCTTGGGTCAGGAGGCCTCGGGTTCCTGGTCTAGCCTCGCACTAACTGGATCAGCTTCCTTGACAAAGTCATCCCTCCCTTTCTCTGAGGAGTCTCTGTCTTGCAGAAATGTGCTTTCTCCCTCCGAGTTGAGCTCTGTGTTGATGTCACCTCCCCGGTGCCCATTCTGTTCCTGGGCACAGGCCTGCCTGCTCCACAGCCCCAGACCTCCCCTGTTGTCCTAAGTCCACTCTCCTGCAGACCCCTTTCCTCCTTTTCACTTGACCTGTGAGTCTCCTCTACCTTGGTCCCCTGGGCAGAGGTCTTATTTGTCTTCTTGTCACACCCATTTGGTCAGGCTGACTTATGATCTATTCTCGCTTCCCCATCCCAGCACAGCATCTCATTCAGATAAACAAGACCAACATTGAAACTTTTGGTTTGAAAAGCAGCTTAAAAACTTGTCTAGAGACTAGAGACTCAGAAATACTATTTTAGGATTCTAGACACAAGGACAGAAAATCTTGCTGAAATCCTTTCCTGTCCCTGGTGGAAGGTTACATGGAACATCCCCCCCGACCCCCAAACTGCCCTCCTTCTTCTAAACTTCCCCCGACTCGCCTATCCCTCTCAGCCCGTCTGGGAGGCTTCCTCCCTCCTGATGCCTCACCTTTCTGGAGTTTGTTTTCTCCCTCCTTCAGTCTCTTTTATTCCACCCGCCCTGTCTCTTCTGCGCTTCCTTGGCCTCCACTCATGCTTGTACAGCCACACCCAGGACCCTGGAGGCCAAGGCTTGAAACTGCTTGGGGGGCTGGGAAGGGTACCACCTGGGAAGATCCAGACAGGAAGTGCTTTTACTTTTTTTTTAAATTTATTTTTAATGGAAGTATAGTTCATGTACAATATTATGAGTGTCAGCTGTACAACACAGTGATTCACCATTTTAAAGATGATTTTATTTATTTTTTTGGCTGTGCTTGGTCTTCATTGCTGCGCAGACTTTTCTCTAGTTGCAGCGCAGAGGCTTCTCACCGTGGTGGCTTCTCTTGTTGCAGAGCACAGGCTCTCGGGACACAGCCTTCAGCAGTTGTGGTCCCTGGGCTCTAGAGCACAGGCTCACTAGTTGTGGCTGAGGCATGTGGGATCTTCTCGGATCAGGGTTTGAACCCATGCCTTCTGCATTGGCAGGCAGATTTTTTACCATTGAGCTACCAGGGGAGCCCATGAATCACAGTTTTTCAAGGCTGTATTCCATTTATAGTTATTATAAAATATTGGCTCTATTCCCTGTGTTGTACAGTATATCCTTGTAGCTTGTTTATTTTATACATGGTAGTTTGTATACTTAAGCATTGTGTTGAGCTCTGGGGAAGCCCCATCAGAAGGAGGGTGTCTTGAATGGGAAGGGGCTCTATCTGAGGCCCAGCCATTAGGGGTGCAAGAGGCCCTGCTGGAGCCAAGCAAGTGCCTCCCCACACCAGGCCTTCGAGGTGGAGTCCAGCACCAAGGCCAAGGACTTCTGCCAGAACATTGCCACCCGGCTGCTCCTCAAGTCCTCTGAGGGATTCAGCCTCTTTGTCAAAATTGCAGATAAGGTGGGTCATGTGTGGTCATTGGTTGCTAATCTACCTGCTGTTGGGCTGTCTACTGGGAAATTTGCTGGGCCTCTGGGAGCTTATGGGACAGTGTGGGTAGGGAGAGAGACAGAAGGAAGGATGGGGCAAGAGAGGAAGAGGCACTTTTGCACACGGCCTCTGATTCTGCCTCCTCCTTACATCCCCGCAGTGGTCCCTTCCATGCAGCCGCTGTCCCTCTATCTCTCTCGTCTGAGCCATTGCACACCTGGCTACAGCTCTCTTGGGAGCCACATGGCACTCTGGGTTCTGGACACACTAGGCTCCTCACCCTGCCCCCCAACACATGTACTTTCCAGATTTGATTTGACTGGTCCCTCAGCTGCCAGGCTCTCAGTTCACCTTTGAAAAAGCCCTTGAAGAGAGAGGGTGACTATCCCCACTAATAGATCACAAGTCCCTGGGCTCAGAAAGGTTAAGTAACTTATCCCAGATCACACAGCAGGGACTCAGATCCAGGTAGGTGTGGCTCTGAAGCACAGGGCCCTGCCTCCGCCCCTCATTGACTTCCATGGACATAAATATGGGGGGACAAAGGTCCAGCTCTAAAGCCCTTCCCTTGGGGGCTTCCCTGACCCTTGCACAGGTCAGGTGCTTCCTGTTGTTGCTCACCCAGAGTTCTGTGTGAATTCTTGTCTGTCTCCTCACTAGTCTGACCCTGTACCAGACACTGTGACCCGAAGTGATCGGGTGAGGTCCTGGACCTGGGCGGGAGGGACTTAGAGTCTGTGGGTGGCTCAGGAAATGGATGCCATAGAATGTCCAAAGCAGGGACTGGGCCCCCATCTCAGCCTTTTTTTCCCAGGGTCCTAGGGCAGTGATCAGTGACTCTTTGCTGAATGAGTGGTCACTGTCACTGGCCAGATACTCAGCAGGCAAAACTGGGGCAAGATGGGGCTGATCCACAGACATCCACTCTGGCTGCAAGCAGGAATCTTTCTGGAGACGGGGTTGTCGGGGAGGCCTTGGGTGGGAAAATCAGAGAACTCAGTATTGCTCAAGTTAAAATGAGTGGACTAGAACGACCGTGTCCCTAGGTCATCAGCGTCCCTGAGAACGACTTCTTCTTCGACTTTGTACGACATCTGACGGACTGGATAAAGAAAGCCCGGCCTGTCAGGGATGGTAACGTGAGGCTGAGTCCTGGGATCATCTGAGGTCTGGGGCTGGCAGGTGCTGGCTGAGTGCCATACCTGAGGCCCATGTGGGTGGGGCCCCAGGCTGGGGCTTCCTCCAGGGCTGGTGCTGGGCTGGACAGCCCTCTGTGCTGGCATCTTCTGGGTGACCGCCTGCCCTCTGCCCCAGGAGTCGTGCCCTTGCTGACCTACCAAGTGTTCTTCATGAAGAAGCTGTGGACCACCACAGTGCCGGGGAAGGACCCCATGGCTGATTCCATCTTCCACTATTACCAGGTGAGCTGTCCGGTAGCTCTGGGCTGTGCTTGTACAGCCGCCTTGAGTACTGACGGTGAAAGCAGAGACCTGCTGAGTAGACCCCAAGGTGGGTGGGTAGTTCCTGCTCTGCAGCGTGTCTTCGGGGTGTCCTCGGTTCCCTACTCTTCAGAGAGTGGATAAGACGGTTGTTAAATTTCCAGGAGCCTGTGGGCAGCGTTAGAGGCTTCATCTTTGCTTTCGGTCAGCTCATCTTCAGTGACTGTGGTTCTGGGTCTGAAAGGTGGGGAAGGGGCTGGTGCTGCTGAGGAAGCCCGTGGGTCTCAAGGGAACACAGTGGGAGGCGGCCAGCCAGAGAGGCTTTTTCCCAAGGAAGGACTGGCCTGGTGGGGGGGCTAGAGTTATGGAACAGTCTCAGGCACCCCAGCTGGTCCCTCTGAGTGTCCATCTTTGAAATGGAGCTGCTTGCCTCACTGGACTGTTATGAGGGTAAATGAGATGATATTCACCCCTGGCTCTGATTGAAAACTGTAAAGCGCTGCATCTGTGTGGCCTAAGGCTGTTTCCCTGTCCTGTGCCTCCCCCCTTGGGGAGCAGGTGGACCCAGCCTCACAGTGGGGGGGTTTAAGGGGAGAAGCCTGCTTCCTCCAGGTGCCTCCACGCCTGTGACCTTCTCTGTCTCTGGCAGGAGTTGCCCAAGTATCTCCGAGGCTACCACAAGTGCACACGGGAAGAGGTGCTGCAGCTGGGGGCGCTCATCTATAGGGTCAAGTTTGAGGAGGACAAGTCCTACTTCCCCAGTATCCCCAAGCTGCTTCGGGAGCTGGTGCCCCAGGACCTCATCCGGCAGGTCTCGCCTGATGACTGGAAGCGGGTGAGCACAGAGGGAGACAGTGGGAACAGGCCCCCCCCTTCCGAATGGGTCTCTGGACACCCCAGGGTCAAGGGGGCAGGTGCTGAAAAGTAGCCCAGGGAAGTATCTCTTGTGACCCCTGTAAATTCAGCTGGTCACTTTGCAGCAATTTGTCTGGTCCTGGTTACTAAGGTGACCCGGTTTTCCTTGATACTGTTTGACCTGCTTGCTTTGGGGAGGGAAGGGCTGTCAGGAGTCCATTAACTGGTATTAGTGGGAGACTGCTGGCCCCCTGTGGCCCATGACAGCTGCTGACAGTGCAGGGGAGAGGTTGGCAGGGGAGAGGCTCTGACCCACCCTCCCTCTGCAGTCCATCGTCGCCTATTTCAACAAGCACGCGGGGAAGTCCAAGGAGGAGGCCAAGCTGGCCTTCCTGAAGCTCATCTTCAAGTGGCCCACCTTCGGCTCAGCCTTCTTTGAGGTGAAGGTACGCTGTGGGTGGGTGATTCTCAGAGACGGGGAGGGGAACCACATGTTACCAGGACTCCTCCCCATGACTTGGGGAGACTACAATGGTCTCTGCCACCTGCCTGGCACTGAAAGGAGGAAACGACCCTCAGCTTTGTCCCAGCTAGGTGTCTCAGCTGAGTACTGGGCCCTGGGCTCAGTCCTAGGACACTGAGGGGCCAGCACCTCGCCTGGCAGGGGAGGCAGATGTGTACAAAGGTCAGAGCAATAGAGGATCTGTGCTGTGTGACAGTGGGGAGCCCTCATGGAGGTGGCAGAGCCTGGGAAGCCCAACCATACTGTGAAGGCTGAGAAGGCTTCCTGGGAGAGACAACACCTGAGCTTTCCAGGGAGACCCTAGGGGCAGTGTTCCTGGCAGACAGTCCGGCCTCAGCAAAGACCCAGAGGTGTGAGAGCTCAGGCATGGGCAGGAAGTGCAAGTGGGTGAGTGTGGATGGGCATGAGGTGTGAGGTGAGCAGACTGCGGTGACAGGCAGGTAGGTTTCCTCCTGAAGGTGGTGCCCAGCCCTGGAGGCTTTTGAACAGGGTTGATGGGACCAGAGGCAGGAGAATGGAGAAGAGACTGGCGCGAGGGGATGGGCATGAGGCGTGGGGGGCCAGGTCAGAATGGAGAGGAGTGGTGGCCTCACTCCACACCTGGGACGGGGGCCCTTTGACACAGCTTGGCTGTGCAAGAAAGAGAGGTAGGCAAGTGCATCTGGAGGCAAGTATAGGGTTCAAGGAGGTCTTTTAAAGATGAGAGACTTTAGAGCTTAGAGAGAGAGAGAGACCGCAGGGACTCCTAGAGAAGAGGACAGAAGGGATGAAACTCTTGCCGGTTGCTGGGGTTCCATGAAAGGATTCAGGATAGCACTGAGGACCCAGAAGAGGTAGAAACTTGAGGTTGTGGCGGGAGAGGCAGACTTAAGCCCAGCTGGGGGCAGCTTTATTTCTCCCCAAATGTACAAAACATTTCCTGCTCTAGGTTCCCCATCTGATTTTTTTTTTTTTAAACTAGCAAACTACAGAGCCAAACTTTCCTGAGATCCTCTTAATTGCCATCAACAAGTATGGGGTCAGCCTCATTGATCCCAGAACCAAGGTGAGCAGTGACAGGGAAGGGCAGGTAAGGGGGGCTTTTCTGTCTGTACTTTTAACAAAGGACACCAGAACCAAACTTCAAGACACTCTGTCAGCTACCAATATCCTCACTTCATCTACCCTCCTGGCCACATGTCCTGAGAGGCTGTCCATGTTTGCTGTATCTACTTCCTTACCTCTCATCTCTCCATCAAAACTGCTCTCTGAGTTACTAACGAAGTCCTCACTATGAAATCCATTCAATTCTTTAGTGCTTGGTCTTCCAGCATCATCAGACACTACCAACCCCTTCCCCTCTCCAGAATGCTCTCTGTCCACAGTTGGTCAGGTGTCAGGCTGTGCTGGGGTAACTGATGCTCAGATGTGTGGGCTGAGCAGGTCCTACCCCTGACACAGGAGAGCACCACTGGGGCTGCTGGCGAAGGGGGCAATGACCACCACCTTCCGCTTGGATCCACAGGCCCACTCACCTGGCTTTCCTTGCCTCTCCCTTGGTCTCCCTCTCAGGCACTTCCCTGGGCTGCTTCTCTACCCAGTGCATACACTGTGTTCTGCAAGGCTGTGTCTTCCTGTCTCCCTCCTTCAACTCCACTGGATCGTCTCATCTGGGACTTCAGTTTCAGTTTCCTCATCCTCTTAAAACCTCCAATTCCAGCCCCACACATGTGACAACCCCCTGGGCTTCCTTGGTTGTCCCACTAGCTGGTCCCAACCAAGGCCTGCCTCCCACAGCAGCTCCATGGCACAGCTGGCCTCTACCCTCTTGCTCCTTGCCTTGTCTGAGGGCCTGAGGTCCTTTGTGTGGTGGTGTCTGTGGGCTGGAGCTGAGGGGAGTGAGGTCAGATGGTCCAGATGTGCAGCCCCAGATTCTCTCTGCTCCCCTAGGACATCCTGACCACTCACCCCTTCACCAAGATCTCCAACTGGAGCAGCGGCAACACCTACTTCCACATCACCATTGGGAACCTGGTGCGTGGGAGCAAACTCCTCTGTGAGACATCACTGGTGAGAACTCTTCCTTCCAGGCCTGGGGTGCTCCCCAGCCCTGCCTTCCCTCATCCTCCCAGTCCCTGCAACAAACAGGAGGAGTGTGCCATCTGGTCTGCAGTCAGGATCAAGGGTCAGGTTGGGGCTAAGGTCAGGTCAGATTAGGTCTGGGGAATGGGCTTATTAATCTAGAGATGAGAAACAGACTGCCCACTCGGTAACTATGTCCCAGCGCCTTTAATATTTAGAGATTGAACCTTTGGCCACTGAGGTCAACAGCAGAGCTGTTAGCAGTGAGGCCTCTTGGACTGAGCTCAGCTGGTATAGCCTTCAGAAATCCCTACCTGTGGGAGTGACCATAATCATAACATTTACTGCTCTAGAGTTAATTGTACACTACATTCTATTTGAGGCAATAATAGTCCTAACACTTACCATCATCTGATGAGGTAATCAAACAGAACACCTTAACACAGGCCTTTATGTTTTATTCTATACACTTAGTAGGAGCTCTCTCACTATATCCAAAATGTTACAGGCTCCCTAAATTTCTTAACACTTCACTACTGAACTCAAGCAATATCTGATTCTTGATCTAATGTCTTCACATGACTAGCATGCATTTATGGTAAAAATACCACTCTAGGGCCTTCATCTTTGATTGCCCAAAGCATGTGTAGAAGCCCCCATTGCAGGTTCCATAGTACTTACAGGCATATCACTAAAACTTGGCGGTTATGGCGTATTATCGGAGAAGGCGATGGCACCCCACTCCAGTACTCTTGCCTGGAAAATCCCATGGACGGAGGAGCCTGGTAGGCTGCAGTCCATGGGGTCGCTAAGAGTCAGACACGACTGAGTGACTTCACTTTCACTTTCCACTTTCACGCATTGGAGAAGGAAATGGCAACCCATTCCAGTGTTCTTGCCTGGAGAATCCCAGGGACGGGGGAGCCTGGTGGGCTGCTGTCTCTGGGGTCTCACAGAGTCGGACATGACTGAAGTGACTTAGCAGTAGCAGCAGCATGGCGTATTATGAATTGTAACAACACTAAATCCACTAACAGATTTTACAGTATATCCTTTTCTCATATTATCCCTATAACTACAACCAGTTCAATTTGCTTATATCAAACAGATCAAAATCACTCATCGCATATTCTTCCATCAGCCACCTGGCACTTGTTATTGTAGCTATTCTTATCCAAACACCTTGAAGTTATACAGGAGCTACCACTCTAATAATTGCCCGTGGCTTCACATCATCCATATGATTCCGCTTAACAAATTCACGTTATGAACGAATTCACAGCCAAACAATAACCTTAGCCTGAGGCCTAAGGTTGCTGGTCTTACAAATTTACCTCTACCCCAGCCATTAGTCTGATTGGAGGGCTATTTGTAGTAATAGCATCCTTCTCATGATCAACTATTACAATTACTCTAATAGGAATTAATACAGTAATTCCTGCCTTATACTCCATATACATACTAATCATAATATAACAAGGCAAATACACGCATCACATTAGTAACATCTTACAATCTTCTACACAAGAAAATGCCCTCATCGACACTTCATATTTTACCTCTCTGCTTCTACCACGAAATCCCCAAGTCATTTTAGGCCCCTTGTACTGCAAGTATAGTCTTGAAAAGGACTAGTCTGTGAATCTAGAGACAGAAGATTTAGCCTTATTTACCAAGAAAGTATGTAAGAACTGCTGTCAGCAATATCTGACTCTTGGTCTAATGTCTTCACGTGACTAGCATGCGTTTATGGTAAAATACCATGTAACATGACTTTCTCAAACTTTTAAAGCATAGTAGTTATCCATTGGTCTTAGGAACCAAAAAATTGGTGCAACTACAAATAAAAGTAATAAATTTTCCTTTCACATGCGTTACATTATTTATATTAATACCAATCATAACAAATATCAACCAATAAGAGTGACAGTATCCATTATCTCATACGCTTTTATTATTAGTATAATCCCAATAATAATCTCTTGGCCTGCATGAATGATTATCTCAAACTGATACTGAATCACTATCCAAACTCTCAGGTTATCACTCAGCTTTAAAATAGACTATTTCTCAATAATCATACCAGTAGCATTATTTGTTCCACGACCCATCATAGAATTCTCAATATGATACCTATACTCAGATCCTAACGTCAGTGGATTCCTCAAATATTTACTCCTTTTATCACAATACTAATTCTTGTTACTGCTAATAACCTTTACAGCTTTTCATTGGATGTGAGGGGGTCGGAATGATCTTTTCTGCTTATTGGGTGATGATATAGATGAGCAGATGCACATACAGCTACTCTACAAGCAATTCTATAGAACCATATTGGAGCGATCAGATTTGTTATAGTAATAGCATGATTTCTGATAATTTAAATGCATGAGATCTTCAACAAGTCTTTATACTCCAACTAAATCACTCAAATCTACCCCTACTAGGACTCATACTAGCTGCAACTGGAAAATCCGCCCAACTTGGCCTCCACCCAGGACTGCAGTCCCTCAGCATCAGGAGGCCCTACCCCTGTCTCAGCCCTGCTCCACTCAAGCACAGTAGTGGTAGCAGGTATTTTCTTACTCATCCACTTTTATCCTTTAACAGAAAATAATAAATTTATTCAAACAGTAACTGTTTATGGCAATATGCACTCTTACCCAGAATGTTAAAAAAAATATTGCTGCTTTTTCCACTTCAAGCCAACTAGGCCTATAATAGTAACAACTGGCATTAATCAACCCTCCCAAGCATTTCTCCATATCTGCACATATGGTTTCTTTAAAGTCATGTTATTGATATGCTCATATCCATAAAAATAGGAGGCCTGTTTAAAGCAATACTCTTTACCACAACTGCCTTTACGACTGGCCTAGCACTAACAGGAATGCCTTTCCTTGTTGAATTTAAAGATCTGATAATCCAAACTGCTAACATGTCAATACCAGCACCTGATCCTGCTAAGTCTAATTGCTACGTCCCTCACAGCTGTCTACAGCACTCGCCTTATCATCTTTGCACGACTAGGACAACCTCGCTTTTCCACCCTAACTTTAATAATGGAAATAATCCTCTCCTAGTCAGTTCCATCAAACATCCATTAATCAGAAGCTCGCTTTATTTTCAACAATACCCCCCCCCAACAACAATCCCTCAAATAACTATACCTTATTACCTAAAACCAACTTCCCTTGCCATAACCATTCTAGGTTTTACCTTAGGCCTTGAAATTAATAATAACACACAGAATTTAAAGTTTACTCTTCAAATATATTCAGACTTTCCAAACCCTTAGGGTATTTTCCCTAAGAGGGAAAGTATTATTATACACTGTTTATCACCCTACTTAAATCTATCAACAAACCAGAAATCAGCCTGTTGATTAGAAAATATTTTACCAAAAATTACTTCCCTTATTCAGATAAAAATCTCTACATTAGTATCAGACCAAAAAGATCTAATCAAGGTGTATTTCCTCATTCCTCATCACCCTCTTCCTAAACATAATTCTATTTAATTACAACGAGTAGTCTCCGTAATAACCACAACACCAATACGCAATGATCAACCAGTAATAATCACTAATCAACCACAGCTATATAGTGCTGCAGTCCCCAGAGCCTCTTCACTAAAAAAACTCAGAATCACCTGCATCATGAATTATCCAATCTCCCAAACCACTAAACTTAAAACACAACCTCCACTTCCTCATCTTTTAAAACATAAAATACCACTGAAAATTCTGTTATTAAATCTGAAAAAAATGCTCCTAATACAGTCTTATTGGAGATCCAAACTTCAGGATACTGCTCAGAAGCCAAGCTGTTGTATAACCAAACACCACTAATGCTGTGCTTAGTTGCTCTGTCGTGTCTGACTCTTTGCAACCCCATGGACTGTAGCCTGCCAGGTTCTTCTGTCCATGGGGATTCTCCAGGCAAGAATACTGGAGTTGGTTGCCATGCCCCTCCCTCTAGGGGATCTTCCCAACCCAGGGATCGAACCCAGGTCTCCTGCATTACAGGTGGATTCTTTACTGTCTGAGCCACCAGGAACTCCCAAACACCACTAACATCTCCCCTAAATAAATCCAAAGCTATGACAAACTTAGTGTATTAAAAAGCAAAGATATCACTTTTCTGGCAAAAGTCCGTATAAAAAGTATTCAAGCAGCTGAGAGACTGGAAAAGACCCTGATTCTGGGAAAGACTGAGGGCAGGAGGAGAAGAGGGAAACAGATGATGAGATGGTTGGATGGCATCACTTATTCAATGGACATGAATTTGGGCAACCTCCAGGAGATGGTGAGGTACAGGGAGGCCTGGCATGCTGCAGTCCATAGGGTTGCAAATAGTCAGACATGACTTGGTGACTGAACAACAACCACAAATAAATCCAAACACTATTAATCCCCCCAAAAATCCATGAAAATTCAACACAATTCCAACATTACCACCCACAATCAACTCAAACCGACCATGAAGGTTTTGAAGAAAACTCCCCACAAAACTAATTACAAAAATAGTACTTAAAATACAATGTATGCTATCATTATTCTTACATGGAATCTAACCATGGCCATTGACATGAAAACTCATTATTATTCAACTACAAGAGCACTAATGACCAACACTGAAAAATCATGCCCATTCCAGCTCCATCAAACATTTCATCATGATGAAGTTTTGGTTCCTAAAAGGTATTTGTTTAGTTTTACAAATCTTAACAGCTTTGTTTCTAGCAATGCACTACATATCAGATGATAACCGCCTTCTCACTAGTTACACATATCTGCTGAGATGTAAATTACAGATGAATTGTTCAATACATACATGCAAACAGAGCTTCTGTATTCTTTATCTGCCTATTTATCCCTATAGGATGCAGTCTTTATAATGGATCCTACAGTTTTCTAGAAACATGAAAACATTGGAGTTATCCTGTTATTTACAGTTATAGCCACAACATTTATAGGTTTTATACTACCCTGAGGACAAATACCATTTTGGGGGGCAACAGTTATTTCCAACCTTCTCTCAGCAATCTCATACGTCAGTATAAACCTTGCTCAATGGATCTGAGGCGGTTTTTCAGTAGATAAAGCAACTCTTACACAATTCTTCACTTTCCACGTCACTCTTCCATTTATCATTGCAGCAGTAGCTGCTGTCCATCTACTAATGTTTCATGAAACAGGAGCTAATAATCTCACAGAAATCATCTGATATAGGTAAAATCCCATTTTGTTCCTACTATACAATTAAAGACATCCTAGGTGTCTTTTTTACTAGTTCTAGAATTAGTATTAGTCCTATTTTCCAATAGTATGAGTCCTATTTTCACCTGATTTATTAAGAGATCCCAACAATTATACCTTGGTAAATCCTCTCAATACACCACCACACATTTAACCAGAGTGGTGTTTTGTACTTGCATATCCTATGAACAACTAACTCATCAATCCCCAGTTAACTAGAAGTACTAGCCCTAATCTTTTCAACCCTAGTCCTAATACCATTCTTCACACATCCAAACAATGAAGTATGACATTCCAACCTCTTATCCAATGTTTATTCTTAGTAGGGATTTGAGCAACCCACAAACTAGCACCTTAACGTGGGATCACAATAACTTAGAACCCTAGATATCTGGCTGGATGAATCCATACCTTCAGCTGTGTGGCTGAGCCCAGAGTGGGGCAGGATTTGCCTTTGTCCAGGTTTCTGTCCCCTGCAGTTTCCTGGGAGCTGTGTTCTGGGTAAGAGTGGGTGGCTGTGTCCTACTCGGTGCTCTGTTTTATCTTCTTGCTGCTCTTTCCAGGGCTACAAGATGGATGACCTCCTGACTTCCTATATTAGCCAGATGCTTACGGCCATGAGCAAACAGCGGGGCTCCAGGAGTGGCAAGTGAACAGTGGCCCTGTTGCTCTGGCCCTGTGCCCACTCGCAAGGAAGCAGTTGGCTCAGGACCATCAGCTACCTCTGCATCCAGGGGAAGACCCTGGCTATCCAGGCAGGGAGGCTGAACCAGCTGGCCACCACTGACTGCACCAACGTGTCCTCTGATCCTTCTTCCAGTGAGGTGACCTTGCTGGGATGTAGAACTCCCTCCATCCAGCCTGAAGCACCTGGTTGGGTCTAGTCCTGGCTTGCTGTGACAATCCCAGTTGTAAAAGCCTGTGCTCCTCGGATGTCATTCTTAACTCATACTAGCTCTACCATGTGACCTCTTTTGAGGTCATGGCCCGGAAATGTAACCAACAGGACGACCTAGTTCTCTATGCTGGGAACAACCAAACAGATTATCCTGAAACCTAAGGAACTGGCTTAATACCCCTAAGTCCGGGAGCCTCAGCTGGGATGAAGGAGACAGACTGCTTCTAAATATTACAGTGTGAGTGCTGAGCTGCTGTAAATCTCCCCTGATGATCTCAGGCATAAAGCCTGTGTTTTATCTTCTGGTCTGGTAGTGTCCTTGCTGGGGGAAGTGGGAGGGGGCAGTGTGTGGGGCCAGGAACAGGGATCTGTGGGGTAGTGGCCTATATAACTCTCTCTGTGGTCTGTGTGTGCAGGATCAAGCTGTCTGGGTTTGGGGGTTGGGGTGCCTGAGCCCATAGTGTGCTCAAAGGGGCTTCAAGGGACAGGCTGGGCCTGGGGTAGGTTGAGGGGAAATGACGGATGTCAGCCTGGGAGGTGGAGACCTAATTGTGGTTGGCTGGAGATCCAGAGCGGGGACCAGCTTCTGGGCCAGTGGATCCAGAGTGGCCCTTGTATCCTGCCAGAAATGTCTCCTTGGTCCATTAAGAAACCTCCAAGAACCCCAGAAACCATGCTGCCTTGGGTTAATCCTTATGTCCAGTGGGTGCCTGTAAAATATTACTTTGTGACTAGGATGGAACAATCAAGTTTGGACATGACCTGGGCAGGTCTAGGGGTGAGAGCTTCAGATGGGGAAGGTGTGATGTAGGGGTGGGGCATCCCTCTGGGCTGTGGCTGGGATGAGAGCCTGGAGAAGTGACGGGGGAAATCCTCTTGCCACTGGCATGTTAGTGATCTGTCCTCTAGACCCCTGATATTCAGCCTGGCCAGCCCAGCTCGTTTGCCCTCAAACACCAAAGGGTCTGGGGTCACCTGCATGTAGGTGACAAACCACTCCACAGGAAGTGCTATTACTCTTCTCTCCAGATGCCTGTGTGGGAGATGGAGGGGCTGTTGTTGAAATGGAGGCCCCAAACCAGACAGCCCTGCTTTTTGGGATGACAGTGTGGCTGTCCGAGGCAGCCCTCCCCCACCGATGTTTACAGGACTCCGCTGTCAGCCCAGGATAAACCAGAGCCACAGGGAACGTACTGTGGTGTCTGCCCCTGCCCATCACCGTATACATGGGAACATGAGGCCCGGAGAAGGAGCATGAATAGGTGATGGTCACACGGGTGGAATGCGACTTGCTGTTTCTAACACTGGGATTTCAGATCTAGTTTCCCTTGATGGCCAAAGGCCACTGGGTTATGCCCATCACCCCAGTGGGGAATCAGCCAGTGACCAGCTATGAGGAAGCACCCCAGGCACACTGTATGACAGGATATGTGTGTGGGATGAGATCTTTGCCCCTGACTCATGCCCCACACTACTCCTCCTTCTCTGGATGGCATCATTTTGGCACTCATCCCCTAGTCTTTGTCAGTCTGAGTGGCCACAGAGGGGTGCAAAGAGTGTATCAATTACCTTCTGAGTTCCTGAGAAGTTGCCTTTATTTACATGCTGATGTTCACCACAGCCACTCCTTTAGCGGGGAATATTATGAAGGGTCAGGATGAGACAAATCCTGTCTCACCCGGAGAGCAACCAGCTCCACTTCCAGGATCACATGGTTTTCCCTTTGCTCATCACTTGGAGATGGAAGGCGAGACCAGAAATGGTTTTCCTAGAGCCTCCCTGGCTCTTCTGCACTTCTTTCTTGACCTCTCTCTACCATCAGTTCACCGTGGGCCCAGAGAGGAAGAAGAAGAAGGAGGCGGCAACAAGTTGTGGCTAGTTCTTCTTTGAAGACAGCCCAAAAGAGAAGAACATTCTGGATGTGGTAGAAACCATCGTAAAAGAGGATTATTGGGAGGAAGCAATGGGGGTGGTGGTGTTCAGGTTATGTTTCAGGAGGAGGGTCTTCCATGGAGGGAATTGTTGGTTCATTTGCCTTCATGGTAGGCAATGCAGTTTGCAGTTTGGAGGGTGGCCTCTCTGTTGGCCCCTGAAATGGGTGCTTGGATGGGTTCAGAGACCAGCTATGTGGCCACAGGTTGTCTAACATCATCCTTGGGATGCATGGTTGGTTTAGTGGTTTCCTTGAGAGCCTCTGGTATAATGGATTTAGAGCCTGGATGTTCCCTTTTGCTTTTGGTTAAATCTAGCGAGTTTCTTCAACTCTCAAAACTTCTTCGTGGAGACTTCTTACACTTGGAGTTTCTGTGGGATAGAAAACAACATAGTTTCCTCCAAAGTCACTTCTCCAACCTTTGCTGGTCACATGGCAAAATCCTAGTCATCTTTAAAATGTCAGCCCCTCTCTTACCATTTCAGATTCTTTCCCCCTATTTCTCTCCCTACCCAGGCTTTGGGAAGACTTTGCTATGGTCCTCCATTCATCAAGGTGCTGGAGTTTAAGTCTATTGTCTGAGGTTCTAACTCCATGGGAGCTGTCAGAAGGCAGAGATCAATATGTGCTTAAAGTTTGTGCATTTCATAACCACTCCTTCCAAAGCAGTTTGAATAGAAAAATGACATTCTCCATTAAAATGGGAGCTTTTTAAGGACAGAGACTCTGTCTTGCTTGTCACCCCATATACAGTGCTCAGGAGTGTCTGTCACACAGTAATTGCTCAAAATACAGCTTTTTTTCTAATTGAATGATAGAAAAAAATAGACAATGGAGACTTTTTATAGTAATGCAGCTAGGAAACAGATTCTTATGAAAGACAAATTAAAAACTGGATAATGTACAAAACCAAGGACACATCTTAAATTTATTTAAGGATTTACTATATAATGAGGAACAGTGGAACTGAAATCTAGGAGAGAGTGAAAATCCTAAAAAGCAAGCCCAGAATTCAGTTACTTTTGCCCTGAGTGTAATTTCAGTCTTGAGAAACAGGTGCACTCATGAGTTTCATTTTTTTGTCAACCTCACAGGCAAAGAGGACTTTTATTGCACTTGAATTTATAATTCAATTCCATGACATCCAATATCTATGATATTAGATTTTCAAATGCATGCATGTGTTATGTTTCTCCATTTATCTGGGTCTTCTTTTTCTCACTAAACTTTTGTAGTTTTTAGTGACCAATCATTTATCTTCTTTGCGAGGGCTTACAGTATCTTCCTAAAATTCCTATTTATGTTTTTATGCTGTTTTAAATGATGCTATTTCAATTTTTAAAGTTTACAACTTTTAACTGATAATGTATCAACATACAGTTGATTTTTTTGTATACTGACCTTGTGTCCTGAGGTATTGCTTAAGTTTCTGGTTCTAGTAGGTTTAGAGGAATATAGAATTTTTTAATGTAAATAATCATATCAGGAGTTTTACTTCTTCCTTTATGCCTGTTGTTTATCTTACTAAACTGGCTAGGATCTCTAGTACAATGCCAAACAGAAATGGCAGATATCCTTGCCTTATTTCTGATCTTAGAGGGAAAATACTGTTTCACTGTTAAAAATGATATTGGCTGGAGGTTTTTGAATAAATATCTCTCATGAGATTGAGGAAGTTTCATTCTAGTCTTAGCTTACTCAGAGCTTTGATCATAAACAGTTGTTAAATTTTGTCAGTTATGTTTTTGTTAATATAGTAGATTAATTTGATTAATTTTCAAATGACATATTCATCTTGTACTGCTGGTATAATTCTCACTTGCTCCAGATGTTTTACCCGCTTTTATATTGATGGATTCAATCTTTTAATGTTTTGTCCAGGATTTTTATGTCTAAGTTCATGAAAGACACTGATCTATACATTTAGTTCTTATACTATCTTTGTTAGATATCTTTTATGTAAGATTATTGCTGGCCTCAAAGAATCAGCTAGGAAATGTTCCTTTGCCTTCTTTTTCTGAGTTGGTATAAAATTGGTATTATTTTTAAATATTTGATTGACCAGTGAAACTTGTTGGGTCTGGACTTTTCTTTGTGCTATGTTTTTGATACACAGATTTGATTCTGATAGACAGTGGGTTATTACAAATTTCTATTTTTACTTCTCTCAGTTCTGGTAAGTTGTACATTTCAAGGAATTTGTTTACTTCATTCAAATTCTCAAATTTAATGGCTTAAAATGTCTATAATTTCCCTTTATATTTTTAGGATTTGGAGATAGTCCCTCTTTCATTAATCATTCACCCATACAGGCAATCAAATTTTCTCCCTCATTCATTTTACTAAGAATCAATCAATTTTATTTATCTTTCCTAAGAACTAGCTTTTCACTTTAAAAAAATTTCTCTATTGTTTTGGAGACTCAGACATAGAAAGCAGACTTGTGGACACAGTGGTGGAAGGGGGTGGTGTGACAAATGGAGAGTAGCATGTAAACATATGTATTACCATGTATTAAACAGACAGCTGGTAAGAATTTTCTGTGTGATACAGGGAGCTCAAACTGTGACAACCTAGAGGGGTGGGATGGGGTGGGAGGGAGGTTCAAGAGGGAGAGGACATATGTATACCTACGGCTGATTCATGTTGATGTATGGCAGAAACCAACACATTATTGTAAAGCAATTATCCTCCGATTAAAAATAAATTAAAAAAATTTCTCTATTGTTTTATCTTTTCTATTTCATTGCTCCTATTTTTATTATGTCCTTCATTTGGAGAAAAATTTACTTTTTTATATTGTTTAAATATTGATTAAGTGTCTACCTTAACAATCTACCTTCTAACATTTCAAGTTGCAAATTTCCCTCTAAGTTAGACTTTAAATTGTACCCCCAAAATTTTGCTGTTGTATATGCATTATCCTTTAAAAATACTTTCCAATTTCCCTTGAGACTAACCCCTTGATTAATGAAATATTAAGAAATACATTAATTTCAGTATTTAGGATTATCTAGATATTTGTTTGTAATTTAATTTCTTTTGTGGTCACAGAACAGTGTGGGATTTTGATCTTTTGAAATTTACTGATGACACAGTTAACATATTTTTATTTTTGGCACCCATAACTAATTACTGTAATTTCAGTAATTTTTACTACTTTTGTTTTTTAATCTTCATATAAGTGATTCATATATTACCTTTATTATATATGTACATTTTCCAGTGAGATTTGTACTTTTGCATGTTCTCTTATCAATTAGTGCTATTTCTTTTCAGCTTAAAGAAGTCCCTTTAACATTTCTTACAGAACTGGCATAGTGGTGATGAAACTTGCCTAGCTTTTGTTTATCTGGGAAACTCTTGATCTCTCCTCTTCAACTCTTGCTGGGTAGATAATTCTTGGTTGGACATTTTTTTCTTTTCAGGACTTTGAATATATCATACCTGTCTTTCTGGCCTGTATATTTTCTGCTTAAAATATTTGCTGATAGATTTTTGGGATTTCCCTTGTGTGTAACAAGCTGGTTTTTGCTTGCTCCTTTTAGGATTTCTCTTTATCTTTAACTTTTTAAAAAAAGACTATTTAGTAAAATCATATATACACACACATACAATACATACACAAACACATTTCTGTACCCTGACCCTTAGACTCATAATGAGTATGAATGTGGAAGTTTAATATTTTTTAATGGATACATTGTATTTCATCAACTAAGAGAATACTCATACTGTACTATGGTTGAATGTTTGTATTATTTCCTTTTTTAAAAAATTTATTTTTAATTGGAGAATAACTGCTTTACAATGTTGTATTGGTTTCTACCATACAACCACACAATTATGTCTCCCCTCATAATTATGAGGAGTCATAATTATGTCTCCCCTCCCTCCCCTTCCCCTTACCATTTTAATTGTAATATGTCTTGGTGTGTGTCTTTTTGGGTTCATCTTATTTGGAACTTTCTGGGCTTCTTGGATCTGGATATCTGCTTTCTTCCCCATATTAGGAAAGTGTTCATCCACTTTTTCTTCATTTAATTTTTCTGGCTCTTTCTCTGTCTATTCTCCTTCTAGAAGCCCTATAATGTGAATATTATTACACTTGATGCAGTCTCAAATGTCTCATCACGTTAAAATTCTTTTTTCATTTTTCTGCATTTTTCTGCTCTGTTTGGGTGAGTTACATTTTTTTTGTCTTCCAGCTCACAGATGCATTCTTCTACCTCATCCATTCTGCTTTTGAACCCTTCTAATGTATTTTTCAGTTCAGTTATAACTACTGTTTGGTACTTTCTTATACTTTCTATCTTTCTGTTGAAGTTTGTATTGTTCTTCCATCTTTCCCCCCAAGATCAGTGATCACATTTATGACCATTAATTTTAACTCTTTAGCAGGTAGATTGCATATCCCTATTTCATTTAGTTTTTTTTCTGAGGTTTGGTCTTGTTCTTTTGTTTGGAACGTATTTCTCTGTCCCCTCATTTTGCTTAATTCTCTGTGTCCATGTATGAGGTAAATCAGCAATCTCTTCTAGATTTGTTTTATGGCTTGATGTGTGGTCTATTTTGGCAAATATGCCATGTATGTTTGAAAATGTTGTTATTCTGCAGTTATTGAATGTAATATTTTCTGTCAATTAGAAAACTGATAGAAAATAGAAAAATTATAATATTTTCTGTCAGGTTCTCTGAAAGTATTCAGATATCCTTTCTTATTTTATTTTTTGTGCATCGTTCTTTCAGGTGATGGGAGAAGAATCTTAAAATCTCTGAGTGTGACTTCTTTCAGTTTCTTTTTTAATGTCTTTTGAGGCTTGGCTCTTAAGTATATAATTTACAGTGTCTTCCTGATATAGCAACTGTTTATCATTATGAAATCTTTATTTCTAGTAATGCTCCATGTTTTGAAGTTTTCAGATATTATTTCTTATGCTTATTTTTACATGGCATATTATTTTCCATCCTTTTTGTTTTACTTCATTTGTGTTTTTATATTTTAAGTATTTCTTTTCTAGACAGCATATGTTTGGGTCCTCCTTTCTTCTATCCAGTCCGACATTCACTACTCCTGGTTTTGAGAATTTGGTTCATTTATATTTATGTAATTAATAAAATGGTCGAATGTATGACATGTTTCAACTTGTTTTCTATTTGTTTTGTGTATTGTTTTGTCTCCTTTGTTCTTCTCAATCCATCTGTTACAAGAGATATTCTCCTGCTGGCTTTGAAGAAGTAAGATGCTATGTTGTGAGAAAGCCTTATAACTAGGACCTGAAGGTAGTCTCTAGGCTCTTAGAGCAAAACTCTTTCAAGAATGATTAAGACAACATGGATGGCTTTATATTTGTAATTGTAAAGAACTAAATTCTGCCAATGACCAGTGAACTTGGAAGAGGACTCTGTGTCTTAGATGAGATTACAGTCCAGGCCAACATCTTGATGTTATACTGTTGAGACTTTATGCAGAGGACCCAGCAAAACAATGCCTGGACTCCTAGCCCACATAAACTGTAGGATGATAGATTTGTGTTGTTTTGAGCTGCTAGGTTTCTGGTAATTTTTTACACAGCAGTTAAAAACTAACCATATAGTAATAGAATATATCCAAAAACAAGCATAAAAATTAAATAGGATAAAGGACTTCCCTGGTGGTCCAGTGGCTAAGACTCCCCACTGCCAATGCAGGGGGTCCAGGTTCACTCCCTGGGCAGGGAACTAGATCTGACATGCCACAACTAAGAGTTTGCAGGACATAACTAAAGATCACATGTGCTACGGCTATGACCCAGGGCAGTCAAAAGAAAAAAAATTAAAAAAAAATTTAATAGGTTAAAAATAAAAATAAATGGTACCAGGAATCCCAGAAAGAGAGTAGTGGGAGAAAAATATTTAAAAAAATACAGACAGAACATTTATTTTCTTACTGATCTAAGAAATTTAGCAAACCTTAAGCAGATAAATACACTCACATACACTAAGGTAAACCATAATTCAGAACTGTGAGAAAAATAAACGTCTGTTGTTTAAGGCACCCAGTCCTTGGTACTTCATTTTGGAAGCCCTAGTTTACTAATAAACTACTAAAAATCATAAGGCAGCTGGAACACAGCCTTCAGTCGTCTTAATAGCCAGCAGAGTGATCTTTTTAAAATCCATAAAATAGAGTCACTGGAGATCACTCTATATCTTAAATTTCAGTCATTTTGGTTAAAACATTCAACTGTATACTAGGAAAGACCTCTGCTCTTCAAAGTTCTGAATTTATTTTTTCATGGTTTCTATGGACCCATTTCTACAACTCTAAGTAATGTATGTGTTGAACACTGCCAGCTGGTACACAGCATCTCAAGATCTTTACCACTGTCCACAAGAAGTTAAATTAATTCATGATTTTGTGACTGTACCAACTTTACTTAAGGCTTCAAGAGCTATGGGAGGAAACTGTATTATGAACTGCCTCCTAACTGGTTTTTTCTCTGACATTGAATTGGCTTCCCAAACCAGTAATTTACTATGTGACTATCTCCACAACCTCCTAAATAATAAACTCTAGCTTCCCTTCCCTTACTGGACCTATCTCACTCAGTCCTGAGTTATTTTGCTGAATAATACATTATTCTGCTATTCTACCTTTTACCCAGAAGTTCAAGCATATTGCTCCCTTGTTGAAACCCATTTGTCATTTCCTGATTGTTTATATGCAAAGCCTAGACTCTAGTCCAGAATTCCAGGATCTCAGCAATTTTCTCTTTCTAATTTCCAACGTAATCACAACTGGAGCCACAAAAAGCACATTCAGCCCAATGAGCATGGCAGCTTCCCTGTCCTGGTCCTAGGTGCCTGAACCAAAGATGTCAACTGCTATACCTTTGCCGGCTTCCTCACTGGTTCTCTGTGGGCCAGAGCTCTGTTCTCTTGAGCTGCCCTCCACAGAGAGCTTTCAGGTACTTCAGTCTTTCTCCGAGTGCCTGACACAAAGTGGGTACTCAATAATAATTGTGATGAATGGATACATAAACAAGAGAGCAAATAAACAACCACATTAAAAATCTTCCAAGGAGTCTCACTGCTTAAGAGAAGAAAGTCCACAATGAATCTGGATATTAAGGGCCCCTTAGTATCTGTGCCCAGCCTATTTTTCCCAGCTTCTCACTGGTTCCCACCCCCTGATTTTTAGACTCATTCAATTCTTGTCAGGAACATTAAAGGCAGGCCCTGCCTCCTGGAGGCAATGGGTAGGGATGAAGAGATGAGAGGGTGCTAGGCCCCTGACTTTACCTGTGTAACTGGTGATACCTTGGAGGATTTTTTCACTCTGGCTTTCTCTCAACCTAGAAGGAAGCAGAGTGTTCATGAGCCTCACAGACCTCTTTCAAAGTGACAATAATAACAGGCAGTGGACAGAAAAGAACATTACCCAGTCATATGCTACCTTAGGCAGAGGGTTTGTAGCATCCCCCCTTAAAAGCTAACTCAAATGAAATGATGGGCATGATGAGGTCTAAGGAACCATGGTCCCTTCTAGTAAAATTCTTCTACCAGATGTCCCCTCCCCTACCCTGAACCTTGTAACCTTGTAGCATTTTTCCTCAAGAATTCTCAAACCTCACTTTTTTTGACAGATAAAAAGACTATGGTTTTGAAAGGGGCAGTGATTTTCCCATGGTCACCCAGCAACTAAAGGAAAAGCCAGGACTAAAACCCAGGCTTCCTGGAGTGTGAGCTTGCTCTTGACACAGCACCTTGCTATGTTCCATCTTGTGGAAGGAGGGGAAGGTGGAGGCACTTGTTCTGAACAGTCTTCAACCCCTCTCCTCTCCCAACTGATCCACACAGGATCGGTATTAACAGGCTTTGATTAAGCTTTAGTGAGAGTCCTAATTCTTAGCATATGATCTTGTGTTGAGGAGGAAGAAGTGGTGTGAGGACCTGCAGCCAGCATGAGAAGAAATGCGAGGTTAGGATGATAAAACCCTGTCTCCCTGAGGATTTGCCACGTGGGGTTACAGGAAGAATGTAACTGTTTTTGTCTTAAATTTCTGTAAAACCATTTATATTTTTGGAAAAAAAATCATTTAAAATTACAAATAAATGCTTACCAAATAGAATAAAATATGGCAACAATGAAAACTGCAGAAAGAATATCCAAGAAAATCCACATGAACATATAGAAATCTGGTGTCTGCAAAACAGAAAACACAGTTATAGGAGTTTGCAGCTGGAAGGGATTGTAGCTCACGTGGGTCAAGTCTCTTGCTTGAACCAGGGATGGAGCAGGGGCAGAGCAGGGGGAGGAACCACGATTGCCCGAGTTGGTGTCAAACACAGAGGGTACCTGCTGCTATCCTAACAATCCCCTCTTACATGTGCCAAGGGCTCTACAAGGGCTAAAACACTCCACACACTGGACCCTTGACTGAGGTCTGAGTGAGTCCCAGAGATGTCACATAGCACGTCTATTCTGGACCCGGGACTACAAGCCCAAGTTTCTTGACTTCCAGTGCTCTCTGTGCTCATGACACAGCTTTCCAAACCTGGCTGTGCATCTAAATCTACCTGAGCATCAGATTTTAGTAATACAGGTTCCTGGGCCTCATTAGAGACTCAGGAATTAGAATTTCTGCCCTCCAGAAACAAGTAATCAGTCTGTGAACCAGCATTTAGGAATCATTCCCCTAAATCACGGTACTTCAAAGAAGCATGTTGAAAATACAATTCTTAACCAAGACTAACATGCCTACTTCTTGAGTCTCCTTGCATAAATCACCCATTTCACAAAGCTCCATCTTCTAGCTTCACTTGCATGAGCTTTTACATTCCCTGGTTTGATCCTCCCTTTCTACCTTCATTATTTCACCTCCAATACTACTTGATGGTACTGGGTCTGACATGATTTTTTCTTTCTTATGCCATTTTCCACCCAATCACAAGGTCTTTTCTTGAACTGATTAGTAATGATAATATTAACAACAATAACACAAATGATTGTGATAATGATGAGCACAACTAACATTAATGAGCATTTATAGGAGCTAAGGAAGTGTTATAAGCATGTTAAGGGTATTTGCACATCAATCCTTCTAACAGATCTAGTAGACAGGTACAGTAGAAGCTTTTAACCAAGTTCCACTAATCTAAGGCTCCTAATGCCCTATGGTGGAGAAGAAAATGGCAACCCACTCCAGTATTCTTTCGTAGAGAATCCCATGGACAGAGGAGCCTGGTGGGCTGCTATCCATAGGGTCACACAGAGTTGGACACGACTGAAGCGACTTAGCATGCATGCATACATTGGAGAAGGAAATGGCAACCCACTCCAGTATTCTTGCCTGAATACTTGCCTGAATCCCAGGGACAGAGGAGCCTGGTGGGCTGCCATCTATGGGGTTTTACAGAGTCGGACACGACTGAAGCAACTTAGCAGCAGCAGCAATGCCCTATGGGAACCTGACCAATGCCTTGGCCTGCTCTAAGATGCCCGTTGGGTGTGCTGTACAGTCACTAAGAATCAGTTGTTCTTACTGTCCATATGGCTTTATAACAACTGTACTTGTTATGATTGTGCAGTATAATTATTACTCAGATCTGTAAAAATTGAGTAAAAAAAGATGGCATTTTCAAAGGAAACTAAGTCGATGTTTAGAAATACTTGATGATGACAGGAAAAGTTATTAAAAAAATAAACTGTAGGATTTCCCTGGTGGTGCAGTGAGTAAGGATTCGCCTGCCAATGCAGGAGATGCAGATGATGTGGGTTCAATCCCTGGGTTGAGAAGACCTTCTGGAGGAGGAAATGGCAACCCACTCCAGCAATCTTGTCTGGAGAATGCCATGGACAGAGGAGCCTGGCCGGCTACAGTTCACAGGGTCGCACGACTGGGAAACTGAGCACACACACGTGTCAATGCAGGGGACAAGCATTCAATCCTTGCTCTGGGGAGATTTCACATACTGCAGAACAACTAAAGACCAAGTACCACAGCTACTGAGTGCATGCTTTAGAGCCCACAAGCCATAATTACAGAGCCTGCACGCCACAACTACTGAAGCCCACACACTCTAGGGCCCGAGAACTGCAGCTGCTGAGCTTGTGTGCCCTAGGTGTTATGCTCCACAGCAAGAAAAGCCACTGAAATGAGAAGCCTTCTTTCTCACTGCAATGAAGTGTGGCCCTTGCTTGCTGCAACTAGAGAAAGCCTTTGCAAAGCAACGAAGACCCAGCACAGCCCTAAACACACAAACACACACACACACACACACTGCAAATGAATTAGGTATGCGTGAAACAGTAAGAGACTAGGGGTTGTGGGATTATTATGAAAATCTGGGTGGATTCCTCATTCTCCCCATGACTTTAAGAATCGGACATGATTTAGTGTCTGAATAACAACCAAAGGAAGCAAAACTTAGAAATTATACTTGGTTCATTTTGGAGTATATATAAGCAAGGGAATACAGAATTCAATCAGCTGAAATGCCCTCAAAGGAAAGACCTTGAGTCTTTGTCAAAAGGTGAATAAGTATTTTTAAATGTATGAGTTATGTATGTGGTGGGTTGTTTATAAAAACGACCACAATATTTCTCACCAAATGCAGGCCTGTATGGAATAAGACTTTGTTGTTCCTCTCCATCAAGAAGTAAAGCGTGTCTCTCCTCTGCCCCCACCTTAGATTTGGACTTGACCATGTGATCATCTCTGGCCAGTGGAACATTAGCAAACATGACACTTGGGAGCTCTTTGAAAAGGCACATGCACGGGCCTTGACCTCTCATTGCTGAGAACCCAATGCCACCAGGGAAATGTGAGCAAGTTGGCGGCATCAAGGATAAGTGGCCAGGTGAAGAGAGACCTCAGTCATCCCGGTAGAATCCTAGACAGATGGGTAAGGCCATCCTAGATCACCTAGCCCGGCCAAAGTGGCTGGGACCAGAGAAAGCGCTCAACCACCATAATGAATGTGACAAATATTTGTCAGTTTTAAGCCACTAAGTATTAGATAGGTTTTTCCAACATAGTAAAATGCTAACAGACCACATATCATTTATTTCACAATTCCTCATCTAAAATTTTTGAATTAGCAGACTACTAAGCAGACAGGATTATATTGGATCAAAATTGCTTCTACTGCAGTACCTTTAATCCCCAGTTTACAAATAACAAACTGAAGCCTAGACAAGTTAACTAACATTTCCAAGTTCACACAGTAAGGGGTTGGGCCAAGATCTGAGTTAGTATATTCTAACCCAGAGTGTGGGTTGCTTAGGCAGGCCCATGGATACAGGCCTTACCTTCCTGAACAAACTGACCTTGAGTCCTTTAAAAAAGCCCAGGCCAGGTGTAGAAACAAGCTTTTGACTTAACATCCTTTACACTCTCTGAATTTTGAATCACATGAATTTATTATCAATTTAAATATTAAATTGAAAAGTTTTACTTAATAAAGTTTTATTTAATATACCCAAAGGGACAACTTTCAGACATTACTGGTTTAGAGGGATAGGATTATGGAGGGGTATATTCATTTCCAATTTATGTACTTCAGAATGATTGAATTTTATATACTGAACAAGTTTAACCAATTTTTAAAAGCAAAAATGCTAGAAAAATGTATAATATATACATGACGGAGGATATTACAGAGACAGGCAAGTAGAGAAGCTTCACCTATGCCAAGGGACCTGTCATCCAAGGTTTCCTTGAGGGTAATCTGAAGAATGCTGCCCAAGGCACCAAGGAAAAAGGAGTAAGCAGTTCGACAATCCCACCACAGGGCCTCAATGCAGTACTGGCTCTAGGAGATTGTGCCCATGGCCCTGATCACCTCATACCTGCTCCTGACCCTGATCAAGTCAGAAACAAGGACCAGTGAGGCTGGAGGTATGGAGAAAGCAACCCAAGATATGTAAGCTTCTCATTTAGGTTTCTCTGACTAAAACTTTCATGTTCAAGGCAGTTTAGAGTTTGGGTTATTACTCTGGACAAGACATTTGATGTTGAATTGAGGCTTTCTGGTGATTAAAAAGGACTTTAAAAATTATCTAAGAGTGAACTATAGAGAAACTATGGAATCTGAGTGAGATCTTATTCAGGAACAAGAAAAGACTGAGGTCACAGAGCAGTTTTCTGCTGTAGGCTATTGTGTCTGACTCAGTCATCCCATTCTACCTCTACACTGATAAGAAAAATTAGCTCTGTATCATTTAACTGGTTAACTGGGGCTCCCTTCATAGATAATAAGTGATGGGATTTATCTGGAAGTGTAACCCATATGTTCAGGCCCCCATGCCTCTAACCATAAGCAGTAGCTGGATACACACTCTCCTTTTCAAAAGCATTTTTGCTCAGGATACACAGTTTTCACTTGGTTTCTTTCCCACACCTCGTATCACTGTCATCGTTGCGGTACCTTCAGGAAGGTGGGGCTGCAGTAACAAAACTCTGGAATCTGACCTCATTCTGAATATTGCATTCATGTGATCATGTCAAGGATCTTAACTTCAAGTTTAAGATTCCCCATGGTGATACTCCTAGTGGGTTGAATTCAACTCCAGAGCACTGCATTACATTATGCATGAAAGGCACATGGTGAGGACTCAATAAACAGTGATTATTATACCATTAATAATTTCTCCCTGAAAAATCACAGAAGGTTCTGGGTGACAGAAGGGGGAATGCCACATCTTCAATGTCACACAAGTCTCTTCTCTTAAGTAGCTCACCTAGAGACCACACAGTGTGCTAGGTAGGGGTGGGGAGGGGGACAGAGACTCCTCTTGTACCAGACTTGGAAGAACAATCTGGACAACCAGCTCACCATGAAGTAGTAAGGGTGATTGATCTCCTTCAGGACCTGAATGTTGTCTGTTGTCACCGAATGAATACTGGAACACCAGGCCAGTGAGAAGAGCCAAGGTTCATTGACGAGGTATACGTTGATGGTGATGTTAGCTGCTTTATATTCTCTGGGAAGAAAAAGAACCCACAGGAGATTTAGACTTAATCTCACTCTCACATCTAAAAGGGGAACAGCCACCATGTCGTGAAAGGTTGTTGCTTAAATCACCGGAAACACCTGGTCATGTGACAACTTATGATATGACATGCTGAATTAGCTCATGTTGCAATGAGGATAAAGCTCTAGGCTTAATACCTTTACTCCTGTACCAACAGTAGTATTTTATTCTTTTTTGATTTTTAAAATTTTTATTGAAATATAGTTGATTTACAATGTTGTGTCAGTTTCAGGTTTATAGCAAAGCGATTCAATTACACATATATACAGTTCAGTTCAGTTCAGTTCAGTCGCTCAGTCGTGTCCGACTCTTTGTGACCCCGTGAATCGCAGCACGCCAGGCCTCCCCGTCCATCACCAACTCCCAGAGTTCACTCAGACTCACGTCCATTGAGTCAGTGATGCCATCCAACCATCTCATCCTCTGTCGTCCCCTTCTCCTCTTGCCCCCAATCCCTCCCAGCATCAGAGTCTTTTCCAATGAGTCAGCTCTTTGCATGAGGTGGCCAAAGTACTGGAGTTTCAGCTTCAGCATCATTCCTTCCAAAGAAATCCCAGGGCTGATCTCCTTCAGAATGGACTGGTTGGATCTCCTTGCAGTCCAAGGGACTCGCAAGAGTCTTCTCCAACACCACAGTTCAAAAGCATCAATTCTTCGGCGCTCAGCCTTCTTCACAGTCCAACTCTCACATCCATACATGACCACAGGAAAAACCATATACCTCTATCTAAATCTATATCTATTCTTTTTTAGAAACTTCTTCATCGTAGATTATTGTAAGATGTTGACTAGTTTCCTGTGCTACACTCTAGGTCCTTGTCGGTTATCTATTTTATTTATAGTAGTGTGTTTATTTTAATCCCAAACTTCTAATTTATCCCTCTCTGTTTTCCTTTGGTAACCATAAACTTGTTTTCTATGTCAACAGTAATAGTAGTATTTTAGTAAACTACATGCCCTAAGACAAAAAAGGAGGGAAGGGAGGGAGACAGGGAGGAAAAAGGAAAGCCCTGTCAGAATTTGTCAATTTCAATTCATGGTGTAAATATTCCTCCAATTTTTCTCCCATAAGCTGCTATGTGCCAGCTGCAGTACACTATTGTGTAGCAAATGTACTTCCATCAGAGCGCTTACCACCCTTTACTCTATTTATCTGTTTTCCTATCAGTCTTCTTCACCTGACTGTAGCAAATTAAAAGCAAACACTTTGTGTTACTTGTCTCTGCATATCCAGTACCTGCTTCATAAGTAGTTAACTGAAGAAATAAAGAAATGAATGTTGATCTGGTAAATATTTACACTTCAAATATAAAGAATTTTTTAAAAGCACTTAGTAGGAGAAATGGAACCCAAATTTCCCTGTGCACTAAATGCCAGTAAGTATTTGTGCACTGTCTAAAGAGGCAAGGAGATCCAGCCAGTCCACCCTAAAGGAGATCAGTCCTGAATATTCATTGGTAGGACTGATGTTGAAGCTGAAACTCCAATACTTTGGCCACCTGATGTGAAGAGCTGACTCATTGGAAAAGCCCCTGATGCTGGGAAAGATTGAGGGCAGGAGGAGAAGGGGACGACAGAGGATGAGATGGCTGGATGGCATCACCAACTCAATGGACATGAGTTTAGGTAAACTCTGGAAGTTGGTGATGGACAGGGAGGCCTGGCATGCTGCAATTCATGGGGTCGCAAAGAGTCAGACAGGACTGAGCAACTGAACTGAACTGAAGAGACAGAAAGAAAGAAAGTAGAAGAACATCTAGTAATTCTAGTCAAGTTGTCATTTTTTGGAAAACCTATCACAAAATACAGCAGGTAAATCCCTTGAAAATTTTTTTGTTGTAACCTTGAAATGGCATAGCATATTGGAACAGCTCTGTGCAAGTCTGCATTTGAATCTATCTTTGCCTTGTACTAGCTTCACAAGTTCTTAGGCTCAGTGTAAAAACTGTAAGATAAAAATAATACTACCACTTTCAAAGGAGTGCTTGCAATTACTTACCCATATTGGGTAACTAAGACAACTCTAATGTCTTAGAATTGTCTCTAAGATAATTCTACAGATCACTTAAAGATTAAGACATAAAACAGAAATAAGGATACAGTAGTAAAAAGCTACCTTTTAAAACTTTTTGAAATCAACACGCAAAGACCATTCACAATTTCTATATATTAATAATGAACCTATATAAACTGAAACATAATGTACCATTAACAATTACCCCCAAAGAAATGTAAATACACAGGTATTAACAAAACAAATATAGGATCTGTAAGCCATAAACTACAAACTATTGACGAAGGTAATCAAAGAATATTTAAGAAGTGAAGAGACATGTATTTATGAATTAGAAGACTTAGCATCACAAAATTCTCCTCAAACTGATCTATAGGTTAATGCAATTTCTACCAAAATATCACCAAGGTTTTTTTTTTTTCATACAATTAATTTGATTGACTCTAAAATGTATGTCAAAAGGCACAGCTCAAAATTAACTAAAACTTTATTGAAAAAGAATAAAGTGAGAGAGTATCATTCTACTCAATATTAAGCCTTACTATATAGCTACAGTAATCAAGAGAGTGTGGTATTAGGGAAGGAACAGACATATGGAACTGTGGGACACAATTTTAAACCCAGAAATAGACCCATAAGAATACGTCAAAATGACTTTTGACAAAGGTGTAAAAGCAATTCAATGGGATAACAGTTTTTCAACAAATGGTACTAGAGCTATAGGACAGGAATACATAGGCAAAAAACCCAGAAAACCTTAACTTACACCACATACTTCATATAAAAATTGACTCAAACGGATCACAGACAAATACATAATGTAAAACTACAAAGCTTTCAGGAAAAATCGAGACCTATGGGCTAGACAGAGAACTCTTAGACTTGACAGTAAAAGCATGATACATAAATGAGAAAATGATGTTAGACTTAATAAAAAATGTAGAACTTTTGTTCTGTGGAAGAATCTTAAGGAGATGCTACAGACCAGAAATAGACTGGGACAAAATATTTGCAAACAGAACATCCAACAAAGGATTATATCTATCCACGTTTTGTCAGAACTCTCCACCATGACCTGTCCATCTTGGGTGGCCCTACATGGATGGCATGGCTCATAGTTTCATTGAGTTAGACAAGGCTGTGATCCATGTGATCAGTTTGGTTAGTTTTCTGTAACTGTGGTGGTTTTCATGGTGGTTTTCATTCTGTCTGCTCTCTGATGGATAAGGATAAGAGGTTTGTGGAATCTTCCTGATGGGAGGGACTGGCTGAGGGGGAATCTGGGTCTTGTTCTGACTGGAGGGGCCATGCTCAGTAAATCTTTAATCCAATTTTCTATTGATGGGTGGGGCTGTGTTCTCTCTCAGTAGTTTGGCCCGAGGTCAAACTATGGTAGGGGTAATGGCAACCTCCTTCAAAAGGGCTTATGCCAGCATGCATGGCTCCCAGGACTGTATTCAGTGTATTCAGTGACCCTGAGCCCGTGGCAGGCCATGGTCAACCCACGCCTCTGCTGGAGACTCCTGGACACTCACAGGCAAGTCTGGCTCAGTCTTTTGTGGGGTCTTTTCTCCTGGGTCCTGGTGTGCACAAGGTTTTGTTTGTGTCCTCCAAGAGTCCATTTCCCCAGTCCTGTGGGAGTTCTGCAATCAAATCCCACTGGTCTTCAAAGTCAAATTCCCTGGGAATTCTCAGTACCTTTGTTGGAGCCCCAGGTTGGGAAATCTGTTGTGAGCTCTAGAACTTTTGCAACAGTATGAGAACTTCTTTGTTATAATTGTTCTCCAGTTTATGGGTCGTCTGTTTGGTGGCTCTGCAGTGGGGCTAATGGCGACCTCCTCCAAGAGGACTTATGCCACATGCCACATCTCCCAGGTCTGCTGCAGCCAGAGCCCCTGTCCCTGTGGCAGGCCACTGCTGACCCATGCCTTTGCAGGAGACACTCAAACACTCAAAGGCAGGTCTGGCTCTGTCTCTTGTGGGGTCCCTGGGTCCTGATACACACAAGGTTTTGCTTGAGCCCTCTGAGCATCTCTGGTGGCTATAGGGTTTGATTCTAAACATGATTTTGCCCCTCCAACCATCTTGTTGGGGTTTCTCATTTGCCCTTTGATGTGGGGTATCTTTTTTTGGTGGGATCCAAAATTCTCCTGTCGATGGTTGTTCAGTGGTTAGTTGCAATTTTGAAGCTTTTGCAGAAGATGAGTGTATATCCTTCTACTCAAACTTAAGGCATTAGAAACTTACTCCCCACTGGGCCAATACTGGCATATTGGGAAGAGGACTCATTCATCTATTCATCTAGACTTTCAAACTACTGCACAATTGTACTCATCTCACATGCTAGCAAAATAAGGCTCAAAATTCTCCAAGCAAGTCTTCAACAGTATGTGAACTGAGAACTTACAGATATTCAAGCTGGTTTTAGAAAAGGCAGAGCAACCAGAGATCAAATTGCCAACATTCATTGGATCACAGAAAAAGCAATGGAGTTCCAGAAAAACATCTATTTCTGCTTTATTGACTACACCAAAGCCTTTGACTGTGTGGATCACAACAAACTGTGGAAAATTCTTTAAGAGATGGGAATATCAGACCACCTTACCTGCCTCCTGAGAAGTCTGTATGCAGGTCAAGAAGCAACAGCAAGAACTGGACATGGAACAATGCACTGGTTCCAAGTTGGGAAAGGAGTACATCAAGGCTGTATATTGTCACCCTGCTTATTTAACTTATATGCAGAATGCATCATGTGAAATGCTGGACTGTGTGAAGCACAGGCTGGAATCAAGATTGCTGGGAGAAATATCAATAACCTCAGATATGCAGATGACACCACCTTTATGGCAGAAAGTGAAGCGTCTTTTAATTTCATGACTGCTGTCACCATCTGCAGTGACTTTGGAACCCAAGAAACTAGTCTGTCACTGTTTCCATTGTTTTCCCATCTATTTACCAAGGCAACTAAGAACATGATAAGATCTTCAGTATCATCATGTGTCAGAGAATGAAAATTAAAACCACAGTGTGATATTACTACATACCTATCAGAATGGCTACAGTAAAAATTGACAGTGCCATAAACTGCAAGGATGTAGAGCCCTGAGTCATCATACATTGCTGGTGGGATATAAAACAGTGCAGGCCCTCTGAAAATGTTTGGGAGTTTCTTATAAAACTAAATAAAACTTACAAAGTTTCTTAGAAAACTTTGAAAACTACCATGCTCCAGCATTCTTAGCCATTAACCTAAGAAGTTGTTAAGAAGTAACAACTTATATTCACAGCAGGCAATTCTGGGAAGATGGCAGAAAAAGAAGCACCAGGAACCTGATCCCATCCTGGACAATAACACTGGCAAAATCTAATGCAACTATTAATATTTTGGTACTATGGCATCTGTTGTCATCTTACAACTTTCAGGGACGTTTTAGATGGTAAGCTATAGTTAACATGGGTCAGTTTCAGCAACTATGACAGTAGTGGTTACCCTTTCCAGACTCCCAGCTCCATGACAGGCAGCTGTGCCCACATTCCTAGAGCAGCTTGCACACAGCTTATGAGAGTCACAGGGGGCAAAACAGTCACCATCTTCCAAATACTGGGGAGCTGTGCTCTGATCACTGATTGCTGCTTCTGGCTACAGACGTGCACAGAAAATGAATACAGTATTATTGTTGCTTTCCTCACCATGGCTCCCCCCTCACTGAAGCAAACTTCTTCCCTTTCCACTAAAATGACTTCCAGTGGATTTAAAGGTTAGGTGCTCTTTCTTCCCCACCATTCATTTATCTCTTTCCCCCCTTTTTGGAGCCAGACATTAAAGATTAAGACATGCAAAAGCAACATATATGGAGAAAATTATGAAGTGATCACATATGCCAGGGAAAGGCACGTAGAGACCTAGAAGACCTTAAGTTTTGGTACAGAGACAACCAAAAAAAAAAAAAATAAATAAACAAACAGATAGCAAAACCCAGAAAACCCTGGAGAAGGAGGAGATTCTGATTTCAAGAGTTACCAGATTATTACATTCAGTGTCCAGTTTTTAAGAAAAAAATCACAAGGTGTACAAAGAAACAAGAGAGTATGGTTTCATTCAAAGGAAAAATAAATAAATCAATAAGAACTGTCCCTGGAAAAGAGCTGATTTCAGATATACTAGATGAAGAGTTTTAAAAAACCATCTTGAAGATACTCAAAGAATTAAAAGAAGATATATAATTTTTTTAAAAATGAAGAAAACAGAAACATTAATAGACAGAAAGCCTAGAAAATACCACTCCCAACTCTAGAGCTGAAAAATCACAATAAATGAAATGAAAAACTGAGTATTAAAATCCAAAGGCAGATTTGACCAGACAGAAGAAATAATTAGTGAACTAGAAGATGAATCAATAGATATTAATGATTCTGTGGAAAAGAAGCAAAAGAAGATTGATGAAAATGGAATAGAGCCTAAGATATCTGTGGGACACCATTCAGCAAGTCAATATATGCGTTTTTAGGTCCCAAAAGGAGAGAGAAAGGAGCAGAGAGAATATCTGAAGAAATAATGGCTGAAGCCTGCCCAAAGGTGATGAAAGATATGAATATAAATATCCAATAAACTTTAAGTAAGATGAACTCAAAGAGATCCTCCCTGTGACACACAATATAATCAAAGTTCCAAAAGCCAAAGGCAAAGAAAGAATCTTGAAGCATTTGTCTTGTTGGAGATTCACAGGCATAGGAGGAAATTAAGATATTCCAGCACCCCACTCCAGTACTCTTGCCTGGAAAATCCCATGGACGGAGGAGCCTGGTGGGCTGCAGTCCATGGGGTCGCGAAGAGTTGGACACGACTGAGTGACTTCACTTTCACTTTTCACTTAATGCATTGGAGAAGGAAATGGCAACCCACTCCAGTATTCTTGCCTGAAGAATCCCAGGGACGGGGGAGCCTGGTGGGTTGCCGTCTATGGGGTCGCACAGAGTCGGACATGGCTGAAGTGACTTAGCAGCAGCAGCAGCAGGTAAACGAAAGCTGAAGGAGTTCATGGGCACTAGATCAGCCCTGTAGGAAAAACTCAAGAGAGTCCTCCAAGGTGAAATAAAGTCAAGAGACAGTAGCGCAAAGTCTAAGGGAGACAAAAAGATCTCAATAAAAGTAAATATAAGGGCAACTATAAAAGATAGTATTATTGTAACAATGGTGTGTAATTATAGTCTTTTATTTTATACATAATTTAGCAAAAGATCTATAGGAAAAAACCAGAATTATTAGTCTAAAAGCTAATAATTTTATAACTTTATCAACTTCACATGTTGTCTTCTACATAATTTGAGAAACTTCCATTTAGAGGAATTATTAGTTTATGTTTGAGACATACAGTATATAAAAATGAAATTTTCTGACATCAAAAAGTGAAAATGGAAGGATTGGCGTTATAAAGAAAAGTTATTGCATGTTACTGAATTTAAGCTTGTATAAATTCAACCACAGTGTCATAACTTTAGGATGATAAGTGTAATTCCCATGGTAACACAAAATAATTGGGTATAAAAAAATATAAAAAAGGAAATGAGAAAAGGATTTAATCATTTCACTACAAAAAACAACTAAACACAAAAGAAAACAGTAAGGAAGAAAATAAGGGAAAAATTATGAAGTATATGCTGCTGCTGCTGCTAAGTCGCTTCAGTCATGTCTGACTATGCGACCCCATAGATGGCAGCCCACCAGGCTCCGCCATCCCTGGGATTCTCCAGGCAAGAACACTGGGGTGGGTTGCCATTTCCTTCTCCAATGCATGAAAGTGAAAAGTGAAAGGGAAGTCGCTCAGTCATGTCCGACTCTTCACAACCCCATGGACTGCAGCCTACCAGGCTCCTCCGTCAGTGGAATTTTCCAGGCAAGAGTACTGGAGTGGGTTGCCATTGCCTTCTCTGATAAGGTATATAGAAATAACAAATTAAAATAACAGATGACAGAAACAATATTAAAAAAAATGACAGCAGTTAACAACATGACAATAATCTTCCCCCTTTTCAGTAATTTTTAAAATGTAAATAGATTAAACTCTCCAATCAGAGACTGTCAGAATGCATAAAAACATATGACCCATGTTTATGCTGTCCACGAGAGACTCATTTAAGATCCAAATGCACAGACAGATTGCAAGTGAAAGGACAGAAGTTATTCTATGCAAATAGTAACTAAAAAGAGCATGGGTGGCTATATTAATATCAGATAAAACGGGGACTATATTAAAAAAGTTTACATGTGACAAAGGAGGATATCATATATTAATACAAGTTTCAACATAGCAAGAAGATATATTAATTATAAACATTTACGTGCCTAATGATAGACCAGTAAAATTTACAAAGTAAACACTGACTAAATTGAAGCTGTATAATAACAGTTGGAGATTTTAATATCCCATTCTCAATGATAAATAGAACAATTAGACAGAAGATAAGGAAACAGAGGACTTAACACAAGAAACTATATCTAAGAGACAACACTCAAATCCAATAAGCACATACACATTCTTCTCAAGTGCATGTGGGACAACTCTCACTTTAGATATGTTAGGTCATAAATTATATCCAATCAAACACAATGAAGTCAGAAGTCTAACAAAAGGAAAATTGGAAAATTCACATATTTGTGGGACTGAAGTCTAAGGGAGACAAAAAATCCTCATTAAAAGTAAATATAAGGGCAAGTATAAAAGATAGTATTATTGCACTTTCAAGTAACTAAAGGATAAAGAAAGAAATCACAAGGGAAATGAAAAAAATATATGGAGATGAATGAAAATGAAAGCACAAAAACTCATGGGATGCAGCAAAGGTGATGCTAAGGGGGAAATGCATAGCTATAAATTCTTACATTTAAAACATAAGAGGATTATTGCATCTATGTTCATCAGTAATGTAACCCTATAATTTTCTTTTTTGTGATATCTCTGCTTTTGGTATCAGAGTGATGGTGGCCTCACACAATGAATTCAGAAGTGTTCCTTCCAAATAATATCATCAATGTCACAGAAGAACATAGATGCAAAAATCCTCAACAAAATATGAGGAAACCAAATCCAACAATATATTTAAAAGCTCATATACCATGATCAAGTGGGATCTATCCCAAGACTGCAAGTTTTCAGTATTATCAAATTGATCAATGTGAAACACCACATTAACAAACTGAAGAATAAAACCCATATGATCATTTCAATAGATGTGGAAAAAGCTTTAATAAATTTAAATATCCATTTATGATAAAAACTCTACAGAAAGTGGGCAAACAGGGAACATTCAGCATAATAAAGGCCACATATATGACAAACTCACAGCTAAGATCATATTCAGAGTTAAAAAGCTGAAAGAACTTCCTCTAAGATCAGATCAGGAACAAGACAAGAAGGACCATGCTTATCACTTTTATTAAACATAGTTTTGGAAGTCCTAGCCACAGAAATCACAGAAGAAAAGAAATAAAATGAATTTAAATTGGAAAAGAAGTAAAACTGACTCCGTAGATGACATGATAACATAGAAAATCCTAAAGACACTACCAGAAAACTACTGCTGCTGCTGCTAAGTCGCTTCAGTCGTGTCCGACTCTGTGCGACCCCATAGACGGTAGCCCACCAGGCTCCCCTGTCCCTGGGATTCTCCAAGCAAGAACACTGGAGTGGATTGCCATTTCCTTCTCCAATGCATGAAAGTAAAGAGTGAAAGTGAAGTTGCTCAGTCATGTCCGACTTTTAGCAGTCCCATGGACTGCAGCCTTCCAGGCTCCTCCGTCCATGGGATTTTCCAGGCAAGAGTACTGGAGTGGGTGCCATTGCCTTCTCCTGGGTGGCCTCCATAGACTGTCTTAAAATTCTGCTTCAGAAATAATATTTAGGCTCAAGTTCAAGTATCTAGTTCTGCCTATTTGTTCATGACTTCTCAAGCATTTAGAGCATCTGCTTTAGAAGATAAAAATCTAAGAAGGCGAGAATGGCATTTCTTGCTCAGCATGCCTTGCTGTTGCATAACATATAGGTAGATTCTTCCTAAGCATGATTTAAGATGACTGAGGAGAAAACTCATATGAATCAAGTTGTTATTACTAACAAGTACCTATCTCTCTATCAATGAGTTCAGTGAAGTTGCAAAATGCAAAATTAATGTGTATAAACCTATTGCACTTCTATACAGTAACAACAAAATATCAGAAAGAGAAATTAAGGAAACAACCCCACTTGCCATTGCATCAAAAACAATAAAATACCTAGGAATTAACCTACCTAAGGAGGCAAAAGACCTGTACTCTGAAAACTGTAAGATGTTGATAAAAAAAATGAAAGATGATGCAAAATAGATGGAAAGATAAACTGTGTTCTTGGAATAGAAGAAATATTGTGAACAAATTATTGACCAGAGATGTATTAATATCATTTGTTGCCCAAATGTTATTGACGGGAGATGTATCAATATTTACTTACATAACAAGTTGCCAACCATAGGTTTTGGCTTTGGCAAAAATTCCCTGGTCAATAATGTGTATGAAAACACAAAAGACCCCAAATAACTAAAACAACCTTGAGAAAGAAGAAAGGGGCTCGAGGAATCATAGTCCCTGACTTCAAGCTATACTTAAAAGCTATGCAAACAAAACAGTATAGTGTTGGCACAAAAATAGAAATGGAGATAAATGGAACTGGGATAGAAAGAACAAAAATAAACCCACACACTTATGGTCAATTAGTCTACAAATAAGGAGGCAAGACTATACAAGGGAGAAAAGGTAGTCTCTTCAAAAAGTGGTGCAGGAAAAACTAGACAGCTATATGCAAAAGAATGAAATTAGAACAGTCTCTAACACCATACACAAAAATAAACTCAAAACGGATTAAAGACCTAAATGTAAGACCAGCTATTATAAAAGTCTTAAAGGAATACATAGATAGAACACTCTGTGATATAAATCATAATAAGATCTTTTTTGATCCATCTCCAGGAGTAATGAAAATAAAAACAAATGGGACCTAATTAAAACTTAAAAGCTTTTGCACAGAAAAGGAAACCATAAACAAAATGAAAGGACAATCCACAGAATGGGTGAAAATATTTGCAAATGAAGTGACTGACAAGGGGTTAAACTCCAAAATATACAAACAGCCCATGCAGTTCAATAGCAAAAAACAAACAACTCAATGAAAAAATGGGTAGCAGATCTGAATAGATATTTCTCCAAAGAAGACATACAGGTGGCCAAAAAGCACATGAAAAGATGCTCAACATCACTAATTATTAGAGTAATGCAAATGGAAAATACAATGAGGCATCATTTCATACCAGTCAGAATGGCCATCATTAAAAAAAATATACAAATAATAAATGCTGGAGAAGATATGGAGAAAAGGGAACCCTTCTGCCCTCTCAGTGGGAATGCAAATTGGTATAACTGCTAGGGAGAACAGTATTGAGGTTCCTTAAAAAACAAAAATAGTTACCATATGCTCCAGCAATCCCATTTGGGTATATACACAAAGAAAAGTCTAATTCAAAAGATGCATGTACCCCGATGGTCAGAACAGCACTATTAACAATAGCCAACACATGGAGGCAACCTATATAGCCACTGACAGATGAAAGGATAAAGAAGATATGGTGTGCATGTGTGCATGCGTGCACATACACAATGGAATATTACTCAGCCATAAAAAGAATGAAATAATGCCATTTGCAGCACATGGATGAACCTATTACGTGAAGTAAGCCAGATAGCAAAAGACAAATATCATATCACTTATATGGAATCTGAGAAAATGATACAAATAATTTTTTTTACAAAACAGAAATAGATTCTCAGACATAAAAAACAAACTTATAGTTGCCTAAGGGGAAATACAGGGAGGGATAAATTAAATCAAGGGATAAATTAAGGCATAAATTAAAATATAAACAATATCAAATGCAAAATAAACAAGGAACTTCTGTATAGCACAGGGAACTACATTTAATAACTTGAAACTCCAGTACTTTGGCCACCTTATACAAAGAGTTGACTCATTGGAAAAGACTCTGATGCTGGGAGGGATTGGGGGCAGGAGGAGAAGGGGACGACAGAGGATGAGATGGCTGGATGGCATTACCGACTCAATGGACATGAGTTTGAGTGAACTCCGGGAGCTGGTGATGGACAGGGAGGCCTGGTGTGCTGTGATTCATGGGGTCGCAAAGAGTCGGACACAACTGAGCGACTGAACTGAACTGAACTGAACAAACTATAATGGAAAAGATTAGGAAAAATTAAATATATATATGAATCAATTTTTCATACACCTGAAACTAACACAACATTGTAAATAAATCATACTTCAATTAAAAAAATTAAAAAAAGAAACATTAGAGTACTAGGGATATAATGTGCAATATGATAAATATAATTAATGCTGCTGTATGTTATATGTGAAAGTTATTGAGTAAAAAAAACTTCTTTCTATTTCTCCAGTTATGCATCTATATGAGATGATGGATGTTCACTGAACTTCTTGTGATAATCATTTAATGATATTTGTAAGTAAAACATTATGCTGTACACCTTAAACTTATAGTGCTATATGTATATTTGAATAAAAGTGGAAGAAAAATTTCAAAACCAAGAAAGATTTCATATCAACAACATATCTTTACAACTTAGGAAACTAGAAAAAGAAGAACAAATTGACCCAACATAGTAAAAGGAAGAAAATAATAATGATTAGCGCAAACACAAAACAGAACAGAAAACCAACAAAGAAACCAAAAGTTAGTTCTCTGAAAATATCAACAAATTAGTAAATTTTTAGCTAGAGGTACTAACTGAGCGACTGATCTGATCTGATCTGATCTGACTAACCAGTCTGTTGTTCCATGTCCAGTTCTAACTGTTGCTTCCTGACCTGCATATAGGTTTCTCAAGAGGCAGGTCAGGTGGTCTGGTATTCCCATCTCTTGAAGAATTTTCCACAGTTTATTGTGATCCACACAGTCAAAGGCTTTGGCATAGTCAATAAAGCAGAAATAGATGTTTTTCTGGAACTCTCTTGATTTTTTGATGATCCAGTGGATGTGGGCAATTTGATCTCTGGTTCCTCTGCCTTTTCTAAAACCAGCTTGAACATCTGGAAGTTCATGGTTCACGTACTGCTTAAGCCTGGCTTGCAGAATTTTGAGCATTACTTTACTAACGTGTGAGATGAGTGCAATTGTGCAGTAGTCTGAGCATTCTTTGGCATTGCCTTTCTTTGGATTGGAATGAAAACTGACCTTTTCCAGTCCTGTGGCCACTGCTGAGTTTTCCAAATTTGCTGGCATATTGAGTGCAGCACTTTCACACATCATCTTCCAGGATTTGAAATAGCTCAACTGGAATTCCATCACCTCCACTAGTTTTGACAGTTAGAACTGGACATGGAACAACAGACTGGTTCCAAATAGAAAAAGGAGTATGTCAAGGCTGTATATTGTCACCCTGCTTATTTAACTTATATGCAGAGTACATCATGAGAAACGCTGGGCTGGAAGAAGCACAAGCTGGAATCAAGATTGCTGGGAGAAATATCAATAACCTCAGATATGCAGATGACACCACCCTTATGGAAGAAAGTGAAGAGAAACTCAAAAGCCTCTTGATGAAAGTGAAAGAGGCGAGTGAAAAAGTTGGCTTAAAGCTCAACATTCAGAAAACTAAGATCATGGCATCTGGTCCCATCACTTCATGGCAGATAGATGGGGAAACAGTGGAAACAGTGTCAGACTTTATTTTTCTGGGCTCCAAAATCACTGCAGATGGTGACTGCAGCCACGAAATTAAAAGACTCTTACTCCTTGGAAGGAAAGTTATGACCAACCTAGATAGCATATTGAAAAGCAGAGCTATTACTTTGCCAACAAAGGTCTGTCTAGTCAAGGCTATGGTTTTTCCAGTGGTCATGTATGGATGTGAGAGTTGGACTATGAAGAAAGCTGAGCACCGAAGAATGGATGCTTTTGAACTGTGGTGTTGGAGAAGACTCTTGAGAGTCCCTTGGACTGCAAGGAGATCCAACTGATCCATCCTAAAGGAGATCAATCCTGGGTGTTCATTGGAGGGACTAATGCTGAAGCTGAAACTCCAATATTTTGGCCACCTCATGCGAAGAGTTGACTCATTGGAAAAGACCCTGATGCTGGGAGGGATTGGGGGCAGGAGGAGAAGGGGATGACAGAGGATGAGATGGCTGGATGGCCTCACTGACTTGATGGACATGAGTTTGAGTGAACTCGGGCGTTGGTGATGGACAGGGAGGCCTGGTGTGCTGCGATTCATGGGGTCGCAAAGAGTCGGACACGACTGAGCGACTGAACTGAACTGAAGGACTTAATATTCTGTACTTTATACTGTGGAATAATATTAATTCAAGTGGAGTGTAATAAATCGGCAATACCTTTTATTGGTATCTAGGTGAATACAACAGCGTAGTTCAAGGCTTGAAATACAGAAAAGTAACTAGGGGAATTTTTACTAGCCCAGGGAGATTTTGGATATATATCTATAATTATATCTACATCTATACTCATAATTATAGCTACACCTCTATCTCCAAGGATACTTTGTTTCTGAAGCATTTAGAATTATCTGAAAAAAATCACTTTTAACAGAAATGGTATAGGGATTAATGCAAGCAGTGATTAATAAATTTGAAGAAGTTATTTTATTCCCAGGTACTTTAAATTCTGAAAATGTATCTCTAATTATAATATTTATAAATTTGATATTTAATAATTTTTTTTACACTATAAGAGATCTTGATAACTGGATCACAAAGCCATTTATAAGGTACTGGGATCTCTCTGGTAATGGCAGGGGACATCAACAACTTTTTGAGTTCTGACTTTTCAAACACTTACATTATTTAAAAAGAAAAACACCAAGAATACGCAAAAGTGGGTTAAATGATGAGAGATTGGAGGACAGGAGGAGGGGCTAAAGACTGTGTTCCAGGAACAGAGTCTACCCTTAATAAACATTTTTTGGCAGACAGGGAGGGAAGGGTAAGAAGAGGAAAATAGGGAATTTCACAAAGATAGCCACACACAGAAATTCTTGAGATGGGAGGAGAAATCCCAGTAGCTTGGCTGGGATGCAGATTTTGTGCAAGAAAGGCAACACACACCAAGAGAGGTGTGGTTAAACACTTACTTCAACCCATTGTAGAACAAGTTCTTGTAGTCAACGTTTATTCTAGTGATCTTTTCTTTTGTAAGTCTTTCGATGGTGAATAACCGGCCAATGTGCTGAAAACCAGGAGCTTTGCTCCTGACGTAATCCCTCTCAGAACCTGGTAACCAAATAATCTGCAAGGAGAAACAGTAAGTCTTTCAGTGGATAATCAGCTGTCTAGGTACACACAGCCTCATGTAGAATGGGAGAAGTCTCATTCCATCATGAGTAACAGTTTATAGGGAGCAGAGATTCTAGTCCTTGATGAAAGAGTCAACCTGGCCTAATATTGTCTAGTGAACTGTAATGGGGCTTTCACCAGGGTTGTTCTGGAGCTGAGTTTTCCCAGTTAACATCGTGGGGCCAAGGGTTCACTGTATCACTACACTAGCTAAAGTGGATGAGTAGGTGGTAGGTGTGGAGGAGGGGCTGGAATCATAAACATCTCCTCTGGCTGATAATGATACAAATCATCTTTGAGAAGAGTAATTTCCTGTCAACAGGAAATGCTATTATGACTCATCTGTGGAAAGAGTTCTATTTGCAAAATGACAGATATTTGTTTCATTCCTGGCATTCTTCCATATTCTGAGAGTTAAAGATATGTGGAATGACTGACTGCCAAAATGCAGAGCTTTCTGGAAAACATGACGAATAAATTTTCTGCTGAAATAAAAACTTTCTATATCATAAATGAAAGCTGATAATGAAAGTCTTAGCGTTCCCTTTCTCTAAGGCCCTTTCTCTAAGAGATGTATGCTGATGATGGTGCAAGTCTCATCACACAGCTATTACACATTCCCTTTCCCTTTCAACACAGTGGTGACATTTGATTTGCAATAGCAAACAGCCTCAGTGTTTTCCCTACTGATACAAATTTAACTGGCTCATTCATAGACTGTCACATATATTGGGTTGACCAAAATTTTTGTTCTTTTCTTTTTTTTCCTGTAAGATGGTTTGAGCAGCACTTACTTGTCTTTAACTTCATTTGAGACAATTTTATTAGATTGTATTGTGACAGCTGAAATAGTAGTGCGCATTAAAAAAAACTTTTCAAAATTGGAGGATTTTAATGTTGAAGAAGAAAGAAAAAAGTCACATTTTTGACGTATTATGCTTTATTTTTTCAAGAAAAGTAAAAACACAACTGAAATGCAAAAAAAAGATTTGTGCAGTGTATGGAGAAGGTGCTGTAACTGATGGAACACGTCAAAAGTGGTTTGTGAAGTTTCATGCCGGAGATTTCTCGCTGGATGATGCTCCACGGTCATAAAGACCAGTTGAAGCTGATAGCGATCAAATTGAAGTATTAATTGAGAACAATCAATGTTATACCACATGGGAATAGCCAACATACTCAAAATATCCAAATCAAGTGTTGAAAATCATTTGCACTACCATGGTTATGTTAATTGCTTTGATATTTGGGTTCCACATAAATTAAGGAAAAAAAAAACCTTCTTGAAGGTATTTTTTGCAAGCGATTTTCTACTGAAACATAATGAAAATGTTCTGTTTTTAAAACATGTTGTGACAGGCGATGATAACTGGATACTGTACAATAATGTGGAATTGAAGATACCATGGGGCAAACAAAATGAATTATCACTAAGCACACCAAAGGCCAGTCTGCATCCAAAGAAGGTGATGATGTCTCTGGTGGGATTGGGAGGGGGCAGGGGGGTTCTCTATTATGAGCTCCTTCCAGAAAACCAAATGATTAATTCTGCAAGTACTGCTCCCAATTAGACCAACTGAAAGCAGCACTCAACAACAGGCAACCAGAATTAGTCAAAAGAAAATGAATAATCTTTCATCAGAATAATGCAAAATCTCATGTTTCTTTGATGACCAGGCAAAAACTTACAGCTTAGCTGGGAAGTTCTGATTCATCTGCTGTATTACCAGACATTGCATCTTTGGATTTCCATTTATTTTGGTATTTACAAAATTCTCTTAATGGAAAAAATGTCTATTCCCTGGAAAGCTGTAAATGGTACCTGGAACAGTTCTGCCCCAAAAGATAAGAAATTTTTGGAAGATTAAATTATGAAGTTGCTTGAAAAGTGGCAAAAGATAAGGCCTCCCAGGTGGCACAGTGGTAAAGAAACCGCCTGCCAATGCAGGAGATGCAAGAGACACAGGTTTGATCTCTTGGTTGGGAAGATCCCTTGGAGTAGGAAATGGCAACCCACTCTAGTACTCTTGCCTGGAAAATTCCATGGAGAGAAGAACCCAGCGGGTCATAGTCCATGGAGTGGTGAAGAGTCGGACATGACTGAGCATGCACCTCTTTTTTAGTGAAACAAAACAGTGGATATGTTGCTCAATAAACCTTTTGGTAAAAATAAAATGTGTCTTTTATTTTTACTTAAAAACTGAAGGAATTTTTGGCCAACTCAGTAGCTATATAAGCAGCCAACTCCATTTTCTACAGGGAGTAGAACCATTCCAGGGAAGATTACAAGGTAGTTCAGGTTCAAATGCTATGCTACCCACTTCCCAACCTCTACCATAAATACTGAGATAGACGTACCAGATGTTGCTCAATCTTAGAGTCAAGGATCACGCTTACTACGAGGCGGATATATGATGATCTGGAAGGATGTGATCGTGGAGGAGTATAAAGATCAAATATCACCATTTTTTTTGCCTTCCGTGCAATTTCCAATAATTCACTTAGTTTTGGAATCTTCTGATTTCTTGCTCTTTCCCTATCAGCCTCTGATAGAGGTTTCATACCAAAAAATGGTTTGATCTAAAAATAAGTATATCAGAGAAAACATTAGCTCCTATCAAAAGTATTTTCCAATTCTCATGCTTTTAGCCCCACATCAAGCCCTACCTTCATGTTGGTCCACTACTATTCAACCCACCAAATCTTCTGAAATACTGGTCCAGAGATAAGAGTAGCCAAGAGGAGAAATGAAATGTAATCTCCATAGGTAGTGATGGTATTTTCAATGATTTATTCTGTAACAGAATCTGCTGTATTTGAACTGAAGGACCTTCCTATTTTCCTCCTGAGCTTCCTTTTCAACCTTTTTTTAAACTCAAGGTAATATAATTCAGTTTTAGTTTTACTGGTTTCCCACATTTTCTCTCACTGTTCTAGTTATGTGTAGTGTAAAAAAAAGGACTTCGGTTTCATGCTGAATTGGACTCAATCCCAGCTCTATCACTTACTTGCCTTCCTTGCTGTCTGTGTATGTGTTTAGTCGTGTCCGACTCTTTGCAACTCCATGGATTGTAACGCAGTCCTCCAGGCTCTTCTGTCCTTTGGATTTTCCTGGCAAAAATATTGGAGTGGGTTGCCATTTCCTCCTTCAAGGGATCTTTCTTGCCATACTAACCTGTTAAAATCCTTTCTTCTATTTGCAAAGCTTAGTTCAAATGCTACCTTCTTCATGAAGACTTCCTTAAATAATTCTGAACTAAAGAGACTTTGGTGGCATTAAACTCCAATGGTTCATTTTTCAGTTCAGTTCAGTTCAGTCGCTCAGTCGTGTCCAACTCTTTGAGACCCCATGGACTGCAGCACACCAGGCTTCTCTGTTCATCACCAACTCGTGGAGCTTGCTCAAACTCATACCCATTGAGTCAGTGATGCCATTCAACCATCTCATACTCTGTCGTCCCCTTCTCCTCCTGCCTTCAATCTTGGTCAGCATCAGGGTCTTTTTCAATGAGTCAGTTCTTCTCATCAGGTGGCCTAAGTATTGGAGTTTTAGCTTCAGCATCAGTCCTTCCAATGAACATTCAGGACTTATTTCCTTTAGGATAGACTGGTGGATCTCCTTGCAACCCAAGGGACTCAAGTGTCTTCTCCAACACCACAATTCAAAAGCATCAATTCTTCAGTGCTCAGCTTTCTTTATAGTCCAATAATCACATCCATACATGACTACTGGAAAAATCATAGCCTTGACTAGGTGGACCTTTGTTGGCAAAGTAATGTCTCTGCTTTTTAATATGCTGTCTAGGTTGGTCATAACTTTTCTTCCAAGGAGCAAGTGTCTTTTAATTTTATGGCTGCAGTCACCATCTGGAGTGATTTTGGAGCCCAAAAAAATAAAGCCTCTCACTCTTTCCATTGGTTCCCCATCTATTTGCCATGAAGTGATGGGGCTGGATGCCATGATCTTATTTTGTTGAATGTTGAATTTTAAGCCAACTTTTTCACTCTCCTCTTTCACTTTCAACAAGAGGCTCTTTGGTTCCTCTTTGCTTTCTGCCATAGGGGTGGTGTAATCTGTGTATCTGAGGTTATTGATATTTCTCCTGGTAGCTTGATTTCAGCTTGTGCTTCATCCAGTGTGGCATTTTTCATGATGTACTCTGCATATAAGTTATATAAGCAGGGTGACAATACACAGCCTTGACATACTCCTTTCCTGATTTGGAACGAGTCCATTTCCCCACGTCTGGTACTAACTGTTGCTTCCTGACCTGCATACAGATTTCTCAGGAGGCAGGTAAGGTGGTATGGTATTCCCATCTCTTGAAGAATTTTCCACAGTTTGTTGTGAGCCACACAGTCAAAAGCTTTGGCATACTCAATAAAGCAGAAGTAGATGCTTTTCTGGAACTCTCTTGCTTTCTTGATGATCCAATGGATGTTAGAAATTTGATCTCTGGTTCCTCTGCCTTTTCTAAAACCAGCTTGAACATCTGGAAGTTCATGGTTCATGTACTGTTGAAACCTGGCTTGGAGAATTTTGAGCATTATTTTGCTAGCCTTTTGAGATGAGTGCAATTGTGTGGTAGTTTGAACATTCTTTGGCATTGCCTTTCTTTGGGATTGGAATGAAAACTGACCTTTTCCAGTCCTATGGCCAATGCTGAATTTTCCAAATTTGCTGGCATATTGAGTGCAGCACTTCCACAGCATCGCCTTTTAGGATTTGAAATAGCTCAGCAGGAATTCCATCACGTCCCCTAGCTTTGTTCGTAGTGATGCTTCCTAAGGCCCACTTGACTTCACATTCCAGGATGTCTGGCTCTAGGTGAGTGTGAGTGATCACACAATTGTGATTATCTGGGTCATGAAGATCTTTCTTGTACAGTTCTTCTGTGTATTCTTGCCACCTCTTCTTAATATCTTCTGCTTCTGTTAGGTCCCTACCATTTCTGTCCTTTATTGTGCCCATCTTTGCATGAAATGTTCCCTTGGTATCTCTAATTTTCTTGACAAGATCTCTAGTCTTTCCCATTCTATTGTTTTCCTCTCTTTCTTTGCACTGATCACTGAGGAAGGCTGTCTTATCTCTCCTTGCTATTCTTTGGAACTCTGCATTCAAATGGGTATATCTTTTCTTTTCTGCTTTGCCTTTAGCTTCTCTTCTTTTCTCAGCCATTTATAAGACTTCTTCAGACAGCTATTTTGACTTTTTGCATTTCTTTTTCTTGGGGATGGTCTTGATCCCTGTCTCCTGTACAATGTCACAAACCTCCATCCATAGTTCTTGAGGCACTCTGTCTATCAGATCCAACCCCTTGAATCTACTTGTCAGTTTCACTGTATAATCATAAGGGATTTTATTCAGGTCATACCTAGTGATTTTTCCCTACTTTCTTCAATTTCAGTCTGAATTTGGCAATAAGGAGTTCATGATCTGAGCCACAGTCAACTCCCGGTCTTGTTTTTGCTGACTGTATAGAGCTTCTCCATCTTTGACTGCAAAGAATATAATCAATCTGATTTTGGTTTTAACCATCTGGTGATGTCCATATGTAGAGTCATCTCTTGTGTTGTTGGAAGAGGGTGTTTGCTATGACCAGTATGTTCTCTTGGCAAAACTCTGTTAGCCTTTGTCCTGCTTCATTTTGTACTCAAAGGACAAATTTGCCTGTTACTTCAGGTATCTCTTGACTTCCTACTTTTGCATTCCAGTCCCCTATGATGAAAAGGACATCTTATTTGGCTGTTAGTTCTAGAAGGTTTTGTAGGTCTTCATAGAACCATTCAACTTCACCTTCTTCAGCATTACTGGTTGGGGCACAGACTTGGATTACTGTGATATTGAATGGTTTGCCTTGGAAACGAATAGAAATCATTCTGTCATTTTTGAGATTGCACCCAAGTACTGTATTTCGGACACTTGTTGACTATGAGGGCTACTCCATTTCTTCTAAGGGATTCTTGCCCACAGTAGTACATATAATGGTCATCTGAGTTAAATTCACCCATTCCAGTCCATCTTAGTTCGCTGATTCCTACAATGTCAATGTTCACTCTTGCCATCTCCTGTTTGACCACTTCCAATTTGCCTTGATTCATGGACCTAACATTCCAGGTTCCTATGCAATATTGTTCTTTACAGCATTGGACTTTACTTCCATCACCAGTCACATAAAAAACTGGGTGTTGTTTTCGCTTTGGCTCCATCTCTTCATTCTTTCTGGAGTTACATTCTTTCTGGAGTTACCACTCTCCTCCAGGAGCATATTGGGCATCTACTGACCTGGGGAGTTCATCTTTCAGTATCCTATCTTTTTGCCTTTTCCTACTGTTCATGGGGTTCTCAAGGCAAGAATACTGAAGTGGTTTCCCATTTCAGTAAGTGGTTAACACCCAAGATGTTTCATTTTTATGCCTCTTTAATTCTGTTCTCTATATTTACTTGTATACTTCTGAAGTCATATTAAAATTCTGGCTTCATATGCTGTTGGTTTGTAACCTCGATAAAACCACTTAGATTCTCAAAATCTTTATTGTCCAAAGTATAAAATGGGAAAGGGGAGGAATAATCTGTGTATTTCTCATGATTACTTTGATTATTAAATATGATAAGATATTTTCTGGGTTTAGAAGCATGTCTGGTACACAGAATATTGCATAATTCACAATAGTTCCCTCACTCTACTGCTTCTACTGAGTATAACTTTTTAAAAGCAGGAAATGCCATTTTTTTTTTAACACAGCATTACATCTTATACCTCAGTCCATATATGTGAAGTGAAAGTGAAAGTCACTCAGTCGTGTCTGACTCTTTGGGACCCCATGAACTACATAGTCCGTGGAATACTCCAGGCTGGAATACTGGTGTGGGTAGCCTTTCCCTTCTCCAGGGGATCTTCCCAACCCAGGGATCGAACCCAGGTCTCCTGCATTGCAAGTGGATTCTTTACCAGCTGAGCCATAAGGGAAGCCCAAGAATACTGGAGTGGGTAGCCTATCCCTTCTCCAGTGGCTCTTCCTGACCCAGGAATCGAACCAGGGTCTCCTGTATTGCAGTTGGATTTTTTACCAACTGAGCTATCAGGGAAGCCCAGTCCATATATATATTGCCTATATTGAACTTACTAGATGGCTACTTTTACCATCATTTTCCAATTTCAGATCACTTGTTGGTGAAGTCAATGATAGAAGGTTCTCTCTCAGGAGAAGGAAGCAGTAGCTACCTCACATTTTTTCAAGACTAAAGCAATCTTTTTCTCAACATAAATTTATCTTCAATCTAATTCCACCCTTTGTATTTCTTCTTATTTCCCTACACCCTAAGAAAGCTACCCTTTTTCACTTTTTTCTCAAAAAAGAAAGAACCATATTTCATAATATCCACAAGGCAGAATATCAGTGTTGAATGAAACTATAGTTTAGACATGAGCAGAAGTTAATAATTAAGGGTTTTCTTAATCGTCATGAAAAGAGAAATCTGCTTCAGAATTCAAGATTTTTGTTAGACTCTACCTGTTCTAGACCAAATGATTTACTTAATTGTTGTGGAAAAACTGGATAGGCAAAGATCAAGATAGGATTTAAATAATTCATTTATGCATAATTTCTAAAATGCCCCCAAATGGCAAAAGGAATAGGAAATGCTCTATACAAGGACATTCATGAAGCCTTTCCTTTTAAGAATAACTTGGACAAAAAATTGAAGTAGCAAAAACCATCAAGATTAACAGGAGAGCTTAAAACTAGATCTGAGTAGGTTTTAAGAAGTAATAGCTTAAGTTAATGGAGGCTCATTTTTAAAATATTTAAAATAAGCTGGAATGCTGTTGTTGTTTAGCCAACAAGTTTTGTCTGACTCTTTTGAGACTCCATGGGCTGTCATGGGATTTTCCAGGCAAGAATACTCGAGTGGGTTGCCATTTCTTTCTCCAGGGTATCTTCCTGACCCAGAAATCGAACTTGTGGCTTTTGCCATATCTTCTATTGCAGGTGGGTTCTTTACTGCTGAGACACCAGGGAAGTCCCAAGCTGGAATGAGTCAAAGCCAGTTTAGACTATCTGTAACCTGTGGCTTAGTATTTTAAAAAATCTCCAGTAAGTAACAAGATAGAATGAAAACAAACTTAAGTTCTTCACAAAAACATCTTGTTCCTCAAGTGAAAAACAGTATTAAAAGGTTTTCAGTTCTCTATGCTTAGGCTTAGAGAAATTATAAGTAGACGGGCTGCTAGACGATCCAATGTATCAAGTGGTTAAGAAACAGGACAATTAGGGTTGTGACCAAAATGGCATGGTAGAAAAACCCTGAGCTCTCCTTCTCCCAAGGGCATACCAAAATTACAATCACTGAAAGAGCAAGTATCTTTGAGAACCACCTGAAGACTAATAGAAAATATTTTCACAACTCCAGATATAAAAAAGGAAGCTAGAGACATGGTAGGGTGAAGATCCATACTTCAGGGAGGCAATTCACAAAAGGAAGAATAATAATTGCAGAATATTTTCCCCAAGAAGCAAGTAGTCCGAGCCCCACATAAGACTGTCTGGCTCAAGGGTCCTGTACTGGGAAAAGAGCCTCCAGAATGTCTGGCTTTGAAGGCCTGCAGTGTTTGTATACTAGAGAGCAGGGAGGTTAAAGGAAATAGATACTCTGCTCTTTCAGGGTGCCCACAAAAACCTCACATGCTCTGAGACTCACCACAAAGGCAATAATTTGAAAGGAGCCTAGTCAGACTTGCCAATCTTGGCAGAGCCACTGGAGAGGCGGTAGGAAATTGGGTCTCACCCTGGGAACACTGACGCTGGCAGCAGCTGCATTTGGGATCTACTTCTACCACAGAAGCACTGGTGCTGGACAGCACCATTTTGGATGCCTCCGTCTCATGTATTGGTTCCAGGGCATAGCCTGCCTACCAGGCTTCTAAGCCATTACCATCCCCAGGAAACTCCCTGGCCAGGCTATCCAGCCAGCTGCTCCAGGATCTAGCCCTGCCCACTGCCAGGTCAGAACCAGCCCGAGAAGCCCCTAAGCCACATATCCAGTCATGCTGGGAAACGATCCCTGTAAGGTAAGGGAGTTAGAGAAGGCGAGGTCAGAAAAAGATCGAGACTGGCACTTTACAGGAACAAATCACCTTTAATGAAGCGAGAAGGGGCAGCAGTCAGATTAGCGAGCTGCTGCACTTATCCAGGAAGAGTGAGTATATATAGGCATGTATGTGGAAAGTTACTGTCTTAAGGGGGCCTGCTCTTCTCCAAGGTTATTCGGAGTAATTATCTCTTAAATAGCTGGGGCAAGGAATTTTGGAGATCAGCCAGAGGCTGGACCAGCTATGGAGGATGGTATGGAGATTCCCTAAAAAACTAGGAATAAAACCACCATATGACCCAGCAATCCCACTCCTAGGCATATACCCTGAGGAAACCAAAACGGAAAAAGACACATTATCCCATTGTTCATTGCAGCACTATTTACAATAGCTAGAACATGGAAGCAACCTAGATGTCCATCGACAGATGAATGGGTAAAGAAGTTGTGGTACATACACACAATAGAATACTACTCAGCCACAAAAAGGAATGCATTTGAGTCACTTCTAATGAGGTGGATGAATCTAGAACCTATTACACGGAATGAAGTAAGTCAGAAAGAGAAATATAAATATTGTATTCTAACACATATATATGGAATGTAGAAAAATGGTACTGATGAATTTACTTACAGGGCAGCAATGGAGAAACAGATAGAGAATAGACTTATGGACATGGGGAGAGGGGAGGAGAGGGTGAGATGTATGTAAAGAGTAACATGGAAACTTACATTACCATATGTAAAATAGCAAATGGGAATTTGCTCTATGGATCAGGAAACTAAAACAGGGGCTCTGTATCAACCTAGAGGTGTGGGATGGGGAGGGAGGCGGGAGGGAGGTTCAAAAGGGAGGGGATATATGTATACCTATGGCTGATTCATTTTGAGGTATGGCAGAAAACAACGAAATTATGTAAAGCAATTATCCTTCAATAAAAAAATAAATTTTAAAAAGTAAAACAAAACAAACAAATATAACAAAACAGAACATCATAGATACAGAGAATGAAGTAGTGACTGCTAAAGGGAAGGAGTGATGGCTAAAACAGGTAAGATTAAGAGGTACAAAAGTCCCTGATGCTGGGAAAGACTGAGGGCAGGAGAAGAGGGCGTCAGAGGATGAGAAGTTTGGATGACATCACCGATGTAATGGATATGAACTTGGACAAACTTTAGGAGATGGTGAGGGACAGGGAGGTCTGGCATGCTGTAGTCCAGGGGGTCACAAAGAATCGGATATGACTGGGCAACTAAACAACAACGAGGTACAAACTTCCAGTTATAAAATATACAGGTCAGAGAAATATAATGTACAGCAAAGGAAATATAGTCAGTAATATCATAATAACTTTGTATGGTGAGAGATGTAAGCAGACTTATTGTAGTGATCATTATGTAATATATAAAAATATCAAATCACCATGTTGTCCACTTGAAACTAATATAATATTTTATGTCAATAAATCTTCAGTTTTAAAAAAGGACAATTATGCAAAATCTTCTCAGTGATGCCACTTAGAGGGAAAGATTACCACTCAACAGATAATTCTGAGAACCAGCTGTAAACATAAATGAACAATAATATCATTTTCTTATCGCTAACAGGTGCCACTACTTTTACTATTAATCCCACTATGGAAGTAAACCACGTTGCTCAGAGTACTAACACTATTCATGCAGAGAGAATTTCTAACAATATTCAGTCTGTTTCCATTTACCAATCTATAACTGTTATTTTGAGACTACTGTCATTTAACACTCATTTCTTCTCTATAGCACTTTCCTAAAAATTTTATGTTAGGAATCTTTTTTGAAAAAGAACAGCTAGAATAAAGGCACCACAGACAAATTAGTATCAGGAGCTGAAGAAAATTCTACAGTTCAGTCAGTTCAGTTGCTCTTTGAGATCCCATGGACTATACAGCCCATGGAATTCTCCAGGCCAGAATACTGGAGTAGGTAGTCTCTCGCTTCTCCAGCCAGGGATCAAACCCAGGTCTCCTGCATTGCAGGCAGATTCTTCACTAGCTGAGCCACAAGGGAAGCACAAGAATACTGGAGTGGGTAGCCTATCCCTTCTCCAGGGGATCTTCCCAACCCAGGAATTGAACCGGGGTCTCCTGCATCGCAGGTGCACTCTTACCAACTGAACCATCAGGGAAGCCCATTTATTTATTTTCATTAAAAAAAAAATCACAAAGCTTCAGACTTCACAAATCCTGGATCATTCCTTACTCTCAGTCAGTTCAGTTCAGTCGCTCAGTCGTGTTTGACTCTTTGCGACACCATGAACTGCAGCACGCCAGGCTTCCCTGTCCATCACCAACTCCCGGAGTTTACTCAAACTCATGTCCATTGAGTTGGTGATACCATCCAACCATCTCATCCTCTGTTGTCTCCTTCTCCTACTACCTTCAATCTTTCCCAGCATCAGGGTCTTTTCAAGTGAGTTAGTTCTTTGCATCAGGTGGCCAAAGTATTGGAGTTTTAGCTTCAGTATCAGTCCTTCCAATGAATATTCAGGACTGATTTCTTTTAGGATGGACTGGTTGGATCTTCCTGCAGTCCAAGGGACTCTCAAGAGTCTTATCCAACACCACAGTTCAAAAGTCTGTGCTCAGCTTTCTTTATAGTCCAACTCTCACATCCATACACGACCGCTGGAAAAACCATAGCCTTGACTAGATGAACCTTTGTTGGCAAAGTAATGTCTTGCTTTTGAATATGCTGCCTAGGTTGGTCATAACTTTTCTTCCAAGGAGCAAGTGTCTTTTAATTTTATGGCTGAAGTCACCATGTGCAGTGATTTTGGAGCCCCCCAAAATAAAGTCTGTCACTGTTTTCACTGTTTCCCCATTTGCCATGAAGTGATGGGACCAGATGCCACGATCTTAGTTTTCTGAATGTTGAGTTTTAAGCCAGCTTTTTCACTCTCCTCTTTCACTTTCATCAAGAGGCTTTCTAGTTCTTCTTCACTTTCTACCATAAGTGTGGTGTCATCTGCATGTCTGAGGTTATTGATATTTCTCTCAGCAATCTTGATTCCAGCTTGTGCTTCCTCCAGCCCGGCATTTCTCATGATGTACTCTGCATATAAGTTAAATAAGCAGGGTGACAATATACAGCCTTGACGTACTCCTTTTCCAATTTTGACTGCACATTATCAAATTGTAGCTATAGACACTAGTATATTGATTCAATAAATAAATGGTCATGGTAGGAGAATTCCTGAGGAGAAAAGATCTAGAATAATCAAAGTAAAATCCATAAGAGTTCACACTGACTCGGTTGAAACTTTTGCCTAAAATCCTAATGCTGAATTTAAGGAAGATCTAACTCAACTGTAACAGACTTAATTAAACAATGCTTAACTATATCTTGTATTAGTCCAAGCAATGTATCTATTTTATGATTTTTTTTAAACCCCAAAACTGAGACAGTGGAGGATATAAATTCATTCACTATCTGTGAGTTCTTAACCAAAAAGTTATACCTCATTTTCTAGTTTGCATAACCCAAATGTACTCTTTCTGGTTCTATATTTACTTTTGTTGTGTCTTATCTGATGAAGATCAGCAACACTACCTGCCCTGACCAGGGCAAAATCAACAATTTGCCTGGAAAGTTATGTTTCAGCTTTTCTGAAGAGTCATTCTACTTAAGTCTTAAACCAAGATCTTTTTCTTTTTATCTTTTTTTAAAATTTAATTTAATTTTTTAGCTTTACAATTTGTATTGGTTTTGCCATATATCAAAATGAATCTGCCACAGGTATACATGTGTTCCCCATCCTGAACCCTCCTCCCACCTCCCTCCCCATACCATCCCTCTGGGTCGTCCCAGTGCACCAGCCCCAAGCATTCAGTATCATGCATCGAACCTGGACTGGTGACTCATTTCATATATGATATTATACATGTTTCAATGCCATTCTCCCAAATCATCCCACCCTCTCCCTTTCCCACAGAGTCCAAAAGACTGTTCTATACATCAGTGTCTCTTTTGCTATCTCATATACAGGGTTATTGTTACCATCTTTCTAATTCCATATATATGCGTTAGTATACTGTATTGGTGTTAAACCAAGATCTTAAGGCTATTCAGTAACCCACCTCGAAATTCTTAAGCTTGAATCTATGATTTTATTCATAAAACTTCTAAGGATAAACTTAACTCTATAAAATAATAGCTCATTATCCAGGGTTCAGCAAACTTATGTGTGAAGGAGCAGATACAAATATTATTTTTACTTTGTGTGAGTCACAGCTCTGTCTCAACTATTGAACTATTACAGTGCAAAAACAGCCGTAAACTGTTCATAAGTGAATAAGCATAGCTGTGTTCCAATAAAACTTTATAGATTGAACTAAAACTGAAACTTGACTTTTATATGAGTTTTACACATCTTGAAATATTACTCTTTTGATTGTTTCCAATGATTTAAAAATACAAAAACCATTCTTAGTTTGCAGGCCATACAGAACAGCTAGTGAACTGAACTGGACAACAGACTGTAGTTTGCCAGCTCCTGATCTACGCCATGATCTATTGGCTAAGGAGAGACAAAATGCAATGGGAGATTGCAAATGTTTCAAAATTATCAAGGGTCAGCCACTAAATCACTAAAGATGATTTCTGGGATTAACTGGTTCTTTAAGATTAAAGAAGGAAGCATTTATGAAATGTGTCCATGTGATTTGACTTAATCAGACATCCTGGAACCATTCTCAAAAAAAAAGAAACCAAAAAGACCTTATGTGATCTCAAAATATTTATTCAACGTTCATCTTTGCTGAACTTGCTCACCTTCTTGATCTTCCAGATAACCATAAATCTTTCTCTTTAAAAGTATACAAAACAGGAGGTCAAATCTAAATTTGGTCTAATCTATTAACAAGTTAACAGACATCAAAGACTCATTGTTTATTAATGCCTATTCCTTGATCTAGGAGTAAGGCTTTTTATCTTTGCCTCAGGGGAAAAAATGGAGTCTTGGCAACACTAATCATCTACTCATAGCCTGTAAGAGGCTTCCCAGGTGGCTCAATTGGTAAAGAATCCACCCGACAGTGCAGGAGACACACGTTCAGTCCCTGGGTTGGGAAGAACCCCTGGAGGAGGAAATGGCCACTCACTCCAGTATTCTTGCCTGGAGAATTCCATGGACAGAGGAGCCTGGCAGGCTCCATCCAGTCCATGGGGTCATAAACAGTTGGACATGACTGAGTGACTGGGCACATAGTCAATAAGATGAGACATTGGAGGAAAGGTTTCTGCAGATCATCAAACTACAAGAATGCTCTGACTAAAGTCCTTGACAAGGGCCTCTTTCACAGAAGACAGATCAGTCTATGGAGTTCACAAATTCCATCACATTGATGTATAGCATTTGACTCCCAATTCTGAAATGAAACACTAGAACTACTTAGGTTTTGAGATTTATGATGGCAACCTGGTAGTACCAATTAAACTCAAATGGGTATTTCTTCAAATCTTCCATGATACAACTCACCACAGTAGGGATAAACTGACTACAGTATGTATGTATGTATATATACATACATATATCTATATATCCATATCTATATTGACCGTGCTGGGTCTTTGAGGATGAGCTTTCTCTAGCTGGAGCAAGTGGGGGCTACTCTCTGGTTGCAGAGCACAGACTTCTCATTGCAGTGGCTTCCACTGCTGTGGAGCATGAGTTCTGGAGCACTGGGCTTCAGCAGTTGTGGTGCATGGCTTAGTTGCCACAGAATCTTCCCAGACCAGGGGTTGAACCCACGTCCCCAGAATTGGTAGGAGAATTCTTACCACTGGGCCACCAGGTAAGTCCAAATTGACTACAGTATTAAATGAACACTGAAGGGGTAACTTTCCAAGACATCAGAAGATATGAGCAGTTCTTTCCTCATCTATAACCAACACAATCCTAGAAAAAACTATAAAAGTCAGATATGAAAGGCACTTTGCCCAAAGGATCCTTTGAGGATGTCCAAATAGATTTTGTACAATTTCTTCCCTCTGTGCATTATGAATTTGTACTAGTAATTGTGTGTTTATTTTGGGAGTGTCCCAAATAATTTCACTGCAACTTAAAATGGCTTAAAAAACTGTTACATGTTTGTGTTCTGTACCTAAGCCATTCCAACTGAGCCAGCGATAGGTGAAAACATTTTATTGGAAGTTTTACTTTGCATTAGGTAAAGCTTCAGTTCAGTCGCTCAGTCATGTCTGACTCTTTGCAACCCCATGAATTGCAGCACGCCAGGCCTCCCTGTCCATCACCAACTCCTGGAGTTCACTCAAACTCACGTCTATCCAGTCAGTGATGCCATCCAGCCATCTCATCCTCTGTCATCCCCTTCTCCTCCTGCCCCCAATCCCTCCCAGCATCAGAGTCTTTTCCAATGAGTCAACTCTTCACATGAGGTGGCCAAAGTACTGGAGTTTCAGCTTTAGCTCCATACTAAAAAAATTTCCTGTACTTAAACACACAGATACTCTAGAAAAGTGGGAAGAATACATGATATGTAAAAACTGAAATCAGCCAAACTGTCAGATACTCTTGACAATCCATACCCTAAAGGACCACTCTTTTTTTTCTTAGGCTTTGTGTTCTTTCCCACCAGGTAATCCTAGATTTTGTGTTACTGCTCTTCAGTTGGTAAGTCATGTCCAACTCTTTGTGACCCCATGGACTGCAGCATGCCAGTCTCCCCTGTATTTCACCATCTCATGGAACCCTAGATTATCTTCTGTCAATTAGCCACTTGCAGGCCTACATTTTGGAAATATCTCTACTCTAGCTTCAAAACTTTTCAGCTAAAATTTACCAAAACTCTTTTAGGTAAATATGATAAGGGGTAAAGCAATATATCTCAGTCGAATCATTAACAGAACAGGTTGCTTTTCCTTGCCAACCATCGCAGCAGTGAAGTCCAGTGTACAGAGAACAGCTCATAGAGAGACTGCCATTGAACATCACCGGAAAGGACCGTACTGAATACTCTAACTCCAACAGAGCTATTAAAGTAGAAGGACTTGATCCTTGGATACACATTTCCCAACTGAAATTACAACCCCCATCTGACAACAATTGGAAAGTCACACTCATTAGAGATTATAAACTCAGGTTGCCTAGAGAACCACAGCAAGTCAACAGTTGACCCTAGATCCCTGGCATGAGCAAACAGCTGCATGAAGTAGAACAGCTTTCCTCAAAGAGCAATGGGAAAAGATTCTCTTGTTAAATGCTAGACTCTCCTTTGAATGCTTTCATTCCATATCTTTCTGGCCATATTTTCTTTTTATTTACTTAAGGCTATACACTTTTAACTGGACATGGAACAACAGACTGGTTCCAAATAGGAAAAGGAGTACATCAAGGCTGTATACTGTCACCATGTTTATTTAACTTATATGCAGAGTACATCATGAGAAACGCTGGACTGGAAGAAACACAAGCTGGAATCAAGATTGCTGGGAGAAATATCAATAACCTCAGATATGCAGATGACACCACCCTTATGGCAGAAGGTGAAGAGGAACTCAAAAGCCTCTTGATGAAAGTGAAAGTGGAGAGTGAAAAAGTTGGCTTAAAGCTCAACATTCAGAAAATGAAGATCATGGCATCTGGTCCCATCCGTTCATGGGAAATAGATGGGGAAACAGTGGAAACAGTATCAGACTTTATTTTTCTGGGCTCCAAAATCACTGCAGATGGTGACTGCAGCCATGAAATTAAAAGATGCTTACTCCTTGGAAGGAAAGTTATGACCAACCTAGATAGCATATTCAAAAGCAGAGACATTATTTTACCAACAAAGGTTCGTCTAGTCAAGGCTATGGTTTTTCCTGTGGTCATGTATGGATGTGAGAGTTGGACTGTGAAGAAGGCTGAGCGCCAAAGAATTGATGCTTTTGAACTGTGGTGTTGGAGAAGATTCTTGAGAGTCCCTTGGACTGCAAGGAGATCCAACCAGTCCATTCTAAAGGAGATCAGCCCTGGGATTTCTTTGGAAGGAATGATGCTAAAGCTGAAACTCCAGTACTTTGGCCACCTCATGCAAAGAGCTGACTCATTGGAAAAGACTCTGATGCTGGGAGGGATTGGGGGCAAGAGGAGAAGGGGACGACAGAGGATGAGATGGCTGGATGGCATCACTGACTCGATGGATGTGAGTCTGAGTGAACTCCGGGAGTTGGTGATGGACAGGGAGGCCCGGTGTGCTGCGATTCATGGGGTGGCAAAGAGTCGGACACGACTGAGAGACTGATCTGATCTGATACACTTTTAAAGAATTTATTTATTTAGGCTGCGTGTGGGCTATTCAGTTGCAGTGCACAAGCTTCTCATTGTGATGGCCTCATCTGTAGAGCATGGGCTTTAGGGCATGCTGGCTTCCGCAGTTACAGCATGTGGATCAGTAGTTGTGGCACATGGGTTTAGTTGCCCTGCAGCATGAGGAATCTTCCCAAACCAGGGATCAAGCCCTTTCCCCCTTCATTGGCAGGTGAATCCTTAACCACTGGAATACCAGGGAAGTCCTAAGGTTATATACTTTTGATTTAGCTGATCATGTTCCTCTTACTAAAAATAATAATTTGCCTAACTCTAAGCTTTTCTACACAATCATCACTCTAAGTTCCTCCAAGATATTACTAGTGTAGACAACTTGAAATTTTATTGATAACGATTATTTATGTAGTGAAAGTGAAGTCGCTCAGTCATGTTCGACTCTTTGCAACCCCGTGGAGTATAGCCCACCAGGCTTCTCTGTCCATGGGATTTTCCAGTCAAGAATACTGGAGTGGGTTGCCGTTTCCTTCTCCAGGGGATCTTCCCAACCCAGGGATTGAACCCAGCTCTCCCGCATCGCAGGCAGATGCTTTAACCTCTGAGCCGCCAGTAAGTAGTACCTAAATGAAAAGAAACATCCCTTACCTAGAAGAAGATATAAATGAACTTGTGGTGTAATAGTTGAATGACTGTCATGACAATTCTCAAAGAAAATATACTTTATCAAAGTTTATCAAAGTTGACAGTATTTTTCTCGTATAACTCTTGTGTTCTTTAACTATGTAGAAATCAGGCTTTTTGATGGTAACCCATGGCAGGGTTAGATGTTCTGTGGGCCAGTTAGATCTCTGCAACTGCAGGACTCTCCAAACTCTCAGTAAGCAAGATCTGCTTATAAAGCATATGAAGGAATAGCATATTTCCTAGGAAACAGCCCTCTAAGGATATGGATCCCACCACCAGGAACTGAATAATTGAAGTGATTTTAAAAATGTGCCTTTCACTTTGGCTGATGTGATAAAAGACACAACCCAAGCCTTAGGTGTACACTATAACTGTTTAAATTTCTTAGCTTGAGTAGTTATGGAAAATAGTGAAGCCCTGGATTTATTTTTGTCTAACCAGCATCACTGCCAACACTTCATGTTGTACTGGATTAAAGACCAGCTGTGGCTTGAATCTGGGAATTGGTGATGGACAGGGAGGCCTGGCATGCTGTGGTCCATGGGGCTGCAAAGATTCGGACATGACTGAGTGACTGAACTGAACTGAACTGTGGCTTGATAAGGGAGGGGTTTATTAAATGTAATCAAAAGGACTTGAATCGCTTCGGTTGTGCGGCAGTGGATGCTACTAGGAATTCAGTGTTTCAGGAAATTTAACTTACCAATGACATTAACTGTACATTTCCAATGACACTGTTAAGAAGAAAGGAGTGTAAGATTTGCTTACTAAGCCCTGGATACTAGATAATCATTCATTCAGAAAGCATACTCTGTGTGCTCCTAAAACACAAATTCTATTTTCAAAATATTCAGTTTAGTAAGGGAGGTAAGATACATAGACAAATAAAACATGTTTCATGACAGTGGTCACTGAAAATTATTTTGGGCTCTTCTTAGAGTTGGACTATGGTATCAGTAAGATGCAATTTGAAAAAAAAAAAAAAAAACACAAACACCAAAAAAAACCAACCAACACCAAATGCACTATTTAATTTGACCACAGCATATACTAAAAATGAGAAAACTAAAGCTTAAAAAATGACAAGTACAATTATTCAACTAATAGGTAAACTATAAGTGACACGTCCAGTCATTCAACTCAACAGTGAACAACTGCAGGATTAAAATTCAGCCCGGATGCTAAGATTCTTTCCTTGGGTATATTGTTTCCCACTATACATACGTATCATGCTAGAATAAGGCTATTCAACTGAACTAAGCAGTGTTTTTAGTGAAAGAGCTGAAAGTATTTGGTTGTTCTAGAATATGAAACAAAATATAATTAAAGACAAGTGAGTGTGTACAATAAATTAAATAAGATTTGAGGGAGGAGAACTGTTGATATATTTGCTTTGGTTGGTAATATCTGCAAATAATGAGTGTGGTAAGAGGCAATTAAATGGATCAAAATTTGGACAAAGTTCAGTTTAACTCATTTAAAAAGATAGTTAAAGGGCTTTTGAATTTCTGCTGACAAATGTTACATTATTGTATGACTATAATTCAATTTTATCTTTGTTAAAATGCCAAATGGATCTTTGACTATTTGGTCTTCTCCTTAAAATATGGACTGAACATTTACTTACATTGTGGGTCGTCATCTGTCCACTTAGCAAAGGTCCCATATTTCCCTCAAATAACTTGTGCTTTGTTATTGCATGCCCTAACTTTGGCATGCCTTTTATTATTTTTAGATAACAAAAACAAATGTTTTTCACTTTTTAAGGAATTCAATTTCCTTATAATTGTTATGTTCTGCTATTTTTATTTTAAAAGTGTTTATCAGTATGGTTGATAACAAAACTAGAATTATTCTCCGTTCTTAGATACCCAACTCTCCAAAATTAAATGACCTATATACCATAACATTTTATGTTATCTTCCAAACATAGGATCATAAATTCAGAAAAATAAAATTAAGTTTTTTACATCCTAAATTATGTGCTATTCCTTAGCAAAATATCAAAAGTTGTCTCTTTCACGATGCAAACCTGACTGCAGCACTTACAAGCAAGGATAATACAATTAGATACATCGTGCTGTATATCACTTTTACCCTTTTCCTGGTCTTGAAATATCAACAATGTCTTTCACAGAGCAAAAGCTTTTCATTTTTATGACGTCTAATTTATCCAGTTTTCTTTTAAAGATGATGCTTTTGATATTCCAGAAACTCTTTATGTAATCCAAGGTTACCACAATTTTATACTATATATTCTATTAGAAGTTTTATACTAAATAAAAAATTTCATTTAGGAGTTACATATTCCTTTTCTCATGCTCTTACTATTTCTTTGGAGATTTGAGTTTCTCACCAATATTGTTTCCTTCTCTCTGAAGAACTTCTTTTGATGGTTTTTGCAATTATAAATAGTCCACTCTTTTCTTGTATGCGTGATTTCAAGACTGATGGGAAGTCTGATGTAATTCTTATCTTTGCTCTTCAATATGTAAGGATATTTTTCCTCCTGGCTAACTTCTTTAGAGAATTTTTTGTCTTTGATTTTCTGCAATTTGAATGCAATATGCCTAGGTATACAATTTTTAATAATTATCCTGCTTCATGTTCTCTGAACATGAAGCATTACAACGAACAAAGCTAGTGGAGGTGATGGAATTCCAGATGAGCTACTTCAAATCCTAAAAGACAATGTTGCTAAAGTGCTGCACTCAATATGCCAGCAGATTTGGAAAACTCAGCAGTGGCTACAGGACTGGAAAAAGTCAGACTTCATTCCAATCCAAACAAGGGCAATGCCGAAGAATGTTCAAACTACTGCACAATTGCACTCATTTCACATGCTAGCAAGGTCATGCTCAAAATCCTCCAAGCTAGGCTTCAACAATACATGAACTGAAAATTTTCAGATGTTCAAACTGGATTTAGAAAAGGTAGAGGAAAACCAGAGATCTGATATCAACATCTGTTGGGTTACAGAAAAAGCAAGGGAATTCCAGAAAAACATCTACTCTGCTTCACTGACTACACTAAAGCCTTTGACTGTATGATTCACAACAAACTGTGGAATACTCTTCAAGAGATGGGGATATCAAACCACCTTACCCGCCTCCTGAGAAACCTGTATTCAGATCAAGAAGCAACAGTTAGAAACAGATATGGAACAACACACTGGTTCAAAATTGGGAAAGGAGTATGTCAAAGCTGTATATTGTCACCTCTGATTAGATTAAGGTATTTGAGATTTGTTTTTTCTTTAAATATTGACCTTGTATTCTGTGTTCAAACTAAACTCAGTCCTTGGATGTTGCTATAGATTCCTAGGGATTTTATATGATCAGTTCAGTTCAGTCAGTCAGTCGCTCAGTCGTGTCCGACCCTTTGCGACCCCATGAACTGCAGCACGCCAGGCCTCCCCATCCATCACCAACTCCCGGAGTTCACTCAAACTCACGTCCATCGAGTCGGTGATGCCATCCAGCCATCTCATCCTCTGATGTCGCCTTTTCCTCCTGCTCCCAATCCCTCCCAGCATCAGGTCCTCTGCAAACAGAAATAGTTTTATTTCTTCCTTTCCAACACCTATACCTGTTTCCTCCCTATTGTACTGGTGCGGGCTCAATATAATGTTGACTTGAGTGGTAAGACATACTTTCTTTTTCCAGGTCTTATGGAAAATGAATTAATTCAGTCTTTCACCATTAGTATAATGACAGCTATAAGTATACTAGAGATTACCTCTATCAAATTAAGAAAGTCTCTAGTTTTTAGTTTACAAAGAGTTTTTTTTAATGAAAAACGGAACTGAATTATATCAAATGATCTGCATGTATTGAGATTATATGACTTTCTTCATGTATGTTAACATGATAAAAATCATTCATTTTTAAACTGTAAGCACCAACTGTGTATTCTCATGATAAAACTCCTTTGATTAAGATATGCTCTTTTTACACGTTGTTGGATTTTGTTGAGGTTATTTCAATCTATATTCATGAGGGATATCAGTCCTGAGGTTCGTGAAAATGCCTTTGTTTTCTATCAGAGAAATACTGGGCTGATCAAATTACACTGGGAATTATGCTTGCTTGTTGGATTTTCTAGAAGATTATTTGCGGAATCAGTATATTTTTTTCTTGTACAACAACCATAGAATTCACCAGTGAGCACACCTGCATCTGGAATTTTCTGTTGAAAGTTTTTACCCTACAATGTCAGTTTCTTTATGTATTTCTTATTGAGTTTTTCAAAAGATAAAATTTATATTTCAAGGCAGGACAAGCAAATTTAAGGATAAAATGCTCTTTCTCTGTCCTTTGGCCCTCCTTCCCCCCACCCCACCCCTTCAATGTGCAATGTGCTTCTGCCTTGAACATCAACAAGATCTCAAAGATGGGAATGACTGCTTTACTGGAAACATTGATTTTTACTTTTGTTCTGATGCTACTAATGTGATGTCTTAAAAGATTAGCATTCTTTCTCAACTCTGCAAGGGTTCATGGTGACTTTCTGCTCACTTTATATGTGTTTATCTGGTCTATTTATCTTTGGTGAATGTTATGTAAAATGTCAGCATGTCATTTTTTTTTTTTTGAAAAGCACTTGTTAACATTTAATTAATTTCCCAGCATGTGGCTTTCAGCCACCAGGAAACAAGCCCCATCTACATGCTTAATCTTCTCAGCTCTTCTGCTGAAGAATTTGGCTTTCATGATGACAGGCTGCTCTGGGAGCTTTCCCTTCCCCAGAACTTTGTAGTAAATAGATCGCACCACATCAGTAATAAGAGCAGCAACAGTCTTGTTCTTGGCAGCATTTACTTGGGTCTGCTCACTGACTCGGAGAAGGCAATGGCACCCCACTCCAGTGTTCTTGCCTGGAGAATCCCAGGGATGGCGGAGCCTGGGGGGCTGCCATCTATGGGGTCACACAGAGTCGGACACGACTGAAATGACTTAGCAGCAGCAGCTCACTGACTAAGGTCCACAGTTTATCAAGGTCGATAGTTGGGCAGAAACTCTGGTTCCTCTTTTATTGGTAATGCCTCATACCAACTTTCCCAGAGTATCCTGGGTGATAGCTGTCGAAGTTGGTCCTGTGGTGATGCATGCTACCCGCATTACCTCGGCCTCTTAGGTGTTTTTTGTGTTTGCCCATGTGGCTGTGTCTGTGGCTCATGTGGTCCCTAAGTTTCTGGGTCTTCCTTAGTCTGGATGGCATGTTGTCGGCCTAGACGAGAGAGGTCAGCATGTCACTGTGATGTATGATCTTTTGTCTTGAAAACCTATATGATTGTGCCTTGAATGTCAACTACTAGAACAGTTCTCAGAGCTTTTGAGAGTCTGTCTCCTGGTTATAATCTTCAGTTTGGCTCAAATTCTCTTTTTAAAAACTTGATTGAATTTTCATGATACAAAGAATTGTTCCATTTCATCTAAATTGGCAGATTTATGCACATGGACTTAAATACTACAACCATGCCTAATTTTACAACTGGATTAACAACTAGTTCTGAAAGCTCTGAAATCTATTTAGTTCTTATGAGCCAATATGAGCCAGCTCCACTATTCACTTTCATTATTACCTTTGTTAATGACTGGAGGGTCTGAATTGATGAACATTCTTTCATTCCTAATGTTTGAAATTTGTAGATTTTCTTTTTGTCTTGGTCAGTTGACTAGATGTTTATCAATTTTGTTGATCTCTAAAGAATAAACATTTCATTGGTGTTTTCTATTTCTCTGTTTCCATTTCACTGATTTGTGCTTTTTATTTTTTTTTCTCTTCTGTTTACTTCAAGTTAAATTTGCTCTTTTTCTAGCTTATTAAAGAGGAAGCTTACATTTTTGATTTGTAACAAAATCAAATGTTTCTTTCCTAACATAAGCAGATAATCCCAAGAGTTTTTCTCCAGTCACTGCCATAGTTGCACTCCACCAATTTTTAAAAAATTTATGCATTTTTCGTTGTGCTGAGTCTTCATTAATGTGTGTGGGCTTTCTCTAGCTACACAATTGGGGGCTACCCTTCTTTGCAGTGTGCAGGCTTCTCACTGCGGTGGCTTCTCATTGTTGAGTATGTGCTCTAGGAGCATGGGCTCAGTAGTTGTGGTACATGTATTTACCCACAAAGGGATCAAACCTTTGTTCCCTGCATTGGCCACAGGATCACCAGGGAAGCTCCACCCATTTTAATATGTTTTTTTTTTTTTTTTGGATTCAGTGTAAAACATATGCAATTTTCTCTGAGATTTCTCCCCTTTTTTCTATAGGTTATTTAGAAGTGTGGGATTTTTTTGGTTTTTTTTTTTGGTTTGTTTGTTTTGTATTTTGTTTTAGCTTTTGGGAAGTTTTCATTTCTAAAAAAATCCAAATCCAAATTCTGGGGCTTAAGAACTCAACAGATATGATGAAGAATGCATGAGACAGCATTTGAAATACAGAAATGGAAGAGAGAATAAATGAGCTGGAAGAAAGGAATCTACCAATGCTTCAGGTGGAAGAGGAGAGAGAGCTAAGATTTCTAAAATAGTTAAGAAACACTACGCGCAGTATCAGATTCATTAAGAAAGCCAAAATACAGATAATGGGTATACCAGAATAAGAGAAGGGAAAAGGTGGCAGAGCACTTATGTAAAGAAGTAATAGCTGGGAAATTCCTAAACCTGAACATACAAATCCATAAAGCTAAGAGATCACCTTATCTCAATGCAAAATGACCTTCTCCAAGACACATTATAAGGGAGATGTCAGGGTCCATGATAAAAAAAAGAAACTAGGGGGAAAAGTTCAGTATTGCCCAAAGGAATCCCCATTAGATTACCAGCAAAACTCTGTAGGCCAGAAAAGAGTGGAATGACATATTGAAAGCACTGAAAGATAAAAACTGCTTGTCCAGAATACTCTATCCAACAAAGTTATTCTTTAGATAGGAGAAATTCAGGCTCTCCCAGACAAACAAAGATTAAGGAGTTCCTCAGCACTAGACCTGCCTCACAAGAAATATTGACAGGAGTTCTTCCAAGAAAAAGATAAAAGTATACATAGCTATCAGTAATGTAGAAAACTGTAACTCTAGTTAAGAACAAAGTGTTAAACATTAAACGATCATATAAAGGTTAAAGGAAGGGGCTTCATAAATAACTATAGCTACTACAATGTGGCCACAAACTCATAGAATAAAGAGAGATAATTTCTACAGAGAAAATATAAAAAGGGAGGACAGCGAATTAAGAAAAATTGCTGTCAACAGGAAAAAGACTATTTAATCTGCGAGAAAGATGTCCTACGCAAACCCCATGATACTCAGAAAACAAAAATCTAGAACACAGATAGTAAACATAAAGAGGAAAACTCAGCAAGCAATCATCACGGAAAATCACTGAATTACAAAGTAAGACAGAAACACAAGAAAAAAGAAACAGTGGAGATATGGAACAACCAGAAAACAAAAGATAAATTTGCAGTGGTAAGTTCTTATATATCAACAATCATCTGAAATGTAAATGGATTGAACTCACCAATCAGAAGGCACAGAGTGGTGGGATGGATTAAAAAATAAGACTGAACTGTATGGTGTCTTCAGGACACTTGTTTCAGTTCTAAAGATACACACAGACTCAAAATGAAGGGACTGAAGATGATACTCCATGCAAATGATAATCAAAAGAAAGCAAGTGTAGTTATACTTATGCCCAACAAAATAAACTTTAGGGCAAAATGGTAACAAGGGACAAAGAAAGTCACTATGTAATGATAAAAGGGTTAAAACATCAACAATACATAACATCATAAATATTGGGTTGGCCAAAAGGTTCATTCATTTTTTTCCATAAGACAGTTCTAGAAGCACTTAGCTGTCTAACTTCATTTGAAACAATTTTGTTAGATTCTATTGTGACAGCTGTTGTTCAGTTCAGTTCAGTCACTCAGTTGTGTCTGACTTTTTGTGATCCCATGGATTGCAGCATGCCAGGCTTCCCTGTCCATGACAACTCCCGGAGCTTACTCAAACTCATGTCCATTGAGCTGGTGACACCATCCAACCATCTCATCCTCTGTTGTCTCCTTCTCCTCCCACCTTCAATCTTTTCCAGCACCAGGGTCTTTTCAAATAAGAAAAATTGCTAGACTATTTAAAAACTTTTTAAAAACTTATCAAAATTGGAGAATTTTTGTGTAGCTATTTTATTTCATCTTTAATACTTCATAATGATATTTTTTATGTTGATTTCTGCTGTACAGCAACATGAGTCAGTCATAGGTATACATAGGTCCCTTCCCTCTTGAACTTCCCTTCCACTCTCACCCCATTCTATCCCTCTAGGTTGTTACAGAGCACTGAATCTGAGCTCCCTGAATCATACAGCAATTGTGTATTTTTAATACGGAAGATGGAATAAAAAAGCAAAATTTTCAGCATATTATGCTTTATTGTTTCAAGAAAGGCAAAACACAACTGAAATACAAAAAAAGATTTGTGCAGTGTATGGAGACAGTGCTGTGACTGATGGAACATGTCAAAAGTAGTTTGTGAAGTTCAGTGCTGGAGATTTCTAAACAGACTGGAGACCAGTTGAAATTGATAGTGACCAAATCGAGACATTAGTTGAGAACAATCAAAGTTATACCACAAGGGAGATAGTTGACATACTCAAAATAACCAAGTCAGGTGTTAAAGATCATTTGTACCAGCTTGGTTATGTTTATTGCTTTGATGTTTGGGTTCCACGTACGTTAAGTGAAAAAGGCCTTGAAAGTATTTCTGCATGCGATTCTCTACTTAAACATAATGAAAACATTTCATTTTTAAAACAAATTATGATTGGTGATGAAAAGTGGATATTGTACAATAATGTGAAACAGAAGTGATTGTGGGGCAAGCAAAATGAACCACCACCAACCACACCTGGTCCTCATCCACAGAAGGTGATGATGTGTATATGGTGGGATTGGAAGGGAGTCCTCTATTATGAGCTCATTCAGGAAGACCAAATGACTAATTCCAAGTATTGCTCTCAGACCAACTGAAAGCAGCATTCAATGAAAAGTATCCAGAATTAGTCAGCAGAATATAATCTTCCATCAGGGTAATGCAAGCCTGCATGTTTCTTTGATGATCGGGCAAAAACTGTTAAGGTTTGGTTGGAAAGTTCTGATTCAACTGCCATATTCATCAGACATTGCATCTTTGGATTTCTGTTGATTTTGGTCTTTACAAAATTCTCCTAGTGGAAAAAATTTCAGTTTCCCGAAAGATTGTACAAGGCACCTGGAACAGTTCTTTGCTCACAAAGATAAAACGTTTTGAAGAGAGAATTATGAAGTTGCCAGAAAAATGGCAGAAGGTAGTGGAACAAAATGGTGAATACGTTGTTTAATAAACTCCTTGGTGAAAATGAAAAAACGTCTTTCATTTTTACTTAACAGCCTAAGGAGCTGTTTGGCCAACCCAATATTTAATAACTTGTTCTCACCACTCCTCTGAATTTAGGTACAAATTCTCTTTACTGAGTCACTGTGTTTCTGGACAATGCAGTTATTTGCATAAACTGAATAAAAATATGTGCCCCTTTACACAGGGATATAACTGGAAAAACTGATTGTGTTGTAAAAGTCATATCTGAAGGATCATATCTGAGAATAAATGTCATTTAATCGAATATGACAAGTCACCAGTCCCCACTAAGGACACATATATGATCAGTATTTGGAACCAATGCCTATGAGCCTTCCTAGGCAAACTTTCTGGTGTCCCCTGTTGTACACGGGGGCTTCCCTGGTGGCTCAGCTGGTAAAGAATCTGCCTGCAATGCAGGAGACCTGTATTCAATCCCTGGGTTGGGAAGATCCTGTGGAGAAGGGAAAGGCTACTCACTTCAGTATTCTGGCCTGGAGAATTCCATGGACTGTATAGTCCATGGGGTTGCAAAGAGTCAGGCATGACTCTTGTACATTGAGTCAAGATGTTGTACATTGTTTCAGCATTACAGGTAAGAAAGATCAATGACTAGCAGGAAAATGAAAGAGAAATTTGCACATATTTGTAGCTATAGAGGTGAAACCTGGTTCAAGTGAACTTCTAACTTTTAAAGTAGTAGTGAGAAAAAGAGCTCTGGAATGACAGGGACTATTAAAAGTGAAATTCTAGACTCCTTATATACTCTCTAGACAACCTCATTTAATAGCCTTAGTAGTTGTACAACACAATCTGACTCTAGATTTGCTGATTATACAACAAGGAACCCTATGTGTAGTAATCAACCCTTTTAACTGCACTGATGTAAATCAATAAAGACAAATAACACAAATCACAATGAGAACAGCCTCTAAATAGTCTACAGAGTTTATTCATGATCACAAGAGGGGAGCTAATTATTTAAAACTCAGAAACAAGGCTTGTTGAACTCTCCAGTATTATGGTAGCACATTTTTTTTCTTACCAGGCACACCTAAGTGTCATCTCTCAAGGGAATGTATCTTTCTTTGAATTATTTATTATTAATTAGGGACAGACTATGTAAAGTTAGATGTTGATTTCTAGAAAACTGATAAAAGAGGAAAAGATTTTTGTGTGGTAGAGATGCAAATGAGTTTTGATAGAGAAGAGAACTCTAAAAGTAAACTTTATTGTCACAGAGTATATTAACCAAAACAATACACTAGATTTGTATCCAACTTAGCAATGCAATTTTAGTATTTCTTTGTTGCACTGAGTATTTGCATGTTGGTTTCTCACTTTTCTTTTGAGTGGGGTTTGTCATCCTGCTTGTTCCCACATGAATATGCTAAATAAAACTTGTACTCTGCTTACTGTCTATATGCATGAGAATTACATCTCTGTAATTTTGAGATTTATACTTTCACAAAAGGATATAAAAATGTTCCACACAAAGGGGTTTTACTGGATAAACAGGAACTCAACTTAAGCTTCCAGAGACAACTCCCAGAATTTTCGTATCTATTTTTATTTCATTACTGATCAGATTAAGTACTTAATTTTCACACTTAATCTCAAGAAAAACAAATGTACTAACAAATAATCATCAACTCACCACCATATCAATCCATAATTATACCTATCCAGATGAAGAGAAACCCAGAGTACTTTTCACAAAGAAAACCAATTTTTCTTCGGAAAATTATCCAAACATTCAAATCTTTAAAATTATGTGCTATCACCACATTGACCACCAGTAAACATACAGCATGCAAGTAAAGAAAACACAAACAAACCTAAAAATAAAGCTGCTTAGATAACCATATTTGAACCTGAGGCTTCAGGATACTCCTCAGTAGCTAAAGCAATAGCAAAACAAAGCATTTCAAACATATCATCTAAATATGCTAAGAAAAAACTGTTAATCCTAAAAGAAGCCACCAAAATTTATTACAATAACATATCTAATCACACCACTTACCATGGAGACTTTTACCAGCCATATGTTACACAACAGATACAATAACAGCCTATTCATCTGGAACACACATTAGGCAAAACATCACCTATGACTAACTAAACCAATAAATGCATTTTAATAAAGCATCTCTAGTTTCTATGCGTCTATTTATTCATGTATGATGAGACATGTACAGAGCCTACATATAGACACTTGGGCTATCAGATTGATCCCACTACCTTCATATATGGAAATAGTACTTATAGGTTATGTGCTCATATGGTAATAAGTATTCTGAGGTGATACAGTCATTACAAATCAATCTTTAGCTATTCCTTGTATTAACACTAGTTAACAGAATACATTTGAAGTGGATAAATTTACCCTCACATAGCTCTTTACTTCTCACTATTTTAACATGAAAAAAGATTAAATGGATCCTCTAGATTAACATTAGAGATAAATAAAATTCCATTCCACCTAGTACATAATCAAAAGTATTTGGAAACTGTTTTCCTAATTACACAATTAACTGATAAGACAGCTATTACTACAGCTGCCCCCAACTATCTTGGCTCTGCTGCCGCAGGTGCTAGCAATATGAATGCTTGCTGCATGCCCTGCTCAGATATTTGTTGTCAAAATAAAAGACTCAAAATGAGTACATCTGATTGATAAAACCGAATTCATGTAGATTCCCTCTGGACATATGATAACCTAGAAAATGTAAGTTTGGTTTTAACTTTCTTGAGAAGGCAGGCTTGACTTTTATCACATGCAAATTTGACCTTTTGTTTTACCTATTAAAAATATTTAGGATAATTCTAAACTCTTGAACTTGTTATTTAAGCAATGCTATAGTCTCCTCATAACATATTTTCCTGATTATTCTCTCTGTTTCTCCCATCTCCTCCCTATCTCTCCTTCCCTTCTTTCTTACACATTCATACACACACACAGACACACAGAAATACATCTCCTCTTGCTCCAGTATACTATAATCTCTGAAACAAACCACCATCAATTCATCAATGCCCATCGGTCCTCTTAGTAATGATCTTATTTTAGTTCAAATGATACCTTTGCATGAAATGTTCTCCAACTCTCTCAGGTAGACTCATTCACACTTGCATCAAAATTACACTGTACACAGTGTACTTATCTCCAGGAGCAGCATATGACCATACAAGAGGGAGTAAATGCAGATTTTTTGACCTGGGGAATGTGTCTTACCCATGAATCTGCAAACCATTTGCCTGCATTCAGAGTTGACAGGAAATCCCAATAAAAAAAGCTACTCTGTTTATCGGAGGCATTTGGCATGACTTCCAAGATATTGGTTGTTCTTCTCAGGTCATAATCATGCATGAGGAAAGGCACCTCATCCAGGCTGCATGCAAAGGGGAAAAATAAGAGAAAGGGTCAGTAAATTGAATTCAGTCCTCTTGGCAGACAGCGTTCTCAGAAAGTCCACCAAGGTCACAAGTCTTACTCCTACCCAATCTCAGCAAGTTCAGTTCAGTTCAGTTCAGTTGCTCAGTCATGTTGGACTCTGCGACCCCATGAATCGCAGCATGCCAGGCCTCCTTGTCCATCACCGACTCCTGGAGTTTACTCAAACTCATGTCCATTGAGTCGGTGATGCCATCCAGCCATCTCATCTTCTGTCGTCCCCTTCTCCTCCTGCCCCCAATCCCTCCCAGCATCAGGGTCTCTTTCAATGAGTCAACTCTTCGCATGAGGTGGCCAAAGTATTGGAGTTTCAGATTTAGCATTAGTCCTTCCAATGAACACCCAGGACTGATCTCCTTTAGAATGGACTGATTGGGTCTCCTTGCAGTCCAAGATACCAGCAATTCATAGTTGATGTCAATATTTTAATGCCCTAGGGATCAGCATTTTCTGGTGTGTAATAATAATGTTTATGATGAAAGAATAACTTCTCTATCCATGAAGTTTTTAGAATGGAGAGAAAGATAGGTAGAGTAGTGACTTGAGAGTAAAGTGAATGGGGTGAGGATGGGGCAATGCTCTGTGGTCTTCAGAGTCATGGAAAGTAGGCACCCAGACAATCTCCCTATGTTTCTCTGACCCATTTTCCAGCCAGGCACCTGCCATGAGTGAGTACTTCTTGTCCTAGACACTTCACATCAGGTTGTATCATTAGAAAAGATCCTAATTTTGTTTTCTGAAGTTTTCCTTGAAGAATCTCTGCTTTTATGAGACTCTCTCTTCTTTTCTCATTAAAATACCTAGGAAGAGAACTTTGTAATGGCTATCAGAGAGTAATAGGGTTGAAACTTAGCATCCTTCCCATAAACAATTTAAAACTGGACAAAATAAGGAAATAACTTTTTCAGTCAATGGACAACAATAAGCACAGCATGATGGTTTTGGAGAAAAGGTAAACAAATAAACAGCCTCTACCATTCTACAGGCTTTCTTCTTGCAAGTGAATACTGGACTGTGGTACTAAGAAAAACCTAAAAGTGACCCAGAAATTGTGCTGAAATGAGAAAAAAACTAGATGAAGGAGAGGTCAAGACAGCTAGACTTTGTGGATGAGTTCTACAGGAGATTGAGCCATGCTGAAAAGAAGACTGTTAGGGAAATATGTAAAGATTTTCCTTCAATATATGAATAAATATCAAAGGATACCCTTGTGGAGTAAAATTCTTTGAAGCCTGCTAAAAGCAACTTTGAAAAAAATAACCAGAAAATTCCAAGGCAGTTTGGACAGCTTCTACTGGGTGTGTGAATGATTCAAGTTCCATCCAGTGAGAGTGCACAGATCTGAGTAATAACTCAGGCATTCTCTAGAGACTACAGAGGGCTATACTTCTGAAATGGGGACAATTTAAAACTAGAATGACTTTAGAACTTCCACTAAAGGACTTAAAAGCATGTCAATGTATGGCAAAACCACTACAATATTGTAAAGTAATTAGCCTCCGATTAAAATAAATAAATTTATATTAAAAAAAGCAAGCCTCCAAAGAATCTTCAATCAACTGCATGCTACAAAAAGTCTAAAATTCTTTCAAGGAGAAGAAAATTTACTACCCAGCATGGTAAAATCACAAAGTCCAACAGGTTAAAAAGGAGAAAAATGTACCTATAACCCAGGAGAAATTACCCAATAATGGCAAACTTCGAAAGGAAAGAGATGGTAAAATTAATAAATAAGGATGTTAAATGATACAAAACATAAATATAAGTGATGTATAAAACAGATGTAAAGGAAAATATGAACATAATGAAGACATAATTGTAAGAAATAAAAAATAAAGGGAAATTCCAGAGCTGAAATGAAAAAGCTTCATGGAAATGAAAATTCAATAACTGAATTTTGCTATTGAATAATAAAGGAAATGAAAATTTCATTGGATGAAATTATTATCAGATTAGGTATTATAGATGATGTAAAGATCACTGAATTTTCAGATGTAGGAATAGAATTTATCCAAAATATATATGTGTGATTGGAATCCTAAGAGGAGAGGAAAAACAGAAAAAAAAAGTCTGAGGAAATGAAAGTTTTAAAAAAATCTCCAAAACTTTATAAAAATTATGCACCAATATGTCCAAGAATATTAATGCATACAAAGAAAGATAAATATAAGAGTACACATACACATACCCACATTAAGAATTATTATAATACAATCTATCAGGTTTTCAATTCTTCCAAAATCACAAGACACAAGTACAGCCCATTCAAAGGCAAAAAACAAAACAACGGAAACTATCCCTGAAAAAGAGCTGATATAAGATATACTAAATACATTAAATACTAAAGATACTCAAAGAACTAAAGGAAGTTGTAGATAAAGTTAAAAAAGCTATATATGAATAAAATGGACATATTAATAAAGAGATTAAAAAAACCTAAAAAGAAAGCAGAAAGAAATTTTGGAGCTAAAATGAAGAAGTGAATAAAAAAATTGACTAGAGGGATTCAAAGGCAAATTAAACCAGGCAGAAGAAAGAATCAATGACCTTGAAAATAGGACAATACAGGTTATTGAGTCTGAGGAAGAGAATAAAAAAAGATTGCAGAAAAGTGAAGAGTCTAATAAGGTAACCCAGACACCAAAGCTAGACAACCACTACAAAAAAGGAAATTACAGATCAATATCCCTTAGGAACAGTGATGCAAAACTCAACAAAATGCAAGCAAATAGAATTTAGTAGTATAATAATAGGAATATAGGCCATGACCAAGTGGAATTTATTCTGACATGCAAGGATAGCTCAACATATCAAAATCCATCAACATCATATACCACATTGATAGAATAAAGGGGAAAAAATGAACATCCCAATTGATGCAGAAAAAGCATATGACAAAATTCTACACCCTTTAATGATAAAAACACTAAAGAGACTAGAAATAGAAGGAAACTACTCCTGGGATGTCACTGGTGGCTTAGACTCTGTGTTCCCAATGCAGGGGGCTGGATTTTGACCTCGGGTTCAGGAGCTAGATCCTGCACGCTGTGATTGGGAGTTCATATGCTGCAACAAAGTATCTGGGACGTGGTAACTGGGGGTACTGCATGCCACAATGAAGATCAAAGATATTGCACGCCACAATTAAGACCTGGTTCAGTTCAGTTCAGTTCAGTCACTCAGTCGTGTTGGACTCTGTGACCCCATGAACCGGAGCATGGCAGGCCTCCCTGTCCATCACCAACTCCTGGAGTTCACTCAAACTCATGTCCATCGAGTCGGTGATGCCATCCAGCTATCTCATCCTCTGTGGTCCCCTTCTCCTCCTGCCCTCAATCTTTCCCAGCATCAGGGTCTTTTCAAATGAGTCAGCTCTTCTCATCAGAAGGAAACTACCCCAATATAAAGACATATATTAAAAATCCAGAGTGAACACTGTATTCAGGGGTAAAAGACTGAAAACTTTTCCTCTAAGATTAGGAATAGGCAAGGATGTCTGCTTTGAGGACCCCTGTTCATAATAGTTCTGGAAATTCTAGCCATAGCATTTAGGCAACATAGGGAAATAAAATGCATACAGACTGAAAAGGAATAAATAAAATTACTTCTGTTTTTAGATGGTATGACCTTATGTACAGAAGGTTCTAAGATTACACATACACAGAAGAAAACCAATGAATAAATTCAGTGAAGCAGCAGGATACAAAGTCAACACACAAAAGTCAGTTGCATTTCTACATTTGAACAATCAGAAAAGGAAATTTGAACAATCAGAACAAGGATTTGAACAATCAGAAAAGGAAATTAGAAAAGAACTGCATTAGCATCCATTTAGTAAAAGAATAAAGTACATAAGAATTAAACAAGGAGGTGAAAGATGTATATAGTGAAGTCTAGAAAACATTATTGAAATGAAGGTTAGAAGACACGTATAAATCGAGATAAGCCCATGTTTATAGACTGGAAGACTTCACATTGTTATGATGTCAATACTATCCAAAGCAATCTTACAGATTCAGTGCAATCTATTGACAAAGTCTCAATAACATTTCTTTTAAGAAATAGAAAAATTCAACCTAAAATTCGTAAGGAATCACAAGGAATCCCAAACAGCCAGAAGAATCTTAAAAAAGAAGAACAAAAGTAGAGGACTCACACTTCCTGATTTTAAAACTTACTATGAAGCAACAGTAATCAAAATAGTGTGGTACTGGCATAAAGACAAACTAACAAAGAAGCTGGAAACAAAGCCTCACATATATGGTCAAATGATTTTTGACAAGAGTGCTAAGGCCATTCAACAGGGAAAAGACATCTTTTCCAAAATTGTTCTGGGAAAACTGGATATTCACATGAAAAGAATGAAACTGGGCCTTTACTTAATACCATATACAAAAACTTAGATGAAAATATAGGGGAAAATCATGACATTGGATTTGGCAATGATTTTTTTTTCTATGATGACAAAGGTAGAGGCAAAAACAAACAAAAAATCAGACAAATTGGCTTCATGAAAATCAATAATTTATATATCAAAATATACTCCTGACAACCTAAAAAGGCAACCCATAAACTACAAGAAAATATTTGCAAATAATATTTGTGATAAGGGATTAATGTCCAGAATATAAAGAGAACTCCTAAATCTCAGCAACAAAAAAACAAACAACCTGATTCAAAAATGGGCAGAGGACTTGACTACAAATCTGTCTAAAGAAGACTATACTGGCTAATAATTATATGAAAAGAAGCTCAACATTACAAATCACTGGGGAAATGCAAATCAAAATTATAATGAGATGCCACCTCACAAAGACTAAGATGGCTCCTATCAAAAAAGCAGAAAGCAAAAAGGTTTGTTTGTTATTGGTGAGAATGTGGAGAAACCGGGACACTTGTACACTGTTGGTGGGAACTCAAGGTGGTACAGCCACTTTGGAAAAGGGTAATGGCAATTCCTCAAAAAATTAACAATAGAATTACCATATGACCCAGCCATCTCACTTCTAGGTATACACTCAAAAGACTGAAAGCAGTATCTCAATGAGGTATGTATGTACCCATGTTTATGACTACATTATTCACTATCGCTAAAATTGGAAGCAACAAGTGTCCATCAACTGATGAATGGAGAAGCCAAATGTAGTATATACATACAGAGGAATATCATTCATCCTTTTTAGGATGAAAATCCTGCAATATGCTACAACGTGAATGAACTTTCAGAAGTTAAGCTAAGTGATATAAGCCAGTAACATACAAAAAGTACTGTATGATTCCACTTGCATGAAGTAGTCAAAATCATAAAGGAAGAAAGCAGAATGGGATTGCCAGGGTCTGGGGCTGAGGAGGAGGAGGCATTGGGAAGTATCATTTAATAGGTACAGGCTTTCAGTTTTACTAGATAAAAAGAGTTTTGGAGATAAACAGTTGAAGTTTAGGCAATATTATAAATAATATATATTTTATTTATTTTTATTTAAGTTAAAAAATTTTTAAAAATTAATTTATTTTAATTGGAGGCTAATTACTTTACAATGTTGTAGTGGTTTTTGCCATACATTGACATGAATCAGCCATAGGTGTACATGTGTTCCCCATCCTGAACCCCCTTCCAACCTCCCTTTCCATCCCACCCCTCAGGGTCATCCTAGTGCACCAGCCCTGAGCACCCTGTCCCATGCATCAAACCTGGACTGGCAATCTGTTTCACATATGATAATATACATGTTTTAATGTTATTCTCTCAAATCATCCCACCCTAGCCTTCTCCCACAGAGTCCAAAAGACTGTTCTTTACATCTGTGTCTCTTTTGCTGTCTTGCATATAAGGTCATTGTTACCATCTTTCTAAATTCCAAACGAAGCAACTGACAAAGAATTAATCTCAAAAATATATAAGCAGCTCCAGAAGCTCAATTCCAGATAAATAATATATGTTACAATTAAACCATACATTTAAAAATGGTTAAGATGATAATGGGAGACTTTAATACCCCACTCAAACCTATGGATACATCAACTAAACAGAAAATTAACAAGGAAACACAAACTTTAAATGATACAATAGACCAGTTAGACTTAATTGATATCTATAGGACATTTCACCCCAAAACAATTTCACCTTTTTCTCAAGCGCACATGGAACCTTCTCCAGTATAGATTACATCCTGGGCCATAAATCTAGCCTTGGTAAATTAAGACAAAATGAAATCATTCCAAGCATCTTTTCTGACCACAGTGCAGTAAGATTAGATCTCAATTACAGAAGAAAAACTATTAAAAATTCCAACATATGGAGGCTGAACAACACGCTGCTGAATAACCAACAAATCACAGAAGAAATCAAAAAAGAAATCAAAATATGCATAGAAACAAATGAAAATGAAAACACAACCCCAAACCTGTGGGACACTGTAAAAGCAGTGCTAAGGGGAAGGTTCATAGCCATACAGGCATATCTCAAGAAACAATAAAAAAGTTAAATAAATAACCAAACTCTACACCTAAAGCAACTAGAAAAGGAAGAAATGAAGAACCCCAGGGTTAGTAGAAGGAATGAAATCTTAAAAACTAGGGCAGAAATAAATGCAAAAGAAACAAAAGAGACCATAGCAAAAATCAACAAAGCCAAAAGCTGGTTCTCAAAGAACCAGAGGATAAATAAAATTGACCAACCATTAGCCAGACTCATCAAGAAACAAAGGGAGAAAAATCAAATCAATAAAATTAGAAATGAAAATGGAGAGATCACAACAGACAACACAGAAATACAAAGGATCATAAGAGACTACTATCAACAATTATATGGCAATAAAATGGACAACTTGGAAGAAATGGACAAATTCTTACAAAAGTACAACTTTCCAAAACTGAACCAGTAAAAAATAGAAAATCTTAACAGACCCATCACAAGCACGGAAGTTGAAACTGTAATCAGAAATCTTCCAGCAAACAAAAGCCCAGGTCCTGACGGCTTCACAGCTGAATTTTACCAAAAATTTAGAGAAGAGCTAACACCTATCTTACTCAAACTCTTCCAGAAAATTGCAGAGGAAGGTAAACTTCCAAACTCATTCTATGAGGCCACCATCACCCTAATACCAAAACCTGACAAAGATGCCAAAAAAAAAAAAAAAGGAAAAAAAAAAAAAAAGAAAACTACAGGCCAATATCACTGATGAACATAGATGCAAAAATCCTTAACAAAATTCTAGCAATCAGAATCCAACAATACATTAAAAAGATCATACACCATGACCAAGTGGGCTTTATCCCAGGGATGCAAGGATTCTTCAATATCCGCAAATCAATCAATGTAATACACCACATCAACAAATTGAAAAATAAAAGCCATATGATTATCTCAATAGATGCAGAGAAAGCCTTTGACAAAACTCAACATCCATTTATGATAAAAACCCTCCAGAAAGCAGGAATAGAAGGAACATACCTCAACATAATAAAAGCTATATATGACAAACCCCACAGCAAACATTATCCTCAATGGTGAACAATTGAAAGCATTTCCCCTAAAGTCAGGAACAAGACAAGGGTGCTCACTTTCACCACTACTATTCAACATAGTTTTGGCCACAGCAATCAGAGCAGAAAAAGAAATAAAAGGAATCCAAACTGGAAAAGAAGAAGTAAAACTCTCACTGTTTGCAGATGACATGATCCTCTAAATAGAAAACCCTAAAGATTCCACCAGAAAATTACTAGAGCTAATCAATGAATATAGTAAAGTTGCAGGATATAAAATCAACACACAGAAATCCCTTGCATTCCTATACACTAATAATGAGAAAACAGAAAGAGAAATTAAGGAAACAATTCCATTCACCATTGCAACGAAAAGAATAAAATACTTAGGAATATATCTACCTAAAGAAACTAAAGACCTATATATAGTAAACTATAAAACACTGGTGAAAGAAATCAAAGAGGACACTAATAGATGGAGAAATATACCATGTTCATGGATCGGAAGAATCAATTTAGTGAAAATGAGCATGCTACCCAAAGCAATCTATGGATTAAATGCAATCTCTATCAAGCTACCAATCGTATTTTTCACAGAGTTAGAACAAATAATTTCACAATTTGTATGGAAATACAAAAAACCTCGAATAGCCAAAGCAATCTTGAGAAAGAAGAATGGAACTGGAGGAATCAACCTGCCTGACTTCAGGCTCTACTACAAAGCCACAGTCATCAAGACAGTATGGTACTGGCACAAAGACAGAAATATAGATCAATAGAACAAGATAGAAAGCCCAGAGATAAATCTACACACCTATGGACACCTTATCTTTGACAAAGGAGGCAAGAATATACAATGGAGAAAAGACAATCTCTTTAGCAAGTGATGCTGGAAAGCTGGTCAACCACTTGTAAAAGAATGAAACTAGAGCACTTTCTAACACCATACACAAAAATAAACTCAAAATGGATTAAAGATCTAAACGTAAGACCAGAAACTATAAAACTCCTAGAGGAGAACATAGGCAAAACACTCTCCGACATACATCACAGCAGGATCCTCTATGACCCACCTCCCAGAATATTCGAAATAAAAGCAAAAATAAACAAATGGGACCTAATTAAAATTAAAAGCTTCTGCACAACAAAAGAAACTATAAGCAAGATGAAAAGACAGCCTTCAGAATGGGAGAAAATAATAGCAAATGAAGCAACTGACAAAGAATCTCAAAAATATACAAGCAACTCCTGCAGCTCAATTCCAGAAAAATAAATGACCCAATCAAAAAGTGGGCCTGTGTACGAGACAGCAAAAGAGACACTGATGTATAGAACAGTCTTATGGACTCTGTGGGAGAGGGAGAGGGTGGGAAGATTTGGGAGAATAGCATTGAAACATGTAAAATATCATGTATGAAATGAGTTGCCAGTCCAGGTTCGATGCACGATACTGGATGCTTGGGGCTGGTGCACTGGGACGACCCAGAGGGATGGAATGGGGAGGGAGGAGGGAGGAGGGTTCAAGATGGGGAACACATGTATACCTGTGGCGGATTCATTTTGATATTTGGCAAAACTAATACAGTTATGTAAAGTTTAAAAATAAAATAAAATTAAAAAAAAAAAAAAGTGGGCCAAAGAACTAAACAGACATTTCTCCAAAGAAGACATACAGATGGCTAACAAACACATGAAAAGATGCTCAACATCACTCATTATCAGAGAAATGCAAATCAAAACCACTATGAGGTACCATTTCACGCCAGTCAGAATGGCTGCTATCCAAAAGTCTACAAGCAATAAATGCTGGAGAGGGTGTGGAGAAAAGGGAACCCTCTTACACTGTTGGTGGGAATGCAAACTAGTACAGCCACTATGGAGAACAGTGTGGAGATTCCTTAAAAAACTGGAAATAGAACTGCCATATGACCCAGCAATCCCACTGCTGTTCATACACACTGAGGAAACCAGAATCGAAAGAGATACGTGTACCCCAATGTTCATCACAGCACTGTTTACAATAGCTAGGACATGGAAGCAACCTAGATGTCCATCAGCAGACGAATGGATAAGAAAGCTGTGGTACATATACACAATGGAGTATTGCTGCTGCTGCTAAGTCGCTTCAGTCGTGTTCGACTCTGTGGGACCCCATAGACGGCAGCCCACCAGGCTTCCCCGTCCCTGGGATTCTCTAGGCAAGAACACTGGAGTGTGTTGCCATTTCCTTCTCCAATGCATGAAAGTGAAAAGTGAAAGTGAAGTCGCTCAGTCGTGTCCAACTCTAGCGACCCCATGGACTGCAGCCTACCAGGCTCCTCCATCCATGGGATTTTCTAGGCAAAAGTACTGGAGTGGGGTGCCATTGCCTTCTCCACAATGGAGTATTACTCAGCCATTAAAAAGAATACATTTGAATCAGTTCTAATGAGGTGAATGAAACTGGAGCCTATTATACAGAGTGAAGTAAGCCAGAAAGAAAAACACCAATACAGTATACTAACACATATATATGGAATTTAGAAAAATGGTAACGATAACCTTGTATGCGAGACAGCAAAAGAGACACAGATGTATAGAACAGTCTTTTGGATTCTATGGGAGAGGGTGAGGGTGGGGTGATTTGGGAGAAAGGCATTGAAACCTGTATAATATCATATGTGAAGCGAATCGCCAGTCCAGATTTGATGCATGATACAGGTTGCTCGGGGCTGGTGCACTGTGATGACCCAGAGGGATGGTATGGAGAGGGAGGTGGGAGGGGGGTTCAGGATGGGGAACACGTGTACACCCATGGTGGATTCATGTTGGATGGCAAAACCAATACAATATTGTAAAGTAAAAAAAAAAATTGAAATAAAAAATGCCACCAGAATATATTCACTTGGGAAACCAACACAGATGACATTTGTTTTCTAGGTGAATAAGTACGTCTCAAAGTGGAAAGATGAAGAATTGAATGTACATTTAAAACATTCCTGTTATTAGTACTGTGCTTAAGAAATTGTTGGGCATTTAGTATTTCAGGTAAATTTATATCTTGGCCTAGGTTACCTTTGTAACTCCAGTTTAAAATGTGAAATAGATCACCTGACCTAGAATATGATTATAAATTAAAATCTCACTATATTTATAAAATGATTTGAAAGATATAAAAACATTTAAGTCTATCTAGTAATTCATTTAAATTGTTAGACTTATATGAATTACTTAAGTATTTTGAAAAAACTGAAATCAGACTACTGGAGTACCTAAAAAAGAAAATATTTAAAATTCATAACCCCAGTTTAAAACATGTAAAGTATTTAATTAACTAAAAAGGTCATTAACTATTTTTCAAAATATCTAAAAAACGATATTTAAAATGTTAGACTTATAGAGAAAACATAGGCAGAACACTTTTTCACATAAATCCAGCAAGATATGAGTTAAAGGAGGAGGTTCTCTACTACTCTCACCCCCATAATGGAAGTTCATGTGTCCCAATTCCATTTATTAGAAAGACTGTCTTTACTTCATTTATCTTGAACCTTTGTAAAAAATAAACATATGGGTTTATGTACTGGAATCTATTTCTGGACTCCCTATCCTGCTCAATTAATTTGCGTGTCTGATTCTCCTCCATTACTACACTGTTCAGATTAATGTAGCTAGACAGTATGTCTTGAAATCACATAGTGTGAGTCCTCTAACTTTATTCTTTGTCAGTTTTGGGGTAGGTATCCTAGTTCCTCTGTCTTTGCATATAAATTTTAGAATCGGATTGTCTGTTGTTTTTTTAAACTGATGGCATTCTTTTCTGTTTAAAAATTTCTATTTTGAGATATATGTAGATTTACTTGGGTTTGTAAGAAATAATACTGTGAGATTTCCCCAACAGTAGCATCTTGTATATAGTACAATATTACAAGGAAACTGACATTGATAAAATCACTGACCTTATTCAGATTTCATTAGTTTTACAAGCACTTAAATGTGTATGTGCTCATTTTACCACATAGACAGATTCAGGTGACAACCACCAGAGTCAATATACAAAGCTGTAAAGATATGAGCAGAGAAGGCAATGGCACCCCACTCCAGTACTCTTGCCTGGAAAATCCCATGGATGGAGGAGCCTGGTGGGCTACAGTCCTTGGGGTTGCTAAGACTCAGACATGACTGAGCAACTTCACTTTCACTTTTCACTTTCATGCATTGGAGAAGGAAATGGCAACCCACTCCAGTGTTCTTGCCTTGAAAATCCCAGGGATGGGGGAGCCTGGTGGGCTGCCATTTATGGGGTCGCACAGAGTTGGACACGACTGAAGTGACTTAGCAGCAGCAAAGATATGAGAGCAATCTTTTATCATTTATAGCCACAGACACCATGTTCTTTCCCCCTGTTCATCCCAGGCAACCACTGATGTATTTTCAATCATTTAATTTTATGATTTTGAAAGTTATATAAGAAAGAAAGCATACAGAGTGCAAACTTTAGAAACTGGCTTTTTTCATGCAGCACAATTCCCACGAGACTCATCCAAATTGCTGCATGTATCAGTAAGTATAGGTGGCCTTTTGGCTACCTGCATAAATTTTCTAGAGAAATACATTCAAGTCCTTTGCCCATTTTTTTTTTTGTTTTTGTTTTTTTATTGCTGAGCAGTATTCCACTGGGGCTTCCCTGGAAGCTCAGCCGGTAAAGAATCTGCCTACAAGACAGGATACCCCGGTTCAATTCCTGGGTCAGGAAGATCTGCTGGAGAAGGGATAGGCTACCCACTCCAATATTCTTGGGCTTCCTTGGTGGCTCAGTTGGTAAAGAACCCACCTGCAATGCGGGAGACCTGGGTTTGATCCCTGAGTTGGGAAGATCCCTAGGAGAAGGGAACGGCTACCCACTTCAATATTCTGGCCTGGAGAATCCCAGGGACTGCATAGTATTCCATGGTATAGATACAGCACATTTGACCATTTACCTCTTGAACTTCTTGAAGGGAAATGGAGTTGAACAGATGTTGCCCATAATAAATAAAACTGTTATGAACATTAATGTAAAGGTTTTTGTATTAACATCAAATTTTTCCTCCCTCTGGAATAAATTAGTAGTAGTGTAATTTCTGGGTTGTATGGCAAGTATGTATTAGGTATTTTAAGAAAGTGCTAAACTTATCAGAGCAGCTATACCATTCTACATTTCTTCCAGTAATGTGTGAGTGATTTATCTATCATCATTAGAAGATATCACTATTTGTTAAACTTAGCCATTCTGATCAGTGAGTAGTGATTTTAGTTTTAGTTTTCATCTTCTTAATATCTGCTAAAATTGAATATCTTTTCATGTGCCTATTAGCTATCTCTTAGGAAAAGTGACTGATTATTAATTTTGTCCATTTTCTAACTGGATTTGTTCAGAATATTTTTTGTGCTGTTGAGTTGGACAGTTTCCTATATATTCTAGATATATGTCTTTTGTGACATACATATTTTATAAATACTGTCTTCTCATCTGATACTTTTCTTTTTATTCTCCTCACGAGGCCTTTCACAGAATAGAAGTGTTTTACTTTGAGATCCCATTTATGAGTTTTTTCATTTCATGGACTGTGCTTTTGGTATAAAGTCTAAGAACACTTTGCCAGTCCTAAATCCCAAAGATCTCCCTCTCTTTGGTTTTCTAAATATTTTAGAATTCTACAGTTTGCATTTAAATCCTAATAAATTTTGAGTTTTTGTGCTTTTTTCTCCCCTAAACCACCAGGTTTAGGTTGAGGGTCACTTTTATTGTATCTAATGTCCAATTTCTCTAGTACTATTTATTTTTCTTCCATTGTTTAGTTTTTTTTTCACATATTCATTATGGTAAAATATATAAAACATAAAAGTTGCCATATTAAAACCATTTTTCGTGTTCAATTCAGTGGTACTACATGCATATACAATGTTATAGGAACCTCACCACTATCTGTTTCCAAAACTTTCTATTAGCACAAACAGAAACTCTGTAACCATTAAGTAACTCACTATTCCTCCCTTCCCCTAATACTGGTAGTTTTAATTTACTTTTCGTCTCTAGGAATTTGCCTATTCTAGATATTTCATACACACAGAATTATACTTTTTTATTTCTAGCTACTTTCACCTTAGCATATTGTTTTCAAGGTTCATCTGTATTATAACATCCCTGTTGTTGGAGACCTTATTAATTTTTATGGCTGAATAGTATTCCATCACACACACACACACACACACACACGCGTTTTATTTATTCATTCACTTGCTAATGGATCCTTGGGTTGTTTCCAACTTTTTGCTATTACGAAAAATGCTGCCATAAGCATTGGCATCTAAGTATCTATCTGAGTATCTGTTTCTACTTTTTCATTGTATATAAAAATATATATCCACACCTAGGAGTATAACTGCTAGTTCATATAGTAATTCCATGTTAAGGTTTTTAAGGAATTAGAAGCTGTTTTCCATAGTGACTATACCACTTTGCACTTCCACCAGCAATGTACATGGTTTACAACTTCTCCACTTCCATACTAACATTTGTTATTTTCTATGTTTTTAACTATAGTCATAATAGTGTGAAGTGATTTCTCATAATGGCTTTGGGGCTTCCCTGGTGGCTCAGTGGTTAAAGCGTCTGCCTGTAATGCAGGAGACCTGGGTTCAATCCCTGGGTAGGGAAGATCCCCTGGAGAAGGAAATGGCAACCCACTCCAGAATTCTTGCCTGGAGAATCCCATGGAGGGAGGAGCCTGGTAGACTACAGTCCATGGGCTCGCAAAGAGTCGGACACGACTGAACGATTTCACTTTCACTTTCAGTGACTACTGATGTTGAGTATCTTTCCATGTGCCTTTTGGCCAACTGCATAAATTTTCTAGAGAAATACATTCAAGTCCTTTGCCAATTTTTTTTTTTCTTTTTTGCTGTAGGCATCAGTATTTTATTCTTTGTTTAATCCAAATGCTTTAAAAATGGAAACTCAAAGAATACTTTCCACCTGAAACAATTAAACTAGATACTGATCTTGGGGGCCCCAATGTTGACAATTTGATCTCTGGTTCCTCTGCCTCTCTGAAACCCAGCTTGTAGATCTGGAAGTTCTCAATTCATGGACTGCTGAAACCTTGCTAGCATGTGAAATGAGTGCAACTGTGCGGTAGTTTGAATATTCTTTGGCATTGCTCTTAATGTTTAACACATTATAGCAGTGAAGATGGTAATCCATTTTCTTCTATACCTATTGAAGCCAAAATAGTAAAGCCAATTTTGTGGCAATAGTGTCATAGGATAAAATAGAATATCACCATCCAAAACATTTTAAAAAAATTTAAAAAATACAAATCCTTATCAGATGCATGATTTGCAAATATTTTCTCTAATTGTGTAATCTGTCTTTTGTTTTTATTGGTAATGCCCTTTGATGAGCAAAAGGTTTTAATTTGGAGGAAGTCCAATTCACCTATTTTTTCCTTTTGTTGCTCATGCTTTTAGTGGCATATAGAAAGACTCACCACCAAATCCAGAGTCATGATTTACCCTTGTGTTTTCTTCTAAGAATTCTATGCTTTTACCTCTCATATTTATGTCACTGATCCATTTTGAGTTAATTTTTATATATTTGGTGTGAGGCAGTGGTCAGTGAATTGCCTTGCATTTTTGTCAAAATCAGATGGCATCAAGAAAATGAAAGAGAACTTACAATGGAAGGAAATTTTTGTAAATCACATTTGTAATACAAGAGATGTTCTCTTTAAATCATGAATTATCTAGATGTGGATTTGTTTAGTTTCCAAGTGTTTGGAGATTTTCTTGTTAACTTTGTGATTCATTTCTAGTGTGATTCTGTTGTGGTCAGAGAACTCATTCTGTATGTTTTCAGTACTTTAAAATTTTTTTTTTTTGGCCCAGGATATGGTCTATATGTTTTGTTGATACTGGAAAACAATATATCTTCTGCTGTTCTTGTGTTGAATGTTCTATCAGTGTTACTTAGATCCTGTAGGCTGATGGCATAGCCCAGCATCATTTTGTTGTTCTGCATATTTAATAGTTTTCTGTTTAGTCTTACATCAATTACTAAGAGAAGGGTGTCATCGTTCTCAACTATACTTATAGGTTTGTCTATTTCTTCTTTTAGTTTTGTCAGTTTTTGCTTCATGTATATTGCAGCGCTATTCTTGGGTTCACACATGTTCAAAATTGTTATGTCCTCTTGATGAATTTACTTTAATCATTATGTAATGTTCCCTGCTTATTGTGGTTTGCTCTGCTCTGAAGTTTACTTTGTCAAATATTAATATAACTACTCCATCTTTTATTTGTATATTTTTCCATCCTTTGAGTTTAACCTATTTGCTGTTGTTCAGTTGCTAAGTTGTGTCTGACTGTTTGCAACCCCATGGACTGCAGCATGCCAAGTTTCCCTGTCCTTCACTATCTCCCCGAGTTTGCTCAAACTCATGGGAGTTGTTGACGTCATCCAACCATCTTGTCCTCTGTCATCCCCTTCTCCTCATGCCCTCAATCTTTCCCAGCATTAGGTCTTTTCCAATGAGTCGGCTGTTTGCATCAGGTGGTCAGGTGCTATTGGAGCTTCAGCTTCAGCTTCAGCATCAGTCCTTCCAATGAACATTCAGGACTGACTTCCTTTAGGATTGACTGGTTTGATCTCCCTGCTATCCAAGGGACTCTCAAGAGTCTTCTCCAGCACCACAGTTCAAAAGCATCAGTTCTTTGGCACTCAGCCTTCTTTATGGTCCAACTCTCACATCCATACATGACTACTGGAAAAACTATAGCTTTGACCATACAGACCTTTGTTAGCAAAGTGATGTCTCCGCTTTTTAAGATGCTGACTTGTTTTATGATACTTTTTCTTCCAAGGAGCAAGCAATTTTAATTTTGTGGCTGCAATTACCATCTGCAGTGATTTAGGAGCCCATGAAAATAAAATCTGTCACTGTTTCCACTTTTTCCCCATCTATTTGCCATGAAATGATGGGAACAGATGCCAGGATTTTAGTTTTTTGGATGTTGAGTTTTAAGCCAGGTTTTGGGAAAAGCCTGTCTGTATCATTATATTTGAGGTGAATTTATTGTACACAGCTTATAGTTTATGTACTATATGTATTTAATGCATTATGTTTTAATATATATATAGTCTACCAGTATATGTCTTTTAATTTGTATATTTAGAGTACTTATATTTATTATATTTGTTGGTATGTTATGATTTAAGTCTGCCACTTTGATAGTAGTTTGATGTTTGGTTGCTGCAACTTTGTTCCCATTTTCTCATTTTGGCTTTCTATTGGTTATTTGAACATTTTTCATAGATAGTATTTTTTTTTTTTTTTTACTACAGTTGACCCTGGAACAATGGGGTGTTATGGGCACAGTCAAAATTCATACATAACTTTTAACTCCCAATATCTTAACTACTGCTAAGTCACTTCAGTCGTGTCCGACTCTGTGCGACCCCATAGATGGCAGCACACCAGGCTCCCCCATCCCTGGGATTCTCCAGGCAAGAATACTGCAGTGGGTTGCCATTTCCTCTCCAATGCATGAAAGTGAAAAGTGAAAGTGAAGTCGCTCAGTCATGTCTGACTCTTAGCGACCCCATGGACTGCAGCCTACTAGGCTCCTCCATCCATGGGATTTTCCAGGCAAGAGTACTGGAGTGGGGTGCCATTGCCTTCTCCTCTTAACTACTAATAGTCTTCTATTGACTGGAAGCCTTACAAGTAACACAAACAGCTGATCAAAACAGATTTTGTATGCCATATGGATTATGTTATTATTTAATAAGTACGGAGTTTCAGTTTGAGAAGATGAAGAAGTTCTAGACATGGATGGTCATGATAGTAGTAAAAAGATGAATATACTGAATGCCATTAAACTGTACACTGAAGAGTAGACTGGGCTTCCCCAGTGGCTCAGCAGTATAGAATCTGCCTGCAATGCAAGAGATGCAGGTTTGATCCCTGGGTCAGGAGGATACCCTAGAGAAGGAAATGGCAACCAACTCCAGTACTTGCCTGGGAAATTCCACGGACAGAGGTACTTGGTGGTCTATAGTCCATGGGGCCACAAAAGATTCAGACACCACATAGTAACTAAACAACAACAAAAAGAGTAGATATATGTATAACAGATTCACTTTTCTGTACACGTGAAATTAACACAATATTGTAAATCAACTATATGCTAATAAACTTTTCTTTAAAAATGGTTAAAATGAAAAGTTTTATGTTAAATATATTTAGCACAAAAAAGTCACTTTCTCTAGAAAACTTCTCTCAGTACTTTACTCTTAAGTAGGCAGAGAAAGGAGATGGGTACCACTTCTTATACCAGGGCAGAAATTGTTACAGGGGTTTGCTTATACCCTGCAGGGCCACAGCCTCAAGCTGTGAGAGGGAGGGGAGTGGCTTTTGTGTGGTGTTCCCCTGAGTAGGACTGGTATGGTCAAAACATTTATAGCCTTCTGGGCAATCCTACTGCAAATTCTCTGGCTAGAAAAAGCAGATTTTTTCCCCTCTGCAGCTGTAGGTGTTTCTGTGCAGGTCTCTTCAGAGTTCATGTCAGGGTATATGAGGAAAAAACCAAAACAACCAACAGGAAACTTGCTCCCTACTAGGAAGTTCCTTCAATATTATGAACCCAGCCAGTCCACCTCCAAATCTCTACCTTTCAGAGTCTTCTGTCAGATGGTTTGTGAATTTTGTCCAGTTTTAAACTTTTTTTTTTCTTTTACGTATTTCTAATTCTTGGAAAGAACAGGGTGGAATGTGCTGAAGTTTTAGTAGCTGCTCTTTGTGCATTTCCACAGTCTTGTGTTCTTCTTTTGGAAGTTAACAACATTTTCAATTCAGTTCAGTTCAGTCGCTCAGTCGTGTCCAACTCTTTGCGATCCCATGAACCACAGCATGCCAGGCCTCCCTGTCCATCACCAACTCCTGGAGTTCACTCAAACTCATGTCCATCGAGTTGGTGATGCCATCCAGCCATCTCATCCTCTGTCGTCGCCTTCTCCTCCTGCCCTCAATCCTTCCCAGCATCAGGGTCTTTTCAAATGAGTCAGCTCTTCTCATCAGGTGGCCAAAGTATTGGAGTTTCAGCTTCAACATCAGACCTTCCAATGAACACCCAGGACTGATCTCCTTTAGGATGGACTGGTTGGATCTCCTTGCAGTCCAAGGGACTCTCAAGAGTCTTCAACACCACAGTTCAAAAGCATCAGTTCTTCGGTGCTCAGCTTTCTTTATAGTCCAACTCTCACATCCATACTTGACTACTGGAAAAACCATAGCCTTGACTAGATGGACCTTTGTTGACAAAGTAATGTCTCTGCTTTTTAACATGCTGTCTAGGTTGGCCATAACTTTCCTTCCAAGGAGTAAGCATCTTTTAATTTCATGGCTACAATCACCATCTGCAGTGATTTTGGAGCCCCCAAAATAAAGTCTCTCACTGTTTCCACTGTTTCCCCATTTTACTACTTAGTAATTCTCGATATTACATTTTCCTGTTCTAGTTACTGCTGTGGTATTCCTGTTCTGGCTAGACTATGGCTGATAAGCAATATTTATTAGTGATGAAGTCTAGATTATGACCATCAATGTAGATGGTGGAGGTATGTGGAGGAGGTGGTAATGGGAAATGAAGACATCAAGACACAGAGAAACTGAAGGGTTGGAAGGGTCATCTACACCGAAGTTGAAGTCACAAGTAAGATAAGAGAGAAAGACAATGTGCCAGGAGCTCATTGGCTCAGCATCATGACCACATTAAGCCATGACCTCTAGGCACTTGCACAATGAACCCAGAAGCTCTGAAAGAACATCCAGTTTCAATTCTGCTTAAAATATCCTGCATGAAACAGCTGAGTAACACCACTGTTAGATAATGTCAAGAACCCTAGTCTGGGATCAGAAAATCTAGTTCTAATCCTGGCTTTATCATGTACTGATCCACAAACTTGCTATTTCTCATGGGATACCTTTGGCTAAGCTATTGCCTCTACCCAGATTACCCATCTCTGCTTGGGAAAATACTATTTTTCCTTCAAGGTGTAACACAAACACAGTTCTGAGCACAAAGATCATTTTCCACAGAGTAGGAGGGGGACTCAGCCTCCTCCACTGAGGTTCCACTGTATTTGCCTTACTCTTTTCTGGATGGTCCTCACCACACATGGTCCTGTACTGTGTTTATTTGTAAACATGCCCTATCTCCTTCACTGGCTGGGAACAGCTCTTAGGCAGGACTATATTTCACTCATTTGCCTCTCCCCAGCACTCAAAAGAAGGATATACTAGGAATATAGTAGGTACCCAGGGGATGTTAATTAAATAGATTGCTAAGGTAGGGCATGGGAATGAGTTATAAGCATGTTTGTAGTGGGTACAAATTTGAGCTATGTGTGGAGACTCTACAGAGTGATCTATGAGCCTGTGATGAGAATGTAGGGGTTGCAGATATGTGGCTTGTAAAGGAGAAGTGGTTCATGTATGTGTGTCATGTGCAGATCTCCCATGTGAACATGGGAGAAACTCCCAGGGGCTTGCCCTCTCTACAGCCTGGGCCAGGCTGGAGTCATCCATGGCACTGGTCTCTTCTCCTCCCACCCTGGACCCTTCTTTCCTACCTTATTTGCACATCACTCTCCAGTCCATGGGCCCCTTGTTCAACAGCTTTCTCAAAGGACATTATGGTATTCTCAGGTCCCAGCTGTGTAAGAAAAGGACATCAGGCCTTTAATCTCACAGTCTTTACTGCCAACATCCCTTGTAGGGTAGGGAGGGGACCCAGTAATGAAAAGACTTTAGGAAGCAGAGTTTGACTCCCTTGGCTCTTTTTTCAAAGAATCTGCCTATATTCTACTCTACTGAACCTGATTTGGGGACTTGGTTCATCTGAGGCAATGTCACTGGGTACAATAAAGAAAAAAAAGACTGAGAATTAGGTGACCTGGGTTCAAGTCCAACCTTTACATTTGACTCCTTATTCCTGTCATCTCAAGCCAAACTCTTTACTTCTCCAGGGGCTCCTGGATCTGATGTGCCATTGTCTCACCTACACCCATGCACATCTGTACTCACCCACATCCATCATGCTCAGACCTACCATGGGTGCACCTCTATGACCAAAGAAGTCCGGCTTGGGTGCTAATTTATCCTTCTCCTGAACACAGGGAGAATAAGTCCCAAATGGCACCACATAGAGACATAAAAGGATAAGGAGGAAGGGCAATCCAACAACCACTTGCAGAACTGAAAAAGTTGGAAGGAGAAAGTGACAAAAAAGAAAAGAGGAGTGCAGAACCATCCCAAGCAAATAACTATCCCCAAAACAACAGTCAGTAAATGCCTAGTGCATGGGTTCATTGAATCTGTGGACTCATTGATTTACTCTCAGTTTCTGTCATATCCCCATATTCTTTCAGTGAGTTGAAAGTAAAGAACGAGTCAAATAAAAAGTGTTGTTAAGTCAAAATTATTGCAAATGCAAATTTACAAGGGAATGAGTTGTACAGGAGGTAGAAGGAGAGGGAATGTTAAGGAATAACTTCTCAGAAGGAGGAGTAGCTTGGTTGGTTCTGAGAAAGTCCTCAAGCCCTTAAGGATCAGCCTAAAATGCCCCTGTACTGAAGGCAGTGAGGGATAGTAGAAGGGATACTAGTTTAAAGAAATCCAAGTTCAAAGCAAGACTACTATTTTCTAATTTTGTGCCTTAGACATGTTGTTTAACCTCTTCGGATCTTCACTTTTCTCATTCCGAAAAATGGAACTATTTTGCTACTAATATCTCATGTAATTAATATGACAGGGTTGATTCATCACAGTTCTCAGTAAATAGTAGACACTTCTCTCTTTCTCCTCATTCATCTCTTAAATACACACACAGACACTGACACAGACACAGACACACACACACACACACACACACACACACACAGCCTGACCATAACACCTGTTATTACTGGCCACTCCCCAACACATACTATTTTAGACCTTGGAGGATTTTACCCATTTGTACATTTAAAAATTACCACCTATGTTGCTTTCAAATCTAGATCTGCCAGCTCTAACCTCTCAACTTTGTGAGCATAGTACACCACTTGTTTCTTCTTCTTTCACTAGTATTCTGGTATCTTCTCATTCTAGCTAAAATTCAGGAAATGAAAAACAAAAGAGTCATTATTGTCCCCTGTAAGTTCTTGCCCCCAGAAACATTTCCTAAAATCCACTGGTCACATACACATACACACATGTACACTCAATGACAACACTACGAATCAAGTTTTTCTCTTTCCTGCATCCTTGCACAAGTCAGGAAGCAGGCACCCCCTGTTTAACCAGCAGTAAAAAAAGGACATAGAAGAAGGTCCTCCTGGTCTCTCAGTTAGGGTGCTGAGAGAGAATTCCATTCTCAAAATAGTTTCATATACAGCTCTTGACTCTTGTTTGTTTCCATGATATTTCACTGGGGACTATTTTGAAGTACTAAGATGTGTTCAGGGGATATCTGCACTTGGTTCTAGAGTTGAAAATAGTAATATTTGAATATAAACTAAAAGAACTCTGACTTGTACCATCACTGGTCAAATAAAACTAAAATTCCCTCTACCCTCCCCACAACTACTTCAATCTATTCCCAGTCAATGTGTAACAACAGAGAGAAAATTCTTATTTTTCTAGAAGGAGAATCCCTTTTTAGAAGAGGGCCTGTATGATCAGAGAAATGTTATGACAGGCCATGTAGTAGGAGAAGCATGTCTGAGTAACAAGCTAAATGAATTTCAAAAAGCTACAGCACTGGCTGTCTACCAACCTCGTTTGGCTGAGTAAAGTACACTAGCTAAAGTCAGAGCTGGAAGAATCAGGGAAAGTTCCACCCTTAGGACATACCTTCTCCTTCCAAATGGATCAAGTAGAAGGCCACAGGCCAGGAAAGCAAAACCATCGCAGATATGCTGCTCAGGTGTATGTAGGGAGCAAAAACCTGAGAGAAAGCCAAAAGTCAGGCTGAACACATCTGGACAGACAGGGCTACAACTAAGGATGGTGCTTACCTGCAGTGACAGCCCAACGGTGAGCCATCTCTCTCTCCAAAAAGTTAATAAAATCCACATCAAAAATGAGCAAAGCAGAATCACTATCAGAACCATGATCTAGGGAAATAAAAAGAATATCTTGACTTCTTTGGGGCTTCCCTGATAGCTCAGTTGTTAAATAATCTGCCTGCAATGAAGGAGACCCCGGTTCGATTCCTGGGTTGGGAAGATCTGCTGGAGGAGGGATAGGCTATCCATTTTTCTTGGGCTTCCCTTGTGGCTCAGCTGGTAATGATCCCTGGGTTTGGAAGATCCTCTGGAGAAGGGAAAAGGCTACCCATTCCAGTATTCAGGCCTGGAGAATTCCATGGACTGTATAGTCCATGGGGTCACAAAGAGTTGGACACAACTGAGCAACTTTCACTTTGACTTCTAGACACTAAGCTCGGATCAGAACTGTCTTTGGGAAATGTGCATGAGTGTGTGATAAGTCACTTGTATCCCATACTGGAGTGGATTGCCATGCATGTACTCACAGTTTCAGAGACCTTATTTCCTCATCTTTTTTAATCTAACCATTCTTTAATAGTCCATGGATCAAATAATCTACCTTCTTTGCTGTGAAGTCTTTTTTGTGCACCATGGTTAGAAAAAAAAAAACAAAAAAACCTACACAGCTATGTGGTCTGATTCCTTTACTGATTTATTATCTCCATGTCAGCTTGGCCCTCAACATTGCTTAGCATGTCTCATTCAGTTTCAACAGTAGCCATTACAAATATTCACTTTTTAAAAATACGACTCAATACAATCTCAGGTAAACAATATTTTGTTCAATGTATTCTTTCCCCAAATAGACTATAAGCGTCATGAAATCAGGGATAATGTTCATGATTATATATTTATTGTCTTTTGAATGTCTGACATATAATAAACTTTCTATAAATATTTGGTGAACAGATGAAAAAAACCTGCTGGCCAGAAAACTATATTTAGTCATAGGAAATGAACATTGAGACCAAGAATACATAACTTTAACTGCTTCCCTTCAAATAGATAGTTTTCTATATGTATGTAGTCCTCTAGATAGTGCTTGGCTTCCACTCCTCCATAATTCTTTATCTATGAAAGTAACTGAATCTGTAATTAAACCTTATAAAAGAAACTCCAGGCCTTGCTGCCCACAGGGTTAATTTTTCAAATATTTAAGGAAGAAATATTTCAACTTTAAAAAACTCTTCCAAAGAATAAAGAGGGAATTTTCTCTAACTTGTTTCTTGAAGCCAAAAAAAAAAAAAAAAAAAAAAACCACTGATATTCACACTCAACAAGGACATTATAGGAAACAAAAATGACAGTCCAAACTCTTCTATACATGGATCGATGCAGATATTAAAATCTTAAATAACTTATTAGCAAACCAAATGCATCACAATACAAACTTTAATAGACAAATGAGACTCACCTGAATCGCATGTAATTCTGTGATTTTATTCAACACCAAGCTTTACTAATGATTTAAGGCAATTATAAGGTACAGATAAAACAGTTTCCCTTGGAGATCTGTCAAAAGTAGCTATTCATAAAAAGGTCTTTCCTATAATATGATATATTCTGGTCTGGGACTCAAACTGTGAGGTGTGTTTTGAGTAAAGTATGTGGAAACATTTCTTCACAGAAGGAATCTTTTGGTTTATGGCGCATCATTTTTTAAAAAAATATATTTTGTTAACTATACAACTTCAGCCAGCCATGCCTCCCACCTTACAAATCTATAAATTCCAGGTAAGTTTATTTATTGTAAGCAACCTAGATATACCAATTTAGATCCTCCTAGAAATTTCCATAGATAAGGACTCTCCATTATCTTTTGGCTAATAAATATCTTTAGTATGTTTATTAGGAGGTTGGGTTATTAGTTATATATAGATTTTTTTAAATAAAGAGTTTTAATTGAGGTCATTCATTATTTTCTGAGAACATTTAAGTAGAAGGGAATGCACTATAGGCCTGATTGCTAACCCTTTCCTTCCAGGTTTACTCTTTTCACACTGAAATTCCAAGCCCTAAAGAAACTCCCTTGCCAAGGAGACTTAAAGGCCAAGGGTTTAAAGGTCCACAGAAATTAGTCATCTTCCAAGGGTATTCCAGCTCCTCTAATAACCAGCTCCACTACTTCTCATTGGCTATGCATTTGTAACTGGAATTAGATCACAGAATACCTGAAGAGATGATGGCTTTGTTAAATATATATCCTGTATATATCCTGTATATAGGTATCCTTTGTTAAATATATATATATATATCCTGTAGAATATGTGTCAGAATTGATTCTGAGGATGCTTGCCAAGGAAAAAACAATGTAATATTAAGGATGCTAGACAAGGAGAAAATAAAGTAATATTAAACCAGGCTGAATTTATTGATACATGTGCACTTACCAGAGATTCTAAAGTCAATGTATCAGCATCCAGGTATTATGCATCTCAGAGTGGTTCTGTTTGTGTATCTGAAACCTTGGCTCAATAGTTCAGTTCAGTTCAGTCACTCAGTTGTGTCCAACTCTTTGTGACCCAATGAACTGCAGCACACCAGGCCTCCCTGTCCATCACCAACTTCCAGAGTTTACCCAAACTCATGTCCATTGAGTCGGTGATGCCATTCAACCATCTCATCCCCTGTCGTCCCCTTCTCCTTCTGCCCTCAATCCTTCCCAGCATCAGGGTCTTTTCAAATGAGTCAGCTTTTCACATCAGGTGGCCAGAGTATTGGAATTTCAGCTCAATAGTAGCCCATGCTTTATAAAATTGGGACACCAGCAATTTCTTAGTATAATATGGAAGAAAGAATCCAATGATTTATTGAGAAAAGGTTACTGGAATGCTGTTAATATCACCTATGATGAGCTAAGCCACTCTATATCATGCTCTATGGGAGGTCTCAGAGGACACTGAAAAGCTCATTGGTGAGGAAAGTGTCAGCATCCTTGAAAAGCACTGTAGTGGCCATCCTTTATGCCTGGATAAAGGATAAAGGTGAGAAGTGCTGCCATTGAAATTTTGGCTCCCTGAGTTCAAAGGCAATGATGAGATTCTGCTAGGAAGAGGCCAAGTAGCAGCACTCACTGCCAGAGGCAACGTAAGCATGGTTTCTGTAATAGATACAAGCCTGGAATAGTAATTAGAATGGTTTAACCCATAGGTTCTCTTGGTAGTGACTCCTGGTGTCCCAACTCCAAAACCCACAGGATCTCAGTAAGGCCTATTGTGTTCACTCTTCAATTTCCTGTTTCTCTGTATGATCTTGTGATTTCAATTTCCATTCATTCTAACTTTTAAATTTGTATTTTCAGTTCATCCTTTCCTTTTGAGTAAAAGGAAATTTAAGGAGACCACTCAGAGTTTGACATGTTCCTGGATTTGAGGAAATATAAGGAATGGTATCAAAGCCATACCTGAGAGCCTATAAATAGCAAGGGGCTGTGCTAGAGATGCTCAAGCCCATGGCAGAACAAAATGAGGGAGGCAGTGTTGGAAATGAGCTGCATGTCTTCAGATGTTGGGTCAGTGATACCTGCTTCCTCAGACCAGATATGGATCTTTTGTTACTGCTAGTAAAATTTTATTTTTAAATATATTTATTAAAAAATTTTAGAATATAGTTGCTTTACAATGTTGTGTTAGTTTCTATTGTACAGCAAAGGGAATCAGCTGTATGTATACACATATCCCCACTTTTTTGGATTTCCTTCCCATTTAGGTTACAACAGGGTCTGACTCTTTGTGACCCCATGGACTGTAGTCTGCCAGGCTCTTCTGTCCATGGGGATTCTTCAGTCAAGAATACTGGAGTGGGTTTCCATGCCCTCCTCCAGGGGCTCTTCTTGACCTAGAAATTGAAACTGCATCTCCTGTGTCTCCTGCATTGCAGAATTCTTTTCCGCTGAGCCATCAGGAAAGCTCGGTCTACTACAATAAACTAAAATTCTTAATGACTGAAATAAGAAAGTTCTGTGACTATAAAGGACTGGGAAAATAATGGAGTTTGCCCAGGATTTTATGGGAATGGGAAGAACAGAATCACGGAATGAGTTTAACATGGAGTAGTGAGAAAAAATAAAGTTTGGGTTCAGCTTGGTCAGTAAGCCAGTTCCACCTGTTAGACACTGAATGATTTCAGTTGAAACAGTGTAAGCAGGTCTCTTGTTTCTAAGGGAGACAAAGAAAGGGAAGCTCTGTATTTAACACTTAGTGCCAAGAGGCACATTCAGTCCTTGCCTCAGGTCTCCTATGAAGATTCAGATGTCCTACCTTATGATACCAGTGCAGGTATAGTTCATTTTTTTCCCAACACAGCAAAAATCCAAGTACCTGAAAAAAAACAAAGAAAGAGAAAAAAAACCAAGATGCTATGCAAAACTGAACTCAAAATTCCTTTCACAGTCTGGCATTACATTCACTCTTTGCTACACCTTCCCTTTTCATCATCCAAGAGTTTGCCATGCTGTTCCTCTGCCTAAAAGCTCTCCCTTCCCATGCATGGACCCAACAAACACAGTTCACGTGTTGCTTCCTAGCTGTAACTTTCACCAGCAATCCAGAGAGAATTTATTATCTTCTCTGGGATTTTATAACAATCAATACACTTATATCCTTCCTGAGTTTCTACCAATTTTCTTTTCCGTGTGATGGAGCTTATTCCTGGTGTTAGGTAGAGACACTAGTAAGAGAACAGAGGTCATGGGCCAGCCCTTCCAAGGGTCATTTAAAAGTTCTTTTTTGGGACTTTATTGGTGGTTCAGTGGTTAAGAATCTGCCTTGTGATGCAAGGGTTTGATCTCTGGCTGGGGAACTAAGATCTCACATGCAGAGGAGCAACTTAGCCCATACGCCACAACTAGAGAGTCCATACACATCAGTGAAAGACCTTGAACTATGCAACCAAGACCCAAAGACAGACAAATAAACAAATAGTTTTTTTTTTTTTTTTAAAAAGCTCTTTTTTGAGGAACCAGTGCCATTGTTACAACTGTTAAGCACTGCTGTTAACATTGGTATTAGTCAATAAATCTTAATTAGGTTTGAATCTAATTAATTAGGTTTGAATCTAATTAATCCAAACCTTAATTAGGTTTGAATCTAATTAATCCAAACCTTAATTAGGTTTGAATCTATGTAATCACCAAGTCAGTGTGAAGACACAGACTGAAAACTGGAGTCTTCCAATTCTTAGGTTATTAAGGAGAGTCTGAATGCATAAGGCACTCACCTTTTTATCAAAATAATTTTGTGGATATGATTTTATTTGTACTTTGGTGGTGGTTTAGTTGTTAAGTTGTGCACAACTCTTGTGACCCCATGGGCTATAGCCACCAGTATCCTCTATCCACGGGATGTTCCAAGCAAGAATACTGGAGTGGGTTGCCATTTCCTTCTCCAGGGGATGTTTCTAACCCAGGGATCAAATTTGGGTCTCCTGCATTGCAGGCTGATTCTTTACTGACTGAGTCACCAGGCCATTTATTTGTACATTACCAAGCCCTATAAAATATCATTAAATATTATGATAATTCTCATTAGAACCAAGACATTGAGGCTTAGAAGAGTTATGTGACTTGGTCAAGGTTACAAAATAACTTAAAGCAGAAACAGAATCTAGGTCTCCTCTGTTGTTGCCACTGTATCCAAAAACAGGTAGGGTAGAGGAGAAGCCTATTAAAAAACACATGGCTTATTGGACAGTGGAAGTCCATCTTGGCTTTATTTTGATCATGTATGAGAGTAGTACAATTCAATGGCCAGATTCTTGCCCCAAATACATCATTCATCTGCATTTTTCTCATTAAATAGAAAAATTTCTTTTTTTTTCCATAGCAAACATCTCAGAATAATATATCCTTTTTTTAAAATTTTATTTTATTTTTAAACTTTACATAATTGCATTGGTTTTGCCAAATATCGAAATGAATCTGCCACAGGTATACATGTGTTCCCCATCCTGAACCCTCCTCCCTCCTCCCTCCCCATTCCATCCCTCTGGGTCGTCCCAGTGCACCAGCCCCAAGCATCCAGCATCGTGCATCGAACCTGGACTGGCAACTCGTTTCATACATGATATTTTACATGTTTCAATGCCATTCTCCCAAATCTTCCCACCCTCTCCCTCTCCCACAGAGTCCATAAGACTGTTCTATACATCAGTGTCTCTTTTGCTGTCTCATACACAGGGTTATTGTTACCATCTTTCTAAATTCCATATATATGCGTTAGTATACTGTATTAGTGTTTTTCTTTCTGGCTTACTTCACTCTGTATAATAGGCTCCAGTTTCATCCACCTCATTAGAACTGATTCAAATGTATTCTTTTTAATGGCTGAGTAATACTCCATTGTGTATATGTACCATAGCTTTTAAATAGAAAAATTTCTAACTAATTTCTATCTACAGACACCCTTCACACAATGACTTTCAAAATGATAATCCTAATTAGAATCTGATTTATACCAAGTATCTTAGTCTACTTTTCAGGCCTTACAAAATCCATCACAAGTCTATTGTTTTAACCATATTCCCCATTTTTATTCACTATCCCCTACATGCTAACAGTACTGATTCTTCTCTCTTATCTAGTCACACTCCATATATCTCTGTCTTACTGACTTTGTCGTGATGTTGCCATGGTCTGGACTTTCTTCTGCACTCCCATAAACAGGTGTCTAAATCCAACATCCTTTCAAGATCCCACTCCTCTGCCACCTCCTCCAAGAAGTTTCACTTAATCCTCTTGACTGAAAGTTACCTCTTCCTTCTCAGAACCCAGGCTGAACTTTATTTAGGCCTTCTAATGACAATTATAATGCTCTGTCTGTGTTGGTTATTTTTGTCTAGGACTTATTTCCCTACTAGATTCTAAACTCATTGAATTAAGGACTATTGTAACTTTATTTCTCATACCTCTGTCTTTGAAGTGCCCTGAATAAAAACAGAAACTGCATGTCTTTGATCTCTGTAACCTCAGTACTTATGGCTCATACAATAATCAATATATTTTGCTGAAAGAAAAGTTAATGCAAATGTCAACTGATTTGGGAGTTGGGTTTTTTAGTATCAGACAAGAAATCAGTGGGGACAAGAAATTATGAAATCAGAGAAAGATATATATGTCCTATGTGTAAGTGGGTACCGAAAAACTCCAGTAACCTAAACGTTAGTCTCCCATAAATGTTCCACTTCTACAGATTCCGCTACTGCTTGCCCTCAGTTTCTCATACTACATGATGCTACTATGTCTGGTGTGAATTTCTCACACTACAGATATTACTATGTCAGGAAACAGGCAGGGTCTCTACTGTGTAAAGATACTTGCTAAAATAAATGTACTTTGCACCTGGACTAGGGGACTAGCACTTGCACAGTATAACAGGTGTAACACACTAGATAATTTGTAAGGCCCAGAAAGACTGATTCTCAGGAGATGCGCTATGAAATGAATAGTTAAATGTGTAAAAGTACTGTCATGTGAAGGTGTGAGCATCTAAAATGACAATACTGAGTGAACCAGAAAATAAGCCATGAAACAGAGGAAGAGAAAAAGGATGTCCTGCCTCCTTTTCAAAGAGTCAAAGAAGAAAGACATACCTTTTAACAGCACAAGCCTTTCCCCCTGCAATCTATCCCTCCTCCCTAATATTCAAGGGGCTGATGTAAACCCAAACTATGCTAAGAGTGATCTGAGGGCTCCCAGCACCAATTGGGAACCATACCACAGATAAGAGCACCTCATGAGGCTGCTCAAGAAGCGGCTGGGAGAAATGGGAAACATTACTCACCACCAGGATTGTTGTGTAGGCAGCCAGGATCCCAATGACACTCAGCAAGACAAGGGACCAAAAGAACCAAATTCTTGCACCTAGGAAAACAACCCTGCAAAAATATGTTTCAATTCCTAAAATACATAAATTAGTAGCATCTGTGTCAAGGATAAGGGATAAGACTGGATTAGATGAGGTATAAGAAAACAGGGGCTGAAAAGAAAAGCAATTTGGGAATAGATACCCTTTGGGGATATTTATTTGAGAAGTTTTAACTTTGTTCTACAGACAATTATGTACTTTAACAGGGTTCTGTGTGAGCTGTATGGCTTTTAAAAGCTATTTAAGATACTATTAGAATTAGAATACTATTTAGAATACTCAAAAACTTTGTACTCAGTAAAAAAAAAATATGGAAATTCTGGAATGTCAAAAGAGGAAAAGTCATCTGTAAGTTCACTGCTTTCACATAGCTAATACTTTCCATTTCGGCAGATTTTTTATCCATATAAATATATGTTTTCTTACCTAACAGCAAGCCACTATATTAATGTCTATAATCTGTGTAAGAGCTCTGGATCCTTTAAAAACATCTCTGGTCTTTTTTGTGTCTAAAGTAGTTTATGAGATAAAACTGCTAATAAATTGATTTCTTAAACAAAGTTATAATTGCGCAAGCCTCTTAGATAGCATCACCCATCAGAGGGGCAGACAGAAGAAACAAGAAGAACTATAATTCTGTAGCCTTTGGAATGGAAACCACAATCACAAAACAACAAGAAAAAATTGAAACAGCAGAGGATTATTTCCCAGGTGAAGAACAAGATAAAACTCCAGAAAAAGAACTAAGTGAAGTGGAGAGAGGCAAGGATTAAAAGAGTTGAGAATACTGACAGTGAAGGTGATCCAGGATATAGAAAAAGAATGGAGGCAAGGATTGAAAAGATGTAAGAACTGTTTAATAAAGACCAAGAACTAAAGAACACACACACATAGATGAACAATAGCTGAAATGAAAAATACACTAGAAAGAATCAATAACAAAATAAGTGAGGCAAAAGAATGGATAAGTGATCTGGAAGACACAGTGGTGGAAATCACTGTTGTGGAACAGAAGAGAAAAGAATGAAAAGAAATGAAGACAGTCTAAGAGACCTCTGAGACAACATTAAATGCATCAACATTCACATGATAGGGGCCCCAGAAGGAGGAGACAGAAAGGACTTGAAAAATTATTTGAAGTGATAATAGTTGAAAACTTCCCTAACATGGGAAAGGAAACAGTCACTAAAGTCCAGGAAATGCAGAAACCCAGGCAGGATAAACCCAAGGATGAGCATGACAAGACACATAGTAATCAAATTCATAAAAATTAAAGACAAAGAAAAAATATCAAAAGCAACAAGGCAAAAGCAACCAATTACATACAAGGGAATCCCCAGAATGTTATTAGTTGACAGCTCAGCAGAAACTCTGCAGGCCAGAAGGGAATGGCACAATAAATTCAAAGTGATGAAAGGGAAGAACCTACAAACAAGAATACTCTACACAGCAAGGCTCTCATTCAGAATCGATGGAGAAATCAAAAGTTTTATAGTCAAGCAAAAGCTAAGAGAATTCAGCACCACTAGACAACCTTATACATATACAGACAACTGTATCAAAACCTCATGGAAACAGCACAACCAAAAACTAATTAGATGTGTGCATGTGTAGACACACACACACACACACACAAAAGGAATCCAAACACAACACTATAAACTTAGTCATCAAACCATAAGAAAATAGAACAAAAGAGGAAGGAAAGAAAAAATACCTAGAAAAACAAATCCAAAACATTTAAGAAAATGGCAGTAGAAGCATACATATCAATAATTAACTTAAATATAAATGTATTAAATACTCCAATCAAAAGACATACACTAGCCGAATGGATACATAAAAGACCCATATACATGCTGTCTATGAGAAACCCACTTCATATCTAGGAACACATTCAGACTGAAAGTGAGGGGATATAAAAAATATTCCATGCAAATGGAAATCAAAAGAAAATTGGAGTAGCAATACTCACATTAGGCAAAATAGACTTTAACATAAAGACTGTTACAATGGACAAAGAAGAACACTACACAGTGATCAAGGGATCAATCCAAGACGAAGCTCTTATAACAACTGTAATTATATATACACCCAATAAAGGAGCACGCCAATATATAAGACAAATATTAATGGCCACAAACAGGCAAATCAATAGTAACACAATAATTGTGGAGGATGTTAACACTCTGGTTATATCAATGGACAGATCATCCAGACAGAAGATCAATAAGCAAACACAAGCCTTATATAACATATTAGACCAGATACACTTAGTTGATATTTATAAAGTGTGTGCTGTTGTATTCAAGTCTTTGTGAGCCCATGGACTGTAATCCACTAGGCTCCTCTGTCCATGGAATTTTCTAGGCAAGAATACTGGAGTGAGTTGCCATTTCCTACTCTAGGGGATCTTCCCACCCAGGGATTGAACCTATGTCTCTTGCTTTGGCAGGCAGATTCTTTACCACTGTGCCACCTGAGAAGCTGATATTTATAAAGCATTCCATCCAGAAGCAGCAGAACACAAATTCTTCTCAAATACACATGGAACATTCTCCATGACTGACCACATGCTGGGCCACAAAGCAAGACTTGGTAAATTTAAGAAAACTGAAATCATATAAAGCATCCTTTCCAAGCACAATTCTATGAGATGAAAAGTAAACTACATGAAAAAAGTATAAAAAACAAAAACACTTAGAGGCTAAACAGTATACTACTAAACAGCCAATGGAGCACTGAAGAAATTAAAGAAGTAAAAAAAAAAAACAAAACCTAGAGACAAATGACAATGAAAACATAATGACCCGGAACCTATGAGATGCAGCAAAATCTATTCTACCAGGAAAGTGTATATCAATACAATCTTACCTCAGGAAGCAAGAAAAATCACAAATAAACAACCTAACCTTGTACAAAAAATAACTAAAGAGCAAGAAAACCTGAAATTAGTAAAAGGAAAGAAATCATAAAGAACAGAATAGAAATAAATGAAATAGAAACAAACAAACAAAAAAACAATAGCAAAGATCAATGAAACTAGAAGCTGGTTCCTTGAAAAGATAAACAAAATTATAAACATTTGGCTAGACTCATCAAGAAAAATGGGAGAGGACTCAAATCATTCACATTAGAAATGAAAAATAAGAGGTTACAACAGACACCACAGGAATACACAGGATCATAAGAGACTACTATAAGCAATTATACATCCCCCAAATGGACAACTTGGAAGAAATGGACAAATTCTTAGAAAGGTACAACCTTCCAAGACTGAAACAGGAAGAGATAGAAAATATGAACAGACCAGTCATACCTACTGACATGGAAAGTGTGATCAAAGGTCTTTCAAGAAAAAAAGTCTAGGACCAAATGGCTTCATGGGAAAATTCCATGAAAGGTTTAGAGAAGAGTTAACATCTATCCTCATGAAACTATTCCAAAGAAATTTCAGAAGCAGGAATACTCCCAAACTTATTCTATGAGGCCACCAACACCCTGGTAAAAAAAACAGACAAAGATATCATGGAAAAGAAAATTATAGGTCAGTAACTGTGATGAATATAGATGCAAAAATCCTCAACAATATTCTAGCAAACTGAAACCAACAACAGATTAAAAGGATCATACATCATTATCAAGTGGCATTTATCCCAGGGATGCAAGGATTCTTCAATATATACAAATCTATCAGTGTGATACACCACATCAACAAGTTAAAGAGTAAAAACCATAAGATCATCTCAATAGATGCAGAAAAGCTTTTGAAAAAAATTCAGTAGCCATATACGATAAAAACTCTCCAGGAAGTGGGCATAGGTGGAATATACCTCAATATAATAAAGGCTATGTATGACAAACCTACAGTTAACATCATATTCAACAATGAAAAGGTGAAAGCATTTCCTCTAAGATCAGGAACAAGACAAGAATGTCCACTCTCACCAATTTTAGTCAACATAATTTTGAAAGTCTTAGCCATGGCATTCAGAGAAGATAAAGAAATAAAATGAATTCAACCTGAAAAAGAAGTAAAACTGTTACTGCATATGACAAGATACTATAAGTAGAATATCCTAAAGATGCTACCACAAAGCTACTAGAGCTCATTAATGAATTTGGTACAGTTTCAGGATTCAAAATTAACTCCATTACATTCCTATACATTAACAACAAAAAATCAGAAAGAGAAATTTAAGAAACAAATCCATTTACCATCACATCAAAAAGAATAAAATATGTAGGAATAAATCTACCTAAGGAGGCAAAAGACCTGAACTCTGAAAACCATAAGTCACTGATGAACGAAATTGAAGATGGAAAGATGTACCATGTTCTTGGATGGGTAGAATCAATATTGTCAAAATGAGTATACCATCCAAGGCAATCTATAGATTCAATACAGTCCATATGAAAACACGAATGCCATTTTTCACAGAACTAGAACAAACAAAAAAAACATTAAAACATGTATGGAAACACAAAAGACCCTGAGTAACCAAACCAAACATTGGAAATAAAAATGGAGCTGGAGGAATCAGGCTCCCTGACTTCATGCTGTATCACAAAGTTACAGTAATCAAAATAGTACTGGCACAAAGTATGGTACTGTCACATAGACAGAAATATAGATCAATAGGACAGGATGGAAAAAACAGAAGTAAACTCAAATGTGGTAAGTCATGTCTGACTCTTTTTGTGACCCTATAGACTGTAGCCAGCCAGGTTCCTCTGTCCATGGGATCCTCCAGGCAAGAATACTGGATTGGGTTGCTGTGTCCTCCTCCACAGGATCTTCCCAATCCAGGGACTGAACCTACGTCTCTTAGGTCTCCTGCATTGACGGACAAGTTCTTTATCACTAGTATCACCTGGGAAACCCAAAACTCTGAACACCTATGATCAACTGATGTATGAAGAAATAGGCAAGAATACACAAAGCAGAAAATACAGTCTCCTCGATAAATGGTTCTGGGAAAACTGGACAGCTACTTTTAAAAGGATTAAATTAGAACATTCTTTAACATCATACACAAAAATAAAATAACAATGGGTTAAAACTCTAAATGTAAGAATAGTGAAAGTGAAAGTGAAGTCACTCAGTTGTGTCTGACTCTTTGTGACCCCATGGACTGTAGCCCACCAGGCTCCTCAGTCCATGGAATTTTCCAGGCAAGAGTACTGGAGTGGGTTGCCATTTCCTTCTCCAGGGGATCTTCCCAGCCCAGGGATTGAACCCAGGTCTCCCACACTGCAGGCAGACGCTTTACCGTCTGAGCCACCAGGGAAGCCCCAAACATAAGAATAGATATTATAAAATTATTAGAGGAAAACATAGGAAGAGCACTCTTTCACGTAAATTGCAGCAATACCTTTTTGATACATCTCCTAGAGTAACGGGAAAAAATAAATAAATGGGACCTACTTAAACTCAAAAGCATCTGCATAACAAAGGAAACTATTAACAAAACGAAAAGACAACACACGGAAAGGGAGAAAATATTTGTAAATTATGTGACTGACAAGGGATTAATCTCCAAAATATACAAACAACTCATGCATCTCAACTGCAAACAAGCAATGGAATATAAAAAATTGGGCAGAAAACCTAAATAGACATTTCTCCAAAGAAAACACAGAGATGGCCAAGAAACACATGAAAAGATGTTCAACACTGCTATTTATTAGAGAAATTAAAGTTAAAATTACAATGAGGTATCACCTCATGCCAATCAGAATGGCCCTTATAAAAAAGTCTACTATTTACAATAGCCAAGACAAGAAAACAACCTTAGTGTCCACTGATGACTTAATAAAAATGTGGTATATACATACAGGAGAGTATCATTCAACTATATAAAAAATGAAAAATGCCATTTATGACAACAAGGATGGACCCTGACAGCATTATGCTAAGTAAAATCAGTCAGAGAAAGAGATAAATACCATATGACTTCATTTATACATGAAAAATGAAAACCAACCAACCAAACTCATAGACACAGAGAACAGATTGGTGATTACCAGAGAGGGGTGAGAGGTGGACAAATGGATAAAAAGGTATAAACTTCTAGTTATAGAATAAACATGTCCTGGGGATGAAATGCATACAACATGGTGATTATAGTTAATAATACTGTATTGTATATTTGGAAGTTGTTAAGAGAATATTTCTTAAAAATTCTCATCACACACACAAATTGAAACTATGTGTGATGTAGAATTTTAACCAGACTTACTGCAGTGATCATTCCATAATATATAGAAATAGCAAATCATTATGCTATAATATATACCTAAAAGAAATGTAATATTGTGTTTCAACTACATCTCAATATAAAGTTCTCTAAAACTAGGTAAAATTTTATAAAGAAGTGAAACATTTCTTATTTCCAATATTGTGGAGAACTTTAGAATTGATCCATAAATAAAGAATGCATATAAATGAGAAAACTAAATCCCACAAGATAAAGGAAGAAAACCAAAAAGAAAATAAATTACTAAAGAAATCAGTTTCAATACCTGGTAAATAATTAAATTAAATAAAAATAAATTTCATCTATAAATTAAAAAAATGAATCAAAATTAGAATAGTCAATGCTGTCAATGGAAGATGAAAATAGAAAGCCAAAACCTTTATTGTGAATGGAAACTACTACCTTTTGAGAAATACTTTAGTAACAGGAATAATGAATTTTACTAGTGTTTTATTCTTCTTGACTGAATAATGCCACTTGTGGGAATCTCCTGTAAGACTCTAAGTCAGAATACAAAGATTTCTCTACACTCATATTCTATAAAAACTAATAATGCTTAACAATAAAAAATAAGTAAGTGCACTACCTCCTTACCAGTTGGCTCAGTGGGTAAAGAATCTGCCTGCAATGCAGGAGATGCAAGAGACATGGGTTGGGAAGTTCCCCTGGAGAATTTCTTCCTCCAGGGGTCTTCAGTATTCTTGCCTGGAGAATCCCATGGACAGAGGCGCCTGGTGGGCCACAGTCCGTGGGGTCGCCTAGAGTTGGACACAACTGAAGCGACTGAGTGCGGAAGAGCACTACAGTACCTTCACGTCAGGAAAGACTCTAAAACCATTTAAAGTGATTTTCATTGAGTTTTAATAATTTGTCAAAATGTGTACAACTATTTTAAATGGTGGAAAAAAATAAAAATTACATATATGGTACAAGCATAATAATATAAAAAGAAGCATAGGAAAAAAGACTGAGAAGTACACCAAGTGATTGCCACTGAAGAATAAGATAATATTTTCTACTTTTCTGCATTTCTTAATATTTAAAACAACATATTTTACTTATATAAAGAAAAAAGTAAACTGTATTGCATTTTTAAAGCATCATACTAAAAGATACCACTTTTGCCCTCAAATACCAAGTAATGGTACAATATATCAGTCAGGCCAGAGAAATTGGAAGAGCTAGGAATAGTTCAGAGCAGGAATCTGGCTCGAAAAGATGATGAGATGGGACACTGTTTCTGTCTCCAGAGTCTTAGAAAGCCCAGTAAGGAAAGAAGGAAGAAACAGAGGCTGGAGGTGAGGCAGAGACATCAGGGTTCATGGACAGAGATCATGAAGACCAACCAGTGTAGGTATCAGTAACCCAGACAGAGAAGCTGAAGAACAAGGTATCAGGGAGTCATCTGAATAGAAGGACTGGGGGCACGGGAAGCACAGAGAAAGCGTCTCGCTGAGCAGATTTGGTCTAAGTGTGAGAGGGAGCACAGGTGGAAGGGAAGTATAGTAGCTGAGGGTGCTGAGTAACCATACCCCTTCCCAGAGTTGTGCCTCCCATCCACTAGCTGTAGAACACCCAATTTTTTCCCACTCTCCCTCTTATGTCACCAGATCTTTTCACCCTGAAGTAGCATCCATGTGGCTATTAGACCAAAGAACCCTTGCTGCTGCTAAGCTGCTTCAGTCGTGTCCGACTCTGCGCGACCCCATAGACGGCAGCCCACCAGGCTCTGCCATCCCTGGGATTTTCCAGGCAAGAACACTGGAGTGGGTTGCCATTTCCTTCTCCAATGCATGAAAGTGAAAAGTGAAAGTGAAGTCGCTCAGTCATGTACGACTCTTTGCGACCCCATGGACTCCAGTCTACCAGGTTCCTCCATCCATGGGATTTTCCAGGCAAGAGTACTGGAGTAAGTTGCCATTGCCTTACTCAAATGAAAAATTAAAAAAAGCGAAACTCACCAGTCAAAGCCATTGTATTCATTTGAAGTCTCCACCCATGCAAACAGCAAAATTGAAGACAAGAGAAATGACATAATCAGCCATGGGTAAAATATTCGCTCTCTCTGGGAAGAGAAAGAAGGAAGTCTCATTTAGCTCCATTTAGCCACTGTATCTCAGCAACATCTGCTTATACTCCCCAGAGGTCTACATAGTTACACTGCAGCATTACACTCCCCAGGCTGGAGAGAACACTGTATTCTTTTACCCCTATGGAATTTTGTAAAAGCCTATTTATAACATTACCCTGAACTGGAATCATTTTCGTATAGATTTGTATCTGATGTTATCTGTTTCTTTTTTGAGTAAAAGGAACTTCTGTTACCCTTCTATATATTGCCAGTGTCTATCACAATGTCTCAACAACCATCTGTTGAATTTATCCACCTCTTCAAGTATCAAATGTTTGTTCATTAGTTGAGTAACACATTCATTCACAAATTCACTTAGTCATTTATCTACCCACATTTTTGGGAAGGGAGGAATTTAGGGAATAAACAAGCTCCTTTTTTTTTTTTCCCCCAGTATCCATTTTATATGAATACAATGTTAGGGATTTCACAAATGATTTTCATTTGTTTTATTACTCAATATAGTCATATAAGTTAGGTATTGTTAACCTCATTTTGCAGAAGAAAGAACTAAAGCTCAGAGAGGTAAGGTCACATAGCTAAGCGGTGGCAGAGGCACTGTCCAGATATGTGAGCCCAAAGTCAAGATGGAGAGTATTTTTATGGAGAAGGTGAACAAACTGATTCTTGAAGACAATGCCATGAACTGAAACCGTATCAAATTCAGCCAAGCCAGAGTTGTCAAGCCCTGGGAACATTACTGTACCATATGAAAGAGAAATTTTGCCTCCTTGGGATACTGCATCCAAACTATTAAAAATGTATAGAATCTCTGCCTTATATAAATTATGTGGCTATTGTGAAGACTAAGGATAAGAAATAAAATGGGAAACATAGAAAGAATACCCCAAAAAGGTGAGAGACACTACAAGCATTAAGGCACTTAACCACTGCTTCCAGCATGTAGGAAGATGAAGAGAGCAGGTTTTGATTCAGGTTTATATGCACTCTCTACATAAAACATGTGTGACCTTTTAAAAACATGTATCAGATAAAGTCACTCCCCTGCTTACAACTCTCCCAGAACTTCCTACTATATCAGAATAATCATTCAAACTGCCTGCCATGGCCCAAAGGTCCTACATGATTAAGCCTTGCCCACTCCTGACCTCATCCCACTCTATAAACTAATGTCATTACTGAACTCGTCATGATGTTTTTTTTTTGTTTTGTTTCTAAAACATGACCAAATCTGTTCCCAGTTCAAGAGCTTTGCATTTTCTGGTTCCTCGGCCTGAAATATTTTTGCCCCCAGACATATACATGGGTGGTCCCAACGTCTTCACTTGAGACTGCTCATGTGACATTGTTTCAAAGTAGTCTTCTCTAACCATGTTTCCATCTACCTAACACATTTTCCTATGCATTGTCTTCAAAGCTCTTATCTCCAGCTGAAACCACCTTTCTGCTTTACTGTTTACTACCTAACTCATCCCTGTGACATGCAGGAGAGCCAGAGGCCTTCGTGGTCTTATTCACTATGGCACACATTCAATAAATGATGAATAAATCCATTTCCTTATTTTGATTTTCACTGTTGCCACTCATTTGAAAATGTTAAAGGCCTCCACACTGTTCCAGGATAAAGTTCGGTTTAGTTTGACATAAAGTTACTACACAATCTGGTTAAAATATTCTCCAACCAGATCACTTACCATTTATCACCTAATATGTGTAAATTCAACAATGGAAGTTCATTTTTCACTGAACACACTACTGTTCTCCTTGGTGTCTTAAAATCTTTAGGGACTCTTAACTCCCTACATGGCAGAAATAAAATTCTTAAAACCACAGTCTGTCCCGCCTCTGTCTCTAGCTTCATTTCCCGTCACTTCTCCATCCACATCTTCTGCTCTACCTAAAATATACTTTATTCTAAGTGCTTTGACTCCTCCTCTGATACCACTTCTTTTCCCATCTTCTTTTCTTTACCTATCCAATTCTGATCACCTTTCACCTTATAAATAGCTATTTTTGACCCATTACACATGATGCATGGCTGTCTGCATAGGCAGACGGACACAGACACACACACAATTATAGCACTTCTTTCAAGGCCCACATTCCCCATATCTAAGAAAATATGGCCCATCTCCTTCCCATAGCTCTGTACCAAAGAACAGCAGCAGAGTGGACGTCTGGGTTTTTTCTTCTGTTGGGCTTCCCACTTGCAGCTGTAGCAGCCATTAAGGAAAGTCATATAGCATTCATAGTTGAAGTGGCGTTTAACCCATGAATTATTTTCTCTTCTTCCTGTCTCCTCATTCCCAGCCTCAGTCCTGTTAATGTCATCCATGGTTCACCCTTTTGCTGGAATGGTAAATAAAATAGTCAGGATCCAGAAGCTCCCTCAAATGTCTCCTACCCCACAATTCTACAGAAAAGTCTCCCACATTGCAGGCAGATTCTTTAACAGCTGAGCCACAAGGGAAGCCCAAGAATACGGGAGTGGTGCGAGTTGGACTGGGAAGAAAGCTGAGCGCCGAAGAATTGATGCTTTTGAACTGTGGTGTTGGAGAAGACTCTTGAGAGTCCCTTGGACTGCAAGGAGATCCAACCAGTCCATTCTGAAGGAGATCAGCCCTGGGATTTCTTTGGAAGGAATGATGCTGAAGCTGAAACTCCAGTACTTTGGCCACCTCATGCGAAGACTTGACTCATTGGAAAAGACTCTGATGCTGGAAGGGATTGGGGGCAGGAGGAGAAGGGGACGACAGAGGATGAGATGGCTGGATGGCATCACTGACTCAATGGACGTGAGTCTCAGTGAACTCCGGGAGTTGGTGATGGACAGGGAGGCCTGGCATGCTGCGATTCATGGGGTCGTGAAGAGTCGGACACAACTGAGCGACTGAACTGAAGTGTGCTATTGGTAAACAAAAGTTTATAGGTCATCAGAAATGTTAAGAACAAATCCTAAGAATATATTCTGACACTTGCCTTTCTCAGGGCCTCCTTTACATCTCTGTTCCTCAGACTGTCGATGAGGGGGTTCAACATGGGGATCACCACTGTGTAGAACAGAGACAGCACTTTGTTCTGCTCAGTTGAGTAGCTGGATTTGGGCATCACATAAATGAAGGTAATGGTTCCATAGAAGAGAGCGACTGAACTGAACTGAACTGAACTGAGCCTATCCCTTCTCCAGGGGATCTTCCTGACCCAGGAATAGAACCAGGATCTCCTGCATTGCAGGAGGATTCTTTACCAACTGAGCTATCAGGGAAGCCCCAACAATGGATAGATCTTTCAAAAGTTTATAATCTAGGGAGATGCACTGGATTTGGTGTAGAAGAGTAGAGCTTCACCCTCTCTTTCCCATGAATTAGCTTAGTATTTATTGCAAATGTTACACTATTCAATGTTTAATTTTCTTATCTCTAAAATGGTACCATATTCTCTGCCTTAGCCAACTAACAGATGCTGAAAATATCAAATTAGATAATAGATATGAATGTGTTTTTATAACTGTGGTATGCTCGTGAAGTAGCTTGAGAATTTAGAGGCATGGGTTAAGTATATGAAAAAATACAATCCTTGACTAATGAGTTAGACATACAAATGCCTTTCCCTTGCCATTCTCACTTCACATATGGCATTTTTAACAGTTAGCCTCAATCAAAAATGATGGAATATTCAGAACAGCAGTTGCTAAAATTAGACAAGTTTATTTTTGCTTTTACCAACAAAAATTTGCCCCTAAAAAGGTAGAAACAAATTATGTGGCATGCTACTTCCCAATGTCATTAGAACCTAGACATCTTCCAGTTTGTTCTTCCATTACAGCACATGGCTCCTTCTCAGGGTACAAAATGGATGTTCAAGCTATATCTATCACTCCAAATTCCAAGTATCAGGAAAGAAGAAGGAACAAAGAAGGGTGCTCCTCCTTATTTTAGGGACTTTAAAAAAACTGTATGAAACATTTCACTAACAGGGTTTTCTTACTAGTAAAAAAGGAAAACAGATATTGAAAGATATCTAGCTGTCACTCCTGCATTTCCTCATACCTCTGTGATAGAATAACATTTTCAGATAAAGGGACTTCTAGAGAATGTGTGGAATTAGGGGAGTAAAAGAAAAAATTAAATCAAATGACAAAAATTCTTAAAGACTTGATCCCAGACAATAGTCTTTGCCCCTGGAAATTTTCTGTTGTGCCTTTTGTGTGTGTGTGTGTGTGAAAGACAATCTAATGTTGTAGTTAAGAACACAAAGTCTGGACTTCTAATTCAAGATGGCTGAGTAGAAAGATGTGCAATCATCTCCTCTTGTGAGAGCTCCAAAATTGCAACTAGCTGTTGAACAATCATGGACAGGAGATGCTGGAACCCACCAAAAAAAAAAAAAAAAAAAAAGATACCCCATGTCCAAAGACAAAGAAGAAGCTTCATTGAAGTGGTAGGAGGGGTGCAATTATGATAAAATAAAATCCTATATCCGCCAGGTGGGTGACCCATAAACTGGAGAACAATAATCCCAAAGAGCTTCACTATTGTGAAGGTTCCAAACCCCATGTCAGGCTTCCTAGTCTGGGGATCCAACAAAGGGACTGGGAATACCTAGGGAAACTGGCCTTGAAGTCAGTGGGATTTAATTATAGGACTACCACAGGAATGTGGGCAACAGAGACTCCAATCATGGATTGCACAACAAAATCTTCCATAGGAGACTGAACCAAAACTACCTAATAGTGTTGGAGAGCCTCCTGTGGGGGCGTGGGTTGGCAAGAGCTCACCAGAGGGATGGGGGCACTAGTAGCAGCAGGATGGGAAGGTCTGCCTCAGTGTAAACCCTCTTGGAGGTCACTATTAACCCTACCATAGAGCCCATAGACTCTAGGGCTAGGTCTCCTCAGGACAAACAACTACCAGGGAGGGAGTGTAACCCCAGCCTCAGCAGATAATTGGATTACGGCTTTTCTGAGCAAGGCTCTGCCCACCAGAGCAAGACCCAGTTTTTCCCATTTCCAGTCCCTCCCATCAGTCTTGTACAAGTGACTTAGTCTCATCCATCAGAGAGTAGATAGAAGAAACAAGAAGGACAGTCCTGTAGCAGCTAAAACAAAAACCATATTACAGAAAGTTAATCATGATGAAAAAGCAGACAGTTATGTCCCAGATGAAAGGGCAAGATAAAACCCCCAAATTAAGTGGAAATAGGCAAGCTTCCAGAAAAAGAATCCAGAATTATGATAGTGAAGATAATCCAGGATCTTGGAAAATAATGGAGAAGATGCAACAAATGTGTTTATCAAAGACCTACAAGAACTAAAGAACAAACAAACAGAGATGAATAATACACTAGACTAGGAATCAATAGTAGAATAACAGAGGCAGAAAAATGGATAAATGACCTGGATGACAGAATGGTGGAAATCGTTGCCACAGAGTAGAATATAGAAAAAACAATGAAAAGAAATGAAGACAGCCTAAGAGACCTCTGGAATAACATTAAATGCATAAGCATTCATATTATAGGGGTCCCAGGAGGCGAGAGAGAGAGAGAGAGAGAGAGAGAGAGAGAGAGACAGAAAGGACCTGAGAAAATATCCGAAGAGGTAATAGCTAAAAACTTCTCTAACATGGGAAGGGAAATAGTCAACCAAGTTCAGGAAGCACAGAGAGTCCTAGGCAGGATAAACCCAAGTAGCAATACATCAAGACACATAGTAATCTGACAAAAATTAAAGACAGAGATAAAATATTAAAAGCAACAAGGGAAAAATAACAAATAACATACAAGGGAACTCCCATCAGACTATCAGCTGATTTCTCAACAGAAACTCTACAAGCCAGAAGGGAATGACATGATACATTTAAAGTGATGAAAGGGAAGAACCTACAACTAAGAATATTCTACCCAGCAAGACTCTCATTCAGATTTGATGGAGAAATCAAAAGCTTTCCAGACAAGCAAAAGCTAATAGAATTCAGCACCATCAAACTGGCTTTACAACAAATGCTAAAGGAACTTCTCTAGGCAGGAAACACAAGAAAAGGAAAAGACGTACAGAAAATAAACTCAAAACAATTAATAAAATGGTAGTAGGATCATGAAAGTGAAAGTGAAGTTGCTCAATCATGTCCAACTCTTTGTGACCCCATGGACTGTAGCCCCCCAGTCTCCTCTGTCCATGGGATTTTCCAGGCAAGAATACTGGAGTGGGTTGCCATGTATCAATAATTACCTTAAATGTAAGCAGATTAAAGTCACCAACCAAAAGATATAGACTAGCTGGATGGATGAAAACACGTGCATGTATGCACTTCCACTAGCCACATCACTCTGCTTGACCCTCTAAATTGTATGTAATTATTTTATACTGTTAAGTTAATAATTCTCCCATTGTGGATTGCAATTGTAATTATCTTTTATTTTTCATCTGGCTATCGATTGTGGAAAATGATAAACATCTTTTACTATTGTGATTATCTAACTTTTAGTAACAATACCACTGTACCATGATTGGTCAACAGAAAAATAATAGAGCTCTATATCTCTAAATAATAGAACTCTAAATTCTCTATTGCAGGATTTAATAGAAAAACCTGCAATCACTTTTTAAAATCCAGATGCATATCAGAATTATCTTAATTTTTGAAAAACAAAAATACCCACGACTGCTTTTTTTTTCCTTCAGAGCTCCAGATATGTTTCTAATGAGCAGTTATGTTTAAAAACAACTGATTACATGATGACCTTTTACTTTTATCTAGTTTGTTTCACTTTTTTCTGTCAAGTGCTCCCATTTCATTTAGTTTATGTTTTCCAATTTCTCCATTTTGTCTTTTTTAATGTTCTTTCTCAAGCCTTTATCAAGCATAGTGGAAAAGCTTTTGTATACATACATTTAAATATGTCTTATGTAGTTTAGAAAACCTATGAAATTTTGTCTAGCTAAAGAATTTATGACTTTTTAAAGTTTTTTTAAAATTTATTTTTATTGAAGGATAATTGCTTTACAGAATTTCATTGTTTTCTGTCAAACCTCAATATGAATCAGCCATAGGTATACATATGTCCCCTCCCTTTTGAACCTCTCTCCCATCTCCCTCCCCATCCTGCCCCTCTAGGTTGACACAGCACCCGTGTTTGAGTTTCCTGAGCCATACAGCAAATTCCTGTTCACTATCTTTTTACATATGGTAATGTAAGTTTTCATATTACTTTCCATACATCTCACCCTCTCCTCCCCTCTCCCCATGTCCATAAGTCTATTCTCTGTTTCTCCATTGTTGCCCTGTAAATAAATTCATCAGTACCATTTTTACACATTCCATATATATGTTAGAATACAATATTTATCTTTCTCTTCTGACTTACTCCACACATTCACTCTGTATAATAGGTTCTAGGTTCATCCACCTCATTAGAACTGACTCAAATGCATTCCTTTTTATGGCTGGGTCATATGTATATTACTCATACGCATCATGTATATGTACCACAACTTTTTTTTTTCCCCCTAACACTTTAACCCTATATGGTATGCATTGTTCTTCCTGTTTTTATTTATTTTTTTTTTAAATTTTATTTTTAAACTTTACATAATTGTATTAGTTTTGCCAAATATCAAAATGAATCCACCACAGGTATACATGTGTTGCCCATCCTGAACCCTCCTCCCTCCCCATACCATCCCTCTGGGTCGTCCCAGTGCACCAGCCCCAAGCATCCAGCATCATGCATCGAACCTGGACTGGCAACTCATTTCATACATGATATCATACATGTTTCAATGCCATTCTCCCAAATCTTCCCACCCTCTCCCACTCCCACAGAGTCCATAAGACTGTTCTATACATCAGTGTCTCTTTTGCTGTCTCGTACACAGGGTTATTATTACCATCTTTCTAAATTCCATATATATGCGTTAGTATACTGTATTGGTGTTTTTCTTTCTGGCTTACTTCACTCTGTATAATAGGCTCCAGTTTCATCCACCTCATTAGAACTGATTCAAATGTATTCTTTTTAATGGCTGAGTAATACTCCATTGTGTATATGTACCACTGCTTTCTTATCCATTCATCTGCTGATGGACATCTAGGTTGATTCCATGTCCTGGCTATTATAAACAGTGCTGCGATGAACATTGGGGTACACGTGTCTCTTTCCCTTCTGGTTTCCTCAGTGTCTATGCCCAGCAGTTGGGATTGCTGGGTCGTAAGGCAGTTCTATTTCCAGTTTTTTAAGGAATCTCCACACTGTTCTCCATAGTGGCTGTACTAGTTTGCATTCCCACCAACAGTGTAAGAGGGTTCCCTTTTCTCCACACCTTCTCCAGCATTTATTACTTGTAGACTTTGGGATCGCAGCCATTCTGACTGGTGTGAAATGGTACCTCATAGTGGTTTTGATTTGCATTTCTATGATAATGAGTGATGTTGAGCTTCTTTTCATGTGTTTGTTAGCCATCTGTATGTCTTCTTTGGAGAAGTGTCTATTTAGTTCTTTGGCCCATTTTTTGATTGGGTCATTTATTTTTCTGGAGTTGAGCTGTAGGAGTTGCTTGTATATTTTTGAGATTAGTTGTTTGTCAGTTGCTTCATTTGCTATTATTTTCTCCCATTCTGAAGGCTGTCTTTTCACCTTGCTAATAGTTTCCTTTGATGTGCAGAAGCTTTTAAGGTTAATTAGGTCCCATTTGTTTATTTTTGCTTTCCATTCATCTGTCAATAGACATCTAGGTTGCTTCAATGTTCTAGCTATTGTAAATAGTGCTGCAATGAACAATGGGATACATGTGTCTTTTTCCATTTTGGTTTCCTCAGGGTATATGCCTGGGGTGGGATTGCTGGGTCATATGGTGGTTTTAATCATAGATTTTTTTAAAAGGAATTTCCATACCATCTCCCATGGTGGCTGTACCAATATACATTCCCACCAACAGTAGAAGAGTGTTCCCTTTTCTCCACACCTTCCCCAGCATTTATTGTTTGTAGACTTTTTGATGATGGCCATTCTGACTGGTGTGAGGTAATATCTCATTGTAGTTTTGAATTGCATTTCTCTAATAATGAGCAATGTTGATCATCTTTTCATGCGTTTGTTAGCCATCTGTGTCTTCTTTGGAGAAATGTCTGTTTAGGTATTTTTCCCACTTTTTGATTGGGTTGTTTGTTTTTCTGGTGTTGAATTGTATGAGGTGCCTCTATATTTTGGAAATTAATCCTTTTCAGTTGGTTTATTTGCTATTATTTTCTCCCATTCTGAGGGTTGTCTTTTCACCTTGCTTACAGTTTCCTTTGCCGTGCAAAAGCTTTTGGTTTAATCAGGTCCCACTTATTTACTTTTGTTTTTATTTCCACTACTCTAGGAGGTGGGTCACTGAGGATATTGCTTTGGTTTATGTCATTGAGTGTTCGGCCTATGTTTTCCTCTAAGAGTTTTATAGTTTCTGGTTTTACATGTAGGTCTTTAATCCATTCTGAGTTTATCTTTGTGTATGATGTTAGGAAGTGTTCTAATTTCATTCTTTTACATGTAGCTGTCCAGTTTTCCCAGAACCATTTATTGAAGAGGCTACCTTTGCCCCATTGTATATTCTTGCCTCTTTTGTCAAAAATAAGATACCCATAGGTGCATGGGTTTCTTTCTGGGCTTTCTATCTTGTTCCATTGGTCTATGTTTCTGTTTTTGTGCCAGTACCATACTGTCTTGGTGACTGTAGCTTTGTAGTATGATCTGAAGTCAGGAAGCTTGATTCCTCCAACTCCACTCTTCTTTCTCAAGACTACTTTGGCTATTCGGGGTCTTTTGTGTTTCCATATGAATTGTGAAATTTTTTGTTCTAGTTCTGTGAAAAATGCCATTGGTAGTTTGATAGGGATAGCACTGAATCTGTAGATTGCATTTGGTAGTATAGTCATTTTCACAATATTGATTTTTTCTACCCAGGAACATGGAATATCTCTCCATCTGTTTATGTCATCTTTGATTTCTTTCACCAGTGTCTTATAATTTTTTGTCTACTTTTGTCTCCTTAGGTAAGTTTGTTTTGAGATATTTAATTCTTTTTGTTGCAATGACGAATGGGATTGATTCCTTAATTTCTCTTTCTGAATTTTCATTGTTAGTATATAGAAATGCAAGTGATTTCTGTGTATTGATTTTGTATCCTGCAACTTTGCCAAATTCACTGATTGGCTCTAGTAATTTTCTGATACTATCTTTAGGGTTTTCTATGTACAGTATCATGTCATCTGCAAACAGTGAGCACTTTTCTTCTTTTTGATCTGGGTTCCTTTTATTTCTCTTTCTTCTCTGATTGCTGTAGCTAGGACTTTCAGAACTATGTTGAATAATAGTGGTGAAAGTGGACACCCTTGTCTTGTTCTTGATCTTCAGGGGAATGCTTTCAGTTTTTCACATTGAGAATAATGTTTGCTGTAGGCTTATAATATGTTGAGGCTTTTACTATGTTGAGGTAGGTTCTTTCCATGCCCATTTTTTGAAGAGTTTTAATCATAAATGGGTGCTGAATTTTTTCAAATGCCTTTTTTGCATCTATTGAGATTATCATGTGGTTTTTATCTTTCAATTTGTTAATATGGTGTATCACATTGATTGATTTGCGTATATTGAAGAATCCTGGCATCCCTGGAATAAACCCAACTCGATCATGGTGTATTAGCTTTTTGATGTGTTGCTGAATTCTGTTCGCTAAAATTTTGTTGAGGATTTTTTGCATCTATGTTCATCAGTGATATTGGTCTGTAGTTTTCTTTTTTTGTGTGTTGTCTTTGTCTGGTTTTGGTATCAGGGTGATGGTGGCCTTGTAGAATAAGTTCAGAAGTGTTCCTTCCTCTACAGCTTTTACAAAGAGTTTTAGAAGGATAGGCATTAGCTCTTCTCTAAATGTTTGATAGAATTGTCCTGTGAAGCCATCTGGTCCTGGGCTTTTGTTTTTTGGGAGATTTTTGATCACAGCTTCAATTTCAGTTCTTGTAATTGGGTTCTTCATAATTTTCATTTCTTCCTGGTTCAGTCTTGGAAGATTGAACTTCTCTAAGAATCTGTCCAGTTCTTCCAGGTTATCCATTTTATTGGCATATAGTTGTTCATAATAGTCTCTTATATTCCTTTGTATTTCTGCATTGTCTGTTGTAACCTCTCCTTTTTCATTTCTCATTTTGTTGATTTGATTATTTTCTCTTTTTTTCCTGATGAGTCTGGTTAAGGGTTTGTCAATTTTGTTTATCTTCTCAAAGAATCAGCTTTTAGTTTTATTAATCTTTACTACTGTTTGTTTCATTTCTTTTTCACTTATTTCTGCTTGGATCTTTATGATTTCTTTCCTTCTACTAATTTTGTTTTTTTTTTCTCCTTCTTCTTTTTCCAGTTGTTTTAGGTGTAAAGTTAGGTTGTCTATTCAATGCTTTTCTTGTTTTTTGAGGTAGGGTTGTATTGCTATAAATGTCCCTCTTAGAACTGCTCTTGCTGCGTCCCATAGGTTTTGAGTTGTTGCGTTTTCATTGTCATTTGTTTCTAGAAATTTTTTGATTTCCCTTTTGATTTCTTCAGTAACCCATTGGTTATTTAGAAATGTGTTGTTTAATCTCCATGTTTTTGTGTTTCTTACAATTTTTTTCTTGTGATTGTTATATAGTCTCATAGCATAGTGGTTGGACAAGATGCTTGATATGATTTTAATTTTCTTAAATTTACTGAGGTTTGATTTGTGACCCAAAATGTGGTTTATCCTGGAGAATGTTCCATGTGCACTTGAGAACAAGGTGTATTCTTCTGCATTTGGATGGAATATCTTGAAGATATCATTGAGATACACCTAATCTAATGTATCATTTAAGATTTGTGTTTCCTTATTAATTTTTTGTTTTGATCATCTGTCCATTGGTGTGAGTGGGGTGTTAAAGTCTCCTACTATTGTGTTACTGTCAATTTCTCCTTTTATATCTGTTAGCGTTTGTCTTATGTATTGAGGTGCTCCTATGTTGTGTGCATAGGTATTTACAATTATTATGTATTCCTCTTGGATTGATCCCTTGATCATTATGTAGTGTCCTTCCTTATCTTTTGTAATCTTCTTTATTTTAAGGTCTATTTTGTCTGATATGAGGATTGCTACTCCAGCTTTCTTTTGTTTCCCATTTGTGTGGAAATAATTTTTCCATCCTCCAACATTGAGTTTATATGTGTCTTTAGGTCTGAAATGGGTTTCTTTTAGACAGCATATATATGGGTCTTGTTTTTGTATCCATTCAGCCAGTCTGTGTCTTTTGGTTGGAGCATTTAATCCATTTACATTTAAAGTAATTATTGATATATATGTTCCTACTGCTATTTTATTAATTATTTGGGGTTGATTTTGTAGATCTGTTTCCTTCTCTTGTATTTCTTGATTATATAAGTCTCTTTAACATTTGCTGTAAAGGTGGTTTGGTGGTATTGAATTCTCTTAACTTTTGCTTGTCTGAAAAGCTTTTTATTTCTCCTCAATTTTGAATGAGATCCTTGCCAGGTACTGTAATCTTGGTTGTAGATTTTTTCCTTTCAGTACTTTAAATATATCCTGCCTCTCCATTCTGGCCTGCAGAGTTTCTGCTGAAAGATTAGCTGTTAAGCATATGGAGTTTTCCTTGTATGTTACTTGTTGCTTCTCCCTTCTGCTTTTAATATTCTTCCTTTGTGTTTAATCTTTGTCAGTTTAACTGGCTTCCCTGGTGGCTCAGACAGTAAAGCATCTACCTATAATGCAGGAGACCCGGGTTCAATCCCTGGGTTAGGAAGATCTCCTGGAGAAGGAAATGGCAACCCACTCCAGTATTCTTGCCTGGAAAATCCCATGGATGGAGGAGCCTGGTAGGCTACAGTCCGTGGGGTTGCAAAGAGTCAGACACGGCTGAGCGACTTCACTTTCACTTTCTTTTGTCAGTTTGATCAGTATGTGTCTTGGAGTGTTTCTCCTTGGGTTTCTCCTGTATGGGACTCTTTGTGCCTCTTGGACTTGATTGACTATTTCCTTTTCCATGTTGGGGAAATTTTCAACTATAATCTCTTTAAAAATTTTCTCATACCCTTTCTTTTTCTCTTCTTCTGGACCCCTATAATTTGAATGTTGGTGTGTTTGATATTGTCCCAGAGGTCTCTGAGACTATCCTCAGTTCTTTTCATTCTTTTTACTTTATTCTTCTCTGCATAAGTTATTTCCACCATTTTATCTTCCAACACACTGATTTGTTCTTCTGCTTCAGATATTCTGCTATTTATTCCTTCTAGAGTATTTATTTCAGTAATTGTGTTTTTTGTCTCTGTATGTTTATTCTTTAATTCTTCTAGGTCTTTCTTGACTGATTTTGCATTTTCTGCATTTTTTTTCAAGGTTTTTGATCTTTACCATCATTATCTGAATTCTTTTTCAGGTAGCTTGCCTATTTCCTATTCATTTATTTGGACTTGTGTTTCTAGTTTGTTTCTTCATTTGTAAAGTATTTCTCTGCCTTTTCATTATTTTTTTTTTAACTTATTGTGTTTGAGGTCTCCTTTTCCCAGGCTTCAAGGAAAATTTAATTCTTTCTTTGAAGAAGGTTAAATTCTTTCTTCCTTTTGGTTTCTGCTCTCCTAAGGTTGGTCCAGTGGTTTCTGCAAGCTTTGCAGAGGGTGAGATTTGTGCTGAACTTTTGTTTAGTTGTTTGTTTATCTTTCTCTGATGGGCAAGGCTGAGTGAGGTGGTACTCCTGCCTGCTGGTGATTGGGTTTGTATTTTTGTTTTGTTTGTTGTTTAGATGTGGCGTCCTGCACAGGATGCAACTGGTGGTTGGCTGATGCTGGGTCTTGTATTACTTGTATTCAAGTGGTTTCCTTTGTGTGAGTTCTCATTATTTGATTCTTCCTAGCATTAGTTCTCTGGTAGTCTAGGGTCTTGGAGTCAGTGCTCCCCCTCCAAAGGCTCAGGGCTTGATCTCCGGTCAGGAATGAAGATTTGACAAGTAATTTGTTATGGCATTAAGTGAGATTAAAACAAATATCCAAATGAGACCAAGTATGAACCCTAGACAAATGGGAGTTACCAAATCAGGCAAATAATAATTAAAACAATGGAATAGACACAGATACATATACACCCATGAGCAAAGTCAAAACAACCCAACAAAAATAAAGTACAGTAGATTGTCCCAGCAAACAAAGGAAATAAAGATTATATTTATCAGTTAACAAAACTAACTAAAGCACAAACTGGAAAACAAAACTAAAGGAAGGTGCCAAGTTAGGAATAAAGCAATGAAAACAAAACTAACAAATATGTTGAGAGGAAAGAAAAGAAAGAAAGAATAGATATGTAAAGTTAAACAGAGGTAGTTGAAGAAGATTTATATACATTAAATATTAACTGCAAGGGGAAAAGAACAGTAGGAAAGGCAAACAAATGAATAATTGTAGAAAAAATATAATAGGTTTTCAAAAATTGAAAATTAAAATGATAAAAAAAGAAAAGAAAAACACAGAAGAAGAAAGAAAAAAGGGAAAAGAAAGAATAAAACTCCTCAGAACTGCAAAAGTCCAACGGAGAGGCAGAAGTTTATAAGAACAATAAAAAGTGTGACTGAATATACACATATACATATACACCCATAAGCAAAATCAAAACAGTCCAACAAAAATAAAGTACAATAGATTGACCCAGCTAAAAAAGGAAACCAAAAATTATATCTGCCAGAACAAAACTAACTTAAGCACAACTTGCAAAACAAAACTAAGGCAAGGTGCCAATTGGGGGATAAGGCAATGAAAATAAAACTAACAAATATATTGAGAGGAAAGGAGAGAAAGAAAAGAAAGAATAGATACGAAAAGTTAAATAGAGGTAGATGAAGAAGATTTACATATGTTAAAGATTAACTGCAAGGGGAAAAGAACAGCAGGGAAAGCATACAAAGGAATAAATGTAGAAAAAATAATGATAGGTTTAAAAAATTAAAACTAAAAAGGAGAAAACAAAAAACAAAAAAAAGGAGGAAAATTCCACAGAGCTGCAAAAGCCCAACATAAAGGCAGAGGTTTATAACAACAATAAAGAATGTGACTGAGAAAGAAAAAAAAAGCTCAAAAGCTTAGGTGGATTTCATAGTGCCAGTGAAATCGACAACTACAACAGCTGCTGCTGCTGCTGCTGCTTCAGTCGTGTCCGACCCTGTGCGACCCCATAGACGGCAGCCCACCAGGCGCCGCTTTCCCTGGGATTCTTCAGGCAAGAACACTGGAGTGGGTTACCATTTCCTTCTGCAATGCATGAAAGTGAAAAGTGAAAGTGAAGTCGCTCAGTCGAGTCTGACTCTTCGCGACCCCATGGACTGCAGCCCACCAGGCTCCTCCCTCCATGGGATTTTCTAGGCAAAAGTACTGGAGTGGGGTGCCGTTGCCTTCTCCGCAACTACAACAGAGGTGAGAAAAAAAGAAAAATATCCAAAGGAATCTACAGGACATGTCAAACCATAAGAATAATAAATGCTTTTCTTGAGTCACTGCCGTCAGTCCTTTCCCTAGTTGGGAGTCATAGTCCACCTCACCTCCCTAGGATGCCCTCTAATACTGTGCTGATCTTTGGACCTGCTGTGGGGGCAACTCAGATTCTAATCTGGTCCTACTTCTGTGTGTTCTTGCCTCCAATGTCCACAGCTATCAGAACTAGTGCATTTTCTTTTGTGGGAGCTCTCAGTGTCCTTTTATATATTCCATAGACACAGAGTCTGCCTAGTTGATCATGTGGATTTAATCTGCAGCTTGTACAGCTGGTGGGAAAGTTTGGGTCTTCTTCCTTAGCCACACTGCCCCTGGGTTTCAACTGTGGTTTTATTTCCACCTCTGCATGTGGGTCATCCACTGGGGTTTGCTCCTGAAGCTGCCCTGGAAGGCTTGGGTTTGCCCCTGTGAGGGTCAGGTGTGGAGGTGGTGAAGTTGCTTGGGTTGCAGGGGTTTTGGCAGCACCAGGTACTCAGGGGAGGTGGCGGCTAGGCCGGCAGGAAATATAGTGCTCTAGAAGGAATGGTAACCAGTATTGGCCAATATTCTCCAGTATGCTTGCCTAGAGAAACCCCTCCTTGACAGAGAAGCCTCGCAGGCCACGGTCTACAGGGTCACAGAGTTGGACATGACAAAAGCAACCCTGCACGCATAGATGTAAGACTTCTTTTGCCTGTGACAGCTCTGCCCCAGTGAGAGTTGAGCATGAAGGTGGCACAGCTGCTTGGCTTCCGGGTACTCTGGTGGTGACTAGTGTGCAGGATACGGGTTGCCTCCGCCTCAGGAGTAATAGCCTTATCAGAGTCTTTTTCCGAGCCTCTTGTTGCTGGCCATCAGAAGGCCTCTTCAGCCAGTCTTTCTCCATAGCTCCTTCCATTCAGGCACTTAGAAGACTCCCTTGCCTGGGGGCCTTCTCTGATGTTTGGCAAGTCAGGCACATAGAGGGGTCCCCTTGGCTGGGGTCCTACTCTGCAGTTCAGTGCCTCAGGCGTTTGATGGGCCAGCCTCTCTATTCTTCAGCTGCAGATGCTGCCATGTGGGGAGACAGAGACTATGGTGATGGTTCCAACCCCCTACGCATGACTCAGCAGTATCACCTTGCTTCCATGGCTGCCTGGATTTCCTCCACTGGCATTTCCCACCAGGATCTCCTCCCTCACATCCCCTCAATCTGTCTCTCTGCAGTCAACAGCAGTCCTCGCCCTGCAATTGCGCCATAATTCCTAAACTCCAGCTCCCAGCCTCTGTGCCTTCCAGTGGACCAGCGGTCCCATCTGGGGTATGTATGGCTGCGGCAAGGACTGTCTGAGTCTCATTCCATTTACGCTGCCACAGATCAACTGTTTCACTCTCAGTCTTAAATGTTTCTTCTCTGACTCAGATAATTGCCCTGATGTGAGGATCAGACTCCTGCTTCAGTTCCCCCACCTGCTGAGGGCAGGTCCAGTCCTACTAACACTCCTGTTTTCCCCCCTAGTTCCTTCATCCTACTGAGTTTTGCATGGTTCTATATATTCTTTCCCACTGGTCAGGTACTCCTGTCAACTCTCAGCTGGTGTTTTGCATGCACTTCTGTGTCTGAAGGTGTATTACTGATGTATCCGTGGAGAGAGATGTACTCCATGTCAACCTACTCCTCCACCATCTTGTTCTCCCCATTTATGACATTTTGATTCCACTTGTAAGACATAGTATGAATAGAATGCCAGATTTCTTATTTTCAAAAATAGATAGGCAACAAATAACAAAGGTTTAGGAACTATAAATAGCTTCTAATAACTTTTAATGGAAAATAATTTCAAAAATAATGTGTATATGTATAACTGAATCACCTTGCTGTGACCTGAAACACTGTAAGTCAACTATACATCTATTATATATATTCTTCGGCACTCAGCTTTCTTCACAGTCCAACTCTCATATCCATACATGACCGCTGGGAAAACCATACCCTTGACTAGTTGTTGACAAAGTAATGTCTCTGCTTTTCAATATTCTGTCTAGGCTGGTCATAACTGTCCTTCCAAGGAGTAAGCGTCTTTTAATTTCATGGCTGCAATCACCATCTGCAGAGAATTTGGAGCCCAGAAAAATAAAGTCAGCCACTGTTTCCCCTGTTTTCCCATTTATTTGCCATGAAGTGATGGGACCAGATGCCATGATCTTAATTTTCTGAATGTTGAGCTTTAAGCCAACTTTTTCTCTCTCCTCCTTCACTTTCATCAAGAAGCTTTTTAGTTCTTCACTTTCTGCCATAAGGGTGGTGTCATCTGCATATCTGAGGTGATTGATATTTCTCCCGGCAATCTTAATTCCAGCTTGTGCTTTCTCCAGCCCAATGTTTTGCATGATGTACTCTGCATATAAGTTAAATAAGCAGGGTGACAATATACAGCCTTGATGTACTCCTTTTCCTATTTGGAACCAGTCGGTTGTTCCATGTCCAGTATGAACTGTTGCTTCCTGACCTGCATATAGGTTTCTTAAGAGGCAGGTCAGGTGATCTGGTATTCCCATCTCTTTCAGAATTTTCCACAGTTTATTGTGATCCACACAGTTCAAGGCTTTGGCATAGTCAATAAAGCAGAAATAGATGTTTTTCTGGAAGTCTCACTTTTTCGATGATCCAGCAGATGTTGGCAATTTGATCTCTGGTTCCTTTTCCTTTTCTAAAACCAGCTTGAATGTCTGGAATTTCACGGTTCATGTATTGCTGAAGCCTGGCTTGGAGAATTTTAAGCAATACTTTACTAGCGTGTGAGATGAGTGCAATCGTGTGGTAGTTTGAGCATTCTTTGGCATTGCCTTTCTTTGGGATTGGAATGAAAACTGACCTTTTCCAGTCCCGTGGCCACTGCTGAGTTTTCCAAATTTGCTGGCATATTGAGTGCAGCACTTTCACAGCATCATCTTCCAGGATTTGAAATAGCTCAACTGGAATTCCATTACCTTCAGTAGTTTGTCCGAACTGATGCTTCCTAAAGCCCACTTGACTTCACATTCCAGGATGTCTGGCTCTAGGTGAGTGATCACACCATCGTGATTATCTGGGTCATGAAGATCTTTTTTGTACAGTTCTTCTGTGTATTCTTGCCTCCTCTTCTTAATATCTTCTGCTTCTGTTAGGTTCCTACCATTTCTGTCCTTTATTGAGCCCATCTTTGCATGAAATGTTCTTTGGTATCTCTGATTTTCTTGAAGAGAGCTCTAGTCTTTCCCATTCTGTTGTTTTCCTCTATTTCTTTGCATTGATTGCTGAGGAAGGCTTTCTTATCTCTCCTTGCTATTCTTTGGAACTCTGCATTCAGATGCTTATATCTTTCCTTTTCTCCTTTGCTTTTTGCTTCCCTTCTTTTCACAGCTATTTGTAAGGCCTCCTCAGACAGTCATTTTGCTTTTTTGCATTTTTTTCCATGGGGATGGTCTTGATCCCTATCTCCTGTACAATGTCACGAACCTCCATCCATAGTTCATCAGGGACTCTGTCTATCAGATCTAGTCCCTTAAATCTATTTCTCATTTCCACTGTATAGTCTTAGGGATTTGATTTAGGTCATACCTGAATTGCCAACATCCGCTGGATCATTGAAAAAGCAAGAGAGTTCCAGAAAAAACATCCATTTCTGCTTTATGGACTATGCCAAAGCCTTTGTATGGATCACAATAAACTGTGGAAAATTCTGAAAGAGATGGGAATACCAGATCACCTGACCTGCCTCTTGAGAAACCTGTATACAGGTCAGGAAGCAACAGTTCATACTGGACATGGAACAACTGACTGGTTCCAAATAGGAAAAGGAGTACATCAAGGCTGTATATTGTCACCCTGCTTATTTAACTTATATGCAGAGTACATCATGCAAAACATTGGGCTGGAGAAAGCACAAGCTGGAATTAAGATTGCCGGGAGAAATATCAATCACCTCAGATATGCAGATGACACCACCCTTATGGCAGAAAGTGAAGAACTAAAAAGCTTATTGATGAAAGTGAAGGAGGAGAGAGAAAAAGTTGGCTTAAAGCTCAACATTCAGAAAATTAAGATCATGGCATCTGGCCCCATCACTTCATGGCAAATAGATGGGGAAACAGTGTCAGACTTTATTTTTGGGGGCTCCAAAATCACTGCAGATGGTGATTGTAGCCATGAAATTAAAAGACATTTACTCCTTGGAAGGAAAGTTATGACTAACCTAGACAGAATATTGAAAAGCAGAGACATTACTTTGCCAACAAAGGTTCGTCTAGTCAAGGCTATGGTTTGTCCAGTAGTCATGTATGGATGTGAGAATTGGACAGTGAAGAAAGTTGAGCACCAAAGAATTGAAGCTTTTGAACTGTGGTGTTGGATAAGACTCTTGAGAGTCCCTTGGACTGTAAGGAGATACAACCAGTTCATCCTAAAGGAGATCAGTCCTGGGTGTTCATTGGAAGGTCTGATGTTAAAGCTGAAACTCCAAAACTTTGACCACCTCATGCGAAGAGTTGACTCATTGGAAAAGACCCTGATGCTGGGAAGGAATGGGGGCAGGAGGAGAAGGGGTTGACAGAGGATGAGATGGCTGGATGGCATTACCATCTCAATGGCCATGGGTTTGTGTAGACTCCGGGAGTTGGTGATGGACAGGGAGGCCTGGTGTGCTGCAATTCATGGGATCGCAGAGTTGGACACGGCTGAGCGACTGAACTGAATCGAACTGAACTGAATGGTCTAGTGGTTTTCTCCACTTTCTTCAATTTCAGTCTGAATTTGGCTATAAGGAGTTCATGATCTGAGCCACAGTCAGCTCCCAGTCTTGTTTTTGCTGACTGTATAGAGCTTCTCCATCTTTGGCTGCAAAGAATATAATCAATCTGATTTCGGTGTCGACCATCTGGTGATGTCCCTGTGTAGAGTCTTCTCTTGTGTTGTAGGAAGAGGGTGTTTGCTATGACCAGTGCATTCTCTTGGCACCACTCTGTTAGCCTTTGCCCTGCTTCATTCTGTACTCCAAGGCCAAATTTGACTGTTATTCCAGGTGTTTCCTGACTTTCTATTTTTATATATTTCTTAATATATATATTAAGAAAAAGAATCTGACTGCCAATGCAGGGGGCACAGGCTCAATCCCTGGTCCAGAAAATTCCACATGCTGCAGAGCAACTAAGCCTGTATACCACAATGATTCAGCCTACATGCCCTAGAGCCTATGCTCCACAATAAGAAAAGTGACAGCAATGAGAAGCCCCTGCTCGCTGCAACTAGAGAAGCTTATGTGCAGCCATGAAGGCTCAGTGCAGAAAAAAAAAAAAAAAGAACACAAAGTCTGAAATTTTCATGTTTGGCCAAAATGGAGTAACAAGGCCTACAGTAATTCGCCCAGATTAAATAATTAAAAAAACTGCAAGATGTGAAATAACAGGTTTCAGACAGCATACAATAAGCAGTGAAGTGTAGCAATCCTCGACTGAAGGAAAACAAAGGAGGTGAATGTTATGAATCTCTCATTTAAAACCTGGATATACTTTTTCAGGGTAAAGCACTGGGTGTGAAAACACAGTAGAGCCTGGCAGTATCCCAGACTGAGCACAATGAAATGGCAGTTTAGGGAGATTAGTGTTCCCTTGTGTCTCTCATGTCTCCAACTGAATACTAATCAATAATTGCTTTAGAAGAACTTACCTGAGAATAAGGAGTGAACCACACAAAATAAAGTGGTGAGTCAATCTCCAGGGCTCATAAAAGGCTGGGAATAGTTTCCACCAAAGCAGAAAAACTGTTGCATGTGGCACTAGGTAGCAAACTTCGAAGGGTATTTCCTCAGCAGTGCAAAAAAAAAAAGTTAGCCCTACATTAAAGGCTGCTATGATCTGGCCAAACAAACTTAAAGGTGAGCCTCAAAAGAATAGAAATATTAGGTTGGTACAAAAATAATTGCAGTTTCAGACCGTGAGTTTTAAATCATTATAACTAGGCTCAAACACACCTTTATTAATCAAAATAGGAACCATTACAATCAACACATTTTTGCCAATGAGAAATAAGTTTATTCCTTTAGTGTAAAAAATCCATGCTTCAGGATTTGATGAATGCTAGGAAAGCATTTTCTGCACTCTGGTGGTTGTGGAAGTGTTTTCCCTGCAAAAAGTAGTCAAGATGCTTGAAGAAGTGGTAGTCAATTGGCAAAAGGTCAGGTGAATATGGTGGAAGAGGCAAAACTTTGTAGCCTAATTCATTCAACTTTTGAAGTGTTGGTTGTGTGACATGTGGCTGGGTGTTGTGGTGGAGAATTGCGCCCATTTTGTTGACCATTGCTGACTTCAGGCATTGCAGTTTTGGTGTATCTCATCGATTTGCTGAGCATATGTCTCAGATGTAATGGTTTTGCAGGGATTCAGAAAGCTGTAGTGGATCAGACAGACAGCAGACCACCAAACAATGACCATAATCTTTCTTTGGGTGCAAGTTTGGCTTTGGCAAGTGCTTTGGAGTTTCTTCGTTCAACCACTGAGCTGGTCTTTGCATAAAACCCACTTTTCATCACATGTCACAATTTGAGAAGTGATTCACTGTTGTATAGAATAAGAGAAAGATGACACTTCAAAACGTGATTTAAAAAAATTTTCAGTCAGCACATGAGGCACCCACTTACAGAGCTTTTTCACCTTTCCAATTTGTTTCAAGTGTCAAATGACTGTAGAATGGTCAACATGCACTTCTTCAGCAATTTCTTGTGTAGTTCTAAGAGGATCAGCTTTGGTGGTTGCTCTTAATTGGTCACCGTCAACTTTCAAAAGGCTCTTGTCTCCTTTGCAAAACTTCTTGAACCACCACTGCACAGTACATTCGTTAGCAGTTCCTGGGCCAAATGTGTGGTTGATATTATGAGTTGTCTCCACTGCTTTACAACCCATTTTGAACTCGAATAAAAAAATTGCTCAAAATTGGTTTTTGTCTACATTATTTCTATAGTCTAAAATAAACATAAAATAAATAGCAAGAAATAAGTCATTTGGAAAAAATAGAGCAAGAAATGTGCACTAAAATGTTTTAGATAACTACATTTATTAAGAATGTATTTCATTATCAAATGGCAAAGTTCAACAATGTAAAACCTCAATTACTTTTGCCCCAACCTAATATTTTCAAGTTACTTTACTGGGGAACAAAGACTGGAACAAAGACCAAGAATATGTATTATTAAATATGAAAAGTAGGCAAGAAAGCAAAATTCACAATGCCTAGCATCCAATCAAAAATTCTGTTGTTGTTACTATTTAGTCGCTATGTCATGTCTCTCTCTTGGCAACCCCATGGATTATAGCCTGCCAGGCTTCACTGTCACAGGATTTCCCAGGCAAGAATACTGGAGTGGGGTTGCCATTCCCTCCTCCAGGGGATCTTCTTGACCCAGGGATTGAACCCATGTCTCCTGCACCATCAGGCAGATTCTTTACCACTAGGCCACCAGGGAAGCCCGAATCAAAAATTACCAGGCAGATACAATCCATAAATAGGAAATAAATCAGTCAACAACTACTCAGAAAAGTCTCAGATGACAGGGTTAGTAGGCAAGGACATTAAAGCTTCATTACAACTATATTCCACTTGTTCATGACAATAGAGGAAAGCAAATATTTTAAGGGAAGACATGGCAGATATTTTAAAAATACATAAAGTGAACTTCTAGAGATGAAACATAATGTCTGAGATGACAAATACACTGCTAAGATTAAAAGATTAGACACTGTAGAAAAAAAATTAGAAAATTTGAGAAAAAAGAATACAGAATCTATGAGCTGCAGAACAACTAGAAGCATTCTAAGATAAATGTGACTGGAGTTACTGAAAGTGAGAAGGGAGAAAGTTAGAGACAAAAACAATATATGAAGAGTTAGTGGTTGAAAGATTTCCAAATTTGATGAAAACTATAAATCCATAGGCAAATGCATTACAAAATCCCAAGACAGACATAAAACTACAAAACACATCATAATCAAGAGAAAATCACAAAATTAGCCAGAGAAGAATGACAAATTACACATAAAGGAATAAAGATAAGAATGATTTTTGGATCTTCATTGAACAAGAATGACTTCTGGTGAAAAAATAATGAAAAGCCAAAAAAAAAAAAAATAGTGGAGTAACCTCTTCAAAGAACTGAAGAAATAAAGAAACAACTATGAAAAAAAAAAAAAAAAGAAACAACTATGTTACCCTAGAATTCAGTATTAGAATTACAAAAGAGTTACAAAAAGACAGTGAAATAAAAGATCTTTTCAGATATTAAAAACTGGAGAATTAATCAACAGGTGACATCTACTATAAGAAATGCTAAAGAAGGTCTGTCAATAAGAAGGAAAAAAAGTACCAGGGGGGAATGTACACCAAAATAAAGGAGTGAGGCACGTTGGAAATATTAAATATATGTGTTGTTGTTTAGTCACCAAGTCGTGTCCGACTCTGTGACCCTATGGACTGCAGGACACAGGCTTCCCTGTCCCTCACCATCTCCTGGGGTTTGCCCAAGTTCATGTCCATTGCATCGGTGATGCCATCCAGATATCTCATCCTCTGTTGCCCCTCTTCTTCTGCCTTCAATCTTCCCAAGCATCAGGATCTTTCCCAATGAGTCAGCAGTTTGCATCAGGTGGCCAATGTATTAGAGATTCAGCATCAGTCCTTACAAAGAGTATTCAGGGTTGATTTCCTTTAAGATTGACTGCTTTGATCTCCTTGCTTTCCAAGGACTCTAAGAGTCTTCTCCAGCACCACTGTTTGAAAGCATCAATTCTTTACCCTCCAGCTCTCACATCTGTACATGACTACTGGAAAGATCATAGCCTTGACTATAAAGACCTTTGTCAGCAAAGCGATGTCTTTGCTTTTTAACACACTGTCTACGTTTGTCATAGCTTTCCTGCCAGGAAACAATCATCTTCTAATTTCATGCCTGCAGTCACCATCTACAGTGATTTCAGAGCCCAAGAAGAGGAAATCTGTCACTACTTCCACCTTTTCCCCTTCTATTTGCCATGAAGTGATGGGACAGGATCCTATAGTCTTAGTTTTTTTAATATGGAGTTTTAAGCTGGCTTTTCCACTCTGTTCCTTCACCCTCATCAAGAGGTTCTTTAGTTCCTTTTCACTTTCTGCCATTAGAGTGGTATCATCTGCATATCTGAGGTTGTTGCTATTTCTCCTGGCAATCTGGATTCCAGCTCGTAACTCATCCAGCCTAGCATTTCACATAATGTACTCTGTGTATAAGTTAAATAAACAGGGTGACAATAAACAGCCTTGTAGTATACCTTGTGTAGGTATGAAAGAATGTTATTTATAAAATCACTTTAGAAGATAATTGAATATTTGAAGGAAAAATTATAACCATGAATAATGCAGCTCATCACAATCATAGAAGTAAAATAAAATGTATGACAATATAATTCAAAAGCCAGAAGTACAGAAATGAAAGTGTACAGTTTGTTGCACAGTTCTCTACTACATGTTAAGTAGTATAATATTAGTTGAAGGTAGACTAGGATAAATTGAATGTGTATACTATTAACCTCAATAAGGAGTATATAATAAGCCAAAGGAGCTAAATAGAATTTAAAAAATACTAACATCAAAAGAAGGAAAATAAACATGGAACAGGAGAACAAAGCAAATAGTAAATGCCAGATTTAAATATAAATATATCACTGATTCATTTTAATGTAAATGAACTAAATGCTCCAAATAAAAACAATTGTCTAACTAGATTAAAAGAACAATACTCAACCACATATGCTTTAGAAGAGCTTGGTTTGTTGAAATAGTAAGTAAAAGAATAGGAAAACACAAAATTTTATATGTATCAGTATTTCACTACTAGGATAATGCCATGTCCAACCAAAGGCAAAAACTTTAATCATATATAATTATAATTTATTGCTCAAACATCTGAGCTAATCAGTTATTCAGTCAGCTCACCTAGACTGGCCTCAGTTAATATGACCAGATAATTCTGCTCCATGTGACACTCAACCAGGTTGGCCTGAGTATGTTCTTATGGTGATGGAAATTATCTAAGAGAGCAGGACCAAGGTACAAACCCATTTCAACCCTCTGCTCCAAGGGATGTCTTCATGTCAGAGTCAAAGCAGAGTGTATCAACTCATGGTAGGAGGCCACTGTAAAGTTGCATGGCAACAGCTATGAACACAAAGAATGTAATTAAAGGAAAAATGAGAATTGGGCCCATGTGACATAATCTACTTCACTATATTATCAGCAGATCAAAGAATCTTGAGGCAAAAAGCATTAGCAGAGACAAAGAGGGACATCTCATAATGATGAAAAACGATTTTTTAGAAAAGAAAATTTTGTTTATAGGCATCCAATCACACAGTCTTTAGAAGAGAAGCAGACAAATTCACAATCACGACAGGAGATTTAGCACATTTATCTCAATAAAGGATATAATAAGCAGACAAAAGTTCTCTAAGTAGATAGAAGATTTTAACAACTCGATTAACAAACTAATCTAAATTAACATACATAGAACACTGTCTTCAATAATCACAGAATGAACATTGTCTTCTAATGGAAATGGAACATGTTTTCAAAACTGATCATATATTGAGCCACACAGCTGGTTTTAGTAAATATCTAAGAATTGAAATTGAAACCGTACCCCATTAAGTTAAAAAAAAATCCATCCTGAAACCATACACAATAGGATGACCAGAAACAGGTAAATAAGAAAATTTTGAGCTCATCTAACATATCAGTCGCTCAGTCGTGTCTGACTCTTTGCGACCTCATAGACTATACAGTCCATGGAATTCTCAGGGCCAGAATAGTGGGGTGGGTAGCTGTTCCCTTCTCTAGGGATCTTCCCAACCCAGGGATTGAACCCAGGTCTCCTGTATTGCAGGCGGATTCTTTACCAGCTGAGCCACCAGGGAAGCCCAAGAACATTGGAGTGGATAGCCTTCTCCAGCAGATCTTCCCAACACAGGAATCAAACTGGGGTCTTTTGCATTGCAGGTCGATTCTTTACCAGATGAACTACCAGGGAAGCTATGAGTGGGCTTCCCTCATAGCTCAGTCGGTAAAGAATCTGCCTGCAATGAAGGAGATTCAGGTTCGATTCCTGGGTCAGGATGATCCCCTGGAGAAGGAAATGGCAACCCACTCCAGTATTCTTGCCTGGAGAATCCTATGGGCAGAGGATCCTGGCAGGCTACAGTCCATGGGGTCACAAGAGTCGGACACAATTTAGTGACCAAATCAACAAACAGATCAGTAGATAAGCATACAGCTTGTTCAAAACACCCTCTGCTTCACTGAGCGAGTCTGCCTTATTTGTTGCAAAATAGATACCCTCCAAACTTCACATAGCTTAGGAACCTGGGGTCAGCTCTTGTCCAGTTCAAGCCAACATACACTAGTTGGGATACTAACCCGAAACCTGAGCCTTCTCAAGTATCTGATGTATGATTTTTTGATGACAGAGGGCCACAAACTTCACTCTCATATCATGCTAAGCATCTCCATTTTTTGAATATGCATCTATGAAGAAGAATGTCACTCAGATACACCTGCACACAATACCAATTGCCTCACCTTTTCTCTACCTCAAATTACCTTTTCTCACCCTATTTATACAACTGTTTTTATTTGGAGCATAAAGACCACCCTGCTTATTTATCCCACAAATATCTCAAATCCCTCACCTTCAGGGACCTGGAACTGAGTTTTATTTCTGGCGCTGAGATTTGTTCTCCTCTACAAACCCTGGCATATTTGTGCTTGGTTTATTGCATGTCAAGCAAATGAAACTGATTTGGTAATAAATATGGGGAGCCAGACAGACTTTTTCTCCATGGTTTGTTGATTCTTTGCAGGCATTATGAGCCTGTGGATGAGTCCAAACAGCTGTCTGGTCCATTTGTTCCAGGGACCATTCCCTGGATTTCCCCTGGCATGATGCTGCTGACCTTTGGTGTATTATTTTTAATGGCAGGTAAGAAACAATTTCTGGGTCTGGAAGATACTTGATGCTGAAGCTGAAGCTCCAATACTTTGACCACCTGATGCGAAGAACTGACTCATTTGAAAAGACCCTGAACCTGGGAAAGATTGAGGGCAGGAGGAGAAGGGGGAAACAGAGGATGAGATGGTTGGATGGCATCACTGACTCAATGGACATGAGTTTGAGCAAATTCTGGGAGATAGTGAAGGACAGGGAAGCCTGGCGTGCTGCAGTCCATGGGGTCACAAAGAGTTGGGCATGACTGAGCAAATGAACAACAACCACCTGATTAAAAAGCACCTGTACTTAAATTTTCCAGATGGTGGGTTAGAGGCCCAGATGGTGGGAACTTGGTAGGATCATGGGCTAGAGGCCTACACTAACAGGGACAATAAAAACGTTACACCTGCAGAGTTCGTCTAAACCTGGGTTAATGTCCTGAAGTTCTGGTTTTAGACTGTTTTATGTTTTGGCCTTAGTTGTCTTGTCTGTCTGATATCTGATTGTCTTCTTTGTTAAACATTGGCTATTTAGAGGCTGAGAATTTGGAACTACTTTATATTCAAATGAAAATAAAAGAAAACGTGAAATGGTGTTTCTAAATCTTAGTTGGTTGTTAGTTTTAGTCACTAAATTGTGTCCAACCCGTTGGACTCCAGCACGCCAAGCCTCCCTGTCCATCACCAATTCCTGGAGTTTATTCACGCTCATGTCCATTGAGTCGGTGATCCCATCCAACCATCTCATCCTCTGTCGTCCCCTTCTCCTCCCGCCTTCAATCTTTCCCAGCATCAGGGTCTTTTCCAATGAGTCAGTTCTTCGCATCAGGTGGCCAAAGTATTGGAGCTTCAGCTTCAGCATCAGTCCTTCCAACGAATATTCAGAACTGATTTCCTTTAGGATGGACTGGTTGCATCTCCTTGCAGTCCAAGGGACTCTCAAGAGTCTTCTCCAACACCACAGTTTAAAAGCATCAATCTTTCAGTGCTCAGCTTCCTTTATAGTCCAACTCTCACATCCATACATGACCACTGGAAAAACCATAGCTTTGACCTTTGTTGGCAAAGTAATGTCTCTGTTTTTTAACATGCCATCTAGGTTGGTCATAGCTTTTCTTTCAAGGGGCAAAAGTCTTTTAATTTCATGGCTGAAGTCACCATCTGCAGTGATTTTGGAGCCCCCCCCCCCCAAATAAAGTCTGTCACTGTTTTCCCATCTATTTGCCATCAAATGATGGAACCAGATGCCATGATCTTAAGTTTTCTGAATGTTGAGCTTTAAGCCAATTTTTAAACTCTCCTTTTTAACTTTAATCAAGAGGCTCTTTAGTTCTTCTTCACTTTCTGCCCTAAAGGTGGTGTCATCTGCATATCTGAGGTTATTAATATTTCTCCCAGCAACCTTGATTCCAGTTTGTTTTCTCCAGCCCAGCGTTTTGCATGATGTCTCTGCATATAAGTTAAATAAGCAGGGTGACAATATACAGCCTTGATGTACTCCTTTCCCAATACAGAATCAGTCTTTGTTCCATGTCCAGTTCTAACCATTGCTTCCTGACCTGCATACAGATTTCTCAGGAGGCAGGTCAGGTGGTCTGGTATTCCCATCTCTTTTAAGAATTTTCCAGTTTGTTGTGATCCACACAGTCAAAGGTCTTGTAGGTCTTCATAGAACCATTCAACATTAGCTTCTTCAGCATTACTGGTCAGGGCATAGATTTGGATTACTGTGATGCTGAATGGTATGCCTTGGAAACAAACAGCGATCTTTCTGCCATTTTGATTGCAGCTAAGTACTGCATTTCGGACTTTTCTGTTGACTATTATGGCTACTCCATTTCTTCTAATGGATTCTTGCCCACAGTAGTAGATATAATGGTCATCTGAGTTAAATTCATCCATTCCAGTCCATTTTAGTTTACTGATTCCTAAAATATAGGTGTTTACTCTTGCCATCTCCTGTTTGACCGCTTTCAATTTGCCTTGATTCAAGGACTTAAGATTCCAGGTTCTTATGCAATATTGCTCTTTACAGCATCGGACTTTACTTCCATCACTAGTCACATCCACAACTGGGTGTTGTTTTGCTTTGGCTCCATCTCTTCATTCTTCCTGAAGTTATTTCTCCTCTGATCTCCAGTAGCATATTGGGCACCTACCGACCTGGGGAGTTCATCTTTCAGTGTCCTATCTTTTTGCCTTTTCACACTGTTTCATACTGGTCAGAATGGCCATAATAAAAAAATCTACAATCAGTGTTGTGGTGGGTGTGGGGAAAAGGAAACCCTCCCACACTGTTGTTAGTGGAAATGTAAATTGGTACAGCCACAATGGAGAACAGCATTGAGGTTCCTTAAAAAACTACAAATAGAATTATTATATGATTCAGTAATCCCACTTCTGGGCATGTATCTGGAGAAAACTGTAATTTGAGAAGATACATGACCCCCAGTGTTCACTACAGCACTATTTACAACAGCCAGGACATGTAAGCAGGCTAAATGTCCATCACCGAATGAGTGGAAAAAGAAGATGTGATATATAAGATGCACACGCACAATGGAATATTTGTTGTTTAGTCACTAGGTTGTGTCTGACTCTTTTGTAACCGCATGGACTGTAGCCTGCCAGGCTTCTCTTTTCTTGGATTTCCCATGCAAGAATACTGGAGAGGGTTGCCATTTCCTGTTCCAGGGGATCTTCCAAACTCAGGGATCAAACCCTTATCTTTTGTATTGGCAGGCAGATTCTTATGGAATATTACTCATCCTTTAAAAAAAACTAAGGAAAAGTAATAAAATACACATAATTCAAGCTACTAGAAATAATAAGGGAAACATTTTAGCATACAGGAAAGATATGTGTTTTCAGTGCAAGAAAGTATGAAAAAATGGAAATGCATTTTGTTAAGGGAAAACAAAGTGATTTTTTCCTAATTATTCCTGGTTATTTTAAAATGGGATAGAAAATAAAGGTTAACCTAATATGGATACACTGGAGCAGAAATGGTAACCCACTCCAGTGTTCTTGCCTAGAAAACCTCCTGGACAGAGGAGTCTGGCAGCATATAGTCCATGGGGTCACAAAAGAGTTGGACATGACTCAGCGACTAAACAATATGTACACAGAAAATTGTGGAAGGTTGTTTATGGGAAAGGAACCCTGAGAAGAGTTTTGTAAGTGGTCAGAAATGGTTAGGATTAGATTGGATTTTAATTAAGTAAATGATCTAATTAGGGACTTTGTTATTAAAAGTAAGCTGATGAAAGACTGAAGTTTTGGTGCTCTCTGTTAAGAGAACCAAGTTTTCTTGGAATACTGAGCTACTGTTGATTACACATCTTACATTCCTCACCTCCTTTAAGTGATTTGTCATAACTTCATTTGCCTTTGAAATCTTTTAATGGTACTTTGGTTAAGTGAATAAGTGGTGCTTTACAGTCATCTTATACCCTATTTGACCAGGCATTTTAAAACCTTTTTGACAAAAGATTTCCAACAAAATTCCAAGGGTCAAATTCTAATTGAAGTTTTTTGGATCTCGAGCTAAATTTGGGATGCTTCAGAGGGCCGCTGAAGCATCGAAGAGAGAAATATTAAACTAATTAGGATTATTTGATATTTCAGACTACATGGGAAGCATTATAAAATGAGTGGTGATAAATCTTAAGTTGTACAGTATGGATAAATGTCATTAATATAAATTTCCTAGAAATCATGTGAAATTTCTAAAACTTGGATATGTCCGAGTATAGTATTATCAGTCATAATTCTAGCTATTATCTTTAAACACTGTATGACACATTGTATGTCAAGTTTGTCAACTGCATTCCCATCAGATCTTTAACCAAGCTTTTTCAAAGAGAAAAAGAGAGTTATTTATTCAAAGAGAGTTATTGTTGCATTCTAATGCATAAGCAAAAAGAATTTCATTTTAAGATTCATAGAAAGGACTTTTGACTAGTGCTGCTGCTGCTGCTGCTAAGGTGCTTCAGTCGTGTCCGACTCTGTGCGACCCCATAGAAGGCAGCCCACCAGGCTCCCCCGTCCCTGGGATTCTCCAGGCAAGAACACTGGAGTGGGTTGCCATTTCCACAGGTTTCTGTAAACATTCAGATCACACTGCTCAACTGAATAACTACAGAAATCTAATGGAAACACTGATGTAACCCTGATGGTTCCTTCAAACTGTTAACAAAATATAAGATCAAAGATTAGGTACATTGGATAGAGTGAACTGATGAATATAGTTATACATTTTATAGTTTTTATCTGAAATATTACTGGCTTTTAATCTGTGTTTTCCATATATGGGGAAAGCTTTCCCCTTAAGCTAATTATAACATATAATACCCTGGTAAGTTATAACTTTGTAAGTAAAATTGAAACATTTATGTCTTCTCTACCCAATCCCTTCACAATTTGGGAACTCAGTATTTTTATTTTCATGGAAATATAGCTACTTGCATGAGTTCTAAGAATCTGTTCTCCTTATAATGGGACACAGTAATAATGACTATATGACCATGGCTTTAAGTGGAATATCCTATTTGGAAAATACATAAACTCAAATATGACTAGACAGTGTTAAAGAACTAAAGTGGACTTTATGGAACCATAAAGCCCCTTGAAAAAACAGTTGTGGTTCAGTAACAAAATCTGGAGGGTATATTCTCTGGCTACAGTTCGATCAAACCAGAAATCAATCATAAAAAGATAACTAGAAAATCTGACATTTGAACTATACACTATACTCATAAAAAAAAACCCATGGGTCAAAGGCAAACTATAATTATATGAGAAAAAGTTTTAATTGGTTGATATTGAAACTGCAATATGAATTGCAATATGAATATTTCAAATATTGGCCAAAGAAAGACGTTCTGAACAAAAGTTCTGTGACTGAGAGGAAGGTAAACTGCTTGAATACTGAATGAAAGGAAACATTCTAACCAGAATCATTACTATCATAATTTCCCACATATCCACCAATTCTTTACCTTGCATCTATCAGCCAGGGTGACCAAATTCACATGAAAATTCAGTACTATTTAGAGAAACACTAATAAATATGATTTCTCTTCCAGATCTCTCCTCTTATTTCCAAACCTATACATCCAAAACTCTACTGCAAACTCAACCTGCATTTTTCACAGGCATCTCAAAATTTGGTATGTCCAAAACTGAACCCTTGACTTTCCCTTCAAAATCTATTTCTCTTGAGGTCAGTTCCATGTTAGTAAAGGGCACCCCCGTTCACCCAATTGTCCGAGCAAAATCCAGGCTGTGTCCATTAGGACTGAGAAAGTAAAACAAAATTTACTCTACAGACATAAAAAAAAAAAAAAAAAACAAGAAAACTGGACAAAATGCATGAAACAACTTTCAGACATCTGACAAGGCAAAGATGAACAGTGACTCGAGAAGAGAAACAAATAAAAATGCCATTCACACCTGCATGACGTACAGATAAGCTGAACCACTGGCCCTGCCCAGAGGCTGCGGGGCTTGGTGCCCCCATCCCCACACCCACCCCGCCCGGGGACCGGCTTAAGTGGAAGCCCTCTGTTCTTAGCGCCGTCCCTTGAGCAGGGAAGGACGATGGCAGCTCCAGCTTCACTAGACATAGTGAGCTGACAGGGTAGAATGCCTAAGGTGTGCCTACCAAATTGAGAGTATTAATGTAGCTTCATCTTTCTAGAGATGCCTAAGGCGTAAGCACAGAGTTGTACTTACAGTGACTGCAATTCGAAACCTAAATCAGGAATACAGGCTGGAGAAGGCCAACGTCTCTCAAGATGGCGGCCAGGCAGAATGAAGCGCCCAAGACTGCAGGTATGGGTGGGCGTGGCCAGGGGCGTGGCCTCGGATACCAAGTCCGGGACTAAGATGAAATACAAGGCTAACACCTGACCTTAGCTCAGAGCACCACACTTTAAATGTCTTTTAATGTATGGACTGATTTGTCTTGCTCTTCCTAAAAATAACTTACACATAAACTCAGTTCTTGTCAGTCATTTAGTTCAGGCATTAACTAACTTTGTACCCCAGTTTGTTATTAATTCTCTCTTTCTGTTTTACTCTTTTTTCTCTTAACTAACCTGCTTCAAAAATTTACACTTTTGTTTAATCTCTGATTCCTCCAGGCATTTCTCTAGCTCTCACCTTATTTCTGACTTTTAGACTCATATCCAACTGTTTACTGGTCATATTCATCTGAATGTCCTGCTGTAGACACCTCAGAGTCCATAAACCCTAACCTGAAGGATCTTTCTGTCAAATACAATCCATTGCCTCTGTCTGCAAATCCCTAAATGACAAGATTTGAAACCAATATTTCATTTGTAATTCCTCCTTTTTCCTTTCCAACTCCATTCCCATGGTTACCTACCAAATTCTGATTATTATACTTCCTACTCATTTCTCCTAGACATTCTCTTATTGATTTCAATGCCCATTATTTTCTTGGGCTCCAAAAATCACTGCAGACAGTGATTGCAGCCATGAAATTAAAAGACACTTGCTCTTTGGAAGAAAAGGTATGACAAACTTAGCATATTAAAAAGCAGAGACATTATTTTTTCCAACAAAGGTCCGTCTAGTCAAAGCTATGGTTTTTCCAGTAGTCATGTATGGATGTGAGAGCTGGACCATAAAGAAGGCTGAGTGCTGAAGAATTGATGCTTTTGAACTGTGGTGTTGGAGAAGATTCTTGAGAGTCCCATGGACAGCAAGGAGATCAAACCAGTCAGTCCTAAAGGATATGAGTCCTGAATATTCATTGGAAGGACTGATGCTGAACCTCCAAAACTTTGGCCACCTTATGTGAAATGTGGGCTCATTGGAAAAGACCCCTGATGCTGGGAAAGATTGAGGACAACAGGAGAAGAGGGCAACAGAGGATGAGGTGGTTGGATGGCATCTCTGACTCAGTGGACATGAGTTTGAGTAAACTTCAGGAGAAAGTGAAGAACATGGAAGCCTGGCATGCTGCAGTTTATGGGGTTGCAAAGAGTTGGACATGACTTAGCAACTGAACTACAACAGGCTCATAATCATCACCCTGGTAACAACTTCTTAGTACTACTATGCTAAGTGTTAAGATGTCACTACTTCCAGTATACCTTTCCCAAAATGTACCTTTCAAGAGTTGTCTAGTGATATTTTTTAAAAATGCATACCTGACCATAGTTAAAATTCATCCCTGCTGCTGCTGCTGCTGCTGCTGCTAAGTTGCTTCATTCGTGTCTGCCTCTTTGTGACCCCATAGATGGCAGCCCACCAGGCTCCCCCGTCCCTGGGATTCTCCAGGCAAGAACACTGGAGTGGGTTGCCATTTCCTTCTCCAATGCATGAAAGTGAAAAGTGAAAGTGAAGTCGCTCAGTAAGTGTCCGACTCTTCATGACCCCATGGACTGCAGCCTATCAGGCTCCTCCATCCATGGGATTTTCCAGGCAAGAGTACTGGAGTGGGTTGCCATTGCCTTCTCTGAAAATTCATCCCTAGTGTTAAATTTTTAGCTCCTTAAATTGGATCCTGCCTTTCTTCCCAGCTTCATCTTCCCTCTACTCTCCTTCATCCCAACTCAGCAAAAGTTGGGTAACTCCAGTAAAAGTAAACCCCTTGTACTGCTCTCCTAGACCATTATGTATCTTTCTTCATGCTGTCCCTACTGCCAGGCTGACCCACTTCCCACCTCCAACTTTCACCTGGTTAATACCTCTTGTTGGTGTAAGACTCACAGGAAGCTGATCATTTTTGATCATCACCACCTATTCCTCAGAACCATACTCAGTTAAATATTTCCTCCTCTTGTCCTATATGTCCCTTGAAATCATTGTATCTACTGAGATTAGGTAGCAATCAAGGGATTAAGAAATCTTTTCTGATATGAAGATTTTCTAAAACTTCATTCTGGCTTCTTCTTTAGACACCTTTTCCTCTTCTCTTATCAAGAGAGAATGAAACAAGTTCTGGAGGTTGGTCCCATGTTAGGGCAGACATAGGTCTGATACTATCATGCTTAGTTTTAAAGCAGAAGCAAGACAAAATTAAAGCATGCAAAGCAGAATATAAAAAGGGTACCAAAGAGTTTATCAAATAAGTCTAATGATCACATTTTTATTTCAAAGAACATAAATATTCAATCTCCGTGTAAGGCTTCAAATCTGACCACAAAATATAGTTAAAGAATTTGACTCAGGGACATGATATAGCATAAGAGACCACAAGTTCCCACTGATATCCGGGAAATATTTTCTCCCAGCTTTATTGTCCTAAAAGAACTGACTCAGTTCCAGACTTGTTATTCATCTAATTAAATGGCTGTTTTGTAATGAATACTGTTCAAAGTCTAGTAAGCCACATATGATTTTAGACACAAAGTTTGATGAACTGATATAAGATTGTGCTAGAAGAACTGAGTTATTTTTTTAAGGACACTTTCAAACCTGCAAACAAAGAATGTCAGCCATTTTTTCACAACTCCACCCTCCTGTAGAGTAGGAACTCTTAGTCAAATAGTTTCCATAAGGAGCAAGCTGACCCAAGACAAACTTTTCTTTCTAGTGATCATTGTTAGACTATCATCTTGGGGAGAATTCTACTGAAAACAACGTAAGAGAGTTTGCAGTTTGTTATAGTCCATAAAGCCTGTTTCATATACTTTGCAAACATATGTGTACACACACACACACACACACACAGTCATTTGCTACTTAAACATCTAGGCTGGCCTACTGTCACTTAAGTCTTTGTGTGACAGGAGAGGCTTCTCAGAAAAGTGTAAGAAGCAAGTAATATTAAAACAAACACTGCAGATTTCTAACCTGCAGCCTACAGTCTAGGCAATAGCAATCCCAAACTTTATTTGTATCATTCTAATTACTGTTAGAGCAATTCTGTTTGTTACTGCTTGGACTGAAGGCTGAGTCAGGAGCTGTTTTAAGTACCAGTTATCTAAATCTGCAAAATAACAAAACTGACACAAAAAAGGGATAAATTCAAGACCTATAGCTGGTGAGTGGTGTCACTCACCAGCTGAGTGACAGCCTCTGATTTTCCTTTCTTGGCAGTATGCTGGGGCTTGATGCCAGACTCTAGTCAACTGTACAACAGTGTATCAAGCCCAAAGTCTGGACATTATCTTTACTAAAACATATGGTATTCCTATTTTAACAACTGTCCTTTTTTATTAAAAGTAATGATTCTCTTCATGAAAGCTCATTGAAATTAATAATTTTGCTCTTAATACACTCATAATGAAGAAATACTGAACAGCAAGTTTGAAAGAGCTACTCATTGGTAATATTGGGGCTGAAACTCTTAACAACTTGACAAGAAAAAAAGAATCCCATGCTTTTGAACAGAATATCTGCAAGCAGCCTGAAGTGGCTTTAGGTTGTTTTCAGTGTTGATTGGTCTTTGATTCTGTGGACAGAAACCAGTTATTGGCTAAGATGCTCAAGCATAACTCTGACTCCTAGTTATTGATTCTTCTATAAAACTTCCATATTAGTGTGAGTAAAAGGTTTTGTGGCATAAAATCTGATAAACCAAGTAATTCCAAGCATTATAAAACAGGACTGCATTTGCTGTGTGTCAGGGTTTGTGTTAAATACAATGCACATGTTATTTATTTCCTCAGAGTCTTAGAGTTAGATATTATCAATGTATTTATGTCACAGGTCTAGAAACTGAGACTCAGAAAGATTAAGTAGCTTCTCCATAGTCACATATACCTCTGACTCATAAATTGTAGCTTCCCAGGTGGCACTAGTGGTAAAGAACCCGCCTGCCAATGCAGGAGACATAAGAGACATGGGTTCAGTCCCTGGGTCAGGAAGATCTCCTGGAGGAGGGAATGGCAACTTGCTCCAGTATTCTTGCCTGGAGAATCCCATAGACAGTGGAGCCTGGCAGGATACAGTCCATGGGGTCACAAAGAGTTGGATACCACTGAAGTCACTCATATAAATTAACCCAGTCCATTTGACTTCAGTTACATTATGAAACTTTTTTTTCCCTAGACCTGGATTCTTCAGTTAAGTAGCTGTGAGCCACCCATGGCTAACTAAATTTTAATTGATAAAAATTTAACAAAAATAAAAGTCAAGTTTCTCTGCTACTAATCACATTTGAAGTGCTTAACAGCCATGTGTCTCTAGCAGTTATTGTACTTGACAATGAAGGCAGAGAAAGTTAGTATTGAAAGTTCATTGGACAGTGCTGGTCTAGAATCACTGGTAACTGGAATGCCCTCTCTCTTTTCTGACAATGAGAAATACATGAAGTACGTTGTTACTTTGACTTCCAGGAAGTTCAGTTCCAAAATTTAAGCTCAACTGTAGCAATATTGACTTCCAGGAAGTTCAGTTCCAAAGTTTAAAAGCTAAAGTATAACAATATTTTAACTCTTGTGATCAACATATCTGTGTCATCTTTTCCTTGGGCCTAATTTTCTGTTATTTATTACTATTTCATTGAAAAAGTTCTTGTTGGAAGTTTTCTTAAATCATTTGTGGAAAAGGCCAGTAGATAAATATAAATAAAAATCAGGACACTTCATCTGATTTTGTATGACCTCCCTGGTATAAAGTATGGAATAGCCAACTATATGCTGTCTAAAAGAAACACACTTCAAAAATAACAACAGTTATTAATAGTCAGGATGAAAGTAAGTGGATGGAAAGGCTATACATGAATCAAAAGGAATGCAGAAGAGGCTACATTCATACCAGATAAATTATACTTCAGACCAAAGATAATTACTAGAAACACAGAAGGACATTATATAATGATAAAGGGCCAGTCCACAAAGAAGACATAGCTATTCTAAATTTGTGTGCAACAGACAACAGACTTACAAAATATGTGAATGAAAACTTGATAGAACTAAAAGGTGAAATAGATGGATCCACAATAGTTTAAGTCTTCAACACTAAACTCTCAAAAATTGATACGACAATTAGATTGAAAATCAGCAAATATTTATAGGAATTCAACAACAGCAACCAATAGGTCTAATTGATATGTATAGAACATTCCACCAAACAATATCAGTATATACATTCATTTCAAATCCTTACAGAACATAAGCAAGTATGACCATATTCTGAGTCTTAAAACAGACCTTGACAATATAAAAGGAGTTAAATCACACATAATGTGTTCTATGATACACTGGAATCAAAATAGTAATCATAACAGAAAGATGACATGAAAATCTTCAAAATTTTGGAAACTAAACCACACACTTCAAAATAATCTATGGGTCAAAGAGCAAGTCTCAAGGAAAATCATAAAAATACACTGAACTCAACGAAAGTGAAAATACAACACACTCAATTTATGGGACATACCTAAGGCTGTGATGAGAGGGAAATTTATGGCACTAAATATATAAATTAGTAAAAAGGAAGTCTCAAAACAATAGCATAGCTCCCAAGAATCTAGAAAAAGAAGAGCAAAATAGACCCAAGAGCAGCAGGAAGAAGGAAAGTAAAATAAAGAGGGATGAGACATGAGAGAAGTGGTTATGACTAGCAAAGGGCAATATGAGAAATCCTTGTAGTTATGGAATTGTCCTGCATCTTCACTATATCAATGTCAATGTTCTGGTTATGATACTGTTACTCTAGTTTTGTAAGTTGTTCCTCTTAACCACATATGTAAAGAGTATGTGGTGTATTCCTTTGTATTCTTAAATATCTCTTCAGTTCAGTTCAGTCGCTCAGTCGTGTCCAACTCTTCACGACCCCGTGAATCGCAGCACACCAGGCCTCCCTGTCCATCACCAACTCCCGGAGTTCACCCAGACTCACGTCCATCGAGTCAGTGATGCCATCCAGCCATGTCATCCTCTGCCATCCCCTTCTCCTCCTGCCCCCAATCCCTCCCAGTATCAGAGTCTTTTCCAATGAGTCAACTCTTTGCTACATGATATAAAAAGCTACAATTTTCTCAAAACCCTTAAAAGAGACAAGCCACAAAATAGATTTTACAGGACAAAATAAGAAAAAAACCATCTAGATTACAACGAATTCCAACAAAAATATTCAATAGATAAAATGAAGAAAAGATTGAAAACTCACTTCACAAAAGAGAAAAAGCACAATAAAATACAATACACACACCAGATCGGTTATGATGAAATAGTCTGATGGTACTGAATGTTAGCAAGGTCTGAGCAATTTGAGAAAGGTTGAGTAATGGATATGAACTTCCAGATTGGTGGGAGATTAAATTGGTACAACTTCTTTGGAAAACTCTTAGGAATTATTTTAGAAATCTGAAGATATATTTGCCCTAATATCCAATAATTCACAACTAGAATGTCTCCTAGGTAAACATGTGCTTTTGGGCACTAAATATACAGCACTGTTCTTAGCAGCATTCCTTGTCATAGCCTCAAACAGCAAAAAACTCCAAAATGCTCATTGAGAAGAATTAATAAATAATGTCAGCACATTCAGACAACTGAATAACATGGAGCAAACAAAGCCAGATGACCAGACCTTTAGCATAGGATTTATTGGAAGACATCAGTAGCAGGTTTGGAAGTCCCCTGTTGCTTATTCCATTTGTAGTCAACATACAGGAATGAGAGGGGCCCTGATTCTTGTATTAATGTGACTGCCAACAAGGGAGGATATTGCTTCACAAAGGAAGAGGCTGGAAAACCAGAGAATGGCTAGCTTGACAAGGGTTGTGATCCAAAGCCTGCATGACATGGCAGAACTGTGGCTTCTAGCCTCTTCCACCACTTCATCGTATATCAGTTAGGAGTTAGGCACTCATCAGACTAACCATTTACCACCCCACACTCAAACTGAGGAAACACAATCTTTGGGTCAATATCAAGCCTACCCACCAGTGGGCCAAACCATGATCTAACATTCCTTCTATCTTACACATAAGAAATCTGTACTTGTCCTCTCAGGAACAACATGGAGGATGTTCTGTGATTTTACTGTTCATTTTTAATTGTTTCTTTCCTCTCATAAACCAACATTAAGAGTCATTGGTTCTTTATCAATCTTGACCCCTTGATCTAAAAGCCAAAATCAAATAGATTATAGGAGATAGCAGCTCACTTAGCTCTCCTACAGTTAGCTCCTCACCTGGAGGTGGGGATGGAGAGTGTGATGGTTAACACTGTGTCAACTTGACTGGGCCTTAGTCAAGTTGGGAAGCTCACCATCTGGTTAAATGTTATTTCTGTGTAGATCTGTGAGGGTGTTTCGAGAAGAGATCAGCATTTGAATTGATGGACTGGATAAAGCAGATGGTTCTCCTTGGCGTGGGTGGGCATCATCCAATTAACGGAGAGCCTAAAAAAACCAAAAAGGTAGAGGAAGACTGCTCGCTGTTTGACTATTCACCTGGGACATTGATCTTCTCCTGGTCTCATTGCTCCTGGTCCTCAGGCATCAGACTTCAACTAGAATCCAGCTCTTTGGCTGTCTAGCCTTAAACTAGACCACTGGGATTCATTCAAGTCTCCAACTTGTAGATGCAGATCATGGGACTTCTCAGCCTCCATAACTACTTAAGTCAACACCTTATAATATACAAACATTTGGGACCCATCCGTTTCTCTTAATATTTAAAGTAAAAGTGAAAAGAAGAATAAATACACATCGAAGTACACAGTGGTAAAAGGACACCTCATCTTCAACTTAATCTCAAATGATTCTGGAAGAATAAACATATGTTATAATATATTTTTTGTTAGGTTTTCTTAAGTTTGAAATTATTTCAAAATTTAAAATTAGAAAAGAAAGGAAAGGGAAAAGAAAAGGGAGAAAGAAAGGCATACTCCAATTCTAATATTTTTATCTCCTTTTTTGAAGGAAATAAAACTCATCCAGCAGAGGCAGTGGTACCTCAGAGTATGACAAGATAGCTAATGGGGCTGACATGACAAGACACAGTGCTGGTTAGGGACCTGGACCATAGTGGGAGGACAAAAACCACAAAGACAGCAGGACAGAGCTAACATTTCCAACACTCTGCAAACATTTCCATTTGCAGAGAGTTTGGCCACACACTGTAAAAACACACAACTGGCAGACTATCATCTCAGGCCAGCAAACCCATCCAAAATTAACACAGTCTTGGATTTGGAGATCCTTCTCTTTGATCTAAGGATTCAGGCCATCAGAAGATGTTAATTTTTTAGCTCCTTATTCAAGATGGAAAAAGAGGCCAGCTTCTTGAAGAAGAGCCTTATTCTAAAAGTTGTCACAGTTCATTCCCTGACTTCTCAGACTGCTCTCACCTAGCATATGGCTCTCATCCTAGAAAACCTCTCAGTGTTGTACACAAGGACAAGATGCAGACGGCAGCCTAGGGAACTTAGGGAATCAAAAGCTGCTACATAGATAAAACCATTTCACACAAAATAGCATGTGAAACAGCATTGAGTCAAGAGCCTCTGAAAGAGTTGCTAGATGCAGATACAAAGTAAAATGTGGTAGTTTTCCCTCCCATATTAGCATCAGCTGTGCCAAAATAATGATACAGGAATAATGGTACAGGAAAGAGAGCTATTTAATATCCTTGGCAGACTGAAAAACACTATGGCATCCCTCAAGATATTTGGTGTTGGCAGATGCAAACTATGATATTTAGAATGGATAGGATGTCCAGAGATAAACTTACACACCTATGGTCAACTAATGTATGAAAAAGGAGACAAGAATATGCTATGGATAAAAGATAGATTCTTCAATAAGTGGTGCTGGGAAAACTGGACAGTTACATGTAAAAAAGTAGGGCTTCCCCAATGGTTCAGTGGGTAAAGAATCCTCCTGCAATGCAAGAGACACAAGAGATGCAGGTTCAATCTCTGGGTTGGGAAGATACCCTAGAGAAGGAAATGGCAACCCACTCCAGTATTCTTGCCTGGGAAATCCCATGGACTGTAGGCAGGCTACAGTCCAAAGGGTCACAAAGAGTCAGAGATGACTGGGTACACATGCACACACATGTAGAATAATGAAATGACAACATTCTCTAACTGTTTTCACATCTATTTCCCATGAAGTGATGGGACCAGATGCCATGATCTTCGTTTTTTGAATGTTGAGTTTTAAGCCATCTTTTTCACTCTCCTCTTTCACTTTCATGGGTACAATAAAGGACAGAAATGCTGTGGACCTAGAAGAAGCAGAAAATATTAAGAAGAGGTGGCAAGAATACACGGAAGAACTGTACAAAAAAGATCTTCACAACCCAGATAATCATGATAGTGTGATCACTCACTTAGAGCCAGACATCCTGGAAAGTGAAGTCAAGTGAGCCTTAGGAAACATCACTGGCAAAAAAGCTAGTGGAGGTGACAGAATTCCAGTTGAGCTGCTTCAAGTCCTAAAAGATGACACAGTGAAAGTGCTGCACTCAATATGCCAGCAAATTTGGAAAACTCAGCAGTGGCCACAGGACTGGAAAAGGTCAATTTTCATTCCAATTCAAAAGAAAGGGAAAGCCAAATAATGCTCAAACTACCACACAATTGCACTCATCTCACACCCTAGCAAAGTAATGCTCAAAATTCTCCAAGCCAGGCTTCAACAGTACGTGAACTTCCAGATGTTCAAGCTGGTTTTAGAAAAGGCAGAGGAATCAGAGATCAAATTGCCAACATCTGCTGGATCATTGAAAAAGCAAGACAGTTCCAGAAAAACATCTATTTCTGCTTTATTGACTATTCCAAAGCCTTTGACTGTGTGGATCACAACAAACTATGAAAAATTCTTCAGGAGATGGGAATACCAGACCACCTATCCTGCCTCCTGAGAAATCTGTATGCAGGTTAGGAAGCAACAGTTCGAACTGGACATGGAACAACAGACTGGTTCCAAATAGGAAAAGAGTACATCAAGGCTGTATATTGTCACCCTGCTTATTTAACTTATATGCAGAGTACATCATGCGAAATGCTGGACTAGAAGAAGCACAAGCTAGAATCAAGATTGCTGGGAAAAATACCAATAATCTCAGATATGCAGATGACACCACCCTTACGGCAGAAAGTGAAGACGAACTAAAGAGCCTCTTGATGAATGTGAAAGAGGAGAGTGAAAAAGTTGGCTTAAAGCTCAACATTCAGAAAACGAAGATCATGGCATCCAGTCCCATCACTTCATGGCAAATAGATGGGGAAACAACAGAAACAGTGATAGACTTTATTTTTTTGGCCTCCAAAATCACCAATGCAGATGGTGACTGCAGCCATGAAATTAAAAGACGCTTGCTCCTTGGGAAAAAAGTTATTACCAACCTAGACGGCATGTTAAAAAGTAGAGACATTAATTTGCCAACAAAGGTCCATCTAGTCAAGGCTATGGTTTTTCAAGTGGTCATGTATGGATGTGAGAGTTGGACTGTAAAGAAAGCTGAGTGCCAAAGAATTGATGCTTTCGAACTGTGGTGTTGGAGAAGACTCTTGAGAGTCCCTTGGACTGCAGGGAGATCCAATGAGTCCGTCCTAAACGAAATCAGTCCTGAATATTCAATGGAAGGACTAATGCTGAAGCTCCAATACTTTGGCTACCTGTTGCAAAGAACTGACTCATTTGAAAAGACCTGATGCTGGGAAGGATTGAAGGTGGGAGAAGAGGGGGATCACAGAGGTTGAGATGGCTGGATGGCATCACTAACTCAGTGGACATGAGTTTGAGTAAGCTCTAGGAGTTGGTGATGTACAGGGAAGCCTGGCATGCTGCGATTCATGGGGTCGAAAGAGTCAGACATGACTAAGTGACTGAACTGAACTGAACTGATGCCACTTTACGTGAGACTTGAATGACCAGCATGGATTTTGGTATCTGAGGTGTTCCTGGAACCAATTCCCCATGGATACTGAGGGAGGACTGTATATGATAAAGGACTATTATCCAAATGTACCAAGAACTCTTAAAGCTCAGCAAGAAGAAAACAAACAATCTAATTAATACAATGGGAAAAAATCTGAACATGGTATCCCATCCTTAACCAAGTAAATCAGGTCTCACTGTGATGATTATATAAATCTCTTACTTTGTCTTCCAGCACCTATTCCTGCTCCTAAGTCTATTCCCAACCCATCAGAGTAAGGTAGTTAGAATAAATAAGATGATATTACTTCTATGTTCAGAACCTCCTAAGGCTTCTCATCTCAGAGTGAAAACAAAAATTCCTATTGTATCTTTGTCAACATTATTTTCTTCCATCTTATTTATGATTTTCCCCTTTGGCTTATCATATCTACCCAAATGGAAGTTCTTCTCTCACTAGGCATTCCCCTGCATCAGCATGTTCATGCTTGCTTTTCCCTCCACCTGGAAATGCTTTGATACAGACAATAACATGATTTTGTCCTTCACTTCCTTCCAGACATTTTTCTTGAAACCTTGTAGAGCAACAACTTTAAATTTACAATCCCTATTCCCTCACGAAATATCTTCCATCCCTGTTATATATCTTTGTTCTTTGCACTTAATACTGATTAAAATAATATACCATATTTTACTTATTTATGTGTAACCTATTAGATTATAAATCTGATGAGGGTAAAGATGTTGATTGTTCTGTCTGATAGTGTAACCTGAGTCCATAGTACCAGGTCTGCCTTTGATATATATTGCTGGATGAATAAAGAAATCTTAATGAAAGGGCTTCCCTGATGGCTCAGACAGTGAAGAATCTTTCTGCAATGCAAATGCAGGAGACCCATGTTCAATCCCTGGGTCAGGAAGATCCCCTGGAGAATGAAATGGCAATCCACTCCAGTATTCTTGCCTGGAGAATCCCGGGACAGGGGAGACTGGTGGGCTGCCGTCTATGGGGTCACACAGAGTCGGACATGACTGAAACGACTTAGCAGCAGCAGTAGCCGATCATATTTTAAAAATATATCATATGATATGATATGCATAAGATATGCAAGCATATTCTAAGTATTTGTATGATAAGAAAATGGAGTATAATATTCTGTAAGTTTCTTTAAGTGTTTTGCTCCTACAGGAGCACATTTTACCATTGTATGTTGAAAAATTCGCTAGTCTTCAAAGTGTCTTATTAATATTAATATATTTGTCTTCCCTAGTGGTATGCTAGTGGTAAAGAACTGGCCTGCCAGTGCAGGAGACTTAAGAGACACAGGTTCAATCCCTGGATGGGCAAGATCCCCTGAAGAAAGGCATGGCAATCCATTTAAGTATTCTTGCCTGGAGAATTCCATGGACAGAGGAGCCTGGTGGGCTACAGTCCATGGGGTCACACAGAGTCAGACACAACTGAAGCTACTTAGCACAGTGTGTGCATGCATGCGTGCACACACACACACACACATATAATACAGAAACACACACACACACACATATACATATATGTATCTGTGAATTTTTTTTTTCTGAAAGCATGATTCTGGTGCATGTTTGAATTAATATTAAAAAATGCCTCTCTGGAGATGACCATAAGTATAGCTTTAGGCATTTGGAGAATACTGAATTGGATTTCCTAGTACCTCAACATTTAGTCTTAGTGAACAATTTAAATTTACCTCAGTAATAAACACTTCCCAGTTCAGTGGGGACAAATAAACAAGAGCAGAGAGTAGAGAGAAAATAGAGCTCTTTTCTGATATTTCTAGGTTATTCTTGCCTTGTGAAAAGCTTTAAGCAGTTCATCACATTTCACTTAAAGAAAGGATCGATGGATTTGTTTTCCAGCTTTCAGATTTCTCAGTTTCTACTTAAATTAGTGGTTTGTCCCACTGGAGATCCAGTACATCTCTTATACCATAAGTTTACAGGTGGTGCTGTTGTGGTTCAGTCGCTAAGTCATGTCCAACTCTTTGCGACCCCATGGACTGCAGCATGCCAGCTTCCCTGTCCTTCACTATCTCCTGCAGTTTGCTCAGACTCATGTCCATTGAGTCAGTGATACTATCTAACCATCCCATCCTCTGCCACCCCCTTTCCCTTTTGCCTTCAATCTTTCTCAGAATCAGGGTCTTTTCCAATGAGTCAGTTCTTTGCATCAAGTGGCCAAAATACTGGAGTTTCAGCTTCAGCATCAGTCCTTCCAGTTTATATTCAAGGTTGATTTCCTTTAGAATCGACTGGTTTGACAAGTTTACAAGTGCTTGATGCTATTTGTAGTATCAAAATAAGTTGGCAAAATATGTTTTATAATGAGCTAGAATGTAAGTAATTCTTAATGCTAGAAATCAAACTGTGTCTTGTGGAATGCAATTAATTATCAACCTGTAGATACTAGCAAGTTTCATCTGTTTCTTATCTACTTTTAAATTTATTTCAAGATTTCATATTTGATTATAGATGAATAATCCTTAACACTTGTATATTTTATATCTATATGAGAGTCATGATTACAATTTTCAATAATAATAATGACAAAAATTATCCAGAAGAAGAATCATTCAAAAACGTATGGAAAATTTCAAAATAATCAGAATTCCAAAATAATTATTATTACTACTATTATCACTAGTATTGAATAATATTGAATATTAAGATAGCAAAACAATTCAAAAGTGTTAATAAAACCAAACATTTAGTTATTACAATCATATACTGCTCAAGTAATAACTTTAAATATATTAATGAATTAATGAAAAATATTATATTAAGAAAAGCTGTCCAGTTGTTTTCCAGCATTTCCATTTCCAGACACAAATCTACTATGGACAATTGTACAGTAGCTAATTGAAAAACCTAGAAGAAACACATAGATTCTTAGAAACATAAATATCAAAACTTAATCATGATGAAATTGAAAATCTGAACAAACCAATTATTAGTAAAAAGACTGGTAAGTAATCAGAAGTTTCTCAAAAACCAAAAATCCAGTACCATATGGCTTCGCCAGTGAATTCTACCAAATATTTAAAGAATTAATACTAGCCATTCTCAAACTCTTCTAAAAAATATAAGAGGAGGGAACATTTCCAAACTTATTTTATTAAGCCAGCATTATCTTGATGCCAAAACTGGACAAGCAATTACTAAAAAAGATAATTATAGACTGATATTAATAATGAACATAGATGCAAATATCTTCAACAAAATAATAGCAAATCAACAGTACATTAAGAGGGTCATATACCATGACCAAGTGGGATTTATCTCTGGGATGTTATGCTGGTTCACATATCATTCACAAATCAATCAATATGACATATATCACATTAACAAACATTCACAAATCAATCAATATGACATATATCACATTAACAAAATAGAGGACATAAATCATAAGATCATCTCAAAAGATGTAGAAAAAGCATATGAGAAAATTCAACAATTTATGACTAAAAACTCTCAACAATCTGGATATAGTGGGCATGAAACTTAGCATGATAAATGTCATATATGATAATCCTACAGCAAACATCATAGTCAATGGTGACAATCTAAAAGCTTTACCTTTAAGATCACAAGCAAAGCAAGTATTTTCACTCTCACTCACTTTATTCAACATAATATTGAAAGTTCTAGTGTGACAAATTTGGCAAGAAAACAAAATAAAAGATGTCCAGATAGGGAAGGGAAAAGTAATGCTGTAACTGTTTGCAGATAATTGTAGAAGGCATACAGAAATGAAAAAAATTCCATACTCATGGATTAGGAGATTTAACATTAAATATGTTCATACTATTGTCACCCTGATTATTTAACTTATATGCAGAATACATCATGAGAAATGCTGGGCTGCAAGAAACACAAGCTGGAATCAAGATTTCCAGGAGAAATATCAATAACCTCAGATATGCAGATGACACCATCCTTATGGCAGAAAGTGAAGAGGAACTCAAAAGCATCTTGATGAAAGTGAAAGAGGAGAGTGAAAAAGTTGGCTTAAAGCTCAACATTCAGAAAACGAAGATCATGGCATCCGGTCCCATCACTTCATGGGAAATAGATGGGGAAACAGTGGAAACAGTGTCAGACTTTATTTTTCTGGGCTCCAAAATCACTACATATGGTGAAGGAAGCCATGAAATTAAAAGACGTTTACTCCTTGGAAGGAAAGTTATGACCAACCTAGATAGCATATTGAAAACCAGAGACATTACTTTGCCAACAAAGGTCCGTCTAGTCAAGGCTACGGTTTTTCCAGTGGTCATGTATGGATGTGAGAGTTGGAGTGTGAAGAAAGCTGAGCACTGAAGAATTGATGCTGTTGAACTGTGGTGTTGGAGAAGACCCTTGAGAGTCCCTTGGACTGCAAGGAGATCCAACCAGTCCATTCTAAGGGAGATCGGCCCTGGGTGTTCTTTGGAAGAAATGATGCTCAAGCTGAAACTCCAGTACTTTGGCCACCTCATGCGAAGATTTGACTCCTTGGAAAAGACTCTGATGCTGGGAGGGATTGGGGGCAGGAGGAGAAGGGGACGACAGAGGATGAGATGGCTGGATGGCATCACCGACTCAATGGATGTGAGTTTGAGTGAACTCTGAGAGTTGGTGATGGACAGGGAGGCCTGGCTTGCTGTGATTCATGGGGTCATAAAGAGTCAGACATGACTGAGTGAGTGAACTGATGTTCATACTTCTCAAAGCAATCTATAGGTTCATTGCAAAATTAAAACATATAAAAATCAAAATTACATTTTCCATAGAAATAGTAAAAGCAATCTTAAAAGTTGCACAGAACCAGAAAAGAAAATGGCCAAACCAATCTGAAAAAAAATAAAACTGAATGAATCACACTACTTTTTTCAAACTATATTACAAAGCTACAGTAATCAAAACAGTATAATAGTGAAAGAGAAAGTCGCTCAGTTGTGTCTGACTCTTCGTGACCCCACTATACAGTCCATAGAATTCTCCAGGCCAGAATACTGGATTGGATAGCCTTTCGTTTCTACAGGGGATCTTCCAAACCCAGGGATGGAATCCAGGTGTCCTGCATTGCAGGCGGATTCTTTACCAGCTGAGCCATAAGGGAAGCCCAAGAATACTGGAGTGGGTAGCCTATCCCTTCTCCAGTGGATCTTCCTGACCCAGTAATCAAACTGGGGTCTCCTGCAGTGCAGGTGAATTCTTTAAAAACTGAGCTATCAGGGAAGCCCCAAACAGTATAATACTGGCATAAAAAGACACATAGATCAATGAAACAATTAATTTAAACAATTTAGTGAATTAAATGAAACCCAAGACAATAAAGTAAATGGCAACGGGATCATACTTATCAGTAATTACCTTAAACGTAAATGGGTTGAATGCCCCAACCAAAAGACAAAGACTGGCTGAATGGATACAAAAACAAGACCCCTATATATGTTGTCTATAAGAGACCCACCTCAAAACAGGGGACACATACAGACTGAAAGTGAAGGGCTGGAAAAAGATTTTCCATGCAAATAGGGACCAAAAGAAAGCAGGAGTAGCAATACTCCTATCAGATAAAATAGACTTTAAAACAAAGGCTGTGAAAAGAGACAAAGATGGTCACTACATAATGATCAAAGGATCAATCCAAGAAGAAGATATAACAATTATAAATATATATGCACCCAACACGGGAGCACCACAATATGTAAGACAAATGCTAACAACTATGAAAGGAGAAATTAACAATAACACAATAATAGTGGGAGACTTTAATACCCCACTCACACCTATGGATAGATCAACTAAACAGAAAATTAACAAGGAAACACAAACTTTAAATGATACAATAGACCAGTTAGACCTAATTGATATTTATAGGACATTTCATCCCAAAACAATCAATTTCACCTTTTTCTCAAGTGCACATGGAACCTTCTCCAGGATAGATCACATCCTGGGCCATAAATCTAGCCTTGGTAAATTCAAAAAAATAGAAATCATTCCAAGCATCTTTTCTGACCACAATGCAGTAAGATTAGATCTCAATTACAGGAGAAAAACTATTAAAAATTCCAACATATGGAGACTGAACAACATGCTGCTGAATAACCAACAAATCACAGAAGAAATCAAAAAAGAAATCAAAATTTGCATAGAAACAAATGAAAATGAAAACACAACAACCCAAAACCTGTGGGACACGGTAAAAGCAGTCCTAAGGGGAAAGTTCATAGCAATTCAGGCATACCTCAAGAAACAAGAAAAAAGTCAAATAAATAACCTAACTCTACACTTAAAGCAACTAGAAAAGGAAGAAATGAAGAACCTCAGGGTTAGTAGAAGGAAAGAAATCTTAAAAATTAGAGCATAAATAAATGCAAAAGAAACAAAAGAGACCATAGCAAAAATCAACAAAGCCAAAAGCTGGTTCTTTGAGCGGATAAATAAAATTGACCAACCATTAGCCAGACTCATCAAGAAACAAAGGGAGAAAAATCAAATCAATAAAATTAGAAATGAAAATGGAGAGATCAGAACAGATAACACAGAAATACAAAGGATCATAAGAGAGTACTATCAACAATTATATGCCAATAAAATGGACAACGTGGAAGAAATGGACAAATTCTTACAAAAGTACAACTTTCCAAAACTGGACCAGGAAAAAATAGAAAATCTTAACAGACCCATCACAAGCACGGAAATTGAAACTGTAATCAGAAATCTTCCAGCAAACAAAAGCCCAGGTCCAGATGGCTTCACAGCTGAATTCTACCAAAAATTTAGAGAAGAGTTAACACCTATCCTACTCAAACTCTTCCAGAAAATTGCAGAGGAAGGTAAACTTCCAAACTCATTCTATGAGGCCACCATCACCCTAATACCAAAACCTGACAAAGATCCCACAAAAAAAGAAAACTACAGGCCAATATCACTGATGAACATAGATGCAAAAATCCTTAGCAAAATTCTAGCAATCAGAATCCAACAACACATTAAAAAGATCATACACCATGACCAAGTGGGCTTTATCCCAGGGATGCAAGGATTCTTCAATATCTGCAAATCAATCAATGTAATACACCACATTAACAAATTGAAAAATAAAAACCATATGATTATCTCAATAGATGCAGAGAAAGCCTTTGACAAAATTCAACATCCATTTATGATCAAAACTCTCCAGAAAGCAGGTATAGAAGGAACATACCTCAACATTATAAAAGCTATATATGACAAACCCACAGCAAGCATTATCCTCAATGGTGAAAAATTGAAAGCATTTCCTCTAAAGTCAGGAACAAGACAAGGGTGCCCACTTTCACCATTACTATTTAACATAGTTTTGGAAGTTTTGGCCACAGCAATCAGAGCAGAAAAAGAAATAAAAGGAATCCAAATTGGAAAAGAAGAAGTAAAACTCTCACTATTTGCAGATGACATGATCCTCTACATAGAAAACCCTAAAGACTCCACCAGAAAATTACTAGAACTAATCAATGATTATAGTAAAGTTGCAGGATATAAAGTCAACACACAGAAATCCCTTGCATTCCTATACACTAATAATGAGAAAACAGAAAGAGAAATTAAGGAAACAATTCCATTCACCATTGCAACGAAAAGAATAAAATACTTAGGAATATATCTACCTAAAGAAACTAAAGACCTATATATAGAAAACTATACCTGTGGCGGATTCATTTTGATATTTGGCAAAACTAATACAATTATGTAAAGTTTAAAAATAAAATAAAATTAAAAAAAATAAAACACTGGTGAAAGAAATCAAAGAGGACACTAATAGATGGAGAAATATACCATGTTCATGGATTGGAAGAATCAATATAGTGAAAATGAGTATACTACCCAAAGCAATTTATAGATTCAATGCAATCCCTATCAAGCTACCAACGGTATTCTTCACAGAGCTAGAACAAATAATTTCACAATTTGTATGGAAATACAAAAAACCTCGAATAGCCAAAGCTATCTTGAGAAAGAAGAATGGAACTGGAGGAATCAACCTGCCTGACTTCAGGCTCTACTACAAAGCCACAGTCATCAAGACAGTATGGTACTGGCACAAAGACAGAAATATAGATCAATGGAACAAAATAGAAAGCCCAGGGATAAATCCACGCACATATGGACACCTTATCTTTGACAAAGGAGGCAAGAATATACAATGGATTAAAGACAATCTCTTTAACAAGTGGTGCTGGGAAATCTGGTCAACCACTTGTAAAAGAATGAAACTAGAACACTTTCTAACACCATACACAAAAATAAACTCAAAATGGATTAAAGATCTAAACATAAGACCAGAAACTATAAAACTCCTAGAGGAGAACATAGGCAAAACACTCTCCGACATACATCACAGCAGGATCCTCTATGACCCACCTCCCACAATATTGGAAATAAGAGCAAAAATAAACAAATGGGACCTAATTAAACTGAAAAGCTTCTGCACAACAAAGGAAACTATTAGCAAGGTGAAAAGGCAGCCTTCAGAATGGGAGAAAATAATAGCAAATGAAGCAACTGACAAACAACTAATCTCAAAAATATACAAGCAACTCCTACAGCTCAACTCCAGAAAAATAAATGACCCAATCAAAAAATGGGCCAAAGAACTAAATAGACACTTCTCCAAAGAAGACATACAGATGGCTAACAAACACATGAAAAGATGCTCAACATCACTCATTATCAGAGAAATGCAAATCAAAACCACTATGAGGTACCATTTCACGCCAGTCAGAATGGCTGCGATCCAAAAGTCTACAAGCAATAAATGCTGGAGAGGGTGTGGAGAAAAAGGAACCCTCTTCCACTGTTGGTGGGAATGCAAACTAGTACAGCCACTATGGAGAACAGTGTGGAGATTCCTTAAAAAACTGAAAATAGAACTGCCTTATGATCCAGAAATCCCACTGCTGGGCATACACACTGAGGAAACCAGAAGGGAAAAAGACACGTGTACCCCAATGTTCATCGCAGCACTGTTTATAATAGCCAGGACATGGAAGCAACCTAGATGTCCATCAGCAGATGAATGGATAAGAAAGCAGTGGTACATATACACAATGGAGTACTACTCAGCCATTAAAAAGAACAGATTTGAATCAGTTCAAATGAGGTGGATGAAACTGGAGCCTATTATACAGAGTGAAGTAAGCCAGAAAGAAAAACACCAATACAGTATACTTACGCATATATATGGAATTTAGAAAGATGGTAACAATAACCCTGTGTATGAGACAGCTGAAGAGACACTGATGTATAGGACAGTCTTATGGACTCTGTTGGAGAGGGAGAGGGTGGGAAGATTTGGGAGAATGGCATTGAAACATGTGTAATATCATATATGAAACGAGTTGCCAGTCCAGGTTCGATGCATGATACTGGATGCTTGGGGCTGGTGCACTGGGACGACCCAGAGGGATGGAATGGGGAGGGAGGAGGGAGGAGGGTTCAGGATGGGGAGCGTATGTATACCTGTGGCGGATTCGTTTTGATGTTTGGCAAAACTAATACAGTGTTTCAGGTTTAAAAATAAAATAAAATAAAATAAAAAAAAAAGAAACTTTAACACACATATATTTTATATCCATATGAGAATCGTGATTAAAATTTTCAATAGTAATAATGACACAAATTATCTGGAAGAAGAATCACGCAAAAATGCATGGAAAATTTCAAAATGATCAGAATTCTAAAATCAGATAGCCTAGCAATAAACCCATGCATATATAGTTGACTAATTTATGACAAAAAAAGTCAAGACTATACTTTGGTAAAGGATATTACCTTCAATAAATGGTGTTGGGAAAAGTGGAAAGCCACATGCAACAGAATGCAAGTGTATCCCAATCTTACTCCATAAAAAAAAAATCAATTCAAAATGGATTAGGTTTGAACATTAGACTTAAGATCATAAAACTCCTAAAAGAAAACAAAGACAATACGCTTCTTTACATCAGTCTTAGTGATGCTGTTTCGGATCTGATACCAAAGCAAAGGCAAAAAGGCACAAATAAGTAAGTGAGATTACATTAAACTAAAAAGCCTCATCATAGCAAAGAAAACCTTCAACAAAATGAAAAGGCAACCTAAAGAATGAGGAAAATATTTGCAATCATAAATATAAGGGATTAATGTCCAAAATATTTAAAGAACTCACAGGACTCACTGGCAAAAAGGAAAAAAAAAATCTGGTTAAGAAATGAACTGAATAGACATCTTTTCAAGAAGACATGCAAATGGCTAATAGGTACATGGAAAAGTCTACACCATTAATAATTATCAGGATATGCAAATCAAAACCACAATGGAATGTCACCTTACATCTGTTAGAATGGTGTCACCAAAAAGAAAAAAAATATATATAGAGAGATAAGTGTTGGCAAAGATATGGAGGAGAGGGAATACTCTGTGCACTTTTCATGAGAATATAAACTGGTGGAGCAACGATACAAGACACTATAGAGGTTATTCAAAAAGTGAAAAATATTCAAAATAGAACTACCATATGATCCAGCAGTCCTACTTCTGGGTATATGCATATTTAAAAGAAATTTTAAAGGTGTATAAAAGAGATATACTCCCATGTCCAATGTGGCCATTATTCATGATAATCAAGATATGGAAACAGACTAAGTGTCCATTAATGAATGAATGGCTAAAGAGGAGGGGATGATGAGCATATAAATATGCAGCTGACTCTTGGAAAACATTTCAACCTAGAGGGTCCACTTATACACAGATTGCTTTCAATAATAAATGCTGCAGTACTATGGATCATAGGTTGGTTTAAACCATGAATGTGGAACCTCAGATCCAGAGGAACCACAGACACACAGGGCTGACTGTAAGTTATACACAGATTTTTGATATGTGGAAGGTCAGTGTTCCTAACCTCCATGTTGTTAAAAATATACATATATGATGAAACACTAATAAGCCATGAGAAAGAAGAAAATCCTGACATTTGTGACAACATGGATAGACTTTGAGGGCATTATGCTAAATGAAATAAGTTAGAGAAAGAAAAATGCTTCATTGAATCACTTACATGTAGAATCTTTAAAAAAGTCAAAGTCACAGAAATAGAGGGTAGAAAAGTGGTTTTCAGGGCCCAGGTGGTATGGGAAATAGAGAGAGGCTGGTGAAACAGTACAAATTCTCAGGGTACAAATCATAAGATAAGTAAGATCTGAGTCTATAATGTATAAAATAGTATTATATTTGGTAGCATTGTATTGTATGAATGAAATATGCTAATAAACCAGAACTTCAATGTTATCACCAAATTAATAAGACGAATAAGAATAAGAACAAGAAGAAGAAGTGGTGAGGTAATAGATGAGTTAATTAACTAGATGGGAGGAGTCTTCTCATAATGTTCAATTCAGTTCAGTTCAGTTCAGTCACTCAGTCATGTCCGACTCTTTACGACCCCATGAACCACAGCACGCCAGGCCTTCCTGTCCATCACCAGCTCCTGGAGTTTACCCAAACTCATGTCTATTGAGTCGGTGATGCCATCCAACCATCTCATCCTCTGTCGTCCCCTTCTCCTCCTGCCCTCAATCTTTCCCAGCAACAGGGTCTTTTCAAATGAGTCAGCTCTTCGCATCAGGTGGCCAAAATATTGGAGTTTCAGCTTCAACATCAGTCCTTCCAATGAACACCAGGACTGATCTCCTTTAGGATGAACTGGTTGGATCTCCTTGTAGTCCAAGGGACTCTCAAGAGTCTTCTCCAACACCAGAATTCAAAAGCATCAATTCTTCGGTGCTCAGCTTTCTTTATAGTCCAACTCGCACATCCATATGTGACCACTGGAAAAACCACAGCTTTGACTAGACGGAACTTTGTTGACAAAGTATGTATTCAGTATATCAAAGCACCACAATGTATTAACACACTTTAAATGTCTTACATTTTATTTGTGAATTATATGTCAATAGAACTGAAAGAAAAAAAGAGCAGAAACTGAGTTGATGAGGTTGTCAACTTTTAGAGTTGAGAATCATTGATTGCACCTTCCAGCACCAGTACTCTTATTCTCCCTACCACACCTGCCTGCCCATTTCTTTACGTGTTTTAATTCTTTTTTTTAATTAATTAATTTATTTTTAAAATTTATTTTAATTGGAGGCTAATTACTTTACAATATTGTATTGGTTTTGCCATACATCAACATGAATCCGCCATGGGTGTACACGTGTTCCCAATCCTGAACCCCCCTCCCACCTCCCTCCTCATACCATCCCTCTGGCTCATAACACACACATTCAAAGGATATGATACTATTCCCATTTTATAGAAGCATAACTGAGTTCAGAGATCTAAGTTATATAGCAAGTAAGAAGCACACTGCAGCATCTGACTGGCTTCTCTTAGATTCTGCTCTTGCAAATTCTTTCTTACTCTCATGTTTTATATCTCTCAAATGTATGCAGAGATTCCTGTGATTCCTACCTGTACATGAGAGCATGCCCCAGGGGTCTATGCCTATCCAGAGAGGTAATATTGACAAATAAAATATAAATAAAATACATATACATTGTGAGAAGACTCCTCCTATCTAGTTAATTAACACATCACCTCACCACTTCTCCTAGTCTTTGTTTTTATTCTTGTAAATGAGAGCATGCCCCATGGGTCTGTGCCTGACCTTTCAATTTTTTTTTTTATAGAGTGACCTCTGCATTTTAATTGTCACTCAATCTAACAAATTCAAAAATTGAAGTTTTAGTTAAAATATCTTGTCCAATTTATATTCTTATTGCTCCAAATGCAGTGAGGACAATTCCCATCCAGAATCACGCTTTCAGCCTAAACATGACTAACATCCTCTGCCTTAGATAGAGTGTGTGTGTGTGTACACACGTGTGCGCACATGCTCAGTCTCTCAGTCATGTCCAACTCTTTGTGATCCCATGGATAGTAGACCGTGAGGCTTCCCTGTCCATGGAATTTTCCAGGCAAGAATACTGGAGCAGGATGCCATTTCTGATTTCATTACTTTTTCTTTTAAATTTTCTGATACATGTTTTTTTTTTTTTGTTTAACTTTACAATATTGTATTGGTTTTGCCATATATCAAAATGAATCCACCACAGGTATACATGTGTTCCCCATCCTGAACCCTCCTCCCACCTCCCTCCCCATACCATCCCTCTGGGTCGTCCCAGTGCACCAGCCCCAAGCATCCAGTATCGTGCATCGAACCTGGACTGGCAACTTGTTTCATATATCATATTATACATGTTTCAATGCCATTCTCCCAAATCATCCCACCCTGTCCCTCTCCCACAGAGTCCAAAAGACTGTTCTATACATCAATGTCTCTTTTGCTGTCTCGTATACAGGGTTATTGTTACCATCTTTCTAAATTCCATATATATGCATTAGTATACTGTATTGGTGTTTTTCTTTCTGGCTTACTTCACTCTGTATAATAGGCTCCAGTTTCATCCACCTCATTAGAACTGATTCAAATGTGTTCTTTTTAATGGCTGAGTAATACTCCATTGTGTATATTCATTATTTTTCTGGTTTCCCTTTTCCTTTTAAAGATTTTCATTTTTCCCCCCACTTACTGAGACGGGAAACCTCTCAGATATTTTTAACCTCTCTTATATCTAGTTACCTGTTACACCTTTCTATTCCTCCTCCCTTGTCCACTGCTCTATCCAGATACCAGCTTAGTGCCTGGCATGTACAAACCATTCTGTTAAGACTCAAGGGGAAAAAAAGTAGTATTATTTAGCAAAGAATAGAAATTATAAAATAACTATCTAAGATGTCTAGGGTAAAGCAATAAAATGGCTATGATTAATAACCTTCGGTGACAAAATTCCACACATAATGCTCCTTTATTTCTCACCAGAACTCAGTAAGTTAAGTTAGGTGCAATTATTATCTTTATTTTACAAATGAAGACTCCAAAGCTCAGAGAACAGTCTACCTAAATAACACGACTGGGAAAGGCCGGTGATGGGATCTAAGCTTATCTGTACCTAAAGCTCATTTCTCTTTTAGTGGGGCTACATTCTACAATAATATAAAGTTGATCAGGGAACAATGCCAGACAAAAGAATATCCATGGAATTAGAATGACAAAAGGTTTCAGCAGCCTGAAGAAGTCTGCTTTTTCTAGTGGGACCACAAGGGCCCCTGCAGGCCTCTGACTAGCCACTTGGTCATTCTATGGTATTTAGAAAGAGGTGAAAACATCTACCAGATCAACACCTCATTTAGGATAACACACAATGCTTAGTAAACATGATTACAAATGATAGTACACATGATTACAGAGAACTGCACGGTGGAGTGTACACAGCATGGGTTTTGTGGTAGGGCAGGTCTGGATTTGAATTCTGGCTCTATCACTTACCCTGGGCAAGTGCATCACTTTGTTTAACTTGCTTCTTTGTCTGAACAATGGAATATTAAGACCTAACTATAATTGCTATTGTGAGAACAAAATAAGTAAAGGAATTATGGAGTTTCTATACTATGAATGCTTAGTACTAAATATGTCCTTATTAAGCAAAAATAGTATCATGATTAAAAATTAAATAATACTTTCTCACCTTTGTGAGAAAGGTCACATTTTAAACATGAGTTTTAAATGTGACATAGGAAGTATGAAGTTTAGATTGAGGGACTTTTGTTAAATCTTAGTTTTGCTCAGTGATTACATAAAAGTCCCTTGTAAACAATCTTTCTGTGCTAAAATCTATCCAGTATTAAGTGGATATTTGGAAAGTATAGGGAGAATCATTTAAATGAACATAACATGAACATGCATCATCGAGAAAAGAACTCTCAGTATTGCCAGCCTCCTGTGTTAACCTTAAATTTCATTGTTTATAAAGGCAATTAAATTAATGTTTATAAAGGTATTGCATACACACTTATACGAGGCTTATATTTTCACCTTTCTTCATATTTGGTCTAATCCACTGTCATGGTCAATGGTAATCAACATCTAACAAGACAGAACAAGCAAATAAGCAGTTCTTAGCACAGATCTTCTCCATGCAGCTCAGGACATAGCAGGGAATGTTATGAACTCATCTCAGAGATTTGCCCTCAAAGATCACAGTGGTCATGGTTAAGCTTATTCTCTCTCAATTCTGCTTTGTTGTTCATAAATTTACCTATTTGTTGTTCTGTTCTACAAAACCATGCCAACTAGTAATATAATGATGAATGAAGCTTGACTTCTCCCTAATGGAACTGACAGATACTCAGTGCACTCTTTCATATGGTTTCTGCCTTTATTCCCTTGGAACACTGAGCCAGGTATGGGGAAGGACAGAGGCCTCCCGGATAAAAGTCAGGACCTGTCTGTTAGCAGATGTGAGACTACTTTGGACTTATTAGCTCAAGCTATTGTCCAACAAAATTCAATCCATTGTGAGCCCGAGAGAAACCATCAAAGGTGAGAGAGCCCTCTCCCAATATGCAAACTGATCACTTTTTGTATCTTCTCGTGGCGGAAAGTGCAGGGTGCTCTGCAGATCTCTTTTATAAGGGGACTAAAGCTTCCTTGGTGGCTCAGTGGTAAAGAACCCCTTCCCAAAGCAGGAGATTTGGGTTTAATACCTGAGTCAGGAAGATCCCCTGGAGATGGAAATGGAAACCCACTCCAGTGTTCTTGCCAGGGAAATCCTATGAACAGAGGAGACTGGCAGGCTATAGTCCATGAGGTCGCAAAAGTTGGACATGACTTAGCAACTAAACAACAACAATCACCTCCTAATATCATCACCCTCGGGATGTAGGATTTCAACATACAGATTTTGGGAGGGCACAAATATTCAATCTATAATATGTGGCATAGATAAATGATAAAATATTGCTTTGTATTTTTTACAACTTGCTTTATGTGGTATCTTCTAAATCAGGGATCAGCAAATACTATTTCTGAAGGGCCTGATAGTAAATATTTCAGGTTTTGAGGGTCATATGACCTCTGTCATACCTATTCACCTTTGCCACCACAGTGCAGACAGTAAGTAAACAAATGGCATGGCTGTGTTTCAATAAAACTTTATTTAGAAAACAAGGCATATGGGCAGATTTGGTTTATTGGTCATGCTTTGACAACCTCTGTTTTAAGTCAACAGTAAGTAAACAAATGGCATGGCTGTGTTTCAATAAAACTTTATTTAGAAAACAAGGCATATGGGCAGATTTGGTTTATTGGTCATGCTTTGACAACCTCTGTTTTAAGTCAACAGCCTAGGAGAATATGTAATTCTCATTTTAATAGTATGAATTCAATGATTGGTAATTAGCCTTTTCGTTGTCTTCAGAAAATTCTATATTGAAAGAAACCATACAGACATTGTCATAAAAAATATCAAGACCAATCACTGCAGTCAGCATACCACTGTGCAGTATGGAAAAGCCAGATAAACAGTTGCTATTACAGAATATATCAGAGAACTCAGCAAATGTAAACTGTTTTCAGAATCATGTTTTCCCTAAAGTAATATTACTGCTATTTTGAATACCATAACAGAAATTTAAAGACAATAAGAAATAATAATACAGTATGTTAGATGTTCTACTTTCTTAAAATTATTAGAGCAATGTAAATTAATGTAAACTTAACAAAAACAACCTATTCTGACAGAATGTTTGTGTCTGATGATTAATAAAGATGTACGTGAAAAGATCATTTGAATGAAACTGTATTTCTTTCACTCTTCAAACACCATTTGACACAATTCTTATGCAGATTCTCTAAGTTTTTCATTATTCATTTGAGCTACATGTATCAAAGAATAAATCAAAGTCAATAACACTGGAGACACAAATAATAGCATTCTCACTGGAGAAGAAAATAAAAGTAACTTCAAAGAGACTAGCCTGTAAGTTTAAGCTTTTATTAATAAATGCACCTTCTTACATGTAACTCAGGTTAACTAAATTAAACAACTGACTTTCAAAAAGTCTTTCCTAACTTCAAAATTGACATAGCACAGACAGAAATGGTAATTTAAAAAGATTGAGACTAACTAATTTCAGCTGAAAAAACTGTTTCTATAAATGTCATTTCCTAGAATTTCCAACTGCCTCTATCTTAATAATTGAGTGATAAAAATAAACAAAACTACTTGCAAGACTAATAGTCACTAATGGATAAATACTACCTCCTCTTGCTACTGACGCATGAATAGATAAATCAGTAGGACAAAACAGAAAGTTCAGAAATATATTTAAGTACAGAATAAAATCCAAGATATAAAAATATCTCAAATCACTAAGGAAAAATGACTAGTGGGCAACTAGATACAAATTTGGAAAAAAAAAAACTGAACTTACAGTTTGCACAATGGTAAAGGGTAAAGTCAAAAGGGATTAGAGGTCAAAAAACAACAAAACAAAACCCCAAAAGAATTCATGTATATAATAGAAAAAAAACATAGATTAATCATAATCTGAGGATGAGAAAAACAAACTTTTCCAATTATGGCTTGAAAATTCAAAATCAGTAAAAAAAAACCTGCATAATAAATTCAACTATATTAAAATACATTTGTAAAGTGAAAAGACATTGTAAAGTAAAAAGATAAATGAAAACAGGAAACATTTCCAAAAACTGCCAGTGAGGACAAGATTATCTTCCTAGTATAAAATGAACTAATACCACTTAAGGAAAAAATATCAGAAACATGATTTTAAAAATGAGTAATAGTATAACTGACAGTCCATAAAACAGATATGCAAAATGGCTCTAAACCTTATAAAAAGATGTCCAGTTTCTTACATAATTATTGTAATGCCAATGGACTTCCCTAGTGGCTCAGAGGTAAAGAATCTACCTGCCAATGCAGGAGAAACAAGTACAGTCCCTAGGTTAGGAAGATCCCCTGGAGAACGGAAATGGCAACTCACTCGTTCTTGCCTGGAAAATTCCATGGACAGAGGAACTTGGAGGGCTACAGTCCACAGAGTGGCAAAGAGACAATGACTGAGCAATGGAGCACATGAACACACACACACACAGCAATCCTACTTCTAAGAATTTACTCTGAAGTTTCATTGTTAGGAATATGAAAAATATATGCATCGATTTTCTCACTGTAGTATTATTTTTGATAACAAAATATTGGGAATGAGATCCTGCCAAACATATTTGAATAAATAAATTATGATACATCCATAAACAATTACAGTTTCTGTGTGCAGATACCATAATGAATGAAGATAATCTCTGTAACTGATTTGGGGTGATTTCTAATATATACTATTGAATAGAAAAAGCAAACTGCAAAATAGTTTATATGGTATACTAACTTTTGTGTGAGAAAGAAAGGAAACAAGAATCATTGAAGGAGCCGAGAATACACAATGGAGAAAAGATAGTCTCTTCAATAAATGGTGCTGGGAAAATTGGATATTCACATGTAAAAGAATACAACTTGACCCCTAATTTACATCACTCACAAAAACTAACTCAAAATGGGTTAAAGACTTAGACCTAAGACCTGAAACCACGAAATTCTTACAAGAAAATATTAAAAATCTCCTTACATGGGTCTTGGTAATAATTTTTTTGGAAATAACACCTAAAGCACAAGCAACAAATTTTTTTTAAAAGTGAGGCTACATCAAACTAAAAAAGTTTTGTACAGAGAAAGAAACTATCAATAAAGTGAAAAGACAATCCATAGAACAGGAGGAAAAAAGTATTTACAAACCATTGCCAGGGAGGAGAAAATTCCCCCTTCTACCTTTCTTGAGTTCTTGCAGCTGCACTAATAATAAAACTGACACAAGACAGATTATCAGGAGAAAAAGAAATAAATTTTATTTATGTGCTTGCAGGTCTCATAGAAATAGGACCAAAAAAATGGCCAAAGCAGGCAGCTTTTATAGTTTTATTTTAGACAAGCAATAAGTTGTGAGGAATTGACAGGACATAAAAACTTAGGTTTGGGGGGCTCACTTAGTAAAGAATCTAAAGAGTTTGGATTTGGGGCAGTATGTTAAAGAAGTGACAAGATTTGCATAAATAGGCCTCTCACCTGAATTTCCTGTCTCTGGCAATCAGGGCATCCTTTCACCTCCAGATGCAGGGAGTGCATCTTTCACCTAAGAGATTTATTTCCTGCTTTCATGGAGCCAGAAAGGAGGTTTATTGTATTCCTCTTGCACTGGCCATTTTTTAAGTAACTTTAATTCCAAGTAATCAATATGCTATTGTGTTATATTTGTGGGCAGTTCTCCCTGAGCCCCAACACTGTATGTCTGATAAGGGATTACTACCGGAAATACTTGGAGAACTCTCACAACTCAATATTGAACCCTCAAATTAAATGATTTTTTAAAAATGGGCAAAAGACCTGAATAAACATTTTTTCAAAGAAGATACACTAATGACCAAGAGGTACATGAGAAGATGTTCAACATCACTAGTCATTCAGTTCAGTTCAGTTCAGTTGCTCAGTCGTGTCCGACTCTTTGTGACCCTGTGAAATGCAGCATGCCAGGCCTCCCTGTCTATCACCAACTCCCGGAGTTCACTCAAACTCATGTCCATCAAATTGGTGATGCCATCCAGCCATCTCATCCTCTGTCATCCCCTTCTCCTTATGCCCCCAATCCATTAGAGAAATACAAATTAAAACCACAATGAGATATTATTACCACACGCATGTTAGAATGACCATCAAAAAAAGACAAGTGATAACAAATGTTGGCATGCATACAGAGGAAAGAAGAAAAACAAGTTAGGTAACTTTTGAATGTAGTACTGACTATATATGGATCAATGAGACATATTTTAAGGGAAACTAAAAGAAATTTTGAATTTTAATAGCAGGTTTTTTTTTTTTGTAGTAATAGTACTGGTAAAGTGACTCTTGAACTACTGTATACTGTAATATTAAGCAAATGGTACAAATGTATTAAAAGTTTTCGAGAACCAGATTTTCTTATGGGAAAAAGGGGAAATGCAAGTATGAAATGGGAAAGGGAGACGACTTTGTGGTTTAGGATCAGAATTCCAAGTGTCACTATGAACTCATAATTAAAACAAACAAACAAACATATTTCCTAACCGTTCACAGAATGGGCTGAATAACAGTGATAATCCCATGGACTGTATAGTCCATGGGGTCACAAAGAGGCAGACACGACTTAGTGGCTTTCACTTTCACTTTCTTAGGTCTTAGTCAACCACACCTAGTTCAAAATATAGCTATCCATGGTGATCATTCCTTTCCTGTAAAAGGCCCTCCATCTAAATTCTTTGGGAAGCTAACAGGAAAGGTCAACACTTTTTTATGAGTCTTTTGGATTTTAATTGTTTTCAGATCAAAATAATCTATGTGTCAAAGAGACATTTGGTTCTCCTATACATACATATGCATCTACAGTAGAATCTGTTTATTGTACAGATTCCTAGGTTTCACATTTGAGATTCTGATATAGCAAGTACAGGATACAGAGCTTTAGGAAAACACTTCAGGGATATTTTGAGGCTAGTGATCTGAGATCCACACTGTAGACAGTTCCCCAAAACTGGCTGATAGATAACCTGAGGAGGTGTTTCATGTTTGTTGTTTATTAAGTGCCTAGATTAGTAAACTGCAATCAACTGTACTGTGTAGAATTCTGCAGAATGATACCCAGGATTTCTGTTTTTAAAACTCCAAAAAAAGCAAAGTAACAGCAAACAATCTCTCAATCCCAATGAGAGTCTGATTTCAGAATCAACAATATGTGACATTATATGCTCATTAAACTTCTTTGTAGTTTCCTGTCAAAAAAAGTGTGGTATGGTTTATTCGAGTAAACTTATATATCCCAAGAAGTCACCCTATATTGTATTTTCAAGAACAAAAGACAGGTAAGCTGTTGTTTTAACCACTAACTCCAACTTAGCTCCACTGCTACCATATAGATTTTTTTTATTAGTGGTAGTACTATTGCAATTCCCTTGTTCTTTGTAAATCAAACAGATAAGCATAAAGGATGCTACACTTGCAAGGTATATACAATTTGAGTAGATACTGTGTGAAGAAAAAAAGTGCCTTTTCTTCTCTTTATAAGCAGAATGAAACACTGAGACAGGAAACAAAAGAATAATTTACAGGTTGGAAGCATCTGGAGAGACAAACATTCTATTTTTCCAAGTAAGAGTTTCTGTAATGTGTGTGAGTATGTATGCTCAGTTGGAAAAAAAAAAAAAAAAAAGAACATATGTATGTGAAAAAAGTGAAAGTGTTAGTTGCTTAGTAGTGTCTGATCCTGTGACCCCATGGACTGTGCCCACCAGTCCTCCTCTGTCCATGGAATTTTCCAGGCAAGAATACTGGAGGGGGTTGCCATATTCTACTCCAGGGAATCTTCCTGACCCAGGGATCAGACCCACCTCTCTTGCATCTCCTGCACTGGTAGGCAGATTCTCTACCACTGCGCCACCTGGGCAGCTGGAGCTTTATAACAGGGAAGAACAAATCTCCCTATTAGATCTGCTTCTTTTACTTTAATCTTTGTATGTTATTGCTTTTGTTACAAGTTAAGAATGTTGCCTATAGTCTGAAATATACAGAATAGCCCAGATTAAAGGCTATGACCCTAAAGGTTTACTACTTGCCCATTCATACAGAGAGAAAAAGTTGCAGAACAGAGAATAACATCTGTCTAGGAGGTTATAGTAACCTGACCTACATGGACGTCTGCAGGAACAAAGGACTCTGACACCAAGAACTTTACAACCAACCATTCTTTTTTAACATAAAAGAAGCTGAAATTCTAATTCAAGTAGGATGTTTCTCTGGGATAGCAGTCCACCATCTTCTAGGCTTGCAGCTTTCTTAATAATGTCACGATTCTCTGTCCCAACAAAGATTTGTCTCTAGATTTATTGGCCTGTTCTGTGCAAGCAGTATGAGTTTGGACTTGGTAACATTTTCACAGCTATTTCAGTTAAGAATTCAGCTAGGTGGCAGTTCTTCATAGATGATCTACAATACCACTGCCCGGGGGCTTGTTAAAAATGGAGGTGTTGCAGCGCTACAAGTAGCAGGGCTGGTAGGAAAAACAGCAAGTACTTCAGGGGAGTACAGGGTGATAAACCCAAGACTGGGGATATACAACACAGGAATGAGAATTTAAATTGCGCACACATGACACAGGATGTTAAAGGTCACCTGAATGAATTCAGATGTTATTTAGGTGGCAATACTGAGATTTCAAAAACTTGAAATTCAGTCATCCTAGTGGTATAAGCGTTATCTCATGGTATTGATGCATATGTCCCTAGCGAGCAATGATGTTGAGCATTTTTTCATTTGCTTATGAACTATCTGTATATCTTCTTGGAGAAATATCTATTTAGATTCTTTGTCCAATTTTAACTGGATTATCTTTGTAGCATTAAGTTTTAAGAGTTCTTTATACATTCTGGATTCAAGAGCCTTATGAGGTATCTAATCTACAAAAATAGCAGTTTATTTCAACGTAAGAAATGTGTCTAATAACAAATGGATAAATCACCTAGAGAAGTAAACTGTACTTAACGAAAACATGGTTTAGGTTGGTTAGGTTTATTTTTGGGAAGAGAATTAGACAAAAAAAGTCCATAGCAATGATTGCTGCTGCTACTGCTAAGTCGCTTCAGTCGTGTCCGACTCTGTGCGACCCCATAGATGGCGGCCCACCAGGCTCCCCTGTCCCTGGGATTCTCCAGGCAAGAACACTGGAGTGGGTTGTCATTTCCTTCTCCATATAGCAATGATTAAGATTCCAGAATAAATCACCAGTATCAGAATACAGGCATAAGGGGTGGGGGTATTTTCTTTCTGAGTCCTACACTACACAAACTGTCTCACTGTTGAAACTAGAGCTCTTGTCAGTTTGTAGATTTCAGAGAAATGTTTTATTTTTAAAAATTTATTTATATTTAAACAAACTTTTTAGAATAGCTTTAGATTTATGAAAAAGTTGAAAAGATAATACAAGTTCCAATATTTCCCTCACCCAGTTTCCTCTCATGTTACAATCTTATATTACTGTGGCACATTTTCACAATTAGTAAGCCAATACTGATACCTTAATATTAACCGAAGTCCATTTTCTCTTTTTTTTTTCCAGTTTTTTTAAGTTTAAGGTATACAGCATAATGATTTGACTTACATTCATCATGAAATGATCATCACACTAAATTTTAGTTCAGTTCAGTTCAGTCGCTCAGTCGTGTCCGACTCTTTGTGACCCCATGAACCGCAGCACGCCAGGCCTCCCTGTCCATCACCAACTCCCGGAGTTCACTCAAACTCATGTCCATAGAGTCGGTGATGCCATCCAATCATCTCATCCTCTACCATCCCCTTCTCCTCCTGCCCCCAATCCCTCCCAGAATCAGGGTCTGTTCCAATGAGTCAACTCTTCGCACGAGGTGGCCAAAGTATATGAGTTTCAGCTTCAGCATTAGTCCTTCCAATGATCACCCAGGACTGATCTCCTTTAGGATGGACTGGTTGGATCTCCTTGCAGTCCAAGGGACTCTCAAGAGTCTTCTCCTAAATTTAGAGACTAGAAAATTTAACACAGGATATGGGAAGTGATTGTTTCTATACATATTGTTGCAATTTGAAAATCTTAAATAACAATTCCCAAGGCCATTTCCTCCCTCATGAAATATTTTGTTTTCTCAGTTCTAAAGAAAAATATTAGTCTTTTGAGGCAGTTTATTTCTGGCTTCCCTCTTTGGGTGATGCCATTGAGTCTGACCTCCAGTTTTATGAGAAGATTTGATGGAGACATCTGAAGCCAGAAGAATCTTTCACAGGCATTGAGGAGTGATGAAGAATATCTGTTTCACAAAGCAGTACCAGCTTAACATAAGCTTTAGAGAATGCCTAAGCCGGGAGAATTATGATGTTATTATCATACTTTAAGGGTGCTCAGATTTGACTCAAACTATTTACTCAGGTGGCTAAAACATTTTTGTTAACTCTAGAATAAAGCTGAGAAAGTATACTTACAGAATGTATCTTAGTCTCATGCTTGGCAATGAATCTCTGAGGAATCATTTCAATGAGAAAATATTCCCACAGACACATTACAGGACTGAGGATATCGGAAGACAAGGCATGACATAGGCTATGGACAATCTGCAACAACTACAGATTTCAGAAGTCACATACTCATCAACTTTGAGATGGCCCATCTTTGTACACGTTGCCTTCTGCAATTCAACAACCTATATGGATTTCTGAACACGGCTATCTCATCAAGAGAAGAACTGGCTTGGCTGAAAATGCTATCACCTATGTTTCTGGCCACAGACTCATAGTATCTGCTATATCCTTGTGCTTTTTTATTCATGTGCACAGGCAAAGCCAGAATGCTGGACAATATAGTCACCTGCTGCTGCTAAGTTGCTTCAGTCATGTCTGACTCTGTGCGACCCCATAGACGGCAGCCTATCAGGCTCCACCATCCCTGGGATTCTCCAGGCAAGAACACTGGAGTGGGTTGCCATTTCCTTCTCCAATGCATGAAAGTGAAAAGTGAAAGTGAAGTCGCTCAGTCGTGTCTGACTCTTAGCGACCCCATGGACTGCAGCCTACCAGGCTCCTCCATCCATGGGATTTTCCAGGCAAGAGTACTGGAGTGGGGTGCCATTGTCTTCTCCGATATAGTCACCTAGTTGGACTATAAAGAAAGCTGAGCGCTGAAGAATTGATGCTTTTGAACTTTGGTGTTGGAGAAGACTCTTGAGAGTCCCTTGGACTGCAAGGAGATCCAACCAGTCCATCCTAAAGGAGATCAGTCCTGGGTGTTTATTGGAAGGACTGAAGTTGAAGCTGAAACTCCAATACTTTGGCTACCTGATGCGAAGAGCTGATTCATTTGAAAAGACCTTGACACTGGGAAAGATTGAGGGCAGGAGGAGAAGGGGACGACAGACGATGAGATGATTGGATGCCATCACCAACTCAATGGACATGGGTTTGGGTGGACTGTGGGAGTTGGTGATGGACAGGGAGGCCTGGTGTGCTGCGGTTCATGAGATTGTAAAGAGTCAGACAAAACTGAGCGACTGAACTGAACTGAACACATTGAAAAAAAAACAATAATAATTATAAAATGCATATTTTATATTATGTATATTATTCTAAGAATTGTGTCCTTACAAAGTCACTCTCTCATGACTATTATTATCCTGATTTTATAGATGAGGATACTGAGGCATAGAAAGACAAATTTAATGGGCCTAAGATCATGGCATCCTGTCCCATCACTTCATGACAAATAAATGGGGAAACAATGGAATCAGTGACAGACTATTTTGGGGGGTTCCAAAATCACTGTAGGTGGTGACTGCAGCCATGAAATTAAAGATGCTTGCTTCTTGGAAGAAAAGCTATGACCAACATAGACAGCATATTAAAAAGTAGAGACATTACTTTGCCAACAAAAGTCCATCTAGTCAAAGCTATGGTTTTTCCAGTAGTCATGTATGGATGTGAGAGTTGGACTATAAAGAAAGCTGAGCTTCGAAGAATTGATGCTTTTGAACTGTGGTGTTGGAGAAGACTCTTGAGAGTCCCTTGAACTGCAAGGAGATCCAAGCAGTCCATCCTAAAGGAAATCAGTCCTGAATATTCATTGGAAAGCCTGATGCTGAAGCTCCAATACTTTGGCCACCTGATGTGAAGAACTGATTCATTGGAAAAGACCCTGATGCTGGGAAAGATTGAAGGTGGAAGGAGAAGGGGAAGACAGAGGATGAGATGGTTGGATGGCATCACCGACTTGATGGACGTGAGTTTGAGCAAACTCCAGGAGTTGGTGATGGACAGGGAAGCCTGGCGTGCTGCAGTCCATGGGGTTGCAAAGAGTCTGACATGGCTGAGCGACTGAACTGAAGATCATAGAAAGATTGGATAAATTTGCCAAGATCAGATTTAAAATTTGAGCCCCAGAGTCCACTGTTTTAACTACTAGAATAAACTAGACTTTCTAAAATGTGTTATATTATGAACCAAGAGTTAAACTTGTTTACTACATTTACTGTAGGACAAATAATTTAAATACAGTAAAAATACTAAAGAGAAATGTTCTTTACACATTCTGGATTTAACTATGGACAAGTACAGAAGGTCATAATTCATTCAACAAATATTTCACTTAGTATCAGCTGTCCCATTGCTGGGATTGTGGTTATAGCCATGAAAGAGAAAGACAGGAGATGGACTCTCAGGGAGATCAAATTGTGGAAAAGGAGGGCTTTTTATAAATAAATAATAAAAAAAATTATTAGTTAACTTTAGTGTCATAAAGAAAATAAAATAGTTAATATGATGGAGACTGATGGAGTGGAGTAGATGATTTAAACAGTGTGTTGAAAGGTCTTTTTTGAAAAATTTGCATTAGATTTGAAATCTTGTTTGTAAAAAGGAGCTAGACTAGGGTAACCTAAGGAAAGCACTCTAGGCAGAGAGAACTACAAGTACAGAGCAACAGACAATGGAAAATGTTTGGTAACAACACAGACAAGGAAACTCAGTACTGAACTCAGATCACATAACCATTTTCACAAATTGCATATTTATTGTGACACAAAGTCAGCCCTGCTTTTTGTTCCCAAATCATGAAGCAGCATAAATGAGAGGTTATCACCTTATGGTCTTGTATGAACTGGAATTTAAGACTTGTAAGAAAATCTGAGATCATTTAGCCAAGCCAACCTCTCCTTGAAAAACCAGTTAAGAATAATCTCTAAACTATAAATGAAAGATCTTTAAAAGTTACAATATATTTTTCTATCTACTAAAGCAACTCCTTATCAAGTAAACAGTTACACAATATTTATATGCATTTCTGAATGTGAAAATAAGAAAATATTAAAAATTAATATTGGCACCCATTATCATCCTTACTCTTCTACTTTTTATTTTTCCTAATACCTTGTAATATACCAAGGAATTTACTTATTATTATATTTATCTTTAATGGATTGACTCATAGTAGAATGTACACTTCACAAGTACAGAGAGTGTGTCTGCTTTCCTTATTGATATAGACTCTTAACAATATTTAGCCTGTAGAAAGCAGGGAATAATTAAGCAAATAAATGGATGAATACGTAACTATGTCCAATGACAGGAAATTAAAAGAAAATATATTGTGTTTGGCCATCAGAGTTGTGATATTTTTCCAGAATTGTCTAGGTTCAGTTCAGTTCAGTTGCTCAGTTGTGTCCGAATCTTTGCCACCCCATGGACAGCAGCACACCAGGCTTCCCTGTCCATCACCAATTCTTGGAACTTGCTCAAACTCAGGTCCATCAAGTTGGTGATGCCATCCAACCATATTGTCCCCTTCTCCTCCTCAATCTTTCCCAGCATCAGGGTCTTTTCCAATGAATCAGTTTTTTGCATCAGGTGGCCAAAGTATTGGAGCTTCAGCATCAGGCTTTCCAATGAATATTCAGGACTGATTTCCTTAAGAATTGACTGGCTGGATCTCCTTGCAGTTCAAGGGATTCTCAAGAGTCTTCTCCAACACCACAGTTCAAAAGCATCAATTCTTCGGTTCTCAGCTTTCTTTATAGTCCATCTCTCACATCCGTACATGACTACTAGAAAAACCATAGCTTTGACTAGATGGACTTTTGTTGGCAAAGTAATGTCTCTGCTTTTAATATGCTATTCAGGTTGGTCATAGCTTTTCTTCCAAGGAGCAAGCACCTTTTAACTTCTGGCTGAAGTCACCATCTGCAGTGATTTTGGAGCCCAAGAAAATAGATGTTTCCCCATCTATTTGCCATGAAATGATGGGACCAGATGCTATGATCTTCATTTTTTGAATGTTGAGCTTTAAGCCAACTTTTTCACTCTTTCACTTTCATGAAGAGGCTCTTTAGTTCTTCTTCGCTTTCTGCCATAAGGGTGGTGTCATCTGCATTTCTGAGGTTACTGATATTTCTCCTGGCAATCTTGATTCCAGCTTGAGTTTCATCCAGTCTGGCATTTCACATGATGTACTCTGCATATAAGTTAAATAAGCAGGGTGACAATATACAGCCTTGATGGACTCCTTTCCCGATTTGGAGCCAGTACATTTTTCCCATGTCCGGTTCTAACTATTGCTTCTTGACCTGCATACAAATTTCTCAGGAGGCAGATAAGGTGGTCTGAAGAATCTCTTAAAGAATTTTTCACAGTTTGTTGTGATCCACACAGTCAAAGGCTTTGGGGTAGTCTATAAAGCAGAAGTAGATGTCTTTCTGGAACTCTCTTGCTTTTTCTATGATCCAGTGGATGTTGGCAATTTGATCTCTGGTTCCTCTGCCTTTTCTAAATCCAGATTGAACATCTGAAAGTTCTTCATTCATGAACTGTTGAAGCCTTGCTTGCATAACTTTGAGCATTACTTTGGTAGCATGTGAGATGAGTGCAACTGTGCAGTAGTTTGAACAGTCTTTGGCATTGCCCTTCTTTAGGATTGGAATGAAAACTGACCTTTTCCAGTCCTGTGGTCACAGTGAGTCTGCCAAATTTGCTGGGATATTGAGTGCCGCACTTTAACAGCATCCTCTTTTAGGATCTGAAATAGCTCAACTGGAATTCCATCACCTCCACTAGCTTTGTTCACAGTAATGCTTCCTAAGGCCCACTTGACTTCACATTCCAGAATGTCTGGCTTTGGTGAGAGAGCACACCATCATTGTTATCTGAGTTATGAAGATCTTTTTTGTATAGTTCTTCTGCATATTCTTGCCATCTCTTCTTAATATCTTCTGCTTCTCTTAGGTCTATACTGTTTCTGTCCTTTATTTTGCTCATCTTTGCATACACTGTTTCCTTGGTATCATTAATTTTCTTGAAGAGATCTCCAGTCTTTCCCATTCTATTGTTTTCCCCTATTTTTTTGTATTGCTCACTAAGGAAGGCTTTCTTATCTCTCTGTCCTATTCTTTGAAACTCTGCATTCAAATGCGTTTATCTTTCCTTTTCTCTTTTGCCTTTCACTTCTCTTTTGTCAGCTGTTTGTAAGGCCTCCTCAGACACCCATTTTGCCTTTTTGCAGTTCTTTTTCTTGGGGATGTTTTTGTTCACTGCCTCCTGTACAATGTCACGAACCTCTGTCCATAGTTCTTCAGGCACTCTGTCTATCTGATCTAATCCCATGAATCTATTTCTCACTTCCACTGTATAATGTAAGGGATTTGATTTAGATCATACCTGAATGGTCTAGTGGTTTTCCCTACTTTCTTCAATTTAAGGCTGAATGTTGCAATAAGGAGTTCATGATCTGAGCCATAGTCAGCTCCTGGTCTTATATTTGCTGACTGTATAGAGCTGCTCCATCTTTAGCTGCAAGGAATATAGTTAATCTGATGATGGTATTGACCATCTGGTGATGTCCACCGGTACAGTCATTTTCTGTGTTGTTGGACATAGTCTAGGTTGGACCAGTTCATCTCTCAACTTATTTTCAGCCGTACTCATCTATAATTTGCCTTTGAACACTGTAAAAATGCCATACTAATTAAATATGTTGTTAATAACTTTTGCATTAAAGAGATGCTTTTACATTCCTAGAATCTATAAAGATTGAACAGTCAGATGGGTAAGTTTTATATTTTTATTACCATGTTTTCTCTTTGGGGCGAGACCATGCTTATGTGGTTCAGTCTTCAAAAAGCATGTTTAATTTGACTAAATGTAGAATAAACTCTGAAAGTCTCTTTGTATATCCACACGCACACAAATTTTTCTACAATACATACACAAGGGGTGCTCCTATAAAGGAAGATAAACATTTTCCAAGAATCTCTTGACTGTTTAAATGTGGAAACCTTGGTTTATGTGGTTAATATACACTTTAAGTAACAGTTTGGGTAAACTTTCCTGCTCTTAACTTCAAAACCATTCACCAGAAAGGGAATGTTTATTTTAGAATCACAACAATTTCTACTAACATGTGACAGTCAAAATATATTCATTTAAAAATAAGTAAAAAGAAAAGACTAAAGCATTAAAGTGCTAAGTCCCCAAATTTCAAAATACAAGTTAAGAATAGAAAATGATGTCTAAAATTCACCTCATTCCTTTTGGCATATGTATTTTTTCTTTCTCTTAACTTTTTTTCAATTGATTAAAAATAAATGACTTTGATGGAGAATTTTATATGACACTGAAAGACATAAAGAAGAAAAATTCCAGCTCAGATAAGATGCAGATAGAAATCTCATTATTTTCATGAACACGTTCAGTGTCTTATGCAATTTGATGGTGTTGGGATGGTGGACAGGTGCCAATCAACTATGACTTTGCAGACCAGTGTCTAAGATTTGGAACTATATCTTAACAACAATATGGATGTAAGTGTATGAGTTAAAAGATGCTGTTGTAGTTTAGAAGAGAAATGGCACTGCCTTAAAGGCAACAGACCTATTTTATACATCCATATTTTCCCATACTCTACACTGTGACACAGAAAACAGTCCCTCCAGCAGACTTCCAAAGAGCTGGAATGTTGCACATACATTCCTCTCTTGTCTTTCCCTCCCAAAGGAAATATTTGCATTTATTGGCAAACTAATTATTCTTCTGTTTTAAAATCTATCTTCCTCTGTTTTAAAATCTATCTATCCCATGTATTCATGTGCTGTTCATGCTAAATTGCTTCAATTGTGTCTGACTCTTTGTGACCCTATGGACTGTAGGCTGCCAGGCTCCTCTGTCCATGAGATTTTCCAGGCAAGAATACTGGAGTGGGTTGTCATCCCTTCTCCAGGGGATCTTCCCGACCCAGGGATCAAACCCACGTCTCTTATTTATCCTGCATTGGTGGATGGGTTCTTTACCACTAGTGCCATCTGGGAAGCCCAAGAATTGGTAGGGAGCAGAACAAGATAAAACTGCAGGCCTCTGATAAAAAAGCCGGAAAAAAGTTTTGCGTTTTTCCATGTCTCTCTCTCTCTCTCAACTGTCATGGAATTTTTATTTGTTATTAAGTAGTACATTTGCTCAGGCTTGGGGAAAGTTGTGGTACATATGCAGACTCTCATAGTGTCCAGGGTCCTGTTTCATGACACAGTGGTACACAAACCTCAGCCCTTCCTGTGCCAGCACCTGGGGTCCCTCTTGGGACAGCAGTCACTGGGCAGAGGTGGAGGAGCTCGTGGCCAAGACCAGTCACATATGGTAGAGAGAGGCAGAAGGAGGCAGGACTGGGTGTGAGCTGAAACTCCAAGTCTTTGACATGTGCTATATTATCCATGGAACTTCATTTACAAAACACTGATAAAATTTATTAAGAATTTCAACACAGTGACTACCTAGCATTAAATAATATGATTTATTATGATTGCACTGGTTGTATGCTGATGGAGTTGATACTATATTCCATCTTTCAATTCCATGACCAATGATACTATATTCCATCTTTCAATTCCAATGACCAATGAGCAACTATGCTTTCACTGAAAAGCATGGATTACTATTTTCTTATTTTTTTCCTCAGAAGTAAGATATCCATGTAGTTATTAAGTAAATGAGAAACCCACTCCCAGATTCTCATTTGGAAGCCCTGATTCCTGGCATCATTCCTGGTCTAGTTACTGTATCAGCAGAAAAACAGATCCTCTACTCAAAACTGGTGATTAAATAAATTCAAAGACAAGACCATTTACAAAATTTGGGGGCAGAGTTAAAGAAAAATAACAAGGATACCTTGGTAGGCACCCTGGAGTTAACCGGAGTGTAAAACAGTACTGCTTTTAAGTCTGAAGGGGCAAAGACAGGGAGCCATTTTCAAAGAAAAAAATCCAGTTGTGGAACTACCAGACAGAAGTTGCAGCCTTCAACAGCCAAACTCATCCTCTGTCAACCACACACCAGGAAGGAGGAAGCTGGTGGATAATTGTCTCTACCTCTCTTCCCTTCATGCACTGATCTCCTCCTGGTGCCTTGCATTTACCAACCAAAGTATTCCAAACTGCAGAGCTCATGAGGATCACACTTCTAGGGCACAGAACAATATCAAGTGGGTTGTAAAACAGAAGTAAGGGAGCAAACAGAAAATACAGTGCAAGTCAGTTTTCACTCATGTGCCTACTGCTGTATACCCATCAGTGCCCTACTCAACTAGCAGTCCCCCCAAAAAGCAATTCTATGGAGTAAGTGTGCCGAAATTTCAGATTTAGATAGTCTAGTCAACTGATTCTCAATATATCCATTCTGAAAATCAAAGTTTAAGAATCTGTAACTGGAAACTATTCGACTCACCGACAAGTTCACACGCATCATCACGGAGTTGATCTAAAGGGTGAACACACTTTTGAATCATTAGTCAGGGAAAGTTTTTTATTCTTTCTTTCCTATAGTAATACTAGTAATAGGCAAATTAGGCACTAAATTGAATTTATTCACAGAAATTTTTATGGTAGCAGTGGATTGTCATCCATTTTTATGGTTGAAATGGATTGTCAGAGACAGTCTACAGACTTTCATATCATTCCAGCCTATTTTCATAAATATTTGTAATATAACATAATAAAGATAAAATATAAGAGGTCTGGAGGATGAAATACCTTGTAGCAGAAATATTTTATGTAATACAAATTGTGATTTCTTAGTAGGACAATTTATCATACTCAAAGACAAGCTCAAGAACAACTATATATTTTAATAACATGAATGTACATCAATCATTTATATTTACTCAATGATCACTCTGTGTACAAACACTGTTCTTGTCTGTCCTGAAATGCAGGGGAAGTGTTACATATTCCTGATTAAAAGCTGATTTACTTTCAAATTATTTAGAAAAATAATCACCTCTTTGTCTGTCATAATTCTTTTTCAAAGTAACAGAAGCCACCTTAATTAATTCAAATGGAAAAGCAATTTACTTAAAAACAATCTTACAAAATCTCAGGGAGCAGGGAAGAGCAAAGTATAAGATTCAGAGATCATCCATCTTAGAAAAACACTAAAACCACACTGCTGAAACCAAACCATGAACATCAAAACCCTAGCCACTCCACCTTGAATGCTTTATGTTAATGCTTTATGTCACCAACATCACTAGAAAAAACTAACTTGTTCATGCATCTGCTTCTTCAGATAGCTTTCTTCTGAATCACGGTCATACACTGGTGCCTCTGACTAGTAAACCTAGGTTTTTGTTCTAGACATAAGAAAGGCTGAGAAACTGATGTTCTGGCTCCTTTCTAAAGGGTAGGGATAGTACACAAAAGAATTATGGCAAATACTCCAAACATTGGAAAGTCATTTAAAAACGTCTTCTGAATGATGAAATACCTTGAGCTAGATTGACTTTCCAGTATGGAAAAACAAAAAACAGATCCTATGTGTGAAATAATCACTAAAAACATTAAATAATACACTTCTCAGTAACCCACATATCAAGGAGGATAGCATAAGAAAAATTATAAAATATTATAAACTGAATGAAAATGAAAAAAAGAACCAAAATTTGCATTCATAATAAATACAGTTCTTACACAGATATTTATATGTTTAAATGTTTATATCAAATACAAGGAAAAGTCTAAAATCAATGATTGAGACTTCTACCTCTGAAAAAGTTAGGAAAACAAACAGTAAGACTAAGGTAAACAGAAAAAAAATAAGAAAAAATCACTAAAATAAGAAATGAATACAGAGAAAAATCATTAAAACTGAAAGCATTTTTTCTAAAATGATCTACAAAATTAAAAAGAAAACACTCAGGTTGTACTGATTAAAGTAAATAAAAAAGAGAGAAGACAAAATTACCAAATAACAGGAATTAAAGAAGAGTCATCAGCACAAGCGCTACATAACTTAATAACATCAAATAAATATATGCAAATAAATTTGACATCTTATGTGAATTACAAAAATTCTTTGAAAGCACACATTTAAAACTTTATGCTGCTGCTGCTAAGTTGCTTCAGTCGTGTCTGACTCTGTGCGACCCCATAGACGGCAGCCCATCAGGCTCCCCCATCCTAGAGGACATAATAAATCCTAATAGCCCTATATCACTTTAATACATTTGCAATTTAAAACCTTTCCACAAAGAACATTCTGGTTTTAGAAAGCATCATTGGTCAAATCCATCAGACATTTAAGGAAGAAAAAAATAGCAATCCTTCATTAAATCTTTTAGAAAAACAACAAGGAAGGAACATATCCAAACTCATTTTATGGGGCAAGCATTATGGTACCCAAACCAGACAAAAATATTTCAAGGGGGAAAAAAAAAAGCTAAATACTGATATCCACCACTGATTTACACAAAAACAGGCTTAACAAAAGACTTAGCAAATAAAACACAGCAATATAAAAAAGAATAATACATTAGGACTGCTGTAGTCTTAGCAGAACTAAAATAGCAGTTTGCCAATTTAAAAATGCATCAGTGTAACTGATCACATTAAAATAATAAAGGAGAAAAATATGATCATATCAATAAACATCATCTTAAAACATGTTGAAAGCATTTAATGAACTCCAATATCCATTCATAACAAAAAAATTCTCATAAAACTAGAACCAGAGAGAAATTTCTAAAACTGTTCAGGGCAAGCATCAAAATCACATATAATTTCATGCTTAATGGTGAATGCTTTAGCCCTACGATCAGAAATAAAACAATAGGTCCACTCATCAGCTCTATTCAACACTGTATGGAAAGTGACAACCAGTGGGGAAAATTAAGTGCCAAGGGTTTGGAGGGAAAGAGGGATGAATAGGTGGAACACAGGGGTTTTTAGGAGAGCAGAACTATTCTGTATTCTAATAGTGGATACATAACATGATATTCATTAAAACTGTAGGAAACACAATGTACATCAATTGTAACAAATGTGTCACACTAATGCAAGATGTGAATAACAGCATGTGGGTGTGGGAAATTAAAGGCCATCTGGGAACTTTCTGTTCAATTTTTGGGTGTACCCAAAACCACTTTAAAAGTCTACTAATATGTAGTTAAATAAAATAATATATAAATATATAAATACATATAAATGTAAAAATGGTGAATCTAGTGAAGATAGAGGGTATTCATATTTCTCCACTTTAAAATGAGTTGTGAGAAATAGTAAAGAATATATGAAGAAGTCTACAAAATATTTAAGAATATATAAAACAAAATCTGCTGCTGCTGCTGCTAAGTCACTTCAGTCATGTCCAACCCTCAGACGTCCAACCCATAGACGGCAGCCCACCAGGGCTCCCCCATCCCTGGGATTCTCCAGGCAAGAACACTGGAGTGGGTTGCCATTGCCTTCTCCGAAATAAAATCTAGATATGTTAAAAAAGGTGTGTATCATCTTGGAAAAATCTAATCCTGTGATCAGTTCAGTTCAGTTGCTCAGTCGTGTCCGACTCTTTGCGACTCCATAAATTGCAGCACGCCAGGCCTTCCTGTGCATCACCAACTCCCGGGGTTCACCCAAACTCATGTCCACTGAGTTGATGATGCCATCCAGCCATCTCATCCTCTGTCCTCCCCTTCTCCTCCTGTCCCCAAATCCCTCCCAGTATCAGAGTCTTCTCCAATGAGTCAACTCTTCGCATAAGGTGGCCAAAGTACTGGAGTTTCAGCTTTAGCATCAGTCCTTCCAAAGAACACCCAGGACTGATCTCCTTTAGAATGGACTGCCTGTAATATCCCTCCTTAAAATCATCACCAGCTTCCCACTCTTCCTAGGATAAAGACAAAACCGCTTAACACAGTGTCTGAGGCCCAATGTGATCTTGGCGCCTGTCTCTTCTTCCTCACTTCTGTCCACTGACTGCCTTCATCATGACCATGATCTCTGCTCTTTGGGGTTCAATCATATGAAAATGCTACCAAACACACTGGAAGCAATGACTCCTTCAAAGTTCTCTCTCCTCTCAGACTTTGCTTGCGCTGCTGCTTCAGGTTGGCTAAGCCAGACTGGAAAGGGATTTCTCCTGGTTTCTTCCCATCTGTTCCCCTATATCTCCTACAGGAAACTTTCCCCATCCCCTAAATCCAGAAACTTCCTTCCTTAGCATCTAGTGCTTAGTCCCATAGTGTATTGTAACTGCGCGCCTGTCTGTGTTCTCCAGTGTCTATAAACTTGAGGACAAGAACTATCTTTATTCCTCAACCTCAAGTACTGGATCTGGCCCACAGTGATTATATATTCAATAAATGGGCTGTATGTGAAATTAAAAAGTTGGACTAAACAATCCAGAAGATCTATTGGCATGCATCAAATAACCCCAACACCAGGAAATACCTTTTTCTCTTAATTCCTCTGGTTCTGAGTGTTTGAAGACCTCAAGAGTCAGGGTTGTAATTCCCAGGAACCCCCTGCATGTCATGTGCCAATCGGACGGACTACGGTCACGCGACACGGACTTCATTTCCCAGCATGCCTTGAGACGCGGCGACTGAACTGCCCACGCAAGCCTGGCCCTGAGTGAGCAGAGGAGACTGCCAAGGTAGAGTGGCCGCGTATGCTCATGGGTCCGGGGCCAAGAGGGCTCAAGAACCATTTATTCATATCTTCGAGATGGCTATTTCATTTGTGTGAAGTTGGAGCGGAACTGAACCATGAAGCGTGAGAATGGCTCAAGAAGAGCTGAGGGGCAACTGGATCCCATGCAGCCGCAGATGTACTTCCTCATGGTCAGGTGAATTTTACCTCTAGGGACTGAAGTGGTCCATGCTATCCTTTCTGAAATCCCGGCTGTCGACGGGCTGACCATCTAGGCATGAAACCTGCCTGGTAGAGGGATTTATTAAGGGTGAGGATCCCTGGCTTCCTTCAACTGAAATATATTCACCAGAAATAGCAAATTATTAAAAATGCCAAATCTAACCTTGGGGAAGGGCAGAATTATTCAGTACTGCTCTTGCCCTGAACTGTTCAGGAAGGAATGTTCAGTTATTCTGTGTAATCAGTTCAGTTCAGTCACTCAGTTGCGTCTGACTTTTTGCCACCTCATGGACTTTAGGACTCCAGGCCTCCCTGTCCATCACCAACTCCCAGAGCTTACTCAAACGCGTGTCCGCTGAGCTGGTAATACAATCCAACCATCTCATCCTTTGTTGTCCCCTTCTCCTCCCACCTTCAATCTTTCCCAGCATCAGGGTCTTTTCAAACGAGTTAGTTCTTCGCATCAGATGGCCAAAGTATTAGAGTTTCAGCATCAGGCCTTCCAATAAATATTTACGACCGATTTCCTTTAGAATTGACTGGCTGGATCTCCTTGCAGTCCAGGGGACTCTCAAGAGTCATCTCCAGCACCACAGTTCAAAAGCATTAATTCTTCGGGGCTCAGCTTTCTTTATAGTCCAACTCTCACATCCGTATATGACTAGTGGAAAAACCATAACTTTGACTAGATGGATCTTTGTCGTCCAATGGTGACTAAGAAATCAGCCAGGCCTGATGAGTTGGATACAATCCTTTATATTAAAATAGAAAATATTATGTGACTTGCAAATAGGTACATAAATAAAATTTATATATATTAGAAATAGTTTTCATTTCAGATGGCATTACTTTATGTGTGGGAAATCTCAATATTTGTAAAAACAATTAGATCAGATAAAAGAATATCATCAGTCTCAGATTCAAAGTAATATACAGAACTTAATTATTTTCCTATATTTAAACAATGTACACTTGAAATCAGATATCATTAACAATAACATATAAACATATTGTTTTAGAAAAAATCCAGGTGGAATATTTGTACACTGAAGCCTATAAAATATGCTGAGAGAAATTGTTTTCTGCCTGGAGCCAGCGTGAGGAGCTCTGCCCATGGCAAAGGTCATGAGGAAGGAGGCTCGGCATACGCAAAAGGCGGGATCGAGCCTCAGGAGTCCCCCTGGATATTCTCGAGCATCTATCCCCCCAAAACCAGAGTCTGCCTACTTTACTGCTTTGTGCTCTCACCTCTGACTTTACGGGGGCTGTCCCCCCCCCACCATCTCGCTCTCTCTGAAAAGGAGTTAACTTACAGCTCCAGTTAATAAAGTTCCTGGCATTAGGAATGTTTAAATCCAAACCCCTCAGATGGCTCTCTAACTCACCTGACAAGTTTACATGGACTCCTACAGCTATGCATACGATTGTTTACAGTCTCCCAGCCGCGAGAGGCAGGGGAAGCTTAAGATATTCAAATAGCTTAGAGCCTCTCAGAGAGTTAGAAACGGTCAGAATAAAACTAGTAAAAGATTTCATTGATGAGCCAATGCTTGCTGCCAAGTTTCCACATCCCCTGTATTGTATCCTTGAATGTGTATTAATTAATATAGTTGGTATGTAGAAAAAATAAGTAGTGGCCTTGGTGTTAGCAACTTTAGACCCTTAAGGTAATAAATTCTTTCCTTTGTTGTAAACCCACTGCACTCTATAGGAATGCAACTTTATCTAACACCTTTGGAGGATGGCGCCAAACCTTAAAATAATTACTCTTAGAGAAAATAAGTCTTATGGATTGACAAACCTTTGTCAGAGTCATAAAATGTTAATAGGCCTTCTGGCCAGAAGATGATGTAAATCACCTAAACCATTTGTATACGATAGATTTGCAGAAAAGAAACCCTGGTTTCGATAAGGATCAAAGACTGCTGACTTTGCATGATTTCACACCCGCTATTATCCTCTATGAACAACTTATGGTATAAAAGCCCCTGTTGAAAATAAAGCTACGGGCCTTGCTCACAGAAGCTTGGTCTCCCCATGTCATTCTTTCTTTCACATTCTGGCTGAGTCTCCATCTGGAGCGTGGAGGTCCTCTGCGACCATTTATTTGCCTGGGTTTCTAAGACCCACTCGAGAAGGTGCCTAAGGTGGGGCACCTTCTGCTATTCAAGAGGGTGCCTGCGGCCTCCGTGGTCAGAACTAACCTGATGTCACAGGTTATACTGATTTTCCGCGTAAACCAAGCTACTCAGCCTCTTTTCTCCACTGAATTTTCCTGCTGAGCTATCCTCATTCTATTACTCTTTATATCTTTGATGAATATTTAAATTAATCGCCGATGCCATTTCCCTTTCGAACTCCCTAGATCAGCCGGGGCTGGACCTTGGCAGTTTTCATTCTAAATTGATTTATAGGTTGAAATTTAACCCAGCCAAAATTTCAGAAGTTTGTATTTTCTGCAAATGGACAAGCTGAAACTATTAAATATATATGGAAATTCAAGGAACACAGAATGATCAAAACGATTTTAAAAATGAAAAAGTAGGAAGACACTACCTCATTTCAAGATTTACTATAATGCTAGAGTACTAAAAAGAGCAAATTGTTTGTTGAAGAACATGCAAATATATAACTGGAACAGAAATATACTCACATGCCACTCACAGATATGTGGCCTAATGACTTTCAGCAAAGATTCAGGGTAGTTCGATGGGGGAAAGAATAGTGTTTCAACAAATGAGACAATTAATAATTTAAAACAAAAATGAAGTTTATATCACAATGTATAAAGTTGAACTTGAAATGTATCATAGAAATAAAACTACAAAATTTCTAGATGGAAACATAGGGAATAAAATTTGTAAACCTGAGTTACACAAAGATTTCTTAGAAAGGAAGCAAAAAGTATGAATGATGAAAACATTTGTTAAAATTGAATTTGGTCAAAATTTAAAACTTCTGTTTTCAGAAGACATTTTTTATAAATGAGAAGTCTACCCACAGTCTGGAGTACAAGTTGCATTAAAAATACTAATATTCAGAATATTGTACATGCATATATAAACATGCACATACATAGTACACATGTATGAAAATGCATACATATAGACGTTATATAATGGAGCCGCAAGATTATATATATATGTGTATTCATATTGTATAATTTTACAGTTCAATAATACAAAGTGAACCAAAACAATTTAAAAAAACAATAAATGTTTTAAACAGACACTTCAACAGAGAAGATGGGCAGTTGAAAAGTAAGAACATAAAAGGTTGTCAGCTTCATGTTTATTAGGAAAATGTAAACTAAAACCACAGTGATATATCCATACATTCACTCGAAGGTCTGAAATTTAAATGTACTAGGCAGAATGTAAAAACAAAAAGGCAAAATGGGTTGTCTGAGGAGGCCTTACAAATAGCTGAGAAAAGAAGAGAAGCTAAAGGCAAAGGAGAAAAGGAAAGATATACCCATTTGAATGCAGAGTTCCAAAGAATAGCACAGAAAGACAAGAAAGCCTTCCTCAGTGATCAATGCAAAGAAATGGAGGAAAACAATAGAATGGGAAAGACTAGAGATCTCTTCAAGAAAATTAGTGATACCATGGGAACATTTCATGCAAAGATGGGCACAATAAAGAACAGAAACGGTATAGACCTAACAGAAGCAGAAGATATTAAGAAGACGTGGCAAGAATACACAGAAGAACTATACAAAAAAGATCTTCATGACCCAGATAACCATGATGGTGTGATCACTCATCCAGAGCCAGACCTCCTGGAATGTGAAGTCAAGTGGGCCTTAGGAAGCATTACTGCGAACAAAGCTAGTGGAGGTGATGGAATTCCAGTTGAACTATTTCAAATCCTAAAAAGATGATGCTGTGAAAGTGCTGCTCTCAATATGCCAACAAATTTGGAAAACTCAGCAGTGGCCGCAGGACTGGAAATGGTCAGTTTTCATTCCAATCCCAAAGAAGCGCAATGCCAAAGAATGCTCAAACTACTGCACAATTGCACACAGCTCACACACTAGCAGAGTAATGCTCAAAATTCTTCAAGCCAGACTTCAACAGTACATGAACTTCCAGATGTTCAAGCTAGATGTAGAAAAGGTAGAGGAATCAAAGATCAAATTGTCAACATCTGTTGGATCATCGAAAAAGCAAAAGAGTTCCAGAAAAACATCTACTTCTGCTTTAGTGAAAGTGAAAGTCATTCAGTCGTGTCCAACTCTTTGTGACCCCATGGACTATACAGTTCAGGGAATTCTCCAGGCCAGAATACTGGAGTGAGTAGCCTTTCCCTTCTCCAGGGGATCTTCCCAACCCATGGATGAAACCCAGGTCTCCCACATTGCAAGTGGATTCTTTACTAGCTGAGCCACAAAGGAAGCCCAAGAATACTGGAGTGGGTAGCCTATCCGTTGTCCAGCGGATCTTCCCGACCCAGGAATCAAACTAGGGTCTCCTGCATTTCAGGTAGATTCTTTACCAACTGAGCTATCAGGGAAGCCCTACTTCTCTGCTTTATTGATTATGCCAAAACCTTTGCTTGTGTGGATCACAGCAAACTGTAAAATTCTTCAAGAGATGGGAATGCCAGACCACCTTACCTGCCTCCTGGGAAATCTGTATGCAGGTCAAGAAGCAACATTTAGAATTGGACATGGAACAACAGACTGGTTCCAAATAGGAAAAGGAGTACATCAAGGCTGTATATTGTCACCCTGCTTATTTAACTTCTATGCAGAGTACATCATGAGAAATGCTGGCCTGGATGATGCACAAGCTAAAATCAAGATTGCCGGGAGAAACATCAATAACCTCAGATATGCAGATTTCACCACCATTATGGCAGAAAGCTATGGTGTTAGAGAAGACTCTTTAGAGTCCCTTGGACTGCAAGGAGATCCAACCAGTCCATGCTAAAGGAAATTAGTCCTGAATATTCACTGAAAGGACTAATGTTGGAGCTGAAACTCCAATACTTTGGCCACCTGATGCAAAGAACTGACTCATATGAAAAGACTCTGATGCTGGGAAAGATTGAAGGTGGGAGGAGAAGGAGATGACACAGGATGAGATGATTGGCTGTCATCACTGACTCAATGGACATGAGTGTGGATAAACTCCGAGAGTTGGTGATGAACAGGGAGGCCTGGTGTGCTGCAGTCCATGGAGTTGCAAAGAGTTGGACATGACTGAGCAACTGAACTGAACTGAGCCAGAATGCAGAATAACTCAAACTTATTAAACTATACAGCTAAAACAGGTTTTTTTTTTTAATGAATGTAAATAATGTCTGATTTAGACTTTCAAAGTAGGCAGCATAAGATAGCTTAAAGGTAGTATGAGAATATAGGAAGACAGAGGAGGCCAAAGCCAGTAAAGAAAGACTTCCCAGAGATTAAGCTTGAACTAGGTATTGAGGATGACTATGAGCTGCCTAGCTACATAAAGAAGTAGATGGGGAAAGAAGGTGCATAAGTAATTTGAAGAGAGTTTCAGTAAATTCAATAATATATGAAAGCCAATGAGGTACAAGAAAGGAAAGTGAAAGTGGCTCAGTGGAACAAGAGCTTAGGGAATGAATGAAGGTTCAGCAGGAAATAATACTGCCAATTATTGTATATAAATAATTATGTATATGGTTATATAGAGAGAAATTGGTAGAAACTAGTTCATAAAGATTCTTGAATTATAAACTGTGATTTTAAACTATCTCATCAACTATCTTATATGTGATGATGTATAATCAAATGATTTTAGACAGAAGACTGATTTAATTAGATTTTATTTATAAATAAATTCTGATTGCAATGTGAAAGTTAAAATGAAATATGGGGAAACTATGTGAGAAACATAGTTACAAGAGGAAGATGAAGAGGGCCTAAAACAATGACGTTGGTAATCACATGGCAGAAGACATATAGAAGGTGATGTGATTCTGCTACTTAGACAACGAGAGTCCAAATATAAGTGAGTTCTCCAGGTTGGATGATATCTTGATGATGGTGCTGTTTCTGGGATTGAGACATGTAGTGGTATGGTCAGTTGTGCATTAGGATGAGAATTTAGAGAATCAAACGTATGATATTAAATATGCTGAATCCAAGGTAACCATGGTAAAACTAAGTATAGTCTGGTACAGTTTCTTTGTTCCCTCCCCTCAAAATTGTATTTGTTTTGTACTTTATGCCTTTTTAAAATCAACTTTTTTTCTTATAAAGCTTTCTAAAATTGAGTTACTTTATCCCTCATTCTTACTCTTGACCTTCTTTCTTCTTTTACTGTAAAATTATTTTAATATATAGTAACTGTGTGTATAAATATACACATAACCATCAGATGATCTCTTGTAAACATGTAATTTTCAGGTGCTCTCTTCTTTCTTTAGTCTGTATATTTTCTAAGGGAAGTAGCTTTAACTTGCTCCTTAATATGGTGATTGCATTAGCTTTTGTTGTCGATGCTCTTGTGCTGTTATGGTCATTTATCTGTCTGCCAAACTTCTCTTATTTTGCTTATAACTGGCTTGCTTCAGAAAATTAAATTTCTATCAGATATCAGGCAAAGGGAGAGGGAAAAGGTAGATAATATTTAACTGCATCTATTTGGTATCGATTTTGTGCTAAAAGGGACATATTGAATTGTTAGAACTCTTTTCTTAGGCTTCTTGAAATAGGGGAAAAATCCTTTCCAGGTGGTGAGAATATTTTTCAGAATAAGCACTTCACTCTTTTTAGTAAACACTTTGAACTATTTAGGATTGTGACAGATATCGGTGAATACAAATTAATTAGCAGTTATAGAAGATGAATAAATTGTATGAGCTGACATCTTATATGCATGTGTTGTTCTGAGTTTTATAAAAGCACAAGGTAAAGACATTTTCACACTTTTAGAATATGTTCTAGTTGAGTATGCTAAATTATAAAGCACATAAAACATTAGGGATTTGCAGTATTTTTTTAATACTTTAAAAAAAGTTTCAGTTAGTCAAAACTACTTGAGATTAATCTCTGAGTCATAATCTATAAAATTCTAGGTAAGACAGGATATTGCCTGAAGTGATGGTATCGTCTGCTCTCCATATTGTGCAAGTACATGAAATACTAAAAGTTGTTGATTTAATTTCTCTTGGGAAAGAAAAATATCCATTCTGAACACAATGTACACATGCACACAAAATAAGACACTACATCTAATACAATAATCAATATAAAAGAGATAAAAAATGCAAAATGTTTATAAGAATGTGGAACAATACACATTCTTACAATTTGGTAGTGAGAGGGTAAAATACTACATCTAGTTTATTAAAGTTTCAAAATTATATAGTGATTTCTTACAAATTTAAGCATGAATCAACTCCATGGTCTAACATTTCTATTCCTAGATATTTCCCAAGGAAATAAACTAGAGTTATGTCCACAAAAACACTTGTATAAAGATTTCATAAAAGCATTATGTATAATATCAAATAAAATAAAACAGAGAACAACCCAAGTTCCAACTGTAGAAAAATGGATAAACACAGGTGTGATGTGTTCAAACAATGAAATAGTACCCAGCAATAAAAAAGGAAATACACTTGAGATATATGCAGTAGCAGAGACAGTGAAAGAAGATGGAGACACACACATATATACACATAATATAGTGGGAAATGGAATTTTCATAAGGTATATGTGAACTAGCAAAAGCAGTCTATGATGATAGTCAGTGAGTGGTTGGGAAAGGGTAGGAATAACGATTTAAAGGGTAAAGTTGAATTTTATGAAGTGAGGAAAACGTTTTATATATTATTTGGAATGGGTGTTACACACTTGGGTAATTTAAGAACACATACTTTTTACCCTATTGTTGACCCCTCCTAGAAGTCATAGCAGTTTGCCTCATTGGGAACCATTGGTAGGCTGAGATCAGCAATAAGTATATCTTTTTAGCTGCATGGAGAATTTCTAAATCATTAGTAAAATTATATGCAATAATCTGTTGGCTGAAATTATCAGACTTGTAGCAGATAGGCACAGTGAAAATCTTGCTAAATAAAATAAAAGTGAAGAAATTGTGTTTCTCAAAATTAAGCTCATATGGACACCTGTATATTTCAGCATAATCAGTTTAACAACTTTAATTTAGGCCTCAGATTATCACTTACATATTTTTCTTAGTTATTTATGAGGCAGTTACATTTAGTTTTCAGTATGTAAAGCAATAAATTTCTCCTAAGGTTACTCACTGCTTTATCTGTCACAGATTTTTCAGGCTTAGAGGTTTCAGTATGGAATGATTTATTTTTGTCTTAATATCTTTAATGACTGTATGGCTCAAGTGCTTATATGTTCTACCATTTTAAACACTTCACAAGAGAAATAACATGATAGTAGCTGTGAAAACATATAGTGGTGAGCTGAAATTTTCAACTATGGGAAAATTTGCTTTTAATCTGCGAGTGGCAAAAACATCTGACACCTAATGATATGTCCACATCAAACTCAATAGAATTTAAGATCTGTTAGTTATTTTTATTTTTTACTTCACCTGATATTATCATTTGCTATCTTCATAATTCATTTTTTCCTATCAAAGGTTAATGTGAGATTTGATTATGGTAAGACTTTGTTACATGTAGGGGAACATGTTATTTAGTTAAAAATATGTATGGTGCACCTTCTATGTACTAGGCACAGAAATTATGTAGTATAAGATGCCCATCTATTTTCTTTTTCAAAACAGTTTAATCTATTCTAGACCATTTGAATTTCCAAATAAATTTTATGATTTATCAGTTTCTATTTAAAAAAACTATGAGAATTTTGACTGAGGTTGAGTGAAATCTAGAATTAACTTGAGAAAACTTTTCATCTTGATAATATTGAATCTTTAAATTCCTGGTATGTTATGTCTGTCTATTTTATTTGTTTTACTGTTTTATAAATATACTAAACATGGTAAACTTGCTAGTTCTAAAAGCTATTTATTTTTTATTCCATATGATTTTTTTATATAAAACAGCATGCCATCTAAGAACAGAAGTACTTTTATTCCTTCCTTTTTAATATGTATAACTTTTACTTTTCATACTTTGTTGCATTTCCTATAGCATCTAGTACAATGTTGAATAGAATTGGTAAGATATTCTTGCCTTAGTCTAGCTCTTAGATGAAAAATATTTAATCTTTCACAATTAGACATACTGTTATCTGCAAGTTTTCCTTGGATGCTTTTTTGCAGGTGGAGAAAGTTTTCTTCTATTTCTAATTTGCTGAGAATTTTTATTATCCCTGGAAATGGAACTAAGAGATGAAAAACAGAAAAAAAGTGAGGTAGAGATTGTGGAACTAAAGCCTGTTCCTTTGAGGTAGCAGTTACCACAGTTACTTTCTAAACTGTTACTACAAATAATTTGACTGAACTATATGATTTAAGCCGGAGAAGGCAATGGCACCCCACTCCAGTACTCTTGCCTGGAAAATCCCATGGACGGAGGAGCCCGGTGGGCTGCAGTCCATGGGGTCGCGAAGAGTCGGACACGACTCTGTGACTTCACTTTTCACTTTTCACTTTCATGCTTGGAGAAAGAAATGGCAACCCACTCCAGTGTTCTTGCTTGGAGAATCTCAGGGACGGGGGAGCCTGGTGGGCTGCCGTCTATGGGGTCGCACAGAGTCGGACACGACTGAAGTGACTTAGCACAGCATAGCATATGATTTAAGCTAGTATTCCCATATTTAAAGCGTTCAATCATGTATTACCATCAAAGGATAAAATTCAGTTCACTTAGCATGGTGCTCATGGCTCTCAATAGTACACTCTCTGCTCTCAGCTTCCTGTTCTTAATCATTCCTATTATCCTGCATGACCTTCTGTACTCTTGACGGTTGAACAGTGTGCATTTCCTAAAACATGCAATAGTTGGCACTTCTGTTTTGTAACTGTTATTTCTTTTGTCTGAAATCTCTTTTCAGTTCTGGGAAATAATTTGCACACAATTTGAACCACCTCTACGAACCAGTCTCAAGTCTGTGATACCTCATTATAAACATTTGTGTCAGAGCACAATGTACAGTTACTAGTTCTTCTGTTGCTTGACTATCCTCTCCTCTCTCCCCCTCCTCCCCACACATGCACACACTGGACTATGAATTTCTTAAAGGCATGGACTCTCTGGGTGCTATATTTGTATCCTGAAGGCTAAACTTTGTTGTTCAGTCACTCAGTTGTGTCTGACTCTTTGTGACCCCCATGGTCTGTAGCATGCCAGGCTTCTGTGTCCTTCATCATCTCCTAGAGTTTGCTCAAACTCATGTCCATTGAGTCGATGATGCCATCCAATCATTTCATCCTCTGTTGTCCCCTTCTCTTCCTGCCTTCAATCTTTCTCAGCATCAGGGTCTTTTCCAATGAGTCAGCTCTTTGCATAAGGTGGCCAAAGTAAGGTTAAACTTACTTGTGTGTAACAAGTGACACACATTAGTAGTTTATGATGAATTTTTACAGAAAGCAGTTTATGTGGATTGGCCAAGGCTGGGTTAAAGAATCTTGACTGAAAAAGTCAATTTGGGTTGACCCATCCTGGTATTTATATATAAAAATACCCAAATGGATTTTTAACTCTGGGATATTTGGGTATAGTAAATAAACTTAGTATTAATGTGTAATTATTAATTTTGGAACAAGAATGTAATAAGTTTGGTGACACATTGTTAAAGATAGAGTTAATTAATAAAATTATTTACACAAGGATTCTGAAATAAGTTCCATCTCTTCCTTTCCAGTGACCTAAAGGGGTGCAATAACTAATTTCTAAATGGACCTAGTTTGAATTAACCTATATACATATTTTCAGCTATATGGATTTTAAGAAAATTTAATCAATCTTTTTTCATACCTAGAGGATGTATTCTTCAATATTCCTAGGCATCAAAAATAAGTTGATTTCACCATTTCTTACTTTCTCTGTGATAGCTCTCTGAAGAAAATATATTCTCTATTCTTTTTTTTTAAATTTATTTATTTTAATTCGAAGCTGATTACTTTAAAATATTGTGTTGATTTTGCCATACTTCTCTCTATTCTTAAATCAATAGTAGTCTGATGTTGATCTAGGCAGAATGACTTTCTAGGACCAGATCAACTCATGAAAGTTAAACTCAGTCGTGTCTGACTCTTTGCAACCCCATGGACTATACAGTCCATGGAATTCTCCAGACCAGAATACTGGAGTGGGTAGCCTGTTCCCTTCTCCAGGGGATCTTTCCAACCCAGGGATCGAACCCAGGTCTCCTGCATTGGAGGTGGATTCTTTATCAGCTGAGCCACCAGGGAAGATCAACTTGTAGGTATATGAAAAGGAATGAAAACTGAGAAGTCTCTGCTTTTGTTTCAGGGTGTCAGACAAGAGGTGAACTCTAATACTTGCCTAGACAAAACTGACAAATAAAAGGGTGAAAGGGGCCTGAAGTATGTCTTTGATGGGTGTTGTCAGGTTGGAGAAGTGAGTTTTCTGATATGCAGAAAACGAAGTTACTACTTCCTTTAGAAATGTGTTTCGTAAGAACTTGCTTACGTTCCAGCCGTGACATCCCATCTGGGGTTGTGATTTTGTTCTATTTGGGGCCAGTCTCTCCTGCCTAGCTGTTGAGCAAAGGTGTATCTCTTGATCCTGGCAAATCTGTGTCACATCCTTTACAGCAGTGCTTTCATGTATTAGGATATCATGGAATCTCTAGTCCAATTACACTGTAGTCTACAGAAGGTCATTGTCACATCTTATTTGACTTTTTTCAAAACAGACTGCTTTATTCTTAATACTACCACTTTACTTTAATGACAGGTAAGGGTTGCTTATCTAGGAAGCCCATGACAGAACGTTATAGTTATCAGATGTTTTGTTGATGCTCTCAAATATTTGTCTGATAGATACTGTGTCACCTGTTAACATCTTCAAAGTCTCAGAAAATTTCTCAGTGACTATTACTGACATGACATTACTGTCATGACACAGATGACACTTTTTACTTATTTTGTTCTCATATACTAAATTTCTCCCCTTTAAATTATAATCTAGAAAAATTTGCAGAACTGTAATAAAATGATACTATATGCAGAAATACCTAAACACAGTTTTATGTAGTTTTTTTCCTTCTTTACTGCCTTGCTATTTTTCTAAATAATTGGGATTGCATTTTAAAACTGTGATACAAGATTACAAAATGTAAATACTTAAAAATCTTACAAGTTTAAGTCTAATTTTGCAAGGTATATGTTTATAAAATTTTGGAAAGAAAACAAAATATGAAGCAGAAAGTAACATCACATACAGATGACCAGAGCACTAACAGTGTTTTTCTTAACAGATGACTATCTTTCAATAGTGTGTTAAAAGCACTGCTTCTCTTGATCTTCTATGATTGTAGGCCAGAAAAATGTTTTTATATAGAGGCATAGCCACAATTTGAACACTGACAACCTGAGGGAGGGATAGCAGTAGACTTCATTGTTTTGAGCTAGTCACTTGGACAGTTTATCATTTGCTGTGTTTTTAATGATCTAATAACACTCTCTGTTTAAACACACTTGTTGGCAAGATTGTAAACACTATGCATTATGTTTGCAGGCATGCCGCCGCCGCCGCTGCTAAGTCGCTTTGGTCGTGTCTGACTCTCTGCGACCCCATAGATATATGTCATTAATAAAACAGGCAAATGATAAAGCTATGCTGATGCTGGCTCAGCATCACCAAATCAACGCTAGAAAATATTTTTAATCCTGGTTTGAAAACTGGTTTTAATGCAGTCAAACTCTGGAGGGCAGTATTTCTCAGAGTTTCATGTGAAAGTATCTGAAGCAGAATCAAATAAAATGCAGTTTTCTAAGCCCCACTGTAGAACTTCTAAGCTAGGATCTCTGAGGGAGTGGTGTAAAGAACAGGAAAATTGATATATGTTTTTAAGTATCTGCCCAAGAAAATTTCTTCACACTAAATGGTTTAAGAAACACTGTTCAAAACTATATTATATAAGTAATGGCAGTTATTCTTGACTTTCCTCTTAAATTCTCATAACCCCAGATCTAATCTGCCTCCAAATCAGATGGATTGCATCTCTTCAAAGTTACTCATATCTGCTTTCTTATCAACACCACACCATCCTGAAACTCAGACTTCCCTTATTTCTTTTAAAAAAGTTTTTTTAAAAATTTACTTATTTTAATTGGAGGCTAATTACTTTACAATATTGTAGTGGTTTTTTGCCATACATTGACATGAATCAGCCATGGGTGTACATGTGTTCCCCGTCCTGAACCCCCCTCCCACCTCACTCCCCATCCCATCCCTCAGGGTCCTTCCTTATTTCTAAGTGATGAAGTCTACACTATTTTAGATAGTAGTGACTGTCCACATGTATCTGTTGATCACTTGTATAATCAATAAAGTGGTTATAATTTTGTTTAAATTAGTTTGGTTATAATTTTATAAATGGATACTCACTTCATATATCGGGAGACTTTTAAGTGTGTTTTAACCAATTTGGAAGTATGAATCTGATTTTTCAAATGATAATTTTATGAACTCTAAATATAAGCCAGATATTTCACATGGAAATCCACAAATTGAGATGTTGTGTATGTTAAAATACGTAGTGGATCTCAAAGAGTGTGAAAAAAGGAGTGCAAAATATCTCAGTAGTTTAATATTGTTAACATGCTAAAATAATAACCTTTGTATATTAAGTAAAATATAGTTTTAATTCAACTTTACCTGTTTCTTTTTATGTTTTTATTGTGGCTACCAGAAAAGATTTAAATTGTATACATGACTATCCTTATGTCTCAGTTGGAGAGCACTGTTCTAGCATAAAGAAGCAGATAGCATTTAGTGTGAGCAGGGCCACCCTAACCATTAGTAAAATAAACATAGTTTCAGAAAAGCCTAGAAGATAAGGGATAACAAAAAGAGGAACTGAAAGGCAACATGGGAATTGCAAGCAGGAATGTTAAAACTACGGGAATGGGATAACCTGCTTCACATTTTAACAATGAAATAAACAGAAATTACAGTATCAGATTTGTTTTGCTAACTATTCCTTAAGAATTTTTCTAAGTAGCCCCTTTTCACCCCATGCAATATTAATCAAAGAATCAAGGAAGTGCATAGTTGAGAATGATTTTCCAGGCAATAGTCCAATTGTTAAATTTTATAATACTATTTTAATTGAAAATTCTGCTTAAGAAATATCATCCTCACTATTGTCCTTAAGTTTTATATAACAGTCATTTAAGGAGGACAATCTGAGCGAAGGTAAAAAGAGAAAGGGCCAATGAAACAAATGATCCAGAAAACCAATCTCAGTGTGTTAAAATCATGAGAATTACCTTCTCTTCTTATTCTACACCTTCTCTTCTCTCTTTTTTTAACCATTTCTATCTCTGCCTTTCCCTTCCTCAGCAATCCAGTCTTAAGGCCATTAGGTAGGGCCTAGCAGGGAAGTATTTTTTACTAAATGGAAAAGAGTCATGGCTCCACAAAGCAGGGTTCAGTGCTGTGGGGTATGAAGAAGGCCTTCACACTGGAGAAAGGCGAGTGAGGAAGGGAAGTCCCAGCAGAAGAGGGGGACATTGCAATATATGATATAGAACCTATGTGAGGTGAGGCTGGGATCCAAATGTGGGTGGAACAGATAGGCCCTTGCAAGGCCCTGGAGCCCAGAGTGGGTACAGAGTCTTGTGTGCTATGGAATGATTTGGCAACGGGTGTTGGAGCATGGACAGAAGATGGAGAGTTCTCCACAGGTGGGTGGTAGCTGATGCTAGACATAGCGTGTCCAATCTAGAGTAGGGTGAAAAGAGGGTGTGTGTTTGATATGGGGGTATTAGTTAAACAAATATATTAAAGGTATTAGATGCTAGTATCAGAGAATGGAGTTACAGGTATGAGATAAAGGGAGTAAAGAAGAATGATGGTTAATTAATTTTGAAGTCATTAATGGAAACTCAGATTATGTATGCATCTACCTCACAACTTTTGACTTCTATATGCCATTCTCATCTCCAAGAAATCTGGGATTGATGGAGAAGTGCCTGAATGCAAGCATAGGGCAACCCCACTCGAATATGAGCCTGACACTGCTGATTTCAAAAAATAAGGAAATGTTCAAAGAATATTTCAAAGAACACAGTAGCCAGCTTGTTCTCAGATAATTTAAGCACAAAAATAAACATGACAGTAATGGATTATGATGCATTGAATAAAATGGGAAACCAGAAGCTCTAAAATAATAAAAATAGACATGAGAATAAATTGAAAGATTTGCAAAGAACAGCATGTTTATAAAATTTCAAGGCAACTCCCCACAAATACCAATCTATTATAAAGATTGCACATACATATATATATATATATATGCAGAATATATTATTTTTGAGAAGAGATGCCTAACAGTTATCACCCTTGTCAAGAGATCAAACATTGTTGGTAATGGGACAAATTGAAATCTTGTGCCCCTGATAGGCTGCACAAAAGAAAAGAAAAAAAGCATAGTATAACTTCTGCAGTATCTATCCAAAGATGCATAACCTGAATCTGCTCTTAAGAAAACGTTAGATAAACCCCACTGAAGACCGTTCTACAAGACAACTGGCCTCTAACATTTGTTGGGCGGGGGAATTTTTCCCCACCCCCTTTGAGTTCTTTTGTCTGGACTATTAATTAAATTGACACAAGACAGATTAAGAGAAGAAAAAAAAAAAACATACATACAGATGTCCCATAGATATGGAAACCAAAGAAGTGACTGAAGCAGGAACCTGATATACCTTTTAGACAAAGAAGCAATAGATTTTTGAAGAATTGACAAGAAATAGAATTTGAAACAAGGTAATAAATTAGTAAAGAAATAACAAAGTTTATGTAGGCTCTAAATATCTGTATCTGTGGTTGTAAGGATGTCTTGCTACCTCCTGGTACAGAGAGGGTACCTTTCACATGAGAGATTAATTTCCTGCTTCAAGGGGGACAAAAGAGGGTCAGAGTATTCTTGCATCAGTGTTTTCTTGCATGGGTACATGCTGAGTTGCTTCAGTTGTGTCCAACTGTTTGTGACCCCATGGACTGTAGCCTGCCAGGCTTCCCTGTCCATAGGATTCTTATCAATATGCCAAAGAGCATATTTTGAAGTGTGCTGCCTTGAACCTCATTACTTTGAAAAGTATCAAGTTCATGAAAGTTAAGGAAAGACTGGAACAGCTACATTCTGAAAATCACTAACGAGACATGATAACTGAGTGCATTGCATGATTCTGAAAGCTATTTCTGGGCTTTAAAGGACATTTGGGGAACAAAGTTTACATGTGAGGGTATGAGAATTAGATTGGTAATGACTTAGTGTTAATTTCATGATTCCTGTGGTTTGTCTTTATGCAAGAATTCTAAAATACTAAGTTATTTGGTTGGTGCATCATGTTCTCAGCTTACGGGCAAATAGTTCATGAAAATATAAGAAATAAAAATATAAAAAATATATTTTTACTGTTCTTGCAAGTTTTCTATACATTTTAGAAAATTTTCAAATAAAAACAACAAAAAGCTTCATGAGAATAAAAGCATGTCTATTTTAAAATCTGTAGTCTAGTAGACAAATGGTTTTCAAATATTGTCTTTCCAATTATAGTTCTTTTCTAGTTGCTTTGGTTTTCTTAGCTAAGAACCAAGGTCATAAACTGAGAGAGGATTGGCAAAATATTTTTAAGTTTGAAAAGAAGAGGAAAAATATAAATACTCATCTGGAGGAACTGGAATTAGGCAAGGCTGGGAGTTACAGTATGTCGTGGACAATGTTACAGGCCCACTTGAAAGCAGAAGTTGTAAATTTAGAGTGAGATCAGAATTTTCAGTTATATTTATCTGCAAAGGTGCAGATTTTGGCTTGGATTGTGTTTTTCCTGGGAATATAAAAAAATCAAAAGGGAGAAAAGATAGTTGAGCATGTTTGCAGAGGAGTTATGATGATTCATTGTGTAAATATGAACTGCGGTAGGTTTTAAACATGATATCCATTGTTGAAGAACATGCCTTTTTGCTGACTCAGCATTATTCATGCACATGCTCCTGAAATCCTGCTATTCCTAACTGGAGAAAAACATAACTTAATGTGTTGTAAAGGATGGAATACCATATTCTCCCCATATTTACTGTGTATATGTCTCAATCACTAGTGCCATACCATTTGTTCATGATTATCCTTAATGTGTCTATCACTTATGTGTCTATTTTCCCAACAGCACTGAGAGATTCTGAAAGATGAGAGGCTGTTTGCTTTAAATGTCTTGTGCAGAGCCTGATAGTAAACTATCAGTCTTTTAGGAAATCCTGTTATTTTATTTTTTGGAACAAAATCACCATCTTGTGACAAAATAAAATATTGTCACTGTAGACTTAAAAGTGTCATTGTCTTAATAATTACTGGCATAAGTATAATTACTTTCTGGTCTTTGAACTCTGAATGAGATAGGATGTTAAAAGTAGTATCTTCGCTGAAGGTGCTGAATTTTCACATCTCTGCTTTAATCTCCATCTATATAATTTAAACTTTTGGTTTTATTTAACTGCAATTTTTCTTTTGTCTTATGGGAAAAATAATACTTTCATAAGAGAGAGAGGCATTTATTTCAAGAACCTAGATAAGTTTTCCAGAACTCAAATACGGAAAGTCACATAGGGTTAGACTTGAGAACTGAGAAGCCATCAGTAACGTAAGGCAGTTATGCATCTTTCAGGCTCAGAAACTGTTTTCTTCTCTTAGTTTTTATTTTTTATTTTTTCTCTCTAGAGAGCTCTCATCTGATCCTGCAGCTTGAAAATGTTTCACCATGACTGGTCTTGGCTCCTTTATAACTAAAATCACTTGTTTTAAATCTTTTGGTCAATGGACACAGTCTCTGTGCCCTGAATCTAAAATGCAAAAGAGTTATCTAGTTGGCTCAGATGAATCTTTTTCTCAATGAGTCTGTCTGTGGATGGGCTCCTTCTTTAAATTTTTTTCTTCTCCTTGTTCAACCAGTTGTTTTGAAAAGATAGGTCAAGATCTCATCCAGAGGGAGTGTATGGGCAGGTCTATCAGTCAGAAAAGCAGGACCAATGAGAACATGTCAAATAGGGCATGGACTCTAGGAATTAAACCTTATACAATGATAAAAGTAAGGTCCAGAAAAGAGAGTTGAATGATCAGAGAAATTTTTTATTGGCCTTCAGAAGAATTTCCAGTATTAAACCTCAAAGTATAGAAATGCAGATTTGGTCCTGGTAACCTGATGAAGAACATCTATAAACAGAAAGGTTTTGTGTGGTTTTTTGCTATGAAATTCATTATCAGCAACACATTTCCTTAAATTTTACCTTTGTGATGTGCTCTTGATGTTTGCTAACTTTAATGATTTGGACTGATATTTCTCATAATGAGAATGCTTAACTTGATGAACTTGATACCAAAATCTAAAAATTATCAGTGAGTTCCAGAAAATGATACCTGTTGCTCCAGTTTAATACCTAGGAGGTGATTACATTTAAGCCTAATCTCCTCCATAAATTATGTTCACATGACTTTCATCCCTGAAATTTTTATGAATCTGAGAAAACTGAGTTCTTTTTCTGTTTGTTTCTTCAGTGTTAAAGGAGGTTGATGGCCTGTTTTATGAGTTAAAATATATCTATAGTTAGGTTTGAGAAGTCTTCTGAAGATTGATACAATCAACCATTTTTTGTAGGATCATCACAGAGGAAAGTGCTGAACATTAACTGGATTTTTTTTAAAAAACAAGATTGTCACAAAGAGGAAATTTCTTAAATTGTATGGGAAAGAGATGTTATGAGCAAGGAAAATTCAGCTATAAATGTTTAGGGGTAGAATTAAAATTTTCCAAACAAGAGAACACAGAAAACCAAAAATAGAAAAAAAAATCAGCTGAATTTTACTGCCACTTACAGTAAAGTTGTAGAGTATTGGGGTAGAAAGATTATAGAAGTTACTGTCCCTCTTCTAGCCCAATAAGCATTGAATTTGCTTTAACTAAACAGGGCAGGATGGAATTGGGCTGAGATTTGGCAGTCTGTGTCAAGAAGAAATATTTTCCTTTAAATAAAATAGCACAAGGGAGTGAATACTTTGGAATAAGCAGTCTCAGTTTCTGATACCATAGTTATTCCTAAAAATTTGTCACATATTTGAGAAGGTTGCCTTCTAACCCCACAGCAAGCTCTATAATAGATAGTTTATTGTAAGTGCATTTCTTTGTCATTTTCAATTTATCCTACTTGAATATGAACTGAAAAAGGAAATGTCTATAAGTACAGGCTTATGTTCAGCTCTGAATGTTAACTTGGAGAAAAAGAGAGCACATATGAATGATATCTCTGTCTAAGCAAGAGATGCTTTTGGATATTTGACAACCAAATCTATGGTTATAGAATATGAAAGAGTCAGAGAAAACATTAATGTAAAATAAAAAGTAAGGCACTAAAGTTAGCAATATTTATCATACCAAAGAGCTTATAAAGGCTGAAAAATCTATTGTAGGTATGTGCCATGCATGCACAACCTGCCAGAAACTGACATCAAAGAAAAGTACATGTTACCAAAATGAATGACTCTTGTGTCATAATATGAGACCATTTTGACCTGTAGTGTATGAAATTACCTGTCACTTGTAACAAATTATTGCCCAACCAGTTTTCTGTGCCCTCTTATTAATGTATCTCTTTTTCAGCCACTCCAAATTACAGACACTCTCAGGAGAATCTGCTTCCCAATTCCTGCTTCCACTTTGCCACAGTGTCTTTGTCAACAAACAGCTCCTGCAGTCTCACTTTTACCCCAGCCCTTCTCCTGCTCTGATTGGTGATTACTTAGATCTATTAATAACTGCATCATCTTAGTAGAAACTCATTAGCTAATGTCAATATTCAGAGAATTACTGGACACCACTCCTATTCCCAGATTACTACTATAACTTAATCTACATGGAAAGGATTAACTGGAATATATATTCTATTAATCCCAAACTAAATGTACCTTCTCTACTCAACTTTCCTTGAATCAGATTCTAAAAATGTTAATTGTCGCCCTAAAGCCACTGATGGGATGGGAATTATTATAAAGTGGGGGGCTTCCCAGGTGGCTCAGTGGTAAAGAATCTACTTGCCAATGAAGGGGCCAAAGGAGATGTGGGTTCAATCTCTGGGTTGGGAAGATACCCTGGAAGAGGGCATGGCAACCCACTCCAGTGTTCTTGCTTGGGAAATCCCATGGGAAGAGGTACCTGGTGGGCTACAGTTTGTGGGGTTGCAAAGAGTTGGACACGACTGAGTGACTAAGCACAGAAGAGGCCTCATGTAAGTAAGAGGCCTTAAACCTTTTATTCCATTAGCTTTCTGGTAAATCAGCCTCTGACTATAACCCCAGCACTCTTATGGTGTAAAGTAAGTTAATAAAAATTGGCCACTATGCATGGGTTAACATGTTAAAATGCAGAAAAAAGCAATGTAATATTAAGTATCAGAATGACTGCTGCTAGAATCTATGTCACATTCCTCTAAAGGTCAGGTACCTCCTGCTCCCTACAACATTTTAAGAAACTTCAGGGAAATTTTTTCCCCACTATGAATATTCCAGAATACATGTCCAGGCTTAGAATGTAGGCCCTGATATCCTGGAGGTATCTAAGCCTCACAGTCATCATCATGACTGTTTCCTGCATCTTCACCATCTCCAGGTTCACAATTCAGCTAGTTAGATAAAATTGTTTTTATTCTCACGTTGAGAGAGTCCTCATTCTGAAGCAGGGTGGTAGTTCATTTTGAATAGGAAAAAAAAAATAGACCCTTTAAAAGTATTTCCCTTAATCATCACACACACAAAAAAGCAGTCTGTCTACTGCCACTTTCTTCTGGGGAAGGGATAGACGGGAGATAAGCTAAGAGCCTTAGAAATGTCAGAAGTAGCAGGTAGTAGTAGCAGTTTCTTGGACTGCAAGGAGATCGAAAAAGTCAATCCTAAAGAATCAACCTGAATGTTCATTGGAAAGACTGATGCTGAAGCTGAAGCTCCAATTCTTTGGTCATTTGATATGAAGAGCCAACTCATTAGAAAAGACCCTGATGCTGGGAAAGATTGATGGTGGGAGGAGAAGGGGACGACAGAGGATGAGATGGTTGGTTGGCATCACCGACTCAATGGTCATGTGTTTGAGCAAGCTCTGGGAGATGGTGAAGGACAGGGACGCCTGGCATACTGCAGTCCATGGGGTCGCAAAGAGTTGGATACGACTGAGCGACTGGACGACAATGAAGTAGGTACTAGTTGCAAAATACTCTACTTATCACTGATAGAAGATGCAACAAGATAGGTGCCCAGAGGGAACTGAAAATAGTAGTGGAGTTCAAAGAAGAGAGAATCCACTTACTTGCTGGAATCAGGATTTGATGAGTCAGAACTACAGCCATAAGTGGAGGGCCCTGTAGGTGAGTGGAAGACAACAGTGGAAAGAAATACTGGAGCTACATCCTCAAGATTTTAAACAGCAGCCTAAAAAATGACCCTGTAGCGAAAGAAAAATATTTTTTTTTCTCTATGCTGCTAAATTCTTGGCTGAGAACCACCAACTCCCATAATAAAAGATTACAGAAGAAAAGGAAGCGGAAGCTTAGCAACGTGTACCTCCTGTATGCATGGAAGAGACCCAGGAAAATGGAGTAACTGCCCCAAATGGCCTAAACCATTACCTTAAAATACATTTCCAAGTAAAGACAAAAGGTGTTGGGGGGGCTGATGAACCAGCAGGGAGGTTTTCAGGCAAAGCCCAGTAAACAAAGGTACATTTGTTTTTTTTTTTTTTCAAAGGTACATTTGTTATGCAGACCAATTCTTCTCCATTGATGAGAGGTTCTGGATATTTAGTTGTCTTTTTCCTGGTATACCAATGGAGACACTCTCGTAAGGTGATTGCTCTTATCAAAGTAATGTCTATTTACATTACAAAAGGTTAACAAACTTCTACTAGATTTTCTGAGCTTCTCTTGTGTCCACTCTTTCTTAAAAGTAGTCAGCCTAAATCTTTATGCCAAAGAGATATGTTTTAGGCTAGCAAATTCTGCTCTCCTTCAACTATTTGGTGGGAAATAAGCAACCCCACAGAGTTCTTGAGCAGATATCTGAAATTAATCAGATCTGTGAATCAGGGAGTTTTGTCCAGAGTGAGAGATAGTGATGAGAGGGAGAAGGAAGTGGACTGCTGAAGAGACAGATCTGCAAGTGAGTCCAAGTCCGAGCGAGATGAATCAAGAGCAATAGCAAAAGAGAGTATGGGAAGAGTGTGGATACAGTAGGCTTTGGGATGGCTTTCACAAGAAAAGGATCAGTGAAGTAGATACTTGATTGAAAAAGTAAGCACTGAAGTTACTAGAGTGAAATAGTCAACACCCATGTTCCTATGAACTTCCACTTCTTCGTAGATGTTCTATCAGAATTAAACTGTGCTTGTGTTTCTAGCCACCAGATAAGAATTTTGAGAGTCTCTTTGACTTTTTTTGTGTGTTAAAACACTACATTGCAGCTCATAGATACAAGGACATAACTAATAGACATCAAGACACATTGCAGGAGTTAAGCTTAGAACAGTCTGCCATCATAAAAATAAGAAGCAACCATTTTATTTTTTCCAATAAGCATATATCATCATACATAAATTTGCATAAAATATACAACTTTAGAAACAGTCATGGGGATAGTGATTTTATTCAAAAATAGCTGAAGGACACAGAATGCCTAGTTAAATTATAACAAGGTTTGTCTTCTCAAATTCTTCTTCATAGATAGCTATGGGAACTTCATATTTTCCTGGGAAAAATTATTTTTTTCAGAGAATAGAAAGCAAAAGCCAGTAAACATTCAGGCCTCTTGCCAAATGGAAATTATCTGTGCCGAGAATGGTCAAATTCCCAGCACATGAAGATTTTTTTTCTTCTTTTCCATGCCATCAGTTCAGTTCAGTTCAGTTGCTCAGTCATGTCCAACTCTTTGCCACCCCATGAATCACAGCATGACAGGTCTCCCTGTCCATCACCAACTCCCAGAGTTCACTCAGACTCACATCCATTGATTCAGTGATGCCATCCAACCATCTCATCTTCTGTTGTCCCCTTCTCCTCCTGCCCCCAATCCATCCCAACATCAGAATCTTTTCCAATGAGTCAACTCTTCGCATGAGGTGGCCAAAGTACTGGAGTTTCAGCTTTAGCATCATTCCTTCCAAAGAAATCCCAGGACTGATCTCCTTCAGAACGGACTGGTTGGATCTCCTTGCAGTCCAGAAGACTCTCAAGAGTCTTCTCCAACACCACAGTTCAAAAGCATCAATTCTTCGGTGCTCAGCCTTCTTCACAGTCCAACTCTCACATCCATACATGACCACTGGGAAAACCATAGCCTTGACTAGACGGACCTTTGTTGGCAAAGTAATGTCTCTGCTTTTGAATATGCTATCTAGGTTGGTCATAACTTTCCTTCCAAGGAGTAAGCATCTTTTAATTTCATGGCTGCAACCACCATCTGCAGTGATTTTGGAGCCCCCAAAAATAAAGTCTGACACTGTTTCCCCATCTATTTCCCATGAAGTGATGGAACCAGATGCCATGATCTTCGTTTTCTGAATGTTGAGCTTTAAGCCAACTTTTTCACTCTCCACTTTCACTTTCATCAAGAGGCTCTTTAGTTCCTCTTTACTTTCTGCCATAAGGGTGGTGTCATCTGCATATCTGAGGTGATTGATATTTCTCCCAGTAATCTTGATTCCAGCTTGTGCTTCTTCCAGCCCAGCATTTCTCATGATGTACCCTGCATATAAGTTAAACAAGCAGGGTGACAAGATACAGCCTTGACGTACTCCTTTTCCTATTTGGAACCAGTCTGTTGTTCCATGTCCAGTTCTAACTGTTGCTTCCTGACCTGCATACAGGTTTCTCAAGAGGCAGGTCAGGTAGTCTGGTATTCCTATCTATTTCAGAATTTTCCACAGTTTATTGTGATCCACACAGTCAAAGGCTTTGGCATAGTCAATAAAGCAGAAATAGATGTTTTTCTGGAACTCTCTTGCTTTTTCCATGATCCAGTGGATGTTGGCAATTTGATCTCTTGTTCCTCTTGCCTTTTCTAAAAGCAGCTTGAACATCTAGAAGTTCACGGTTCACGTATTGCTGAAGCCTGGCTTGGAGAATTTTGAGCATTACTTTACTAGTGTGTGAGATGAGTGCAATTGTGCGGTAGGTTGAGCATTCTTTGGCATTGCCTTTCTTTGGGATTGGAATGAAAACGGACCTTTTCCAGTCCTGTGGCCACTGCTGACTTTTCCAAATTTGCTGGCATATTGAGTGCAGCACTTTCACAGCATCATCTTTTAGGATTTGAAATAGCTCAACTGGAATTCCATCACCTCCACTAGCTTTGTACAGGAGACAGGGATCAAGACCATCCCCATGGAAAAGAAATGCAAGAAGGCAAAATGGCTGTCTGAGGAGGCCTTACAATTAGCTGTGAAAGGAAGAGAAGTGAAAAGCAAAGGAGAAAAGAAAAGCTATAAACATCTGAATGCAGAGTCCAAGCAAGAAGAGATAAGAACGCCTTCCTCAGCGATCAATGCAAAGAAATAGAGGCAAACAACAGAATGGGAAAGACTAGAGATCTCTTCAAGAAAATTAGAGATACCAAGAGAACATTTCATGCAAAGATGGGCTCGATAAAGGACAGAAATGGTATGGACCTAACAGAAACAGAAGATATTAAGAAGAGGTGGCAAGAATACACGGAAGAACTGTACAAAAAAGATCTTCATGACCAAGATAATCACCGTGGTGTGATCACTGACCTAGAGCCAGACATCCTGCAATGTGAAGTCAAGTGGGCCTTAGAAAGAATCACTATGAACAAAACTTACCTTACCATATGTAAAATAGATAGCCAATGGGAATTTGTTGTATGGCTCAGGAAACTCATACAGAGGCTGTGTATCAATCTAGAAGGGTGGGATGGAGAGGAAGATGGGAGGGTTTTCCAAAAGGGAGGGGATATATGTATACCTATGGCTGATTCATGTAGAGGTTTGACAGAAAACAGCAAAATTTTGTAAAGCAATTATCCTTCAATAAAAATAAATGAATTAAAAAAAAAAAGCATAAGCATAAGAAGGGATGGTCATGGGAAGTAAATGCCAAATCAGCTTCTTCCTTGACTTGAATTCTTTCTGAAGTTCAAACAAGTTATTGTGTAATTTTAGAGAAAAAAGAGGAAAGGAAGATTTATTCTCATGGGAAAAATGACCTAATTTAAAATAACATGAAGCATAAAATATTAAGGCAAATAATATGTGGCAGGAGAGAGAGAATAAAATCCCTTTTAGGACTATGTAATACAAGAATTGGTGATGGCATTATATTTGTACTTGACAAGTGTATAGGAAAGATGCAGATATTTTTATCCCATTGAATTCTTCCACATTCTACCACATGGACTGGTCCAGGGAATAATTCTGTTTTGATCCTTCCATGAAAGTTGGGTGCTACTGTGGTAATTTGTATTAATGTTAACCAGTCTGAACTTTAAAACAATTACAGTGAAATGACATTTTTTCGTGTGATTTTCTCCTATTAGCTATTAGTTGTAGTATTGGTGATATTGGTGACAGCTCAGTTTAATTTTTCTTACACAGTGTTCTATGGTACACTGTTTTCCAGTATGGAATAACTGTCAATCAAAAAGAAAAAGAGTGACTCTCTTTTCAAATACATATATACATATATTAGAGAAATGTTGAATTAATGTTCATCTGATTATTTCTGAAAAAAATCAGAGATTTTAATATTTTAACAGTCTTTCATATATCCTTGAAGTGCTTATTTTCAAATTGACAAGAACAGCTTTGTAAAATTTTTTTAAATTGGAATATAGTTACTTTACAGTGTTGCTACCAATGGCATCATTTTGTTCTTTTTTATGGCTAATATTCCATTGTATATATAAATACCACATCTTGTTCAACCATTCCTCTGTTGATGGACATGTAGGTTGCTCCCATGTCCTGGCTATTGTAAACAGTGCTGCAGTGAACATTGGGGTGTACCTCTTTTTTTGAATTATGGTTTCCTTCAGATATATGCCCAGGAGTGGGATTGCTGGATTTTATGGTAGTTCTGTTTTTTTTAAGGAACCCCCATACTGTTCCACATAGTGACTATACCAGCCAACAAGGGATTAATCTCCAGAATATACCAACAGCTCTTGAAGCTCCATATAAAAAATGGGTAGAAGATCTAAATAGACATTTCTTCAGAGAAGACATGGCCAAGAGTCACATAAAAGATACTCAACATAACTAATTGTTAGAGAAATTCAGATCAAAACTACAATAAAGTATCACCTCAGATTGGTCAGAATGGCCATCATTTAAAAATCTAGGAGCATTAAATGCTGGAGAAAACGGAATCCCTTCACTGTTGGTGGGAATGTAAATTGTTACAGCCACTATGGAGAACAATATGGTGGTTCCTTAAAAAATTAAAAGTAGAGCTACCATCGGAGAAGGCAATGGCACCCCACTCCAGTACTCTTGCCTGGAAAATCCCATGGAAGGAGAAGCCTGGTGGGCTGCAGTCCATGGGGTCGCTAGAGTCGGACACGACTGAGCGACTTCACTTTCACTTTTCACTTTCATGCATTGGAGAAGGAAATGGCAACCCACTCCAGTGTTCTTGCCTGGAGAATCCCAGGGGCGGGGAAGCCTGGTGGGCTGCCATCTATGGGGTCGCACAGAGTCGGACACGACTGAAGCGACTTAGCAGCAGCAGCAGCAGCAGCAGCAGCAGCAGAGCTGCCATATGAGAACAGTCTTAACATCTAAAGAAGTTAGTGTTCTAAGAAACACAGTTTGGAATTTCCTTATATATGTATTTTAAGATCAGGGAATAGATGAACCATTCTAGGGCATTTTAATCAATTTTTTAAACCAGTTCACCCTGGGAGGTTGAAGACACTTTCTATCTGCCTCTGTCTGTCTGTCTCCCTCCCTCCTACTTCCTTCCTGTCTCTCCGTTTCTTAAATTACATTTGAAATCCATTTTTCACAACAACTTTCTGTGATCGTGCGTTTGATGTATTTATTATGGCACCGTAGGACATCCTTGAACACACAAGGACATTGCCCTTGTGAATATGTGGGGCCTTCTTAGATTATTGCTGACATTGACCACTAGGAGTTGAACATCTTTAAGGAAAATTGAAATCTCTCTTCTTAAAATTGATTTCCTCTCATACTTAATTCTGACATATGCAAATGTTAAACGACTTCTTGCTATGAGGCAAAACAAAATGGGAAAAAGAAACACAGACCCCCTCTTCTGGGAAAGAGGCTTCGTAAAGTTTAAAAATAAAATAAAATTTAAAATCTTAAAAAAAAAAAATACACTTTTACCATCTTCCTTAGTAGCTGAACTCAACTGAATAATTTATGTCAGCTAATCATTGCCTTTCAGCTTCTGTAGCCATACAGTTAAGTTCTGGTGAATGACATAGGAATCAAATCGCTCAGAGGTACTTAACGTTCTTTCTTTGGAAGGGAGAGAGAATGTTTCTGTTACTCTTTTCTTTACTGTTAAGTGTGGTATTGATGTTGTGGCTAAAGCTATAATGTTCATCTTGGACAGGCAGGGAACCTTAAGGATGAAAACAACCAATGGATGAGGTTCCTGTTGATATTAGGAAGCATTAGATTAAACCCAGAATTGCCTGCCCTTTGACTTGTTTTACACAAGAGAAAAAAAGTCTTGAATATTTAAAGGAGGCCTTTTTTATTAACCAAGGACAATGTTTATCTGATGAAAACGTTCTACTACATGTTTACCTGGAGCTCACTCTGCCCTCAGAACTGTACTAAGCTATGCTTTTCAAAGATTTTGATGGTGATCCACAGTAAGAATTCACTTTATATCATAATCCAGTATTCACATGTACATTTTTTTCTTATATATAATGGAAAAAATCTTTTAAGAAATAGTATTTTATCCTTGCTATATGTGCAATATATATTTAGTATATCCAATGTATCTTTTCATTTTATGTGATATTTGAAAACAGAGTTGGATTAACCATGCCAAATAGAACACAAAGAGATATAGGAGGAAAAATAATGTTAATCCTCATTTAAACAAAGCAATGTGTCTGTGTATACACAGAATGAAAGAGAAAGAAGCTAGCAATTTAATAATTGCTATATGCCTGACAGTATCTTAAGTGATTTGCATAGGTTGAACCCATTTGATTTTTATAAAAATGCTGTGAGTTAAAATTGTCTGCATTTAGTAGACAGCTGTAGTTATTTGAAGTGAAAGGACTATACCATAAATTGTGTAGTTAATTGGTCCTAGAGCCAGGATTCAAACTCAAGTTTGTCTGCCAACTACATTACTCTTCAGATATTCAATTCTACTGAAGTATGGGTTGTTTTTTTTAAAATTTTTTTAAATTTTATTTTATTTTTAAACTTTACATAATTGTATTAGTTTTGCCAAATATCAAAATGAATCCTCCACAGGTATACATGTGTTCCCCATCCTGAACCCTCCTCCCACCTCCCTCCCCATACCATCCCTCTGGGTCGTCCCAGTGCACCAGCCCCAAGCATCCAGTATCGTGCATCGAACCTGGACTGGCAACTCGTTTCATACATGATATTTTACATGTTTCAATGCCATTCTCCCAAATCTTCCCACCCTCTCCCTCTCCCACAGAGTCCATAAGTATGGGTTTTTTATTACTCTGATATGTTTGTGTGGGTTTTGTTTGTTTGTTGTGGTTTTCTTTTGGTTTGCTTGTTTTCTGTTAACAGTGCTGTTACGTTGTTTCATTTTCACTCAATACCTTTGGAATTTTGAGAACTGAAGTAAAGAGTAAATAAAAAGGAAAATTATTTTGTTCACTTTTGCTCCTGAGTACCTCTGAAATATGGTCATTGATGGGCCAGTTCAGAAACAGTCCAAGTTCAGTAGATTCACTTAACATCTTAGAAATAGCCATGTTTTGTCTTGCGTGTTTCTGAGCATTCCTATGGGATTTCATTGATCAGAACTTGATTTTATTTCTTTTTCTTGTTCTTTACAAGATCTTTTTTGAAGCTATGAGGACTAAGTACCAAATCAAATTGTTGCTGAATTGTGCATAGAAATCATAAAAGACATTAATACAAATCCTGGTTCTAAATAAAAATGTTACCTTGTGCAAATTATTTAACTTCAGTTTCCTTACCTGCAAGATGGTGATTTAAGCATCAACTTCACAATGTTGGTTTTAGGCTTATACATCTAAAGTAAAATAGGGAAAGGAGTATGACAAGGTTGTATATTATCACCCTATTCATTTAACTTATATGCAGAATACATCATGAAAAATGCCAGGTTAGCTTGAATCACAAGCTGAAATCAGGATTGCTAGGAGAAATATCAACAACCTCCGATATGCAGATGATACCACTCTAATGGCAGAAAGCGAAAAGGAACTAAAGAACCTCTTCATGAGGGTAAAAGAAGAGAGTGAAAAACTGGCTTAAAGCTCTCAACATTTAGGAAACTAAGATCATAGCATCCAGTCCCATCACTCTGTGACAAATGAAAGGAGAAAAGGTGGAAGCAGTGACATATTTTCTTTCCTTGGGCTCCAAAATTACTGTGGACAGTGACTGCAGCCATGAAATTAAAAGATGTTTGCGTCCTGGGAGGAAAGCTATGACCAACCTAGACAGCATATTCAAAAGCAGACCCATCACTTTGCCTACAAAGGTCCATCTAGTCAAAGCTATAGTTTTTCCAGTAGTCATGTATGGATGTGAGATTAGACCATAAAGAAGGCTGAGAGCCGAAGAATTGATGCTTTGAAATTGTGATGTTGGAGAAGACTCCTGAGAGTCCCTTGGACTGCAAGGAGATCAGACCAGTCAATTCCAAAGGGAATCAACCCTGAATATTCATTGGAAGGACCTGATGCTGAAGCTAAAACTCCAATACTTTGGCCACCTGATCTGAAGAGCCGGCTCATTAGAAAACCCTGATGCTGGGAAAGATTGAAGGCAAAAGGAGAAGAGGGCGGCAGAGGATGAGATGGTTAGATAGCATCACTAGCTCAATGGATATGAATTTGAGCAAACTGTGGGAGATGGTGAAGGACAGGGAAGCCTGGCGTGCTGCAGTCCTTGGGGCTGCAAAGTCAGACACGACTTAGCAACTGAACAACAACGACAACAAAATATCTAAAGCAGTAAATATAGACTGAACATTAGTAGTGTTAAGTGTTCAAGCTTCAGGTCACAGAGACCTAGTTCAATATCTGCCATCTTCATTACTACCTGAGTAAATTGGCAATGTTATTTAGCCTAGCTGTAAATCTTTCTTTTCTTTCTATAATTATTAAAAAATACTTACTCCTTTTGTGATAGCTGTGAGATTATAAAAGATAATTTATTTGAATTGTTTATCACAAAATGTTACATTTAAGCACTCACATGTTAGCACTTGCCATCATTCCTCAGTTGATTAATAATTAGTTCATATGTGAAATAGATGCTGCTAAATTTTAGTGGACAGGCTTTTAAAATCCTGTTAGGAAGACCAATTAGTGCAGTAAGTCTTGCAATTTGGAGAATTATCAAACTCCAGCTAACAGTGTAAATATCTACATACAAAATCCTGTAGTGGTAGTTCTGGGGGACTTCTGACTGACTTCAAAGGAAAAAAGACCTAAAATGATTAAAGCGTGTGAAGACTTTTGAAGTATATTTCTTTGTTATGATATTTGAATACTTAATTAGAAAATATGCTCAATGTAATACAGAAAACATATATTTTCCCCCCCACTATTTGACTTAATGTGTTTTCAGTCATGTACTAATTCTTAGTTACATGGGAAACAAAGATGAAGAATTTCATCTGGGATATAAAGTATTCTTTTCTGTTTTTGGAGATTTCTCCTTGTGACACCTTTAATATAAGTCACTTTAGTGAAATCTTCATGAACATTAGATGATTTTTTAAATTGGAACTACTTCAAAAGAATTCACTTATTTCTCAAGATTAATCTGTGTTTCTGTATTACATATACAGGTACATGAGCAATGAATCAACATTAGGATTTTGCAGTTGTTTGATACACAACAAATCTGGTTAATAAAATCTGTTGCTTTCCCTTTCTCACTTTAATAGATACACTGTTTGAATAAATCTCCTACCTTAAAGCCGCTGAATAATTCCATTTCTGAGGCACATTTTATTTAAGTTTCCTATCTAGATTGGTTCTTTCTGCTGGTACCTTATATTCAGTCTATAACCACTAATATTACAATAGGCAAAATTGGAATTAATTTTAAAATGTGGAAAAACTTTATCAGAAAGAGCTCACAAGGCTAATTAAGAATTAATAGGAGTCCTCTTGTCATTTTATTTGCTGTAGGCCCAGGAGTTACAGTAGTCTCAGCAGCTTTGCAAAGCAACTACTGGCTTGATTGAGATTTAAGACATAGATGATTGGTCAGTTTATATCCTGCAAGGCAAATTTACTTTTGGTGAAGTGGTCTTCATGAATTCAAAGATAATCAGCCACCATATCCATACAGTTATATATTTATTCCTTGCTCAAATTCTCCATTATTATTGCTTTGAAATCCATTCATCCTTGTTGTTCACCATTTGATCTAACTGATCTAAAAGCATCAGCTAATTAAATGACTCAGAGCTATCATTTTTTTTTAATTTTATTTTATTTTTAAACTTTACATAATTGTATTAGTTTTGCCAAATATCAAAATGAGCTATCATTTTGAAACAACTAACAGAAGTATAATTTGGGTACATTAATATACAATCTTATTTATGCAACTAGATTTTATAATACAGTATTAGATTTTATAATACAATATTGGAAATAATGGCTAGTAATTGCAAAATTACTTTTCTGTTTTCATATTAAGAAACAATGCCCCAAATATCACTACTTTGATACCTGCCAGATTAATTAACAAATATAAATCAATTATCAACACATTTTCTATCAGTATATCTTATTTTATTTTTTTTTTTTTATTTTTTTTTTAATTTTATTTTATTTTTAAACTTTACATAACTGTATTAGATTTGCCAGATATCAAAATGAATCCGCCACAGGTATACATGTGTTCCCCATCCTGAACCCTCCTCCCTCCTCCCTCCCCATTCCATCCCTCTGGGTCGTCCCAGTGCACCAGCCCCAAGCATCCAGTATCGTGCATCGAACCTGGACTGGCAACTCATTTCATACATGATATTTACATGTTTCAATGCCATTCTCCCAAATCTTCCCACCCTCTCCCTCTCCCACAGAGTCCATAAGACTGTTCTATACATCAGTGTCTCTTTTGCTGTCTCGTACACAGGGTTATTGTTACCATCTTTCTAAATTCCATATATATGCGTTAGTATACTGTATTGGTGTTTTTCTTTCTGGCTTACTTCACTCTGTATAATAGGCTCCAGTTTCATCCACCTCATTAGAACTGATTCAAATGTATTCTTTTTAATGGCTGAATAATACTCCATTGTGTATATGTACCACAGCTTTCTTATCCATTCATCTGCTGATGGACATCTAGGTTGCTTCCATGTCCTGGCTATTATAAACAGTGCTGCGATGAACATTGGGGTACTCGTGTCTCTTTCCCTTCTGGTTTTCTCAGTGTGTATGCCCAGCAGTGGGATTGCTGGATCATAAGGCATGTCTATTTCCAGTTTTTTAAGGAATCTCCACACTGTTCTCCATAGTGGCTGCACTAGTTTGCATTCCCACCAACAGTGGAAGAGGGTTCCCTTTTCTCCACACCCTCTCCAGCATTTATTACTTGTAGACTTTTGGATTGCAGCCATTCTGACTGGTGTGAAATGGTACCTCATAGTGGTTTTGATTTGCATTTCTCTGATAATGAGTGATGTTGAGCATCTTTTCATGTGTTTGTTAGCCATCTTTATGTCTTCTTTGGAGAAATGTCTATTTAGTTCTTTGGCCCATTTTTTGATTGGGTCATTTATTTTTCTGGAGTTGAGCTGTAGGAGTTGCTTGTATATTCTCGAGATTAGTTGTTTGTCAGTTGCTTCATTTGCTATTATCTTCTCCCATTCTGAAGGCTGTCTTTTCACCTTGCTAATAGTTTCCTTTGATGTGCAGAAGCTTTTAAGGTTAATTAGGTCCCATTTGTTTATTTTTGCTTTTATTTCCAATATTCTGGGAGGTGGGTCATAGAGGATCCTGCTGTGATGTATGTCAGAGAGTGTTTTGCCTATGTTCTCCTCTAGGAGTTTTATAGTTTCTGGTCTTACGTTTAGATCTTTAATCCATTTTGAGTTTATTTTTGTGTATGGTGTTAGAAAGTGTTCTAGTTTCATTCTTTTACAAGTGGTTGACCAGAGTTCCCAGCACCACTTGTTAAAGAGATTGTCTTTAATCCATTGTATATTCTTGCCTCCTTTGTCGAAGATAAGGTGTCCATATGTGCGTGGATTTATCTCTGGGCTTTCTATTTTGTTTCATTGATCTATATTTCTGTCTTTGTGCCAGTACCATACTGTCTTGATAACTGTGGCTTTGTAGTAGAGCCTGAAGTCAGGTAGGTTGATTCCTCCAGTTCCATTCTTCTTTCTCAAGATCGCTTTGGCTATTCGAGGTTTTTTGTTTTTCCATACAAATTGTGAAATTATTTGTTCTAGCTCTGTGAAGAATGCTGTTGGTAGCTTGATAGGGATTGCATTGAATCTATAGATTGCTTTGGGTAGTATACTCATTTTCACTACATTGATTCTTCCAATCCATGAACATGGTATATTTCTCCATCTGTTAGTGTCCTCTTTGATTTCTTTCACCAGTGTTTTATAGTTTTCTATATATAGGTCTTTAGATTCTTTAGGTAGATATATTCCTAAGTATTTTATTCTTTCCGTTGCAATGGTGAATGGAATTGTTTCCTTAATTTCTCTTTCTGTTTTCTCATTATTAGTGTATAGGAATGCAAGGGATTTCTGTGTGTTGATTTTATATCCTGCAACTTTACTATAGTCATTGATTAGTTCTAGTAATTTTCTGGTGGAGTCTTTAGGGTTTTCTATGTAGAGGATCATGTCATCTGCAAACAGTGAGAGCTTTACTTCTTCTTTTCCAATTTGGATTCCTTTTATTTCTTTTTCTGCTCTGATTGCTGTGGCCAAAACTTCCAAAACTATGTTGAATAGTAATGGTGAAAGTGGGCACCCTTGTCTTGTTCCTGACTTTAGAGGAAATGCTTTCAATTTTTCACCATTGAGGATAATGTTTGCTGTGGGTTTGTCATATATAGCTTTGATTATGTTGAGGTAGGTTCCTTCTATTCCTGCTTTCTGGAGAGTTTTGATCATAAATGGATGTTGAATTTTGTCAAAGGCTTTCTCTGCATCTATTGAGATAATCATATGGTTTTTATTTTTCAGTTTGTTAATGTGGTGTATTACATTGATTGATTTGCGGATATTGAAGAATCCTTGCATCCCTGGGATAAAGCCCACTTGGTCATGGTGTATGATCTTTTTAATGTGTTGTTGGATTCTGATTGCTAGAATTTTGTTAAGGATTTTTGCATCTATGTTCATCAGTGATATTGGCCTGTAGTTTTCTTTTTTTGTGGGATCTTTGTCAGGTTTTGGTATTAGGGTGATGGTGGCCTCATAGAATGAGTTTGGAAGTTTACCATCCTCTGCAATTTTCTGGAAGAGTTTGAGCAGGATAGGTGTTAGCTCTTCTCTAAATTTTTGGTAGAATTCAGCTGTGAAGCCGTCTGGACCTGGGCTTTTGTTTGCTGAAAGATTTTTGATTACAGTTTCAATTTCCGTGCTTGTGATGGGTCTGTTAAGATTTTCTATTTCTTCCTGATCGAGTTTTGGAAAGTTGTACTTTTCTAAGAATTTGTCCATTTCTTCCACGTTGTCCATTTTATTGGCATATAATTGTTGATAGTAGTCTCTTATGATCCTTTGTATTTCTGTGTTGTCTGTTGTGATCTCTCCATTTTCATTTCTAATTTTATTGATTTGATTTTTCTCCCTTTGTTTCTTGATGAGTCTGGCTAATGGTTTGTCAATTTTATTTATCCTTTCAAAGAACCAGCTTTTGGTTTTGTTGATTTTTGCTATGGTCTCTTTTGTTTCTTTTGCATTTATTTCTGCTCTAATTTTTAAGATTTCTTTCCTTCTACTAGCCCTGGGGTTCTTCATTTCTTCCTTTTCTAGTTGCTTTAGGTGTAGAGTTAGGTTATTTATTTGACTTTTTTCTTGTTTCTTGAGGTGTGCCTGTATTGCTATGAACTTTCCCCTTAGGACTGCTTTTACCGTGTCCCACAGGTTTTGGGTTGTTGTGTTTTCATTTTCATTCGTTTCTATGCAAATTTTGATTTCTTTTTTGATTTCTTCTGTGATTTGTTGGTTATTCAGCAGCGTGTTGTTCAGCCTCCATATGTTGGATTTTTTAATAGTTTTTCTCCTGTAATTGAGATCTAATCTTACTGCATTGTGGTCAGAAAAGATGCTTGGAATGATTTCTATTTTTTTGAATTTACCAAGGCTAGCTTTATGGCCCAGGATGTGATCTATCCTGGAGAAGGTTCCATGTGCGCTTGAGAAGAAGGTGAAATTCATTGTTTTGGGATGAAATGTCCTATAGATATCAATTAGGTCTAACTGGTCTATTGTATCGTTTAAAGTTTGTGTTTCCTTGTTAATTTTCTGTTTAGTTGATCTATCCATAGGTGTGAGTGGGGTATTAAAGTCTCCCACTATTATTGTGTTATTGTTAATTTCTTCTTTCATACTTGTTAGCATTTGTCTTACATACTGCGGTGCTCCCGTGTTGGGTGCATATATATTTATAATTGTTATATCTTCTTCTTGGATTGATCCTTTGATCATTATGTAGTGACCATCTTTGTCTCTTTTCACAGTCTTTGTTTTAAAGTCTATTTTATCTGATATGAGTATTGCTACTCCTGCTTTCTTTTGGTCCCTATTCGCATGGAAAATCTTTTTCCAGCCCTTCACTTTCAGTCTGTATGTGTCCCCTGTTTTGAGGTGGGTCTCTTGTAGACAACATATGCAGGGGTCTTGTTTTTGTATCCATTCAGCCAGTCTTTGTCTTTTGGTTGGGGCATTCAACCCATTTACGTTTAAGGTAATTACTGATAAGTATGACCCCGTTGCCATTTACTTTATTGTTTTGGGTTCGAATTTATACACAATTTTTGTGTTTCCTGTCTAGAGAATATCCTTTAGTATTTGTTGGAGAGCTGGTTTGGTGGTGCAGAATTCTCTCAGCTTTTGCTTGTCTGAAAAGCTTTTGATTTCTCCTTCATACTTGAATGAGATCCTTGCTGGGTACAATAATCTGGGCTGTAGATTATTTTCTTTCATCATTTTAAGTATGTCTTGCCATTCCCTCCTGGCTTGAAGAGTTTCTATTGAAAGATCAGCTGTTATCCTTATGGGAATTCCCTTGTGTGTTATTTGTTGTTTTTCCCTTGCTGCTTTTAATATTTGTTCTTTGTGTTTGATCTTTGTTAATTTGATTACTATGTGTCTTGGGGTGTTTCGCCTTGGGTTTATCTTATTTGGGACTCTCTGGGTTTCTTGGACTTGGGTGATTATTTCCTTCCCCATTTTAGGGAAGTTTTCAACTATTATCTCCTCAAGTATTTTCTCATGGTCTTTCTTTTTGTCTTCTTCTTCTGGGACCCCTATGATTCGAATGTTGTAGCGTTTAATATTGTCCTGGAGGTCTCTGAGATTGTCCTCATTTCTTTTAATTCGTTTTTCTTTTATCCTCTCTGATTCATTTATTTCTACCATTCTATCTTCTAATTCACTAATCCTATCTTCTGCCTCTGTTATTCTACTATTTGTTGCCTCCAGAGTGTTTTTAATTTCACTTATTGCATTATTCATTATATATTGACTCTTTTTTATTTCTTCTAAGTCCTTGTTAAACCTTTCTTGCATCTTCTCAATCCTTGCCTCCAGGCTATTTATCTGTGATTCCATTTTAATTTCAAGATTTTGGATCAATTTCACTATCATTATTCGGAATTCTTTATCAGGTAGATTCCCTATCTCTTCCTCTTTGGTTTGGTTTGGTGGGCATTTATCCTGTTCCTTTATCTGCTGGCTATTCCTCTGTCTCTTCATCTTGTTTAAATTGCTGAGTTTGGGGTGTCCTTTCTGTATTCTGGCAGTTTGTGGAGTTCTCTTTATTGTGGCGTTTCCTCGCTGTGTGTGGGTTTGTACAGGTGGCTTGTCAAGGTTTCCTGGTTAGGGAAGCTTGTGTCGATGTTCTGGTGGATGGAGCTGTATTTCTTCTCTCTGGAGTGTAATGAAATGTCCAGTAATGAGTTATGAGATGTCTATGGTTTTGGGGTGACTTTGGGCAGCCTGTATCTTGAAGCTCAGGGCTGTGTTCCTTTGTTGCTGGAGAATTTGCTTGTTATGTCTTTCCCTGGAACTTGTTGGCCCTTGTGTGGTGCTTGGTTTCAGTGTCGGTATGGAGGCGTTTGATGAGCTCCTGTCAATTAATGTTCCTTGGAGTCAGGAGTTCCCTGGAGTCAGGGATTGGACTTAAGCCTCCTACTTCCAGTTATCAGTCTTAATTTTACAGTAGTTTCAAAACTTCTCCTTCTATACAGCACCACTGATAAAACATCTACGTTAAAGATGAAAAGTTTCTCTACTGTGAGGGTCACTCAGAGAGGTTCACAGCGTTACATGGAGAAGAGAAGAGGGAGGAGGGAGTTAGAGGTGACCCAAATGAGATGAGGTGGAATCAATAGTGGAGAGAGTGGGCTAGCCAGTAGTCACTTCCTTATGTGCACTCCACAACTGGACCACTCAGAGATGTTCACGGAGTTATACAGGGAAGAGAAGAAGGAGGCAGGAGACAGAGGTGGCCAGAAGGATAAAAGGGGGAAATGAAAAGGCGGGAGACAGATCCAGCCAGTAATCAGTTCCTTAAGTGTTCTCCACCGTCTGGAACACACAGAAATTCACAGAGTTGGGTAGAGTAGAGAGGGGTTAGGGAGGAGATACAGGTGACCTGGTGGAGAAAATGGAGAGTCCAAAGGGAGAGAGAGCAGTCAAGCCAGTAATCTCGTACACTAGTGAAAAATGGGTCCTGAAGATTGGGTTCTTAAAGGTACAAAATTGGTAACAAATACATAAAAACAAAAATTAGAAATTAGAGTAGAGTTTGGAATTTCAAAAATGCGATGTTAATGAAAAGGAGAAGGAAAAGAAAGAGAGAAAAAACGAACAAAGAAAAACAAACAAGGTCGTGAAAGTAATAAAGAAACTACAGGTACAAAATTGATAACTAATACCAAACAGCAAAAATTAAAAATCCAGAGTAGAGTTTGGAATTTCAAAAATACAACGTTAAAAAAAAAAAAAAAAAAGAAGAAGAAGAAAAATAAAGAGAGAAAACAAACAAACCAACAAAAACAATGTCGCAAAAATTATAAAGAAAATACAGGTACAAAATTGATATCAAATACCAAAAAGCATAAATTAAAAATCTTGAGTAGAGTTTGGAATTGCAGATATACGATGTTATATAAAAGAAGAAGAGAAAGAAACAGAGGAAAAAAAAAAAAGTCACAGCAATTATGAAAAAAACTATAGGTACAAAATTGATAACATATATCAAAAGGCTAAAATTAAAAATCTAGAGTAGAGTTTGGAATTTCAAAAATGCAATGTTAAAGAAAAGAAGAAAAAGAAAAAAGAAAAAGAAAAAAAAAAAAAAAAAAAAAAAAAAACCACGGTCAAAAAATTATAAAATATATATATGAAGTTTGCTGAAGAAGAAAAAAAAAAAATAGGGTCTTTTTTTTTTTTTTTTGCAAAGTAATAGTTATAAAAGTGAAAATTAAAGGACAATAGAGGACTTAAAAAAATTTTTTTTTTTAATTAAAAAAAAAAAAGAAAGAAAGAAAGATTGATCGTAAAAATAGTAAAAATATATCTAGGTCTTTCTCTGGTTTTGTTGTGAGTATTGTGGGTTCAGTTCATTTTTGGCAGTTCCTTAGTCCGACTTATATTTCTCAAGATCTATAGGCCCCTTCCTATGTAATCCGTAGTAACCACAGGGTTTTAATCTATGGCCTGTAGCTTCCAAGGCGTTTCCCTCTGTTAGAGCTTCTTCTGTTTGCTGGTCTCTTCAGTGTCTGGTTCCCGCCCTGACACAAAGGGGACGGTGGAGGACCCTATTTTTTTTTTTTTTTTTTTAATTTAGGCTCACTTGTTCAGCCGCGCTGTGGGGAGGGAGGGAGGGATGCTGCAAACAGATAACACTGGTGTGCGCTCGAAGTGCCTCAGCCACACTGGGTCTGCCCCCGCTCACGGCGCGTGTAACCTCCCTGCCCACACTGCTTGGGCTCTAGGTTGTTCCGCCGGGAACAATCAGAGGCCGGCCCTGGACTGAGCTCCCAGGTCCAAGCCGCTCAGGTTCAGGCACTCGGGTAGTCCTCAGAGGCGCAGACTCGGTTGGGCCTGCGTTTTGTGTTCTTCCCAGGTCGAGCAGCTCAGGCGATGAGGTGCTTGGCGGGCGCCAATGCTGCGACTTATCGCCTCCCCGCCACTCGGTTATCTGGGTGTAAAACCGGCGCACCTTCTCAGGCAGATGTTGACCGTCCAGACCCCCAAGAAGTTTTAGTTAGCAAAGAAGCCTGCTTACAGTTTTATAGATAGTGTCTCTCTGGGGCTGCGATTGCCCCCTTCCGGCTCTGGTTGCCTGTCACCGGAGGGGGAGGTCTGCAGCCGGCTATCTCTGTTCAGTCCTTTGTTCTGTGCGCGGGCCTGGCGGTGTCTTAGGTTAGGGCTGGCTTTTCGCGTGGTAAATATCCCACAGTCTGGTTTGCTAGCCCAAATTATTTCGCTCAGATAGCGCTCAGGACATTCGGCCCGATTCTTACTCTAAGGGACACAGCCCGCGCCGCACTTCCCTGCCCAGCCCCCGCTTGCTAATGGCGTGTGCAGGCGTCTGCGCTGCTTCTCCGCTGGGGGAGTTCCCGTAGGGCTCACAGTCCGCGATTTTTAATTGTTTATTTTTTTTTTTTCCCCTCCCTTTTATGTTGCCCTCTGTGCTTCCAAAGCTCGGCACAGATTCGGCAGTGAGAGGGTTTCCTGGTGTTTGGAAACTTCTCTCTTTTTAAGACTCCCTTCCCGGGACGGAACTCCGTCCCTCCCTCTTTTGTCTCTTTTTTTGTCTTTTATATTTTTTCCTACCTCCTTTCGAAGAGTTGGGCTACTTTTCTGGGTGCCTGATGTCCTCTGCCGGCATTCGGAAGTTGTTTTGTGGAATTTACTCGATGTTTAAATGCTCTTTTGATGAATTTGTGGGGGAGAAAGTGTTCTCCCCGTCCTACTCCTCCGCCATCTTGGCTCCTCCTCAGTATATCTTATTTTAGAGTCCAAAGTTGGAAGTTCCAGCTAGAGTCATATGAAACTTAAAACACAAAGTACTCTTTGCATTGGGATTTTAAGGCATCATTTCAAAGATATCAACTAGAAAGCTCTTTGCAAAAAGACATCATTTACTAATTATTTTTTCTCATCTTGAGGGCAGATTTAAATTTTAAGACTTGTGCATACATCTTCATTTGATATTTTTATATTCCAAAATTTTCTTCAATAATACTTCTCAGTCAAGCAGAACATTTCCCTTGTGCTAAAAACTTAATTTCTTAAACAAATATTCTATATCAGGGAAATCATTGAATTCTTTAAACCATTACCCATCTATGAGTATATTTTGAACTTTTCATTCCACATTGTATATATTATTTCTACTATTACATCTAAAACCTTTTTTTTTTTTTATCAGATTTGAGTAAATTAATGCCAAGTTGGAGCTTCCTTCTCTTTTGGTCTTCTTCCTACATTCCCATTACCACCTTTACTCAACTTTTCATTAAAAAAAAAAAAAAATTATTGAACCCAGACAAAGGATCAGTAGTATGCTTCATTCAGGAGCTATAAATATGAGGATGAAACAGCCTGTGCTTCACAAATCCTTCACAGATTAGGATCAAAAGCTATGCAAATATTATTAACACCAAAGAAATATGACAAGTTTTATGATAGAAGAGTAATCATGAATATCACAGAGAAATTATCATATTTACCTAATGAATAAATGAAGACAAAAGTGCCTTGAATTGAGCCAGATTTTTATGATTAAAGAAGGTGGGTAGGACTATGCATATGTAAGTATAATCTATAATAGAAAATGCAGTAAGTGTTTAGACTTAGGACTTAAGGCTAGGGGATCATAATGTACTACTTTATAAAACTGTGGAACTTGAATGGATATGAGAATAACTTTATTTTGGCTAATGGGTTTGAATAACTTTCTCCTCTGAATTTTACTCTACAGTGCTGCAGTAAATGGGGTGAAGGAATGATATAACCAGTGAAGATCAAAAAAGAGTATCAGATTTGTCTGTAACAATCTGTTATTTCCAATGGAAATTATTTTGGTAAGTAATAACGGATTTTTTCAAAATTATAAATTTGAAAACAATCTCTTAAAGCAATTTATCAAGATATTCAAGATGGTTAATTCTGGAAGGTAAAAATTATTTTTCCTTGAACTATTTTGATATTTAAGAAATCATCTAAAATTTTAAAAAAATGACCACTTCCAAAGAGAATCTGTTTAATCAGAAGTTTGAATGACAGGCTAATTAATTTAGGAATAAGGGCAGTGGGGAGTGGTGTAGGCAAAATGAGTTAAAGGGGTAAAAAAGTATAAATTTTAAGTTACAAAATAAGTCATAGGGATATAATGTGTAACACAATAGCAATAGTTAACAGTAATATACTGTGTATTAAAAGTTGCTGAGAGAGTAGCTCTTGAAAGTTCTTATCAAAAGAAAAAAAAATGTAAGTAGGGTGATAATGTTAACTAGCTTCATTGTGGTGGTCATTTTGCTATATTTCCAAATATTGATTTATTACCTTAATATTGTAAGTCATATTTAAATTAAAAACGAGGGCAGAAATATCAGTTAAGAGATGAAAGCAGTACTCCAAGTAAAAGGTAATATGTTTCTGAATGAAAGGAATGACATTAGCAAACTGAGTTTATAGACTCACTACTGTATGAAGTGAAAGAAGCATCCTGAAAATATGGTTTGATTACAGAGAGCTGGAGATGTTACTTCATGTAGGTAGAGAGATATTTTTGTAATTAAAAAATATGATTTGTAATTAAAGTTTTTATAGTGACTAAGTGAAGACAATAATATAAAATATGTGCAATAGATGACAATTCTAAATTAACTCCTAGATTCTTGAAATAGCCAATAGAAGTGTTTAAAAGATAGATAATGTGTAGAAGGTTTAAAGCCAGTAGCTAAGAGGAATCAAGTCACCTTTTTAGAGCATAAAATGAGAGGCATTAATAGACTGTGAGGACCTGGAAAAGTAGAAAGATTTAGAAAATCATTCTCTAGGCATACAGTATATTCAAGAAATGTGGGTGCCTGTGAAGGTTTAAGAAATGGAATTTGTATCTCTCTTGACTTTGATGAGTGCTTTAAATCTTTGCCACATCACATTCTTGTAAGTTATGGAGCCTAGCTATGACTCTACTCCTTGTCTTCAGTCTGTTCTCTTCATTCTTCCCTCTTTTGAGAGCTCAGGCAAACCTCAGAGAAAGACTACTCATTAATCCATAAGTGGGTACCAGAATGGAAGGATAGATTTAAAAACTTTCTACCTAGATCAGTTAGAAGCATATGGACTATATTGTTGTTGGTGGTCAGTCGCCCAGTCGTGTCCAACTCTTTGTGAACCCGTGAATGGCAGCACACCAGTCCTCCCTGTCCCTCACCATCTCCCAAAGTTTGCCCAAGTTCCATTGCATCAGTAATGCCATCCAGCCATCTCATCCTCTGATGCCCTCTTCTTCTTCTGCCCTCAATCTTTCCCAGCATCAGGGACTTTTCCAATGAGTCATCTGTTCACATCAGGTGACCAGAATACTGGAGCTTCAGCTTCAGCACCAGTCCTTCCAAGAAGTATTCAGGGTTGATTTCCTTTAAAATTGACTGGTTTGATCTCCTTGCTCCAGCACTACAGTTTGAAGGCATTAGTTCTTTGGCGCTCTGCCTTCTTTATGGTCCAGCTCTCATACCCATACTTGACCACTGGGAACAACATAGCCTTGACTATATAGACTATTGTTGGAAGAGTGATATTTCTGCCTTCAACACACTGTCTAGATTTGTCATGGCTTTCCTGCCAAGAAGCAATCATCTTCTGATTTCAGGGCTGCAGTCACCATCCACAGTGATTTTAGAGCCCAAGAAGAGGAAACCTATCACTGCTTCCACCTTTTCCCTTTCTCTTTGTCATGAAGTAATGGGGCCAGACAACCCACTCCAGTGTTCTTGCCTGGAGAATCCCAGGGACAGGGGAGCCTAGTGGGCTGCCATCTCTGGGGTCGCACAGAGTCGGACACGGCTGAAGTGACTTAGCAGCAGCAGCAGCAGCAGCAATGGGGCCAGATGCCATGATCTTAGTTTTTTTAGTATTTAGTTTTAAGCTGGCTTTTTCACTCTCTTCCTTCACTCTCATCAAGAGGTTCTTTAGTTCCTCTTTGCTTTCTGCCATTAAAGTGGTATCAGATATCATACGCATATCCGAGGTTATCGATGTTTCCCCTGCCCGCATCTTGATTCCAGCTTGTAACTCATCCATCTTGGCATTTCTCATGATGTGCGCAGCATATAGTTTAAATAAGCAGGATAACACTAGACAGCCCCTTTGCAACGACAAGGCAGTGATCTGTGAAGGGGAGAGAATATATTGGATATGTTTAAATCTTAGTTTAAAGAATAAGAGAAACAGTATTATGCATTGGGTCTAAGAGTACAGAGATAAAGATGGGAGAAGATGGATCGGATTCTAGATGGGTATATTGAGGGTACAGAGCAACAAATCAGGATAGAGTCACTGGATTCAAGATGTAGGTTATAAACAACATCAAGGTACTGTGAAAGCATTTTCACTGGGTGATAGCTGCATCTGTAAGACTGATTGTCGTTCTTATCTTATGTAAAAGGAAAGGGAGACTCAAAAGGTTAAGTGTCTCACCTAATTTTACATGAATATGCCCATAAGTGGCAAGGCTATTATTCAAATCAAATCTTGCTGACTTTGAGGTCCACATTCTTTGCCTATACCATACTGACCTGTGAAATGAACTATTTCCTGCCATATCCACAGGCTAAAAATGTCTCAGCTATCAGTGATTTCTGGCCTCTTAATGTGAATGAGGGCTCCCAAAAGGGAACAGTGCCTGGAATCCAGCAGATGCTGCCTCCCGCACCAAGGTGATTGCAGAGAAGCTTGAGGGGGATGCAAGAAGCAGCCATCCACCACATCTGCCACACCTTATGTTGATAGGAAACAGGATTTAGCCTTGGTGGCTCAGTGGTAAAAAATACACCTGCAATGCAGGAGACGCAGGAGACCGGGTTTGATCCCTGGGTCAGGAAGAGTCCCTGGAGGTGGGTATGGCAGTCCACTCAAGTATTATTTCCTGGAGAATCCCATGGACAGAGAAGCCTGGCGGGCCACAGTCCATAGCTCACGAAAGGTTGGACACAACTGAGCACTTGGCACGCATGCACAGCTGAGGTGCATAAGATGAATCCAGTGAGCCTCGAGGCTTGCATCTTCCCATACATAGAAGAACTAAATTCCTTAGCTTGATATCTGATTTTCCTTACTGCTTAACCATAGTCTTTGATGTTCCTGCTGCCTGCCCCTTTTGTTGCAAACTTATATATAGCCTGACTCCCTCTCTTGCCTCCTTGGAACAGTTTTTCTTAGGGCCATTGAGATGCTGCCTTCTGGGGCTCAGAGTTCTTAACATACCCACCAAATAAAACAACTCTCTATTAACAGGTTGTGGCTAATATTTTTTTAGTTGACAGACCTTAAGACATTTTTAAGGACTTTTAAAATATATTCAGGTGTGCTTTTTGGAAGGATGCTTTTGGCATAGTTTACTGGTAAAATGTATGTTACAGACCTTTTGTCCTGCGTAAATAATCTCAATTGTTTATGTGTTATGCATTCTAGCTTCCTCAAGCACCTAGTTGTTTTTCCTGTTTACCATTCAGTTTGACAATAGCATGGTGTATTAACCTGTTTTCTTTAAGAAAACAAGATAAAATGTGGACGAATTTTAATAGGGAGGCTCCTGTTTGAAAGGAAATAGGGGGAGGGCAGTCACAAAAGACAGGGAGGGTAAGTAAACTGTGTTGTAAATTCAACCCTGTGGCAAGCAGAAAGGGAGGGAAGTTTGGGTAGATTTGTCTTAGACTGCAATACAATTCAATAAAGTTTGGACAAGGTCAGAATTCTTCAGGGAGTTTCAAGTCTTCCACGCATGGGTCTGCCTTAGTAGCCCTGCCACACTATCATTGGTTGGGAGCAGCTCCTGGGAAGTAGAATCTTGGCAAAAACATTGCAGCAAATTTCAGATTGCAATAGGCTGTTAATCTATCTACAGTGTTGTAGCCACGCGTTCCGGGAAACAAACTCACTCAGAAGGACAATGCAGATAGTGGAGTGCAGTTTATTACACCAGCGGGCCCAAGGTAGAGTCTCCTCTTAGCCAAGGACCCGGACCAGTTTTTGTGAAAACCTTATATACCCTAAGTGTACGTGCCCAAACCCACCTCCCCCAATTCCCTGAAAGTAGTCTGAACAAAGGAAAATAAAGACACAATCAAAGTTAACCTGTGATTCATATGCCTTAGGCCTAGGTAGTTAACAGTGGACAATTATCAATAGGCCTGTGGTCATACCCCAATAAGCATAATAGAATGTATGATTCTATTTGGTCACACAGATAACTAGGGTATTCTTCTAGGCGAAAGAGAGTCTAGGTATGAGCCCTGGGGCTCTTCCTCCTGGGGGCGTGGTTTTCCAGTTGGTATGTTGTTTCCATAGATACTGGGCTGCTGCTGCTGCTGCTAAGTCGCTTCAGTCGTGTCCGACTCTGTGCGACCCCATAGACGGCAGCCCATCAGGCTTCCCGTCCCTGGGATTCTCCAGGCAAGAACACTGTAGTGGGTTGCCACTTCCTTCTCCAATGCATGAAAGTGAAAAGTGAAAGGGAAGTTGCTCAGTCGTGTCTGACTCTAGCGACCCCATGGACTGCAGCCTACCACAGGCTCCTCCGTCCATGGGATTTTCTAGGCAAAAGTACTGGAGTGGGGTGCCATTGCCTTCTCTGAGATACTGGGCATAGAGCTCAAAGTCCACATTCCGACCCAAGATGGAGTCCTGCTTTCAAGATGGAGCCTGTTCTGTCTGTTTCCTCCTTCAATAGTTGTGGACCTGCAAGCTGCATTCTCATGGTTGCCAAAGATGACTTCCAAAGCTTTACGAAAATTTAGAAACTTATCAGACACTATCTACCCTATAAATTAAGGAATATTTGTTGTTCTGTCACTCAGTCACATCCGACTCTTTGTGACCCCATGGAATGTAGCACGCCAGGTTTCTCTGTCCTTCAGCCTCTTCCAGAGTTTGCTCAAACTCACATCCGTTGAGTCGGTGATTGTCATCCAACCATCTCATCCTCTGTCGTCCCCTTCTCCTTCTGCCTTCAATCTTTCCCAACATCAGGGTCTTTTCCAGTGACTCAGTTCTTTGCATCAGGTGGCTGAAGTATTGGAGCTCAGCTTTAGTATCAGTCCTTCCAAGGAATATTTAGGACTCATTTCCTTTAGGATCGATTGGTTTGATCTCCTTGCAGTCCAAGGGACTCTCAAGAGTCTTCTCCAGCACCACAGTTTAAAAGCATCAAATTTTCAGTTCTCAGCCTTTTTTATTTTCCAGCTCTCACATCTGTACATGACTACTGGGAAAACCATAGCTTTGACTGTAGGCAAAGTAATGTCTCTTTTTTTTTTAAAACACTAAGTTTGTCATTGCTTTTCTTCCAAGGAGCAAGTGTCTAAAAGACAATGGCTGTAGTCATTGTCCACAGTGATTTTGAAGCCCAAGAAAATAAAGACTGTCACTGTTTCCATTGTTTCCCTAGATCTATTTGCCATGAAGTGATGGGACCAGATGCCATGATCTTACTTTTTTGAATGTTGAGTTTTAAGCCAGCTTTTTCACTGTCCTCTTTTACCTTCATCAAGAGACTCTTTATTTCTCCTTCACTTTCTGCCATAAGTATGGTGTCATCTGCATATCTGAGATTATTGATATTTCTCCCCCCAATCTTGATTCCAGCTTGTGCCTCATCCAGCCTGGCATTTCACATGATATTCTCTGTATAGAAGTTAAATAAGCAGAGTGACAACATACAGCCTTGACCTACTACTTTCCCAATTTGGAAGCAATCTGCTGTTTCATGCCTGGTTCTAACTGTTGCTTCTTGGCCTACATACAGGTTTCACATGAGGCAGGTAAGATGGTCTGGTATTTCCATCTCTTTAAGAATTTTCCAGTTTGTTGTGATCTACACAGTCAAAGGCTTTGGTATAGTCAATAAAGCAGAAGTAGATGTTTTTTATGGAATTCTCTTGCTTTTTCTATGATTCAATGGATGTTGTCAATTTGATCTTTGGTTCCTCTACCTTTTCTAAATCCTGCTCATACATCTGGAAGTTCTTGGTTCACAAACTGTTGAAGCCTGGCATGAAGGATTTTGAGCATTACTTTGCTAGCGTATAGTTTTGATAATAATATGGGATTATATATAAAGACTTCCTCATGCCTCTCTCATATCTTCCATACTCTTGAATGAGAGTCATGGATAAAATCCTTTTAAAGATTATTTAAATAAAAGGAAGAGTGGAAAATCTGAATTTGAATTATAAATGACATTGAACACAGTCTCCTATGAAGAGTGAAAAGCATATTTATCTTTTCAAAACTAAATATATTGAAAGATAAACCAAGAGCATTAATGAGTCTTTGGGACACTAGATTAACACTATTTTTGTTTCAAGAGGTAACATGGGATATTTGTTCAGTTTACTCCAATAGATGTGAGGGCTGAGGGGACTAGGAATGCCAACACCTTTGAAATGGCCATAATACATCCATGATCATGGTAGATGATTTACATTTGAAAGGTAGCAGAATATTCCAGCCCGAAATATGACTGTAGGAGTTCAGGGTGTGTCAAACCTAAATATGTCTCTTAAATATATTGATTATTTTGAGTGTTAGACCCTGGAAAAACAGCAAATGTGGGGAGAGGTTTACTCTGAACTTTTCTTATCTGCCTAAAAACAAATCCCCCTAAACAAACTCAGTTGTCATAAGGCTCCTCCCCAGGAGTCTCTTCAGCAGAAGAAGATTGGCACTTCTTAGAGGAGACTAGATTAGAAGTTGATAGCACACCGAGAGAAGCTTTGTACTCTTCCTTTAGAAGATGTACATCCTCCCTCTCCTTTCCTTATGCCTGTGGTATTTAAGCTAGAATTCTAGGCCACCTGGAGAAGTTATTCATTTTCCTTGGGTATCTCCCATGTACATGAGGTATACATCTTAATAAACTTCTGTTTGCTTTTCTCTTATTATTCTGTCTTCTACTAAGCGTTATCAGCTAAAAACTCAGAAGGGAAGAGGGAAAATTATTTTTTTTCTTCTACACATTCCATCCATATAATGACTATGGTAGAAAAAAATATTAGTCTTATTTAAAGATGAAGGTAATAAGGCTCAGGGTCACAGATCAAGGAAATGACAAGGAAGAGATTTTCAGTCTAAATCAGAGCAGCTCTGAATCCTGTAATCTTTCCAAGTGCAGGTATTTTACTTTGTTTATCAAAGATTTTCAAAATAGCTCTTTTATATCAGACACATTTTATAGACTATGGAAGATTAAATACAAAAATATATGTTTATAATGTTCAGTCTCTCCCTTAAGGAATTTATAATTATTTGCAAGAGATAATATTTAATACAAAGTTATGAAACCCAAACCCAATTGTAAATTATATGACTAGTAAAATCAAAATACTATGAGTTGAAGTTGTTAGTGTGAGCTTTATGGTGGTTTGGGTGCTTGCAAAACTAACAGAAGGTAGTAGATGTTTTTTGGATGGAGATCTTGCTATAGCATAATACCAAGAATGGGTAGCTAATAAATATAAAAAAAATATTTTTCACACTACTGGAAACTGAAAGTCCAAGATCATAGAGCCAACATGGTTAGGTTAGGGCCCTCTTCCTGAGTCCAGACTTCTTGTATTCTGACATGATGCAGCAACTGGAGATCTCTCTGGAGCACTGACCTTATTCAGAGGGCTTTATGCTCATCACTTAAGCATACTCAAAATGACCCACCTTTTAATATCATAATTTTGGAGCCTTAAGATTTAAGCATATGAATTTTGTTCAGTTCAGTCGCTCAGTCATATCTGACCCCATGGACTGCAGCACGCCAGGCTTCCCTGTCCATCACCAACTCCTGGAGCTTACTCAAACTCATGTTCATCGAGTTGGTGATGCCATCCAACCATCTCATCCTCTCTCTTCTCCTTCTTCTTCCACCTTCAATCTTTCCCAGCATCAGGGTCTTTTCAAATGAGTCAGTTCTTTGCATAGGGTGGCTAAAGTACTGGAGTTTCAGCTTTAGCATCAATCCTTCCAATGAACACTCAGGACTGATTTCCTTTCAGATGGACTGGTTGGATCTCCTTGCAGTCCAAGGGACTCTCAAGAGTGTTCTCCAACACCACAGTTCAAAAGCATCAATTCTTTGGCGCTCAGTTTTCTTTACAGTCGAACTCTCACATCCATATGTGACTACTGGAAAAACCATAGCTTGGACTAGATGGACATTTGTTGGAAAAGTAATGTCTCTGCTTTTTAATACACTGTCTAGGTTGGTCATAGCTTTTCTTCGAAGGAGGAAGCGTCTTCTAATTTCATGGCTGTCGTCACCATGGCTGCAGTGATTTTAGAGCCCAAGAATATAAAGTCTCTCACTGTTTCCATTGTTTCCCCATCTATATACCATGAAATGATGGGACCAGATGCCATGATCTTAGTTTTCTGAATGTTGAATTTTAAACCAACTTTTATATTCTCTTTCACTTTCATCAAGAGGCTCTTTAGTTCTTCTTTGCTTCCTTCCATAAGGGCGGTGTCATTTGCATATCTGAGGTTATTCATGTTTCTCCTGGCTATCTTGATTCCAGCTTCTGCTTCATCCAATCCAATATTTAGCATGATGTACTTTGCATATAAGTTTAAGCAGGATTACACTATACAGCTTTGACATACTCCTTTCGTGATTTGGAACCAGTCTGTTGTTCCATGTCCAGTTCTAACTGTTGCTTCTTGACCTGCATACAGATTTCTCAGGAGGCAGGTCAGGTGGTTTGGTATTCCCATCTCTTTCAGAATTTTCCACAGTTTGTTGTGATCCACACAGTCAAAGGCTTTGGCATAGTCAATAAAGCAGAAGTTGCTATTTTTCTGGCACTCTCTTGATTTTTCCATGATCCAACAGATGCTGGCAATTTGATCTCTGGCTCCTCTGCCTTTTCTAAATCCAGTTTAAACATTTGGAAGTTTGTGGTTCACGTACTGTTGAAGCCTGACTTGGAGAATTTTGAGCATTGCTTTGCTCGCCTGTGAGTTGAATGCAATTGTGTGGTAGTTTGAACATTCTTTGGTATTGCCCTTCTTTGGGATTGGAATGAAAACTGACCTTTCCAGTCCTGTGGCCACTGCTGAGTTTTCCAAATTTGCTGGCATATTGAGTGCAGCATTTTCACAGCATCATCTTTTAGGGTTTGACATAGCTCAACTGGAATTTTAGCATCTCCACTAGCTTTGTTCGTAGTGATGCTTCCTAAGGCCCATTTGACTTCGCATTCCAGGATGTCTGGCTCTAGGTGAGTGATCACACCATCGTGGTTATCTGGGTCATGAAGATCTTTTTTGTATAGGTCTGTGTATTCTTGCCCTTCTTCTTAATATCTTCTGCTTCTGTTAGGTCTATACTGTTTCTGTCCTTTATTGTGCTCATCTTTGCATGAGATGTTCCTTGGTAGCTCTAATTTTCTTCAAGAGATCTCTAGTCTTTTCCATTCTATTGTTTTCCTCTATTTCTTTGCATTGATCACTCAGGAAGGCTTTCTTATCTTTCCCTGCTGTTCTCTGGAACTCTGCATTCAAATGGGTATATCTTTCCTTTTCTCTTGCCTTTAGCTTCTCTTCTTTTCTCAGCTATTTGTAAGGCCTCCTCAGACAACCATTTTGCCTTTTTGCATTTCTTTTTTTGGGGGATGGTCTTGATCACTGCCTCCTGTACAATGTCACAAACCTCCGTCCATAGTTCTTCAGGCATTCTGTCTATCAGATCTAGTCCCTTGAATCTATTTGTCACTTCCACTGTATAATTGTTAGGGATTTGATTTATGTCACACCTGAATGGTGTAGTGATTTTTCCCTACTTTCTTCAATTTAAGTCTCATTGTTACAATAAGGAGTTCATGATCTGAGCCACAGTCAGCTCCCAGTCTTGTTTTTGCTGACTGTATAAAGCTTCTCCATCTTTGGCTACAAAGAATATAATCAATCTGTTTTTGGTATTGACCATCTGGTGATGTCCATGTGTAGCATCTTCTCTTGTGTTGTTGGAAGAAGGTATTTTCTATCACCAGTGCATTTTCTTGGCAAAAGTCTGTTAGGCTTTGCCCTGCTTTGTTTTGTCCTCCGAGTCCAAATTTGCCTGTTACTCCACGTATCTCTTGATTTCCTACTTTTGCATGAATTTTGGGGGAACACTAATATTCTGACCATTAACAGTTGGGAATACATGTTTGATTTAAGACATCTGAGACTGAATTCTACCTCTAACATTTAACATCATAGTTATTTAAGTTAACTCTCTATGACTCTTAGTTTTTACCTCTTTAAAGTAGGGGAAACAATACCCACTTCACTGTATTGTTGTCAGTATTGGCTAGGAAAATGAGTGAAAGAGCAAGCCGCTAATTCATAGTCGAAATGCAGAAGGCACTATAATTGGCAATGAGATCTGTATTTTATCTGAATGCCAAATTCTGTTCATACTTAAACTAGATACAATGTTTAACCCTGCTGTCAAAAGTTTTCAAAAAGAAAACATCAAAACTATTTGTTCTTGAATTTTAAAATTCTTCTTTGAATTGTATGAGTCATCAATTTTCAAAATATTTGTTTCGCTCACTGATGTTTATGAGAGAGCAGAGCTCTTAAGTACGATTTCTAAAGTTGGAAATAAATGAAATACCAACTCTATCTAAAAGAAACCTAAAAATAAAACTAGAGAGGAGCAGGAAAGGCATATTTTCAAAATAGAAAACATTCATAAGAGTCACACAGATAAAGTATATTTCAACATGGTAATCCAAGAATTCTCATTGGACTGACTATATTCTCATTAAATCAAAGTTGATTTTCCAGTACAGGCAGCATGATACTCTAGTCTATGTTTGTTGTTAATTTTAAAAAAAGGAATTCTTTTGAGTGACTTCACTTTCACTTTTCACTTTCATGCATTGGAGAAGGAAATGGCAACCCACTCCAGTATTCTTGCCTGGAGAATCCCAGGGACAGAGGAGGCTGGTGGGCTGCTGTCTATGGGGGTCGCACAGAGTGGGACATGACTGAAGTGACTTAGCAGCAGCAGCAGCAGCACCTTATTGTTTATTAGCACATTTAATTCTTGCAACAATTTTAGGAGATAGTTGTTCTCACTTTACAAATGAGTTAAGCCTAAATCCAGAAGACATAGGATATAGATAGTCTGACCCCACTGTCCTTGTTCTTAACTATTGAATTTACTGCAGGTATGCTATTTGTAATATTGTCTCCTAGTTTACCTTCTGGGAACATATGTTCTAATATTAGAACCTGTATGAATTCTGTGAAAAGTGAAAGTGTTAGTTGCTTTGTTGTGTCTAACCCTTTGTGACCCCATGGACTGTAGCCTGCCAGGCTCATCTGTCTATGGAATTCTCCAGACAAGAATACTGGAGTGGATAGCCATTCTCTTTTCCAGGGGATTTTCCTGACCCAGGGATTGAACATCGGTCTCTTGCATTGCAGGCAGAGTCCAACAGATGCAGTACATACTCTGTTCATGGACTCTTGCATTGGCCCAGAAGCCTCTTGTTCCAGATATCTCCAGAGTACACCACCCTTTTCCCTTCTAGTTTCCTTGCAAATAGCATCTCCCAAGAGCCCTTCCTTGACCACTCTTTCACATGCAATCTACTTACTTGAAGAGTTTTGTTTTGTCTTTGCTTTTTAATAATTATGACTGTTTTTAATGTCACCTTATACTTTTAATGGCTTTATCTTTTCTATTATTTTGATAAACAGTGCCTAAACCAATGGATATTATATTGCAGACTCTTTTTATAAATGTGTATTGAATGAATACGTGGTCATGAGACAGATGTTATGCTAATAGCTTTGAGGATATTATCTCAGTCTTAAAACAGTCCTTCTAGGCTATCATTATTTCTCTTTCCACACATGGTAAAACAGATTCATATATGTCAAATAACTTTAACAGATATAAATAAGTATTAAATATCCAAGACAGGATTGAATCCAGGTTCATATGATTTTAGAGTTCCCAATTTTGCAATTATTCTGTGCTACCTTTCTAATTATTTTGAAAGAAAAAATAAGGAAAATGAATATTTTATCTATGCTGTAAATCATTATTTTGTATCACAGTAACATGTTTTAGTATAATATATCCATTAAACTAAGTCTGTAGTTTTAAAAGGACATTTCTTCATATCTTTATAATCAAAGTGCTGACTGTTTTTTTCCATTATACTCTCATCTATCTTTGTTCCTCTACAGAGATATGCAATTTAAATTCTTCATTAAATAATAATGTGCAGCTTTATGAATCTAGGAACTTTAAGAGGCGTATCAATCCTTAACCCTAAGTGCCCTAGAACAAGTCAGAACTATAAGTCTTTTTATGACACAGAATTGAAAGTCCACTTCACAAGCGGCCACAATGATCTCTGCCCTCCTCCGAGAAAAACAAATGTTTCCTTTCTCCTTTTTCCCTGCAAATTTTTTTATGAAGCCTATGTGTTCTTTAAAAATTTAATCATGTTATTACCTTAGGACTTTCTTATAAATGCCTGATTGTTTGGCTCTAAACAAATTTTTAAGAACACTCATAATGGATCTTTGGTGTAAGATAGTAATCATATGATGTGATAAGTGCAGAAGTGGCCTAACAAAAAAGATTTTTGTGGCTCTGGTTTGTAGTAGATAGAATGTTCAGCTAATTCATTCAAATAAATAACTTTCCTTTGCTTCTATTAAAACTTGTGCTCACAAGTTGCATATTTCCAACTCTAGGTAAAGTTTGAAAATGTACATAGGTGTGTGAGATTGCATCTCAGAAGTCAAATTTTCAGAAGCTAATGTGAGAAATTTGAGAAGCAAATAACCAGGACTTTGGGATTATGCATTACTTATGTGAATCGTAAATGTAATGAGATAAGAACCCTTTTTCCTCTAAGAGTAGTGTTGGTGCTGGGGAAAATATATTTGAATATGTAATCAATTTGATTGATCAGTGTTTCGACTGACTTCAATATGGTATGGGAATCTGATGACTGTGAAATGTTATATAGAATGATGTCTGGAGACTATCTTAGGTTGGTCAAAATAATCAATCAGTAGATTTAAGACCAAAAGCCACAATGAGATAAAATAACATTCAATAGAGTTAAAGTTGGCTAACAAGTAAAAGAAGTCTATTTCAATTTTGTTACTGATTTTTTTGACTGTTTTTGTTCAAGCAATAAGTCATATCTGATTCTGTGACCCCAGGGACTGCAGCATACCAGGCTTCTTGTCCTGCACTATCTCCTGGAGTTTGCTCAGACTCATGTGCATTGTGTCAAAGATGATAGCCAACCATCTCATCCTTGGTTGCCACCTTCTCCTCCTGCCCTCAATCTTTCCAAGCATCAGGGTCTTTCAAATGAGTTGGGTCTTCCCATCAGGTGGCCAAAGTATTGGAGCTTCAGCTTCAGCATCAGTCCTTCCAATGAGTATCCAGGGTTGCTTTCCTTTAAGATTGATTGGTTTGATTTCCTTGCTGTCCAAGGGACTCTCAATAGTCTTCTTCAGCACCACAGTTTGAAAGCATCAATTCTTCGGTGCTCAGCCTTCTTTATAGTCCAACTCTCACATCCATACATGACTACTAGAAAATCCATAGCTTTGACTATATGAATCTTAGTTGGCAAAGTGATGGTTCTGCTTTTTAATATGCTCTCTAGGTTAAGGAGCAGTTCAGTTCAGTTCAGTCGCTCAATTGTGTCTGACTCTTTTTGGCCTCAGCGTGCCAGGCCTCCCCGTCCATCGCCAACTCCTGGAGTTAACCAAACTCATGTCCATTGAGTCAGTGATGCTATCCAACCATCTCATCCTCTGTCATCCCCTTCTCCTCCTGCCTGCAATCTTTCCCAACATCAGGGTCTTTTCAAATGAGTCAGCTCTTCACATCAGGTGGCCAAAGTATTGGAGTTTCATCTTCATCATCAGTCCTTCCAATGAACACTCAGGACTGATCTCCTTTAGGATGGACTGGTTGGACCTCCTTGCAGCCCAAGGGACTCTCAAGAGTCTTCTCCAACATCACAGATCAAAATCATCAATTCTTTGGTGCTCAGTCTTCTTTATGGTTCAACTCTCACATCCATACACGACTACTGGAAAAACCATAGCTTTGACTAGATGGACCTTTGCTGGCAAAGTAATGTCTCAGCTTTTTAATATGCTGTCTAGGTTGGTCATAATATTCCTTCCAAGGAGCCAATGTCTTTTAATTTCATGGCTGAAATCACCATCTGCAGTGATTTTGGAGCCCCCCAAAATAGTCAGCCAGTTTCCACTGTTTCCCCATCTATCTGCCATGAAGAGATGGGACCAGATGCCACGATTTTAGTTTTTTAAATGTTGAGATTTATGCTAACTTTTTCACTCTCCTCTTACACTTTCATCAAGAGGTTCTTTAGTTCTTCTTCAATTTCTGCCATAAGGGTGGTGTCATCTGCATATCTGAGGTTATTGATATTTCTCCCGGCAATCTTAATTCCAGTTTGTGTTTCATCCAGCCCAGTGTTTCTCATGATGTACTCTGCATAGAAGTTAAATAAGCACAATGACAATATATAGCCTTGACTTACTCCTTTCCCGATCTGGAACCAGTCTGTTCCATGTCCAGTTCTAACTGTCGCTTCTTGACCTGCATACAGATTTCTCAGGAGGCAGGTCAGGTGGTCTGGTATTCCCATCTCTTTCAGAATTTTCCACAGTTTATTGTGATCCACACAGTCAAAGGCTTTGGCATAGTCAATAAAGCAGAAGTTGATGTTTTTCTGTCACTCTTGCTTTTTCAATGATCCAACGGATGTTGGCAATTTGATCTCTGGTTCCTCTGCTTTTTCTAAAATGAGGAGGAAGCGTCTTTTGTTATCTCAGCTGCAGTCACTGTCCGAAGTGATTTTGGAACCAAGAAAAGAAAAACTGTTTCCATTTTTTCCCCATCTATATGCATGAAGCGATGGGACAGGATGCCAGGATCTAAGAATGCGAATGTTGAGTTTTAAACCAGCTTTTTCACTCTCCTGTTTCACACTCATCAAGAGGCTCTTTAGTTCCTCTTTGCTTTCTGCCATTAAGAGTGGAATCATGTGCATATCCGAGGTTGCTGATACTTCTCCCAGCAATCTTGATTCCAACTTGTGATTTTTCCAGTCTTTCATTTCACGTGGTGTACTTTGCATAGAACACTAATAAACAAGGTGGCAGCATACAGCCTTGATGAACTCCTTTCTCAATTTTGAACCAGTCCATTGTTCCATGTCCAGTTATATCTGTTGCTTCCTGGCCTGCATACAGGTTTCTCAGGAGACAGGTAAGGAAGGTGGTCTGGTATTCCCATCTCTTTAAGAATTTTCCACAGTTTGTTGTGATAAACACAGTCAAAGGCTTTAGTATAGTCAGTGAAGCAGAAGTGGATGATCTTCTGGAATTCCCATGTTTTTTCTATGATCCAGTGGATGCTAGCAATTTGATCTCTGGATCTTCTGCCTTTTCTAAATCCAGATTGTACATCTGGAACTCTCAGTTCAGGTACTGTTGAAACCTATCTTGATGGATCTTGAGCGTTACTTTGTTAGCATGTAAAATGAGCACAATTGTGCAGTAGTTTGAACATTCTTTGGCATTGCCCTTCTTTGGGATTGAAATGAAAACTGAACTTTCCAGTTTTCACTGTAAAAACTTTAAAAGCCTCAGGATTCAAGCTGAACATTGTCTTGGTTTTCATATTCATAGCTTATTTTGAAATTTTAGACCAATCAGCTAATTTATATTGGGCTTCCTTTATGGAATAAAACAATATTTCATGTAAAAATTGGCACAGTAAATGACAGATACAGCAGGGACCTAACCAAAGCAGAAGAAATTGAGAAGAGGTGGCAAGAATAAAAAGAACTGTACAACAAAAGTCTTAATGACCAGGATAACCACAATGGTGTGGTTACTCACCTAGAGTCAGATGTCCTGGTATGAAGTCAAGTGGGTGTTAAAGAAGCATTATTAGGAACAAACATAGTGAAGATGATGGAATTCCAGCTGAATTATTTAAAATCCTAAAAGGCGATGCTATTAAAGTGTTGCACTAAATATGCCAACAAATTTGGTAAACTCAGTAGTGGCTGTCAGTCTGGAAAAGGATAGTTTTCATTCTAATTCCAAAGAAAGGCAATGCCAAAGAATATTCAAACTACACAATTGCACTCATTTTACATGCTAGAAAGGTCATGCTCAAAATCCATTAAGATAGGTTTCAACAGTACCTGAACTAAGAATTACAGATGTACAATCTGGATTTAGAAAAGGCAGAAGATCCAGAGATCAAATTGCTAGCATCCACTGGATCATAGAAAAAACACAGGAATTCCAGAAGATCATGCACTTCTGCTTCACTGACTATACTAAAGCCTTTGACTGTGTTTATCACAACAAACTGTGGAAAATTCTTAAAGAGACGGTAAACCAAACCACCTTCCTTACCTGTCTCCTGAGAAACCTGTATTCAGGCCAAGAAGCCACAATTAGAACCGGACATAGAACAATGGACTGGTTCAAAATTGAGAAAGGAGTTCGTCAAGGCTATATGTTATCACCTTGCTTATTTAACTTCTATGCAAAGTACATCATGTGAAATGCCTGTCTGGATAAACCACTAACTGGAATCAAGATTGCTGGGAGAAATATCAACAACCTCAGATATGCATGTTTCTACTCCTGATGGCAGAAAGAACAGAGAAACTAAAGAGCTTCTTGATGAGTGTGAAACAGGAGAGTGAGAAAAACTGGCTTAAAGCTCAACATCAGATTCTTAGATCCTGGCATCCTGTCCCATCACTTCATGGCAAATAAATGGGCAAAAATGCAAACAGTGATAGATTTTCTTTTCTTAGGCTCCAAAATCACTGCAGACAGTGACTGCAGCCATGAAATTAAAAGATGCTCGCTCCTTGGAAGGAAAGCTATGACAAACCTAGACAGTGCATTAAAAGCAGAACCTTCACTTTGCCTACGAAGGTCCATATAGTCAAAGCTATGGTTTTTCCAGTAGTCATGTATGGATGTGAGAGTTGAACCATAAAGAAGACTGAGCACCAAAGAATTGATGATTTTGAACTGTGATGTTGGAGAAGACTCTTGAGGGTCTCCTGGACAAGGAGGTCAAACCAGTCGATCGTAAAGGAAATCAACCCTGAATATTCATTGGAAGGACTGACGCTGAAGCTAAAGCTCCAATACTTTGACTACCTGATGCGAAGAACCAACTCATTTTTAAACACCTGATGCCAGGAAAGATTGAGGGTAGGAGAAGAAGGAGTAACAGAGGATGAGATAGTTGGATGGCATCACCAAGTCAATGGTTTGAGCAAACTCTGGGAGATAGTGAAAACATGGAAGCCTGTTGTGATGCAGTTCATGGGGTCAGAAAGAGTTGGATAGAATTGAGCAACTGAACAACGAAGTGCTCTTTAATGTTAATTGATTTTTTTTTTGGAGCTAGCCAATATAAAGTTTTAGAATCTTAAATTCTAACATTGAAAAACTGAAGAATTCTCAAGTGATATCTAATCCACTTATTCCTAAATATGACTCATTACTGATATTTTGTAGGTGGCTGTTGAAACATCTAGCTTCCAACTGTAGTTCAGTGATTTCTGCTTCTGTAAGACTGAGGTGTGGCCATGGAAAAGATATTAACATTTCCTGGATACATCCAATATACAATGGCTATGAGACAACTGAAGTTAAGTGAATAATATTCTCACTAATTAGAAATTAGTTTTGGCTGGAAATAGAACTTCCTTATGACCCAGCAATCCCATACACACCGAGGAAACCATAATCAAAAGAGACACGTGTACCCCAATGTTCATCGCAGCACTGTTTCTAATAGCCAGGACATGGAAGCAACCTAGATGTCCATCTGCAGATGAATGGATAAGAAAGCTGTGGTACATATACACAATGGAGTATTACTCAGCCTTTAAAAAGAATACATTTGAATCAGTTCCAATAAGGTGGATGAAACTGGAGCCTATTATACAGAGTGAAGTAAGCCAGAAATAAAAACACCAATACAGTATACTAACGCATATATATGGAATTTAGAAAGATGGTAACGATAACCCTGTAAGTGAGATATCAAAAGAGACACAGATGTATAGAACAGTCTTTTGGACTCTGTGGGAGAGGGAGAGGGTGGGATGATTTGGGAGAATGGCATTGAAACATGTATAATATCATATGTGAAACGAATCGCCAGTCCAGGTTCGATGCATGATACTGGATGCTTGGGGCTGGTGCACTGGGATGACCCAGAGGGATGGTATGGGGAGGGAGGAGGGAGGGGGGTTCAGGATGGGGAACACGTGTATACCCATAGTGGATTCATGTTGATGTATGGCAAAACCAATACAATATTGTAAAGTAATTAACCACCAATTAAAATAAAAAAAAAGAAATTAGTTTTGGCTAAATTTTAGGGAAAAAAGTATATCTATCAAAGAATAAATTTTTTTTTGCCATTTGTACCTTGATATTATAGATGAATATACAAATATTTAAAATATATTTTGAGAGGATATGTTTCTTATTTAAAATTGAGTGAGACATAGACCCTCTAAGACTGAAATTTATCACATAGTTATAGTATATTCCCTTCTCCCCACATCCTAGCACCACCACAATAGGGCTTTAGTAATGTAATACTGGATTCCAACTAAAAGAGCTGTGATGTGTAGCCTCTATTTAATCAGGCATTCTTAGGGAAATCCAAAAACAATTGGGGAAACCAAAAAAAGGCAACAGAGTAAACTGAAACCTTTGCCATCTTCAGATAGAATAAACACTAAAAACAGATCAACTTCTATTACCTCATTATGTCTATCTAACATGGAAGTGTTTGAGAAACCTTCACACTACATTTCTATCTATAGTTTCATCTAATAGAGTGATAGATTATGTGTACTCAGCAGTCTTACATGAGCAAGACCCTAATCTGATTCTCTTTGCTTTGGGAGAGTCCTTGATGATATAACAAATTTTCTCAGATCAGCTAAGTAGGGCAGCATACTCCCTCCCATAACAGTCACAAATGGTGCTTGGCAAAACATCAGTGCTTTTGGCTGCTGCCGCCTCTGCCAGCCTCTTTAGTGAACAAGTGTCATGGCTCACAAAAACCCATAATAAAACTACAAAGGCAGTTATTTAGATAAAAAAAATCTGAGAGAAGTGTTAGAAAAGTATGAAATTGCAAAAAAGAAGCCAAGAACAAAGAACAGGTTAAATATTTGAATAAATAGAACTGAAACCATGATAATATTTTCTTGTAGTGATTAAACATATATACACAATTAGTTACAGCCCCAAAAGGCAGGAGACAAATTAAGGAAGTCTAAAAGTTCTAAGTTCTTTTAAAGAAGTGGCAAAAGTGTCAATTTATTAAAGTATTTTGTATTATGGTGATCACTAAGCGAAGATTAAAGTATGTATAATAGCATTATGGGAAAATAAGAATAGCAGAGAAACAAAACAAAAAAACCATTGGTTTGTCCAGAAGGTTAAGCAATTAAAAAAAAAAACAAACAGTAGATTTAATCTTAAATATATCAATTGCTGCTGCTGCTGCTAAGTCGCTTCAGTCATGTCCGACTCTGTGCAACCACAGAGACGGCAGCCCACCAGGCTCCCCCGTCCCTGGGATTCTCCAGGCAAGAACACTGGAGTGGGTTGCCATTTCCTTCTCCAATGCATGAAAGTGAGAAGTGAAAGTGAAGTCGCTCAGTCGTGTCCGACTCTTAGCGACCCCATGGACTGCAGCCCACAAGACTCCTCCTCCGTCCATGGGATTTTCCAGGCAAAAGTACTGGAGTGGGGTGCCATTGCCTTCTCCGAAATATATCGGTAACCACATCTAATGTAATACATTAAGAACAATTAAAGCACAAAGGCTGTCACTGAGATTTTTAAAAGCCTTGTCATATTCTCCTTAGAAGAGTCAAAACTGTTATATAGAATACAAAATGCTTGAAAGTAAAGAGATGGAAAAATGTTATAGTCTACAAATATTAGCAAAAACCAGCCTGATGTTGCTAAACATCTATTGTTGCTAAACGACTATCAGATAAACAGACTATCAGTTCAGTTCAGTTCAGTCCCTCAGTCGTGTCCAACTCTTTGCGACCCCATGAATCGCAGCACGGCAGGCCTCCCTGTCCATCACCAACTCCAGGAGTTCACTCAAACTCATGTCCATCGAGTTGGTGATGCCATCCAGCCATCTCATCCTCTGTCGTCCCCTTTTCCTCCTACTCCCAATCCCTCCCAGCATCAGAGGTTTTTCCAATGAGTCAACTCTTTGCATGAGGTCTATAAGTCAATAAATTTTAGTAGATATAAGGAGTATATCATTTCTTAAGAAAAAGGTTAAATCCACTATAAAGTGTTATAACTTTGCATGTGGACTAGTAACATATTCTCAGAATACTCAAGGCAAACATGACACAAAGGAAATAGATAAATACACATTCGTAGTAGAAGATTGTAAGAAAAATTTCCCAGTTATTTGTGAAATATGCAGATAAAAATCACCAAGTGTTTCGAAGCTTAGACAGTATGGTTAACAGATGGCCTTGCTGGCCTGTAAGAACATTGCACTGAAGATCTTATGCTGGGTCTTAAATAATTTTCAATAAAAGTCCAAAGATGGAAATCATGGTTCTGCCATGTTAAAACCCAACTTGTCAGTAAAACCAACAAATGGAAAAAAATAAAGAAGGAAAGAAGGAAGGGCCCAAATTTGCAAATTAAGCAAGTACTAAGTAGCCTATAATTCAAGGAAGAAATCATAATGCAAATTAGGAAATAATTTGAATTGAGTAAAAATGATAATATTAATTTTTAACATAAAGTATAATATTAACTATTAATAGCAAAGTATTAATAACTATCAACAAAACATGAGATATTGTTAAAGCCATGTTTAGAGGAAAGTTAACATTGAATTTATACTTTAGAAAAGAAGAAAGATTGAAAATCTGTGTATACCTCTTAGGAGTCTAGAATAAACAGTAAACTGATTCCAAAAAAAAAAAAAAAATAGGAAGAGGAAATTTTAAAAGTAAAAGTATAAACTGATATAGAGTGGGAAGATTTGGGAGAATGGCATTGAAACATGTAAAATATCATGTATGAAACAAGTTGCCAGTCCAGGTTCGATGCACGATACTGGATGCTTGGGGCTGGTGCACTGGGATGACCCAGAGGGATGGTATGGGGAGGAGGGTTCAGGATGGGGAACGCATGTATACCTGTGGCGGATTCATTTTGATATTTGGCAAAACTAATACAATATTGTAAAGTTTAAAAATAAAATAAAATAATAAAAAAGAAACTGATATATACAAGAAATAAATAAAGGAGAAAATCAAGAAAGTTTGCTGTCATGTTTAAAAAGATAAATAGAAGTAAAAATACCCTAAACAAGATTGATCAAATCAAAGGAAAGAAGGCATAAATTGTCAGTAGTAAGAATAAAAACTGGAAATAACTTCAGACCTTACATACATCAAAAGGATATGGAGATGCTATCATGAATTTGGTGGTGGTTGTTTAGTCACTAGGTCATGTGGGACTCTCTTTGTGACCCCATGGACATTGCCTGCCTCTGTCCAGGCTCCCCTTTCCATGGGATTTCCCAGGCAAGAATTCTGGAGTGATTCACAGTTTCCTTCTCCTGGGCATCCTACTGACCCCGAGACTGTAACTGTGTCTCCAGCATTGGCAGGCGGATTCTTTACCATTGATCCACCAGGGAAACCCATATTATGAATTGTTGTTTATTCTCTAAGTTATGTCTGATTATTTGCGACCCCATGATCTGCAGCAAACCAGGCTTCCCTGTCCTTCATTTATTTCCTGGAGTTTACTCAAACTCATGTTCATTGAGTTGGGTGATGAATAGCATTATGCAAAAGAATTTTTAAAAGTATATAGAAACCGAAAGTACCTTGGGAAAGACAACATTTCACAACTGACTCAGGAATTCAGTGGGAAAAAAAAAAGTTCTCTATCTAGTAAAGAGATTAGATCAATAATTAAGAATTTTCAAAGCAAGAAAACTTCAAGTTCCAGATGGTTTCCCAAGTTAGTTTACCAAACATTTAAGGAAGAATAATACTAATCTTAAAAAAAATTCTTCCAGAGAACAGGAAAAATAATAGTTTTAATTATTTTACAGAAGGACAGTATCATGTTCAATGCCACATCTTATAAGGACTAAAGAAAGAGAATTACATGCTGAGCTATCTCATAAACATAGGTGCAAGATTAGCATTTAAATCCATTGATACATGAAAATAATGATTACATCAAGGTCAGTGTTGAACTTAGTGTAGGAATAAAAATTAGTTTTAAATTTAACAATCACATTAAAAGGGAAATCATCTCAATAGACATTGAAAAAGTATTAGGCACAAGTCAACCCACATACTTTGTTTATAAAAGCAGTATGTTCTTATTGAAGTATGAATAAGGAGGAATGGCAATAATCTAATAAAGGAATATCTACAAAAAACATATGATAAGCTACATATTTAGTGAAAATTTTCTGCTCAGAATAGGAATGAAATAATATTCATGATTGTCATTTCAATTAACGTACTAGATTTACTAGCCAGAGCAAAAAGAGCATAATTATTAAAAAGTTTTTAGGTATATAATTATTTTCTTATTGGAAGGTTAGAATCAAATGATGATTAAGAAAAAGGAGCATATCTCATCTTAATTTCAGTATCTCTGGCTCTCAACTGGGGAGGATTTGTCCATGGTCATCCTGAGTCAAACTCTATTTATTTTGAGGCAACTTCCTTTTTGTTATCATGGAATTGCCCATTACTCAGTCTATTTAACACTCACCTCCACCATATAGTCCAGAATTTTCTAAAATTTTCTGATACTTTGCTGTCTTGCTACTCTTAGATTTTTGAAATTTTTCTGCTAATCCAAGGGTAGTCTATGGTAATTTATTTAGTTAGTTCAATGGTTGGTTCAATGGAAAAGATAGGGTATAAACCTGCTGGCTCAAAGACTCATTCTGAAACCAGAAAAATGATAAATATACTTCTGTGCATCCAAAAGCAAAGCATCTGAGACAGTGAAAATATGTTGTCTGATATTTTCACTGATATTGTGACATGTCACTGATATTGTGTGATATTTCACATAACAATTATTCAACTGTTATAAAGTAAAAATTGTTATAAACAATTACAATTCATAACAATTGTTCATTTGGGAATTTGTACATATCCTAAAACCTGTGTAAAAAGCAAGATTATACTTGTTTGAAAATGTATTGGTGATACTATTAAAATTGCAGTGATTCAAAATAAGTTTAACTATTTTAAAAATAAAATCAAGTTACTTTGGCCTGTTAAGAATCCAAGACACATTATAACAAATAGGCTTTACTGAAGAAGACAAAGTTTTGCAAATGCAGTTTATATTTTAGAATGAATAAAGGACCAGATTTGAATTTATGGTAACCACTGGCAAGTGAGTGGTTACTATAATAACGGAGACAAACTGATCCAGATTGAGAGAAAAATTTTCAGAGTTAGACCAGTCAACAGGAAGGTTATGTGCCGTTTCCTGCCCTCTTAGGTTCCTACTCTAAGGAGAAAAATATTGGAGGATGTGTTTCAGGTATCAGAAAGATGACATGAGTAAAAAGTTTGCACTGATATTTCCAAAGATTTACAGACAAATATTCTGAATATAAGCATTAGCTAAGCTATCGTGGAAAATACTTCATGAAAGAATTTGAAGTTTAGAACTAACTTAGGTAACATCTCCATCTTACTCAATGTTTTATGTCAATTTTGCCTCAGTAAAACTGTTAGGGGGAAAGAGGAAAATACAGTGTTTCTTAACTTAAAAAAAAAAAAAGACTGGCAGTCACATTCTGACCAAAGACCCAAGAGTAGATATGTGCTGAGGGTTCCAGTTCTTTAGTATTCACATTAAGGAAACATTCTTTATTACTGACATTTTCAGGCCTCAGGAGATGTTTGTACCTACATCTCTAGTGGAAAAGGACATTGAAGTGAGTTTGTTGACAAAGTTTGCCCATATATATTATTCATAACAGTAAAATCTTATTTTTAATATACTGGAGAATAGTAATTGCTGGTTTATGAATATATGGACCATTTCAAGTAATTTTGTATGGTTTATAGATCCACCTGTCTTAGAGCAAGTTAGTAACATTTTCCACACTTATATGAAGACACTTTGAAGTATGTGATTAATAAAATGTAATATTTAAGTTTTAGTAAATTTCAAGTAGTTTTATATGAATATGTCATATATTGATAATCAAAATACAGTAGTATTATGAGTACAGAGGGATGATGACTGGAGATATATAGTGTGTATATACATGCATATATATATATATATTCTTTTTTTCCCAAGGTGTCCTCATGTTCAAAAACTAAAACCCATGCTAGAAAAAATGAGACTGTGTTATGATATAAGATATCATACCCTCAGTGTTTTGCTGAAAAATCACTTAGGCAATTCTAACTCTGGTTCTTATACAAAATCACATTTCCATGTAACCACATTCTTTCAAGGATTGCTTGAAAAAGGGAACACTGCAGGATTTGGGCAGACTTTTCAGAGGTATAGAGGGTAGAAATTATTATGTAGTTAAACCTCCGTGTGTGTGTGTGTGTGTGTATGTAGCTCAGTTGTGTCCGACTCTTTTTGACTATATGGACTGTAGCCTGCCAGGTTACTCAGTCCATGGAATTCTCCAGGCAATAATACTGGAGCGGGTAGCTATGCCCACTTCCAGGGGATCTTTAAATCAAACCATCTAGACTCTAGTTTCTTAAATATAGATTTAAGAAACTGCCCTTTACTATCTACCATAACAGATATTTCAATTATTATAAGCCCATCCTTCATGATTCTAGAATCTACTTTATTTCTCTAAATTGTATAATGTACCTTTTGCTTTTATCATCTCCCCAAATTTATGCCAACTATCTTTTCTGCTACTCATTTTATCACTACTGACCTATTTATATCTTTCCGAGAAGCCTTAACTCAAGTTTTAAGAATCCATAGGTGGTAGGAGACAAGTAATTGTGTGTATTGCCGTGAAAGCACTTCATCAGGCATTCAGAATATTACTGATACTTTCATTTTTATTTTAAATATAGTATTTTTCTGAAATATCATTTATAATTTTTTATTGACGGATAATTGACTTACAGGTGTACAACTCAGTGATTCTAGATCCCCTGGAAAAGGAAATGGCAACCCACTCCAGTATTCTGGAGGAGCCTGACGGTCTATAGTTTATGGGGTGGCAAAAGAATTAGACAAGACTTAGCGACTAAACTGCAACAACAACAACGTATGTATGTGTGTTCAGTTCAGTTCAGTTTGGTTCAGTGGCTCAGTCGTGTCTGACTCTTTGCGACCCCATGAATCGCAGCACTCCAGGCCTCCCTGTCCATCACCAACTCCCAGAATTCACTCAGACTCATGTCCTTTGAGTCGGTGATGCCATCCAGCCATCTCATCCTCTGTCGTCCCCTTCTTCTCCTGCCCCCAATCCCTCCCAGCATCAGAGTCTTTTCCAATGAGTCAACTCTTCGCATGAGGTGGCCAAAGTACTGGAGTTTCAGCTTTAGCATCATTCCTTCCAAAGAACACCCAAGACCAATCTCCTTTAGAATGGACTGGTTGGATCTCCTTGCAGTCCAAGGGACTCTCAAGAGTCTTCTCCAACACCACAGTTGAAAAGCATCAATTCTTCGGCGCTCAGCTTTCTTCACAGTCCAACTCTCACATCCATACATGACCACTGGAAAAACCATAGCCTTGACTAGATGGACCTTTGTTGGCAAAATAATGTCTCTGCTTTTGAATATGCTATCTAGATTGTGTGTGTGCGTGTCTATATGTGTATATATATATATATATATGTAATATATATTCTTTTTCAGATTCTTTTCTGGTATAGTAATTACAAAATATAGAGTATAATTTCCTATGCTATACAGTAAGTCCTTGTTGGTTACCTATTTTATATATAGTAGTGCATATATGTTAATAACAACCTCCTAATTTATCCATCCTCCCTTTTCTCCTTTGGTAACCATAAATTTGTTTTGTATGTCTGTGAGTCTCTTTTTGTTTTACAAATAAGTTAATTTGTATCTTTTTAGATTTCACATATAAGTGATATGATATTTGTCTTTGTCTGACTTCACTTAGTATGTGCATGTTATGGCTTCCCAGGTGGTGCTAATCTCTAGGTCCATCCATGTTGCTGCAAATGGCATTATTTTATTCTTTTTTATGGCTGAGTAGAAAGTGAAGAAGAACTAAAGAGCCTCTTGATGAAAGTGAAAGAGGAGAGTGAAAATGTTGGCTTAAAGCTCAACATTCAGAAAACTAAGATCATGGCATCCAGTTCCATCACTTCATGGCAAATGATGGGAAACAGTGGCTGACTTTATTTTTCTTGGCTCCAAAATCACTGCAGATGGTGATTGTAACCATGAAATTAACAGACACTTACTCCTTGGAAAGAAAGTTATGACCAACCTAGACAGCATATTAAAAAGCAGAGACATATTAAAAAGACTTTGCCAACAAAGGTCTGTCTAGTCAAGGCTATGGTTTTTCTGGTGGTCAAGTATGAATGTGAGAGTTGGACTATAAAGAAGGCTGAGCGCCAAAGAATTGATGCTTTTGAACTGTGGTGTTGGAGAAGACTCTTGAGAGTCCCTTGGACTGCAAGGAGAGCCAACCAGTCCATCCTAAAGGAGATCAGTCCTGGGTGTTCATTGGAAGGACTGATGTTGAAGATGAAACTCCAATTCTTGGCCACCTGATGTGAAGAGCTGACTCATTTGAAAAGACCCTGGTGCTGGGAAAGATTGAGGGCAGGAGGAGAAGGGGATGACAGAGGATGAGATGGTTGGATGGCGTCACTGACCCAATGGATGTGGGTTTGGGTAGACACCGGGAGTTGGTGATGGACATGGAGGCCTGGAGTGCTGTGGTTCATGGGGTCGCAAAGAGTCAGACACGACTGAGAAACTGAACTGAACTGAACTGAATATTCCATTTTATGTATGTACCACATCTTTTTATCTGTTTATCTGTCAATGGACATCTAGGTTTTTTCCATGTCTTGGTCATTGTAAATAGTGCAGTGAACACTGGGGTACATGTAACTTTTTGAGGTATAGTTTTTTCCAGATACATCCCAGGAATGGGATATCAAGAACATATGGAAACTGTGTATTTTGTTTTTTAAACTGATAATTTGGTTATGCTTTCACCATCTTATCCAAGCAAAGTGTCATATAATTACCAGAGAAACTTGGTCATATTAGCCATTTCAGTCAGATTGTTCATTCCTGTTCAAGAACTGTGGTAGCCTAGGTTTGCCTAGCATATTTTCTTGTTGTCCTTGCTGTTGGAATGATGATGATTCCATGGCTATGAACAGTAGTTTATAAAAGCATGTAGAGCAGAGAGCCAGTTTTCTTTACTTGTTTGTTCAGTTACAATAATTAATGATGAGTAAGACTTGTCACTTTTTCTCCAGAATCCTTTTATATTATAACAGCAGTGGATTTGCGAGCCTGTTTTATATATTTACCTTCTCAGAGCCTTCAAATGTATTTGTAACCTGGCTGGGGATTGTCTTTCATTCCACAGTACCTGGCCTGCAGGGGAATGCAGGGGAATAATAAGTAAGCTTAAGTAGTCCAACAAATACCAGTGCTTAAAGCTGCACCATCTATGTGTGGAACTGGTACTATACACACAATTCTGCATAATTGTCTTCTAGAATCAGCTGCATATCTCAGAGTGCTGAACACAGAAAGTAAAATTGCCATTCCTCATGTATAACACATCTATGCCCATACCTAATACCATGGTCATAATTAAGATTGCTAGTGAATCATACCTCTCTTTCCCACTGAGACCAGATCCAGCCCCCGTTCTTTCCAGTGAGCCTTCCTTGGCATTTTTGTATATAAGTTAATACCTAGTACAGGGTCAATACATACTCACTTAAATGAAGAAATAAATGGTTAAGTAATATTCCATTGTACTTATATTATATTGCCTTTATCCATTTATCTATCAGTGGACATTTATATAGCTTTCATGTTTGCCTATTGTGAACAAGGAGGTGCAATATCTCTTAAAAATAATGGTTTCATTTCATTTTATACAACCAGAAGTGGAATTACCAAATTATACAGCAGTTCTATTTTTTTAATCTTTTGAGGAACCTCCACAGCGTTGTCCCAGAGAAGGCAATGGCACCCCACTCCAGTACTTTTGCCTGGAAAATCCCATGGGCGGAGGAGCCTGGTAGGCTACAGTCCATGGGGTCGCTAAGAGTCGGACACGACTGAGCGACTTCAGTTTCACTTTTCACTTCATGCATTGGAGAAGGAAATGGCAACCCACTCCAGTGTTCTTGCCTGGAGAATCCCAGAGACAGGGGAGCCTTGTGGGCTGCCGTCTATGGGGTTGCAGAGAGTCGGACACGACGGAAGCGACTTAGCAGCAGCAGCAGCAAAAGCAGCAGCAGCAACAGTACACAGTGTTCTTCTTCTTCTTTTTTTTTTTTTTTTTTCTGTATCCTGCCTGCATGTTATATCTTGTGTTTTTGTTTTGTTTTTGTTTCTTTGGTAATAGCCATTCTAATGAATGTGAAGGGGTATCTCATTGTGGTTTTATTTGCCCTTGCCCGATGATTTGCAACGTTGAACACCTTTTTGCTTACTTGTGCCATTTGTATGTTTTCTTGGGAAGACATGCCACTTCTTTAACTGGATTCTTTTGCTTCCAAATTGTATGAATTCTTTGTATATTTCAGATGTTACGCACTTTCAGTTACATGGTTTACAAATGTTTTATCCCACTCCATAGCTTGCCATTTCATTTTATTGATTGTATTTTTGTTGTGCAGAACTTTTTAGTTTAACTCACCATTCAATCTCCACTATCACAAGCATGTTTCAGTAAGCATGAAAACTACAGTCTCACAATCCTGACCGAGGAAATATAATTTAGAATTAACTTCCTTCCAAATTAAGACATTCCTCTGATGTGCTGCCCAGTGGAATAAAGTTGCATTCTCCAACAGTACTTAGCCCCACCCAGCTGATCTTTTGTGTACAGATATGCGGAGACCTAATACCAAGTTACTAAAAGCATCTCTCTGCAGCCTTGCCTGTATCCTCACTTAGCTCATTTTACTTTCTGTTGCAGCCTCTCTGAGATGGGGTTAGCACTACTATCATTTAAAGGCAGCAAGATTATCTTCAAGGAAAACAGCGCTAAAATCCATCCATCCTCTTGACGTCAATTGCTTAGGAAGGGAGTGAATACAGAAAACTTCGTAAAGTCAGCTCTGCATGTTTTATCTCTTTTAAATTTCCAAGTGAAAACAATTACTAGAAAGCCTGGGGTTGTTGCTGATTATAAAACAGTGATTTTCCCCCTCCTGTGATTTTTAAAAATTCAGTAGTTTGAACTATCTGAATCAAAGTTTAAACTTCGATTTATATAGCTGTATAAGAATTTTGCAATGTCAACTGTGAAGTTTGAATTGGATAATCTTTCTTCTGAAGGATTCAGACATGAGCACGCTTCCAGCTCAGATTTTGCTTTAACCTGCTTGACTGAACTTTCTGGTGATTCTAGTCAATGGGAACTTCAGCACTCCAATTCTGTCCCTGTTGGTAAGCTAAACCTTAGATTGATATTTTTGAGTATCTTAACTTACATCTGTACTTTTTAAATGCCAGATGTGTAAAAAGTAAATCTTAATGTCATTTACTTTGCAGTCGTGTAACTGATGTCAATTTTAGTTTCTTGAGCTATTTTTTCCTGAAATATATAAATACTTTTTATAGAAAAGAATAGAGGGTTTGCCAATAGAGTAAAATGTCAGAAAACAAATTCAATGAACTAAAAAAATGTTAATGGTGAAGTAGATTTTGTTTGCCTAAACACTCAAGTCTATCATGGCTTTGTTTTGTTTGGGACGACTGAGGAAATCAGGGGATTTATCCATAAACTGCAAAAAAAAAAAAAGTCCTGCCTTCTTTCATTCCTCTTTTTTACTTCTGTTTTCTTTTACATAATTATATCAAAGACAATATATGCTTTGCCTCTCTTTAAGAACAAGATAGTATTCCTTTTGGTTTTGTTATTTTATTTGGATTCTGTGTGAGCTGACAGTGTTAATAGAATTTAATATGAAGAATTTCTTTTTTGATACCTTTGGGTATTACTTATCCAGAATCTCAGTTTTCCTTCTTGCTCTACAATTTTGAGTAACTAATGCTAGACAGTAATAGTTTGCATTCATCAAAAACTTCTGAGGGTTTCATTTGGATGAACAGCTGTGAGATGTCAATAATAAATTGTTCTTTGTAGAAAAAAATTGTATAATAAATAATACTTAAATGTTATTCTAAAGGAAAACTATAATGATTTAGTTCTTTATCTTTACTCATAAAAATGACAGTGTAATATGAATGTAAAAGTTAAGCAAAGCCTTCTGGCATTGAAATATGTATAATATCATATATGAAATGAGTTGCCAGTCCAGGTTCGATGCACGATACTGGATGCTTGGGGCTGGTGCACTGGGACGACCCAGAGGGATGGTATGGGGAGGGAGGAGGGAGGAGGGTTCAGGATGGGGAACACATGTATACCTGTGGCAGATTCATTTTGATATATGGCAAAACCAATATAATATTGTAAAGTTAAATAAAATAAAATTAAAAAAAAGTTAAGCAAAGCCTTCATCACTCTGGTTGTTACTGGACATTAATCTTTGTCCAGTGAAAAATATTTGCAGAAATAATAAATTCCATTTTGTAACCAGAGGATTATTCCAAGAGAATTTGGCATGTTTATTTGTTTTGAGATGTTTAAAAAGAAGCTTTATGTGACTCCAAACCAATTGCTGATTTTTTTGTTGATAGATTCTTTGTCTTCTGTGACTTGTTTTATTATACTATAGGCAGTTCTACAGTCAGGATATATAACAATCTTTTGTAAATTTTCTTTCCATTGTAAGAAAAGCGGTCCCCATGTTATTGTCTTTTTCTTAAATTGAGAATCTTCTTGAGAATTGAACCTACAATTTCATAAAGTGGGAAAATCAGTTCTTTATAAGTAAATGCAGCTTTATACAGGAAACTTAGACAGGAAACGAAAATTTATAAACAAAGCATTTGCCAGTTCAATCATTTTCTTTGCAAGGGACTTTATCTTATTTCATCTCTGTCGTAGCACATCTTGAATTGAACAGTTGTCTTCATGCAGTTGAGCTGTACATCTATAGCTTAAGTGTAAACCCAGAGCCTGGAAGACACTTCCTCATTGATATCCTGGCAGTGCCTCAAATTCAAAACAACTAAGCAAAACGTCCTAAAAACTCCTCCTCCTTCTTATATCCTTTTTTCCCTTTTAGTCAATAACTGCTTAGCATATATTTCAGTATAAAGTTTGTGTTTAGTTGTATGCATATTAGTTTATTAATAATATTTGTCTTCTCTACCTCTTTGACAACCACTGTAGCCCTAGTACTCAGTAGTGTGCCTGGCAGTAAAAGGTTCTTGATGTGACTCCCTGCCTGCATACCTAAGGGACTGAAAGATTGGCCCTCTTCATTCTGCCTAGTGCATGCATCCGTGTAGATTTCTAACTGATCTCACCTCCAGGTTCTCTAACAAGCTTCTTGCATATTGACAGTCACATTTGTTGTTGTTTGGTTGCTCAGTCATGTCTGACTCTTTGCCACCCCATGACTGCAGCTCTCCAGGCTTCCCTGCCCTTCACCATCTCCCGGAGCTTGCTCAAATTCATCTCCACTGAGCAGGTGATGCCATGCAACCATCTCATGCTCTGTCGTCCCCTTCTCCTCTTGCCTTTGATCTTTCCCAGCATCAGGATCTTTTCTAATGGGTTGGCTTTTTCCATCAGGTGGCCAGAGTATTGGAGCTTCAGTTTCAGCATCAGTCCTTCCAAAGAATATTCAGGGTTGATTTCCTTTAGGATTGACTGGATTGTTCTCATTGCTGTCCAAGGGACTCTCAAGAGTCTTCTCCAGCACCACTTTTCAGAAGCATCAATTCTTTGATGCTCAGCCTTCTTTAAGTTCCAACTCTCTCATTCATGCATGACTACTGGAAAAACCACAGCTTTGACTATAAGGACCTTTGTTGGCAAAGTAATATCTCTGTTTTTTAAAATGTTGTCTGGGTTGGTCATAGCTTTTCTTCCAAGGAGCAAGTGTTTTTTTAATTTCATGGCTGCAGTCATCATCTGAGCTTATTTTGGAGCCCAAGAAAATAAAGACTGACAGTGTTTCCATTGTTTCCCCATCTATTTGTCATGAAGTGATGGGACCAGATGCCATGATCTTAGTTTTTTGAATGTTGAGTTTTAAACCAACTTTTTCACTCTCCTCTTTCACCTTCATCAAGAAGCTCTTTAGTTTCTCTTCCCTTTCTGTCATAAGGGTGGTGTCATCTGCATATCTGAGGTTATATTTCTCCTGGCAATCTTGATTCTAGCTTGTGTTTCATCCAGCCAGGCATTTCATATGATGTACTCTGTATATAAGTTAAATAAGCAGGGTAACAATATACAGCCTTGAAATACTCCTTTCCTAATTTTGAACCAACTGTCCAGTTCCATGTCCAGTTCTAACTGTTGCATCTTGACTGGCATACAGGTTCCACAGGAGGCAGATAAGGTGGTCTGGTATTCCCATCTCTTGAAGAATTTTCCACAGTTTGTTGTGATCCACACAGTCAAAGGCTTTAGCATGGTCAGTGCAGAAGCAGATGCTTTCTTGGAATTCTCTTGCTTTTTTATATGATCCAACGGATGTTGGCAATTTGACCTCTGGTTCCTCTGCCTTTTCCATATCCAGCTTGAACATCTGGAAGTTCTTGGTTTACGCATTGTTGAAGCCTAGCTTGGAAAATTGTGAGCATTACTCTGCTAGCATGTGAAATGAGTGCAATTGTGTGGTAGTTTGAACATTCTTTGGCATTTCCTTTCTTTGGGATTGGAATGAAAACTGACCTTTTCCAATCCTGTGGCCACTGCTGCATTTTCCAAATTTGCTGGCATATTGAGTGCAACACTTTCACAGCATCATCTTTTAGGATTTTAAATAACTCAGCTGGAATTCCATCACCTCCACTAGCTTTATTCATAATTATGCTTCCTAAAGGCTCATTTTACTTCACACTCCAGGATGTCTGGCTCTAGGTGAGTGATCATACCACCTGGTTATCTGAGTCATTAAGATCTTTTTTGTATAATTCTTCTCTGTATTATTTCCACCTCTTCTTAATATCTTCTGCTTCTGTTAGGTCCATACCATTTCTGTCTTTTTTGTTTTGTCCATCTTTTCATGAAATATTAGCTTGGTGTCTCGATTTTCTTGAAGAGATCTCTAGTCTTTCCCATTCTATTGTTTTCCTCTGTTTCTTTGCATTGATCACTTAGGAAGCCTTTCTTATCTCTCCTTGGTATTCTCTGGAACTGTGCAGTCAGATGGGTATATCTTTCCTTTTCTTCTTTGTTTTTTGCTTCTCTTCTTTTCTCAGCTAATTGTAAGGCCTCCTCAGATAACCATTTTGCCTTTTTGCATTTCTTTTTCTTGGGGATGGGTTTGATCCCCACTTCCTGTACGATGTTACAAACCTCCATCCATAGTTCTTCAGGCACTCTATCAGATCTAATCCTTTGAATCTATTTGTCACTTCCACTGTATCATCAGAAAGGATTTGACTTAGGTCATTTCTGAATGGCATAGTGGTTCCCTACTTTCTTCAATTTAAGAAGACAGTCACATAGTCCTTCATAAGTACAAGTCTGACCTATTTTCACCTTTGTTTACAATTTCTGTAATTCTTTATGACCTCAGTTATAAACCTAGTGCTCTATGACCTAAATCTGTTTTCTTCCAAAACTTTTCAAGCCTCATATAACCTACACATACCCAACAAGAATGTTTTTCACTTTAAATCAGTGTGCATATTATTCTTTCAAAATAATTTCCAATAATTCTTTCCCTCTGCCTCTATTAAGATCTCACTGAGATAAAATACTGTTGTATCCCCAAATACCTATGATTAACTCTCTATATAAAGGAATTTTTCCTGTTGCTAAACTTCTACAAAATGTTTGTTCATTGTGTTAAAATTTTCACATTCTAATTATTTTTATAAATACATATGCTCATGGCTCCTTTCCTATTAGATTATGTTTCTTAAAGGTAATTGCCATTTCACAATTGTTTTTTGTGTCTGTGAATCACATACAACAATTATCTGTCACGTACAATAAATATGATTCAGTGAATTGCCAATTAGTACCACGTAGTTGGGCTTCCCTGGTAGGTCAGCTGGTAAAAAATCTGCCTGCAATGCAGGAGACCCCCGTTCAGTTCCTGGGTCAGGAAGATACTCTGGAGAAGGGATAGGCTACCCTCTCCAGTATTCCTGGGCTTCCCTGGTGGCTCAGACCTGGGTTCGATCCCTGGGTTGGGAAGATCCCCTAGAGGAGGGCCTGGCAACCTACTCCACTATTCTTGCCAGGAGAATCTCATGGACAGAGAAGCCTGGCAGGCTGTGGTCCATGCGTTTGAAAAGGGTGGTATGAGACTAAACACAGAACAGTATAGTTTATCTTTTAATGAATTTTATGTTATAGGTAGTATTTACTGAAATCAAATTATACATATATTTTAACAGCCAAAATATGTGGAAATTATTAAACAATTTGTTGCCTGATAATAACAAGTACCTGGAATTTGTTTTTTATTCAAAATTTTTATGGAGCATTGAGCATTCTAGAAATCTGTTCTGTATGCTAAATCTTTTTATCCTTTTCCTAATAGAGTCAGGTTGTATCCTTTCATTCAGTATATATTGATTGAATATTCATAAGAGTTAATGCTTAATGTCTATATGAAAATAAAAATAAGGTGATAACAGAAGTAAAGAAGAACTGTGTCCTTTTAATCTCAATGGCATGATAGTGTGAAATTTTTTTTCTTTTTGGTAACTTTATTTTTGGCTGTGCTGGATCTGCTTGGGGTGAGAGGAGGACTCTCTCTAGTTGTGTTGTGGGTTCCTCACTGTGGCTTCTCTCCTTGCAGAGCATGGGCTCCAGGCACACGAACTTCAGTAGTTCAGGAACATGGGCTCAGTAGTTGCAGTTCCCAGGCTCCAAAGCACAGGCTCAGTAGTTGTGGCACATGGGCTTAGTTGCTCCACAGCGTGTGGGATCTTCCCAGACCAGGGACTGAACCTGACTCTACTGCAATGGGAGGTGGATACTTTACCACTGAGCCAGCAGGGAAGCCCAGCAGCGTGTTTTCAGTATGCATATGTACATACTCCTAGCATAGGAAAATAAAGTATGAGATGAATGGTAGTTCCTAGATTTTGTCAGTCAGTCAGTTGGGACAGTTCAGTCGCTCAGTCAGTGTGACTCTTTGTGACCCCATGGACTGCAGCACACCAGGCCTCCCTGTCCATCACCAAGTCCCAGAGTTTTCTCAAACTCATGTCCATTGAGTCGGTGATGCCATCCAGCTATCTCTGTCGTCCCCTTCTCCTCCCGCCTTCAGTCTTTCCCAGCATCAGTGTCTTTTCAAATGAATCAGTTCTTCACATCAGGTGGCCAAAAAATTGGAGTTTCAGCTTCAGCATCAGTCCTTCCAATGAACACTCAGTACTGATTTCCGTTAAGATTGACTAGTTGGATTTCCTTGCCGCGTCCAAGGGACTCTCAAGAGTCTTCTCTGACACCACAGTTCAAAAGCATCAATTCTTCGGTGCTCAGTTTTCTTTATAGTGCAACTCTCACATCCATACATGACCACTGGAAAAACCATAGCTTTGACTAGATGGACCTGTGTTGGCAAAGTAATGTCTCTGTTTTTTAATATGTTGTGTAGGATGATCATAACTTTTCTTCCAAGGGCAAGCGTCTTTTAATTTCATGACTGTAGTCACCATCTGCAGTGATTTTGGAGCCCAGAAAAATAAAGTCTGTCACTGTTTCCACTGTTTCCCCATCTATTTGCCATGAAGTGATGGGACCAGATGCCATGATCTTAGTTTTCTGAATGGTGAGTTTTAAGTCAACTTTTTCACTCTCCTTTTTCATTTTCATCAAGAGGCTTTTTAGTTCTTCACTTTCTGGCATAAGGGTGGTATCATTTGCATATCTGAGGTTATTGATATTTCTACCAGCAATCTTGATTCCAGTTTGTGCTTCATCCAGCCCAGAGTTTCTCATGGTGTACTCTGCATATAGGTTAAATAAGCAGGGTGACAATATACAGCCTTGACATACTCCTTTCCCTATTTGGAACCAGTCTGTTCCATGTCCAGTTCTAACTGTTGCTTCCTGACCTGCATACAGGTTTCTCAAGAGGCAGATCAGGTGGCCTGGTATTCCCATCTCTTTAAGAATTTTCCACAGTTTGTTGAGATCCACACAGTCAAAGGCAAACGTCTGACAAAATATGGTCCACTGGAGAAGGGAATGCAAACCACTTCAGTATTCTTGCCTTGAGAATCCCATGAACAGTATTAAAAAGCAAAAAGATATGACACTTAGAGATGAACTCCCCAGGTCTGTTGGTGCCCAATATGCTACTGGAGATCAGTGGAGAAATAACTCCAGAAAGAATGAAGAGATGGAGCCAAAGCAAAAACAGCACCCAGTTGTGGATGTGACTGGTGATAGAAGAAAAGTCCAATGCTATAAAGAACAATACTGCATAGGAACTTGGAATGTTAGATCCTTGAATCAAGGCAAATTAGAAGTGGTCAAACAGGAGATGGCAAGAGTGAACGTCAACATTTTAGGAATCAGCAAACTAAAATGGACTGGAATGGGTGAATTTAACTCAGATGACCATTATATCTACTATTGTGAGCAGGAATCCTTTAGAAGAAATGGAGTAGCCATCATAGTAAACAAAGGAGTCTGAAATGCAGTACTTGGATGCAGTCTCAAAAACGACAGAATGATCTCTGTTTGTTTCTAAGCCAAACCATTCAACATCATAGTAATCCAAGTCTATGCCCTGACCAGTAATGCTGAAGAAGATTTTAATGGATCTGTCTAAAAAGAAATACATTCCATTGTCTGCAAAAGCAGTATTTATACTTTTCACTTTTTAAAAAATACCTTGAAGATAACACATACCTACAGAATTTAAATAGTTCTCACAAGACATCTATTAGGTAGAGTTTGTTTATCTTAAACTCTGTTCACTAAGAGAATCCAAATTTCAGAGAAGTAATTTAATTGGACAAAAGTCATATACATATAGTAAGAGAGAGAGAGAGAGAGAGTGTGTGTGTGTTTGTGTATGTTGGGGAAGTTTAAGAGTTCTCAATCTGTTTTCTGTCTCTAGTGTTTTTTCCTTCTTAACACAAGTGGGACATTAAGTTTAAAGAAAGTCACATGGGGGAACATGCTTTATTGTGTTCCAGAAATGGATTTAATTAGTAATCAGTAATGAGAATATAAATTTCCTGCCTGGACTCCAGAATGCACTTTAAATGATTTGTAAGCCAGTGAGCATTTCATCATTATGGTCATCTTGGTCATCATCCTTACTGTGGTGTTAATGACAAGCACAGATATATCATTTCCTGTGTATTCAAGCAGTGCTTTCTTTTATACCTATAATGTTTATATTTATATATAAAACATATAATGTTTATTTATAACATACTAATGTAATATATATACATATATACATACATACATGTATATACACACAGACACACACACACACACTGGAGAAGGGAATGGCAATCCACTGCAGTATTCTTGCCTGGAGAATCCCCATGGACAGAGGAGCCTGGCGGGTCACAGTCCATGGGGTCGCAAAGAGTCGGACATGACTAAGCAACTAACACTACATTACTACACTATACACACACAAATGTATATATTTACATATTTAATTTCTCATGTTCAGCCCTATGGAGAAGCCCTATGGAGAGTTAGGTAATATTATTTCCTTATCACACTACTAGTCAATCAACAGATATTTTCTACACCTTAAGAAATGTGTAGTGGAGTAATGGATCATTTCTCGCTGTGAGAACAGTGGTTCACATTTGATATATGTGCCAACATGAACAATAAGGAACAAATTATATGTACCTAAATGCAAAGAGTGGTTACCACCGATTTTAGATGTTTATAAAATCTACACATCTTTAATTTTCTGTAACAATCTGTTATGCATCTATAGGTTATAAAAACTTTTTTAAACCTAATTGTGTCTTTGATTTGGAGAAGGCGATGGCACCCCACTCCAGCACTCTTGCCTGGAAAATCCCATGGACGGAGGAGCCTGGTAGGCTGCAGTCCATGGGGTCGCTAAGAGTCGGACATGACTGAGCGACTTCACTTTCACTTTTCACTTTCATGCATTGGAGAAGGAAATGGCAACCCACTCCAGTGTTCTTGCCTGGAGAATCCCAGGGACGGCGGAGCCTGGTGGGCTGCCATCTCTGGGGTCGCACAGAGTCGGACACGACTGAAGCGACTTAGCAGCAGCAGCAGCAGTGTCTTTGATTATTGTGACTTTTTGGTGATTGGCTCTACTTGATAGTTAGAGACCTACAATTTAGGAAGCAGATCATTTGTTCAGGTTGTGGTTATTATAATATAGCAGAAAGAAGACATAACTACTGCAGACTGTAGCAAACCTGGATGCAATTTTAAAGGATGTCTTCTCCCCTTGTCTATAGTGTCTGCCTGTGTGGATGTCTAGTTCTCTAGAGTGACTTACTGCTCTGTCTTTACATCTGTTTTCTATATCCTTGATGCTTCTGAATGTTTGCTTTTTTGCCAGCTCCTCAGGGACTCTTACTATTTCTATTTTTCATGAACTGTTTTTCTAGTTTCAAATTAACCTGTTACTGCATGATGCAGACACGACATTCCTTTAGAATTTAAGTACCCCATACAATTAGATAATAATCTCTTAACATAAAATCGTATATTACTGAAAAAAAGTTGTGTCAGTTATCTCAATTATGTGAAAGCAAACCAGTAAACATCCATTTGGACCAATGGGCTGCATATTGAAACAATGCTTATATAATTCACATAAGTACTGATACAAATACTTCACAGTGGTGGTAAGTGTACAGTGCTAATTCTGAAGAGTTGAAGATCATTTTGTTCATCTATTATTCCTTACCAAAACCAGGTATGTTCCACTGATAGTCATGTAACTTCCAGTGTGATAAAATAACATTTTGATCAATGTGATCTATAATTCACTTAAAGGCCAATAGCATAAAATACATTTCAATGGTTGAAAGATTTTGGCCATAATAGATAGTAAATTTTTTTTCTAGAGTATCATACAGTGCAGTGTAGTATATTCAAGAATGTATGTGATTCAACTTTGAAGAAGTTTGTTAATTTTATTTAATCTAGAACTGTGCATGTTTATTAGACTCAGAACACTTTTACATAGAACATTTCCAACATCCTGCAAGATTTGCTTTGAAGATTTAAAGAATACATTATGTAACTAATGAAATAATGGGAACTCGAATAAAAAATCAGGATAGGGTCCCACTAAGTCACCTCAAAGTATACCACCTTAGACAAGGTTTTAACATCTCTTCTGGATGATTTTCCTAATCTATACAATATCTAGAATAGATTAGTTGATCTCGAAGCCCACTGACAATTATAAAAAAAACTTAATAAAAACAGATTTAGAACATTTCCAATACACATCATTAAGCTTGGTAAAGCCAGTAATATAAAAATAGGTAAAGATAATGTGTATATTTATATGTAAGTTATAGCAGTGAGTGTCAGCATATGCAATGAACTTCAGAATTTTCAGAGCTGTTTTACATTTGAATTTTACAACCACTCTGTAGATGAAATCATTTATTATTCCCGTTTTGCAAATAAAGAAATTGCATATCTAACAGTGAAATTTTAGTCAGTGGCAAACCAAGGCCTTAAATCCAGGCTTTTTCCAATCCCACCTTATGCCACTATGCTACTACAAGCATAAGTACCACTATTGCCATAATGATTATAGTGAAAAATATGGGAAACAACAATATTTACTATGTCAATTGCTTTCCAGACACTTCTAATCTCATTTTATTCTTCCGATACTGTTCAGAAGAATGGAGAGATTCAATAGTATTGTAATCACCTGTCATATATCAAATATAGTTTTTCAATTAAGAAGGGTTGAGCTGGTATCTTTGCAAGAAAAAATATGACAAGTAACTTGTTAAGCTAGGAATGACTACTTGGCCTACAGAAATTAACTGTTAACATGCTGGTTTTAAATAATTAGTGTGATCATTTCAAGTGTGTTCTATATATTTGGTGAAGCACAGAATCTTTTAATAGTATTAATCATTTTAAATCATTTTTTCCTGTCTAAATTAGGAAGCTTATTCAATGCTAATGATTTCTGGTAAACTAATCCTAACTTTTGACCAACTATCATTAAATACTAGAGGCTGACATAATTGCTATACTTTAAAAAATTAGCTTTGAGTTATTTCCATAAGAGACTTGCTTTCTTCTCTAAATTTTTATTTAAAAAAAATTCAGATGTCTTAGCAAGGTGCTGGTGTACTGTGCATTTACAGTAACATTTTGATGCAAACAACATCCTTTCTGCTTTCTTTTGTTTGTAGCTGAGGATTAACTTGAAATTATTCTATTTAGTCATGCTGCTCCTGCTAAGTCGCTTCAGTCGTGTCCGACTCTGTGCGACCCCATAGACTGCAGGCCACCAGGCTCCCCCATCCCTGGGATTCTCCAGGCAAGAACACTGGAGTGGGTTGCCATTTCCTTCTCCAATGCATGAAAGTGAAAAGTGAAAGTGAAGTCGCTCAGTCATGTCCGACTCTTAGCGACCCCATGGACTGCAGCCTACCAGGCTCCTCTGTCCATGGGATTTTCCAGGCAAGAGTACTGGAGTGGGGTGCCATTGCCTTCTCCGCTGTTTAGTTATACTGCTACTTAATACCAAAGTTGAAGATGAGAAGCTGGGTCTCATGATTTCTCATCTATTGCATTTCACACTAAAGTAGTTATCTTCTCTCAAAGATTTCTTAGTATCATGTCTCCCTGATACCAAGTGAAAATAAATCTACTCCACTGAAGTATAACTGAGACATAAAACAATTAATTATTGTGCTTTCCTTAGAAAACAGATTTTAAGGTGTCATATGATCGCAAACAAATGATGTATTTTCAAGAGCATTGCACCATTCAGTAGTAATCAGAGGAGTAAATATAAACCCATGATAAATATTACAGAGTATTCCCATCAAACCACATAATCACATACAAAGGCACACATGTACATACACATTCAGTCACTGTGTTTTTTAGAGAATTTTACTGCTGTTTTTTCGGACATGTTCTGGAACCCAGAAATGACTGACCGCTCTGCTGAAATTCTAGTTGTGCTAAGCATAAAAACAATCTTTTTATCATCATGGGTGGTTTGGGCTATTATCAAATGGGCTTTTCAATGATTATTTTTTGTCTCAAAAAATTAAGAGCATGACTACTAAGGGAATCTAAAGAATAGGCTCTGTGTTCTCTGACCTTGGGGTATGAGGATGAGCATCCAACTAATGTTAGCCCAGAAGACTATCTCTGACCAAAAAGTAGAAGACAGGCCACTCTAGAAAAAGAGTTTTGTTCAGTTAGAAGTAATTAGAGGTACTAACTTTTTTGAGATACTTAGAACTATGACCAGCTGCCATATGACTAATTATAGTTATACAAACATCACCAACTGTTCGTTTTTATTAAATGTCTGCTCTGTGTCCAACTCTCTGCCAGTCTTTGTGAGAAATGTACTTGGAAGGCCCAATGTCTGCTCTAAATCGTGCTCTCTAAATCTGGTTATGAAAAAACCCATATGTATGATTGAAACAGGTTACCATCTCATCCTGCCAGTGTCATTCAGGGCAGGAACCTATGAACCGGGAGGACAGTGCTTTTAGAGAGGTAGTTCTTAAAGCCAAAGTGTAGCCAGCAGAGCACTCACATTAGAATCTCGTAATATGTGAATCTTCTTGGATCCCATCCCAGACCCATTACATGTACACTCTGTGGTTATAATACAGAAATCTAGATTTTAGAACCTTCTCATATTATGACTCTATATACCAAAGGTTGAGAACCAATGTTTTTGTCAATGGCAAGGAGAGGTTTATTGGCAAAGGCCCCTTTTGGTGGTCACTATATTATGGCCTTTTTTTTCCAGATGATTTCTGATCATAACGATTTTCAAGTCTCCATTTGACTCTCACAGCATTTCCACAACCCTCTATTCCAATCTCATCTTCATGCTGGGGCCCTAGCATAGAGGCCCATATGAAAACATTAAATCCAGGTAAACCATTGAGTACTCCAGAACTCGTGCCTGGAAAATCCCATGGATGGAGGAGCCTGGTAGGCTGCAGTCTATGGGGTCGCTAAGAGTTGGACACGACTGTGTGACTTCACTTTCACTTTTCACTTTCATGCATTGGAGAAGGAAATGGCAACCCACTCCAGTGTTCTGGCCTGGGGAATCCCAGGGACGGGGAAGCCTGGTGGGCTGCCATCTATGGGGTTGCACAGAGTAGGACCCAACTGAAGCGACTTAGCAGCAGCAGCAGCAGCAGCAGAACTCTTTTGTCATCAACTTTTGTTTAAAGGCTGTTGATCCATTTATATACTTGCCAAAGTGTCTTCCTATTTTCTTACACCTACACATCACCCTCAGATAAATTCAGATTCACATCTTTCTAAAAAGTCCTTCTTCTCATCTTTTATATAAAATATTTCATTTTCTCTATGTTGGAGGTTCATTATACCCATTTCTATGGCACTGATTTCAATGTAAAGTGTTTCCTTTTTGCATTTAATCTTGCATTTAAATGGGTGTAGTTTTCAATGTAATTTTGTCAAATAGAGAATAAACTTCTACAAGATAAGAGACATGTTGTACTTCTCTTCCCTCAAGAGGGACCAACAGAGAGCTCTGTGAACAGAAGGACCTGCATTACTTGTTCTTAATATGACTTTACAAAGACGGACCAACTGATAGAAATCTTTACTTCCTTTGTGTAATGTTTTAATATAACTCTGATTTCCTAATGGCTCTGCCTAGGGACCTTCAGTTCATTCTGTCTCAAGAAGAGCAATCTAGGTTCATATAATATGTGTACTTTGGCTGCCCTGGTAAAATGAAAAGTTAATGCTAATGTGATGTTGTAAAATGAAATAACCCCAACAACCACCATTTTGTTAAATGCTTGCTGAAAATATTCTACTAGGAATTGAGTACTTCTGTTATAATTCAAAATAATGATTTAAAAAGTGGCCTTTCTAGATTCCACATATAAGGGATGACATGATATTTCCCCTGCTCTGTCTGACTTAATTCACAAAAGGAGTGATGCAAATGAACTTACTTACAAAACAGAAGCAGACTCACAGACTTTGAAACTGAAAAATAGCTTATGGTTGCCAGGGGTTGGGGCAGGAGAGGATAGGGGGAAGGGATATTTAGGGACTTTGGGATGGGCATGTATACACTGCTATATTTAAAATGGATAATCAATAAGTACCTAGTGTACAGCACAGGGAACTCTGTTCAAAGTTATGTGGCAGTCTGGATGGGAGAGGGGTTTGAGGGGGAATGGATACACGCATATGTATGTATGGCTGAGTCCCTTTGCTGTTCACTTGAAACTCTCACACAACATTTGTTAATTGGCTAAACCCCAGTACAAAATAAAAGCTTTTTTTTCCAAAGTGGCTTTTCTGATAACATACAAGGAGTGCTTATGTGGCCATTGCATCAGTGCATAATAATTGGTGGAATTCACTAAAATGAATAGAGATAAAGATAGTTGCTGATATAGAGATATCTCTCCTCAAATGATTTCTGGTGTCTTGTCTTCCTGATGCCAGATGAAAAAAATTTTTGCTTCAATTTTTTTGGAATAAGTTTCAGTACCTTGGCTTACCCAGCATTTTATTTTTTTAAATTAAGACTTGTAGTGAAATGTTTATGATAATGTTCTCAGGTTGACATAATGATACATAGCCTTAATCTTTATTCATAAAACTGTTTCTGGAAAGCAATTGACAGGAAGCTCTCTAAAGTAATGGGTGTGTTCATATCTGAGGTATGGAGTCACACACTCTACCTAATAATTTATGACCAATTACAGAAAATGTACTTAGGTACTGCAGCTTGTGAGTATTATCTCTTTACAATAGATTCAAGATTTTCTTACAGTTAAGCAATCTCACTTTAACTCCAATGCTCTTATTATTTTTTTCTTTTAAAGCAGGAGATAAAGTAGTGGGGTACAGATGTACACTGTGAATTAATTAAGTCTGCATATGTGGGTGTATTTGCATGTGTAAAGGTAGAAACAAAATTGAAAATAACTATTCTTAGAGATATAAGCAGGAAGATAGAAGTCCAGGAGTAAACTATTCTGGAAAGAAATTTGGCATTATTTTTCAGATGGATTTCAAATCATATATAGCTTTGATTCAGAAATGCAACTTCTAAGAATTTGTTTCAGATAAAATCAGAGACATACACAGAAATAATGAAGCAAAAATGCTCATTGTAGTGTTGCTTTTAATAGAGATAATGAGAACTAAGAGTCCAACAGTGCTGAATTCATTAAACAATTAAACTATAACATATCTCCCAAGAAGGAATGTTACAGACTCATAAAATAAGTAATGAAGAAAATGCTGTTGGTAATGGAAAATGCTCAAGACATAACATTAAATGAGGTGATAAAATTATATGCAGATGTTTTATACAAGGTTTGTGTAGATATTTATAATTACATGAGATTTGAGCAAAAAATAAAAGAAAAACATACCAAAATACTAAAATCTGTTAGTCCTGAGGGTTCAGTTCAGTTCATTCGCTCAGTCGTGTCCGACTCTTTGTGACCCCATGATTCGCAGCATGCCAGGCCTCCCTGTCCATCACCAACTCCCGGAGTTCACTCAGACTCACATCCATCGAGTCAGTGATGCCATCCAGCCATCTCATCCTCTGTCGTCCCCTTCTCCTCCTGCCCACAATCCCTCCCAGCATCAGAGTCTTTTCCAATGAGTCAATTCTCCGCATGAGGTGGCCAAAGTACTGGAGTTTCAGCTTTAGCATCATTCCTTCCAAAGAAATCCCAGGGCTGATCTCCTTCAGAACGGACTGGTTGGATCTCCTTGCAGTCCAAGGGACTCTCAAGAGTCTTCTCCAACACCACAGTTCAAAAGCATCAATTCTTCGGTGCTCAGCCTTCTTCACAGTCCAACTCTCACATCCATACATGACCACAGGAAAAACCATAGCCTTGACTAGATGGACCTTTGTTGGCAAAGTAATGTCTCTGCTTTTGAATATGCTATCTAGGTTGGACATAACTTTCCTTCCAAGGAGTAAGTGTCTTTTAATTTCATGGCTGCAGTCACCATCTGCAGTGAGTTTGGAGCCCCAAAAAATAAAGTCTGACACTGTTTCCACTGTTTCCCCATCTATTTCCCATGAAGTGGTGGGACCGGATGCCATGATCTTCGTTTTCTGAATGTTGAGCTTTAAGCCAACTTTTTCACTCTCCACTTTCACTTTCATCAAGAGGCTTTTGAGTTCCTCTTCACTTTCTGCCATAAGGGTGGTGTCATCTGCATATCTGAGGTTATTGATGTTTCTCCCGGCAATCTTGATTCCAGCTTGTGTTTCTTCCAGCCCAGCGTTTCTCATGATGTACTCTGCATATAAGTTAAATAAGCAGGGTGACAATAAAATTTACCTTTTTTGTTGTTGTATGCTTTCTGAACTGCCTTGATTAATCATGTATTACTTTTACAATGATAAAAAGGAGTTACATCTGAATGCATATCAGGAGTATAATTGTTTTCATATACTTAAGAAAAATGAGAAAACGCTTACATGAAAATAGACATAGAGGGAGCTAAATTGTGCCAGAGTCCTTGGCTAAATATAGGTTTCCTAATATTTGAGAATATTTGAGAATTTTCAAGTCTCCATTTGACTCTCACAGCACTTCCACATCCCTCTATTCCAATCTCATCGTCATGCTGGGGCCCTAGCATAGAGGCCCACATGAAAACACTAGATACTCAAGACACTTGTTCAGGATGTTGAGGATAGTCATCTTTAGCACTGTTTTTGCAGTCATTGTTCTCCCCAGCCCTCCAAATACCTAACCTTATTTCCAACAAAACTCTTCCATATACAGAAATAGCCAATATGCGCAATCAATGGCCACTTACCATATCCAGGTAAAACTGCAACTGACACTTTTATGAGCTTCATTATGTTTTACTTTCTCAGAAGAAGAAATCATTTGACAACCTTTCAAGAAAGAGGATATTTCAGGGAAGACAAAGGGGCAGCCAACAAACAGGTGCCCCATCTATTTAAAGGTTAGCAGAAAGGAAAGAAAGGATAAATAATAACGGCTGTAGGCATCAAAATGTCTGTGGGCATCAAAAAGCTAACAATAAGAGAGAAGAGAAAGGGCCACATATTAAAAACTAGCAATAGCAAAAGTATGGAAATCAACAGGAAGATAATTATACAATAGAGACAGAATATTTTTATGTATCAGGATCTGTTGAAACAGAGATTTGTTAGTAAGATATTTATATCTCATAGAATCATTGAATCAAGTTGAAATAGGCTCTAAGGTAAGTTTTCAGGAAAAAAAATCATAGAACATACTGATGTTTAAGCATGAAAAGTGAGACATAGCTGCTGTCAACTCCAAACACATGCTACTTATGCTGATATGCCCAAACTTTCACCTCTCCTCCAACTCTGGCGCTACACAGAAAATCACTTGGTAAACAGGAAAAGTATACACTGCTACATCTCCAACCCAAAACTGTGCCCTAATTGGTTTCTGATTAAATCACTGCCAAAACCCTTGCACTGGGGTGGAATGAACCCCACACAGGACCGATTGCCTGAGAGTAGGCAATGCATAGATTCATCAAGAGAAGGCCACTTTGAACTTGTTTCCTCATTTGAAAAACAAGGGACTTGGACCTCTTTTCAAAGATTCTTTGATTTTTTTCATAAGCATTTGGTTAAAAAATAATAAGGGTCTTTGTTTGAAGGTCTACAAAATCCTGCAAGTCATCATAAATTTGGAATATGTATTGCTTAATATAAATTTGTGCACTGGAGAAACTCATCATTGGCTTCCTGTGGCTATGTTCTCACCCTTATTCTTGTGTCTTTTCAAAACTCATGGTGCTGCCTGACTCAGGGGTACTCTTCATCTAAACCAAGGGCATTGGAGAAACCATTGCTTATCCCTTGAGTTAGCTGTGGTGGATGCTATTATTGATAGTGGCATTTTGCCTGTTCTTAGATGACCAATGGGAGAAGGCAATGGCAACCCACTCCAGTACTCTTGCCTGGAAAATCCCATAGACAGAGGAGCCTGGTAGGCTGCAGTCCATGGGGTCACTAAGAGTCGGATGCGACTGAGCGACTTCACTTTCACTTTTCACTTTCATGAATTGGAGAAGGAAATGGCATCCCACTCCAGTGTTCTTGCCTGGAGAATCCCAGGGATGGGGGAGCCTGGTGGGCTGCCATCTATGGGGTCGCACAGAGTCAGACACGAATGAAGTGACTTAGCAGCAGCAGCAGATGACCAATGAACTCTACTCTCTTGTTTCCCATATTTGTATCTTACACATTCTGAAATTTGAACTTTTTGCTCGTTCTTTGCTTTTCTTTGTCCTTTGTTCTTTGCTTTTGCTTTTTCTTGGTCTGTAATTTGAGTTCTCAAAACTCAAATATACTTGTTCATGTTATCTGAAAATTCTGTGCAGAAAGTTCTTGCTTCAGTTTATGAGTAGAAAATACAAACCATAATGATAATCTTAGATTTAATAGTTTTATTTTCTACTTCTTGTAAGTAAATCCAAAAGTTGCTAGCATTTATTTTTGTAATTTTTTGAACATTTAAACTGAACAACAACTTCTTGATATGGGAGTTGTCTACCTAGAAATGGAACTTAGCAGATAATCTGGTACCCTATATAAAGTAAACTCGTTATTCATCATATAAAGCAATGGAGAGGCAGTTGCTTTAGACCCTAGAATCAAGCTAGAATCCAGAGGTTGCTCTGATATTTCTTAGTTATATGACTTAAGAAACTTTCAATGAATCTCTGTGTGTTTCTCTTTCTTCATATAAGGGCGTAAAAAAAAATCTCTATTTCACAGAATAGTTAAGAATGAGAGTGAAAGTTGGTAAGTTGTATCCAACTGTTTGTGTCTCCATGGACTGTACAATTGATGGAATTCTCCAGGCCAGGATACCAGAGTGAATAGTTGTTCCCTTCTCGAGGGGATCTTCCCAACCCAGGGATTGAAACCAGGTCTCCTGCATTGCAGGCAGATTCTTAGCCAGGTGAGCCAACAGGGAAGCTGAAGCCTGTAAAAAAAAATCTGTATTTCACAGAATAGTTAAGAATAGTAAGTTAAATAATACCAAAAAAGCATTTAGCACAATGCTTAGCAGTTAACCTATAACTAGTAAGTATCTGGGCTTCCCTGAGCTTTAGTTAAGAATAGTAAGTGAAATAAGACCAAAAAAGCATTTAGCACAATGCTTAGTACTTAGTCTATAACTAGTAAGTATCTGAATTTCCCTGCTGGCTCAGATGGTAAAGAATCCACCTACAATGTGGGATACCAGGCTTTGATCCCTGGGTTGGAAATATCCCCTGGAGGAGGGCATGGCAACCCACTCCAGTATTCTTGCCTGGAGAATCCCCCATGGACAGAGAAGCCTGGTGGGGCTACAGTCCATGAGGTCACAAAGAGTCGGACATGACCAAGCAACTAAGCAGACAGTAAATATTTAGGAAATTTTGTTATTTTAAGTATATTATACAAGGTAACAAGGTAGGATATATACTATTATGGTGTTCCGCAATATGATGGCTGACCATGTTCTGGGGATTGTAATCCATATGAGACAAATTGTAGAATCTGTGTAGTGAGAACTGAGCTTCTCAATTTAGGTACAGTTTTCCACTGGGATACATGACTGTGCAGAGAATTAACATCACACATTTCAGGAGCATTTATTTTACTTGAAAAGTAATCTTATGAAATTTTAATATTAAAAAGGAAATTTGGTAGGAAGTGAATAAATACCTAGATTAATTTGTATAATAAAATGTTAGATTTCAAAGAAAATTCCTGTTAACCTAGAGATGTTTGTGGGCATTTGCTTTTCTAACATGAGAAACATTTCTAGAGGAAAGTTTGTGAGGCACTGGAAAGAAAACAAAGCAAGAAAAAAAAATGTATTGGCTGCATCAGAATCCTGGTTTCTGCTGGTTGTTTGGGTGTTGATGGCCCATGACAACAGGCTTCCCTGGTGGGTCAGATGATAAAGAATCTGCCTGCAATGCAGGAGACCTGGGTTTGATCCCTGGGTTGGGAAGATCCCCTGAAGGAGGGCATGGCACCACTTCAGTATTCTTACTTGGAGAATCCCATGGACAGAGGAGCCTGGTGGGCCACAGTCCATGGGGTTGCAAAGAGTTGGACATAAGCACACACAGCCCCATGATGGCAGTATTTCTCAGTGCTTTTTGTGGAGTCAAATGTCTTGGGTTCAGTGAGGCCATGTTAGTTTTAGCATTTACATAGTTGCATTGACATTAAACAGTGTTCTTTTCTCAGGATATCATTAGAGAAGCTGGGAATTTTATAATACTTAAATAAAATATAAAATAAAATAAAAAATAAATTTTATAATACTTCACTTAAAATGAGATTGGGAAAGGGAAACTTGAGCTTTTTTCTGTGTTAGTTATTAAACTTGTCTTTTGCTCCCACTCTAGATCAAAGTAGGCAGGAGGCAGTCTAGGTCAAAGTAGGCAGGAGATTGTCTAGCTTTTGCAACATGGATAGACCAGCAGAGTAATATTATGCTTAGTGACATAAGTCATACAGAGAAAGACAAATACTGTTTATGGAGTCTAAAACATAAACTAATGTGCTTAGTCACTCAGTTGTGTCAGACTCTTTGCGACCCCATGGACTGTAGCCTGCCAGGCTCCTCTGTCCATGGGAATTCTCCAGGCAACAATACTGGAGTGGGTTGCCTTGCCCTCCTCCAGGGAATCTTCCCAATCCAGGGATTGAACCCAGATCTCCCACATTGCAGATTGATTCTTTACCATCTGAGCTACCCGAGAAGCCCATAAACTAATGAATATAGCAAAAAAGGAACAGACTCATGGAGATACAGAACAAACTAGTGGTGACCAGTGGGGAGAGCAGAAAGGGAGGGACATGCTAGGGGATTAAGAGGTACAAACTACTATGTATAAAATAAAGAAGCTATAAGTGTATTTGTACAGTACAGGGAATATTAGCCAGTGTTTTATAATAACTATAAAAGGAGTATAATATTTATAAACTGTGAATGATTATGTTGTACACCGGAAACATATAATATTGATAATCAACTATACTTCAGTAAATTTAAAATAAATTGAGGTGATCTAGCTTCTAGAAATGGGATGTCTTCTCTTAATGTTGAATGATGTGTTACATAAGGAAGCTGAGATACTAGTGATGTTCAGGCATCATCTGGATTAGCTTGACTGAATTGTACTTGTCAATGGGTAGAGATAGATCTATAATCTTCTCTTGTGTGAAAATATGAGAGTGGGACCAAGACAGCATGTGTAGCTTGTCTAAGATCACACAAATAATTGGATACAGAGGTCAGTCTATAATGTTGTATAATTTACATTGTCAAAACTGCAAGTTTCTTCTAATTCCAGGGGCTCATGATGAATAAGAGGCACGACATGGGCTTCATCATAGAAAACTCTGACTATGATTCAGAGACACAGTAGATTTCAGAACTTGTACAAGTTACTTAATAATTTTCTTCCTGTTCTCAGTGGGATATCCACTTTACAGACTTGTCTATAGGATTGAGAAAATGTATGAAAAAATACCTTGTGCAGAGAAGGGACTTACAATAAGTGTTTAATAAATATGTGATGTCTCCCCATTTCCCATTTTCAGTGTTTTGCCTACTTATTTACTCCCTGTGCTTTCTCAAATGAAAAATTGCTGGGCCATTCATTAATTGCTATGATAACTAAGGATAGTGAATCTGAAAACCACAAAATATTCTACAAATACCTATATCATTGTGAGTTCCCTACTTAATTCTTGCAACTACATGCCTTTTACATGCCTTTTAGATCAGATTCCCTTGAGAGTGATTTATGACTAATTTCAAAAAGACAAAGATATGGGAATATTCATCTAAACATTTCTAGTAATACCAGAATCTTGAGCTCATCATTGTTTGTTTATTGTCGATTAACACTGAAGAAATTTTCTTCCCCCTTTATCTATTCTGCCATTGTTTGCTCCAAAATTCTTATCTGATTCCTTGGTAGATAAGCATAATTCAGTGCTTTATTTTTATTCCTTTCCACTGAATATTTGGCTCCAGCCAGTCAAATTTCAGAATGCATGTTCCATTTCCAAGGCCACAATGGAGACAAGTCTTGAAAGAGAAGGACATAAAGAAGAGGTCAGTTCTGTAGCGGAAACCAGAGTGTGGATTTTGGAAGTTACCTAACTTCTACATCCAAAATGCTACATATTTCATAATTTCAAATGAAATACTATAGAAGCGTGGTCAATACTGTAGACAGCGTGGTCATTTTTTCCTCTGGCTTTGTCTTGAAAGTCAAATGAAGCTGTTCTCAATTTATCTGATGTCCTTATTATATGGATTCTTTAAAAAAAGTTTTTAGAAAAAGAAAAATAAAATTAATTAGTTTTTAGAAAGTAGCATCCTGTTAGCTCCATAAAATACATATGCAAACTGTCTTACATTTGAATTGAAAGTGACCATTTATTTCATCACAGAGAAATGATGAAGAGAAAGAATAGGTGGAATTTTTGGAAGCTCCAGGGAATGAATTATTTATTTATGGATCAACAATGTAATGTGTGACCTACTAAAATGTAAAAATTGTATAATACAAGGATAGGAATGAATTAAAAGGAGATTAAAACGTGGTATCTTCTTTTAGATGACTACTAGAGAAGACATTCATTACATTAACACTCACTGAGTAGTCACGTGTCTGTGTGTGTGTGTGTGTGTGTGTATATATATGGCAATACATTGTACAATATATAAATATATGCAATATGCAATGTACCATGTGTAAGTGTACTTTGATATGCAAGCAGTAATATCTGTGTATATGTGTGTGTACTGCCTGGGCTGGTATCAACTCTATTCTTCCTGACATTCTAGACATCACTGCATCCCTTGCCTCATTCTTTCTTATTCATGAATTAGCTCAAGCTGTCCTTTCAGTCTTGGGCTCTTGTTCTTGTCTCACCCTGAACGTGCTCAGTATTAGGATCTTGATAGATGGCTACAAAGAAGGAGAAGAAAACTAAGAAAAAGGAGAGTCTGCATGAGAGTTCTGCAGCGTAGTCACTGTGTGGATGTGTCCATGTAAGTTTAACTTTAGTCTTTAGTTTACTGAAAGGTAAGCTAGAGAAGAATCTCTTCCTGGGCTTACAGTCTGTGCTTCTATGTCATAATATCTTTTTATCTGTATTAGTCTTCCCTAGTGTTTCTGAGATGTACCTTTCCCAGATCTGGACTTGGCCACTGTTTTAATCCTCATCCACACTAGATATTCATCCTCCACAGATGCCAAATTCCTGCATTCTCCACACCTCATGCCATCTTACTCAGCCCTACCTGTTGGAACATCTGTATCTCATGCGTGACTCCAGCCTCAGTATTACTGAGGACCTTCACAGAATATGGGGCCATCAAAATGATGGGAATGAGCACACCCTTTCACCTCCCAGGTCCAGTGAGGTAAGAAGTGGTAGCAGTGTTCTTCCCTCTCCCAATATAAGTGGTCAGGTGTTAGAGAACAGGAAGGAATTTAGGATCGTCTTGGAAAGTCAAATTAGAACTTTAATATTGTACCTCAGTTTCATGATGAATTAATTAAATTTTGCTAAACTGTCCTGGAAAGTGGACACACTGTATCACACCACTTTTTAAGTGGAAGGGATTTCTATCTTCTGTGCAGTGTAACTTAGAATTTAACCCTCAGCAGTACACACAGCTGCTTTAAAGTTGAGAGTGATTATTGAAGGGAAAAGTGAGGTAACTGTTGATTATAGTGTGTGTCAAAGGAAGAATCAATGATTGAGGATATGTGTTCTGGGCTTTCAGGAGAATCAATCAACATGGCCCAAAGAGAGTAGAAAATGAAAGACATTTTAAAGTGGGACAGACTTTTTTAAAAGAAAGGAGGAGTTGTTCTCAGGGGATGCAATGACGAAGACTGACCACAGAATATGGTGTCTTAAAAGCATTCACTTGTGTGTCTGTGTATGCCTGTGTTTGCTGGCTTATTTTTTGCCAGTCCTGCATACATTCTTCTTTCTTTCAGTATGAATACTCTGGATTTCTCTTGGGAAATGAATCCCTTTCCTACTCTTTGATGATAAGGTTTGTGCCTCTAAACTGTGCCCGAAGTCAGCCTTCCTTCCAAGTATTCCAGTTATTGGGCCAATGAATTTCTTATTGGTTATCACTCATTTGATTTGACTTTTCTATCAGGGGCAACAGGAAGATTTCTCAAAGGTAGATACGTACATTTCCAGTTTGGGGTAGGATAATGATAAGAAATGACCTGCTTAGCTAGATTAGAAGATCCTTGTTGTCAGGTGGTGGAACATGGATAGAATGGATGAATGTTGTTGTTCAGTCACTAACTCGTGTCTGACTCTTTGTGACTCTATGGACTGCAACATGCCAGGCTTCCTTGTCCTTCACTATCTCCCAGAGTTTTCTCAAATTCATGTCTATTGATTTGGTAATGCCATCCAACCATCTCATTGTTCGTTACCCTCTTCTCCTTCTGCCCCCCAATCTTTCCCAGCATCAAGAGCTTTTTAATGAGTCTGATCTTCACATCAGGTGACAAAGTACTGGAGCTTCAGCTTCAGCATCAATCCTTCCAATGAATATTCAGGGTTGATTTCCTTTAGGATTGACTAGTTTGGTCTCCTTGCTGCCCATGGATAGAATAGTTAGCCTTTAATGATAAATTAATAGTATTAGCCAGTGTGGATGATAGATACCCTGCTATTTGAGGGAGACCCATTTTATCTTTCCTCTTTTTTTCTAGTCAAGACCTCATAACAGTAAGCTGGGCCCATAGCCAGACAACCATTCTTAACTCATGGAAGTCTACCAAACTCTGGCCTTAACCTCTGCTCTCTAGGTTCCTGACTTTATATCCTTTTGCATCTAAAATAGATGGAAACTAAGCCTCATGTAGAAGCCTAATGTGTCCCCAAGGAAACATTGAAGTTTTCTGTCCCTCCCACCAAAGAGAAAATTTTATTTAATTGTAGGAGGAGGAGGAAGTGGCTAATCTTAGACTGTTTACAGAATTCCTCCAGGGGTCTCAGATTCGCCTAGCCTGATTCAGTTCTATTTCAGGGTGAACTCCATGTGGGTACTTCATGTTCCTGTTTTTTTGTTTCACGCAGGCATGGGATCTAGGCATAAATTTATACTTGCATAACCACTGAGAAATGACATATTTAACCATCTGGCTAGGAACTGGGACAAAGACACTTTTACACTCTTAAGAAGCTACGACTATAGAATTCATTGATATTAATGGTATCCTATGTTTCTATATTTTCATGGTACCTTAATGGACTTTATCTTCCTTATATGTGGAAATTGATTTTTTCCTCAGTGAATGGTTTTAAGACTAAAAACATAAGACCATGTGGTTCTGTGTAACAGTTGCAACAGTGTACATTTCCCCCTCAATGGAAACTTTTAGCCAAATTTCTTTGAAGAAACATTCCCTTGCCACATTCTAATCATGATATTAGTAGATAAAAGCCTTTTCTCTGGGAGTTTGACTGATCCATGACCATAGAGTGTCTTACTTATTTAGATATGCTTGTGCAATTAGAATGGCTATTAGGACTTCAGTTAGGAATTCTGGGCTTACTGTTTGGGTTTGAGGAAAGACATGAGGCTAAAACTGAGACCTGAAACAGTTATGCTGTGAGAGCCTGGAGCTGTCAGGGCCTATCTGTGGAGCGTATACTGAGAAGAAGAGGAACCAAGAGATGGATAGTACTATAATCATTGAGTATTAATCAGGCCCTAATTGAAGCTGGTCTGAATCCAGAAATTGGTTAAATTAAGTCTGTTATTTTTAAAAACTAGCCTATGTCAGAATTTGTGTAACTGACCCTTTCCTTTTCTTCAAAATTTCTCTCAAGTTATTTCTTTGTCTGTGAGGCTTTTTTTTTTTTTGACACAACTTGATAGGTGGTTAATCCATTATAATTTTTATCATATAATGGCATGTTTACATATCTATATCTTTCATATTATAAATTACTGTAATTAATTTCACAGTATTTAGCACCTCTTCTGTTCTATATTGTGTTCACTTTGGGGAATTCATCAGGACAGAGTTTGTGCTCTGAGTGAACTACTGGAAAGACAGATTATTGATCATTAAAGGTATGATGTATTTTAGCCAAAGGAAGAACTAGGGATGCCATGGAAGATGTGTAATAACAGATTATTACATATGCAACATATTTTTGAAGTCTACATAAATATACTGTTCAGTTTTATTAATAAATTAAATTTATTTTAATTATTTTAATTATTTATTTTTATTTAAATAATTTTCTTTTATTTATTTATTTTAATTACTTATTTTATTAATAAATTAAATTCATTTAAATTAATAAATCATAAATGAAATCATACTGTGGATTTTCAGTGTGGTCAAACATATAGAAATCATGAAGGTCAAGTTCATGAATGTTATGTTTGAGTAGTAATACATTTAATTCAGAGAGAGAAGTTACATGAAGGGATAATGATTTGTGTATTCAAACTATGTAAATAAACCATTGCATATATCTGGGTCTATTTCTCTCTATAGAATCAGTACATGAGGCAATATTTTTAAAAATGTCCCTCAGAGCCTTTGAGGTCTTAACATACAGGTTATCAAATGAAAGACTGACCACTAGTAAAACCCTGTTGAAACTGTGCTAATGATTTTAGGCAGACACTCTCATTGATGCTTATAGTCTATTGCTATTTTTACATTCATCTATCAAAAGGTCATTTGAGTTTGGCATACAGCTGATGTTGGAATAGAATTAAGCAAACTGCTACCCTGGAGATTAGGTTCAAGCTATTAGCTTCCTTGGTCTTAATAATTAACCTACTCCTATAACTGGTTGAGTCTAGAAGAGACAGCAACAAAAATTTCTTAGAATATCATATCCAAAATTTCTCAGTTCAGTTCAGTCGCTCAGTCGTGTCCAACTCTTTGCGACCCCATGAATCGCAGCATGCCAGGCCTCCCTGTCCATCACCAACTTCCGGAGTTCACTCAGACTCATGTCCATCGAGTCAGTGATGCCATCCAGCCATCTCATCCTCTGTTGTCCCCTTCTCCTCCTGCCCCCAATCCCTCCCAGCATCAGAGTCTTTTCCAATGAGTCAACTCTTTAAATGAGGTTCTAACTGGCCTCAAATAATCTTCTAAGTTATATTTATTTCCAGAATTCCATTCATTAATTTGTTAGTTATAAAAAGTACTTTTTAGAATCTTATGTGGTGGATTTTGATCAATGGAACAGTTTAGTGGAAAGAGAAACACTTAAACCTTCTATTAAAGTGTAACATGGTTAGTTCTATAGTAAATTCATGAATAGTGTGTTGTGGAAACACAGCACTAGAAGTGATAAGTTCTGAAAGAAGGAATTGGAAAGGAAGTGGCAAAAAAAGTACACAGTGGTGGAGACATTTGACTCCTTATAAATAGAATTTTTCCATAAAGTTAAAGTATGAGGATGGCGAAGGAGTCCAGGTAAAGAGAGCAATGTGGTCAAACCACAGAAGAGCATGGGAAAGAAACCTGCAGTTGAGAAATCAAAATCCATCTTTAAAACCACCCTGAAACCACCAGAGATATTCAGTCATTTCTCTGAATTCCTAGAACATTTTTTCATATATTTGATAGAATAATTTTTTTATGAGTCTCTTAGGCTATTTGTCATCATTCTATGCTCCTCAAAGCAGGAACCATTTCTGATTTACTTGGCAAAGCATATGTTTCCTTGGCAGCAGTTCAGTAGACAGTTGTTAAATGGATAGTAATGTAACTGGACTGTGGGTTGCATGAGACAGAGATTGAAAGACAAGGTTAAGATGGGCCAATTTATGATGGGATTCGAATGTCAAAACAAGCAGTTTAGCTTTTATTTTTTTAAAGAAGAGAAGCCTCCGAGGATATTAAAGGAGGTTAGTGACACAACCCAAGCTATGCTATTGGTAGTTCCAGAGGAAGAAAAGTTATTTTCTTTGGTCTCCGAATGAAGGCTAATTATCTTGGTAAAAAATGTTTTAGTATGGCCTCATATGAATCTTAAGTTTATGAATAACTAAAACAGCTGGTCATACACAACTTTTAAGTTTATTAATAATTAAAGTACCTTCTGAATAATTAGAAGTGGGTATGTATGGACAGTGTCGGAGAAGGCGATGGCACCCCACTCTTGTACACTTGCCTGGAAAATGCCATGGATGGAGGAGCCTGGTAGGCTGCAGTCCATGGAGTCGCTAAGAGTCGGGCACGACTGAGCGACTTCACTTTCACTTTTCACTTTCATGCATTGGAGAAGGAAATGGCAACCCACTCCAGTGTTCTTGCCTGGAGAATCCCAGGGATGGGGGAGCCTGGTGGGCTTCCATCTATGGGGTCGCACAGAGTCGGACACGAATGAAGCAACTTAGCAGCAGCAGCATGGACAGTGTCTCTTCCTTGTTACCAGTTGTAATGAAATCAACATATACGGCTACATTCAAATACTCATTAACAAACTAATGTGAAATAGTTATTCCAATTCTGTAAGTTCACAAAGTCCTATGGCCAGTCCTTTCATGTGCTCTGATAGTGCCTTGAGAGAAAGATTTATCTGAGGCAACGCAATGATATTCTAAGAGCAGGTTCGCCTAAGCTGTAAAACAGGACTATTTAAAACTTAAATCTAGGGAACCATTCTTAAGAAATCTAAGATATGCGTTCCCAGATTTATATACCCTATTATGCAATGGCAAAAATGCCTCTGTACTGTTTCTACATAAACTATGTTTGAAACGTCACTCCTTTCACCAATAAAAAAATCATACTAACATCCACAGTTTTAATTGATAAACCATTGGTTTTGACTGCAGATAGTAATAGTGAAAAACTGGTAGTAACTGCTTCTGGAGTGTAGATTAACTCTAGCAACATGCGCTCTCCGGGGGTATAGAGTAGTAGAACAAAGAGACAGGTACACACACCTCTCTTATACACACACCCACTCAGATGCACACATCCACTCAGATGCACGCATCCACTCACACACAAACTCATCACATCCTCTTTGCAAAGGTATATTAAGGTAAAATTTAGAGTATAGAATATTCTTTAAGAATCTATGTACTTTTTCTAGTTACTATACATTAATCTGTCATTAAGTCTGTCTTCTCTGCTCTTGAACAGTTTCGTAGGCCAGTTCTGCTCCTCTTGCCAGCTGCATTCAGGTTTATGAGAATCAAGTTTTAAGAAATTAAAAAATCCAGAAAACAATACGATTTAACACTTCAACCTTTCATGCAGTCCAGTTTAACTCACCTTACCTTCTGCTATAGATTTCAATGTCTGTTTTCCCTAAAATTCATATTGAAATCCTATCCCCCATTGTGGTGATAATTAGAAGGTGAAGACTTTAGGAGGTAATTAGGTCTTGATTGGAGCCTCCATGAATGGAATAAGTGCCTTTATAAAAGAGAGCCCAGAGAGCCTCTTGTTCTTTTCCTCCATGGGAACATAGTGAAAAGATGACCATTTAGAAGTATATCATCACCACAAATCTGCTGGCACCTTACTTTGATTTTGGACTTCTCAGCCTCCAGAACTGTGAGAAATGCGTGTTTATAAACCATTCAGTGGAAAGTTTCTGAGGATTTTCTTGAGAGTCACTCTAATCCCAACATTCACACCTTCTCTGGAGCTTCTGCTCTACTCTCCCTGGGAGGGTGCTACTTTAGAACGCTTCCTCAGTTCCCACACATAGAACTTGCACCTCACACAGGCCTTTTCATAGAAAAATTTCTTCACCTTGTCAGGCATTCCTCTCAGGCAAGTTCCTTTCAAGCTGTTCCTTCCAAGCATTGGCCTATCCCACAGGATAACACGGTAATATTATACCCAACACATTCCAGAAGGGCAGGCAACTAAGCTACTCTCCAGTTTTTTCTCTTTGCTGTGTTATCAGGGACATCTCCAGCACCTATGTTCTTCAGAATTTTCCCAGGAAAATAGTAAGACATTGATTTCTGTGCCATGGGAACCCCAGAGAACGCAGGTTATTTTTCCCTAGGAAGACATTTGTCACTTAGTCTTTCGAAACTCTTAAGAATCTTTCATTGCCGAGCTCCTGTGTGGGTGCAAAGCAGGTCTTTCTTGGGGCACCCTGACTCTTTGGACTAGTTTTCTTGAGTCTGCCACATTTGGTTTGAGATAGAGGTGAAGCACACTGGGAAGGTATGCAGAGGATACAGCAGGCTAACACTTTTCCTGTGTACACGAGTCTTTAGTCTTTCTTCCCTGTTAATCTCCTGTATTGTCTTATATTTAGATGTGCTGAAAGATGTGTAAAGGGAAGCAGCCGTGTTTTATAATCTGTAAGTGTTCCCAGCATCATTCTTTGGAACATGGGGGTGAATTTTACCTATTGTTTTCAGCTTTGGTTCCTCTTTCTGGAAAAAAGAAAAAAGAAAAATCTCATTTTGCATCCTACTAGACATTCTACAGCTCATTTAATACTCACATGGGCTCTAAGAATAGGTATTATTATCCTCATTTTACAGATGTGGAAATGGGTGTGGAACTCATTATCTCTCCAAGTGGCAGAAGTCAGCTGGAAATCTGTGTCTAGCTTTAAAGCCCAAACACCACAACCTTACTCAGTTCAGAAATGTTTTGAGCAAGGAGGTTGCTAACAGAATTGACACTGATTTGTGACTAAAATGTCATTTTCTGAACAATGGATTTTCTTCTCAAGGAAAGCCTACATATTCCAGAAGACTCCTCTGAAAATCTGAGGAGTTTAGGTGACTTGACTACCAAGTTGTTTTGGGTATATCAGTCTTGGGACCTAGTCATTTCCATAGACGTTAAATTGTCCAGTCATATTTTCAAGTAAAATGGCAGTTGAATCAAAGTTACCAATTCATGCCTCAAAAGGCATTGTTAAAAACTCAAGCTTAAATTTTATGTGTCCTCTTCTAGTAATTTTTGTTCCTTCACCTGTTAAAAGGAAAATCTAAAAACCTTTTAAGAAAAATGGAGGTACATGCATAGATGAAAAGGGAGGAGATAACAAGAAATAGTGATAGACAATAACAATATATTGCTGTGGTTTCCCAATTACAATTCAACTTTTATGGTTTAGTTTTCTATTGAATATATCATAGGAAACTATTTCTGATTGAGCTGAAGATATTATCAAACAAAATTTGATTATACATTTGGAAATTTGGTTTAATTAGTAGTTTGGAGCTTTTAAAGTATGGGTTTATATGGATGTGATACTCTTTTTATTGTACCTCCGGTTTATATTGAATCTTGCATATGTGTGAACAATTCATCTTGCAGTCAAAATGTCACCTCTCCCTGTTCCTCACATGATACACGATTCTATCCATCCATTTCCAAATGCATATATTATATTATTAGAAATACTGCATATTTAGAATTCCTCTTAAAAAAGTCAGAAATCTGGTATTTGTTAATCAACTTGGTTTGCATTTCTAGGTAAACTCATTATTATTATCTCTATTTGCACTGCTTTTTATAAAAATATGAACACTGTTTCCTTTCTGGGTAGTATCAGAACAGTTTAGTTTATATTTTAATATAAACTGATTTCCCTAAGGAAAAGAGAGGGTGACGTGGAGAGGACATCAGCATAATTATTATTTGACAAATGAGAATGATTTTATCTTCTTAGTACAAAGCTGTTTGAAAGACTGAAGAGAAAAATGCATTCAAGGACAAAATAATTGGAATATTCTCAATCAAAACTATCTAACTCAAGGTTAGTGAATTATTTATTCACCTTTAGGGATTAGTTGTGCAGAGGTTTTGACATGCTGGGGCATTATGTGCTCTTAAACATTAAGTTAGGCATTGAGCAGATGAATGAGCATACAAGAAAGAAGCATTTTAGTGTGCACTTTGAGCTTTGCTAATTTAATAACTAATTTAACTGTTTCAATTAATTATAGTTGATTTCTAAAATAAAGTCAAATTAATAGGGAATTTGATACCCAGAGAAATAATTTTGTAAGGATTAAGGTTTAAAAAATCATTTTTTAAAAAGTATAAATTCCTCATAATAAATCAGATTCTTAAATGTAGAGTTAATATTCTAAGTTTTGGGGTTTTTCTGTAACCTTTAGAAGTTTGGAAGAAAAACCTCAGCAGTAGTTTTCTTTTGTATATGTGCATAATTGCTTTATTAAACATTGATGTGGGTTTAAATTCACATTTTTCTCTCTCATCAGCCATCTTGCATGAACCTTCAACCTCTCTGCTCTTCCAAAGTTTCTTCATCTTTAATGATAATAATAATAATAATGACATTAATAAGAATAAATTCATTAAGTACTTGGTGCCAGGCATTGTTTTACATGCTTTTCATAATTTGATTTATTTAATCCTCATAATGGGTCAATGAAGAAGTGGCTATAATTACAGAAGAAAGAGCTGACGCACAGAGATGTTAGAGGTTGCCCAAGGTAGGTTACATCTACTTTGTAAGTGGCAGATATAAAGCAGGGGTACTGCAAAGCAGGGGTACTACAAAGATGGTTCATTTGCTCTTAATACCCATACTAGATTACATCAATGTCAGTAAAAGGTAGAACTTGTAAAGGTGACATTTTACTTTGATTAATGTAATCCATTAGAGGTCTACACTGAAATCTCTATGGGCTAATGATATCCAACTTTGTGCGGACGATACACATGGTTAAAGATATAGTACCAAGCTTTCACACTTTATTTGCTAAGCATTGATCATGGAGGCTCTCCACAGAGAGCCACACTTCTGCAGATCATTTGATTGCAGGGAACTGAATGTTTTATAAAATATGAAAATAAATGTCAAAACTAAAATATTTCCATATAATATGAACATGATGTTAGCCCTCACTAAAGGAAAAATAAAGTTCTAAGGTATCCAAGGCATCTTTTTAAAGATTATTTTGATTAATATTTTTAGTTTTACACAAACATTTATTGTTTTGCATACATATTTATAAAATCAAAGCAGTTAGCATGTCCTTGTCTTAGATCTGAATGAAGCAACAGCCTCAAGTAGAGCCATCATGAGACACAACAGTCAGAAGAAAAAGATATTGAGGTGATTTTGCTTTTCTAATGTTTTTAAAGTTTTCTGATTCATTAAGTTTGTTTCATTTTATAGCATTGTATAATATGCAAGACCTTTAATTTGTATTTTGAGGCTTTGCTTCAGCAGATCTCCTCTCTTTTCCTGTTTCTTCTGACTATTGATGAACAGCTAGGACTGTTGTTGCTCTTGTGGAGTAGAAGAAATGGGTGCAGGTGGTGGGACAGAGGTACTTGGTGTGACTCTAGCTTTTTTTTTTTTTTAATATTTTTTTATTGAGGGATACTTGCTTTACAGAATTTTGTTGTTTTCTGTCAAACCTCAACATGAATCAGCCATAGGTATACATATGTCCCCTCCCTTCTGAACCTCCATCCCATCTCCCACCCCATCCTACCCCTCTAGATTGATACAGAGCCCCTGTTTGGGTTTTCTGAGCCATACAGCAGATTTCTGCTGGCTATCTATTTTACATATGGTAATGTAAGTTTTCATGTTACTCTTTCCATACATCTCACCCTCTCCTCCCCTCTCCCCATGTCCATAAGTCTGTTCTTTATGTCTGTTTCTCCATTGCTGCCCTGTAAATAAATTCCTCAGTACCATTTTTCTAGATTCCATATATATGCATTAGAATTTGAATATTTATCTTTCTCTTTCTGACTCACTTCACTCTGTATAATAGGTTCCACCTCATCAGAACTGACTTAAATGCATTGCTTTTTATGGCTGAGTAACATTCCATTGTGTGTATGTACCACTACTTCTTTATCCATTCATTTGTCAATGGATATTTAGGTTGCTTCCATGTTCTAGTTATTGTAAATAGTGCTGCAATGAAAAATGGGATACATGTGTCTCTTTTTTTTAATTTATTTTTATTTTATTTTTTAACTTTACAATATTGTATTGGTTTTGCCATATATCGAGATGAATCCGCCACAGGTATACATGTGTTCCCCATCCTGAACCCTCCTCCCTCCTCCCTCCCCATACCATCCCTCTGGGTCGTCCCAGTGCACCAGCCCCAAGCATCCAGTATCGTGCATTGAACCTGGACTGGTGACTCATTTCATATATGATATTATACATATTTCAATGCCATTCTCCCAAATCATCCCACCCTCTCCCTCGCCCACAGAGTCCAAAAGACTGTTCTATACATCCGTGTCTCTTTTGCTGTCTCGTATACAGGGTTATTGTTACCATCTTTCTAAATTCCATATACATGCGTTAGTATACTGTATTGGTGTTTTTCTTTCTGGCTTACTTCACTCTGTATAATAGGCTCCAGTTTCATCCACCTCATTAGAACTGATTCAAATGTATTCTTTTTAATGGCTGAGTAATACTCCATTGTGTATACATACCATAGCTTTCTTATCCATTCATCTGCTGATGGACATCTAGGTTGCTTCCATGTCCTGGCTATTATAAACAGTGCTGCGATGAACATTGGGGTACACGTGTCTCATTCAATTCTGGTTTCCTCAGTGTGTATGCCCAGCAGTGGGATTGCTGGATCATAAGGCAGTTCTATTTCCAGTTTTTTAAGGAATCTCCACACTGTTCTCCATAGTGGCTGTACTAGTTTGCATTCCCACCAACAGTGTGAGAGGGTTCCCTTTTCTCCACATCCTCTCTAGCATTTATTGCTTGTAGACTTTTGGATTGCAGCCATTCTGACTGGCATGAAATGGTACCTCATAGTGGTTTTGATTTGCATTTCTATGATAATGAGTGATGTTGAGCATCTTTTCATGTGTTTGTTAGCCATCTGTATGTCTTCTTTGGAGAAATGTCTATTTAGTTCTTTGGCCCATTTTTGATTGGGTCATTTATTTTTCTGGAATTGAGTTGTAGGAGTTGCTTGTATATTTTTGAGATTAGTTGTTTGTCAGTTGCTTCATTTGCTATTATTTTCTCCTATTCTGAAGGCTGTCTTTTCATCTTGCTTATGTGTCTCTTTCAATTTTGGTTTCCTCAGGGTATATGCCTAGGTGTGAGATTGCTGGGTCATATGCTGGTTTTGTTCCTAGTTTTTAAAGGAATCTCCATACCGTCTTCCGTAGTGGCTGTATCAATTTACATTCCCACCAACAGTGCAAGAGCATTCCCTTTTCTCCACACCCTCTCCAGCATTTATTTTTTGTAGACTTTTTGATGATGGCCATTCTGACTGGAGGAGAAGGCAATGGCAAACCCACTCCAGTACTCTTGCCTGGAAAATCCCATGGACTGAGGAGCCTGGTAGGCTGCAGTCCATGGGGTCACTAAGAGTTGGGCACAACTGAGAACTTCACTTTCATTTTTCACTCTCATGCTTTGGAGAAGGAAATGGCAACCCACTCCAGTGTTCTTGCCTGGAGAATCCCAGGGATGGGGGAGCCTGGTGGGCTGCCGTCTATGGGGTCACACAGCTTCGGACACGACTCAAGCGACCTAGAAGCAGCAGCAGCATTCTGACTGGTGTGAGGTGATATCTCATTGTAGTTTTGATTTGCATTTCTCTAATAATGAGCGATGTTGAGCATCTTCTCATGTATCTGTTAGCCATCTGTATGTATTTGGAGAAATGTCTGTTTAGGTCTTTTCCCCACTTTTTGATTGGGTTGTTTATTTTTCTGGTATTGAGTTGTATGAAGTGAAGTGAAGTTGCTCAGTCGTGTCTGACTCTTTGCGAGCTCATGGACTGTAGCCCAACAGGATCCTCCGTCCATGGGATTTTCCAGGCAAGAGTACTGGAGTGGGTTGCCATTTCCTTCTCCAGAGGATCTTCCCAACCCAGGGATTGAACCCAGGTCCTCTGCATTGTAGGAAGACGCTTTACCATCTGAGCCACCAGGGAAGTCCCTTTGTTTGTATATTTTGGAAATTAATCCTTTATCAGTTGTTTCATTTGGTATTATTTTCTCCCATTCTGAGGGTTCTCTTTTCAACTTGCTTACATTTCCTTTTCTGTGCAAATCTTTTAAGTTTAATCAGGTCCCACTTGTTGACCTTTGTTTTTATTTCCATTACTCTTTGTGGGGGGAGGGGATCATAGAGGATCTTGCTTTTTGACTTATGTCATCTAGTGTTCTGCCTATGTTTTCCTCTATGAGTTTTATAGTTTCTGGTCTTACATTTAGGTCTTTAATCCATTTTGAGTTTCTCTTTTTGTATGGTATTAGAAGTGTTCTGATTTCATTCTTTTACATGTAGCTGTCCAGTTTTCCTAGCACCATTTATTGAAGAGGCTGTCTTTGCCCCATTGTATATTCTTGCCGCCTTTGTCAAAAATAAGGTACCCATAGATGCATGGGTTTATTTCTGGGCTTTCTATCTTGTTCCATTGGTCTGTGTTTCTGTTTTTGTGCCAGTACCATACTGTCTTGATGACTGTAGCTTTGTAGTATAATCTGAAGTCAGGAAGGTTGATTCCTCTTGCTCCATTCTTCTTTCTGAAGACTTCCTTGGCTATTCAGGGTCTTTTGTGTTTCCATATAAATTGTGAAATTTTTTGTCCTAGTTCTGTGAAAAATGCCCTTGGTAATTTGATAGGGATTGCATTGAATCTGTAGATTGCATTTGGTAGTATAGTCATTTTCACAATATTGATTTTTCCTACCCAGGAATATGGATATCTTTCCATCTGTTTATGTCACCTTTGATTTATTTCATTAGTGTCTTATAATTTTCTGTGTACAGTTCTTTGGTCTCCTTAGGTAAATTTATTCCTAGATATTTAATTCTTTTTGTTGCAATGGTGAATAGGATTGATTCCTTAGTTTATCTTTCTGATTTTTCATTGTTAGTATATAGAAATACAAGTGATTTCTATGTACTGGCTTTGTATCCTGCAACTTTGCTAAATTCACTGATTAGCTCTAGTAATTTTCTGATACTATCTTTAGGCTTTTCCATGTACATTATCATGTCATCTGCGAACAGTAAGAGCTTTACTTCTTCTTTTCCTATCTGGATTCCGTTTATTTCTTTTTCTTCACTGATTGCTATAGCTAGGACTTCCAGAGCTATGTTGAATAATAGTGGTGAAAGTGGACACCCTTGTCTTGTTCTTGATCTTAGGGGGAGTGCTTTCAGTTTTTCACCATTGAGAATAATGTTTGCTGTAGGCTTACCATATATGTTGTTTCCTATGCTGAGGTATGTTCCTACTATGCCCATTTTTTGAAGAGTTTTAATCATACACAGGTGCTGAATTTTGTCAAAGGCTTTTTCTGCATTATATGGTTTTTATCTTTCAATTTGTTAATATGGTGTATCACATTGATTGATTTGTGTATATTGAAGAATCCTTGCAGAGACATTACTTTGTCAAAAAAGTCCATCTAGTTAAGGCTATGGTTTTTGCAATAGTCATGTATGGATGTGAGAGTTGGACTATAAGGAAAGCTGAGCACAGAAGAATTGATGCTTTTGAACTGTGGTGTTGGAGAAGACTCTTGAGAGTCCCTTGGACTGCAAGGAGATCCAACCAGTCCATCCTAAAGGAGATCAGTCCTGGTGTTCATTGAAAGGACTGATATTGAAGCTGAAACTCCAATACTTTGGCCACCTGATGTGAAGAGCTGACTCATTTGAAAAGAACCTGATATTGGGAAAGATTGAAAGCAGTAGAAGAAGGGGATGACAGAGGATGAGATGGTTGGATGGCATCACCGACTCAATGGACCTGAATTTGGGTAAACTCCAGAAGCTGGTGGTGGATAGGGAGGCCTGGCATGCTGCGGTTCATGGGGTTGCAAAGAGTCGGACAAGACTGAGTGACTGAACTGACTGAACTGATTTTATCTTTACCAGAGGAACTGCTTTGTTCTTCTGCTTCAGATATTCTGCTATTGATTCCTTCCAGAGTATTTTTAATTTCAGTAATTGTGTTGTTTATCTCTGTATGTTTATTCTTTAATTCTTCTAGGTCTTTGTTAATTGATTCTTGCATTTTCTCGATTTTGTTTTCAAGGTTTTTGATCATCTTTACTATCATTATTCTGAATTCTTTTTCAGGTAGTTTGCCTATTTCCTCTTAATTTATTTGGACTTCTGTGTTTCTAGTTTGTTCCTTCACTTGTGTAGTATTTCTCTGCCTTCTCATTATTTTTTTTAACTTATTGTGTTTGAGGTCTCCTTTTCCCAGGCTTCATGGCTGAATTCTTTCTTCCTTTGTTTTCTGTCCTCCTAAGGTTGGTCCAGTGGTTTGTGTAAGCTTCCTATAGGGTGAGATTTGTGCTGCATTTTTGTTTGCTTTTCCTCTGATGGGCAAGGCTGAATGAGGTGGTACTCCTGTCTGCTGATGGCTGGGTTTGTATTTTTGTTTGTTGTTTAGATGAGGTGTCCTGCACAGGGTGCCACTTGTGGTTGGGTGATGCTGGATCTTGTATTCAAGTGGTTTTCCTTTGTGTGAGTTCTCACTATTTGATACTCTCTAGGCTCTGGAGAAGGCAACTGCAACCCACTTTAGTACTCTTGCCTGGAAAATCCCATGGACCGAGGAGCCCGGTAGGCTGAAGTCTACGGAGTCTTGTCGAGTCAGACACGACTGAGTGACTTCACTTTCACTTTTCACTTTCATGCATTGGAGAAGGAAATGGCAACCCACTCCAGTGTTCTTGCCTGGAGAATCCCAGGGGCGGGGGAGCCTTGTGGGCAGCTGTCTATGGGGTTGCACAGTCGGACATGACTGAAGTGACTTAGCAGCAGCAGCAGCAGGAGGGTTAGTTCTCTGGTAGTCTAGGGTCTTGGAGTCAGTGCTCCCAAGGCACTCCAAAGTCTCAGGGCTTGATCTCTGGTCAGGAATGAAGATTCCACAAGTGGCTTGTTATGTCATTAACTGAGATTAAAACAAGTATCCAAAAATGAGAAACCAAAGATGAACCCCAGACAAATGACAGTTACAAAATCAGGTAAATAATAACTAAAATAATGGAATATACACATATACATATACACCCATGAACAAAGTGAAATAGTCCAACAAAAATAAAGTACAGTAGATTTACCTAGTGAACAAAGGAAATCAAAAATTATATGTACCAGTTAAGAACAAAACTAACTAAAGCACAAACTGGAAATTAATACTAAAGCAAGGTGCCAAGTGGGAAATAAAACAGTGAAAACAAAGCTAGCAAATATGTTGAGAGGAGAAGAAAGAAAGAAAATAAAGAAAAAATAGATACGCAAAGTTAAATAGAGGTAGATTAAGATAACTGCAGTGGGAAAAGAACAGTAGGAAAGGCAAAAAGGAATAAATGTAGAAAAAAATAATATGCTTAAAAAGTAAAAATATAAAAAAGAGAACAGAATAAAGAAAAATGAAAAAAAAAAAAAAAAAAAAAAAAAAAAGGAAAACTCCACAGAACTGCAAAAGCCCAACCTAGAGGCAGAGGTTTATAACAACAATAAAAAGTATGCTGAATATACACATACACATATACACCCATAAGCAAAATCAAAACAGTTCAACAAAAATAAAGTACAATAGATTGACCCAGTGAACAAAGGAAACCAAAAATTATATCTACCAGAACAAAAGACAAAACCAACTAAGTACATACTGGAAAACTAAGCTAAAGCAAGGTGCCAATTGGGGAATAATAAAGCAATGAAAATAAAACTTACAAATATGTTGAGAGGAAAGGATTGAAAGAAAGAATAGATAAGAAGTTTAAATAGAGGTAGATAAAAAAGATTTATAAATATTAAAGATTAACTGCAAGGGGTAAAAAAAC